>NC_052532.1:12305546-13708046 GCF_016699485.2 Gallus gallus | reverse complement strand
ATTCAAACTGGGTTAAACTTAATTGAAGTTAGTAGGGTCAGCTACCACCACTCACATAATTAAAGACGACAGAGACACATCTTTCTAGTCAAAATCTAGGCATGTTGCATAGCAAGAACTCCAAAAATTCAAAAAACAATGCTGAGTACTTTTGCAAGCAGGGAAATATGGAACCGTACGGCCATGCATGTTTCAGGGAAACCACATAGGTGAAGAAACAACCCCTGGTCATGGCTGCATTGGACAATGCATGTAAGAGTAAAGCTCTGACTCCTGATAGGAGCAGTAAACAGAAGCTAAGAACTCAGTATATACTGCAAGCTAAGAGTTCTTCCAGTGAAAAACAACAACAACAAAAAAGACTTTGGTCAACCTGGAATGTGCTAACAGAGATTATCTACAGCAAGTATATTAGGGAAGACATCTCAAACATCAGTTCCGAAAAGAAGTCAGGGGGTACACAAGAGAGAAGAGTGGATGGGAGACACTGGATGCCCATTTGGGCCACTCTGAGGATTTATACTTTAGGAAGAGACCAAGTGATACAGATTGGGATCCTGCCCTTTCTACTAATTATGAAGCTAGTTCCCGTATATGATTGGAAGAGCATCCAGCCAGACAGCTCCAAATACATAGAAAAAAAACCACTGTACATCAGAACTGTCTAGGGTAAATTAAAAACAAAGAGAACTTGGTCAGTAGCACTGAAAATTTACTCGATGAAGTGTCAGTGAGTCAGCATGAACTTCTTCAGCTGGGCTTGGACTTACAGGCGAGTATCAGAATTGGAAGCTTTGAGAGGATATGCAATTTGCCAAGAGACTTCAATCTTTCCTTGTACTAGTATCCTGTAATAGGAAACAGGCACTGCTGAGAAAGGCATAACATAACAAATGTTTATGACCAGCGTCCCTATTCTGTTACAGAAACAGATGGATAAGAGAAGAAAGATAAGGCATTAAAGCTGAGATACAAGAGAACCAGCTTGATAGTTCAGGCTTTGTTTTACAAAAGAAAGGAAAAAAAAAAGAGAGATAGAAAAATGAAAGAAGATATCTAGGTCAGATGAGACAAATCATACAAAACTGGATGGCAGCAAACGTGATTTTTCATTCTATGGGGGATAAACAGATGAACCTTAAGCTGAGAGAAAATTTATGACTGAGTTTTTACTATAAAGACTTCACGTGATACCCAAAGTTCATGTCCACTAGTTTACAAAATAAAGAGCATTTGGGTGATGTACCAGCATTTCTTTCCCTTGGAAAACAAGGTTTTTCTAAGTCCTATGCCAGTATGAGATCAAGAAGTGGCCAGGCTAAGACAGCTCAGAGCTCTTTCTCTGTGTCATTTAAGGCAGAGGACTTCTTCCAGCACTAAGGGCCAAGATGTTTCTGGTTAATAGCCAGTCCCAATTCAGTTTGCTTGCAGAAGGGCAGTATGAGAATGACACCGGTACCCATGAGGTTTCCCTGTTAGTCAGTGAGGAAACACGTACCTCAGCAGCCGGTCTGGCCTTACGCAGAGCTCCAGCTAAGACAAAGCACAGTAGAACACAGATTAGCTGTGGAGAAAATTAAACTGTTTTGAAATGATTTATATAACTTATTACACATAGATGATGTTCTGTAGCAGCTCCAACCAAAGGAAACGCAAAAATGGGTCTTGGCAAGGTGAAGTAGACAGAAAGGATGGGGAAAACCATTTTGACAGCTATACACAGGCTGTGGCAATGTACAGTGACGCTCCTGGCTCGGGCAACATACCTGCCATATCTGACGGGCTTACAGAGTGATCATGACAACATCTACCTCTCTAAGCTCCTACGTTATTTGCAAATAATAACCTAAGGCCAGCTAAAAAATGTTTCTGCGAGAACTGAAATATTTAAAATTACTCTGAGATGAACTGACAATGGCTAATCTGAACCTGAAGCCAAAGAAGCAAAGGTTGTTCCAAAGTCAGTAAGTAAGTAAGTAGGTATATTTTCAGCCAAACAGAAATTTCCACTGATATAAAGAAAGGAGGCTGTGCACTGACCTGCCCAGCTCTCCAAACATTGATGGATACGTAGAGTTCTGTAGGGCTTTATTCCTATTATAGAAAATTGCTTTTTCAAATAAATTATCATTACTGAAAAAACTTTGTCTCTTGGATGAGAAATAGGTTCTGTATCAGCAGACTGGGTTTTGCCACTTTCCAAATTACAATGACTTTTGTAACTACCCCTGTCATAGCTCACTTATATTTCCTACTCCTTTTCATACTAGATGGAATAAACGTAACTTGGGAACTAGCAACAATTTGGAAAAGCATTGACACAGGGCTATGATGAGTTGAGGTGGATGGTAACTGACTACAGGAGAGTAATTCTACAGAGGAAAATCATTCATGACCTGAAACAAACCCCTGACAGTGGGTACAGTCACAGGCTGCAACTTGACCTGCAGAGGAGACAGTTTCTGATCAAGACTGAGCATCCGCCTCAACAATGCCTCCAACAGATTCTGTAAACTGAGGAGTAATTTGCTAAGTAGCAGTAAAAACTGTACCACTAGGACTGTGCAACTTCACCCCAGCACCAGAAAGCAATTGGTTGGTGCCTTGTCAGGATAGCCTCATTTACGTGATAGATTGCAAACACTGCCTTGAGTAGTAAACCAAAACTGATTTCTCAAAGGAGCAAGCACACTCAAGAAAAAAAATGACCATCTTCTCCCATCCTGTAATCTGCAGAAAGGGAAATGCTGCTCATTTATCCACTGGCAATGAAGTGTGACTAGAAGAAGCTAGATGCTTCCTATATACAGGGGCTCCAGTTTCAGAACTACAAATGAAACTAAAAAACACAACTGCAACCCCTTCCTCACTTCTCACAACACTGTGAATATTCTCTGCTTCAAAGAAACAAACAAACAAAAAATCACAATTTTTGTGGAAGTATTAACTGGGTTTGGTTATCCTGAGACTTGTTTGATCTCAAGAGCAATTTAGTTTTATTTGTATTTCAAATTTGAATTCCTAAACAAAATTCTTTATGTCCACCTGTTTAAAAAAAAAAAAACAACTACAGGAAATTGCAAGCATTTCTTACCTGGGATGCCAGTGGTCAGTGCCCATAAGTAGGCCTTGTTCCTGGGTTCCCTTCACACAACTGAAGTGTAGTATCTTAGGAAAGCAGTAGGAAGGAACTATGCCTAGATATTCACTCAGCTCTTCATTGATCCTTGCATTGCTCTGCCCCTTTTTGAGACCTCGCCTTTTGCCACTGCAATGCTCTTGAATAAAAGGAACAAAATTCCAGTTCTGCATATCTGTTCTCAAACAGAAATCCTAATCAATTGGACATGACAGCTCCCTAAAGGTAAGTTCTCAGCCATGACAGTCAGGGTTATTTTCCAAGGATATGGTTACTGGGTTAGTATTTCTAGTTTCTGCCTCCTCGGATGGCTATATCTTTTCACTAAAGGGATGGAAACGGTATTTCCAATCATGATTAAATCCCCTGTGAAATATGTATTCACAAACTGAACAGTTTTATCTTCCTGACCAGCATGTACCTTGAGATAGGCATCAGCTCAGATGAATTTCAGCAAATGTGCTCCAGAGAGAATGCAACTAAAAGTTCTTTTGGTGTGAATAACAACCAGCACACAGAGCACTTGGGAAGCAATTCCGTTTTCCCAAAAACACCCACGGGAGTTGGAATGTTACACAAACCTTCTCAGTGAAAAGCAGCAGCAGTCACAGATAATCAATTTCCATCCTTTTCCCACTAGAAACTGGTGGTGACTGATGGTGAGTGCTGGGTGGCTGAGCCTGCTTATCCTTGCTTTACACAGATTCTGCCATTCCAGATTCCATCTGGACAGTTCTTATCTGCACAACTGCTAGCTTTATTTAAACAATTTTTAAAAACACCCTACTGTTTTCTTTACTAAATATTCTATTTCAAGGTAATTAATAGAATTTTATTGAGGACCAACCCTTGTTGACATTCGGTTTGCAAGATGTTTCAAAATCTCAAGAAATAAATTGTGTTTGACAACTGTATAAATGGAATTAGCAATGTGGCAAACTGCATGATGACTTCATGGCCCACTCTGTTGAGCAAAAGAACACGAGGCATCCAACCATTCTACTCTAATACCAAAGTGCTAATGCATCTAGAGGTAGCAAATTCTGATTGCGTTATATGCACTTTCAATCAACCACACTTTTTAGGATTACGTTTGGATTTAAAATAGCAGGAGTTTGTTATCTAAAACACTCATCACTATTGTTTGATGCCTTGCAGATAATGCAAACTATTTTTAAAATATTCAACCATGTCTATGTATATAGCTTTTATATAAAATTACTCATGAATTGTGTATAATTAAGCTTTCTCACCCCAGCAGCAGAAAGCTATTCGGCCCTAGCAGCAGAAATTATGATTGCAATTTTAAATGTTGTAATGAAGTATAAGAATGGTCTTTTCCTTCTAATCTCAATGAAACCGTATACCTCAAAAGCAGCAAGTAAATATACCGTAGCTTGCTTTATTAAATAACTCACTTTAAGGTGGTCAGCAAATCATACTACCACTGGCTCTGTAGCCAAAAAATTCCTTTCTTTTAGCTTGTGACCTGTGGGGTTGGCTAGAGAAATGATTTCTGTTCAAAAACCTTCCTGGAAAAGAGAACTACCATTGGATTACACTCATGAGTGTAAATACGCTTCTCCCGTTACCGTTGGGGTTACACAAGTGTCTTCAGCTTGGCTCCTTGTGCTCCCCTCTGACCAGCAAGCTCCATGGCAATGCCATGACTGATGTCACTCAGTCTGCTTCCACCATTCCTTACCCTGCACATGCATCAGATACAAAGTCAAACATACTTGCTTAAATAGGCAAGCTCATCACCTAGACTTCTGGAGAGGAGAGATTTTCCTGTCCAACTGTCTTCCAGCCTCCTTGTTTCCAAAGCGCCTGTTCTGCATGTAATTCACAGAATCTCATTGCTTCCGCATCTATTTTTTTAACTTTAATCCAGAGTTTTGCTGTCATTTCAAATTTATCTTGCTAAATACTTTTGTTTTCAATTCTAAGGCTCCCACTCACAATCACTTACAGGTAAAAAGATGAATTTAGATGAGTAACATACACCGCATGTACCTCCTGAGCTCTTTACTGTTTGTAGAAATGATTATTTGCCACAAAGATTGACAGTGTATCAGCCAACACAATATACAGGAAACTCATCAGTTACATTTGAATTGTTAATAAAATCAAATGTTAAATGCAGATCTTTCACACAAAGAAAGCCGTACATATAAAAATGTCCCCTTTTATCACTATTGAATGGCTTCATATGAAAGTGACAGAAATTAGCTGCATTCAGTAAAAACAGTGGGGATGGTTTAAACAAATCTCTTGTTCTCTTTGGCCTCTCATTTCCTGGCTAGAGCTTACGCTTCCTACCACTACTCAGGTTCTCAGGTCAAGGGATACAGCAGGCAATCATGTAAATGACTGCAGTACAGACCTTTTCTCCCATCTGCCTGCAAACAGAGAAAAAGAGAAATCAAGCTAAAAGCAATCACTGTTATTTCAGTCATCTAATTTATCTGGAGCTTCTCACATCTCACCATGACTGCAGTGATCTTACCTACTTCAAATGTAGTTTCCGGAAAAAAAGCGGAGAGTGAAATAAGCTCCAAGGACTGTCAAGGAGCACAGGAAGTTGCATTGTCCTTTCATAAGTGAGCCTTGATGAGGACCTTAGTTTGTAAGTAGCATGGCATTCCAAGGGAGAAATAAAGCTATAAGGTTGTAAAAAACCTTTCCGCAGCTCAACAAAGAAATCCATAAATGCCTATCATTACGCTACACATCTTACAGAAGAAACAGATTCAAACTGTTTTGATATAAAAAAGATACAAATTAAAATGAGGAAAGAAGTTATGAACAGCAAAGTGCAATGTTGCAGCATTTACAACAGAAATGTGCACAGTAATAAATTGTTGCATTTGGCCTTTTGTGGACATAATTGTGACATTAACATGACTTTATTCAGGCTTCAGTCTCATAGACTTAGATGTTGTTTAGCCAAAGAGAAAGAAGCGAAGGGACCCACAACCTGGAGAAGATAGGGAAGAGCAAGAGAGACCGGAAGGC
Organism: Gallus gallus; assembly: GCF_016699485.2. Classification (NCBI taxonomy): domain Eukaryota; kingdom Metazoa; phylum Chordata; class Aves; order Galliformes; family Phasianidae; genus Gallus; species Gallus gallus. The sequence goes on along the minus strand of NC_052532.1, from coordinate 13,701,889 downwards.
CTGGGGAAGCAAGGCTCCTGATCCAAACTGGTCAAAGACTTTAACACAATAATAAAGGTTCTGCAACGGACTGTGGCAAAGAATGAACACAGAACACCGGGAAGATGAGCTCAGTCTGTTGTTACCAGTTCTGCAGTCAGAAAGGTCTTCTCTTAAATTGAATACTTCTCTCAAGAAGTATTTTGCTTGTGAACGGATTGCTGGATCTGGGCTAAACTTCTGTGATTCACTTTTGCAACGTGATTATTGCTGTTACAACCAGCCTCTTTTTAAGTCAGTACAAGTGGCTCAGAGGTCTGCTGTAACAAAATTTCGAGGAAAGTTAAAAATAATCCTATGTATAACGTTTGTGATTAAGGCACTGTCCTTTGGCTATATAGCAGATTATGTCCCTGCTCTGTAAGGCTATATTTTCTTCTTTGAAAACTCCCGAAGACTCATTTCTGCAGTGATATATCTAAGAAACTCTGTCAAGCAATGATGCTGAAATAAGTACTGAAGTATTATTAAAAAAAAAAATAACACCTTTGAAAATATGTTCTGTTCCTCTCTTGTATCTGTTGCCCGCTAACTTGAGAAAGCAAACTGTTCAGGGCAGGTACTGCTCATACCTATTTCCCCCACTGAAAGCCCTCCTGCTGAAACAAAAGCAATGAATCACACAGGCTGGGCTTTATAACCAAATCTCTTCGTGCCAAATGTTGCAGGTCTCCAGGTTACAGTCTGGCACCAGTCAGGCGAATTGATGAACTGCACTGGGAGAAGAACTTCAGGACTTCCATGCCGAGGACAGACCACGATGTGCTACAGTTATAGCTTAAGTGGCATCAACATTAGTTTAACATGTGGGTCACATAATCAGACCAGCATTCGTATTCACCACATTTTCAAATGGCATGGGAAATGGGAGAGTGTTCCAATTAAACATCCTGTATCTGTATCCAGCCAAATAGAATGATCTGAAATGCAGAGGATTGTTAGGCTCCCGTACGCCTTTTAAAGCCTTCCATCTGATCTATTTATCAAGCCTATGCAGTAATAACAACTGAACAGAATGGAAAAATTCCCCCAAAAATCCAACCCATGGCCACGTACCAATAGACTTCTGAGCTCCCCAGAGCCACCCTTAGTGCAGCTATCATGCCAGCAAATACACTGTATTATTTTTACCTGGAATATAACAGATATTAGTGTAAATGGAAAAGCACCAATTGAAACCAAAAATACTACCTAAACAAGTTAGAATAGCAGTGACTAAATCAGTTATTGAAAAATACAGCTGAACATGCTAATAATATGGACATGACCGTGTGAGTACACTCATCAGCCACAATAGGATAAAGGACATTTTTCTTCAAAATTAATCTAACACAAGCTGTATTGCTGTCTGTGTTACGATAGAAAAAGCTTCCCAAAATGGCTAAAGGCTGTAGCTTTCAGTCCTATAATTACAGGTAATGGTGCTCTCTCTCAGTGATCAAGGAAATTAATTTTCAGTGAGAAAAGTACTCACATTACTTTTTTTATTTTTTTTCCTTCAGTAATGGAGACAGTAATGAGATTTTAGACAGACAAAATATGGATTATAGCAAGCTTTCATTGTTATCCCCATACACAAAACGGCACTGCAATACAACACAATAATACCCCTAGAAATACTTTGAATTCCTGCAGAGACCAGGAAGGACAGATATTAAATTTGGAAAAGTGTACGGGAATGTTTGGTCTTTAATAAGGATTCATCCATTTATTAATGAGAACTGGTACTAAAGGGCTTCCTGTAAGTTCCAGGGCAGGAGGGAAAAGGATCCAAATATGATTAAAGAGCAATCATTGATACAATGCCTTTGGCCTTTTTCATTTATATATTTGGTCTATTTATTCCCTCTATAAGGGAAAGACACAACGACAGCCTTAAGATGGGTTCCTCCAAGCTGTACACAAGGAAATTCCTGCTTTCCTGAGTCAGCTGTGAGTGGTGGGCAGCACAGCAGCAGGCAGTGGGCACAGTGTGTGCTGCAGCTCAATTAAAAGCATAGAAGGGACTCTCGTGGGCTGCCTCTAGTGACTGCAACGTGCCACCCCCTCCACAGGCTGAGGTGCAAACAACACTTTACACAGGCTTTTAATGCTACAGGACGGTCTCGTGCGTGTGTGCTGTTAGGAGAGGGAATGGCTTTTCTGCAGAACTTAAAAGATGCCCACTCCTTACGATGCGATCAAAATCTTTATTAATATTTTATAGGAGGAGGTGCACCCCAGAACAGGCAATAGGCTGATGGTCACGGCATCCTCCTGGGTGAGGAGAAACGTCTAAGATTCAAGAATCTGTGCTTTTCACTTCAAGGGAGAGATGTGATGGTGGCTGGCTGGCACCCCAGACTGCAGGCTCCTCTGGACTGCTCTCTCAGGTAGTTCTGCCCCGGTCACCTTTTCCACTATTTGTGGTTTCACTGAAACAGTGCTACACATGATTTCAATTCCTGCAAATCAGCGTTTTCCAATGAAAAGATCTTTTTGTTAACATTTCCTATCAGCTATATGGATTATCTTAGAATCGTTCCAGGAATGCAGCTCATAAAACACCCAATTACTCCTAGGATGTTTCCTCTGATGAATCGGGAAACGTCTTCACATACGTTACTATTGAATCAGTGTTGTCACTAAATCCTATAAGCAGAAGCCCTGGAAATGTCTTCATATGGCTGTTCACCACTGGATAAAGCAATTGCAAACCTTTTATAACACGAACTGATAGAGGCCAGAATGTGCATGATTCATGTAAATCAACAACTCCCAGCCATATCATTATGGATTAGGGATGTGAGATCCAGCATTACCAGTAGCATTTATGGAATGCAGAAAAGCTGAAAAGCCTCACCTCTTTGAGTCAGTCCCTCTGATAGCCGGCCAGATGCCCTAACATCTTGTCTACTTGAGCAGAGAGGACACTGCAGAGCACCATTAGTGGGAAGGTCTGTACATCTGAGTAACACTTGCCTATCTGTAAATTCAGATGATTGCAGCATGCATTATTTATTTAGTTGTGCTACATGGTAATTAGCAGTGCTGGAGACTGGCGAGCTCAGTTAGTTTAGAGGTTAGATGTGCTCTGTCACAACAGTGCTAACCCCCAGCCATCTGCCCCGAGATGTCAGTGCCATTTGCAAGTCTCTGTTCTGTGCTGCAGAAAAGTGGAGTAGCCACAAGCCTGTTTGCTTTTTAAAATGAAGTGCTCTTTCTCTTTAAACAGACTTTTAAAAGTCAACAGGAAGAAAATAGTATTCACATCCTAACAGAAATAATCTGTAGCCTTTCTTCCATCACCTTTCACCACTTTTAAAAATTTGCTGGAAATGAATATATTGGAAATGGAGTCAGGAAAAGCAATCAATTTTTGATTTGGAAATTGGATCTTCCCTTGAAGCCAGCATCTTATGTGCCAACTTTAAATGCTGGTAACTGCAAAAAAAAACTCTTAGTCTCTGAACAGCACGATATTTCTTATAGAACAACAAAAATTAAGGTTGGGCTCATTCTTTGGTGTCTCAGCTGGACAGACCGACAGCCAGGTAGTTGACCGACCACAGTGGACAGTGGAATGTGGACACGATCATCATCACTGAAAGCAGGGTGAATCAGAGACGTGGGCAGGATGAGCAAGTGGCTTGGCACTAGAGAGATGACAGGAGAATTTTGACAGCTGAATGCAGTAAGGAGAAAGGCTGGATCTCCACAATATGTTGAACTGTAAGAGAAACAAAGTTCATCACAACTGATACAACAGAACAGGAGCTCCGATCTCCTTGAACCTATGAAATTTTTGTTTCTTTTCTGCTGGAAGCACACATATCTGTAGGAAAATACAATCCCATATATAGCAGTTAAGTATGTTCATACTGCAAACAACAGACAGACGTTGACATACTTATCAGAGACAGCTATCTCACATAGTGAAAGATCTACAGTTGCTTTTGTGCTATCTGACCCTTTGCTGCTGCTGTTTGTTAAGAGAAATCTGCTGCTTTCAGTAGCTGAGCCAAGCCAGGCATCTTGACCTCGTGCTTCAAGCTTGAGTGCAGCCCTGCCCTGAAGGGCTGCTGAGCCATGTTCCCCGGAGAAGAAGGGATGGAAAAGAGCAGCAGTGGGAGGAAGATCTGTGACTTTGCACACAGGCCAGCTGTTGTTGGCTCATTCATCCTATACAATGACAGGGCAGAAACCATGGAGAGGTTCTGAGGTCAGTGATATCTGAGTTTCCTGCTCTGGAGCCCAGCAGGTACTGCACCACAAAGTATCTTTTTCCTGACCCATCTCATCTGTTCACCAGCTGCAAACCTTATTGATTTTGAAGACAATAAGCCATTAGCATAGCTTCCTTTATTACCTTCAGGTCTTACGGACAGGAACTCCAGCTCACCTCACTCAGAGCACACCTGGTCTCTAGCGTCTCAAAGATCTTAGCTCCCAGGTTGGTAGGCTTTGTTCCCGTCCTCTCTCTCTCACATAAACAACAGCAACACAGACTAGATTCTTCCCATCTCTATTCGACCCTGTAATGTTTCTGCAGTGAGTCTTTCCTTAAAGTCCCTGCAAAGCCTTTGTTACGAATGGAAAAACCATATACCCGCAGCGTTCTGTAATCCAGATCTGAACGAGAGACTGGAAAAAAGAGTAATTGCTGGAGAAGTATGATAAAAAATGTTTTGAAATGCAGGTGGGTTAGGAATTTGATGAACTGGCAGTTTCTTAATTTTATTTATTTAATTGTTTAATTTAATTCACGCTAGAATTAATTCAGGGAAGCCCTGAAGGGCACATGAACTTGGGGGTCAGACTAGATATTCAAAGTGGTTCCCTTTGGCCTTACAGTCAGTGAAAATCAACGAAGATGACATTTCCAGGTGAAAGAAAAGGCACTTCACTCTCCAGACCAGATACTAACACAGACTAGCTTGAAGACCAGTGCCCAACATCTCAGCCCAAATAAAGACACTTCTCACTTCTCAATGCAACTTTGCACTGTTCTCCAGGCTCCTGCACTGAGGTAAGGTAAAGTACCTTGTTCTTTGGGTATTATCCACAGACAGCCTGCTTCTCTTTTAGATGCTGTGCATTGGGCTATCATAGTGTTCCCTGACTCTCTGCATGTACAGGAGAGGATTGCCATTTGAGAGAAGTCACAGTAGCAGCCTTTCCATTCTATAGCTTTATTGCAAGGTTATAATCAGCTGCAGCACAGCACTGTGACGTTAGACAAACCTGGATTCATTCCCACTTAAAAGTCATGCAAAGAAAGTAATTCAAGGAAAAGGTCATTCAGTACTAAATAATAACTCATCAAAAATACAGCACTGATTTTTTTGTTGTTAATCTAGGCTGTATTTACTTCCTAGGGTCACTGGCAGTGTTCTGGTGAATGCAGACCTCCCCAGGTCCAGGCAGTTTATAATTGCAACATGGCTCCATTTAAAGGAGTGTTTGGCAGTCATTGCAGGGGTAGTCTGTTTAAGAGACCACAGCAATGGCTACAGATCTGTGCATGTTGTACCTTTCCCAGGTGACTCTGACCTAGTCTCAGAAAACACATGTCTTCAAGCTTGGATTCTTGAGTAGAAATTCTTGAAGTCTCCCTGAATCTCAGTTTTCTCCTTATTAAGTAACAGCACCGCTGCCATTCTCCTGCTGAGGTGAAGAAGTTAATCTCATGGATACTTGCAATGTGCTCCTATGCTCACAGATCAGACAGTAATAGCAGTGCTGAGGAATCTTTCTGCTCTTGAGGGCCAGGAAGGTTTTTAGCTGGTTACATATCAACCCCTTGTTCTCCCATAACAACTCCCAAGGAAACAACCAATATTGACGGGATCTATACAAAATGAAGCTATGGGTTATACCCAAATAAATCCATAGCATGGCATGATTTACCTAAGCACTTCTAAAAACATTAACTACCATGTTTCTACAGCAGATTTGAAGTAAGCATATCTGGCTTAAATAAGGAGAAACTCTGTGAAGTGCCCAAGGCCACAGTGAGTTTCCAAAGCACCAAAATTATGATTCTAAACTGGGAAATCCTCACTATTTGATCTGAGTGTAGGTGGCCTCCCTCTTAGAGCTGAAACTCCACATGGAAGCAATTTTTCATTCCTACTCAAATTGCTTTAGCTATTTTTAGGTCAGATGAGTAGAATATGTATCATTAAGGATTTTTCAGGCATTTTTGGAATTGCTTCCTAACCAAAGAAAGAGATTCTTTTCACAAAAATACATTCTCTAGTCATTCATCCATAAAGGCACTAAGACCTTTTGATATTCTTATAATCAAATCAAATAATAATAATAAAAAAACTGAGTTAACCAGGTTAGAAAAGCCAATTCTATATATATATGACAGCTATTCTTTAGAAAACTTTTAGTGGGCCTAAGTACAGCACAGTAGAGATGGACAAGACCCAGAGCCAAGCTGTACCACAGTGAAGTAGAGAAAGAGATCAAGCAATTTGAAATGAGGACAGTGGAGTACGTAATGACCACAAGTATCTCTCAGTGAGGTCTGGAAGAACATTCTCTAAAAACGTCTCTGTTCAATTGTGGAAATTGGTACGAACAGCCCTCCCAGCATCGCTTCTGGGCAGCAGAGCTTAGCGGCTGGGACAGGAAGCTGTGCTTGCAGCTCTACTGGGGCTCCTGGCTGACATCCCCTCCTGCCTGGTCCTATTTAGGACATGAACTTTTCAAGACACTGTCATCTCTTTGTACCTCCTTTTGTATGCTGCTCAGTGCAGTGTGGTTCACATCCCAGCAAGACACCCTTTTGTGCTCGAGACACAGCTGACCTTCAGGTGTCCGATTGGGGCTTAAGCACTCCACAAAAGGGTACCCCACGAAAGAAACAGAGCCACTGTGCTCATGCATCCATGTGCTGTGTACTTACCCCTGGATTGCCTTGGGACTGCGTTCCCATGCAACCAACCTGCTGCAAGCCTAGTTGCCCCCATACACAAACTCCTACTGCCTTACCATAGTATCATAGAATCACTCAGGTTGGAAAAGACCTCAAAGATCATCGAGTCTAACCATGGATTACAGTCTTACCTACATGTTTGGTATGATCTATAGTTTTGCGTCATCCAGGTTATCCCAACACCCTCCTCACTAAGCTGCATAAATGAGTTTACCAGAACAACATCCTCTTCTGCTCTGCTGACTGCAAGGGATAAAATTCACAGTGTTAGTTGCCTACAGTCACAGGAGGAGTGCATGGCAGACACAAACCTACAGCTGAAAGCTTTTCTGACCTCTGCCATCACCAAAGGAGCAACCTTCCCCTCAGGAAACATTCTTTATCTTGACAGGCAATAAGTTCCTGTAACTACTGCTGATTTCAGTAAGACCTGCCCTCTCGGGCATTTCCCACAAATTCTTTTGGTCAATTGGTAGAGCAGTGTCAAAAGAGAGAAAGGACTTTTTGGAAAGAATTATACAGAGAAATAAAGCTGGCGGGAGAGATCCAGAGAACACAGGAGAAGTTCAAGGAGGAAGCAAGATACGAGATGTTGTCCTCTGCATCTCTGACACGTAAGCTTAGGCTAGAACGGATAATGCTGTTGTTTCCAGCTCCCGAAGCTCCAGCAGCAGAGCCTTGTGGCCATTGCTATACATCTGAAATACAGAACAGAGTGGCTAAGAAGCTTTCCCAGGCTGCAGAGTGCGCTCGCTCTGCTCTCAGCCATTGTCAGCTGTCTGTAGTGAGCAGAAGGCTACAATGCCGTAGAGGAGATGGGCTGTAGAGACAGAAATTAATGAGCAATTAAATGTTCCGATCAGAGTTTCCCTTGCAGTATCACTCTGAGTACCCAAAGAGAGGGATGTGCTTATCAGAAAGCACGAAAGAGTAACTGCTCTAATGAGCTTGAAAGCCTGAGTGCAAGCAAAATTGGTCAATAAGCAGAAGAGAAGGCAAATTCATTGGTCATGGATATATATAGAGATAGATAGATTGATTGATAGGTAGATAGATAGATAGAGATATGCATATATAGATACTTATAACTATATAGAGATATATAGAGAGAGAGATATAGATATGCATACATAGATACTTATATATGCATATAACTACATCTATCTATCTATCTATCTATCTATCTATCTATCTATCTATCTATATAGTTCAGTTAACTGAGACACATCAGCTCCATGCTTAAGAGTGCCCTTCACCACTGCATCACAGCAGAAACCAGTCCTGTGTGCTACAGTGCACCAGCAAATACTCAACAGCACCTCAGGAAATGAAGTCAGCCTGCAAAACGCTCCTGCTAGGAATCTAAAAGAAGCAAAGAGACAGCACTACCTTCATCTCTCTGGTTAACCTGAAGTTCAGATATACATGCCTCAGACAGCTATTTGATATCTTCTGCATTTCTACTCCATTTACAACAATAGAGTGCAGCTTTCCATCTTTGAGCAGAGTGGTTGGCTGGGTCACATGCACAAAAACTTTCCAGCCTTGGAGCCCGATAGCATTTTCATCCCTTTCCCAGTGAATCTCCTCCAACATAAAGCAGGGTGAAGAGTAATCCCTAGCGAATGCTGGCTGCAGCATGGGATTTTCTGCTCCACTACTTCTGAACATCTCCAAGCAATCACTGGACAAATTGCACAAGTAAGGGGTCAGTGCCATTGTGAATATTTCATTTAGACAGCACAACAAAATCCAGCATAGAGAATAGAAAGGGAAAAAAATCACTTATCAATTATTCTTTTACTCAATACCACTCGTTCTTCAATAAAATACTGCAGAGTGATTTCTCTTGCAATCAGGAGGAGAAAAAAAACTCCACTCTTGGCAAACTATTTTTGGAAGCTGAAAATCTCATTCTGCTTTTTTTTTCTAATTCCTGCTTAGAGGAATTTTATGATAAGGATGTAAGCCTTGCAGCTTATTAGAAATTATATAATGAAGATTTATTTAAAAAAAAAAAAAACTACAAGAGTTGATTTTTTTTTCCTACAGAACTTCACTTTTACAGACAATCACTGCAGAGCCAAATTTATCTCTTTCAGGCAGGTATTTTTTCCAATTCATATCACTTTCCTACATGCTAGCACTTAACTGTCGTGAACTTTCTTGTGGACACATTTACCATTTCTGCCATTTTTCCTGCCCTCCATATAAAATCTTTCTTTCTTTTTTTTTTTTTAAGACAGGATCACCAAGCCCTGTCATTTTACCCAGATTTCAAAATCATACTCCAATTAAGAGGTTTTCTCTTTTAGGTAAAAAGCTAAATGTTAAAAAACTAACAGAGAAAAAAACCTTTCCCTGTCCCCAGTGCATGTGGATCCATTCACCACTGAAGCTCTGGCTGCAGTTCCTGGGGGGTACGTTTTGTTAATTGTCATTTTGTCCTCAATGTTGTTCACACTGAGAGTTTCACCAAGTATCTCAGATATATGGTGATTTATCAAAGAGCCAACCAGCTCCTGGAGATCTGCGTGGAAGCAAGAATGTCAGGCTAACCTTTAGATTAGTAGACCAAACTCTGGAAATAAGAATCAGTATAACTTGAAATGGTAATTATTCCTTCCAAATGAACTAGTTGTTTTTTTTTTTTAACATTTTATTTTTATGCAGACTTTTGTTTCTAGAAGGCCTCGACTCATGACTACTCATGTCTAGTTGACTCACAGTTCACAATCAGATGTAAGAATTCACGTATCATCAGTAGTTGTATCTGAGTTCATATTGTTGCTAATTTTGCTTTCAGCTATATAGAATACCTGCAGCCCTCAGTATTGCAATGTGTTCCAGTCCCACGCTGAAGGAGTCACTGAAGCTATGTTCCTTCACTCCTTTCAGCTCTGCTACTTACAGAACCACTGGTCCTATAAAAAGCTATGCCTGAATCATAGCAGTTTAGTTTTAGAGGACAAAAGAGTAGAGGAAGGGGCCGTATTCTATTCTGGGCTCTGATACTAATGTCAAACACAAGAATGGGCAGTCAGCAAAGCCTTTTGTCCTCTGTTGCTGAGGCTGAAAAATCTGAGATAGTGATAACCATGCCGAACCTTATGCAGAAAACATTTTGGAACAGTTGAAAGCCACTATAAAAACACTAAGTATTATTAGACATTATTGTTACTTCGGGGCACTTTTGCATTCACAAACGTTATTTACTAAATCAGCTCACGCTATATTTTTGAAATCATAGGCTACCTGGAGGAGATAAACTTAGTAGCCATCTCCTGGGACGTGAAAAGAATGATACCGATTGGCAGCAAATGCTCGCTGCATCTTATTACAGTTTCTAGCAGTGTAAAGGAACAAATATTGGTATACCTGGGCTTTGTACAGCAATAGCTTAGTAAAACTCTACGGTGTGTGCTATCCAGCAAAGCTGACCAATGGACATGTTCAGCCTAGAGTCTATAGATGTGTGAATTCTTTTTATGAAAAGACAAAGTCTCCCTAAGCACTTTTGGTGTAGCACGACAATTCACACCAAGACACAAACGGTTCAGGCAACCCTCTGACTGGCACTTCATGCTGGAACGTGATATGGACCACAGAAAGAACAAGTAATTTCTGCTTCATCTACCTGCAAATTAATACATAACAACTGATATATTAGGTGAGACTAAGGTTTATCTAACTTGGAATGACAGCAGACAGTATCAGACACTTAGAAGCAAGAGAAATATGAAGCGTTTCTTCCTCCACTGTGCCATCCTTACTCCCCCCATTCTGCTCCTCAGCAGGTGAGTTGGTCACAACATGCCACGCAGTGAGTTCAACAGTGATCACTTCATCTCCTTTCTTAATTGTCAAATAGTCTTCTGAAGCAATCAAATCGCAATCTGGAAGAAGTTTCTGCTGTTCAGTCTAGAACACAACAGAAACAGAACATTGCTCTGAAGAGCTGAGGTGCTTTCCAAGAGTCAAGAAAAGAACACATATTTCTACGAGTAGTAAGCTGTCCTCCCTGTTGAACATCCCCACCTTCACTTCCCAGCCTCATGGGGAAACCCACAGAAGACAAGATCAAGTCATCTGGAGGTGAAACAAAGGCTGACAGAGGGCTGTAACACTCCCAGGCATCTCTAGAGGACTGGTACAAGCTGGGCCAACGTAAAACCCTCCATCAGGGACAGCACTTATTGCTGTGCTTCTTCATGGGCAGTTGTTTTTCCTCCCTTCCTCCTTGTCACCTGTTAGCAAACAAATAGTATGCACAGTCTGGTTTAGATACTGCTGTCATCTCAGTTACTCCTTGTGTAAGAGAGCCTATCTTGTACAGTCACTACAGTTAAATGTATTAGGAGAGTATCCTGAAACAAACTCTCGTGTTCTTCTGCATATGAACACTTTATCTACATGCATTTTAGGCCATAAATTGGAGATGACAGCAAAGTAATCAGGAGAGTATCATCCTGTGCCTCCTAATTCTCCTGGGCCTCCACTGATTATATAGGAGAAATCCAAGCAGACATGGAATTAAATCACTTCCCTTATGTTGGACTAGCAGAAGCTGTTCCTTAAATGACAGATTGCTAACAGCTCCCTTAATGACATCACCCAATATGTCATAAAATTTGCTGCCAGCACGATGGACTTTTTTTCCCCAGCCAGAAGCATTCTCAGGCTGTAGAACAGAAGTTTCATTGACAAAATGTGGTTTGAGAAATAGCCTCTAAAGGGTTTCAATGCATAAGGCAAGTGCCACCCAAAAACACATTGAAGAATAAAGTTATACTTCTTGGCACAGCTTTCCTGGAACAGAGCCCCATGTCAGATTTCTCTTAGTGTCTGTGATTGAAATTATCCATCCACCATCTCTGCAGGTTGCACTAAACTCACAGCTCAGGAACAGTATCCAGATCTTTGCCAGATTACTATCCTTGGGTGAAAATTGTTATCTTCTTACTGCTTTCACGCTCTTTGGAAGGAAACTCATCCCAGGTGGGTATTAGCATTAGAGAAGAAATAGATACACTTGTAGTACAATAGCAAGGATTATTTACCTGGAGTTTCACTATTATCCCTTTACTTCCAGGCTCACATCAGTTTTTCTGCCAGAAACACAAGTAAAGTGACAAGCAAAGCACACGTAGGATGAACAGCCTTTCAGAATTTCTAAGAGACAATTTGCAGGTTTTTCTCTGTTCTTCAGACACTGGGGATTTACCCTGCAGCACTGTACCACAAATGACTATATATTTGCTTTTAAAACGTTACAATGAAACCCACTTAGGCAGCCACCAACCATGACTGCACAAAGGGTGCTTAATTACACATTCCTGTAATTCTGAGCTACCTGGTTTTCTCATGAGCATCTATGTCATGTCTTATGCAAGAATTAGCTCAGTTGAATAGGTTGTTTTCTAAAAGGGCAAAGACTTTACTAAGAAAAATTCTTCAGTAAGTGGAAGGAGAAAGTATTCCCTCTTTATTTAGACTTAAACTAATTTCTGCTTTATACCAGAGAGCACTCAGAGGCTCTGAGCATTGGTCCTTCTGATCAAGGTGAGGTTGCCCCTCTCCATCTATTCGCAGAAAAATCAATGTTGGCTGCTGTTCCTCTAAGTCACTCGGCAAACAGATCCCCTTCTTTACGTTTGCTGTCTTTCCTGCATGCCAGTATCTATCCATTCAGAAGCAGATATAGTTGAACAACCAGAACACGTATAGGAAGGAAAACAGTGCAGTGCTGAATCTTGTGTGAACTTAAGGCTAGGGCATTCAGCTGAGTGGTCCTCAGATGTGGCTTGAATCTTTGGTAAGCACTTCTGTTCTCTATAGCAGTTCTTGCCAACAGAAAACCCTCTAGCATGCCAGTATGCTGGGGACGCTGAAAACCAGGGGTTTTAGCAATCTGTCGCTCATGAAGGTTCGAAAGAGAAGCACTGTGATGGCATTCACTGGTATTGTGAGCAAATGAGCCATGACCTATATTTCTGGATTTGCTACAGTTCTTTTTTGAAAGAAAAAGCAAATCAAAAAGGCAGTGTAACACTCTGCTGAATGCTGAAATGACCAAGTAAGTAGGATCTACAACACCTTGGTTAGCTGTCACTCATTCCTGTCTGTATGACAACATTCCTTTCAAGTCTGCCCATGATGGACACAGCCTCAGTATTTGGGTTCTCGAGTTGATGCATTTCAACCTATGCCATCTGCCTATGCTATCAAGTCACTTTGGTCTTGTCATGCACGCAAAAAGCCTGGGCTGGCTAAATGTGCTACACTGCACATATTTCCAATCTGCAGAGTAAAAGGCTTAAAAACTGCCCATGGATTTCCTTCTCCAGCTCAGAACTGCTCTGCCATGATTGCAAAGCGACAGATGTCAAAACCCAGCGGAGCACCTCATTAAACACAGAGACAAACACACAAAATATGTTGTTTGAAATGACAACCCAGTGTGTTGATATACGTGTGCCACTATTTATCATCCTACAGATGGTTGCTTACACTGAGGTACATCCACAAATATGTTTAACTTTGCTTTCCCCTATTCTAGGCAGTCACCATTTTTCCTTGTTTACACTGACTCCCACTAAGACAACCTGAAGATCCCTGTGTTTTCACAAGGGTGAAGGGTTATGTTGCACAAAGCAAACCCACAATCTGCATGCCATCGTCTCCATGCAGTGGTAATAACCAATACCTGCGGAGCATTTTTTAAGGGGTTATCTCACTCTCGTTTTGCAGATGGGAAAACTCAGAAAGGTGAAATGACTTACCAAGGTCACACAGCAGGCTATGCTCAGTACACATTTGCTATCGTCGCAAATTGGCTAGCTCATCAAGCTCGTGCTACTCACACCATTCAGATACAATTCAAACAGTAATTATTATTTTTACTGCAATTTGCACTGCAGTCAGGGCTGGAGGTCACAGTCAGGATTCACCTGTATTTGTCTCTGTGCAAACATAAAATCAAACACAGTCCCCGCTCCAGGGAGGCTGCAGTCTCAGTGGGGACACAGTCCTGTGGGAACACAAAACACAGTGAAAAGGGAGGGAGGGACAGAGAATGGTGAAGTTGATGTAGGGTTTCACATTACTTTGGGTGACTGCAAAGTATGGAAGCTTACTATTACTTAAATAATTTAAGTGGGTAAGAAATATAAGCATGTTCCTGACAGCCATCTGCCTAGTTATTTACATAGCAGTTTATCTTCATAATCGTATTTGCCCAAATACTTCCCTTTCACTCCTGTGGTCTTTGCTTACACTGACAGATGGAAACTGGATCCCAGCATTCACGCTTTGGGGGACTGACTCACACCGCTCTAACCACAGACATACATTACACTGTACTTTCTATGGGATATATTACAACTAATTTTACAACTCCTTTCTAATCTGCTGCAAGAGCACTTCTTGCTGAAGACCTCTTTATGTGCTATCTGCTTAAGCATTTTAGCACGTGACAGCTAGGTATACTAGCTACAAGCTATTGAAATCATTTCCCTTGCACTAGCTTTTATTGAAATCTGTGGCAGTATAATATGTATTAAATCCCACCTTGCTGTCTGTTCTAATGTGGCTACATGTTAGCAATACATTATGCACCAAATGGCCATATAGCCACTCCTCTTTAGAAGACTTAACTGCATATAAAATTGGTTGCACGGTGATCACGTTATGTTTATGTCATAAAGACAAACTTTCTCTTCTTGTAGAGTCACACTGGGTTTCATCTGATCGTACAGCAGGATATTGAACATCCTAAGTGTGCAGCAAGATCTCACTGTGATGTCATACAGTGTAAGAATTAATAGCTCTTCTAATCCTGAATGGCACTGACACAACGAGATTATTTGTAAGAGTGAAGTTGTTCAGCACCAAGTCAGGATTGCTGAGCAGTCCTTAGAAGTTAACCCATTATTTTTCTGGTGTGGACCTACCACTCTGTTACTCATTATAATGCGTGTATTTACATAACTCATGAAAATGGAACCAAGTTCACAAAAGAAGTATTTGATGACTGACATCTGTAATCTCAGATGGGTATGTATTTTTTTCTGCATTTCAATTAAGCCAAGCATTTAAAATGTTTCCAACCCATCAAAGCCAGAAGTTAAGCATGTGCATAAATCCTTTGCTCAGCTGATGCAGTCTGTTGCAATAAATGGGCATCTTGCCATTGATTCTAACAAATTCTAGATCAGCACAATAATACCATAATGTACTCTAGAAGAGCTTGAGAAATCACAATTTAAATACATTATTTTAGAGAACAAAAGACTAAGCACTTCCTTGCTCCTATTCTCAAATAGCTAAATCCGTATACAAATTAATGGCCTATCACAATGCCAGCTGAGGATGGCATTCCCATCAAAAACGAAGGCATTACAGAACTTACGTAAATATACTTAGAGAATTTCATTTCAGACTATTAAAACTTTTCAGCAAACGATGCTAGGTGTGCGTCACTACCTGCATTTATTCCAGCCTGGCAGATACCACTGAAGCTCAGCAGAACTGAGATACTTGAATGATTAGAACCCGAGTTTTAGTCCTATGACAAATGGAAGTAATAAATAACAACAGCTTTGTTTAGCAATTGTCAATAGCTATTTTGCAGCTCTTTAAACACTATCCACTAATCTTCTTCAGAATCGGGTAATTCAAATTCCTTTATCATATTTCTGATACTTGGGATTTATAACACCGGCTTTATTTTAATCCCAGGTAAAAATGCACTGAGAAAGAGCTGTGATTGATACTATACTGCTAATTTAGAACAAAATACTTCCAATTATCCCTAAACTCAGCTTATAAATCCAAGAAATAGGTAAACCTAATTTCACAGAATTCAATATTGACATTACTGTGTTGTATATCACAACAGTACATTGACATTACTGTGTTGTATATCACAACAGAGCGGATCAGAAAAGCAGAGCAGATGGTGCTTAGGACCTAATTTGCACTACACGTGTTTCAGAAGTTTCACTTTGGACCAGGTTTAGTCAGTCCCCATGGGTGGCACACACATTAGTGGTAGAAGTGTATTAGGTGTACTCCTAGATGACATCTTGTTTAGTTCATTTAGGAAGAAATCCAGTTGCATATCCTAAGGCAATAACATGAATCAAGGAGTAGTAAGCCAGGACAACTGGAAGATTTGTTTTAAAAATGCACTCCTGATCCAAACTAAAACACCACTTCAGTAACCCTGAGGGCTGGTTCTCCTGTAGATTGCTGGCTGAAGCAGTTTTACATCAAAGTCTCTTACAGATAAGCCAAGAGTATAAGCGAGAGTTTGATCCACTTGCCAGCACGCTGATGCCTAATGCCACTTGAGCTGTTCTTCTGTTTGAGACATCCATGGGCAGATGAGAGACATGACAGAGAGCCTGTGGAAGACCTGTGTCCTTCTGACAAAGCAGTCAGAGGTCAGACAGGATCCCTGAGGCACTCTAAGCACAGACACTTGGATGTAGGCAACTGCTTGGAGGCTTGGCCTTTGCAGACTGAGCATGTCTCCATCAACCAGAATGAGAACTTAGATGTTCTCCTCTTAGACTGACCTCTACTCATATAGCAGACACTGTACTGCATTTGTACTGCTCCGGTCTCCCAAAACATTTATTCCCAGTTCACTACAGCATAGCAGTGAACAGAGAAAGCTTATCTCCAACATTATATCTTAACTAAAACCATGAATACTACTGAAATCACTGCAGAAACACTTGGTTGGCCTTGCAAGAGCCAGTTCAGGGCTGCCAAAACCTGTGATACCATACTACTGCAGCCTGACAGGCCAAGCTAGATCTGCACAGTCAGGTATCACTGTGCACATCCTCTGGCACATCCCCTGTATTGCATGTATGCTTACCCACTATCTGGTGTCATACAGCTCCTCTGCCCCCATAAAATGGAGCTGTCCGTTGAAGCACACTTTACATTTTGTTCAGACCCGATTTTGGAAAAGGCGGTCCCAAAGAACAGAAAAGTATTACACCTTTTGTGAAGAAACAAAAATGCTGTTCTATTTTTCCAGACAACCTCACTTCTGCCTTGGCACAATTCTCCCAACATATGATATAATTAAAACAAAATAAAACGTTGTGTTATGTGTTTAAAACTCAGCTGTTAAATTACCATCTTAGATTAATACAGAAACTCAATGAGTTCAGAGAGGCTAAATTTCAACTCAGATATTCGTATCTACAAATCTGTCCCCGAGGGTGTAAAATCCTGATCAGGCATTTTTAAGTACGCATACTGCATCCAAAAGCTTTCATAGAAACGCACATGATTAAAAGTGTTCACGCTGAAGCTCGGAGTGTGCCTTTTTTCCATCGAGTTTATACAGAGTTGTTGGAAGCACTGAACACTTGCTTATCCTGTCGACAAAGTGTTTCCTCCCCCCCATCCTCTCAGCTGTTCGCAGAAGGCTGAAAAGGATGCAGAAGCGAGGGGATGTGGAACACTGCCACTCCCCATTCTGCACCACAAAGACTGCCCAATAACCTCATTCTTTCTGCAAAATGCAATGCATCTGACACAAACCAAAAATGAAACACTCATCGAAATATCAACAGGATGCAGACATTTTTTTCCTCTTAACTCAGCTGCTCAGGAAGACTGCTCGGGTAGCAGCATGGCATCACGAAACAGTTTCGTGAATGGAGAGATAACATGGGCTAACTTCTATAAGAAATGTGCTTAGCCAAGCTTTATCTCAGATGTGCCATAGAACTGATGATTTGTAAATGGCACTTCCTAAAAGCCTGTTAGTGCAGGATGTTTTAAAGACTTATTTTTCAACTACTCTCACTTTAAAACACCAGGCTCTACCTTTTAAGGAACTGCATTACATTTTCTTACAGGAAATTGAGTATCCAAGTCCTGTGAAAACGTTGAATGCAAAGGGAAAATGTGAAGCACATTACCACAGCAGCTGCTGAGACTGTTCTGCTGTTTTGCAAGGAAAATCCTGGCTTCTTTGTTTAGAATACTGGGCAGGAATAGAGCTACAGATGTTGGCTGCTGTCTGTTTTTTAATCCTAGAAGATACCGAGGTAGGATGTTAAAGGAAAAAAAAAAAAAGAACAAATGATAATAGAATAGAAGAGAACATTCACCTAGATGGAATTGTTCTGAGGAATGAGAAATGGAGGAACAAGGCACACTGTAATGTACATCTCATCCTGTAACCTCTTCCCCACGCTCATCTGTTTCCAGGGTACAGCTCAGTATTTTGCCAAATCCAATCCCATGAGAAAGTTGCTGCAGAGCCGTGGTGCTCGAGTAACTAGAGACTTCTTTTTAATTTCCAGGCTGAAGTGATTTATATCTAGGTTATATCCATTTGTTCTTGTCCCGCCATTAGCCACAAGTTTAAAATCATTATTTTTCAGTCTATGGTCCATGAACTCAGGAGGGGTATATAAACTACTTCTTAGAGAATTTAAAAATGTAATGAAGCAAAACAGACCTAACAGGATGTAATTTGCTCTAACAATGCTACAGGGTATGCAATACCATCTCTGGAAAAAGTTTAGGAATCCACAAATCAAATAAAATTGAAAACCACCGGCTTAAGCTGCTCTTTTGCCTTCCTCTTGTTTATTAAAGCTTTGATATAATTTCAGATAGAAGACATGGACCTTTTCTCAACATTTCTCATTCTACGCTAAGGACATCAGCTTTTCCTGGTTCTTCCCTGCAAGAAATGTCTCTGTTCTCTTAACCATCCTGCTCAGTCTTTTTGCAGCTATTGACATTTCTGACAGAATTGGACGCTTTACCAGAATCCCACATTGCAGTCCCTCACAAACACTGCCCTGGGTCAACTGGGAACACTTCACGAAATAAGTCCCAGGATCACATATACCCTCTGTGCTACACTGGAACCTCAATGTCATCCCTTTGGTGAGCTGATACGCTCAGGTTCTCTCTTCACTCATTTTTATTCACCCTCAGCTGTGTGGCCTGTCCTTCTGCACTACTGAGTCCATGCCACCGTCTTCCCTCTGCTCAAGGTCTGTGTGTTGTTCCAACCTGTCCTTGTACAGAACCACGTGGGCATATGCCGGACAACTGGTGATGTGTCAGTTTGGGAATTTGTGCTGGCAAGGCAGCTGGTGACACCACACCAACAGATACAAAATGTCTGACATGAATTAAATTAGTTAGAAAAAGGGCATAAAGTCTTTCAATAGTCCAGCTTATGCAGTTTTAATTAACTAACAAAACTTGCCTAACAAGCCCAACAATCAGCAAATCATCTTGATTCGACTCCTCCTCCAATTTTGTCTTTGTATTCTCTATCCATACACAGAGGAAGTCAGATCTGCAGCAAAACTCCTACATGCCTAATGCAAAACCATATTTTTCTTGTCTAATGACCATGAATTGCAATTTCAAGATTTTTCTTTACTAATGTTCTAATTTTCCTTCATCAGTAATGGGAAGGCTAAATAGAAAGACACAGCAACCAAGTAGTAATTAACTTTCTTTAGAGGAACATAAAGCTACAAGGATGAATAATTTTATTGTCACGGAAAGTCTAATACTTCTCTCATGGAATTACTCTTAAAACTCTGAATTAACTGTTTGGGAAGCTACACTGAATGTCTCTGAAGCAAAGGCTCAACACGCAACAGTTTTATAATGCGATGTTCAAAGACGTATTAATCAAGCTCTAGATACCTGGGGAAAATCTGATTTTGAAGCACAGAGTCTACATCAGAAAGAAGGTTCGTTAATGATTTTTGGGCTCATAGGTCACATTTTCCTGCTCTCTAAGTCAAACACTTTTGTGGCTCACTCCCACATTTTGGATAACTTTTTGCTCCTGCCAAAGCCTACTCTTTCTTTTTCAGGGTCTACTTACCAAGCCAGCTGCACTTAATGCAAATTTTTCATCTACATTTTTTCGTTATAAATTTAAATAATGAAAATCAAAAATGAATACTATGGCACTGAGCTGCAGTTACAAACTGATTTAAATTAAACTAATAAATTCCATGCTACCTTCAGTTACCTGCACAAACTTAATTGTGGAGATCTATTGGAGAATTGGAGAATTGGTTGAGATTTTGCTACCTACTGGCTATGTCTGTATGGATGAATTAAGCAGTGCCAGGGAACATTCCCAGGCATCAAAACTCAAGTGGCCATGGTATTAAATTGTAAAGAATTGTCCCCAGCATGTGCCACAGCAATGATTTTAATCTGTTCCAGCTAAGTCTCTTCCCAAACATTGTTAGGATGCTCCAAGAATGGTTCCCAAGAGGCAGTTTCAGGTGGGTGACCTAGTTTTAGAAGGCAGAAATACGTAATGGTATGGCCACTGGCCACTGCACCAGCTGAGCCTGCACCAGGGGCTGGCACTGGACACGCTTAATTTGCCATTGTGAGCACAGCCACGGTGTGCCTCTGCTGGGCTCCAGCAAGCTGAGGAGATGCCCAGATACAGAGCGCTCTGAGCTTCACTTGGAAGGCAGTTAATCTCCACGAGTCCAAAAGGAGCACATGCAGATGCTTCATGCTCACATGCTGTCATCTGGAGTGTTGGAAAACAACCTCTCCAAGCCTCCTCTTGCCTACATCAAGAGACTCTGTGTTATAAAGGAGTTTGAGACATGTTGGCTTTGCTGCAGGCGGGCCAGCAGCCTGTTCCGGCAGAGGCAGAGGCAGGAGGGTGGGCAGGAGGAGAACACGCAGCTCCGGCCCTCCTCCCTTCTCCACTGAAATCTTCCCTGATCTTATGAGACCTTGCTCTATCTTATTCATGCTGCTGCGGCACAGAGTTCATCATGACAAAGTACTGTAAGACCACAGCTGAACACAGCCTAGGATAGCAATCCAAGGCATGTCACTCACATGAGATTACTGACCTTATTCAGTGAACTTCTACAAAGAAAGCTCGTGACTTTTGACTTGTAACAGGAAGCAAAAAGAAAAATCCCATGGTTTCACAAACAGCATCTTCTAAACATCTCAGCTCAGAATGTCCATATTTGACCTTGTAAGTACAGCACGTCTTATCTCTCTTCCCTACAAACTTTTCCTTTCTGAAAGGTAACCAGAAAAATAAGGAAAGAGGAATGTGTGACACCTCATCAACTGTCTGTAATAATTTATTTTAAACCGTTTATTCTGTAGCTCTCTCCCTCTGATGCAGTCTCAATTACTTGATTGAATAATATTCTCTGAAATAGCACATGATGTGCTTGTGTCAAAGAGGCTCTCCACAGAGGCCATCAGCTACCTTTTAAAATCAATGAAATTCATGAATTTGCATCTGGCTTCTCAAGGAGAAAATAAAGGAACCTTTTCCCCCAGTATGTATGACCTTCTCATTCTAAGTCCAGCTTATTTCAAGTTTTCTGTACCTCTGAATGCCAGTGTGAAGATGGATAATATCTTTCTTAGAGCAGATAGATCTTAAAGTCTATTATATCCCCCTTCTTAAGGATTCCAGCCATATTTCTCTCTTAGTAATTGGGATTTGCACACAGTTCCACACAGTAATGCATATTCTAGCTATCCACTCTGTCATGCTGCCACTGCATTTTTAACAATGCTGATAGCAACTGATATCATCGTATTCTGCAGGCTTTTGGGGCTCTCTGCTTGTGCACATATTTTTTTCATTTCACATTTCTGAGCAAAAATGCTTTTATTTTTCCCTTTGTGATGCTTCGCTGCTGTGACCCTGCCATTCCTTGCAGCTGTATCTTGTTAGTTTTCAAATACTGAGACCACACTGCCTGATCGCGCCACAGATTTTCTATCCTGATATGTTTGCTGTCTTTATGTTTGCAAGATCAAAGCTAATGCTGCTTACACCACAGTGCTGGAAAGGTTCACTTTTGAAAAGGTAAAAGAACTTTAGTGTTTGAAAGTCTAGCCTTGTTTTATATTATGTCTCCTGATACTGATAATGCACATATCTCCTCATTCTTGCTTCATTTCCTGCATAGCAATTTTCTTCATTAAACTTCTAGAAGGAATTACAGAAAGAACTCAGCAGCAGCCTTATTCCACACTGGTGAAGCCCCTTCTGCTGCAAGCAAGTAGAGCTGGGCCAACACCAGTTGCTTCCAAAAAACCTCATTCCCATTTCTTTTTCCCCAACTGTATCTAAGTTCTTCAGCTCACCAGATTTCAAGAAGTAAAATTCTCCTCTTTTAAATTCTCCTCTGGTTTCTTTCTCCCCTCTTACGCATCTTTTGTTTTTTCTTCCAATGAAATGGAATTTGTCCTCAATTTGCCTGGATAACTTCACACATTTCCTTTTCTATCTTACTATTCTGTTATCTTATTATTTCTCAGGCAGTGGACCACAACCCCCAGGATGTTCATAAAGGGCACTTTGGGACAGTTAAAAGATGCTGAAATTTTTATTACACTCTAAAACAAAACATATCTCTTCTCCATTCCCAAAACACCGTTATCTCTCAAAATCAAGTTTTGCTATCAAATTCTCAAATCACTCATACAAATAAATGATACACACTTCTTAGATGATACATTTTACCCATGTTCTCTATAAGACTGAGACTGATGTGGATGTGTGATTTTGAGTGTGATGATGAATTTCAGCCCAATTTGACTGATGGTAAAAGTCTCCAAGATAGATACACAACTGCTGCACATTCTCTGAAAAAGCTGGTACCGGGGGGAAGTGGAAAGGATCCCAAATTTCCACTAGCAGAAAGACAGGGAGAGCTTAACAAAACCAAGTGGCAGCTTGAGGACATCAAATCAACCCACAGATATCTTTCAGCCAGCTGTAGGACATACCGTGTCCTTGCCAGCTATACAGGTAAAGAGCCTGTGAGAAATCTGAGAGCTCAACTACAAAAATAGAACTGATATTCTCAGAGGAAGGGGATGATGGGATGTAGGAGAGAACTGGTGATGCTGTGGATATAGCGTATTTGGGGAAAGAAACAACTGTTAGGGATGCAGAGGAGAAACTGAGCCAGAACATTTCTCCCTCGGTTCCACTGTTCACAGAACATACCTTTTACCTCTGTTTTTATAGCCAAAGCATGGAACTCGTAAAATGTTTCCACAGAATGGAACCGAGCAGGCTGCACAGCCACATCACTCGTTTCACCCACACCTTCCCAATCCAACCCTCAGTTCTTCACCTTTCCGAACTATGCAAAGAACTCTCCAGCTCACCTCAGAACAGGAGTAATGCCCAGGCCAATATGGGGATGCCCAAGCCTGACGAGAAGGTTACCTCTGGGGCTGAACAGACAGAAGATCTCACTGGTAGCATGAATTACCTCTGAGAGAAAGAAGACTACACACCAGGCCTGCTCGAACTGTAGATGTCCTCATAGGCTTGATGAAACAGTCCATTTGTTGTAAGCCGAGCATCACAGCTGATTCCCTGCTCCATGCCCACTCACACAGCTCCAGCACCCTATTTTCCCACAATGTGGGATATTTTCACTGTCGTCAAACCATCAGTATTCTGCCAGAATTTTCTGCCAAAGGTCTGGCACTCGTGGCTGTTCATGATCTCTAAATAACCTCAGTCAGCTCACCCGGTGGGTCAGCATAAATGCTGAAACTCAGTTCAAAGCCTGCTGATGTTCCTGGGCTTGCTTTCCTCTCTCAGCCTTCATGTGCATCTCTCTTTTTACAGAAGAGGAACACCATGGGAACAGAGGTGGGCAGGTATGGTGGTTAAGGACCACTGTTTGATCTGACATATAAACGTTAAATTAATGCTGAGAAGTACTCAGTGCTGTGCCTCACAAGGCACTTTGCTTCTGCTAAGTTAAACCACATCTCTTAGAAAGAGGCACTCAATCTTATCTAAAGACTTAACTGGTAAAAAAAAAAAACAACCACCCTCTAAAGACAACTTACAAATGAAGCTTAAGTGACAAAGCCATATGCCTCATGGCTAATGCAAACATTCTGAACTTCAGATTCCAAACACAGCATTTGCCAAATTAAGGAACAATGCACTTCTTGAGATCTCCTCCTGTGGGTCCTCATACACCATAACCTGTCAATTTTTAGTCTTCTTTTGAATAGAGAGGACACTCATCCCTTCAGCTCTTCTTTCATTTACTTAAATCAGTCTTGAAATCTTTTTGACTTTATACATGAAAGGGAATGATGTTGGAACTGGACAGAGTGTGCACAGGCAACACTGTGGGTGACAGAAGGCTTTTTTTTTTTTGCACTCACATTCAGGTACCACACTGGATCTCATGAGTGCTGTTGTTCAATCATAGAATCATAGAATCATAGAATCGCTAAGGTTGGAAAAGACCCACAGGATCATCCAGTCCAACCATTCGCCCTTCATCAATGGTTCCCGCTAAACCATGTCCCTTAACACAACATCCTAGCTCATGGGTTGTTCATGCAAGCCCAGTTCATTGTGATATCTGAAAGCCTAGCTACCCTTGCTATAATGTATTAAACGACTAACTTTTGTGTCATCTGAAAACTTCAGCAGCAGCTAATATACATTTCTGTTCTAACAAATTGGTAAGGATAATTAAGAATTCTGGGCTGCAAACAACACCATTGTCTGACTCCAGGAGGCACCCTGCCCATGTGCTGGCATGAGGCTGGGTTCTTCCAGCCTTCCACAATTCACCCCTATATCAACATCCAAAAGACAGCAGTAACAAAGGCTCTGAGTGCTTCAAGGTCAAGCCTTTTAACACTCTTATATAAGTCTCCTTGTCTTGCAGACTTCTTTCAAGTAAAAAGGCAAACAAACGACACAGCTGCCATGAAGAACTTCACCTTTTCATTCTGAAACAATGCTCTGTTTTAAATGGACTTTTAACTGTGGCATGTAACCTCTCTCTTATGTCTGCTTTGGCTCCTAAGAACTGAAAATTGGGTAATATGAAATCACTTTCTAAAGGAGTTCCTGGGAAAATCTGGGGAAGCGTGGAAAGCCAGATATCTGCACCATGCAAGTTGGTAACAACTATGAAGGACAACAGATTATGTCCAAAGCAAGTAAGGCAGAACCAACGCAGCTATTTTAAGTCAGGTTTTGCAAAATTAGAGTTCTCTGAAGAAGACAAAACACTCATATTGTGGAAATGTGGCTAACAAAGTCCACTTGGATTTTGATATATCTGTCATTCACAGGTCTTAAAAAAATGAAACTCCCAGAGGATAAAAATAAATGTCCTTGCAAGGAGAAATAATTAGAAACAGATGGTAGGAGAATACTGTCAATTTTCATAGTGGAGAGAGGTCAATGGTGGAGTCCTGCAGGGATCCATGCTGGAACCTGGGAGCTGTTCACTTATTTATAAATGAGCTGGAAAGCAGGGTAAATAGCGAGGTGACAAAGTTTGCTGCTGATAATCATTCAGGGGAGCTAAGATAGTGGCTGACTATGAAGAAAGATTTACAATACTGAGTGACTAGGCAATAAAAAGGCAAATTAAATTCAGTGTAGATAAATAAATATGAGGTCACTTCTTTGAGGGGAAAATACCTAACCTCACAAAATGATGTGCTCCAAGGTGACTATTACCACTTCAGGAATAAGATCTTGGGGTTATAATAGGCAGTTCTATGAAAACATCAGCCCACTGCTCACTTGCAGTGCAAAACCAAGAATTAGGAATTACTAGGAGAGGATCAGAGAATGAAAGAGAGAATATTATTATGGCATTGAATAAATGGATGTTTTTTTCTGTCTTGAATGCTGTGTGTAGTTCTGGTTCTACCACCTCCAAAAAAGGTGGACACAGCAGGCTGAAAATGGCACAGGCAAGGGCAGCAAGCATGAACAAAGGAATGGTACAACCTGAAGACTAAGCAGCTAAAGATTCTGCAGGTCTCACAAACAGGTAACTGAGGGGACACAACAGTCTAATTGGGAAAAGCACTGGGGAGGTGTTTGGGGATCCACTATTCACTGCCTCTTTCAATACAAGTGCCAAGGAGTTACACAGGTTCAAAAAATGATTAGATAATAAATCATAAGAAAGAAATTCCACCAAGAGATTTGAAATGCAAAGGCTTTGGCCCAGGAAATCCCTGAACTCAAGTGCTGGAGGCAGGTAGAGCACCGTGAGGAAAAATCTGTTTCTTATGCCCTTGCACTTTCTTAGCACTTACAGACAACTGTGAGAGAAGACACTAGAATAAGTGGACCTGTGGTTTGGCTTGGGACACATCCTTTAAGTTGCTTTGTTCAATCTTGGACTTAGGTATCCACTGAAAAACATATACATCGGTATTATCCTACTCATCCATGGAATGTTTCTATGTCTGTCTTTTGTTTTCCCTGCTTTTACCTTTTCTGTAACTTGCAACTTCATAGCAAAGAAAAAAGTAATGAAAAACGTCTAATAAAAAAATCACAGCAAAACTGAAGTGTCTGTTTAACTTCTATAGGAAAGAGTCCTAATAAATGTCTTTATTTGTGAGTTTCCTTGCAAGCTTTAGATGCCAGGTATTAAAAAGCAATAATACTTCATCTCTAACACGTTCACTAAGTGCTTTTGCTTACACAGCTGCTCAAACTAGGTAAGCATACATACGAGAATTCATACATATGATTCTGAAATGTCAGAAGGGGAGGCTAGAGAATCACGGAGTCATAGAATTGTAGGGGCTGAAAGGGACCTCTAGAGATCATCTAGTCCAACCCCCCTGCCAAAGCCCTAAACCGGGTTGCCCAGGTAGGCATCGAGTTGGGTCTTGAACATCTCCATAGGAGACTCCACATCCTCCCTGCGCAGCCTGTTCCAGAGCTCTGTCACCCTCCCTCTGAAGAAGTTCTTACACACATTTGTGCGGAACTTCCTATGCTCCAGTTTGTGGCCATTTCCCCTTGTCCTATTGCCACACACCACTGAAAAGAGTCTGGCCTCATTGCTTTGCCTCCCACATCTTAGATATTTATAGACATTGATCTGTCTGAGTCTTCTTTTCCCCAGGCTGAACAGACCCAGGCCTTTCCTATAAGAGAGGTGCTCCAGGCCCTTTATCATCTTTATGGCCCTCACTGGACTCTCTCCAGGAGATCGCTGTCTTTTTTGTGCCAGGGAACCCAGAACTGGAGACAGTATTCCAGATGAGGCCTCACCAAGACAGAGCAGAGGGGTAGGATCACCTCCCTTGACTGGCTGGCCGCGCCCTTTTTAATGCACCCCAGGACACCACTGGCCTTCTTGGCCACCAGGGCAAGATGAGGTTGTCAACACTGGCTCTCAAAATACATAGAAACCATTTCCCCTTGCCCTGTCACAGCAGACTCTGCTACATAGTCTGTTCCCTTTAGTATAGCCTGCCTTTAAATACTGAAATGCCACTCTCAGGTCTCCTCAGAGTCTACTCCAGGCAAAACAGCCCCAGCACTCAGCCTGTCCTCACAGAGGAGTTTGATCCAACTCTTAGATCATTTTTGTGGCCCTCCTCTGGACACAGGGAGGATCACCTCCCTCGTCCTGCTGGCCACTCTTCTTTTGATACAGCCCAGAGTACAGTTGGCTTTCTGAGCTGTGAGGGCACATTGCTGGCCCCTGTTCAGCTTGCCGTCCCCAAGTTCTTTTTTGTAGGGCTGTGCTCTATCCTTTCACCCCCCAGCTTGCATCGATAGTGGGGGTTGCCACGACCCGGGTGCAAGATCTTGCACTTGGCTTTGTTGAACCTTATGAACCTCACCTGAGCCCCCTGCTGGAGCCTGTCTAAATCCCTGTGGATGGTATCCCATCCCTTGGGCTTGCTGACCGCACCCCACAGGTTGGTGTTATCTGCAAACTTGCTGAGGGTGCACGAGACCCAACTCTCAGTGTTATTGATGAAGATATTAAAGTGCATCCATCCCAGTACTGACCTCTGAGGGACATCACTTGTCACTGATCTCCATCCAGACACTGAGCCATTGACCACTACGCTCTGGGTACAATCTCTCAACCAGTTTCTCATCCATCAAACAGATGATATATTGTGTACCCTGATAGCATTAAGCACATGGAACAAAATAAAACAATACAAGCAAAAGCATTAAGGAGTCTAACGTATGTTGTCCTCACATACACATAGGAAATTCCTTTTGTTCAAGGATTTTTCCTGCTTAATCATGTTATAGACATGACTAAATGAAGACAAGGATTCAGAATGCACGTGCCCAAGACACTGTGCATCTTTTCCTTAATTAAAAAACCACCTCTTCAAAACAAGAGCTATATAATGCTGACGATTCACAATGACTTACGCAGTTGCAAATGTGATTAAAATGTTTCTTTTAAAGAAATATGATCCTAAGCTATTATTTGTAACCCTAAATGAAGCATGATCCCTTGTTGAAAAAGTACTTTTAGGGAGCCTTAAATTTCATTAAGTATTACTACATGATCTAACTGAATATTAACACTACTAAGGTACAAAATAGCAAGCAAAATCAAAGCCACTCTCACCCACTTGTTTATTTTACTACTTCAGGTTCAGTTTTGTTTCTGTACAATGCATATGTCATATACATGTAGCTGACATTACTATATCGTTACCTGTGAGATAAGCATCTAACGCTTGCTATTGCTACTTACTTACACTCCCAAAACAGCAAAACAGTAACAGAAGCCAATCAATCAGATATCTTATAGGAAAGCTATCAGAACTCATTAAAATTCCCCTGTGCTGCACATTTTGTTCCATGCCATACCCATGTCTTAATACCATAGCTTTCTTCTCCAAAGGACGCAACACAAATCAGTGCAGATTTTCTTTCCTTTTGAGGAAACCTCTTTGGTGTAACACAGAACAGCCAGGCCAATGCTAAATTAAGTTACAACATTCAGCAAACAACAAAATAATTCTCTATGAATAGCCACTATTATTACAATTCTTTCAGAGCATTCCCATATGTACAGGGAACGATGGCCAATAATCACGTGGCTATAAAGGTATTCCCCTGTTATTTTTATTTTGGATATCAGTAGTTTGAAAAATGATTCTGCTACTGATATAAAACTCCGTTTATTGACTTTTAATGTCAACAGCACATCTACCAGCTTCAGAGACTATGAGAATTCCATGTCGTTTTGCCTGGAAACATATCTTCAATGTCCCATTTGAACACATGCAGCATGGTGTACCCTGATTGGACTTCTGGCCAGCTACATGCAGTGATTTCTAAACATTATTATTCTCCTGTGCAGAAATACAGTAAATAGATCAGATGAATTTTTATCTACCCTACACCAGCTTCTAGTGGCATGGCACAGTAGAAACCTGTAAGTAAAATACTATTATCCCTAATGTCAGTAAGTATATATAAGATAGCTGGAAATTGTGCTGTCCTACTGCATACAGGACATGAACAGAAGAGGCTGAGGATGCACCAAACCAGTATGTATTCATGCCATCTTTTACAGGTGGAGCAGTAGCTGAAGGCAAAAGTCCTTATCGGAGCAGAGGAGACATCAGTGGTGCAAAGATGGAACACTTTGCTCTGCCTGCAGCCAACTGACATGACTATGTGTAATTAGCAAGACTCTATTGGGATGTGTGTTATTGAACAGACACAGTAGCCACCAACATCACATAGGATTCCCAATGCAAATAAGATGAACCCAACTTCAACCTCACTGGCAGGAAGGGAAAATTTACTGATCTCAAGTGACTGCAGATCATCCCCCAGGTGACAAGAAACTGCACAGAAACTCAAGTAACAAAAAGAGCATAAAATACATAGAACACACATAGAAACAGGGACAGATGGATAAAGCTGTCTCACACAAACCAGAAATTTCCACTAAGCCTCACGAACTAGGTGGCAATAAGCTGCTCAGGAAACGACTCAGAACAATTATTGCTCAGAAAATGAAATGAATGTAGGTCAATTTGGGGGACTGAAAAGTGACCGTGAGCCCATTCGGGAGACATTTTGCTCTGCCTTCCTAACAGCAACCCCTGAACTTCTCCTTTTCAGGGATCTATCGGGAAGACAAGCAGAAGGCATGCTTTGACTTTAGACTTTTTTTCCCCCAAAATTATTCAAGAATTGATCTTTTCTATCTCATCGAAACTGATTTTATTGCTATCCCAACTCCAGAGACCATTCCATCCTCCCTCTCTGCCTTCCCACTGCACAAAAACTGCCACATCCCCACCAACTCAGAAATGAAAGCAATGCTGAAGATGCGAGAAGGGATGTCCTGGTGTTCCCCCTCCTTTTTATCACGCGCTTTCCTCAGGGAGACGCTGGATGTGATGGGGAAAGTCAAACGAAGTCAGGCAACCAGCAACGGAGATGAGATTTTTGTACACTCTGAATGCACAGAGGGACGTAAGCCTCGTAAATGGGGGGGCAGGACCCAACCCCAACCTCAGGCACGCGGATTCCAACGCCCTCAGCCACCCTTCCAGCCTCACCCCGAGCTTTCGCTCCGTCCCGAGCCCGGCGCTAACCCCACCGGGCTCGGCCACCCCCACCTGCCGCTCCCACGTCCATTTTCTCCCGACCTTAGCAGCACACCAAGCGCCGGAGCACGGGGCCGGCAGCGCTGCGGGCGGGCCGGGAGCGCTGCGGGCAGGCCGGGGCCGAGGGGCCGCCCGGGGCCACGGGGCAGGGCCGGGGTCAGAGCCGCCCGCCCGCCCCGCGAGTCCGGATCCACCGCCCCGCCGCGAGTCCCGGGCCGTGACGGGCGGCGCGGAGCCCCCGGGCCGGGGCCGCTGCCCCACTCACCCGAGGTCAGCTGCATCCAGGCACAGATCTTGTAGACGGTGGCCGTGTTGCAGAAGAAGAAGAGGATGAAGCAGACGATGCAGGCGATGATGAGCATCATCGAGAGCCCGATGAAGAAGGAGGCAGCTTTGAAGGCTCCCGAGGGCAGGCTGGAGAAGTCCGTGAAGCTGCCCCGGCAGGTGAGTTCCCGGCTGAAGCCGTTGCCGATGCAGTAGTGGAAGAGCCCGAAGTAGCCCGCCTGCGGCGTGTCCACGCCGTCTCCGATCCAGTAGGGCTGGATGAAGCACACCACGTTGACAATGGCAAAGCAGATGGTGAAGATGGCCCAGAGCACGCCGATGGCCCGCGAGTTCCGCACGTAGTTGGTGTGGTAGATCTTGGCCGCCTCCTGAGCCGGGAGCATCCCCGCTGCTGCCGCTCCCGCCGAGCCCGCTCCTGTCGCCGCCGTCCCTGCAGCCGCTCCGGGCATCCTCGCCGAGAAGCTCCCCCCTCCCCTTCCTCCTCCTCCTCCTCCTCCTCCTCCTCCTCCTCCGCCCCGCTCACTCCTCTCGACGCGACGCGCTCCGCCGCTGCGTGCGAGAGCCGAGCAGCCTCTCCGCCGGGCTTCCGCGGCGCCGCGCCACCACCGCCACCACCACCGGCAGCGCGGCCCGCCGCCTCCTACCGGGGCTCGGGGCTCGGCGCCGCCGGCCGCCGCGCACCGCCCTCCCCGCAGCCCGCCCTCCCGCCGCCGCCCGCAGCTCCTCGGCGCGCCGGGCGCCAACGGCCGAGCGCCGCGGGGCCGCCGGAGCCCCTCCACCCTGCGCAACCGCGGCCCGCGGGGGGGCGGGGGGTGCGCGCCTGAGGCGGCGGTGGGGCTCTTGGGGCGGGAGGAGGGCGGGCGGGGCGTGCTTGGCAGCGGCTGCCGGCTCTGGGGGCACGGTCCGCCTGGGCGGGGGGCACCCGGCGCCGCTCACGCTGCGTGTCCCGGGGGGACGCGTTCGGACAACACCTTGAAGTTTAAAACCTCCACAGCGCTGCTCGCTTGGCTGCGGCGGGGTGAGCGGGGGGGTGCGTGTGGGTTCGGCTCGTGCCTAAATCGGCCCCCAGCCAGGCTGAGGTACGGTCAGCCCCGGGAGAACATCGAGGGTTGCTTCCCGCTGCACGAGGAGCCCATCGCAGCGCACGTGGACCAGAAGCGCAGAAGGACCCTTAAGCAGCGGCGGTGCGGGGCTGCTGCTCCTGGGGGCATCGGCGAGGGGCGGGAGGTGACACCGCGCGGAAAAGCCGCTCAGCCGCTCGAGCGACTTGGGCCTGGCACGCTGAGCCCTGAACGTTTTGGCGTGCGGCAGTAATTAGCATATATTAATGAGCAATTAGCATCTGGTAATAATCATTCATACTCCAGTGACACTTGGATTCACAGTCCCCGACCTATGCATTGAGCTCGAGTTAATAATAATAATTGATGGTGCATATATAGAGCTCTTTGAAGATTGCTCCCCTCGGGAGGCGCTGCAGCTGGAGCGCCGGGGACGCAGGGAGCGGCCAAGCGGGGCTGTGCGGGCCCGGAGCCGGCAGAGGGCTGCACGCAATTAAACATTAGTGCTGATCAGTCCTCCAAGTGTGGGAATTGTTCCCCTCGCCCGGTACAGTTTTGCTGCTCCTTCAGACAAAGTTTGACTTTTCAGTCAATTGGAAGAAAAAAAAAATGGGCAAGTTGAAAAAAAGTATGGGCTGTGTATGACCGGGCTGGTCAGATGATGCCTCGGAGAGGCAGCTGAGCTCATTCCAGCCTCACACCGCAGGAGGATCTTTCCCCTTCTCAGTGCTTGTCCTCTTTTCTGCAGGCCGAGGTTAGCTGGACCCAGGACGCAGCAGAGGACACCTGGTATCTCAGTGCTGGAAGGAGCCACCAGGAGCTGGAGAGGATTAGAGCCAGGCCTGAGGTTGTCCATGGAAAGCTGCATGGAATAGAAGGACGTGGGGGTGTTAGCTGACAGCTGAGTGAACAAGGCAACATCCCTGTCTTCATTTAGTCAGAGAGGGCTGGACAAGGAGTTCTAAGAGCTCCAAGAAAGGAGGTGGTGAGGGGTGTGAGTGGAATGAAAGGGTTGAGGGTAGTTGGCCTGTGTGTGTGCACACAGAGGGGAAACCTGGAATCAGCATGGCAGGAAGAAGAAATGTGGAGGTGGGAAGGAGCCAGGAGGGGAGAAGTGCTCTGCAGAATAAATGGATGAAGGGAAGTGGGGAGGTGGAAATACCGAGACTGGAGGAGAAGTTGGAAAAAGAGAATCAGATGAGAGTACAGAGAGAAACATGGGAGCCTGTCTGGGCAGGAAGCAGGGGAAGAAGATAGGACTGTGCTGACATGCTGAATGTTGGGGTGAGAAAGGAGGTAGGACTGCGTGTGTCCAGGCAGTGGAGTTCTGGGTGTCCCAGGACATCAGGGTGTCCTCCTCTGGTCTCTAGCACCAAAAAATGGTATCTACTGGTCCTTCTGTTTAGTGCATCTGAATGGTAACATGGTACCAGGCACTATTCTGGAGGCACCTGAGTCACTCCAAATGTGTTCCTCGCAAGAACTTTGAATCCCCGTTGCTGTTTAGTATTAGAAATTTCTCTGAAGTTCACTCCCATCCCCTTCCAGTCTCATTTCCTTCCAGTGTTGCTATCTATAGAATAATAAATTGTAAACCTTTCATCAGTTACTTCAGGAGTTTTAACAGCAGAAGCCTCATTGTTGAATCCAAAAATTCCTTCCAAGGTAATTAACCCAGTGGTATCAACATTCTGTCACACGAAGAAATAGTGCTTGTGTTTTTGTAATTGACAACTGGAAATAGGAACACAACTGCAGAAGAGCTTGATCAAGATTCAAAACCAAAGGTTAAGAAAACCCAGGAAAAAGATTATCTGTGCAATCCTTAATTGGTTCTTTCGTATTTGTTTACTATGATACTTTCTAATAACATAATTGCTTTTCTACCGTCATCCTTGCTCACTTGTTTCACAGCACTGGCTGTCGCTACTTGATGAGAAGCCTCTCCTGAGTTTTTTTTCTCTCCCTGCTCAATGTGCAGCCCAGATTTGCTTTTCTGCACGTGGTGTTTGCAACTGCAGACAGGCTTAGGATGCTTTTTATGGTTCTTACCACAATTATAAGAGTGCTTTGCGGTCTTGGAAAACATCGTGTGTCTATGAGATAGGATGCTTAGGATGCTGGTATATTCTGGACAGAACAGTTAAGGTAAAAGACAGCTGAGAATTCATTTCTCAAAGCAGAGCTCCCATGGATTTTTTTTTTATTATTATTATTATTTTTTTTTTTTTTGTAGCACTTCTCCAAATGAGGCCTCAGTAGGAGCCACTCTGAGCTGCTGCTCATCTACAAAAGGCTTTAAACATCTTTCCTGCCAGTGCACACATCCCATCTGTGGCAGGAGCAGGGATAGTCTCAAGCTCTTCACAACAGCATTCATCATCTTAATCTTCAGAAGATTATCCTTTCTCTCCAACAACCCTGCTCATACTTTCACTATTTTTTCTCCCTGGAAATTATCTGGGTCCCAGCTCTGTGGCTGCAATCTAGTTTCATCTAAAAAAAAGAAAAGTCTTAAACTATGTTAGCCAGGCTTTTCACCAAAAGCTTCTTCAAAAGGTGAAGCAGGATTCTCATCAACATGATCCTTCTTGACAACAGACACAGTGTCACACACCGAATAAGGCAGGATCCTGTTTACAAATTAGCAAATGAGCATGCAACACACAACAAAGGGAATGTGAATCATGTGGCATGGACAGCTCTTTTTTTGGCACATCCTATCTAGCACCGGGTTTTACAACAATAATTCTATTTTTAGAAATGTGTGTGTGTGTGTGATTATAAAACGTGTGAGCTTAAAGAGAATTTATACAATCTTTGTAGACCATACTTTTAACCAGTTTATCAAATCAAAATGTGCTGATTTTTATGTGTGTAGATCATTACACAAAGCAAAAAATAAAGGATATTATTTGCTTTGTGTCTCCAATAAACTACTTGCAGCATCTCTATTTGGAACTTGTTAAGTATTTCCTGTGGTAGAGCAGTGGTAGAGAAGCTTAGGCATTCTGTGTGTCTGGAGGACTTAGTGGAAGGCCTGCATTTTGTGCTGGGGACAACTTTTGATATGATAGATAAGAACCACAGATGGATGCTGCTGCTGAACCAGGAGTCACATCTGGGAAGAACTGCACATGGAATCACAGAATCAGAATTATAGAATGGCTTAATTTGTAAAGGACCTCAAAGATCATCTAGTTTCAATCCTCCTGCCACAGGCAGGGTTGCCCACAGCTAGATGAAACACTACATCAGAACCTCATCCAACCTGTCCTTGAAAACCTCCAGGGACGGGGCATCCACAGCTTCTCTGTGCAGCCTGTGCCAGCCCTTCACCACAATCTGTGAAAAGTTTCCCCATGACATTATCTCAGTCTCCTCTCCTTTAGTTTACAACCATTCCTCCTTTCCTATCACTATCTATTCCTGTAAAATTTTATTTCCCTCCTGCTTATAATCTCTCTTTAAATACTGAAAGGCTACAATGAGGTCTCCTCACAGCCTTTTCTTCTCCAGAATGAACAAGCCCAGCTTCCTCAGCCAATCTTTATAGGAGAGGTCCTCCAGCTCTCCAGTCATCTTCATGGCCCTCCTCTGGACTCTCTCCAACAGCTCTGCATCCTTCCTGTACTGGAAGCCCCATGCCTGGATGCAGTACTCCAGATGGGGTCGCACAAAGGCAAAGCGGAGGGGGACAGTCACCTCCCTCTCCCTGCTGGCCACCTCCCTTTTGATGCAGCCCAGAATACTGCTGGCTCATATTAAGTCTTTCACCTACGAGAACCTCCAAGTCCTTCTCCACAGGACTACTCTCAAGGAGTTCTTCTCCCAGCCTGTATACATATCAGGGATTGCCCTGACTCAAGGCAAGGGATTGCCCTGACTCAAGTGCAAGACCTTGAACTTTGCCTTGCTGAACCTCATTAAGTTTACATGGGCCCACCTCTCGTGCCTGTCCTAAGCATTTATGGGGCTTGATTATGTCTTGACTGGGTGCCAGAGGTTGTAACACCACAAAACACACATCCCACAGTGTGGTGCAGGACCAACTGTAGCAGTGGCTGGTGACAGCCCTGAGCAGCAGTGTGGGCCTTGGGTCTGGCAGCAGCCATGCTGTGAAGGGGAGCAGCAGGCCCAGCGGGCGGCCCTGTAGCCATGGCAACCCACAGTCTCGCCACTGTCGAGCCTCTGCTGTCGATCAAGAAGCATTAACTTTCACATTATGTCTTTTTTATTACTGCTTCTGCACATTTTGTCTTCCATCCCTCCAGGGGCCCGGCTGTGCTGGTGAAATGTTCCTTCTCAGGGAGCGGGGAGCAGCATTTCTTTCTATTTCTGTAGTGTTTGCAGCCGTGGGAGAGACACAGCAGAGGGCTGGCTGGAATTACTGCTATCAGTGTCAGGGAAACTGCCATTGCCATAAGAGATTTGATCTGAAATGGTCCAACATAGGTCTACCTTAAAATTAGAGAGCAGGTAACTTAGAATGTTTTCCTTGCTTCCCATGAATTTAATCCTGCTCCTGTTAGTGATAACAGAGAGGGTCCTGCAGGGCATCTATGAATTGTGGCCATGCTGGAGCTGCATCCCCTTCAGGATGCTGGACTAGATAACCCAAAATCTGGGTAGGGAGTGTAATTGTCTGGAGGTCACCTATCCCAAAGTCAGCTCTGTACTGAAAGAATTGGCTGTGAGTGAAAGAAGTTCTTTTTGACAGGGGGAGCTGAAAGAGGATATGGTCAGACAGGGAGTGGTGGCTGTAGCGACACAACGGGTGTGAGGAAGGTGAGAAGTACCTCACTTGTATGTGAAGCAGAGATTGAAAGGAAGAAGAGGTCCTGCCAACTTGTAAAAGAAAGACAAAGGTGGGAAAGGGATTAAGTAGCAGAGTTCCCACTAGCAGCAAAAGACATGGAATATAAATGAATGTGCTAAAGTAAGGACAGGGAATGTGGAACCCTGAGTAGTTACTGGCATCCAGGGGAAGAAGAAAAGAAGCACCCTTTGACACAGCTCAGCTTCCTTCCCACAGCCTGTGTAGCTTGGAGGAGTTGTAGAACTGCTCTGAAACACCTTATGGTGAAAATAAAACACTTTATTCTCCCCAGGTCTATCAGGTTCTAAGCTCTCCAGTTGCAGCCCATGAAGAAATGCTTCTTCCTTGGTCTTGCTAAGCTCTCCTACAATGCTGAGGATGTGCAGCACTGCCCAGCGCAGTGTCTCACTATTGAGGGTTATGAACAAATCAGGTCGCTCTCTCACTGCGCAGTGCTCTGCCTTACTAGTACATCCTGCTTGTCAGCACTGCTAATTAGCTCAGACAGAGCTTTCAGGTGGCTTGCTGTGTTGTGCCGTTCACACACACCATCAGAGACTCCTCCTGCAACGATGGAAATTTTACCTCTCTTGCTGTGGCAGCTGTTTGCCAGAGGGTCAGCAGCTTCAGTACTAAAGGCACTGTGAAATACCATGCTGCAGGCTATATCCTGTTCATCTTCAAAGACAGCTGTGCAGTTAAGGATGGTTTCTAGACATGTTTTTCCTATAATAAAAGTTTAGTTAAGGTATGTCTGCTAGGGTGGAATTCACATGGAGAAGGAAATGCATTACTCTGGACCAGCCTAGTTTAAGATACACGCAAAAACTCCTCTGCCACCAAGATGCATTTAGGGTTTTCTTTCCAGACCCCAAGCAGCACATAGGTACCTGCAACTTCTCCACCAGGAACCAGTTAACTGAAGGCTATATTATGCTAAATGTAACATTAAGGAAGCTTTCAAAAAGTATACCTGCTAGTGCTGAAGTACCTTCTTGGCCCTTAACAAGGCAACACTCGTGCAATCAGGATGTGCTATGATGTTCTCTGGCAGAGAAGGACGATTAGAAGTAGATACCAGATAGACACCAGATAAAATAATGTATTGATCTGTTTAACATTTGAATCCATCCAGATATATATTTCCTATATTTCCAAATATTTCTTCTTGGGAGGCTAAACAGCAGATCATTCAGGATGTAACAGAAGGTACTTCTGATTTCCAGAATTTAAATTCCAACAGGACAGAAGCAGCCCAGTGACTTTACCTGAGTGGCAAGCCAGTTCGGGTGATTCTGCTTGTTCCTAATTTAGGAACTATACAATAGTGAAGCACAAGTAGGTGATATTAACTTCTTGGCATGGATCTTCTACAATCACAGATGCCTGCAATCTAATACATTTTTGGGAAAAGCAAAAAATTACCACTCTTCTAGTGTAGGCATCAGGAACAGTGCAGACCTTTCTGATGCACAGGCCCTGATCAATACTCGAATCTGCAAGGGAAGCTTAGGAGCTGCAGAGAGTGATTATCATGCTGCACAAGATGATATTGTAGCCTAGAGCAAGCATTCACCCTGGCACTACACAACATGGTGTAACTAAGTCTGCTGTGTTTCCAGATGGATTTATGGTAAAATGGATAAACATAACTAAGGGACCTGCCAGTATACCAGCACTGTGACCTGAACCAAACTGGGGAAGGAGATTAAATGAGAAAAGCATGGACTTTATCTCATACTGAGTATCTCTATAGCATAATGCAGTGCCATCCAGGGATATCACAGCTACTGCAAGCAATGTAGTCACATTAGCAGGATGTTAATGTGCTTAATTAGCCTGGATGACAAGCAGGTTATAGGAACCTGTGCACAGCATCATGCTTATGTACTTAGCCACTTAAATCTCCAGAGTGCTTGCAGCTCACTTAGGTTAATACTATCTAATGAATTAATAAGCATATAACCTATTTCATTGTTCAAGACATTTATAACAATGTTGAATAATAGTAAACCTAAGACAGACCTTTGTGGAACTGCTGAAGACACACATTTCAAATATTTAAGTGATCTAGGAGAAGCTACTTGCTTAAATGCTCCTTGCCACCTATTTATGCATTAACCTTCCAGTAGCTTCACATAAACCACATTTTCCTCACCTGGTTATGAAAATATTTCATAAGAGGGTATTAAAAGCCTCAAAAGTGCCAAGTTATAGGCCACCTATATCTTTGTCTTTATTCAGAAGTCCCGTAAATAGAACAGAATAAATTAAATTTGACTAGATTATTCCCCAGTATGTCCATGTTAGGTGTTACTTATCCCTGTTCTATTGTATTCATTAAAACAACAACAACAAAAAAGTTTATTTCTATGTTTTTCTAGAAAACATAGAAATTAAAGCTTGGAAGATCAATCTGCAACTCCTTCAGTTCTGTGTTCATACTCTTCCCTTACCGTTTTCTAAACATAGACCTTGTATTTGTATTTTTCTAATCTTTCTAACCTTCTAAAACTTCTTATCCCCCATGGACACCACAATATTGCCTCAGCCTTTTGCCTGAAACATTTCCTCAGTAATTTCCATGAGCTCCCCTGCTCAGCAAACTCTAATACCCTATTCCTATTCCACATCTGGATTCTTTGTAACAGTGCTAATGATCTTAACCATATAAGCAAATTTGATATGTGTGGCGAAGAAAACCAAAGATTTCAGCACTGGTGTCATCTGTTATAAATTTTCCCTTTCCTCTGGGAAGCAAAACACCACTTGCTGTAGTCCCTCAGTCTTTCTCCTGCTGCTAGCAGAATTCCGGAATGTCTCCTTGTTTTTAGCTCCAGGCTGTCATTTGGATAAATGTTTACTTCTTGTGTACTGCTGAAATAATCTTTGGCTCAAAAATGTCTCTAAAACAATTTTTCATTTCAGTGGTGGCAGAGGTAAAGAGCTGTTGAGTAGAGCCAACACTTTAATAGCTCTGAGAAAAGTATCAAGAGTTTCACAGTGGGAAATTGGCAATAATACACACTCCTTGCATGAAGTAAGTGTGCCTACAATAATGGGGAAAATTAATGGACATAACCACTATAATGAAGAGACTAATGAAACCACTGAGCAGCAAACAGTAAGAGTTAACACAGTGTAAGTTTTATCAAACACAAATTTTTTGCAGTTAAAGGACATTATGAGGGAAAGGAGATCACATTCTGATTCCATTGAAGGACATGGTATTGTGCTTTGTAATATCTTCAAAATATGTCAAGTGGCTTGACTGGGCTTATTACCAAGTTATTATGAAAACCTTTTGAAAGACAATAAAAATAATCAAAATAAATACTTAACCATGTCCAAGCAATATTTAGTCACATACCCAGTGAGTCCTTGTTAGTTACAACTTTAATTAATAGCTTCATTAGCTGAAGAAGGCAATAAACGTTATGTTAATGAAACTTGTAGAAGAGGCTAACTAGTTGCAATCACCACTAACAGAAAAAACAAATGGGAACTTACGTGATATAAAAAGATATCATGTGGAGATAACCACAAATTACTGTATCTGGCAAACGTAGGTCTCCATGAAAAAGGAGAAAGCTGTGGAGAGCAGTGTGTTGGAAGAGAAGCACTTATTTATAGTGAATAGAGTTGTAAGAATAATTGATTTTTCTGTTTTCTGGCCAAACTGAAAATAAATTAGGGAAAACTAATATCCAGTCAGATATATTGTTCCCTTTTCACATATTTCTACCATTTATTAACACTAAACTTAGATCAATGTTAGAATGAAGCAGTGTAGATAAGAAAAACAAGACCATTTCATTTTGAAAATATTGGAACAGAACGTTTCTGGTTGTTGTTTTTTTTTCCCCTGTACTATTTCTCAAAATGAACTTCTCAGCTTTTGAATTGATTTTTGATTCATAATATATCTTTTCAGAGAACTGACTGTAATAGACTGTTCGGAAAAACACAGGTCATTACCAGTCACCCAGAACATCTGCCTTCACACCATAAACTTGCAGTTGGTCCTTAGGACCTCTGTTTAGGAAAATATCTGACAGTCTGGGGGCTTTCCGCATCAAAGAAAGAAATCCCATTTTCTCTCAACAGAGTCCTGCAGAAGTTACGGTGGACCAGAGCATCTGACTGATGGTGTTGGTTTGGTCCTCACCAGCCATCGGGACTGAGAAGGGGGAACAAGGCCAAAGGCCACTGGTATCACATATGCCTGCCATACCAGGGAGGTTTTTAGGGCCATGAAGGCTGTCTCTCTGCACAAAGAACACAAAGAGCAGAAGACAGAAACAACGGAGAACCTCTGTTTCTTGCCAACGTCATGGGAAATGCCCCATCCAAAGAGAGGCAAAGTGCTGGCATGCCAAGTCTTGGGGAGACTCAGCATGAGGGGGCTGCCTTCAGGATGTGGCAGTTTCAAGTGCTGTAATTCATGAAGGAAAATGATTCTGAGTAAAAAATACTGTAGTTATTTCCTTAGTAGCATTCTTTGCTGTGCCTTGCCCGGGGGCCAAGGACAGTAACTCATCAGAAACTAGATGAGGGGTTTGAAATGTAGGTGGAAAAATATGTAGGTCCAAAAACAAACGTCCAGGAAAAGTCCGTGACAAGACTCCTAATAAAATTTAGGTTATCAAATCATAATAATTATGTGTCTAGATTCAGCTTCCAGGTATTACACTTTGCTATAACTTTGTCTAACAGATGACAGAGCTGCAATGTGGCCAATGCTTTCCACTTCCCATGTATCTACCTAAAGACTCTGATCAACTTCTTACTCTTTCAACAAGCAAAACTGCCAGAAATCCCCAATCACCACTATATGTATTTCCCAGATAGCGGATTATTCTTCTGTCTCGTTTCTAATCCTTTGCCAATTTATCAATGATCTTTTGACTTGAGAAGCAGAAGAAAAATTGATTAGGAAGTTCAGAATGAATGACAAATAAAAGGTAGGCATCTGGCCCAGGTCCACTCAGCTGTCTGCTAACACAGTGGATGTTATCAGACCTGCTCAGGCCCAGGGCTCCATCTGCAGTGAGGCCAAACTTTTCTTGCTTCCCAGTGCAGTGCTGTCACAAGTGCTGCCTACAGTTGGGTGATTCATCTGTATGAATATTTTCAGTCCTGTTTATCCTAATGGAATACTCCAGTTTTCACGCAAAACTGCAACCTATGCTCACGGATGTGTTAACCTTTGTCATATTCTGTTAAACATGTCCTGTGAAACTCAATCTCTGTCTAAGTAAGAATCTGCAGTAGGATATTTGCTAGGCTTTTTTTCTTTGGTTAGTTGGTTTATTTTGTATCGTTTTTCCTGCAATATGTGTTCAGTTTATAAAGTGTTTCAGAATTACTTTGTGTAGGTTCTTATCATGGTCTACCATTGTGCTAGAATTCTGACAATGGCATTAGCCAGTTCCTCTTTTATAAACAAACAAACAAAAAAGAATGGCACTGGGCTAGGAACTCATCACCACAACACCTTCTTACATTCAACATTTTCTTTAACGATTACCCCATAAAATATATCAGTTACTTTTTAATCCACTTAGCACCTGCGCTATTGATATTGGAAAGTGTTCATTTTTAAATCAAAATGCCATACGATAGGAGGTTGAACACTGTATGGAATTCGCCCTGTGACACACAAATCTGACTAAAAAAAAAAGAAAACAAACACCCAAGACATTTCCCATTATTTTACTGGGAATTACTGTAACATTGACTGACCTACAATTACACCAGCCATCCATTTAGCATGATTAAAAAACGCCACGTTGATCTTCAAGCAGCATTTCCATTTTTCCAAGATCTATCAAGAGAAATTAACATTAGTGGTTTGCAGAGTTTGCTGCTTTAAGTATGTACTCACTCATCTCAAGAATGTTGGGAAAGCTTTGCAACATGTATAATTAAATCCTGACTCTTCTATAAATCAGACAGAGTTGGAATTAAAGACTGCTCTACAAATCACTTTCAATTGTTTGTAGTCAGCTCTTTTGTACAGAGCTCACTTGGTTTTTCATCTCCTTCTGCCTTCTCCCAAGAATATTGGATACAAGACAAGGAATCAGGAGCTGTGAAGTCCCATTGTACCATCTTCTCCTCCTGACCTTTCCACGTTCTCTAAGTACTCTGTGGACCTCACTGTGAGTGCACAGTTTCTCCTACCACCAAAGTCAATGTTGACAATGGGATGGATTTTTGTGCCAAATGGTAACAAAAGTTAACATTTTGAAATCACAGAAGAACTCAGTTCATATGACCTTATTGAGCTGCCCTGTTTTCACAAAATGAAATGAGAAAAATAGTAAACATAACATAAATTTCCAAGAGGGATAATTATAAGGAATTAAAGGTAAGTAAGATCCTATCCCAGTCTTGAGTCTTTAGAAATCTTCCTTTCAAATGCAATTGAAATTGATGTAATCTTTTAAAGCCGCTCTGTGGAATTGCATTTCTATGTGAAAACTGCTACATTTTTATGCTTTTGCTGTATTTTCTGCAAAATTGTAAACATATGTTGTTGTTGAAAGTTGAAAGTTGTTGAAAGAGACAGTACCTGTCTGGGTTCACAATCTTCTCTGCAGGAGGTTAAATGGAACCATTTGTCCACTTCTCTCCAAGTATGAAAACATTTGTTTGCTAACCTGTAAGTTACAGATCCTTTGCAAATCAGATCAGCTGCACAAAAGACTGAACATGGTGTGCCTTCCTTTCTCATGAGACATTTATGAATAAATTATGTTGCTCAAGTTGGCTGAAGATGTTTATCTGACACATACCAGCACCTCTGCAGTCTAGCAGATAGGGGAAGGAGCTGTGCCACACAACCCACCTTGCTGTTCTGTAGTTACACCTCCCATCTTCTTTGCCACCTGCAGAGCTGGCTGGCTTCCTTCTGTCTCTCACATATTTTGCTTGAGAATCTGTACTCTTTGCTGCCTGTGCAGACTGCTAGGCCTAGAAGAATGAAGCTAAGAATGAGACTATTTTTCTAGCAGTGCTGCACCAGAACATCCACCAGGCCCCAAACAGAGCCATGCACAAACCCCCCAGCATTTCCAGCCTGCAGAACGATCAAAATTTCCCAAGGAAGGCACAGAGCTGATGTAGGAAGCTTTGCCAGGCCAACAATACACTCACTTTTCTCTGCCACTTTTTGCAGGCAACTCACGCCCATGATCCAGTGGTTACCAGGAGACCACAGTCCAGCCTCAACATGTTATGATGTTCTTAGCATCTACCTCTGAGGAGCAAGCGGAAATCCCAACTGCTCTATTGTGAACACTGGGGTGCACTCAAGCTTTGCCATGCTAAACATCTTCTCTACATCTCATAAGAAACAGTCATGTGCCGTACCTGAAACCTCTCAACAGACCTGGCAACTTACACTGGCAGAGCTTAGGTGCCATTGGCTCCAGAACCATGGCCTAGTTAGACAGGACAGAAAAAGGATTCAAAACTGAAGTTGTTTACTAGATTTTACTTCGCACTCAGAAGTTGTATTTAGGGGCACACAGAGGTTTAGAAGCTTCCTATAAGAATGCTGTGGATGGATCCTCTTCTCAGTGTGTACGCCCTCGTTCCCTGATGAATGTGTTGTTTAAGTATGTCCTCTTGCATGAGAAGGTAACTGAACCTCCTCTTGGTGCTCCTGTATTTTGTGCAGTGCCCGATAAAGCAAAATTGTTGACATTTAAAACATTTTGGTTTAGAATAAATATATACCTACTCCAAAAGGTGGTAAACCCCACACCCAACCCTCCTTAGTAACTTTCACAAAGAAGAAAAAAATATCTCCCACAATTACTCAAATATATAGAGAAGTGATCAAGAAAAAACCGTTCTTAGTTCCTGCATACCATACAACAGCAAAACATGTTAATATTTGCTCATCAGATGCAAATTCGAGAGTATAACAAACAAAGAGTGAAAGAACCATATTTATTTATTTGATTGTTTTTAATCAAAGCGGTTATTTCTGATTGGAAAGAGCAATACTAAAATGACAGTAGACATTAGACAAGGTTCCTAGTGCCATCCAGGCACAGCGCTCCCAGCGGTTCCAGCAAACTTTGAAGAGCTTGGTTGAACTCAGCTGGAAGATGTAAAAGGCTGATCAGTACAGAGCAGGGAGCAGCTCTGGGCAGGGCACCAGTTCACTCTCTGCAGCCTCCTTAGTCATGCACCAGTGGCTAAATCGTACATGGTTTTCCAGAGCCCCATACATGGGAAGCTTTGTAATTCTGCTTCTCAGTGAGTGAATGTCTTGATGCCTCCCTTCAACTTCTCTGAGCACTATTTGTTTGTGAGGGTAAGCAGAGAGATGAGCATG
Organism: Gallus gallus; assembly: GCF_016699485.2. NCBI lineage: Eukaryota > Metazoa > Chordata > Aves > Galliformes > Phasianidae > Gallus > Gallus gallus. Next base: position 13,656,956 of record NC_052532.1, on the reverse strand, counting down.
GAGCTGTGAGCAGCTCACCAGGTAGAGGGGGACAGGAACTGGTCGCTGCCATCACTGCCAATCACAGAATGACATCTCCTTGCTGAAGGACTTGCATGTTCAGTCCTTCTGCCTGCTTCCCACTGTCTCAATGTGTTGTACTAAACAGACTAATAGTACTTCAGTATAATAATTACAAGTCTCTTAAATACTACTGCAAGTGTCCAACAGATGCATTGTTACCGGCTGAATTGGTCTCTAGATATTTCATATTCCTGCACTGGAAATCTGCAAAGAAGAGTTAGTATTTCAGTTTTACATTTTATGGGATGAATGTTTTGAGTGGTTCTGATTATAATAGCTTTAAGCCATCTGAGCATTTGAATCCTTACCGTTCTTGTCATATGCCTCAACACTGAATACAACAATTAAATCAATGGCATCTCCTTCCCACAGATGCCATGAAATTTCTTATCTGTCCTGACAAATAAAGAAGAGAAGATGCTCATTTTTTTACATATTCAAAATACCTTCCCAAGGAAAACTGAATAAAAATCTTGAGGGCACTAAAATACGAATGATAAAGAGTTATGTCATTGCATTGGATTTGTAGGGCTAGCATCATTAACTGCATTATGCCAGCAAAAGGAACAGTAATTCTCCATAAAGTCATTTTCCTAGGATCACTTCCAGAGACCAATTTTACAGAGACTGTACTCTCTGAAAGTCCCACTCAGAGAATTATCCATTATAATAATATAATTAGATATTCCTGAGACAAAGCATTAAGTCCTGATAACTATTTCTTGTGGTAGATGGACCAACACTCATCACATTAAAAAGAAATAAAAAGAAAAACAAAAATTTACAGGTGAATCTTTGTTTTAAAAGCAAATACTAAGTACTTAAACTTGGATTTCTGTATGTTATTTAATTTAGTACTGCACAGCATTTCATTTTCCAAATTTAATTTATAAATAACCTACATTACATGTGAGTGATGGAGAACTTCTCTAATGGATGTGATTCTGGGATGCACATGCAGAAGAAAATAAAATAGGTATGCGACTGGTATGTGTAATTCTTGTTCCCCAGTTAATGAAGGATACTGACTAATTATAAATCATTCAGATAAAGGTCATAACAGCAATGAAAGGAGAAGACCATGCTTTAACTTGAAGTATTCCAAATCCCAAATATGTCTCATTAGGAAAGGTAAGGATACAGGAAGACTTGATCAATCTGTGCATATGTTCTGAAGAGGAACACGGCAGTAGATATCTTCATACCAGTAGACAAAAGCATATGATGATTCACAGGCTAGAAATTGAAATTAGATCAGTTCCAGCTAGATCCTTACAGCAGAGGCAGAATCTGAAGACTGTTGATTCCCACACCGTAGGAAGCCCATAAGTAATGAATGTCTTTCTAGACAAATATTCTTTTGAATACAATTCTTCTCAGCAAATCTTCTGGCCTCAACTATGCAGGTCAGGTGACTCCCACCCTGTTTTATAATGTAGAAAAGTCCAGCTTGGGGTTCACATACTCTCTCTCAAAGAGTGTAGCCACCTTCAAACACATTTTAATCTTTAATGCACACTTACATTTGAAATAATATTGTTATATTTATTTGTATTAAATTAGTCATAAAGCTTCCAGGACCAGTGTGATTTGTGCACATTCCTCATCTCTGAATTGCATAAAGTTCGTTTCTGTTTTCCCTTTAAAAAATACAGGACAGGACTGCAATAACAACCTACAATTGTCTCTTTCCAATCTTGATAAAATATTTCCAAATTTTCCAAGTAGAAAGAAGTAAATATTAAGAAAAAGTAAATAAAATCTTTCCAGAGTGAAGTATCAGCTTGAGGGGATTATTGAAGCCCAGCCCTGTTTGATACAATAAACTGAACTCACATACAAAAGGAAAAGAGAAAACCAAAAGGAAATTATACAGTTAAAAGGAGGAGAGAAAAAAACTCCCAGCTTCAAGTCTCCATTGCTTGTCTTCTAATTCTCCAAACACAATCACACAACAAAAATTCTTACTCTACGCATCCAGGCCCAGCACTGCTGGGACGATACTGAGGCTGACACGGGACATTTGTTCCCACTCCACTTTCTTGTTGGCTCCTCCCGGCAGGGTTGGCTCTCTCCTTGCTGTGGCACAAAATGCTGCAAGTCCCCAAGCCAATACTTTCTAGATTGAGAGCAAAATATCCTATTTGATGAAAATCCAGGCCTGCTCTCATCCAGAGAGTGTCAGCAAGCCCTGATCCTTGAATCCATGGCCCCTGAGTTCACACAACAGCTTCACCTCAACTTCAGCATTGGGCAAGTTTACCTACGAACCAAGATAAATGGAAAAGCAAATGTTACACTCCTGATTGCAAATAAAGCACTGGAAGGGAAGCAACAAACAGCACTACCAACTTCCAGCATACTTGTCTTTGTAAGATTTCTCTGGGGCACAGAAGCCAAGGAAACAAATCAAACTCTGCTCATTGAGTGGTATCTCAAAGATCCAGCATCGCTCCTGCACTTTGGTCCCCCTGTGACAGTGACGGTTGTCACGTTGCCTCTTGAGTACAAATGAAGTATCAGATAGTTTCCTGGGGACTTTACTTCCCCTTCCTCCTTATCTTTTAATTTAGGGGAACTTAACTGTGTCACAGCTTTGATTAGCTCTTCTTCTCTCTGAGAATGCAAACATTGCCGGGCTCGTCTGGGACCAGGACGTGTTCTCTCTGCAGAGCCTCTACACAACAATGATTTCTTATCTCTGCATTACTCTCCCAGGCAGTTGGACATGCAATAGAAATCTTTCTGTTCATTTTAAAATATCTTCTAAAACACAGCAGATAAACATCTATTAATGGCGCAGAGCCCTGGATAGGCTGACAGTATGTGAAACTTCATGGGCTTTTTGCAACAAAAACACTTGACATATTCATTTCAGAGAGAGACAAGTTGTTGTTCAGAGTGCCGTCTCCACATTGCTTTTCCATCACATCTCCATATAATGTTAGAGAAGGCTTTAGTGCCTACACTGAGGCTGTATGCAGGGACTCCATGCAGTTGCTCCCCAGTCTAGAGAGGATTGGTTCACCTCCAGCTGCCATCTTGGAGGTCTCCCATCGCAGGTGCTACGGGGTTATTGGGTGCCCTCATGTTTCAGATACCCTAGGGCATTTCACAATCTATTTGTAGGGAACCGAATGCAGACCCCTTAATTTTCAGTGATGCAGAAGAAACCAAACAGGATCCCGTCTTTGAAGAAATATAGAAATCCATCTGCATTTCATATCCACTCCCCCAAATCTGTTTCTGTTGGCCTCTATCCTGAAGACATTTACTTTCAGTGACTCCTATACCTGAATGAAGGAGCGCTCCAGTTGCAAGAAAAAGTGCTTTTTCCTATTCAATAGATGTGCTAAATTCATTCAGGACTCTGAGGATCGATGTGCTCACTGGAGCGGCCTCTGACAAAGCAGGAACAAGGTGGAGAGACCATCTTAGATCATAGAACCTAACCTTAAACACCGGTTGTTACTGAAACTCTAGCTTATTTCTGTTAAACACAGAGCTGTACATTTTAAAAGCAAAACCAAAGAAAAAGAAATGGTGATATTCTGTTCTTTAACAGTTATTTACAGTTTCACAAGCATTACAGTTCAGCAGCTCTGAGTCAGTTTTAAGGGATACATACACTTAACAATTCTACATCCAAACAATCAGATGAAATTTTAAAAGCATGGGCTTGATTTTTACAAGCTACTTGACAACTTGACGATAGCATAAAATTTCCCTTAAGTTGTTCTTGGTAGGATAAATCTTTGGTAGCATATAGGCATTAAGAGGACTTTTGTGTTATCTCCCCTTTCTTCTGGCACAGATCAGAGCTAAGCAAAGAAACATCATTCCCTGTGATTTTGTTGGATTCATTGATTCAAGTAATGGAAGCCACGGGGATCAATGGTGCCCGCTCTCATTTCAGGTGGTTTTCAGGCTGCTCTGACTTGTGCTAGCAGGTGATACTAGTAACTCTGGAGATAACCTCATCTAACATCTGCTTAAAGTTGTGCTGTCACTGCCCTCATCAGCAGCCGAGATCTGGAGCCAAACACTCAATCTACAGAGCAAATGGTGCTAAAGTAAGAAGCGGAGCAAATAATGAGGAATAATGCAGTCTGCTGCCAGAGGACATGGATCATTAGGTTGATTAGACCAGCAGATGGTAAAGGAAATTCAGTGTAGAATTCTGTAAAATAATTAGTCCACTATCACGGAAACAGCCCAAGAAATAGGTGCTAAATTGAACAATCAAATGAGATCGGGAGCTTGTGTGAGAACAATAATTGGAATTTTCATGCCAACCAATGCTTCAGAAAGAAAAATACACCTAAAGCTGCACTGATAAAAGACAAACTACAAAATGGTGATGTTTTTCTGTACAACACACTTGTCAAGCTCTATTTCAAATACCGAGCGCTACATCAGTCACTGCACACATCGATAGGTTATTATTACCTTGGAGTGGGTACAGACTGGGTCAACAAAGATTACAGTAGCTCTGCAAAATGGGTCGCAAAGAAAAGTTAAAGGAGCAGTGCTTCTTTTTATTGAAGAGTCCTCAAGAGAACACAGTGCAATTTTTTTCAGGTTAAGATCTGGATCAATACAGTCAATCCAGTTAATGTTTCTAAACCAAAATGCGTAGGAATGAAACAGAGAGCATGTAATTAAAAGGGGTAATGTACAAAATGAGTTATAGGAGAGGCTTTATGGCATCTGAACTGTAACACCACCGTATCCAAACAAAGGAGAATTAGTTATCTGGTCTCCTGAGTAATAAATACTTTTTGAATAAAGCAGGGACTGGTCCTCTCACCCCTAAGAACATGTGAAAGTCCATCTAATAGCTAGTGATGTCATTCACTGACATGCATGGCTTACTCTGAAGAATTCAAAATCCATGGGTTTGGGACAGACCCCAGGGATCAGCCAGTTCCTGATTAGCAAGCAACACCCACTGATCATCTCACAATCAAGTTCCCAGTCCAAAGCCTATACAGAGTCAAATACAGCTTGTGAAGTGTAGGAGAGAGTGAAGGTACTGCAGGACACCAACAGCAACTGAAGCTCTAGGACAAAAACGAGCAGAACTAGAAGCAGTGCTTCTTAGGATCTGGTCTGCAGCTGGCCCTGGTTTGAACACTATCAGAACAAATTCATGGGCTGTATCTGCACTCATCTGGTGCTCAGTAGGTGTATAAAAGAAAGTGTCTTGTGTGCTGGAAGGACAGAAGAATGCTGCGTAGGTGGAAATCTAGCAGGACAACGTGCTTAATAAAGCTGGCCCTTTGTGGCCTCACTGCAGTGATCCAAAACATTCTGGAGCACGAATGTGTGTGTCTAGCAGAGGTAGGCAGGAGCACTCAGAGCCCTTCTACTGAAGGCAGCTGGGATCAAGGGACAATGAAAAAGGGAAGTTTCTTATGAGCCGCTCTTAACTTGCCGCAGCTGATCCTGGTCTTGTCCTCATTTTGCGAACGTGGAATCTGGTTAAGGTCATTGGGTGCTTTGTGATGCCTCTCAGAGAAGATACTTTTCAGAATATTCTCCACTGAGGCACAAGCCAGGCAGTGATGTAAGGGCACAGCTGGGTTTCTGATCCTGTGGGCTGATCAGCTCTGGCTTTGGCTTGATTAAAAATATCATGATGTAATTTATTCAAGAGATTGATAGGCACAGGATTTAATTAAGCCAACTTTAGGGCAGCTCTGAATTCCCTATTTGCACCTGTGTGGCACAGAGGCACCAATTCAGGAAGGGGGAGAATCTGTCCCGTTGGCTGTGGAAGTACCACAGCAGCACTTCAGTGAGCCCCCTTCCTTCCCCTCTTCTTTGTGCTCCTGTCTCACAATGTTTGTTCCTGGAAGACAAGTCACTTACTAAGGATCCCAGAGCCAAGAGAAGGCTTTGTATTTCACAGTGCTTGTGACTACATGGGTCTCCAAGGTTGATCTTCCTGTTGCCTGCTTCAGTTTGCAGGTGAGTGTAAAGCAGGCTTTCCTGCTTTGCTCGCTAAGTATTTTTTGGTCTCGACTTTGTAGTCATGGAAATTAATTTGATAAAAAACAGCACTACCAGAAAATAAATGGAGAAGTTGAGGTTTGTTCAGAGGGAAATCCTTTCCATTCCTATGGCATTGCTATTATTATCCGCATGCCCTCACTTGTGTTATTTGCAGCAGACTCCTCTCCGAGGGCTGGGGAGTTTTAGGTAAAGAAACAACCCACACAGGAAATATATCACTTCGCACACACTACTGAGAAAACTGAAGGTAATGGTTTGTATTTCTGCTATTCAGTTTCTGCTTCTGTAGGGGGTTCTGTGACTGTGAGACTTAATCCGCTAAGACTTTTATACGATTTTGTTTTGCATAAGCATATTTCTTTTTATATGATATGGACTGAATTCAGGCTTGGGTGAGCTATGTGCTGTTCCTTTTGAAGTCACTGGGCTATTAACTCTCACGGAGGTGAGCGTAAAACTGATTTTGGTCTTTATCTCTCAGAATGGGCTCTCTGCACTGAAGAAAATAAATACTGACATGCAGGAAATAAATAATGAAATTGTGTAAGTGCTCTCTGATTTATTCCTTGGACATTAAAATAGTCTGAACTCTGGTTCTGGCAGTTCAGGTTTGCACAGTCCCATTAAAGAAGCTCCATGCACTTCCAGTGAGTGTTTCAATTTAATGGTCCTGAATAGAATTGTAGAGAAAAATTCTTGCAGGTATTTGGAGAATTGTCTTAGGATCTTCAGAAGCAACAGGAAACAATTATTTGTTTTCCTTAAAGCAGATGATTTAATAGTAAAAATATCTTCTATTTACACACCATCGCCTGTATTTCATGTGGATTTAGGAAATCTATTGTATATTACCCTTCAGAATTATGTACCATAACCTTCAGAATTGTCCGTTTTTCCCATCACTGCTGCAGTCATCCTCCAGGTGAGGAGGAGCCCACAGATCCTTACCTGTTGTTTCCAAACAGAAACCGAAAGATGAGTGCTCATGTGTTCTCTCCTCCATTCCTTGGTGTGGAGGGCCCAGTGCCCCAGATGTTGGGATGGGGTGGGGGAGGAAGAGAGGATTTCACCGTCAACTTCCCAGATCTGTGGAGGAATACCTATGGGCCAAACCTGTGACAGTACCATACCACTTTCCCGTTGAACAAAGTCTCCAAAGCCCATGGGCTGACCTTCCCTTCATAATTTCCAAAACTCTGCACTGCTCCCAAAATATTAAAGGAAAGATGGGACTTATTGAAACAGTACTTCTAATAACATTTCTTGTATAGGAAATAGAGCTAAACCTTACTGAATTCAATGATATAATTAAATAACACAAGGAATCATCTCTACTCATACTGGAGACAATCCAAACCTTGTAATCCACTTGAAGTTGTTAAAGCTGTCACAGAGCTCATCTTTTTTCTGCCTTTCTGCAAAAGTGTGACTTCAGTGTGCGAAACTTTGCGAAAGCAAAGGATGAAGGGTAGAAAAGATGAAGTAATCTTCCAATCAGTCAAGCATCATAATTACTGTTAGTACTGCCATCTTCTGCAATTAGTACCAACCGCAAGTGACGCTGTACACAATCCCTGCTGTGAGAGAGGAAACAGTATTGATGTAATACCTCCTGGAAGGACTGCATTATGAGGAACTGATGTAGGAAAATATCACAAATAAGTTAATTTTCACAAAACAAAATGCTATGGGATTAATAGAAAAGTTGTGTGCAGTTTTTGTTATTAACGATCTCCACACCACCCTTCACTTCTGTGCAACTGTCCTTTGAAATGCTTTTTTACATGCTTTGAGATTGCCACTCTAAGCACTGCATCTCAGCTGGAGATGTGCAGAGCAGAGGGTTTGGGATGGGGTAAGGAATGATGTGCGGAAATCAGACCCTATAGCCAGTAAGGATATAGAGCAGGCATGTGTTTATTGGTGACGCACGTACACCCTGGTGCAAGGGGGATCGCTCCACCTAACTTGCACACCATCCAAAGAAATCGTGCTATAGATATAGGTCGAACTAATACATAATCAGTAGTTGACAGGAAGTTGGATACATATTCATTACATTCCCGAGAGCCCATTAGCATGCAGTCCCTCCCCCCCTTGTGCGTGCATAGGAGGTCGTGATGATGAAGGCTCGTAGTCTTCCTTGCGAAGGCTCGTAGTCTTCCTCGCTGCAAACTTCTGACCCTGAAGGGGGAGCATCCCCTGAACTGGTTTCAACTTGCCCTGTAGACACCTAATCACCTCCCTGCCAAATGTTTTCAAGCTGCTCTCCAGTCCTTATCTTTATGGCCTTCGTCCTCCTTGTTATTCCAGACCCAGTGTCTGTGAAAGTGCTTGGAATCCCTTGTTTTCTAACACTCTGTACATAAACTATCTATATTTGCCCCTTATTTCTACTTTGTGAAGCTACTTTCCCTTTTCTTGCTGTGAGGCCCTTCTCTCTGTAACTGCAGGGTCCTGTTCTCACTCTTCAGGAGGAAAGTGTGCTATTGCTGTGCCCATCCAGGAGAGGAAGCAAAGCCCAGTGCCATGGGCACAGTGGCTCCACCACTTTCAAGCTGCTGTTGTGAACTACTGCTCTGGAATGTTTCAAAACCAGCTGTCAACGAGGGATGCACAGCTACTTTTTAATGGCGGTGTCATGAATCTAGATGATGCTCCACTGTGCCTACTGAACAGCACGTGGGGAAGGTGAAGTGGTAATAAATATCTGTGCGGAAATGATCACGCATATCTGTGGGATCTTATGAAAAATAACCATTTTTGAAAAATAGCTGAAGGTTCACTGCCTTCCCCAAAGTTTTATCTCTGATTTATGGCTGGGAGATTTTTGAAAATCACTCTGTTTGACAAAGTGACACAAGCTGAAGGGAAATATACACAGATAATTTTATTTCTAACTTTAATCTCCATATGCTTGGGATCTCTCCTCCTTTGAGCAAAGCGTCATCTGCTTTAGGCCTGAGGGGTTTTGACCTATTGCTGGTGCCCTCAACACTGCTCTTCCCTCAAGCAAATGAAGTACTTCCACCTGTGGCTAGAAAACAGTTTAAAAAAAAAGGTTTCAATTTACTTTTCTAAGACATTGTACATACATCATGCAAACCTTTGGAGGCACAATAACTGCAGCAAGGAATAACACTGTAAAATTTAGCAGTATAAAATCAGAGGAGACACAGGGCCAAAAATGAGGGAAGTCTTTGGTAAGAGGAAGGCAGAATGTGTGGCACAGCGTGAAAGCTATAAGCAAAATAGGTTGTAGCACTCCTGAACTGTGATTTTGAAGGAGATGATGTGTTAATAAAGGAGGTGTATAACAGCCTACATAATAATCATGTTTGTAGCCGATGTGACAGCAGCACTGGGCACTGTGACAGGAAAGAAGGTACAAGGTGATGGCTCTTTGGTCTAAGTTGAGTCACAGCATTGTGATCAGTGGGAGTAAGCATAGCAGTGTGCGCAGATACCATCCATTAGGCCCATTAGGGGATGGTAGAATGGTTTGAGTGTTTTTGTAGCTGATAGGAAGCCAAGAGAGAATGTCCAACAGAGAAGTAAAGACTATACTGATAGCCAAGCAGAAAGAACAAACATGTACAAATGTGTAAGTGGGAACAGGAGGACGTGGTTTATTCTGCAGCAGATTAACAACAAGTTGTGCAAAATGCAGCAACTAGCAGAGTAAAGGTCAGTTTCCAAATGTGGTTGACTCAAAGAGGTCAGCTTTTCTTGTGATGTGGCAGAACATGATTACAGAAGGTGATGGATGAGGCAAGGGTGTGGACATGGGCATTTCCCTTGCCAAATGTAACGTTCTTTTCTGGATGCTCAACTCCAGGAGATGTTCCCCGTCCAGCTTGCAGCAAGGTTGGCGTGGGAGAGTGAACAGGATTTTCTGAAGAAGGCTTCAAATTGGCTAGTGACAGCAAGTGATAATGAGAAGTGGAGGTGAAAATAGCTAAAATGATAAGCAATCTGTCCAGGTGGGAGGGGATGAGAAAAAGACATTAAGACACAGACTAAATTTTCTGATCTACCACGTTCACTTTGTTCTGTGCTAACACACATAGAGAATTAAACCTCCACTGCACAAAGCAGCCCCTTTCAGAGAAAAGCAAAATTTCTCGAGACAAAAGTATGGTATTCAAGTCACCAGTAAGGACTTCGGGTTAATAAGAACATAACGATACTATTGTATAAATGATAAAAAATGGTTCACCTCTGTCTGGAGCCAAGAAAGCCCATTAGCAGGTGGACAAGCCCTTTGACCAGCCTCATGGTGAAGTTCTCATCCCTAGAATAAGATGGATGGGGATGCGGTGCTACATCAGGAAGGATGCAAGAATATTTCCCCTGTTGTTCTGCAAGTGTACTCCATTAGCTGAAATGCTTTGCTCTGTTTTGGCAGTTCCTTCTTTTGCCTTGGAAAAAACTTCAACCAGCCAAACCAAGAAGCCTACCTAACACTGAAGCAAGCCATGTTTGAGTGGTAGATTTATGAATTACACACTGCAGCTATAACTGCAGAAAGGAGCTCCCTCTGAGCTGCCAATGTTACATGAAGACAGTGCTTACTGCAGAATAGGGAGATTTGGGTTTGCATTCCACTTCTAAGGACCCTCCTTTCTGTCCTGCATGCCCATGCTACTTCATCTATAATGTGCATATTTGCTAGAGAGCCAGGTGCCATGGCAATTTCAAAATCAGATTTTCTTGTGAATTAAGGAGACATATGTGCTCTCATTTATGCGAGTGAAAGTTGGAGGGAATTCAAAAGCACGGGTTTGTCCCTGGGGATTCCCTGTACGCACGTGTCTCAGCCAGGCAGGCTGTCACAGCCGCAGTCTGGGAAGCGGCTCTCTGGATGGATTACCACTGCGGACGTCAGCAGTACAATTGGATTAGGTGAGCTGTCTGCACACCTGCTCCTTCCAGTAACCAGTTCCTGGCACTAAACGACTCGGACGTGTCCTAAGGAGTTTTCATTGTCATCAGACTTTTGACTTCAGGAATAGAGGGCAGAGCAACCTGCAGCCAGGTCCTCAGAGGATGTGGAGACTGGCAGCCAGGGCTGTGTGACCAGAGAGGAACCCTGGCATCGTGCATGGACCCCAGGTCAAGAATGCATCCAAACTATGCAAGACTCCTTTTCTCAAGGAGGATGAATAATCTTCCTGTAAGCTTTCCTTCTGTAGCTTTTCCCTCCTCTTCCATAGTGTTTCCCAAAATGTTAATGCTACAGAAAATCCACAATTCTGCTAGGAGGGGAACTAAATCTGTAATAGAGATGCTCACCCTGGTTTCTGGATTGCTTTTCTTTTCCCCCCACATTAACGTCTGCCCAAGTCTTCCCCTTTGTTGCGACAGACTTTTTGTAGGCTTTATCATTCTCTCTTTCCTGAGGCATATCTTTCTTCCTCCAGAAGAAAGTTGTATCAGGGTCTCAAATTTATCTTTTCTTCCACAAAAAAATCTCTTTACCAACTTTTAATACTCTCTTTTTCTCTTCCTGACCTCTATTTCTGAGTTGATTCTTCCTCCAGCATCTGAACTCAGCCCTCTGAGTTCAGCAACCAGCAGACTGACTCTCCGGTTTTTCTTCCTTATCTTATTTCTCTTTTTTCATTCTGTTTCTTCCATTCCTATCTCCCGTCCATTAACAAGATGCCTGGAAACAGAGGGAAGATCACTATGGCCTTTTTAGCTGCCAAAATAGTGCCCGTATATTCACACGGAGTAGAGTCGTAGTATATGAGACAATCATGCTGCTGGGAGAAAAGAAATATTAAAAATGTCATTAACTACATTGATAAATATAAAAAACATTGATATTACTAATAAATTTGGATGTTAAAATATGGAAGACAATATGAAAACTTGTACAGAATATATGCTGTCTTACAGTACTTACATCCAGTTGGAGTGCATCTGGCAGTTGTAGGAAGACATAAATGTTAACTGTGCTCAGCTGGAATTTCTTGGTCAAACATGCAGACCACTGAAGTGGCACCTTCTCACAAATACTTGGCTGACTGGTAAGAAGCCCATACATGTTTGGGAAAGGACTTTGTAGAGAGTGATCAGAATAGTGAGAGGTCACTCAAAAAAGATGTTTGTACACGGGCAAAAAAATAGGCAGAATGTTGGTGAAAAAGGGCAAAGGCAGAAACTGCAAGGAAGGTCAAGTGAGGTTTAAATTGGGATCAGGTTTAAGGAATGGTGGGGAGGGGGCAGAAGATGAGTCCACAGACTATTAGAGGTCCTGCTAAAATTATCACACCTTTATGATATTTGTTCTGGTCTGTGAATATAACATCAATCAGATTGGGCTGCCAATGATACTGTGGTAAATAAGTTTTGAAATCCAATGAGGAATTAGATGAAATTTTCAATTTAAAGAGATGCTAACTGTCACCACAGGACAGCAAGTTATAACTGCAGTAGTTACCTGATGGTTTCAAAGGCTATCTGGACGTAGCCTGGGCAATCTGCTATGGGTGGTCCTGCTGGAGGTGGGGGGTTGGACCACGTGAGCTCTAGAGGGCCCTTCCCACCTCAATCACTCTATGATTCTGATTCATGGCTGTGAGTTAGTGAAACAACATAGGTAACACAGCTGATAGTTTGCATGAGACTGAGAATCTTCCATCATCAGACACCAAATGTCTCAATTCAGCCAACCTGAAAAGAAATTCAGATGCTCTGAAACCTTCTGGACCTTCCCTACAAGATATCATCATGGGAGGCAGATAGCATTATATGTGATGCTGTACTAGGAATAGGAATGGTGCTAGAAGAAGAATCACTTTTCTTTCAGTGTTCATAAGCTGGGCACCAACTATTGCGACCAAATCTTCTGCCACGGCAGCCCTCTGTCACCAAGGTTAGGTTGCAGAGCTGACACCTGATGTAATGCTGCTCTGTCACATCTGAAGATACCAGGCCCACTAGAGAAACAGAATGAACTTGGCTTCCCCATTTGCGTGAGGCCTTGGCTGTGTGCCACCAACTGATGGCAAAGCACCCCACATCTACCCATGGTTCCTGGCACTGCAGCATTTGAGCATCTACAATTTCAAAACCACCAGAAGCTAACAGCAGGCCTTCTGTTTCCTGCTTTCAAGTCTGCAGGTGAAATACCTTGACACGTTTGTGAGGGCTTTGAGGGAAAGCCAAAGCAGACTAAATATCTATTACTGGTGGTCTGAAAAGGAAAAAAAAAAGTGTCATTTTTACCAATTTGAATGTTTCCCACTGCTACCAAGAGGTACTGTTTCATTGTAGTCTGTCCATTTTTTTTTTTTTTTTTTTCAGTTTTCACTGTGTCCCTGTCAAGAACCATCTAAAAATGTGACTTTTGATCTTACCTGTGGGAAGCAACATGATTAGAGCCAGCTCTTTTAGGGCCTCACTGCCTCTGATTGTGTGAAAAATTACTTCAGCGTAAGAAAAACTGATCAAATATCCAAATACTATATAATTCAAGATCAGACATGAGGTTATCATGAGAGAGTACTTGAGGTTTATATGAATATATCCCATAGCGGATGTCAAGAACGTTTTATAAATCAAATTTGAATAGTGCATCCAAGAGCCAAAGTGCCCCAAAGAACATTCATCTTCTGATTCTGCCTCACGATTCTCAGATTCCCAACGATCTCCTGGGCAGAATTCGGCAGATCATTGCCTGCAGGTGAAGGGAGGTGATGCTTCCCCTCAGCGTTGGGAAGATTAATCTGGAGTGCTGGACCCACTTCCAGTTTCCCAGTACAAGAGAGACACGGATGTACTGGAGATGGTCCAACAAAGGGCCATGAAGATGATAAAGGGACTAGAGCACTTTTCCTGTGAGGAGAGACTGAGAGATCTGGAACTGTTCAGTCTGAAGAAGAGAGGATCAGAGGCGATCTCGCCGATGTCCATAAATTCCTGAAGGGAGGGTGCAAAGAAGACAGAGCCAGGGTTTTTTTTCTGTGGTGCTTCATGCCAGGACAAGAGGCCATGGGTACAAACTGGAACACAAGAGGTGTCAGGATGATGGAGCACTGGCACAGGTTGCCCAATGGCTGTGGAGTCTCCTCCTTGATGATCTTCAAAACCTGACTGGATGCAACACTAAGAAGCCTGCTCTGAGCAGCAGCTCAGAGCCAAAAACCTCCAGGAGTCATTGTCAGCCTCAACTATATGGTGATTCAATGACACTAAGATTTGGCAATTCACTATGTTTTTTTTCCTTCACATTTTTAATAACCTTGGTTAGGAAAAAACAGGAATTACACAAATGTCAGCAAACTACAGCAAATGCTTACCAAAGGACAAAAAAATAAGTTTTTTTAGAGGCAAAATAATTTTCCCAGCTGCATTTGGCATTGAGAAGGGCTAAGTTAGCTGGGTGTCATCATTTCATAATTCTTTCTCGAAAGAACAGAAGTAATTCCAATTCAGATTTCTATCTGGAACACCAAAGAGTTAGATTCCCCTAGCTGAGCAATGACTTTAGACTGATTTTATACAAACAAGACTTCAAGAGAGAAGGAACATAAAAGAAATTTTGCAAAACCAATTAACAAAATAACAGTACTTAATCAAACCTACACTTCAGTGTTCTGCAGTTGAAGTCCAACCTGAATTGCCCGATGCCAGCTGTGGGCAGCCACCCGTGGCCTCCCTGTATTGGTGAGGCAGTGGAACATGTGGCCCAGAGAGGTGGTGAATGCTTTATCCCTGGAGTTACTCAAGGTCAGGTTGGACTGGGTTCTAAACACCCTGATCTAGCTGTAGGTGTCCCTGATCACTGTGGGGGAGTTGGACTAGAGGGCCTTTAGGAGTGCTTTCCAACTCAAATGATTCTACGATTCTATGATCTCCCCACAGGCAGCTCAAGGATACATCTTCCTTATCCACTCCTGAGGACCTTCTGACCCTTTGGGTCTCCAGCTCATCAGATGCAGAGAAGTGAACCATCACAATCACAGAGTTTGACACATCTGACAAGAAGTTTGCCTAGTTAGTGCTCTGCCACGAGCTCTGTGTGTGCAACCAATACAATGAGCTTCTCTGGGAGGTGTGTGCAGGACATCTTCACTGGATAGGAGCCACCAAAACATTGGTGCATCCTGAGCTCTGCTTTGTAGCGACAGATCAAAGAGTCAAGAACTGTTTTGTTACTAAGGAATGATCTGAGGACACTATTCAAAACTCTACAAGCAAGATATAGGCTTGGAAAGCCAGGAGATTTATAAAAGATTATGTATATTTCTTAATTATTATTATTATTTACTTGTCCACGTGGTCTACTTTGGTGTCAAACTCCCATTTTCATCAGAAATCTGGCAATTTATTGGTAGGCTATAAATTCTCAGGTACCAAGCATTCTAGACAATGAGCCAGTAGGAAATCCTGTGTAACTCAGCACTGCCCATGGAAGCTGCCCTCAAGCTGTCCTCGAGCCAGCCTCCTAGCTAGGAGCAGTTCCTTAACAGTTCTCTCTGCCCTCTCTTCCCACAGAAAATAGGTATGAGAGGCACAAAGACTTCTCACAGCCAATGTTTGTGAAGGGGTTGGTAATTATTGTTATACAGCTAAAATGGCTCCAGCTCCCCTCAGAATCCGTAGAATGCAAAAGGAAACATGAGTCTTGGAGTTTTTTTTGTTGTTAGAATGCAATAAGCATTTGACAGCTGTTCTTCAGGAGGTTATTCACTGTCTGTGTCATCTAACAAGCTCTGTACAGCAATTTAATATGTGCATAATATATTTCTCTAAGTACATAATATACTTCTATTTCTTTCTGTATACATAATCAAAACAAAAAGTAGTTCTTAAGTCTTCTCTATATCAGCGTCTACTAACCAATTCCATATTTCCCATCATTTATGTTTAATTTTGTGCAACAGGCCATGCCATCTTGTTTACTGCGGGCTACAGATGCTACAGGTACTGTTGTTGCTGTGATGGATGTGTCTATCTGTAGGCAAAGTGCAAGCATTGATTTGTGTGCAGATGAACAAGCTGTGCAGGGAGAGAAAGGTTGAAAAGATCTTCCTGTGACAGGTTTGTGTGCATGACACGTGCATAGAACACTACTAGACATGCCTGGTCGCAGCCTTCCACCCCACGGTTAGGGGGGCACTGCATCCTCCTCTTTTTCCCTCTTTGCCTGTTCTCTTTGGACTGAAGCCAGCTTATCATTCTGCCATGTTTCACAAAGATCCCCCATCCCCAGTGTAAAAAAGTCTAAATACAAGGTTTTTGCACACAAAAACAAGCTATCCTATCCTTTCTGGACATATTTTCTAATCAGGCTTCCCATCTCTAAAGGTTTTATGTGGGTTTTTCTTGCCAAGCTCTTCCACATCAACTTCAAGCTGACTTAATCTCTGGCAGTCAAAGCTGCAGCTGTGTCCTGCAAGAACAGCCTCCTCACAGTGATGTTTTTATGGAGAAGCACTTGTATTGCTGTGTTTTTCAAGGGCCACCAGATCTTATGCACACCAATATCCCATACTGAGTCCTTTTAGCAAGGTTGCCCTTGGTCTACATAGCACTGTGAAGAGATGTTCTTCTGTTGAAACCCCTGGTGTGTTCTGCATTAGGGACAATTTCTTAATCACTCACTTGTGATATTGAGCTGTTTGCCATGAGCTGGGCTGGGCTGTCTTGATTCACCACTCCCTGCCAGCACTGTTCCTCTGATCACTAACTGGCCTTTCTATTTCAGTGATTAACTAGATTTCCCTACAGTGCCAGCTGTGTCTCATCACCTCATGCAAATTCAAGCTTCCTGGCCATCCTCAGAGCACTAAACTTAGCTCATATTCTAGCCCGAGGCTAAAGAAAGCTAACCAGCTTCATCAGGAGTATTCTCATGTGAGTAAGAAACTGGCCTATGTGAGTAAGAAACTGGCCTCAGCTCACATCTTGACCCCCTAGGTAGCATGTATGTTACCAGCACCTGAATGCCTGCAGCCGTTTTCTCCTCTGTGCTTTGAAGATCTCATGGATCTCATGGTCCCACCTGTTTCTCTATTCCTTCACACCAACCTGCTCCACTGTGAGACAACCTCTCATTTCTGAGAAGTGCATAAAATGGTATATGTTAAAGAGATCCCTGAAGCTGTCACATCGAAATCCTGGGCAACATCAAAAAGTTTGCAAAATCTTGCAATTATGAATTTTACTAAGACAGGTTTACCATAACCAGGCAGAACAGCCAGTCAGTGCAGTCAAACAGCAATAAACTCCCATGGCCAGTCCAGCACACAGCACCCGTCAGCAATGAGATCCAAATGGCAGAATGTCTCAAGACCAACTCAGCATTCTTAACCCCACCACATCAGAAGTCCCTGTGTATCCAAACAGGCGCAGTGAGCTGGAATCTGTTAGCTGCTCACGGAGAGACTCACTCAAGGGATCTTTTTGCCACTCACTCTGACTGATGCTACTGCTTTCAAAAAGACCTCAAAAAACATTTATTTCCTGGAAAACTGAAGGAATGTATTTGACTGTTACTGACATAGTATGTTTATTTCATGGAATGCTGTTGTATGTAATGGACAGAATTTGCTGTTGTCACCATTCCTTGTTTTTCTTGTCTTCATGGATAGATAGCTGAATGAACATAGATGTCCAGACCACACACATCCACATCTGAGCAAATGACCCCGGAGCCCCAATAAAGTCAATAGAAACCTAATCAATACAGATGGTAGTGTGATTCATCACATCCTGAAGCAGAAGCTTACTTCTTACCAAATTAATTGCGCCCCCTACATTAATTGCTACTGACTAGCCATCAGTGGCTCTAGCAGGACCACAAACAGTTGGCCATATGTTGGATGCACAAAGAAACCCATCAGAGATTTCCCAGTATTCCTTGACTGTGCTGTCATATTTTACAGCAGAAAGTCTCCTATTTCCCCTGCTTGCAGTGCTCACCATCTCTTGTCTTTCCCTGACCTCGAAATCATCTTCCCTCCCCAGCAGTTTTACCTTCAGGCCTGTGCTGTCCTGAGCTTGGTGAAGGCAGACCCCATTGCCCCTGTGATAGGGCATAGTTTCCCATGTTGATTTAAGTGTGGGGTTTGACTCTTCAGCTCTATGGGCCACAACAGCAGCTGAGACCTCCACTTGCAGTGAAGGCACAAGGCTCCTCCTTGTGTGCCCCACGTGCTTCTCTCCTGAGGCTGGAAGGCTGTGGGGGAACACTCCAGCCCGCACCATCAGCTCCCATTGAGTGACCTGTGGGCAGCACAGCCACTGAGATCAATCCATAGCCAGTCAGGGCTCTTTTACTCTTTTTACAATAAAAAATTTTCTAAGGATTCAGGCTCTTTGGATTTTTGAGTGTTAACACAAGTCTACATTACATTGATCGGGTACATCTAATTTACACATAGGGTGCTAGAGATTCAGCTATAATACAGAGCAGTGAGAAGACAGGCAGAGAGCTTGTTTTTCTCTCCCAGCCATTTCATATCCATTTCTACTGACCTTTCTTCCTCTGCTTTCCAGCAGTCATTCTTTGTCTTCAGACTATATTTGATCACTCTTTAAATGCAGTCTTGCGTTTGATTTCCTTTTACAGAAACACGTGTAACCTGACACTGTAGATAGCTGCTGCAATCCCAGCTGTTTGTGCACTGATTTTTCTGCCTCTGAACTTGTGAACCATATTAAAAATTCAGAGTTTATTGCGGTTGTTTCAAGAATTTCTGACAGACAGGTGAACATGATTTCAGAGGAAATAATTCATCTATACTCAGCCTTTCCTGTATTCCCTTTGGCGCTCCTTGGGATTGAGAATATTAAAAGTGAAAGAGAAATGGCACAGTTAAGAGGAATTAATGAGACTGAGTGTCTTTTTAGCATGCAAGGAAACCACATTCAATTGAATACCGGTACGTTCTCATTAGTGATAAGCAAATCTATTTTGAGGCTATTCCTCTTGGAAGAGCTATGCGAATTCCCCCCATACCCACACAGACAACCTCTTCAACCCATAAAAGTCTTTCACTACTTATTACTTGCCCTCACAGTACAGGCAGACAGCTTTGCAATTACTTTGGATTGCCTCCAAAGATTGTGATAGGGGGTGTATGTCTGCATCAAACTGTGAACTTCAGTTAATCCTGAACAAACATCCAAAGTTGTCCCCAGCAGAGTGCTGTGTGGCACTGTAGACAGCTCCTCATTAAAGGACTCTCCCTTAGGTGCTCTTCAGTGGGTCAAGGAGGACCATGCTCTCTTCTCTCTTGCCCTGTGCCCATGGGATGCACTTTGTCCCTAGTCTTGTAGGGAGGATTAGGGCCACATCTCAAGTCTTCTGCAGAGGTTCTTCACTCCCTCAAATGTCATTGACAAGAGTGGCAGCAATCAATTCCCAAGCCTGTGTTTCTGTCTTGCCAGTGCCTGACGGTAAGGTGGGAGAGATGAGATCCAGACAGAGCTCCAAGAGAGTACATGTAAGTGCCCAGAAGCTGTGCTTGGGATATCTCACATGTTCACTTGAGATTTTGGGCTTGTTACTTGGCAGAGCCACCTGATCATATGAATCAGGATGAGAGGTGATGGCTTTAAGCTGTGCCAGGGGAGGTTCAGGTTGGATATTAGGAAAAACTTATTCACAGAAAGAGTAGAAATGCACTGGAACAGGCTGCCTGGGGTGTTGGCGGAGACACCATCCTGGAGGTGCTCAAGAAACATGGAGATGTGGCACTCAAGGACATGGTTTAGTGGGCATGGTGGGACAGGTTCATGGTTGGACTAGATGATTTTAGTGGTCTATCCCAACCTTAATGATACTATGAGTCTATGAGTGTGCCATGTCTTCAGCCTGTCAATTACAGATGAACAGCATGTTCTCATGCTGCTCATGGCTATTTGCTGATATCAGGGCTTCCCCCTTGGGGAATCAACACACTTTTAGGGCAATTTCTAATGACTAGTTCTGTGCCTGCTGTCTCCTGATGATGACTGAGGAACGAGGAGTACTTTTTCTCAAGTATTTTCTAGTGATGAGCCTAAATTAGTTCTCTATGAGCTCTCCGCTGCTGTTACAGGACTGGCAGATTTAGCTCCAAGCCTTGACCAAGCCTGATTTCAGTGAGTTGAAGGGGAGGCAGGGAAGATACAAACTTCACAGCTACACTGCACCGCATGATGCCATACCTCACTGTCCTGCACTAAATGGGTGTCACCTCACCTACTGCATGATCCCCTCTGCTCTTGCTGGCCCAGAGTTAGCAGGAGCATTTCTGCACCAATCGTCATTCCAGTGCCTGCAGCAGAGGCAGTCCCCAGCCTGACTGTGCTGATGCGGCACCACTCAAGCACACGGATAGGTCAGATCTCTGCAGTTCTTGACATGGGAATTGCCAAAGGAATACTCTGCAGTTTTGTCAACAAATAGAAAAATTGGAGTTTACTGGAATGAATTTATTTAATCAAATTTGGAAGGATCATAAATAACCATTTTGAGCAGAAAAATCATCATCAATCAAAGATATGTCTAATTTCTATGTGCACTTTGTATCAAGTGCTTGAAAAAGGATTGGTTTTTTTTTTGGCTGTAGATTAGTTTGAGGCACATGATGTACTTGAAATGCTGATTAGTGCAAAGGTGGCAGGTGCCTTCTCGCCCTTGTTGCACACTGCTCTGATTTGGGCTTTCTGCTTCTACAGCCTGAATTAGGGCTGCCTCACCCCACAGAGGAAGGAATTTCTGGAAAAGGGAGTGTGGTTTCTTACTGGATCAGAATATTTCTCAGAATAGTGTGTTTTATCCTCTCAGCTGTGTCCCATCCCACTCCCTGTTCCCTATTGTATTTCTGCTGGCAGGTAAATGGTATAAAACAGTTCAAATCTACTCTTCTTCAACTCTGTCGGCATCACACAGTACTATGGACTATTTGAGTTCTATTGATTACTATAAACTATTTTTTTAATGATTACAGCTGTGGTTGCTTTATCAGTTTCTGTTCAGATTTGCTCTTCATCATAACAGATATCTTCTCTGACAGGCATCCAGAGGCTGTGCAGAGCATGCTTCAGCTTTCTGTGTTAAAGAAGAGCAAAGACAGAAAAGAAACTGGGAGGAGAACTATGAGGAGACCCCAGCACTGCACTAGGCTGACCTGCAGGGAACTGACAGGGCAGAGGGCTGGACCCTGGATACAGCAATCAGAGAGCTGAACAGGGCTTGTGCCAGGGGACATTTGCTGAACATGACTGCCACCCTGCTTTTTACCTCAGCTTGCACTTTTAAATCCATCTCCAAGTCAAGTTTCCGTGTTGTTATAACACCGATCAACAGATACGTGGGCATTATGTTACCGTGTATCCCCGTGAAGCACCACTGGGCTGAGTCCCTTCCCGGGAGAGAAGGGTTCTGAATTGCTTTGATTTCAAGGGCCGGATTATTCAGTTCTTTCTTTGCAGAAGTTAGCAGCCGTGTTATCTCCTGCACCCAGCTGGCAGGGGATGCAGCAGCTCACAATTGTTTGGGCAGATGATTGCTTCAGCAGGCCCAGCCACAGAGCCAAGGCCCCGTTGGCAGGTGAGAGGACAGGGGTGCCGGGCCTTTCTGCTCTAAACTGCACAATTTTTTCCCTCTCTAAATTACTTCCTCCTCTTTGTGGGGGAAAAAATCTGTTGTTTTGAATGTTTGTAAATATTTATGAGAAGCACATGGCTAACACTCCTCAAAGTGTGGAGCACTGAAAGCTTGACCTATTGCTCCTGGAGCAACAGTGGAAATCTTGAGAATACTTCTGTATATGTTAGATGGTGAGTTAAAACATGGCTGTGGTGTCTCACTGAGGTACAAGCTATTTAATACAGCATAAAAATCCTTCCTTTTTTTTTTTATTTTTTTCATTCTTCACATAACTACAGAAGCAGTTTCTCCCTTCAGAGGCGTGGTCAGAAAGAGGGAAGCAGACACCGATGTGTGTGAGGCAAGCGCTGAGTGCCATGTATTGCCTTACAACCGGTCTGTAGTTTATGTTTCAGAGTTACCTTGAGATGATTCTTAGTGCCTAGCAAATGACCTTCCTCATGCTCCTACAGTCTCTGACCTCCTTTCTGAATCTGATCATGGATGATCATTGATTATATTTAGTAGCCATTTGGCTCTATGTCCTGCCCGAACAGAAACAAGTGTTCTACATTTGATTGTGTACTGCTTATACGAGAGTAATTAGAAGCAAAAAGGTGCAAAGTGATGTAAGATAAGAATTGTAAAGTGCCATGCCAGGAACCTTGTACAGATCAAAGTTATAGGACAGAACAAGACACTCGTTGGTACCTTCTCGGCGCTGTCTGTATTTTCTCTTTCTCCTTGCACTCTTTCATATTCCTCTGGGTTACGTTTCAAAACATGCCTTTCTCTAAGCAGCTTGGCCCGCTTACAGATATCCTCTCTGTTCTCTGTTGTTACTTTACTATCTCTTGCTTTCTTCCCTAAGGATGCAAGGAGGAATTGAAAAGACTTTGAATATTTCTCATTTGACTTTTACTTGCATATTTATGCTTTTGCTAGATACAGGAGTTCGGCTCACAAGTTACTGTTCCTCTTTATATCTAGTAGAATTACACTGCCTCTGTGATCATGTACAGCTTGGAGACGATTTTCCAAACACCAATGATGTATTTACAAATACACACTGTTATCCAATCCAACCACCCCTACAATGAGTGGAGGAAGTATCTCTCCCTTTATGGATGAATATTCCATAGCCTCCAAATATCAGGGCCAGAGACAATCCTCAGAGCAGTGGCATCCCTTGGGCAGGTAAAGAAATCAGAACAAAGATATCATCAGGGAAATAATGATTCTGGCAGAACAGACACCCACACATTTTCTTACACATCTACAGTAGGTTGCTAGTGATAAAACTGCATCTCTTCTAAAGAAAACCACCCCGGCCCATTCTAAGTCTTTCTGATGTAATTGCTTTGGGAACTGAAAGCAATGAAAGACAAACTGTACTCTAAATATTTTCTGACAGCAGTGGTTTCTAATCATTCAGGAGAAGCGACAGGCATCACCATCTCCGATTATGCAGTTTCCGAGTAATCAAAACAACCCACTGGGGAAGAGAAGTCATTTCCCTCAGAGAGACACCTTGGTATCTTCTCATCATTTAGCATGTACTGTTACATTTCCAAATTTATCTGGTGAAGAATACTAATGAACTTCCCAGAATACTTGTACCTACAACTCTGACAACAGTGGTTGGTTTTTTTTTTAATATTAAGTAATGATGTGGCATATTAATTCAAACTTTCTGTAGGAACACCTTGAAAAGGATCATAGTTCAAGTGGAAGAGATGCTCTAATAAGACACTAGAAGCAAAATTCCCCTGTTCCAACCTCCTTATGACCTCAAGTGACCAAGCAGGTATGCAGGAGGAGTTGTGGGGCTGTGCCTGGGCTCCTGCTCGGGCTGACAAACTGCACCACCTACTCCATGTCACACTGGGAAAAAAAACACAAAAATATCTGGCTTTTTTTCTTTCGATTGTAGAAGTGAAGTTTGCTTTAATGTTGGAGCATACTATTCTTCAAGCAGAAAATATCTATAGAGGGAAAACTTGAGTATGGAGAAACATATTATTTAAAGCTCTCCATGATGGATTCAAACAGTGAGAAGAGTCTTCAGAAGAATGTCAACTTACAGCTGCCAGCATTCCACATCAGAGCCAACAGGACAGATGATATTTCCTACCTACAGAGACAAGGTGTGTATGGAGAGGTTAGCTCTCCTTTTGATTGCCCGATATAGATGGAAACAGGAGATCTTTCAGGCATAAAATCTCTTCAGGTAAGATGAAAAGAACATCCCTTTTACCCAACTTTCTGCCAGTGTCATAAGATGTTGCCTCCCCCTCAAAGCCACACCTTGCCTATAGCCTTAAATCATCACAGCTCCCATACTGTTTAAAAAGATCCTTTTTCTCAACATTTTACATCAAAGTATTGAGCTCAGGTAAGGCTTTCTTAAGTCTCAAACAATGGAATCCTCAAAAATAAGTGGATTCAATCAGTAGCAGGTCTTAGCCTTGAAGAAAGACTGAGCAGCAATGTTTACTTTTCCATACAGAGAAAACAACAACCGTTGTATATTCCCATTTTGTTTCCTGGTCTCCTATCAAAGGGGGGGATGGGGGGGCCAAGGGCAAAAAACTCCAAAAGGTCCTATTTCTTTCGCATCAGGGATACAAGGATACTGCCCTCACACCTGATGACCGTGCTGTCTGTGAACCAGGGCTCTGTATGAATCAGAGCCACTAGGAGCCACACAAACATGGACGCGATGACTTTTGCTAGCATGAAAGTTCAATACACACAAAGGAAGTACTGAGTTTCTCCCATGTCCTTCAGTGGGAAATGAAGGTGAAGCTCAAAACACCCTGTCATAGAGATCCTGGACAAACAGCTGTAGGTTTACATGCAACTGCAACAGGTCTACTGTGAACCAGAGTGCCAAACCCAAATCCCCAGCTGGCTGCAGAGCTTTAAGGCTCCTAGGGTGAGTTTTGTTCAAGTCCTCACGTAATCTCTTGAATACTTTTGCCAATCAACATGATCTCCCATACACTTGCAGTCAGTGAATCATATAATACATTTTGCATTGCTATTGTTGCTCTCCTCAGATTATAGTAAAACAAAGTCAGTTAATATTCTTGCTCAGAGGCTGTTCGACCTTCTTTTGCCCTAACACAGCATGTAATGCTGAGGGTTTGTTTAACTGAAACACACCTGGAACTTACATTAAAAATATGGGATTACTGATCCTTTAAGTGTTATTTTGTTCTGTACTCCTCTGGAGCTGAAGACAGAACAGTATGTATGGAGCTGTAGACAATACGAAGCTGAAGACAGAACATTATGCATCTGCATAAATATGCATACAGAAATATGTTTTCCGATGCGCATAGACAAAATAAATCCACAGGTAGGATTGCAGTTATTTCCTTGGCAAAAAAAATCTCCCAAACACCTAATACCAAAAAACAAGTATAAGAGAATAACAAAATCCTTTAGAAATATTCAAAATTCTTCATGGTTACATGGTAAATGATGAACATTCCCTTGTAGCTGCAGTATGTACCACAGCTTTAAATTATTAAATGTGCAGTAGCAGTGAGCAAAAGCCTCCTCCACAATAACATCTGGTGCACTGCTCTTGGAGAGCTTTAGTAACAAGTGGCATCTGTGCATCTGGCCACGTAGGCAGTGTGTGTACTTTGTGGCATCCCTGATGTGTCAAAAACTCAGTGCACAGAGAGGTAGAAGACTTAACTGCACACTGTCATCTCACATCATACAGCTGTACCATCCACACTTCATCTGGATCATGCCTCCATTGCCTGTGACCAGTGCTGTCTATGCTTGCCTAAGAGTCTAGCCTACAGAAAGGCAGCTAATACATGACACAAAATGTCTGCAGTATGTTCAATATACCCTGAAACTCATGGGGCTTCTCATCATATTCTATCCTCAAAACTCTTTCCTAACATCAAGCTTTATTGAACCCCTTTAATATAGGACACCAGTGCCTTCTTGGAGATTAGGAACCAGGAGTATTCAAGCTGATCTGGTGCACTATCAGTCGCCAGTCCACCTAAAAACACTGCCTTCCTGACCTCATGGTGCAGGAACACATGGAATGCTGCACTCAAGAAGTGATCATATATGTCAAAATCCTGATAAAAAAGGGGCACTGCCAGTGCTCATTTCAAGCACACAGTAAAGTTGGTTTGGCTACTCTGGTTGGCAAACACTTTCAGCTGGAGTTCCTGAGCTGTGGTGTATTTGGCAGGAGTTGGCGCTGATATGCAAAGATTTGAAAACGTCTTTGATTCCAAACTTAGATCTGGAAGCTTTGTGATGGTTTTTATGTTTAGCTTAAAAGAAACTGAAGAAAGAGTGGAAGCCATTTATTGCTACAGCAACCAAAATGCTAGGAGGTAAGGGAAGGGGACAGGAGCTTTGAGTAAGTATTAATTCACTGTGCTCGGAGCAACTTCATTCACATGTGGCACAGAAAGAAGAGGCAATACAAAATCTTACAGCAGTAAGCACTGTGGTAGCACCCCTGCTACTCGCAGGGAACCTGAATTGCTTGAGGACTCGGGGGAAATCTTCTGAAGATTTCTTCAGATTTTTGAGACTTTTTAAAATCCAATGGTGTTGGGGCCCCTCTGGCTGCATTTGATAACATGCAGATAGTAGAAATACAACCTTGTATCATGGACTCTGTAAATTCAAGCATGAGAATTGGATTAAGAAGGACTTAAAATGGCTATTAAATATTCTTGCTATGCCCACCTGTTCTGATCTCTGATCATGTTCTCTGTGCTTTTTGTTCTGTGATGCTAACAGTATATCCGACAGAATGGGCTATTGCTGCTTAACAGTTGCTGCAAAGATTGGTGAATTATAATCTGCTGAGCCTGGTGAAGACTTCTCTTGCTGTGAGTAGAATGGAAAGTAGCCAAGGTTTCTGTTACAGAGATGATCTGGATAACATGATCCCTGTAAAAAATTGCTGAAGATGTACACCTCATCCCTGTGGTGACAAGCAAGCAGATGACTGCTCTCATGCTCATTTGCTTTTTCGGGTTCCCAGAGTGCTTCCCACAGCTGCAGAGATGTGTGAGCGAAGACAGCATCCTTCTGGCCAAACCGCCACCAAGGCTTTGCAGGGAGGATCAGACAGGACCATTGGTGTGGCTGGGACTGGAGGTTGGGCTCCATCCTGGAGGCTGAGGTTGGCTCCTCTGCTGCAGGAAGGGAAAGGCCTCCAGGCAGGCAAGCACATGGGATGGGATGTCTGCAGTCAGACCCTGCAGCTGCTAGAGGTTAACTGGTCACTTATGCGTTACCTCAGACTCAAGTTAAGAAATTAGAAAGCCATACTAAGGATTAGTTGGTCTGTGCACTTCTGGCTAGAAAGCTTATCTAGAAAGTACAGAATACCTCAATTATTTTACTCACATTTCTGTTTGATAACGTTTTTCTTTGTTTTGTTTTGTTTTGTTTTGTTTTTTGAGGCAAACTTACTCTGCTACAGCATACTTTGCTTCATAGGAAAAATCCTCCCTCCTTTGACTATTTCAGCATGTGTACCATTCACAGGAACTTCTCTCATTTGAGTGCAACCAGATTTGGTAGCAACAATTCAGCAGCCAAGTGACACTGTCATGCACAGAAGTCTGGTTGAGCGGCTGCATGCTGGGGCTCAAGCCCTTGAGCTGAAGGAAGTGAGGGAGCTGCAGAAATCAGGACCTGTTGCAGGCAGGCTACGGGATCCCATAGTTGGGACCCGTTCTCTTCTAGGGCCACTAAGAGCATCAGGACAGCAGGCTCCCAGCAATAGGATGGGGGTCGTTAAGCTCTGCTCTTGGTGCCCATGGGCTGTATGAGACACTGGTACTGCTTATTTTAATAAGGTACCATTCGTAAGGTAGACTCAAAAAATTTTGCTTCCAGGTGTGATCTAAGCTGCGTGCTATGCCTGCTAAGAGGTGTGCCCATGTAATAAAGGAAAAGGGCATCGGAGTTGCTGAAAGAAATCAGGCACATTATTAAGTGAGGACAGTCAGTCTTTTCTCCTACCTTTTGCATTTCAGTTGATTTTAATTGTATTTGGCACTTAGTGCTTTGTATGCTTCTCCAGAGACTGGAGTTGATGCACTGACACACAATGGACAACAAAACCTGGAGCTAAAGGAGCGTGCCAGGCAAATCCCAAAGGAGATGGAGAAAAATGGAAGTATTTTGTCATAAAACTAAAGCTTTGCATTGTTAATGACTCTGCATTCTCTGGTGTGCCCAGTTCAAGTCTGTGTGGATGGATGGGTAAACCCAGACAATGGCGTGGGATTTTGGGATGTAGTACATGATGTAAATGACACAGTTTTCAAAGATCCTTCTCATAGTAATGCTAAATCATCCTCTTATGAAATAGTTCCCCTTTCTAAGCCATTGCAGAATGAGGCAAAACCAAGGAGGGTGGGCGCCCTGGGTAGCCTCCTGCCTGAAAACATGGAGATGGGGAATCCCAACACCTCATTGGATGGATGGGAGGAGAGGGGATGACACCATGCTAACAAATAGTCTCTTGTAGGGCACTTACTACAGCCCCGACCCTCCAAACAAAGAAACCCCCAAACCCAGAGAGCTAATTATTTTTAAAAGCAGCTTTAACGCTTAGTGGAAACAGTAGTACAAACTCTGGTGGGTTCGGAAAGACAGCGCTGAGCAGCTCCTGTTTGTCTGTCTGCCCCAGAATTCACTGCTTCCTCCATGTTGACTTCGATTCTGTTAAAACCTGCATTTGCAAGGAAGACAGGCTGAGCATAAATTTAGGCTCCTATTTTTGCTATCAGTAAGGAGCTTTATGAGCTTTTATCAGAGCTCTTACCTTTGCAGGAATGTCTTGCATTAGTTACAGCCTAAGTGGTACAGTAGAGGCACGCACATTTGTCTTCCTTACAGCGCAGATACCTCCCACTGGCTTCCTTTACATGGGGTTTGGCAACTGATACGGTACATTAAAAAATTAGATGCTTTTTCTGAGGCCATCACATGTGGTAATTAAATCAAACATGCATAAGAGTTACACTGTGAGCCTGTCAATGCATTTGAAACCACTGTGGTTCAAATACAGGGTGATGCTCATCAGTTCAGGCAGATCAAGTTTGTTCCAGTGCAGGCTGTTCAATTCTGCAAAGATTTAGGTATTCTGGTGGCATTTAGGCATATGCTTTACACTTAGTGTGTGAATAGATCTCACTTCATTCACTAAAATTGAAGCATATGGCTGCTCAGTTGCTTGTCGGTAGTCAGATTTCCTGGGAGGAAGCCCTAGGACAAAGGAGAAAGGAACACGAAGGAGCCTGGAACAGGCTGAGCAGAACCCAGAGTCGAGGCAAACTGTTCCCCATTGATGGGTGGTGGGTGCTGTCATTTTGCAGAAGGATGAGTAGCACACAAGGCCCTGGAGTGATCCGGGTTAAGTCAGTTTTCCTCTGTTCCAGTGGGTATGAGCTGAGCTCAGTGCTCCGGTGTTGAGTGTGAGGAGGGCTGGGGGCAACACTGAATGCAGTGGCACATTGCCTACTGTCCTATCTGGGTTTGTTAATGGTGACTTCAGTGTTAGCCTGGAAATCCTGAGCAGTTACTAAGAGGGCTGTCAGGAACCTGACTGCAATGTAAATAGTACAAAAGCAAAAGCAAAACCAACAACAAAACCACAAGACACTGGAAAAGTTCTTTCCTCTCCTTGTGTAAATGTAACTTGGGTGAAGTATTAGCTTTCAGTACTGACTTGGAAGTAGCTTTCTACTTCAGTGTGATGTTCTGAAAGTGAAATATGGCTCCAGGGTAACAATGAGAGCTCCCAAACTAATTTAATACCAAAGCAATAGATCAGTATTTTGTTTTAAATATGAAGTAGGAAGCAAAAGTGCCTTCTTGAATGAAAGCCCACTCGTGATAAAAGCAATATCTATTTAAGACAACACTAACAAAGGCTGAGCAAAGTTCCTTCTCTTTTCTGGAGCCATAGACATGGATTCTTTGCATTGTGAGTTAGGGTGGGTGGAGAGACCGTAGCCTGGAAGTTACAAACTGTTCCTGAGGAAGCAATGTATGTGGTAGTAAGGCAGTACAAAGAGCAAAGCAGCACTCTCCCCAGAGGAGAATGGGAAACCAGCTTACAGACATGATGAAATTCTGTTCTCCTGTTCTGGGACTGGTCATTCTTGGCTGCTATGTGCGATGTGCATTTGTGGGCCCTGAAATGATTTTAGCACAGGGACGTTAGGATGCCTTTGTAACCTGAATAACCCTGTTTTCATTCCCTTCTCTTTTGGGCACCTTCCTGACTTTCTCAATTCTTGTGGATTTTCAGAGGGTTTTTTTTAACTCTATGGCTAAGGAACAGACTCCATCTGGACCAGCCCTAGCTAACAGCTTCACTCCTGCCTCCTGATCTATGCCAACACCAGTACTTGAAGGGAGCGTATGAATGGGAGGAGGAACGGCTGTTTACGATGGTGGACAGTGATAGGACAAGAGACTGAGACAGGGGAGGTTTAGGTTAGATATTAGGAGGAGGTTTTTCACACAGAGGGTGATGACACACTGGAACAGGTTGCCCAAGGAAGCTGTGGATGCCCCATCCCTGGAGGCATTCAAGGCCAGGCTGGATGTGGCTCTGGGCAGCCTGGTCTGGTGGTTGGTGACCCTGCACATAGCAGGGGGGTTGAAACTCGATGATCATTGTGGTCCTTTTCAACCCAGGCCATTCTGTGATTCTATGAACACACACTATGGCCAGCGGGCAGAAAGCAGGGCCTCCTCTTCCTTTTAACCTTCTCCTACCTTTGGGAATATGTAGTTATTTATAATCCTGCCAGGTGTTCTAAGGAGGTTTCCTTGCAGTATGTGCTCATCCTCCATCAATAACTCTGTATATAGAGCGTAGGATTGTACCCACAATCAGTACTGAGTATAAAGCCCTTATTTTCTTATTTCCTGATTTATCTCTGTGAAGTTGAGTATCAGGCTCTGACTTCCCAGTACAGTAGCCCGTGTGGTCAGCAGTCCAAGCAGCTTCATTTTCATTGTCACGGCACCAGTCCGGTTGTACCCAGTGCAGAAACACCAGGAGGATATTCCCTTTCCCTTAACACCATCATGCTCTCAGGCAGGAAGGGCAAAAAAAAAAAAAAAAGAAAAGCAGTTCCTGGACCCACAAGCTACTTTTAATGCATTTGCTGCGTGACAGAGGATGAAAACAGATAGCAGTATGTGGCTGCAAGCATCTCATTTGTGCAGGGTTATGAAATCTGTTTATTTACTGTTGACTGTCTGCATGCTCTTTGCATTTTATACAGATTCCTCAGTGCTGTGAGATTAATCTATGTTTTAAAATCAGCTTTTGAGTAAAGAGGCCAGTAGGAAATTGACTGATTGGTATATTAAGAGCAGCATCTGCATCTCACTGCTTCCCAGACCGTCTCCTCAGTTACCTATTGCTTGAGGGAACGCTTCAGCGTGCAGTATTATAATTTAAGTAATACATAAGGCAGCTCTTTAAAACATAAGCAGCAGAGAAGTGGCTATCTATTGATAGGCAAAACGTGTCAGACATGCCTATCAGATACTGGTAAATATAGGGCTGAAGTCAGAAAGTGCACAGCAGATGAAATCATAATTCACATTTTGCATATATGGTGCAGTGGTATGAGATGGTTTGAGTTGTGTGTATCTCAGGGTGCACAATACAAATCATTTAAGGCACCTGGTCTGTGATAATGCTTTTCTGAGAACTCATTTCTTCTGGGATGTCACAGAGAAGTGCCACAAATACATTTAAATTTCTTTCTCTCTCTCTTTTTTTTTTTTTAATCCACACCTCAGTGCTGATTATATGGTGGTAAAAAAGCAGACAGTAATTTAGCACAATTGACTCTGTTTTCTCCCTCAGTCAATGCAACAGCACCAGCATAACAGAACAGCAGATTGCTGCAGCACTCCTCTGAATTGCGTTTTCCTAAAAGAATTACAAAACTCATATAGCAAAATTTAAGTTCATTTCCATGTGTATAAACCATGTTTTCTGGTAAGATTATCCTTGCTATTTTAATGCCACAGCACTAGCTGTGAAGGACCAAAGAATCTGAGGGACCATAAGTAGAGAGGAGTGAGTAAAACTGAACATAAATTGCATGATAAAAATTACTACAGCTCTATTAATCAAGATCATTCACCGATAGCATATATATACTTACTAGAATGTACATATTGCTGATTCTTAGAGCACCAAAAGGAAGGGTTTAAGAAAATCCAAGTGTTTTTCCACATTTTGCTGCTTCTGTTGTGAGAACCCAGTGCATGAAGTCCAATTTGCTGAATAAATAAACACAGAGATGCAGAAAAGAGGCTTCTTGTAAATTCTAACACAACCAAAACCATATAGTTGACCATGTGACCAAGTCTGACTCACTGGAGGCTACAAAAAGCAATTGTATATGATTTGGTTACCATTAAACTTGTATATCTAGCTTTATGAACTCTGCAGTATGCTAGGCAGTAGTCATATCAAACTGTCAACACAATTAACTGAATGTTTGAAGATAACAAACTAAAAGAGCTGATCAAAACTTTATTAAGTTACAGATTTTCAGTTTAATTCTAGGATAGGTGAGATGGACTTATTCATAAGCTGAACTGATGCTTATTGTGATGTAAATTAATAATAATTAAAAAAAAAAAGCTGTGGCAGAATAGCTTCAGTGTATTTCATATCTTGTTGGCCTGCAGGAGCAATAGCATGGAAATCTGTTGTGGGGAGCCCAGACAGCGAACTTTCCAGCATTAGTGGATGTACACCACTTTGGTAGCTAACTTCTGCAGCGAGGTTTAACCCTTGCTGACCCACATACACAGCAGTGCTCACCACACTCATTGCTGGCACTTGGCACAGATAAGGCCAACTCCTGCTTCTGCCATTGAGCTGTGGAACTCAGGTCATTGGCCACTGGGTGAAGTCTAGCATACAGACAGGACTGAATGTTCTGTTAGCCCTTTCAGAAAGATGATGTATTTCAGCTTTCTTCTGTGAAAATGACTGAGATATGTCTCCTTCAATCTGTTCGAATCACACTTGTTTGAATATTACAGAACTAGTATTTTCTAGATTGAAGCTATTTCACTGCCACAGTCTGAGCCGTCATCAAAATGAGTTATATCTGCAATTGTAGAAACACATGGCATATCACACCTTTTGTTCATACTTGTCTCTGAAGTCATGGAAATGTCAAGGTTTAGTCCATTCTCACATATTATTTCACCCTGTATCCAGCATATCTCATAATGTAGTAACAGCACATGACTGTCATTGCTGTGAGTCCTGGGCTCATTTAATGGCATATGTGTCCAACCCATTAGTTTTATGCTTTTGTTGCCCTCTTTTTTTTCACCAAGTTTTAATAAAAATATATTTTTTAAAAAAAGAAATGTTACTTATGTACGTTAACTATTTTGTAAATTTTATATGCAGGTCAAGACAATTCCACTCCACAAGACAAAAGGTTGGGCATCCATTTTTTAAGATATTGCTGTCAATATAGGAGAAATGAATTCATATTCTTTGTTTAAATCCCTTCTCCCTTACAAAGGGAGATTACTCTATTATTTATGTCTTGCATGCAACATTATATGCTTAGTCCCTACTGTTCTAAGAGTTGTGATGTCTATCTGTACTGCACTTTCTAGACAATATCAGTTAAACATAAAATATATTTCTGTAATAGAAGGACCACATAGTTACCATTCGTGTTAGGCTCTGAAGCAAGAAAAAACATGCAGTTGTCAGGAGAAGCTCCAGAGGGTGGGGACCCCTACCTATCCCAGCAATTACTGCGCTCTCATTCCCTTTTTTCTGCTCATATCTTCAGACTCCTCACCCCAGTCCTGTTTCACCACTCTCTGCCCAGAGTTCACACTCAGCAAGCTACCACTTCGTGCCTCAGAATATTCTTGTCTGCTACTGCTCACAGTCCCTCAGGCTTCTTCCTTCACGGCCCATTGCTGTCATGCATGCTATTCCCCTCTTGGCACTTGTGCTATTCCTACCTCAGCCAGTAATTTGAACATTAAAATATATGTAACAGGCTTAGCAGAGTGTAGTATGCCTGCCATTGCTATACATCTTTTGCAGGAGGACAGGGAAGGGAAAAGCTGGAAAGATATCTGTCATTGCTAACTTCCACCAGAAGTACTAAAAACAACTCAAGAAAGCATGTGAAACCTGTAAGGCTTTTGGAGAAATTTTCAGCATGCTACAATCAGTGAGGACATACATGAGGTCTACATTTCCTCCAAGCTCAGATCCATGCCTGATGCAGCTGGATTTTATTTCTATAGCAGTCTTGACAACAAGAACCTAAAAATTAAGAACTTTGACATATCAGATTCTGAATTAAGCTGGACTAGCATAGAGATCAACACTTGTTTTCGAATCATGGCAGTGTTTTGATCAAGC
This sequence comes from Gallus gallus, assembly GCF_016699485.2. Lineage (NCBI taxonomy): Eukaryota > Metazoa > Chordata > Aves > Galliformes > Phasianidae > Gallus > Gallus gallus. Next base: position 13,622,811 of record NC_052532.1, on the reverse strand, counting down.
CACATTCAGTGTCATGACGACTCACATACAGTTGATGTGGGTGTTACGCCATTTTGACTTTGATATTTGCAGAATGAAACAGAATTCAGAGCATGCAACATCTTGATAGATATAAACAAATAAAAGAGGTATCAGCAGAATACATATTGACAGAAAGGCAGGTTTTGGCAGCTTCATTAATATCACAGAGGAAATAATTACTCAAATTTTAAAATCATCAGCTGAGATGTCCTGAGATGAAAACTGTTTTTACTCATAGCTCAGAAAATTCTTCTTGATAAAGTATGATCAGACATCTTTTCTTTTAAATCTTATCTTCTCTAGTGAGTACAAATACAGCTCCTATCTCTGCCCTAGCTCAGTGATACTAACCTTCTCTTCCACACAGTCCTTTTTGTATGAAACTAAAATTCACAGCCTCTCTCTTGCATGTCAATCTTTAGAGAATAAACATCATGTTGAGTTAAAAGGGTCTAAAGTGAAGTTCTTAAACTTCACGATCTCTCTCTCTGTTTCTTGAATTTCTGTGGGCAACATCTTCTTCCTGCTGGTCACTAGCAACCCAGGCACCATCTTGGATCTTCTTACTCTGCAAATTACATTTGCATTCAGCAAATGATTTTTCTGTACATAGCCTATCACCACATACATCTTCTCACTCTTCAATGGGAAATATTGCCTGCATCTGTGATCAGTTCATGGTGTCAAACAGCACTGTCCTTCCAATCAGTGCTTTTGTACTGGGAGCATATCCTAGTAAATACTGACAGAGGTGTGTCTTTCCAGTTCTTCCTTAACACTTTTTGCTATGCTATGTATCAAAGAAGAGGAAAAAATTGCAATAATTAGGCTTCTGCTACACTACAATTACAGCTTCTTGGGCAAAGGTGGGAAGAGCCACCAAAGCTAACCAGCTGATTGTGATCTTCTGGCATGAAGCTGTATACTAAGGAGAAAACAATTGCCAAACCTATGAACAGGGAAACAGACAGAGGCATGAAGGTGAAGAGTGAGAACAGGACCCTGCAGGTATAGAGAGAAGGGCCTCACAGCAAGAAAAGGAAAAGAAGCTTCACAAAGTAGAAATAAGAGGCAAATAGAGATAGTTTAGGTAGAGAGTGTTAGAAAACAAGGAATTCCAAGCACTTTCACAGACACTGGGTCTGGAATAACAAGGAGGATGAAGGCCATAAAGATAAGGACAGCTTGAAAACATTTGGCAGGGAGGTGATTAGATGTCTACAGGGCAAGCTGAAATCAAGTTCAGGGGATGCTCCCCCTTCAGGGTCAGAAGTTTGCAGCGAGGAAGACAATGAGCCTTTGCGAGGAAGACTACGAGCCTTCATCATCACAACCTCCTATGCATGCGCAAGGGGGGAGGGACTGCATGCTAATGGGCTCTCGGGAATGTAATGAATATGTATCCAAATTCCTGTCAACTATTGATTATGTATTAGTTCGACCTATATCTATAGCACAGTTTCTCCTGACGGTGTGCAAGTTAGGTGAAGCGATCCCCCTTGCACCAGGGTGTACGTGCGTCACCAATAAACACGTACCTGCTCTATATCCTTACTGGCTATAGGGTCTGATTTCCACACGTCAAAGGTGGAATTAGATGCTCTGCATATGATGTCATTGAAATGCTGTGTGTGGTTTCAGAACTGATTTTTAAATACCAGTCAGTAAAGAGAAAAAACAACATCTGTAAGTGCATAAATTCTCAATGGCAGCACAGATTTGTCTTTACATAAAAGACAAGTTGGGTAGGTTAAGTGCTCGAATGCTTTGCCAAAAACTACAACTGTTATAAATGCTGACAATTAGCTGAAAAAATGAAGAAGAAAGAGGTCAGTCCTAAATGGTCATTTACTGCTACCCAAAGGGTACTTGTAAGGTAAAAAATCCTTATCTATCAAGGTTAGCATACATTATCCCCAATTCATTTATTACTTATTGTAGCTGAAAGAAACCATATCCCAGTGATAAATATGATGAAAGATCTACTACCTAAACCTATCTTGCATTTCTTTCTTTGATTTACCACTTACCAAACAGAGATCTTCTCATTAATATAGTAAATTAGAAATCAGAGATTATTACAGAATTGCTGTTAGTCTTACTGGTTAATCACTTTCATTTGACAAGTAAATTATTTCAGCTCAGTACAAACAGCAAATCAATTTTTGCCTACTGTCATTAACACTAATCAATAATTAATTACGATTATTAAAAATTGTTAGCACAGAATTTTTCTGCTCTGCACTTAGTTAAATGCCAAATTTATTTTGCTGAGAAGCTGACATGAGACTGAGACGGCTGTTTGCCCATGGAAAATAAGCTGAAGAAACAGCTCAAGCTGAGAAGGAGATAGGATTTCTTATTAGTCTCAGTAAGCAGTCTATCTGTCAGGGTAACATTTAGCTGGTTTTGTTTGTTTGTTTGTTTGTTTTTACTATTATAGATTAAAATTGTGATATTATGCTTAGTCCATGAATGTGATGACTCAGTTGCTGATTCCTCCTGCAGTGTAGATCTTTATTTGGTTTTCTATTTAAAGATTAAAATCGTTTTCAGTTCCACAAGAATGTGTTGGGATCTGCCTCGTAACTTACTGGAAACAAGCAACAGAACAAAACAAACAAAAAACCAAAAGAGCCCACCAACAAAAAACTCCAAAACAAACAAACCAAACCAAAAAGCAAAACAGGAAAGAAGTTGAACATGGTATGGCTGTAACTATAAAACAGTAACAGGCTCACAGTGAATGGTTCAGCAGTTACACACCCCATCCAAGGAACCAAAATCTCTCCCAGCAGATTTTACTCCTTGCTAACGTTAATCCTGCATCACAGACTGTGTCTGCAGAAATTGCCTCCTGGCGTCACATCCTTCTGCAGAATGCTCCCTAACTGCTGCCAGCCAGTGCTGTAACCAGCCTCTGCTCAATGGTGCCTCCGGGTATGGGCTAAGATAAATGCAGTGTGTTTCTGAGCACTATGGAAAGTATAGGAAAATATAGGAGGAAACAAAGTTTCCTTTAACTTACACTGGGATCTGGAAAGCTCCAGTATAACCCCAAAACTAGGGGAAAGTTTTAATAGTGGAATTAACTATGGAATTAATCAAAGAATTAAGGGGTCTTTAATAAAGCCCTTGTGTAAGTCACCCACAGTGGTGGCTCATTAAATTAAAACCTCATTTCATTCCATGACGCCGTGCTGCCCTTACCTAGCCCAGCATAGCTAAGAGTAACTGAGGATTTGAGCAGTAAGAATCCGATGCCATAGTTTTGGTTCAAATGACGCATGAAACATCATGATGACAGATTGTGCATATCAGAAATGCACATCGAGTTACATTAGCCATTAGCTACTCTCCCAGCCATGATTCACGTGTTTTGTTCCTCATTCATTTCTTGTTAATCCAAGTGTCTGCTCTTGCTGTTGGTGCATGAGATAGTCACATCTTCCTCCATGTCTCATCGTAGAAGTAGAGAATGTTAATTTCTTTCTGAAGTAAAATATTTTTCTCCAGGCATTAAGGTAAGTAAATCAAGAATTGCCAGGTAGGACTGACTTCAACTAGAAGCGATATCACTTTGGTATAGCTTTCAGAACCTGAGTACGTAATGATACATAAAGGGTTTTGATTAAGCTTGTGTCAAGACATCAATTTCCTTTGGCCCTCTTGCTTTATAAAGACTGTAATGAAACTTGTAAAAACTCAGCAATTTTGCATGCAAAAATGACATGCTCTTAGTAAAGTGTATGTACCTTGCTGCAAGCTGCTACATACTTCTGCAAAGGAATAAATATATTAATTAATACACTAATTTATTTGGAGACGTTGGTGCTAGGTCACCATTTTCCCAGAAAAATAAATTGGAAAACATACATTATTTGAATAGAGAATTAATGAAAATGTAACTTTAAAGTAAAACCAGTGAATTGATTTTTCTTATTGGCAGTTTGGAGAAAGATATTTATTTACTCTCATTCTTTACCAGATTGTTCCCCCCAGGACCTGGAGACTAAGTAAACAGTTATGATCTATGCAACTGATTTCTGCCTGGGCAGCCAGCTGAAATCTCAGCAGTATTTGGCTATGATGATACATTGATCAAATCTCTTTTGGTGATCTTAATGGCCAAGTGTCAGGTCCTGCATTTTGGTCACAACAACCCCAGGCAACCCTACAGGCCTGGGGAAGAGTGGCTGGAAAGCTGCCTGATGGAAAGGGACTTTGGTGTACTGATGGACAGTCGGCTGAATATGAGCCAGCAGTGTGCCCAGGTGGCCAAGAAGGCCAATGGCATCCTGGCTTGTATCAGGAATGGTGTGGTGAGCAGGACTAGGGAAGTCATCCTGCCCCTGTACTGAGCACTGGTGAGGCCCCACCTGGAGTACTGTGTTCAGTTTTGAGCACCTCAGTACAGAAAGGACATTGAGGTGCTGGAGCAGGTCCAAAGAAGGGCAACAAGGCTTGTGAAGGGCTCGGACAATATGCCCTATGAGGAGCGACTGAAGGAACTGGGGCTGTTTAGTCTGGGGAAAAGGGGGCTGAGGGGAGACCTTATTGCTCTCTTCCAATATCTGAAAGGTGCTTACAGTGAGAGTGGGGTTGGTCTCTTCTCACTGGTGACAGGACGAGCGGAAATGGCCTCAAGTAGCGCCAGGGTAAGTTAAGGTTGGATATCAGGAGAAACTTCTTTACAGAAAGGGTTGTTAAGCACTGGAATAGGCTCCCCAGGGAGGTGGTTGAGTTACCATCCCTGGATGTGTTTAAAAACCATTTGGATGTAGTGCTCAGGGACACGATTTAGCAGAGGGCTGTTAGTTAGAGTAGTATGGTTAGGTTGTGGTTGGACTTGATGACCTTTAAGGTCTTTTCCAACCTGAGTGATTCTATGATTCTATGAAACTCTAGATGGTTCATCATATATTTCTGCCTGCAAAATACTTTTCCTTAAATACTACGGGAGTACTTCATCCATAGCATTACTGTTTCTCATATTAATGAGTTATAAATGAGAGCTTAATTACTGCTAATTGCTTGAAAATCCACTGTCGGTGATTATAATCACTAACGATTAGATTGTTAAGCATTCATCTTTGTCTATCTTTAGCAAACTTAATGAGAAATTATGGATCAGATCCTCAGCTGTACCAGTGTAAGAGAATCTCTACTGGCTGTGAGCACAACCATGTCACCATTAGCATTATCCCCTGGCACAGACATGGTGCCTGTTGTGCCCGGTCACCACAAAGCTGTACACAGGATGAGATGTGAAGGAAACAGATTGCATTCTTGTAATCCACGTCCCAAAAAGTTGTCTCCAGGGACTATTTCTCTGGGTGTAACTTGAAGCCCTTTGGTATAAATCTTCTATTACAGTCTGTGTAGCATAACAACACGTCATCTTCCTAGTTTTGATATGAGGAGAATGAGGTGAGCTGATTCCTTGAAGGTGTCTAATAACTTGTAGTTACAAATGGGATGTGAGCTCGTGCATAGATTTATCTACCTCTATATAATTTCATTTGACAGGAAATAATAATTGTTAGGCTTCTGCTGAGTATTTAAAATGTGCTCAAACTGCTTTATTAGGTACTTGGCCATGTTTGTGCAGCTGGTGCATACAGCCACTTTCACTAGAATGGCCTGCAGCAGAGTAGGTGTGCTTCAGCCAGACCAAATTATTTGGTCCAACATACTTCTGTCCTTCATACATTCATTAAAGATGTATTTAAATTATTCACTTTTTAAAATAACACACATGTAAATCTATACTATGTGGAATGGCAGGTTTCCATCTGGGGAGAAATTAAGGAGTCTGCTTTTACTAGTATATTATACTGAAGTTAATGATCCTTCTTATGGCAGCATTGCACTTATAAGATAGCTCCGATGCTGTTTAAAACAGTGAAGATTATCATTTCAGGGGCATTTCTGGGAAGACTTCTGCAAATTCTGATGGCAACTAACCAATATATGTTTCATTTTTGTGATACTTGTTCATTTGAATGAAGGAAACTTCAGCCACAGAAACCTTTCTGCTCCAACAAACAATGCTCACACCCCCTTTCTTAAATAACCGAGAGTGCGACTCAGCATCAGTTTATTTTCTCACTCACAATACTGGAAAAGATGTTTGAGGATTTCTTACTATTAGTGGTTATAAACTATGCCACAATTTCCATACTGACCCTTTAATTTAAGCAACTCTTCTCCTCTCTTTGATATCTGTTCTTCATCAAAGTTCAAATCCCATCCTTCTTTAGGATTTGTCAGATATCCTTCAGCAGATTAAACTGAAATCACTTTAGAAGCTATTGTAGATATCTTTCCTCTTTCATTATTTAAGCTTTGTTTCTGTACCCTGGTGTGTACAATGAATCACTTGAGATCCCTTCATCCACCTCCAAGAAAAATCACCCAGTTTATATTTTAAATAGTCACTATCTGGGAATTTAAGTCAAATGGATGACTTGTGTTGAAGAGGATGATAACACTGTCCTAGCAAAGCCAGGAACGTATGGTTACAGTAATTCCTTATACCACTTTAACTATCCTTTCAAGTGAATGTCTTTCCAGGGCAATAATTTCCTATCTTCCTGCTCTTTATGGGAGGCCTTTTCTGCACCTCTATCAGCTTGAAATGACTTTTCTGAATAGGAAGAGACTGCTAAGTAGAAATCCAGATACAGCCTCAATGACACAATGCACAACAGCATTACTGGCAAAATATATCCTGGAAAGACTGAGAGAAATGAGGAAGAAAATTCTGCACATCGTTTACACTCATAATACTCTCTGTATTGTATTATACAGAGCCTACACAGAATATGTATATGTTCTATATGCAGTTCCATGTATTTACATGTTAAACAACCTAATCCTGTAATTCATATGTTTATAAGTTCAACAAATAAGGAATCCCAGTGATTTGAATGAAATCATCAAGTACTCTATTCTTAAGAAAAGATTTTTGTTGAACCAGAACGATGGTAAGAAAACTTAAAGGAAAATTAACTACTACTTGTACTGAAAATCAGGTTGATACGCAAAAAAAGTATTAATGTAAAACATCTGAGCATAAACACAATGAGAAAAGCTCACTGTTTGCTTTCTCTTTTAGATAACAGCAGCTCGTTGTCAGAATAAGATAAAGAACCATGACATTTTAGTATGAATTAAGAAAATATTTTAATCTGTACAGAAATGCACGTTCAGTGGCAACATCAGTGTAAAATGTAGTCAAGATGTACATTGAAACAAATTACGCTACAGATAACCAGCCAGGTACTGATGCATTAATCCTATCTCTAGCAGCTGCTACTTACAAGTTTTGACCATCTAAATGAAAAGTATAAAGTATGATGCTTACTAAATCAAAGCAGGAATATATGGATGCTGATAGGCCTGAAAAGCTGGACAGAGCTGTTCAATCATCTTCTAACAGTTTTTTATCTGCACATATACAAGTCCAGGATTCTATCCTACTTTTTACAAGTCATACCTGAAAAAACCAGGCATTGTAGTCCCACAGTTTCAGTCAACATAGATATTCTTAACCATTTTAAATTGCTGAAAAAGGGATATATTTTTACTTACTACATCACGATAATAATGGTGCCACTTTGGATCAATAAACAGTGCCACTACTGGGTATTTTGTCTGAATTCTAGATTAGAAGCTAAATGAGACAGTAGTGGTGGTCCCACTCAATTAATAACTAGGGTTGTAGAAGTGAGGCTATTCAAAAGTAACCTTTTTTGCTTTGGGTTAATTTCAGCGGGACTTGTTGCCTGAGCTAGCTCACTGCATAACCACCCAAGTCCTAGGAAAATGAGTGTAAGCAGTGATGGAACAGTGAGAATGAGATTCTCCACTTTGAAGCAATATGGATTTACAGGTGCTTCAGTGACCCTGGGAGGGACTGCAGCCTGAACCATCAATGCCTCTAAAGCGTGAGCATCCAACCTTTCAGCTTTCCTGGACTGCACTGAGTGGAGGGTAATTGCCTTGGGCTGCATATACACAGGTCACTCCAGAAGTAACGCCTCCCATTTATTTCTATGGAAATAAGAACAAAGAACACAATAACACTGATTGAGCAAATTCTGAGCTACATTACACTACTTTTCTACAGTCACCACCATTAGCTATGCATTTTGGCCAGCGATGAACAAGAACCTGCATGCTGTGCTTGTAAGAATCTGCACCACGGAGGTGACCACTGTTTCAGAGTTACGATGCTGTCATTGCAGAGAGGTGCCAGGCTCTACCCCTTGGGAAATGGTGTCAGAACGTGGTGGAATAGCACAAAGCTGTGCTGGGGAGGTCGAGTGGACAACAGGAGAAGTTTCTGTACCGTGAGGGCGGCCACAGGCTTCCTACTGAGGAGGCTGATGCCCCACGCCTGTCAGCGTTCAGAAGGCATATCCAAATGGATAACTTCCTCATTAATACTCTTCAATTCCTGGCTAGTCCTGAAGACTGGATTTGATGATCATTGAAGCAGCTCCCTTTCAACCGAGCTATCCTATTCCGCCCCGGTAACAGAAGGCTCCCCGCACAACCTCAGCCTCAACCTCAACCTCAACCTCAACCTCAGCCTCAGCCTCAGCCTCAGCCTCAGCCTCAGCCTCAGCCTCAGCCGCCACCTCCCCTTCCCGCCTTTTCCCGCGCTGCCAGGGGCACGCTGACGGCAGCGAGCGTCATGTCCCTACGGCGCATGCCTGCAGGCTCCGCGCCTGCGCACTGCACGACGAAAGCGGGACCTGTCGCGTGGTGCGCATGCGCAGAAGGCGGCCGCGGGAGCCGGCTATCCAGCAGCGGCCGGGTGGCGTGGGTGTTGGAGCAGAGAGGAGTGAGGTGATGTTTGAACTGCCGCGGGGAGCGGGCGACCGGGGAGTGAGGTGAGGGGGGCCGGGCTAGGAGCGGGTGTGAGCGCCCGCCGCGGGGCGGTGAGGTGAGGCGAGGACGTGGCGCTGGCGAGCGCGGGGTCCCTTCCGCGTCCTGTCCCGAGCTGCCCTCTGGGCCGGGGCTCCGCCTTCAGCCCCTCAGCCCTGGGGGTGTCGCGGCTCTGTGATCCGCTGTCCTGTGGGGCGGGGGCGGCCCAGGGGCGGGGGGAGAGCTGGGCTACGAGCTCAGTTTTGGTGATAAAGTGTAGAAAGACAAGAATACCAGGTAGGTATTCTGGGAGAAGTGAGCTGAGAGGTATCCTCTCTGTGTGTCAGATCCTGCCGTGTCGTCTGGCTTGGGTGCTGCTTTCTGCAACTTCACCAGGCGCACCCTGAAAGTAAGTGCTCCTCCTGCTCTGATTGCAGCCACACGTACAGCCTCCAACACAGTTCGGGAACATCCTGAGTTCGAGCTCGGGCTGATGATGCCAGCATTGCCATTTAGTCTGAATTAATTATTTCTTGAAAACTTTGCACCAAATACCCTTTCTCATGCAGACTCTAGAATGAGGTCCTGCTGAAGAACTGGACGCTGGGCTCCCCAGGGGAGGGGGTTGTGTCACCATCCCTGAATGAGTTTAAAAACCCTTTGGATGTGGTGCTCAGGGACATGATTTAGCAGAGGGCTGTTAGTTAGGGTACTATGGTTAGGTTGTGGTTGGACTTGATGATCTTTAAGATCTTTTCCAACCTGAGCGATTCTGTGATTCTCTGACCTGTATACAGTCAGTAGAGGTGTAGGTTTTTAATTCCTTGGCTTAAATGTGTTTGGTGTAAGGTGACATGGTTGAGAAACATCTTTGTGGGCTGGCAGATAGGATGCTATCAGCAGATTTGAGCTGTTCTGCGTTTCAAATGGCTTCAGATGTGCTCAAGGCACTGTGCTGAGCCCTGGGGAGTGCAGTCACTGCAGAGCAGCACTTATGTTCACACCACATGCCTTTCAGCCCTTTCCAAAACTTTCTGTCTTTGCCTGTGCCCTGCTGTTATTACTTCTTCGTTCATTTGCACTGAGAAACGTTAAGCTATTCTTTTTTTCAAAAATCTTCATTCAATTTTGAAGACACTTAAATTCATGCAGAAGACAAGTAGGCAGGCCTTTTCGATGATTTGATAGAATGGGACAGGTCTAGTTGAATGGTTGTTGGTATGCAGAAAAGAAAAAAAAAATTGCCTGATACATAATGACCATGCATTTTTGTTCTATAGCTGCATTACTTGAGTTTCTCATACTACCAATTATGGACTTCTGTTTTTCAGGCTGATTCAAACGTAGTTTTTTGAGTAGTCCTTGTTAGGTCTGATGTGCTTACTTTCACATAAGTGTAATTTGAAACGCTGAGACATTGAAAATACTGAAGGCAAAGTGTAAAAAAAGGAAAAAAAAGTCTCAAATGTATGTATATGCAGTGCCCAGTGACAGAACAGAGGGCAACAGGCATGAACTGGAACAAAGGGAGTTCCATATGAATGTGAGGAAAAACTTCTTTACTTACATTATGTCATTACATCAGTTTTAGAAAGTGCAGGAGAACAAGACAGAGCTGTTTTTCTGTGTTTTGTAACTAAAATGCAGCCTTTCCAGTGAATGGACAGTCAGACCTTCGGTATTTCCTGACTTCTTCTTGTCTAAAAGAGTGTGATCAGTGCTACAGCTTTACCTGGACCTGACTGGTCTGGTAATTGAGCTTCTACTATTTTTGATCATTATTTCTGGACTTCATTATCAGATGAATTTTCTTTGTATGTTACTGCTGCTTTAAGCTTTAGTTTGCTATGCTTTCATGTTAACATCTGAAGAGCTATTATTTTGTCATCCTTATCTTTCCTTATGCCCTGCCTGTTCCCTGTTACTTGCAGATCCTAACTTACTGGTTGTCCAGGGAGGTGATCATCTGTGACCCATCTGCTTCTCTCATTTTATCACCGTGATACTTTTAAATATGTATAAAGACAGACCAAAATATGTGTTTCTCCTTAGTTAAATGTGACAATTCTTTATTACAGTGATTTGCTGATATATTGCATACCTTTCCATTTTTATTTGAAATTTTGGAATCTGCCTAATGTGAAAATGGCCATATAATGTCTTACATAGAAAAGCCCAACTTTGATGAGGTCATTCAGCCCTGCGTAGTATGTAGGCCTCTCCAAAAGTAATGCCTCCTGTTCATTTCTTTGGAAGCTACAACAGATACAAAGAGCACAATAACACTGCTTGATAGAGCGAATCCTCAGCTACAAAACTCTACAAAATTTCTTCAATAGAGTCACCACCACTAGCTATGCATTTCTGCCAGCGATGAACAAGAGCCTGCATGCTACACTCATAAAAATCTGCACCAGCAGAGAGATGACCACTCTTTCATGGCTACTGTGATGGCATTGTTGCTAGGAAAATGTTGCCCATGTGGTCCAGCTTCCATTGTGCTAACACCTAGACATTCAGCAATTGCCTGAATGTCAACAGGTTCATTTTTTCCTCATAAAGGAGTTCAGTGACACACTTTTGCTTCATCTGCCTTTCAGAATTAGATGCCATTTTGTTAGACTGCTCCTCTGCTTCCATCTGTCACACGGCAACAAAATGTAATGGAATATTGGTGGGAAGGTTCAACCTCTACTGCCATATCACCAACATCCACCTCTGATGTCATAGGCCAATAAATGAAATAGGAGGCATTTCTTTTGGAGCATCTGTCTTCATATCGTTGTTCAGAATTAGAATGTTTAGATAAATTCCTGCTTATTATTCTCCTTTATGGTATATGACAGCAAATCATAATTAAAAGTTTTTATTTCCCAGATCACTTTATTTCTCATCTCGGCACCTCAGGAGGGACATTCATGTTTAGGATCTTGACTACAGGAACATCAGAATGCCTATTCTTGAACATCCAGCTTATCCACCAGCTACTCTCCTTTGCTTGGAAAGTTTGGTGCCTTGCCGAGAATCCCAAGTATCCATGTTGCTGTCAATATTTGGAGAGGTAGTGCTTTCTGTATTGTGTGTTTGAGTGGAACAATGATGTTTTGTTATCTCGGAGTAAAAGTAGAGTTTTTGTGATGTTGTTATGAAGGTAATTTGGGTACATCTTGTTTCTTTAGTCAGCTATCAGTACCTTACTGTCTCTGTGGCCTTGTTTCTCCATGATAGTTCCTAGTATTAACTTTGTTCCAAAAATAAAACAAAGTCTGTCTTTTCCCTGGTCTTAAGTTCCGGGGTGCTTATTTTTAAGTGGCACTATAGAAATTCTATTTGCAGCTGTTGTATCTGTGTGTATGAATTTTAGGTACATGCTTCTTGGTAGTTCTATTGTTGTCCATATGATTTTGTAGTGCTAATGAAAAGCATCCTGTATTTGTAGAAGTTGTGACAATGTAAAGGTTACCAGTTTACCCTTGCCAGAATTTTGTTCGTTATTTCATCAGTTTGAATTAAGAGCCTACTGTTTTTCTTCTTTCTTGCTCCTATTTAAATTTTCTTTCATGAAAAATGTGTCCTCACATTACAGCAGTTTCACAGGTAGCTTTATGGGGCTTTTGATTCTTGGGACTTATTCTCTTAGCGTTTCAGTGATCACGGTATCAATGTGATCAAGTTTTGTTTCATGTTAATTGGTGTATTTTATACTTTATACCTCAGTTCTGAAGATAACTTTTTTTTTGTGGGAAAACTTCATTGGTAAATCCTCTGTTGAAAGCAAACAAAAGAACAAAGCAGAAGAGAGATCAAAACAGTAACCATTTTCTTTTTAAACTTGTTTTTCTCTTTAGCGTCAGCAGTTGAGTTTTCCATCCATCTTTATCTATGGACATACATCTAGTGGAAAGACTTATGTGATGAAGACTCTTCTGAACACATTACAGGTGAGTCTGTTTACATTTAATACTGAATTCAGAGCTCTGTAAAGCTCTGTAATGGAGGAGTGATGAAAACATAATCCCTCCGCCGTGCGTCTGCTTTTCCAGAGTGGTTTGTCTCCTCAGCCATTTCTGCCTTCTTGATTTCTGCCTCCCCCCTCCCCCCTGGTACTGTGAAATAGTACATATTAAGATATAACATACAGAATAACTTCTCTTAGAAAAGTTTAAAAGAGGAGGTCCCAAAAGCTTCAACTTACTGTGCAGTCATTAGCATTTTGAGCGAAGGTACAAGCTATATGCTTGCTGGAAATTTAAAAAGGAACGAAAATTAAGGCAATGAAATTATGAAAATCACTGGTTGAATACAAGGCTACTGCTGTTCGTTGTGCTACTTCTGCAGATTCAAGGAGAACATTGGATTCATTGTAGCATATTTGGTTTATTCTGGTCATTCTGCTTGTAGATGCAGGGAGATCTTCACTTTGGAAAAATACAGTCCCGTACATCTAAAATCTTGAAGCAGTGTTGCATAAGCTAATTGTTTTGGTTTTTCTAGGTCCTCCAAACACAGCTTGGTGTGCATGATAGAATCATAACTCAGGTTGGAAAAGACCTTAGGATCATCAAGTCCAACCGCAACCCAACCATACTACCCTAACTCTAACAACCCTCTGCTAAATCTTGTCCCCGAGCACCACATCCGAACGGTTTTTAAACACATCCAGGGATGGTGACTCAACCACCTCCCTGGGGAGCCTATTCCAGTGCTTAACAACCCTTTCTGTAAAGAAGTTTTTCCTGATATCCAACCTAAACCTCCCCTGGTGAATCATACTGCTTTACTGTGGTTTTTAATGTATGCTATTTGTTGCTTTTAACATAAGAAAACCAATTATTTAGACTATTTCTTTCACAATTTTGAAGGAACTGAGTACCTCGAATAAACGTTTGTAATAGTGTTGTAGCTGAATGGCTAGCAATAAGTGAATTATATCAATTAATTGGAATCAACAATTTTTTTGTGAATGAGGAACATACAAATGCAAAACAAAATTCACATCAAGAATTCCTGCTTTCTAAGTAAAATCATCTTGATTTGGAATTGGTTAATGCCATATAAATAATCACAGAAAATAAATACTTATGCACATTTTTCAGACTTGTGCAGAATATTCTGCACAAGAGGGCTTATTGCACATCTTATGTAGAATCTTACACTTCATCGTAGGGTCATTTGTATGCAGTGAATACCAAAAGCATTGAGCAGTTTCTTTGATGTGCGTGCTGCTAGATTACTTTCTTTATAACATAAGTTTGAGACATTCATGCTATCCAGACGCTGTAGTTTGTAATGGGTTATTTTATGAGACTGTAATGTGTTGTGATTGTCTTGTCTTTTCTTTGATCAAAATGCTATTTGGTGTTCTTCCTATGCTTTGCTCTCTAACGAGAAATTTTAAAACATAATTGGAAGGTACACTGCATGTTTTATATGAGGATTTGTCAGATCTCTCATCGCCTTATGGCATGTGATAGTTTGACTAGATACGTAAGTAATTATTTGTCTACAGTGAGGGTGGAGTTTTTTTTTTGTTTGTTTGTTTATGCTCTCTCTTCTGTTGGCAGTGTTTGGTTTCTTTCAGTGCTTCATGTGGAAGGGAAATTTGATTTTTGGAGTATTTACATTGAAAAAGCACTATAAATACAGTATAGAAATGAAGTTGGATATTTTTATCCCCTCCAGCTTCCTCATGTGTTTGTGAACTGTGTGGAATGCTTTACTTCGCGACTGCTTTTAGAGGAAATTCTCATCCAGCTTCAAAACCATTCTTCTGAAACAAGACGAGCTTCTCCTGTGCCTTGTGATACCTTCAATGACTTTGTGCGTCTGTTTAAACAAGCTCTTGTGAGTCAAAATCTTCAAGATCAAACAGTATATGTTGTAAGTAATTTAATTTTAGTACTTAGGTTTTGTTTTCCACGTGTGGATATAATTGTTGTCAATAACATGTATGTGTAAAGTGTATTTAAAGTGTTTTTTCATGTTTTTGGAGTTTTGTTATACACAAAGCTGTAGAACATAGTAATTGCCGTAAATTATACTGTATAATTAAGTCTCTTATAATACTATCTATAAGAGAGGCCGTATTTGTTTCATAATCCTTAAGTCACACACAGATATTTCTTTGTGAAGAAGATAATTTCACAAATGAGAAGGCAAAAGCAAGCAACAGGGATGAAGTGCATTATGGTGCATATGAATGACAATAATTTGTTGGCTGTCGTAGACTTAAGTCAGAAGTCATACTAAGGAATTAAAATGTACAATTTCCTCTATGAATGTAAAAATCTTATGTCTTTAGACTGTTGCCCTTGGAGGCAAGAACTGAGGTTTTGACATTAAGATGTCAGAAATATCCTGCAGTGAAAGACTCGACATTCTTCAGTGGAAGAAACAAGCAGTCTGCAGAAGAAAATACGACAACTTACATCACAAGTATGATTGAATCAGTATAGGACTAGAACACTGGTACTGTGCTAATCTAGCCACATCAAGTAGTAAACATTTGCAGACATCATTAACAGCATTGACTGTGTCAACAGATGAATACTGAAATAAATATGAAGCATGCAAGGGCTCTAAAGAAAGGATGTAGTCTCCTCAAAACTTCTTCTAGTTCTCACTTAGTTGAATAAATTCTATTAGTCTAGTGATGTGTAAGTGTATATGTGCATACATAGTAAACCTACAAAATATGTGGACTGAATTTTCAGCATAGTATCAGGAATTAAGTAATTTGTTAAATGAGGTCAAATTCATTATTTAAGAAAACATGGAAGTGACTCCAGCTTGAAAGTCTGATCACCTGGGATTATCACTTTGCGTATTTCTCAGACCAGTTGCAGTGCACACCGCTTTGCTTTTTTGTAGTCAAACAAGAAGTTCAGAATTACACAGAAAATTCTACACTATGAAAATATTTTTAATAACTTCATATTGTATTTATGAGAAGCAATGCTAACTGATGAAGCTCATGAAGTTGATAAAATTTATTCTTCAAAAATTGAAAAAGAAACAAAACTCCAAACCAATACTTAAAATATATAATAAACTACTTATAGATAATTCAATTTAATATCTAGACAAAAAAAAAAAAGTGGTATTGACATCTTTCAACAATTGCATAAAAACAGAATTTAGCACTAAAGTGATAGGAAACTTCACAAAATATGTAATAGATTCTTCTTTTCATTTGAATATTTGAATTAAAAAACCTATTCTGCATCAGTTAAGAGTGCATCTTGTTATATTAAAATTATGATTGATCTGGAAATCAGAATGTTCCTGAACAGCAGTTACAGAAAGCAAAGCATTAAATACTTGGAAAGCTTCAATTGTTTCAGGTAAATAGTTGCTGAATCAGAAGAATTAAGTATTAAATTAGTATTTCAGTTCTGTTGTGCATGGGAACAGACAGGAATGCAGAAAATCAATTCATGTATATTAACCTGTGTCATCTGGTTTTATGATAGAATGGTTTAAATTGAGACTGATGGAAACCCAGTGTGCTGGTAACATGAACTGGCAAGGCTAATTTATTCTATTTCATTTTGGTACTAAATAATCTAATGTTTCAGCCTAATTAATTCAGAGTGAATTAAGATAAATGTTTACTCTCAAGCAGGGGATTCTAAATGCTTCTGTTAACTCAAGCATGGGTGCTGTGTGCTTGTGATTATTTGCAAAAAATTAATTTATTACTTATTTATAACTATCTGGAAAAAATAGATAATGATAACAGAACAGATAAATGAATTTCTATTCATTTGTACATCTGCAGTATTTAGCACTATACAGAAGTAAGAATCTGCAGTTTTATTGTTGCTCAACAACCATTGGTAAACTGTACTTCTTGATTTAAAAAAAATGACAAATTTGCATTAAAATAAGTAATAAAGTGCATGTAGGTTTATTGGCCTGTGTTGGTGGTTTCCATGAAGCATATGACATATTCTACAGCCCAGTGTTGAAGTATATTTTACATGTTGTGAATAAGAACTCTACTTTGTTTCCCAGTTAGGGGAAAAGTAAGATCTACTCAAGACAAGAGTTTAAAGGTTTGTATTCAGTATTCTGTTACTGGGCCTAATCAGGAGTATTTCATCAGTAACAATATTTTCAAGTAATTCTGAGTAAACCTAGTCAGCTGTTCTCATCCTTGAAGATGGTTATTACATGAACGAAATACGGATGTCAATATAAAATCATGTTTTATTACAGTTTATTTAAAACTATAATAGTCCCATGAATCTTGAACTATTATCTCAAGAGATGATCCCACTTTTTTTTTTCAGTTTTATTTTTCAGTACCCTTTTCATAACATGTTCTTTGGTTGTCCACATAAAATTATTTTTCTTACTATGAACAACAGAACCAATGGATGTTCTAATATTTTGATGTGGTAAAACAATAGACTAATGCAATTTTCCAGAGACTGATAGTTTCTCTTTGAACAGCAGTAATTCAGAGGAAGTAATGAACTTCAGAACTTACATTTTTATTGTGAGTAGGAATAGAATACAAAATAAATCATAGTTCTTTTTCTTCATTCCTGTCAGACTCTAAGTATAGTGGAATAAGTTGGTTATTTTTGTTGTTGTTGTTGTTTTTTCCAGAGGATGTCCACAAATGTTTTTATGCTCCTGTTTTTTCCCTATAGGCTCAAATGTTTGGTTGTTTAGATAGTGTTCCTTCTATAGGCTATATGTACACAACATATTTGTTATTACTGCACAACAGGGTTTGCATAAAATACAATTAAATTCTGTAAACTTCCAGGCTACAAACTGTGGTAAGAAAAGTTTATCTCAAAATTCAACTGTATGAACTCCAGATGTTAGCTACTTGAGGATATTAAGTGGTAGGTCTTAATTATTTCAGAGACATAAATTAATAGCGGTAAAAAACAACTCTCCTACATTAAGTGTGTTAATATAGAGTTGAAATAATACCCAATTTTTAATAGGAGAATAATTTTGGAGAAAATTGAGATTTCAGTTGTTATAAATGATATTACAGTTATCTTGATCTGTGTATGTACTTCTTAATTCTTGCTACCTTTATGTGTAAGAATGCAGAATTTCTGGGGGTTGTATCCTTTGTTTGGAAGGCAGAGCTGCTTGAGCTTTCTGGAAGCACACCTGAAGCAGTAATCTCTCTAATGTTTCCTACTTAACGCGACTTCCTGCTTAGTTTCCTCTTGTCTGAGAGCAGTTGGTGAAATGTGTCTCCAGCAGCTGAGAATGGATTTCAAGTCAACATGGGAGTTCAGATTAATATTTTCTATGTAATGAGATCATTATTTTGTTATAGGTACTGGATCGAGCAGAACAGCTAAGGGAAATGGAAGCAAACATCCTGCCAGCATTTCTTAGGCTTCAAGAATTGGTGAGTATCTCAAGAAAAAAGAATAGCATATGAGTCCTGCATTCAAAATAACCACACGAGATATCTGTCTGTCGAGGCTCGTCATGAAAAGTGACTGTTCATACTGTTTCAGAACAGTATGAACTATATGCTTGTGGCTGAACCTGCTCAGCTCAGCAGCTAAGAATGTGCTTGATGTTGGCAGAAGGTTTTTACATTTCTACTATAATCGCACCATGGTACATTTCTGATTTGAAGTTAAACTCCATATCTTATCCTCTTTCGCTTCTGAATTATATAGGCTTATCCCTTGGAAGAAGTAAAGATGGTGTATTCTCTGGAAATAAATAGAAAACAAAACCAGAAAATGGTGATATTTTGAAATGTCTGAACAACTAAATAGAAGACTTTTTTTTTTAACCTCAAGAATTTGTATATGATAGTAATTTTCTGGTGCCACTGATTTCACTATTTACTGAATGAAGTCTCATTCAGAGCTGTGTTTTTAATCTTGGCAGCTGATATGTTTTTCTGGCCCTTCTTGTCTGTTTTGCCCATGTTGTAGAGTTTGCTGCCCTAAAGCAGAAATAAACTGACAATAAATGAGGGAAGCGTAGCCCCTACTGTTCAGGAACCAAAAAAGCATATGATTTTTTTTTTTAAATATACTAAAGCAGCATTTTCAAGTTGAGAAGTGATCTCCAGATAAGTTTGCTAGCCTTTCCTAATGCTGATATCCTAGTTTCTGTATTCTGAACTGAGATGCTGTAAAACTCACGTGCAGGGAGATGAATGTCACAGGGACAAAGTTGCTTCATCATTTACTTTCATGCTTAGGAGGCAAGGGTCTTCATTAGCAGTCAGGGATTTTGTGGAACAGGGCATCATTTGTGAAGGATGGAATTCTTGATTTCTGTATGGATTATGATAGAAAGGACTTAGGTTTTGAACTGAAATGGAAATACCTTAGCTTTTTCTTAGCTAAAATGGTAGGTGGTCTGGGAAAGGAAAGAGGTCTGGGGAAGAAAACTATAGAAAAGTGAGTTCATTAAAAGGAAACAGATTAATACAAGTAGAAAAAGAAGAAAAGCTAAAGAATGTTGATTGGTATCATTTTAGCAAGGAGTGGGAATTTCAGAGAAGAGCAGTAGCACTTAAAACTTTTCAAGTCATAACTCATGTTAAACATCATATATCAATAGGGGTTTTGACGGAGCTCTTTATGGCTTTTTTTCTGTAGGCATTGTCTAGGAGTTTAAACTATAAGACTTCAGCATTCATAGAACATACTGAGAACTGCATTGAAGCACTGTGATGTGATAGAAGGAAAGAAGGGCAATTTTCAAAAATCTTCTGTTCCTACCTGACCTTTAAAATAAAGTATTAGCTTGGTTTCAAAAAGATCTGAGCTTTCTTTCACTTCTTAACTCTTCCTATCTGTTCTGAAAGTCTGGATTTGATTACCAGTATAAATTGCTTCCTTAATTCTGCAAACTGTGAATGGGTTGAACTTGGTATTGTCCGGTACTGAAGCCCTGTAACCCCAGAAAACATACGTGTCAATGAAATGATAAGAGATAAAGATGAAAATCTTCAAACGTATGACTCTCTTGACTAGACTAGCTGAAGCTTTATTATGGTAGTGATTTGTATTAAGCTGTAAATTTCATTGCTGTTTGTTCATTATTTTGAATAGAAGTGTCATGGTATTTTTTAATTGGTGTTATAATATGAGATAGTTTTTTTACTGTTCATCTCTTACTTTTTTTTTTTCCCTCCTTGTAGACGGACAGAAATGTGACAGTTATCTTGCTTAGTGAAATAGTATGGGAAATGTTCCGTCCAAATACTGGATGCTTTGAGCCATTCATCTTGTATTTTCCTGATTACAGCATAGGTAATACAATTCTTGAATTTGCTTTTGGGGGATAGAATAATGCTTTGTCAAAAACTGTGTAAATGTTTTTTACAATATTTACCAATACTCCTTTTTCTGAATCTGAAAAGCATGTTAGGTACTGGAAGGCTGGAATTCACCGTATTCACACAACCTCTAAAATACTCCTCTTTCTTCTCTTAGCAGAACATTGAAAAATAACATTTTGATCCCATTATACTTGCTCGTTCTTTCAATTACAATGATTTTTAATGGGAATTATTTTTATACTTAATTTAAAATGTGTTCAGTTTTTAAAGCTGTTTTTAGATAAGCCAAACTTGCTTATGTTTAAATAGGACACCTGCAGAAGATCTTGTCCCAGAATCATCCTCCAGAATATTCTGCGGATTTCTATTCTGCATATATAAATATTCTGCTTGGCGTCTTCTACATGGTCTGTAGGGACCTCAAAGAACTTCAGCACCTGGTGAGACAAGCTCTTTTACTGTTGTTGTTGTTGTTGCTGATGTTCTTTGTGTATTTGCATGTTTTCCTGAAAAACTCTGTCAAGTCTAGATTTACTGTTGAATATGGACAAAGAGAAGATGTGTTAGCACAAAATATTGTTTTCCTAAAGATGCATGACAAAAGTTGTGATGGTTCTGGTGGCTGTAAAGGGTTTCCTGTATTACAGTGTTCAACCAGTCACAGAGAGGACAAAAACTGCATTAAAGGAATTCAGTCTGTATGTGATTCACCCAGCCTGGAACTTGCATCTGCTCAAGCAATTCCATAATGTCAGAGTGGCTGAGAGGACTAAACCAAATATTTTCACCTGTTGTGATAAGGAGATGTATCTCATCAAGCTTTTATGGCTACTGCTAAGTATGGTAGAAGCAGTTACAAATCCAGCAGTTTTTGAAGAACAGCTCTGTTACAGACTTAGGTATAACAGTGTTTTTTTAGTAGTAGTTATGATTTTACTCTTTTGAGCTTCCTTACTCTTCAGATTCTTTTTGTATGTAGCTATGTGGATTTGAACTTTGCACACTGCTATTGTGGACTTTTGTTATCCCTAATAGATTCTGTTGTATTTGTTTCCTGAACAATTCAGAATATTCAGTGAGACGGTTACTTTCAGTGTGTGAAGGAAAAATTCAAGTGAATGATCTTAGATAACCATTGCAAGCCTGGCTACAAGTTCTATGGTTTCTTATGTTTATTAAGTGTAACTTGTCACCCAACATTGTTAATACTTCATCAGTATGGGAAATTTAACTTAAAATTTGAAATAACTTCTTGTATTTTTCAGTAATTTAAAATGCCCCATTGATTTGCTTCCTACAGAGGATTTTAAGATTCCTAAGCTGTTAAGCAGCAACAACAAGCTAGAGCTCTGCACAGTTTTGCATAAACATAGCATACTAATTTGAATCAAAGGTCTAGAGAAGTTACAATTGACAGAGAGATTTTCATTGTCCTTCTGTTGGAATTAAAAATAGGTAAGTTAAGTGTTCTTGCAATATAATAACATATGAGAAAGCAAAGATATGTTGAAGGTATTCAGTAAAAGGAGCTTTAACCAGGTATCAATTGAGGAATCTAATAGCAAACAGTAAAAATAAAGTAAAAAAAATACATGCATTGACAATGACCTTTGCATAAGTAAAGCTGAAAAGCAATGCCAATTATTAGCTCAATTGTTGTTGTTTAAGTAAATATAGTTACTGTATACAAGGAAATTTTTCTTGTAGAGAGAACTCATTGAAATTTCAAAAGTTTATTGTGGTCAGATTTTGCCAAATAAGGTGATCTGAATGTTCCACTTGCATTTTCAACAGGAAAATATGTCTAAGTTTCAACTGAGCTTATCTGTTAACTTTAAAAGCTTTATATTTAGATGAGATTGTCTCTCCATCAGACATGATTCTTGCAGGGCCAGCAGTAGCGCCGCTGGTGTAGTGGTATCATGCAAGATTCCCATTCTTGCGACCCGGGTTCGATTCCCGGGCGGCGCAGGAAGTTTTTTCCCTTCAGCAATAGCGTGGATTTACCAAGGGGAGGTCATGCCTGACCAACCTGATAAGCTGCTATGATGAAACAACCAGCCTGATGGATGTGGGGGAAGCAGTGAATATTGTCCTCATGGACATCAATATGGCCTGTGGCACTGCCCCCCATTGTGTGCTCATAGACAAGGTGTTAATATTTAAGGGCTGGATGAGCAGAGTGTGAGGTGAATCAAAAACTGACAGAGTGGCTGAGCCACAGGAGGGTAATAAATAGTGGAAAGTCTAGCTGGAGAACATCTTCTCTCAATATTGGGTCCAGCCTTGTTTATCATCTTCATGACAGTTGGCCTAGGTGATCTTGTAGGTCCTTTCCAACCTTGTGATTCTATGATTCTATGACTAATGATCTGAATAGTGGAGCAGAGTTTGCCCTCAGTAAGTTGGCAGATGAATAACAAAGCTGAGAAGGCTGGCTGTCATCCCTCTACTCTACATGGTTCTGGTGAGGCCATGCCTCAGGTGCTGTGTTCAGTTTTGAGTCGCTCCCGGCAAGAAAGACGTGGAGGCCTGGGAGCATGTCCAGAGAAGGGCAATGAAGCTGTTGAGGGATCTGGAGCAAAAGTCTTCTAAGAAGCAGCTGAGGGATCTGGGATTGTTTAGCCTGGAGAAATACAGGCTCAGAGGAGACCTTGTGGCTCTCTATACCTGTCTGAACAGAGACTGTGGCGAGGTGGGAGTTGGCCTCTTCTCCAGTGTAAGTAGCAATAGAACTAGAAGAAATATCCTCAAGTTGTGCCAGAGGAGGTTCAGGTTGGATATTAGAAAAAACTTCTCAGAATGAGTGGTGAAGCCCTGGAACAGGCTGCCCAGGGTGGTGTTTGAGTCTCTGTCCCTGGAGATGTTCAAGAATCATTTAGATGTGGTACTAAGGGACATGGTTTAGTGGGGAAGCATTGGTGGTAGGTAGGACTACGTGATCTTGAAGGTCTTTTCCAACCTTGGTGATTCTATGATTCTAAGTATCTTATGAATCACTCCGCAGTGCCTAGCATAACCTAGAAATATGTATGTTACTATGTGTGATTATTAATATATTCTGGAATGATTAAATTTATGTGTTGAAGACACTGCCTTGAGTTCTGTCTGTTAACACAGAGATGTAGAAAGATTAAGTAGGACAAGAGGAGAACGAGTTCTAAAGATTGTCATTTTACAATATTCTCTGTGCTATTTACTTGACCATTTCAGAAAAGCTTGAGATTAGATCCCTGTCAAAAGTCCCACATTCTTATCTTAGAGAAAAGGAATTTGTGTGAATATGTGAATGTTAGGACAGTTTTTACAAATCATTCTTGCTTGTCTGTTTTAAGTACACGTTGCTTACTTCTGAACATGTTGAACTGCATCTAGACTCTGTAGTTTACTTCCATTACTCATTTTTCAATTGAAGGAAAAACATATTTTTTAATTCCATTTATAATGTTTAGTTATGTTATTAAAAAAAAAAAATAAAGATTACAGCCTTGGAGTACAGAAAACAGATTTTGCTGCCAACCAAGCTGACTATTTCAGCTTATATTTAATCTGCAAAAATGTTGTGACACTTCACAGTAGAATATTTGGAAGTAAAACAGCATAATTATGGATGAAATAATTGTTTTTGATTACAAAACTAATGAATTATGCCATGTTCTCTATTCTGTAGGTAGATCAAATGAATGATACCTTCTTACTGTGTTGTATTTTTTACTTTCTGTAGGCAGCACTCAATTTTTCTAAATACTGTGAACCAGTGGTCAGAAAAGAAGGTAAGCTCCTGTCCTTAATTTGAGCATGTGTATGAGAGTGCGTATGTTTTCCTGTTGACTTTTTGGAAGACTGTTCTGATCCTCACTTTGTTAATTTTTCTGATCACAGCAGTATCACTTAGGCCAGTTGCACCCAGTAGGTAACATTTGCAGTAGAAGCAGATTAAAGTTTCTGGTAGTGATGTTTTGAGAAAATGAGAGGGAAATACTTTGAAAACAGGCTACACCCCCTATACAACTTTCTCCTCTCTCAAGCAGCAGTACTTCTACAAAGTAGTGACAAAAATCATTTCTCTATCAAGCCTCAGAAGAAAATAAAAGCAGAAGTTCTGTCAAACTGTCCCAGAGTTCATCAGAATAACCACAGAGAAATAACTTTGCATTGTAGTGTGTGTATGCAAATGCATAACTGTAAGGCAGCATTTAGAGTCAGGGTGTTAGACTGATTGCGTTCTGCCTGTGACTGTTCAGATGCTGTAGATGTGGTTTGTGTTCCACGAGTTAAGCATTTAACAGAGTTTATTTTGGCTTGGTGCAGCAAAAGAACGTGACACTCGTAAACTCTGGAAAAACATTGAACCTCATTTGAAGAAGGCAATGCAGACAGTTTACCTCCGGGAAATATCCAGGTAACCTTCTGTGGTTTCTTTTTCTGTTTTTGTACTTAACAAGCTCTCTTCATAAATATTTTTTTTTGTCTCAATTAACTTGTGTGAGCAGTGTTTCTTTTTGCTAGATAGAATCTTTACTCTTTACCCTCTATTTCTTCCTTGACATATAATGCTAAAAATAAGATACCTTAGGAGAGATTTTTTAAATAAATTGGTACATGCAGCATATGAAGTAGTAAGTGGTAAGTGATAAGTAGTATGTAGTGAGTGAACCAGCAGAAATGGGTTGTAGTTTGAATTTCTGTGGTGGTCATCCAGATCAGTGTTGTCAAGAGTGGAACTGTCAAGCATGGAAATCCATCACCCATTGTACAGATACAATTACTGCTGCAGGTTTTGAATATCAATGTCCATTAGCTTTGTTTACTCATTAGATTTATGTATTTGCTGTGCTTTCTGACCCTTGTTTTTTTTTATCCAAGGGCAAAATGTTCCTTGTATACGATTATTATTCTTGACAGCATTTAAAGTTGCTGTACTGCTCATGCACTGAACTTACGTTGGTATAGTTTGAGATTCCTTGTTTATTTGGCTTGTGAGGCTGCTGTAGAATGGACCATGATATTCACTTTTTAATGATAGCTATTGGCTCAGGCTTAATGTCTTCTCTATCCTTCAGGTTTGCAATTCTGATATTATACTCTTGTAAGTAGGGATAATTAATTAATGCTTGATTTCTTTGTACTGATACATAATGATTTCTTCTTCAGTGAATGTCACTGAGGCCGTAGAGTATTCTGGTAACAGAACTTGGGTAAGCTGTAGAAGTTTTGGCTAAATGTCTTGGAAAAGTGATCTTTCCTTGAAACAGAGAATAGGTTTCCCTCTGTAAGAGCTAGACTTAGCTGTACAGAGGCGCATTAATTACTTTGTTTGCCTCAAATGTGTATCCATACTCAGTATTGATCTTTGTTACCATCTATTTGCAATCTTAACTTTTTGTATTCTGGAATGGTCCTTTCTAATCAGAGTGTGTAATCTAACATGATGATGTAAAGTAGCATATTAATGGTTCCCAAATAACTAGTTTTCCCTCTTTACTATTTTATTTGTGTATAAGTTTGAATTTTGCCATTTTTTATTATAAATTTCAGCTTTTTTTGCGTAATAGTTCTTGGATTTACTTCTGCATATCGGTAAGCACTTGAGGAATAAATATAACCTTATTAATTTTTTTGACCGTAGAACTGTAATTACATATAGGTTTTCTACTAATTTTAAGTTACAGCAATGGAATTTTGTTATACGCTTCTGTGCTGCCTGAACCAATATGAAAATGAAACTCTTTTCTACCTTTGAGGTAGACGGTGTATGAAATATTGGGTTAATAATTTGGTTGAACGTTCATTATGATTTGAGTATTACATCAGCTCTCATTAAGCTATTTTTCTAAGTTTTCATGGCTCGTGGCTGATAAACCTAATATGTGATAATAAATTATGGACAGGATTTCAGCTGAGGGACTGTTTGTGAGGATCTTTAAAAATGCAGTGGTACTTTGGTACTTGAATAAAATGTTACTGTTTGTAGTATACTAAGTGATAGTCTAAAATCATGACGCGCTAATAATGTTGTTCCTTAGAGGAAGCTTTAAGGTGACAATTTTGCTATTAAGTGAAGCACCTACTTGCAGACATTACTTTTCACTGTTAAAATGTTCTTGATTTTACCAAAGCTTTTCAGAGAAGAATAAAATCAGCTTTCTTTTTTTTCCACACAGACTTCAAAATTCCAGTATGGAGTAATTATAGTGTAGTTCTTGTTAGGATAAACACAGTTAAGCAATATGGAATGGAAAGGAATAGATATTTTATAATTAGTTTGTCCTCATTTTATATTAAGATATAAAAGTAAAACTTATTTTCTGTATTATTATTGAAACCTATATTCAATATAGTAAGACTTGATCTTTATAATTATTCTTTTACTCTGGCTTAGCTAGAGTTATGTAATTAAACTACCTACTTGGTATATGGGTTTTTTTTCCACTAAAAGAGGATTTTACATGGGAAAAACAAATATTAATTTATGTACTTGCATTTTCTTTCCTGTCTTTTAGCTCACAGTGGGAGCGATTACAGTGTGAAGAAGGAGAACTTGGGCAGATTAAAGGTGCCAAATACAGTAATTGCTAAAGCTTGTAATGTAAAATGTATACTCTTCTGATTGATTTCTGTTACCTGATAAAGCGTGACTGGAATTAATGTGGATGAGGATACCCAGTGTTCAGTTACAGTTCAGGGAAGAAATGATTTCTTTGAGAAGGCCTTCTACAAAGGACTTTACTATCTTTTCCCCTTCCATATGACCATCAAATGCTGTTTACCAACAGGTTAATGTAATATAACATAACATGCTTTAAAATAGTAAATTTCACTGTGGATATAATTAAGGAAATAGTGCGTGATGGAACGCTAATAGATCAGTTTTAGAAATAGACACTTCTTTATTAAACTGAATTGTCTACATGTGATTTTTTTTTTTAATTTGTTGTTCCATGTAATCAGCATGCAATACAAAACATTCTCATTGGTAAATTAAAGCTAAAACTTGCCGTAATTTAGTGACTGCCTGAAAAGAAATTACTAGCTGTTATCTAGGGTGCCTCACACTGTGAGCTCTGATTCTCAACCTTTAAACATCTTTAATTCCTTCATCTTTATTTGCTGATGTTTGTAAATTAAGCCATAAAGGTAGTAGTACTTCAAAGAGCAAGAAACAATTGAAGTAAATGAAGAAAGTACAAAAGGGACCTTTTAGTTGTCTCCTTACTTTGACAACTCATGAAGTAAGGTGGTTTGATGATTCTACATGAGCTGTGTAAAAGAAACAACTATGGTGACAAGAGAGAGGATATTTAAAAGGAAAAGATTATGAAGTACATTTAACAGAAGGAAGGAAAATACTCATTAGACTATACTACTAGTTCTTGTAATACGTAAGACTCTTATATTAATGAAGTATATTATGTAGCACACTAGGTCAAATGGAAAATGTTCTCAAGACTTCAAACTTCTTATTTTTTATAGAAAATAAGAGTATCTAAAAATGATGCTGAACTGTTGCTCAGAGATGCAGAGCTGGTTCCGGTGGCATGGCAGCTCAGTTCCTTGCTGAGCTGTGGTTTCCAGAGTCTGGAATGTCTATTCATTTGTTCTGTTTGCTGGAACGGTGTCCTTGAATGAAAGTATCCTTGAATTATTTTTAGGGAGATCACACTTCAGTGGTTTTTGAATTGCTGATATTTAAATACTGCATCCGCAAAAAGTCTGTAAGGAGTTCAGGATGTGTATTTTGTGTAGCTTCATGCCAGCATTCCTTGCACTTTTCCTGACTTTATATCTGTGGTAACAGCTTTGTCAAAAGAAGCCATACTCATTTACTTGCAGGAGTACAGCTGGAGAGAAGGAAATCTTATAGACTACAGTATTGAAACAGGAGAATACAAACCACTGTAATTTCAAGTCTGTGGAGGTTTATACATCACTGAAATCTGCTCTCAATTTTTTCTTTCACAGGACTTTCTGCACACGCACATGTGGAACTTCCTTACTACTCCAAATTTCTTCTAATTGCTGCTTACCTTGCCTCCTACAATCCTGTTAGAACAGATAAGAGATTCTTTCTTAAGGTAAAGGGTTTTTTTTTGTTTTCTCATACAGGAATCCAATTTTCAGCAGTAATGATTGTCCCAGTTTAAAACTCAGTTGAATTTTCTTTGTGTGGTATATTTATCAACATGTGCATGTGTGCAAGAATATATGGTATTCATGGCAGGTAAAGGTGAGCAACTGGAAAAAAAAGTAAGGACAAGAGAAGTCTTTAAGAATATGATTTTCTTCTCAAATTAAAATTGTGAATACATGTTTTGAAGTTTACTGCAGTTCCTAGTGAATGATATGCTATTCTCTTAATAGTTAAAATGAGTTTCATGTTTCTGCTACTGAAGGTTTTTCACCTTTCTGTCTTTATGGGCATAGAATCACAGAATCACTCAGGTTGGAAAAGACCTTAAAGATATCAAGTCCAACCACAACCCAACCATACTACCTTAACTCCAACAACCCTCCTCTAAATCATGTCCCTGAGCACCAGATCCAAAGGGTTTTTAAACACATCCAGGGATGCTGACTCAACCACCTCCTTGGGGAGCCTATTCCAGTGCTTAACAACCCTTTCTGTAAAGAAGTTTTTCCTGATATCCAACCTAACCTTACCCATGTGCAACTCGAGGCATCTTTTGTTCTTTTTTCTTGACCAAACAATTTCATAGTAAGTGCTTTGTTTTCTAAAAAAACGTTGTTGGCCAGATTTTTCTATGTTAGTCCTGGAACTCAAACAAGAAAGCCTGCAAGAATCAAGTCAAGTAAGGCATGTTAGCTAACGTGTTACACCTTTCTTGCTTCTGTTCACTGAACAACCTTCTCAATTTAATTTTTTCCTCTCTCTCTTTTTTATAATTTCTGAAGTTGATTTCCACTCCTGCATATGAACCATACTGAACTCTCCCTCAGTAAATGCAATGTTAACTTCTTAGGTTTTTGAAGCAGGGACAGTGTAGGCATTTCAATCAGTGACATTAAATATTTTCTCCAAGAACTGGGTGAAACAGAAGCTACTGTTCTTGCTGCAAGTGTCATCAGATAGCAATTAGCAGTTCAACACGTGCTGGGGCAAAATTCAGAAACAGGTGTGTCTCAAAGCCCAATGGTAACACTTTTTGGGTATGCCTTCAAGTTGTTTGTTCTTGAGTTATATTAACAGTGAAAACAGAATATGGTTTTGTCAGGGCTGTAATGAGATTGCAAGTAGATCACAGAAAAACATCTTTTTGAGTAGTTAACTAATGACTGCCAGACAGCAAAAGGCATGCAATCAAAAACATGGGCATTGAGGTGCTAATCTGCACTACTAGTATATGTGCTAGGCTACATGTAGTTGTGATCTGTGGGATTCTGGAATATTAAGAGCCCGATAGAACAGTGTAGTAATAATGGGCAGTGACAGATACTTATGTTAAATTTCAAATGCTGTGTGAAGATTAAATAAAAAATAAGTTGTTTTTAAAATATTCTTTAATAAAAAAGAATAATCTGTATGAATTCTTCATTATATTGATTTAAACAACACTAAATCTAACTGAAAATGAGCTCTGAGATTTATGTTTTGTTGTATTCACACAGAAACGAGTACCTGCTCAGTTGCTTTGAAACACCATTGACATGACCAAGTATTGATCTATATAAATGCTAAATGTGAGATTTTAATCATTGAAATAGACAAAAGATTCCTTTATTGGAGATATTTTTTTTAAAATTCATTGAGCGTGCTAAGAAGATATGCTTACTAATGCTTCTCAAAGTAGTGGAAACACATGTCAAGTGATATTTTGAGGAATAGCACTGTTAATGCTATTAATTAATGCTAATATGTTAACAAATATTTTAATGGTACCTCTCTGGTAATTTTGCATCATTTACACATGACATCCTTCATTTCTTTCTTTCTCTTAATATATTTTTAACCTATTTATTTATAACAACTTTACACCTTTTGTATCCTTATTTTGTCCTCTCATTTAAGACAAGAACACTTCATATTATCTTAGGATTTTCTTCTTCTTCCGTAAGGAAGCTCCTTTTTAAATTTCTTTTGTTTGTTTGTTTTCTTTTTGTGTTTCTGTTTGTCCTTTTCCTCCTTCAACTTGAACTGTCTTAATGTTGTGTAGTTTGTCGTTTTGCTAACTTTCAGACCGTCTCAATTCTGAAATGGAGGAGATTAAAAAATGAAAATTCAGATGGGTGTATTTTTAAAAAAATCAAGGGACCATCATTTGAACTTCTCTGGAATAAAAAAAGAAATGAAAAATCTTTCTTTTCATGATATGACTGAGGGTTGGAGGAAGAAGGTAGCAATGAGCAATATTAAAAACAAGTTTTCGCTTCTTCTCACCAGTTCTGGATTAGATCAGAAAAAATTAATTATTCATTCCATCAAAAAATATTAGAGTGTTGTTTTGTACCACTTGGGACACAATGAAGTGTGATTTTAGGACTTCTAGTAAGAAGAATTACTTAGCAGCATCGGAGACATATGTACTGGAGGTGTAATAAAAAAGCAGAGCTGTACTAGCATACTGCCAGACATAGTGCATAATTCTTTCTGATTCATTTAATTTTGTCATTGCAGTAGGAAGAGCAGAAAATAATGTGCATATCGTATTTGCTCTTGTCCATTGTTTTACAGCATCATGGGAAAATTAAGAAGACCAACTTCATGAAGAAACATGAAAAGGTATCTATTTTATCTTTCAAAGCTGAGCTTGGGAACAAAGATTTTCTCACTACTGCGCTATTGATTTCATACTTTCATACTTTGTATTATCCTGTATTCTTTACTGTAGAAACAAACATCACTTGAAAAAAGTTACCGGTGCATTTATTTTACATTATATACATTTCTGTATGATGCATGTTTTTATTTTATGAGAATTTAATGTACCTTAGATTAGTCCTCCATATCTTTTTTTTATAGCTAAATGTGCTCAATAAAGCAATTAAAAGGTCATCATAGATTGGCTTGGCTTGGCTTGGAAGGAACCTTAAAGATAATCTAGTTCCAATCTCTGTGCCATGAGCAGAGTTGTCACCCACCAGTTCAGACTGTCCAGGGCCCCCATCCGGCCTGGCATTGAATGCATCCAGGGATACCACCCTCTGAGCAAAAATGTAGATCTCTCCTTCTAGTTTAAAGCCTTCACTATCAGGCCGTGCTAAAAATGTGTCTCTTTCCTGTTTATAAGCTCCCCTCAAGTACTGGAAGGCTTCAGTGAGGTCTCACTGGAGCCTTCTCTTCTTCAAGCTAAACAAGCCCAGCTCCCTCAGCTTTTCTTTGTAGGGGAGGTTCTCCAGCCCTCTGAGCAACTTTGTGTCGCTCTTCTGGACCCATCCAACAGCTCCACATCCTTCTTGCACTGGAGGTCCCAGGCCTTGACACCATACTCCAGAAGTGGCCTCAAGAAGGCAGACCAGAGGGGAAGGTTCCCACCCTTCTGGAGGGAGGGTTCCCTCCCTGCTGCACCCCTCTTTTGGCGCAGCCCAGGGTAGCTGGCCTTCCAGGCTGCAGACATATACTACTGGCTCATGTCCAGCTTTTTGTCCACCAGCATCCCTGAGTCCTTCTCTGCAGGACTTGTCTCAATGAGTTTTTCTCTAAGTCTGTACATGTATCTGAGATTGCCCAGACCCAGGTACGACGCCATGCACCTGGCCTTGTTGAACATCATTAGGTCCCTGTGTGCCCACTTTTCAAGCTTTTCCAGGTCCCTCTGGATGGCATCTCTTCCTCTTGTGTCAGCTGTACCACTCAGCTGGTGCTATCAGAAACTTAGTGAGACACTCAATCCCACTGTATACCATGAATAAAGATAGCATGTGTAGAAGAGCCAGGTTTCAGAATTTCTGTTGAGTGCATTAAAGTAGCAAATGATTTTGAAAATCAAATCACTTCAATTCCTAGTTACGTTTAAGATACAAGGACTTTAAATTTGCATGTTGAGGCTTGAGAACTTTGCACTTCTGTCTGTTGTTTATGTAGGAAGAATCAATTGACCAAAAAAAAATTAATTATTCCATCAGACTATTCACTAAACTTGTCATGGTTATAAGTATCTCAACATAACTGCTTTCAGTGAAGCTGCACCGGTTTTTACTGACAGATGCTTGATGTACTTGGAAAGCAAGTACCTGTATGTGTGTTTGTAGATGTAATGTAAAAGGAAGAATCAAATTAACGTTTGTAACCTGTTGAGGTGCTTTTAGATGAATCCTAGAATCAGCAGTGCAGACAGCACTAAATCCATGCAGAAATCATCATTATGTCCTTCCTTTTCTGTGCCACATGCAGTGTGGGTGAAAAATTTAATTGGATAATTTCTTAGCTTAACAGCCCTTCCTTCTGAACCTGCCTGTAACTTCCTTGCTAATTTTTCTTTTGGCCCTGCAGGAGAGTAGAGTCCTTGGGTCCTATTTCTGTAGTGGTGCAGATTATACTTGTGAAAATTTAATCTTTAATTTTACTTAACTATTGCAACTTTAAGTAGATAAGTATATGTAGGAATTCTTAAGTCTTTGAATACACGTGTCCTGTACACATAGATGTTATGGGCATCTTCTCTCTGGCACATGAATTCCAGAGATCTTTTGGTGGAGCATTTAATTAGTTTAAGGATTGTTATCTTCTTGAAATACATCCACATCTTAATTAGTTGATAAATCATTTTCAGTTGAGAGAGAGGAGGGAATAATTGCTGTACCTTAGAGCAGGATGTTCTTCATGCAGCCTCTGTAGGAGCGGTGTTCTGTTTTATTCTCTCAGCAATAGGATTTTCAGCCTTAGTGATGAGATGGGAATAACCAGGGAGATGAGAACAGCTAGGAATGTGAAAGAAAGGGGAAAATAAGAGATTGAATGACAGAATATAGAGGTCATGGTCACCTTACCTGTGCTGTAGAGCTTGTTCTGTGTAATTGTTAAATGCGCTTATATCTGAATTTACTTCTTAGTGCTCCAAAGTGCTTCCGTTAATGATGAATTTCTTTCATTTTGTTACTGTTCCTGCAGCATCAGACCATGCAGACACAGTCTCTGCCCTGTAGTCTATCTATGTTTTTGTGGAAACAAAATACTATCAAGTAGGTACAAAAACAGAACAGGAAGAGGTACTGAAGAAAGAAGAGTAAATGAGGGTAACTGACAAGATCCGTGTAGTAATGTAAGCAATATTTAATGGCCCAAAAATTTAACATTTCAGTTATTTTTTCCTTTTTAATCTCCATTAGATTAGTTCTAGTTTTGTTGGTTTTCCATTTAGCCTACTACCGAAGTGTTGAGCTGTTGTTCAGAAAGTTTGATTAGATGTGTGCATTTAAATAAGCTTGCTTTGTTGCCCACCTGTAAGTAAGTTTCATAATCAGGACAGCCTAAATTTGCGCAAGATCTCATTCTTGTACCTTTGTTGCATTAAAAATTAATGTTCTTTTGAAGAGAATTAAAACTTTGTAACCCAATGCATCAAATATACTGAACAGAAGATATCTGCTATGTTACGTTAAACTGATTGCATGCAAGAAACTGAAATATGTCTCCGGGAACCATCGTTAGTAGGACAGAACTTTGTAGCATTTCGAGAGGTCCTTTCCTTCTACAAGAGCTCTGGTTTTCTTTATAGTCGACAGCTATATGATAGCTATGTTCACTCTTAACAGCTGATGCCAGAAATTCTACCTGCTTGTAGGCCAGAGTCTGGTTTTTGAAATTTTTTCAGGCACTGTACCTGCAATAGTAGAGAAAAGGACTGCAGGTCCCACAGGGATCTTCCAGACCAGCACTTCTTCTACTGCCCTCTGGCTTTTTTAAATATTGCACGGAGATGCATTGACCTAGATGTAACCTTGTGTATTTGATTTTACAGTGAAGGAAAT
Source organism: Gallus gallus (assembly GCF_016699485.2). Taxonomy (NCBI): domain Eukaryota; kingdom Metazoa; phylum Chordata; class Aves; order Galliformes; family Phasianidae; genus Gallus; species Gallus gallus. The sequence continues at coordinate 13,588,694 of NC_052532.1, read as the reverse complement.
GGAAATACAAGAATAAAGGATTACATATGCAGTGGTACAAGTAGGGGCTCTTTCGCTTGTGTTTTTCACACCAATTGTGTGTGCTTATGTACCTTTGCTTTGAAAAACTTGTCTAACATCATATTTAGAGTTCACATTCACTTAAATCCAGGTGGGTGCTGCATCTAAACTAGTCTCCTATAGATAGTGCAGAGCCAGTTGATGTGAGCATTGGAGTGCAGTGCAAGATTCATCTCGTGCTGAAGTAGGTTCAGTATTGAATTGGATGAATTGCACCATAAACTATATTGATTAGATTTCCACTGGCTATAATGGGAGCTTAGGAAACTAGTTTGGCTGTACATATCTACTTGGCAGGAAGCTAACATTAGGTGAAATAAATCCTGCCTTAAATGTTTAGGTACAGCCAGGCTTAAAATCTGGAGGCATTGCTTTCTAATTAGAAAAAGTAAATCTTTTGAATTCCCTGTGAGGGGGAAAAATTGCCTGTATTTACCTTGTTGCAGATAAAAGCAGGATTTGTTGGGTTTCTTCACGTGATTGATCTGGGACAATGTTTTTCCAGTTTAGTAAGTGAGATTTTTCCTGGTAAAGCTACTTTTGCAGGAATATGCTTCTAGAGGTAATAAGATGCATTGGTGGTTGTTTTATTTTGTTGGAGAGGGATACCTTGACTTTAACCTAGAATTTAGTTATTTATTTTTAATTTCTAGCATACACGCTATGATATTTCAGCTGTTTAACAATGAGGGAAATGTAAAAGTACTTTCTGCTCAGAACAGTGAGAAGTACAGTTCCATCTTTTAGCATATGATAAGAAAGGTTGAAAGTTCAGCCAATTGAGGCTAAGAATTTTCACCTTTTTGTGCAGGTAATTTAGTTTGGGTTAAGTTTTTACTTTTTAAGAATGGTTCTGATCCTCATCATTGTTCCTGAAATTTTGGTATGTGAATATGGGGTGTTCTGTATGTGGAAGAGATCTTTCTTTGTGAAATGATATGAGGGTTCCCTTGGGTTTTTGCAAGTACTATTCTATGCAGCATTTTGCCTCAGCTCATTCCAGAAGATCTTCATAAATCTTATTCTTCACTGCCTTCTGTTTGGAAGAATTTCTGAACAGTTCCTGCTCTTACAGGAATTTATTTCTGCAAAAGAATTCCAGTAAAGCGTAACTTCTAGAAGGAGCTTTTCATTTGATTTCAGTCTCCTGGCTTTGCAGAAGAAAGCATTTCTTGAATTGGAAAATCTGAATCTGTTAAAGCAGAGAGATGATAATGCGGAGAAAACAGTCTTGTGAAGTAACTGTACACTAAATGTAACTTCAGGAATTACTGTATGCTGATTGTGCTTGCTAGCTACTTGGGGTGTACACATTTTAATAGTTATTGTATGTTTGTTGACTTCTTCTGGTTGATATTGGAGAATATGTTTCACAGAACTGCTGCATTTAGAAGCAGAAGTTTAGGGGATGGTGTGCTGTTCATATCTTCCACCCTATCTGCAGTCTGACTGAGGATGCTGTGCTAGGGTGAATTGGGCTTCTCTGTGTATAAAGTTTTAGTACAGTTTTAGTGACATATTTCTGATATTACTGCTTTCTTTTTTAGCTAAGAGATAGTTTTAGGGACCCCTCCTGGATTTTACAAGCTAAAACATGTTTTGGAAGTGTTCTTTTGTTCCACTGAAGAAATGAGTTTTCTAAAAGCTAATGCCACAGAGGTGCTGTTGATATATTTGGGGGATGTTCTTTTCCAGAAGCATTTTTAAAGTATCTCCTGAAATTCCTCTTTAATCTTGGCTGCTTTGCTAGTAAGAATAGATCGACGTATGCTACAAAAAAGGAAGCTGAATGTCAAAGTAGAGAGAATGAAATGCACACTTGAAAGGAAAGAAGTGTTTTCCTTACCAAAACTTTTGACAGCCTGGGTATTGTAATCCTTATATTCCTGACAGTATATTGCATGTGTAGAGGAGAATTTCGTATTATCCAGTTCTGTGCTCTATTAGCCATACTTCTCTTTTTTGTAAAATGGCTTACTTTAAAAATACTTAAGAAAAAACTTTGTTGCCAATTGTTTTTTTTTTTTAATGTTGCAAAATGTTTTCTTTTGAATTCACTGTTACTACATGCAGTAGTCTGCAATGCCTAAAATGTCTATCACTTTGTCTGGTAGCAGCTCTTACCAGAAAAGGAGATGGCTTTGGGCTCAGCCAGCTGGACTCCTTAATTTAGGCAGCTGAAGTCATGGGAAGTGGATACCTGCTGGGCTCTCGTGCTTAGCAGTCTTAGGGCCACGTCTGGAACTGCATCCAGTTCTGCCCCATCTCCAGTACAGGACATATCAATGAATTGGCCAAGTTTATCCTCATGGTAGTCAAGGGCTGGAGCACTTGCCCTGTGAGGAGAGGCTGATAGAAGGCCTGTCCTGTACCTGAGTGAGAAACGCTGGGTGTAAGCTGGAACAAGATGTTTGTACCAGGTGTAAGAGAAAGACTTTTCTCTATAATGACAGTCAAGAAGTGTCACTGGCTTCCTGGAGAGGCAGAGTGCACTCTGTATCCTTTGAGGTTTACAAGACTGTTCTGATATAGTCCTGATTAACCTGTCTGGTCTCACAGCTGACCCTGCTCTGAGCAGGAGGGGTTTGAATTGAGAACTCCTGAAGCCCCATCTATCTGCACACTGATAAATCCCCACAAACCTTTTCTTCTCAAGGTTAAGCAGTTCAGCTCTCAGCATCCTCATATGACAGGTGCTGTGCGGCCTATTCAGTTTGCACATAAATTTAGATGTCTTTCAGTACAGTAGCCAGCAAAGCTCTTAGGTTGTTCAGTGGGAGTCTAGTCAGGATGCATAGAGTGATTTACCAGCCATTACCTGGGCATCTGCAGGAGGGTCCTTCTGACTCCATCGAGTGGGTCTCTAGTGAGTGCAGTGGTGCAGACTATTAAATTTAGGTCTTTGAATCATCAGGGTGAATCCTATTCTTATACTTCTCCACTTTGCTATTTAAAGAGTAAAGCAGTTTAGAAACTTATGAGAATAGATGAGTGGATGGAGAATTTGAGTCTATTAATGCTTAGTAGCAAATTAATGCAGCAGTTCATATTGGTCTGCTTCAAAGAAGAATGCTGTTGGTTAAGTTTCTTGAATTCTAGGTGCTTATGAAAGATAGGAAAGGTGTATATTAAATAACTTTCTTAAAAGCAAGTGTATTATCTACTTTATTTTGAAGATGAAGTCATGGTTTTGTGATTGTGACTAATCAGTGAAAGTGGCTTAGTTACGTATTTGAACTTAGTAGCTGTGATAAGCTTTCGTCCTCATGCATTATATCCAATGATATTTGGTTGTTGGTGGAGAAGAATTCATCAGAGCTATTTTATGTGTTCTTGCAGCAATTATGTGAAAATCAGTGGGTCTGCAAGTTGGGTCTGCTTTATATTTCTACATGGCTTGTTATTGTTCTTTGCCTGAAGTTTGGTAGATTCTGTCTGAGTTCAGAAAGTCAGTTTTCTGAGGTTGCAGCAGTGAAGCTTTAGTCATATATATAAAAGTGAATGAATCTTGTTGAATTGTGTGAGTGAGGAGGTTGGATCAGATAACCTCCAAAAGTGCCTTCCAGCCTCAACCATTTTGTGATTCTGTAGTCTAATATAAGTGAACCTTTGTCTTCAACATCATTGATTGACACCAATTCTGAATCCATGAAGTTTAAACCTGGAAACAGTATTGATTTCTAGAGAAGTTCATAATTTTAGAAAATCTTAAATTGCCAGAAGACTTCAGCTATTTAAGATTATCTAAAATTAAGAACTTATCACAGAATCAGTTGTTTTAGACCAGAATGTTACCTGTTGTTTCAGTATAGCATTGACAGGAGCCAATGTATTTCCTGGTCTTATAGCAAGTTTTTACTGAACTGAAGGCCTTACTTGAAACATAGAGCAAGCAATTACAGTGCCCTTCTGCCTACTTATTAGTTTTCTTTATTGGAAATGACTAAAGTAAAAGCCATGACTCAAACCCATGAAAATGTGATCAGATTTAATAGTGGAAAATCAGATGAGCTCTGTTAAACTATAAAATATCTACTCTGTTGATTTACTATAGTCATGTTGAAGACCATAAGGCTGCCTATCAGAGTGGTTTAATATGGCATTTAAGAAGAAGAACTCTTGTTCTGAAACATCTGATGGCTTTTTCTGTGGTCATGTAATTGATGCTTTACTTCTAATCATATTTTTGTCAAAAACAAACTGAAAAGCACCTCATGCTACTGTGTGTGATGTAAAATTAATGTGATGTGGCTTATTTTGTTTTTATAATATTAGGATTTCTGATTTCCAGCGGGCTTTCATAAGAACTTAATACAACTGCTATCAGAACAGAGAAACTAGTGTTAGGTCTAAGAGAGGAAAAGATTAGCTAAAATGAGTCAAAGTGGGTATTGTGATACTTCAGCAGAACCTCCTCCTTATAAACATTTTCAACATGAAACTATCTAGTAAAACATTTGTTTTCTGTAGGGAAAACGCCACAAAAACATGCTTAAAAAAACATTCACTGCGGATTCTTAAACTACTGTTAAGTGTAGTACTTTTCAGGTAATTGTGGATTACAGACTGTAGACAGTAGAATGAATATGAACATTTTCATTTTTCACTAGCTAAAAAATTGTTAGCTTTTAAGAAGTCTAACGTGTCCTCCTATTGATAAACTGAAGAAAGCTATTTGTACCTTGTCATAAAATCTGGTCTTCCCTCTTTAATCTATAGATCGGACAAGTAATTTAATAGGACAAGTAAATCTATAAATCCAGTGACAGGAAATTTGGCATCAGATCCTTTGTTGTAGCTCAAAATGTTCCCATTTATTGTGCAGTTTGAACTCTTGCCATGTTAACTAGAGTTCTCTGTATTTTTATATTGATTGAAAAGCATGTATTCAGTGTTTTGCATAATATATGTGAGGCCATATATATATAAGACTACTGTGATTATGCCTCCCTAGAGACTGCAAATTACAAGAATAGCATCTTGGTGATACTCTGGGAAAAATCTCTTGGATTAAAAACTCTTGCTTGTTTTGCAGACCAGCAATCACCTCCTTGGACCAAAGCCATTTCCTCTGGACAGATTATTAGCAATATTATATAGTATTGTGGACAACAGAGTTGCTCCAACTGCAAATATATTTTCCCAGGTGAGTACATATATACTTGCTTTTATTTCCTGTCTATTGTGTTTGGAATTTTTGGAAAGGTTTCACACTGGTATGTGTGTGGGGTTTTTTTTGTTGGTTCTTTTTTAAGTCACTATTTTAATAGAATATAATGGAAAAATTAAAATTATTAATTTTTCATTAACATTATTAATTTAAGTTGAAGTCTCGTGGTAGTATTTATCTGTATTAGTAGTTGTGAATACAAGCTTTTACCTGTGTAATGATCTGAAACTTTATGATAGCTATGATTTTTCTTGATCGTGGAATGTTATCTGTGTTGATTAGCTTGTTGGATTCTCACTTAAGTCTGTTAGCGTTCTTGCATTTCAGTTTAAGTGTATTAATGTTCTCTATTCTATGGACAGAATTAGTCGCTGATAATGTGTTACAGAAGTTGTAGCAGTCAAGAAAGAGCAGCGGAGGACTAAGGTCTTTTGAAGGTGAAAAGTACCTACTGTGGAACATGTATGTCACAGGGATGATATTTTTCATTTGGACCAACTTTGTTTCTGAGAGGGGAGTCAGTCTCCCATTTCACTAGATGGCAGCATAACTATAGCACTGAGTGAAATGCAGTAAATGTAGGATTCTCTCTGTTCTCTCTAAAGCTCTGCATTTATCAGTTGTAAATATCTATTCTGTATAAATAATTTCCTAATGTCAGCTTGGTTCTTAGAGCTTTCATATCCACTTTAGCAGATCTCCCTTTCCACTGCTTTCTTACTTTCCAGTTGTGGTTGACTTTTACTTAGAAATATTTTCTACATCTACTAGATAAGTCTCAAATCAGAGATTACTTAAATGTGATGTTTGTTTTCATGCAGAGTTCTAGGAAATATGCTTGAGATACCTAACCGGTTCTGCTGCGGTTTTAATCATCACTGTTCAGCGTTTACACACGTTTAAGTTGGCAAAGTTCATCTAGTTCAGCTCTCATATTTGCAGAATAATCCACAGCAAATAATACACATTTTAAAATGAAGAAATGCAAGACCAAGTGAATTATATAGTGCTTTATTTAATCAGTGGTATGTGTATTTGTTAATAATGATAGGGACCTAGGTGCTTTACAGGTGCAGTAGGCAGCTACATCTTCATGCAACATCTTCTCTCAAACTCGAACGTAGCTGAAGGTTATTGGTTAAAAGTTAAAGGTTACTGTAGGATCTGAGGCATGTGACCTTATTAGATATGAACCTCAAACGATCTGTTAATAAAAATATCTACTTTTCTGTACTTAGATCAGTGAATGTCGGCTTGTAATCTGCACCTCCCAGGGGAGGTCAATGCTTTAACTTTCAGAGGCATTCAGGAGGAGACTTAAAAAAAAAGAAAAACAACGCAATTTATAGAATCATAGAATCCTGAGAAGGGACCTCTGAAGACCATCTAGTCCAACTCCCCTGCAATGAACAGGGGCACCACAGCTAGATCACGTTACCCAGGGCCTTATCCAACTTTGTCTTGAAAGTCTCCAGGGACGGGGCATCAATCACAACGCTAGGTAACCTGTTCCAGTGCCTCACGACCCTCACCATAAAAGATTTTATCCATATATCTAACCTAAGCCTACCCTCCCTGAGCTTGAAGCCATTTCCCCTTGTTTTATCACCACAGGCCTGGCTAACGAGTCTGTCCCTTTCTTTCCTGTAGTTCCCCTTTAGATACTGACAGGCCACTCTCAGGTCACCTCGCACCTTCTCCAGGCTGAACAGCAGCCCCAGCTCTCTCAGCTTGTCCTCACAGGAGAGGTGTTCTGTTCCATGGATCATTTTTGTGGCCCTCTTCTGGAGGTGGTGCTCCAACAGCTCCACATCTTTCCTGTACTGAGGATTCCACATCTGGAAGCAGTACTCCAGATGTGGAGTGTCCTTTCGGACATGTTTGTGTCCTGTACATTCTTACCTTTCTCCTGTCATTTCACCTCAGGAATTCGCTGTGCTCTCAGAAGAACTCCTAACTGTGTGAGTATTTGAAGCTACACAGTTTCCTATAAGCAATATCATATGAAAGGGCATCAAAGGTTATTGAACCAGGCTGGTCCAGCCTTTGGCTGGCTTCAGCCTTGTAGCTGCTTAGAGTTTCTTTGGAACAGAAAGAATTCAGTGATCCTAATGTGAATAAAAATGCCTAATTTTAGACAACAGTATCTATTCACTTTTTTTTCTGCTGGCTGAAATGTCAGAGGTAGCCTGAGACAAATTGCTTTTTTATAAATGCATGGATTCTTTAATTCACTGTACTGTGAAGTTTGTTGATCAGTCTAATGGCATCGTATAGAGAAAGGGTTGTGACTTATACCTTGACTGTTCTGGTTTGCTGCATTCAGTGCAATGTATCTATTGATTTAAGACACGGCATTGAAGTTGAAACTTAATACAAAGGCACAAAGACATTATCTCAGTTAATGACGTTAGTTGATCAACAAGTATAGAATGATGGTTAGGTCAGTAAGAAATGGTGTCTTATAAGGCTGTTACAGAGTTGAATAAAATACGATACAATCCAAGTAATGTTTGGATTGGTTTCACTTGTTCTGCCTACTGTTCATCGGCCATATAGGTACTTCTTGCATTAAACCTTTCTTTCTCTTTTGTTAAATATTTGAAGCCAGGTGTTGGTGATTTTAAACATAGTTGTTTCATTTTGAAGTATGAAATAATTCAACACTAGATGGCAGTGTTATCAAGGAATTGTTATCGTAATTTTTTCTTCTCCAAATATGCAGATTGGACTGTGAAGGCGTGTTAGAAGGGTTCTGTTGCATTGTAACTAGGTTAGGGCAAACAGGTTGAAATTAAATTTACTGATACCAAAATAAAGTATTGTATTTTTTTTTTCTCTGTAGGAACAGCTTTTGCATTAAATTTCAGTCTGAAATTCATTTCTAATGTAGAATAGCATGGAGCAGAATTTTATAAGATTTTGAATTGTACTTCCACTTGAATAGCTTAAAACACTTCACGGTCTTTTTTGTTTGTTTGCTTTTACTATTCTGAGCTGGTTTCCAAATAGTTTTCCAGGTAATTAATTAGGAGGTCTATTACCTTACAGCATCTATATTTTTTGCTGTTAGATTGCCACCAGGTGTTTTTCTTCTTGCTTGTGTATAAAATAGGGAAATAGTAATTGTACAGAAGTTTTAAAAAGCTGTAAATCAAACATCAGTCTTTTTAACTGATTCAGCTTTAATTTTGTGCTCTTTCATTTGTAGACCAAAAGGCTGTACATGAACCGAATGCTTGCAAATTCTCCCCATGTGCTATCAGAAAATAGCATGCCTTGACTTTAAAGTTGATCAACAATCTCAGTCAGGATTCAAGGACAGGCAGCTGCTTTAAGATCTGCCATGCTGCTGATTTCTTGATGTTTCTTATTGCTTCTTGTTTCTGTGCATAATTTCTATTCATACCAAAATTGTGGTTATTTGCTTTTCCAAATGAAGCTTTCCTTGAGCAGAAAAAATTTGAATGTTCTGCTCAATGCTTGGGTTTATTAACGATGTTTCATTTCTACAAAACAGAATTTCAACTTAAAATTTCAATCTTAATGCAACTTTTGCCTTTTAATGTTGGTGACATTAATAATATTAATTAGTCATTGAACAATCTCGTACTTTTTCAAACAAAGTTAATGTGTGTCTTTTAGCTATGTGATATTTCCAGTTGATTCTTACTGTAATTGGGTTATATGAATTGGGTTATAAAATTTGATTTGCTCCCCCTGCCCTCACCAATTAGCAGAGCAAATGGCACCAAGGAAAACAAAAAGATACAAATTTACACTTCTGCAAATGAAAATTGTTTCCATTGCCACTTTAAAAGTTGAAAATTCCTCTGGTTTTTATTTTTGTGTGTGTGCTATTTTTAAATAACATTTTCACACATCTAGGAAGGAACTGTTTGAGAGGAAGCAAAGGTGAGGTTTTTAGACTACTGATATTGGAACAAATGTGAATATAGGTCTTTTCCTCCAGAATATCCTTTTTGTTGTTGTTGTTTTAGTTCTAATTTATCACGATACTGTTTTTTAACAGACTTTGTATTGCTGTTACGTGTCACCAAGGTGGTTGAATTTGCTTGTTTTCTAATCAGGAGATAAGGGAAGTTAAATTAGTGATTTGTGTACCATTTCAGAGGACACGATCTTCAGCTGTTTTTCTTCAGATGCACTTTTGTGTAATAACTTAACAGATGAAAGATGATACTTCCAGCATTGCTTGTGCCTCAGTCAGAGCTTGCACAGTTGATGTTCTAATTGGATGTATGGCTAGGTCGAGCCTGTGGCTGAAATATTTCAGTGGGGGGAAAAAATGAAAAATGTTCAGCCAGTGCAGTGATGTGGTATGTAGTCTGCATCCTACAGTAGCAGCAAAGTCACATATCTGGATAAGCTGGTTGATGTTTCCTAGCAGCTCGCCTTTGCAGCCCTAGGGAGCCACCAGCTCTATGATTTGTGTCCACATGTACCCAGTGTGTAGAGCTGCAAATGTGCATTAAGGCCAAGTGTAATTGCTACAGGATGGATGGATACCAGGAAGCTTTATGATATCTACCACAAGTGCATGTTGCACAGGTCTGTTCAGTCTGGTTTGTGGAAGGATAGTGTTTCATTTTAGATTTCTACTATTTAGACAGAAATACAGTATTTTCTTTGTGAGAACATACATGGAACCTTATGCATGAATTATCGACATTTATTTAAATTGAACGAGCTCTATTTACACTGAAGTGGATAAGTGTTGTTCATTTAATATCATAACAAGTATTTGTTTTTCTTATTATGGTTTACGCTGTGGATTGGTAGCCAAAATCCACCAATACTTTTGCCTCTACCAAAATGTTCTTTAATTTAAAAATGGTAAGTTCTTTACCAGGAGAGTGGTGAGGTGCTGGAACGGGCTGCCCAGAGAGGTTGTAGATGCCCCATCCCTGGAGGTGTTCAAGGCCAGGTTGGATGGGGCCCTGGGCAACCTGGTCTAGTAAATGGGGAGGTTGGTGGCCCTGCCTGGCAGGGGGGTTGGAGATTCATGATCCTTGAGGTCCCTTCTAACCCAGGCCATTTTGTGATTGTGTGATTCTCTGTGAAAATGATTTTTCGGTTGCTTCTTCATATTAATTCTCTTAGCCGTTTTTCACATGTCCTGTTTTCTATATCTTTTATTTTGCTTTTACTTTCTTAGAATTGTGGAATCATTAAGGGTGGAAAAGACCTTTAATATCTAGTCCAACTGTCCACTCTCCTGTGAAGTATGCTTTTCATCAAAGAGATTGCCTAGATTAACTTGTATCTGAGCTATGGTGTTGCTTTTATTCTCTAAAATTGAACCATCTCCTTTGTCGTGCTTACTTTTGCATACTTCATAAATAGTAACACCCCCCAGTACATGTGGAGAGAGGCCTATACAGAGAGATGCAATAACTTCAGAATATAATGACTGAAACATGCTGATAGGTAACTTCACTTCTGTCTGTATTTCACTGTAATGCATTGAAGTTAAGACTGTTAGGTTATTTTAAAATAGATTTGTTTTATGTTTATATTTTTATTTAAATAGTTATAATTTAGATATTTGTGTAAGTAGTATACCTATATATGAAAACATTGAGTATTATATATGCCCAATATTAATATATGTAGAATTGATTTAGTTAGAATTAATTTCTAATCACAGTGCATTTGGCAAATGAAATTTTCTCAAAGGCTGTTTCTCTCTGTAGATATATAATGACTTATCTGCTATCTTATACTTCACAGCCTGTATTTCATTTAAAGATGTTTCTGATCTGTTTAATGCTGGATCCAAGAAAAGCATTTGAATTTCATTAAGAGATCCACAAACTCCTGAAACTGATATAAATATGTAAGAATTTGGAATGAAGGTTAAAAATTAACATTTTCCAATCTGGCAACCCCATAAATGCAATTCCAAGTGATGCTGGTTGCAGAGCAAGTGATTTTATCTGAAGGTGGAATAAGTCTACAGCTCTAAGATTTAGAGTAGTGTGTTAAGTACCAGTCTGATACAGATCTATTAGAAATGCATAAAACCCCTGATGTATATAGAATGCTCCCAGCTGGAAGGAGCCAGAGGAATGTAATTTCCCTTGATTGAAGTATCCTTTCTTGGAGCATAGAATACTGTCAGGTTTGTTTTCTTTTTCCTTCCTTTCTTGACTGCCTCACGTGGAGTAGAGTAAGGAAGAACTAATATTGACGTATGTAAACTGGAACAGTTTATGGCATTTTACCTACAAGATTTATTTGCCTATGTTTTGCTAGCAGCGTATTTTATATCTTGCTATTTCGTATGTTAATTTGATATTTAAACTACTACTTTGTTATTGTTGTTGCCAGCTATGGTAAAATTCAGATGGCAAGGTGAGAGTAAGAATTCTGGTTTAGTTACCTACTTATTTGATAAGGAGTTTCCTTTTTGGCATGGCCTTTCTCAGACACCAGATAGTCCTATTCTGATCATAGTGCTAACTCTGTTTACGCATTATGTTGGATCTTCTTGATGAGGCAACTTTGAGAAAGAGTGCTGTCATCTTAGTGTTTCCCACTTGCAAAAAGTGTAATTGCTTCTACAAAGCTGAGATTGTGTTAATGTTTGAAAATACTCCCCTTTCCATTCTACACTTGAGAACTCTTGGCAGAAGAAGAATTACTCTTTCTTTACTCAATCAGCTGTTCCTGCACAGTGTTCCAGCCTTCCATGCTGTTACAGGGACTGCTCATAGGAACGTTTTACATCCAACCTGTCTGAAGTGTTTACTGCTAAGATGTGTGGGTTTCCAGAGGAAAAGACTTGGTTAAAAATACATACTGTGTACAATATAGCTTCCTGTCTAATCATTCTAAAGACTTTTGCTTCCCAGTATTCCAGATGATTGAACGTAAACTCTATATTCTGGGGTAGTTGTCGTTACTGGTAATTTTCATTACTGCTACAAATAAACTTCCTTTCTTTTTGCAGTGCCTGCGAAGGTACACATATATTCTGTGCTGGCAAAATGAGTATTATTCTTACATAACGTCACTAACAGTTCTGTGTACGTTCAGTCTCATGCAAGTTGTCCAACCCCTGCAGGCATCTTGTCCATATGGGCCTGTAATTTAGCTTCTTGATCCAGTGATGTCATGACTACCAATACCTACTAGAGATTGTTAGAACAGCTTGCTGAGCTGTTGGCAAAATTGCAGCTGTATTTTCTATGTTTTTATAATATTAATGTTGCATTTGATCCTACCACATATATTATTCTGTAGGTATATTATGCATCACGTGCCTTATTTTGTTATATCTATTGGTTAGAAAGTTTAGTAATCTGTTGGTCAGTACTCTGTTAATTTTTAGTAGGTTTGGAATGATGTCGATAAGAGGTAATAAATAACTCAGTTTTTCTATTACTGGTCACCAAACTGATCTGATGGAAATTCACAACCTTAAATGGGAACTTGTGATGCATAGCATGGGAACATAGGTTAGCACTTCAGCACTGGCTGTGGCAGCTTGAGAAAGCCTTCTTTTTTCAGAAGAGAAAGGAAAAACATGGCTTTTAATCAAATAACTGACTATACTTTAAGCATCAGTATGGCTGTGAATAAAAATAAATGTATTCCTAGTGCTTCATTCCTCCTAGTTTTAGTTGGTACAGAAAAGATCTTGTAAAACTGATCTTGTCAAACTGATGTTTGAGCTACGCTGTGTTGTTTGATCTACCTTGATCTTGTTTCATTTGGGGAGGGTATGTTGTTAATGAAGCTTCACAGTTTCTTGGGAAGCTTTCTTAAAGTATTTTCTTAACCAAACTCTGTTCTGTTCTGCTGGAATTCTTCCTTCTCAGTAGAAAACTTATTTCTCCAAGGAGCTTCTGGTAACAGTACCCAGGTTTGCACTTCAGCTGTTTTTAAGGCACAGATAAATGTATATAACAAAGGCAAATTGTTGTGAATTATTGAAAATCAGGTTAACAGAAGAAATTCTAGTTATGACAAGAGAGCCTACTGCGAGGGAGGGAGGGAGGGAAGGAGGGCTTCAGATATGATTGAGTCTGAGGAGGATGAATGGAATTTCTAAATTTGTTCTGCCAATGCTTTTAGTTAGAAAAAATGAGCAGCTTTCTAGCTATATTTGTTCTTTTTTATTATTTTTGTAGCATCTCTATAAGGATTTGCTGACTCTCATAAGCCAGTAAGTAGCTATATATAATGCTCTTTAAAATTTGTTTACAATAAATTTGTACTCTTAAAATATGATCAAATAAAAAGTGTGATTTTTGAGATAGATACGCAGAATTGCTAGGGCAGTGGTGAAGAATTTTAAATACTCTGAATGTGTTAACAGTTCTTGCAGCCCTATTACCCTTATATATTCCTTTATGCCCTCACATCATATATTGTATGGTGTAAAAGAGGGAATTTGTTGCATCAACCAGTGGTTTCTTTAACTTCTGTTTTGTCAGTGCATTATTTGTAAACAGTATTTGAAGTTCGAAATTTTAACTTATCTATGGAAATGTGTTAGCATATAAAAGAAGTAAATATGAATGCATGAAAGTCGGAGCAGAGTTTATCCCCTCCCAAACTCTGTCCTTTCCATCCCTTTCTTCACATGCTTATTTAGAAATTGGTTTCATGTATTTAATGGAACATCATTTAATACTCCAGGAACAAATTCACACTGTGTTTACATCAAGCAGTTGCAGCTGAAGCTTGTTAGTGATTGCCTCCCAGATTAAAAAAAAAAAATCTTCGCTGTGGTACATGAACTCCTATTGTTTGGAGATAAATAATCGGCTCATCCCCTCTTTAGGGAAGAACAAAGAACATAATAGTACATCTGGTTCATCTGTTAAGACAGCAAAGATTAATTAAGCAAATAGTGCACAACCTCGCTTGATAACGTATATATCTAAAAACAGCTTGTATATGATAAGTTTTCTAATCACTTTCCTTTAACTGTTTACTGTATGCACATAATCTGCTCCAGAATTGCCAGCTATTCGTCAAAATGACTTAGGATACAACATTAAAATAAAGTAAATTGGAGAGTTAAGGTAGAGTTTATTACTTCTCTTGCAAATCTCTTGTATGATATGGGACTGTTGAACACCCAGGTGGCATCATAAACACTATTCATAAATCTTGTTCTCTTTCTTAAAAAATAACTGGGATGATTTCTCTGCTAATGTGGATCACAGACTGGGAAAAGGAGCCATCCCCTTACCAAGAATTTGTATAGAACCTGGTTCAATGCAATAGAATTTCAGGACTGTTCAGGACTAGAACAGGACTCAGGTCAAATAGCAACATAGCGTCCCAGTTTCTCCACTGCCCTGGTGACTATAATTATTTCTAATTCTGAGTTGAAGACTACCCACGGCCAATTTTACCTCTTTTACTCTGTACTGCCATTCTTTTTTTTTTTTTTTAACATAAATAGCTTTACTTCTTCCTTGGCATTTCCCTCAGCAGGGTTGTAAGGACACAGATATTCTGACATGGTCTTCATTTTTCAAGGTTTAACTCATGCATGGGACTTGTACTTTTCTGCACATACAGTAATGAATATAATTGCACATAAATGGCACAAAAATGATTCACAGTCACTGGTAGAACAGTTGACTGTAATCTTGCCTTCTTTTTACTGGTACTCTCCTCAGAATGGCTCTGATAAGTTCTCTGTCCTCCTCTCCTGCTTCATGTCTATTCCATTTCTCTGTCTAGATTATGTTCTCTTTAGGTTCTTAACCCTCATCTGTCATTTCACTACAGGTTTTATCATATCACATGTGAAATTAATCTGTAGCATTGTATCTGTACTGGGAGAACTCTTTACAGTTTTTGATGACTGGGAAGATACCAGGGCTGTGTACTTGCACAATGATAGAGCACAAGGTAGCAAAATGATGTATTAAAGAATATGTTGGATCACTTCAGTGAATACTTGTACTGTTTCTGCCCTGCCAACTGCATTCAGTTCAAGCCACTGACTTTCTACTTGACATCCCTCCTCCTCCTCCAAGGAACCTCTGCTGCTTTCTATTCATTTGATATGGAATACTGTGGCTTGACACAGCATCTTGGATAAAAGAAGCAGCTGCATTACAGTTAATTTGAAGGGCAGGATTTCAAAATATGAAGCATGACAAAAGAATGCCTCTTGATAGATGAGGAGTTAAGAATTGACATAATCTCTCTTCTCCATCTATGGAAATGAAAATTGACAATTACACAGGGGAAGCAATGTGGAAGACTGACAGCAGGGTACGTGTAAATCTGAAAAATATGAGAAGTTTATGTTCCAAATGAACATTACAAATACTGCTTTTTAAAATATGGAGGAGTCATAGAATAAGAAGCTAAAATGTCCTAACGTAGCTTAGACTTGCAAAAGTTTGATCCATAAAAGTGGTTTTTTTGTTTGTTTTTAAGAAAAAATCCCTATGACTTGGCTAATGAACAAGTAAACCTGCTGTAAAAGTATTATTCTAAAAACTGATAATGGTGCTAATTATCTAAAGGTACAGTAGGTACTATGCATGGTCTCTGTCCCTGATACCTTGTGCATTCCTTTGTCAAAAGGTGAAGTACCATTAGATTTGTCTTCACTGTACTTTCACAGTACGCACATATCTAAGGTAGTCAGTAGTGTGAGTTTCTAGTTAAATGAGAGTAATAGTCATACAGAGAACATCATCTCGTGCACCCTGTTGTAGATGTGATCTTCTGAAAGTTTTCTGATTTTGACAGTTTTTTCTGTTTATTAGATTACAGTGACATGTGTCTTTGAAGTACCAATTTTACTTCATCAGCTAGAAGCTACATAGCTACAAAGTAAATATTTACATTTGAAGCTATCTTAAAGTTATTTCACTTCTGAGGACTAAGAAGTCTTACTCATATTGGCTAGTAAGTACTTTTTCTTAAATATCCTGAATTACTTGTAAAACAATCAAAAAACTTGCCACCAGATGCACCTTCTTGGTTGTCACGTTCCTTGTGAAAACTTTTGCAGAGCAGGAAAAACAGTTGATTTTTGTACCCTACCATTCATTTCATCACACCTGTGGATTGAGTTGTCTGGTTATACTGTAGTATATTTGGGGATATATAGTTACTTGGCTGGCAGGCTAGTGCCAGCTTTCAATTTGCAGAGCTGCTTTTGATTTATCTCAAAGGACAAGTGCTTAAATTCTGTCTTTTTAATGCTGGGATTTTCCTGGTGGACACTTACTCCACAGAATTCTGTGATGATGATCTGTCATTTTCCATCCCTGAATTTGTGTGAACCATACATCTTTGAACCACATTTCAGTAACAGCAACTGTAGCATGGCTTATTGTCTTGTGGAGAACATAAATTGTGGGGTTTTCTTTTTTCTTTCACACGAGAAAGCCAAATATGACAAGAAAGGCAGGATTTTCTGCTCCCATTTTGAAATATGAGGAGACTGGGTATAACCTCTGCATGAGAAGCTCTAGAAGAATTGGAAAAAAGAGGCTGTTCAGATATGAGTTCAGAAGATGCTTTAGAGGTAAAATTTGAAAACATGAGTTAGCTTTTTTAGAGGGGATTTTAAGGCACAGTTTAACAATTGAAATTAAAATTGAAATACTTTAAGACATATTTTAGATGAGCAGAATGTCAATGCTTATCTGCAAGCACGTTTCACTAACATGATGGGGCAATTTTACTTCAATCTGATGAACTTCAATTACCTTGCAGCTAGCCCTGTGGAGAGAGAAAATATGCCAGTACCAAAAATTCTGTATTTTAATCTTCAAATTGTTATCTCTTTTATTATAACTGATACTCAATTCTAAATATGATTATAAATTAATATACATTTCCATTTCAAGCAGGATGTGTGGCCAGTTCTTTGTAACAATTCATGTAGAACATTGAGAGGTGTCTGTGTGTGTTTTTACATATATAATTTCTTTCCCACCTGTTCCTGTCCATATATATTTCTTAAAGTGTAATGCAAATCAGCATGTTAAAAATAAAGACCAGGGAGAGTGGTAACAGGAGTTTTTAATAAAAGACATAGAAAGAGAGATCCCTGTTCATTTAGTTTAATAATTGAGGACCATGTGTGACCTAGATCAAATGAGCAAGAGGGCACTCCATGTTCGAGGTATCTAAGCAAGAAATATGAAAATCAAAAGATGAACTGATTAATAATATACAATAAAATAAATTGCAGTAGTTGATACAGAGAGTAAGGAGTTTGACTTCATGGATTACTACGGAGATATGAGAATAAAACTGAAGATTGTAGATAGAAAATTATCTTTTCCAGACTTTGTTTATTACTAGTAAATGGCCTAGGAAGATGTTTTGCAATAGATATTTTCTAGCCTGAAGTGACCTCTAATGGATGTGTAACACTGATGGTGCAGAGAAAAGCTTTTTAATAATTTGTGTGACTGTAGTACTTGTGAAAGATGCTAGACTGACAGTCTAGAAGGATGGGTAACGGAAGTTATCTGTTCTGATTCACTGAACAGGTATAGCAGTGACATCAACAGTGTAATCTCTCTGTGCTTCTTGTTAACTGGAACCTGAAAAACCTTTTATTTTTCTTTGTTGACTCACTCTTAACAGTGCGAGATTCTGTAACATAAAATGCATCAGGCAACGAAGAGAGGTAGTGAAGGGGGAAGGATGAAAAGATGTGGTGACTGACTGGGGCTGTTGCAAAGTTGGCTGGTCTGTTGATGAACTCATACTTGACCTGCTTTTTCCTTCCCTCCTCCTATACAAAGTAAACACAGAGAGATCTCAACAGTTTTAGTCTTATTGTGGGCATTAAAAAAAAAAAAAAAAAAAACTAGCCCAAGAACTGTGATTTGACCACTTTTTTTAGCGTATTTACTGTGTGGCCATGAGGAGAATTGGACTATATATTAATGACTGGGAAAAGTAAAGAGGTACAGGTAGGGATTTGACAAGGCAGTTTCTCCTTAGGAGAAAATAAATCCCCTAATTATTTCTATCATTATATAACCACATTTAAACCAACATCTTACTATCATGAAATGTATTAAAAATAAAAAAAACTTTAACCTACACACTGGCTGGAGTTTACTTCGTGGAGCTGCACTTCAGTCAGATGAGAGCAAACCTGTCTGACTCAGAGGAAGCCTTTGTAACTTTGTGTTGGGCTTGGGCACTGAGGATAACTCAATGTTTTGGAGTGGTCATGGAGAAATATAAGAAAATGTGATAGGAATCACAAATACAGGACATAAATAATCTTTAAAGTCTTTATCCATTTAGCTTTATTTTTAGCTAGAATCATAAAATCACTCAGGTTGGAAATTACATGAAATATCATAGAGTCCAACCATGACCTAACCATACTGCCCTAACAACCCGCTGCTAAAACATGTCCCTGAGTACCACATCCAAATGGTTTTTAAACACATCCAGGGATGGTAACTCAACCACCTCCCTGGGGAGCCTATTCCAGTGCTTAACAACCCTTTCTGTAAAGAAGTTTCTCCTGATATCCAACCTAAACTTACCTTGGCACTACTTGAGGCCATTTCCGCTCGTCCTGTCACCAGTGAGAAGAGACCAACCCCGCTCTCGCTGTAAAGCACCTCTCAGGTTCTGGAAGAGAGCAATGAAGTCTCCCCTCGGCCTCCTTCTCCCCAGACAAAACAGCCCCAGTTCCTTCAGTCGCTCCTCATAGGGCATATTGTCCAAGCC
The DNA here is from genome assembly GCF_016699485.2 of Gallus gallus. Classification (NCBI taxonomy): domain Eukaryota; kingdom Metazoa; phylum Chordata; class Aves; order Galliformes; family Phasianidae; genus Gallus; species Gallus gallus. The sequence continues at coordinate 13,569,742 of NC_052532.1, read as the reverse complement.
CTTCACAAGCCTTGTTGCCCTTCTTTGGACCTGCTCCAGCACCTCAATGTCCTTTCTGTACTGAGGTGCTCAACACTGAACACAGTACTCGAGGTGGGGCCTCACCAGTGCTCAGTACAGGGGCATGATGATTTCCCTAGTCCTGCTCACCACACCATTCCTGATACAAGCCAGGATGCCATTGGCCTGCTTGGCTACCTGGGCACACTGCTGGCTCATATTCAGCCGACTGTCCATCAGTACACCAAAGTCCCTTTCCATCAGGCAGCTTTCCAGCCACTCCTTCCCCAGGCCTGTAGGGTTGCCTGGGGTTGAGAGTCTGCAGAAATAAATGCAAAGAAAAGGGATTGGTTATCTGTACTCCCAAGAGCCAAGGATGTTTCAGATCAATTTCTCAAAGTTAGTGGTACCTGAAATCTGACAAAGTAGAGCCTGGAAAATAATAGCCAAAGACAGAAATGAGTCATGTAAATAATTTCAATTTATTTGACACTTATAATATTTTTAATAAGCTAAGATACTAGTCTTTAGTACAGGTAATTTTTTTTCTCTGGTTGTTCATTAGGAACAGAGAGGGGAAATATGATCTTGATATTTTATCAAATAGAACAGCCTACATATGTCAGTGAAAAACGTCAGAATAAATGCATAAATTCAAACTAGCAGACGTAAGTGGAAATGGCCCAATGCAAATCTGTTCAGAGAAAAGAAAATAATTGGAAGATACTAACACTTGAAAGAAGATGTAGGCACGAAGAGTGGTAAAAATTAAAGGCTAGAAGGGAATGACTTGTGAAGAAAGATTAAAGGAAATGAACATGTGTAATTATTACATATAGTTATCTGTGTGCTTGGCGATGCTCAGATGAAGAGGGATGATCCTTATACTAATTTGGCTAAATAGCTACTGGGGGATGATGAAAATGTCTAAAAGCATTTATAGCTTTCAAGCAGCAAGAAAGGATTCATTTTGAAGTCCGAAGGAGGTCTAAGTAGGAGTAATGAAATAAGATGAGGTGAAGTCCATGTTTCAGTACTTTAAAAAAAAAAAAACAAAAACAAATAACCCCCGCATGTTGGAGACGCTAAAGTATATAATACTCTCTCCTGAAGTTTCAGTGGATTGTCCCACTATGTGAGCTATTTGAAATTTCAGTGAACAAAGCATTTGTAAATAAACTTGAGAAAAGAATTCTGTATTGGAGGCAGAAGAGAGGAAGATGGCTTTATAGATACTTTCAATCTATAATTTCTATGATATCACATGGTATAAATTGACAATATAAGTCTTCTAGTGTACTACTGAAACATAATTTATGTAAATTCTCTTTAGAATAGGCATTAACCTTCATCCTTACTTCAGTTCTGCATTAAGTCTTGCCTTTGATACGGTAATCTTAATTAAAACTGAATATTTCATGATTTAACTCCCTCTGCATCCTGAGTGGAACAATACTCTTATCTGTACTACCTATAAAAGTGCTATCTATATACAGGATCTATTGCATCGGTTGATAGTCATATTCATATGAATAAAAATGCTGAAACTCAGAGGTTTAATTTGTTTTAAATTATTTTTATTTTATAACCAGATAGTTAAAAGCCAGTTTTACAACTTTTTCTTTAAATTACATTAGGAAATATCTTATGAATAAGCACTATATTCCTCTAGGATAACAAAAAAATTGCATAAAAAAAAAAGATAAGTATTTGGAGATGTGATATGTGTCATCACAACTGTCAGTCACTGTCATCTTCATAGTATATAGGTAGTAAGAGAAAAACTGCTCATTTTGATGATAAATCCTAATATGTTTTAAATAGGAAGAAGTTAAAATTGGAAATCAGGGGCATAAAAGTTTACCCATGTACTTTTCATCTGTTTGTTGTTGGTCTGTTTTCTTTTTCCTTTGCTTTGTAGTGATTACAAATGAGCACTGACCTAGAGAAATATGGAACTAGCCCAGCACTCCAAGTGCGTGCTCACACATACATCCGAGACATACCCTTAATGTAGAGGAACTCTGTATTTGAAGTCACTGGTAGACATATTGAGATTGCTCTCTGCTCATTAGTGGAACCGTTCTCAAAAACCAGAAAATGTCAAATGGGCAAATAATTTGTTTCGATTATTTTATAATGTTTTGAAAATATATTTATTCCTTCTATTCATCTGCATGTGCTTACTGTATAGCCATGGCTCAGTACATTGTATAAAATGACACACAGTTACCAACCTGATCAACTTTCTAAATGTCTAATAGGAATGTACAGTAAGGCTGCAGGAAATATAACATTAAGTGACAGTACTTAGAAAAGATTATGCAACTTGGAGTTAAACTAGAGAAGTTAAGGAATCATATGAGAATCCATACAGAAAATTGTTAAATTTATTTTGAAGCATGCCATCTTTTTTGAAGTTATTTAATTCCATATTGAAGTAAAAGTGACTTAAGATTTCAGATGAAAATATAGCAATGTCACATCCTAATGTCTGGAATAATCTTTACTGAGTAGCTGACTTTATATTTAGATAAGTCATAATTTCATGTGGCTGGAATCTTCAGATATGTTGAGGATTTGGATGACCCAATATAAACTAATACTGTTGTACTTCTGTAAGTCTAACCGCTTGATTAAATAAGGTTTGCCAGTCATTCCCATCAGTACTTTGCATTTTCCTTTGTTTTAGCTTTTTTCTTCGTTGGATCTACATTATATTATTGGATTTTTCCATTACAGGGAATCTGGAGAGCAAATTCAAAAGTTAAATACATTTATTGGTTAGAGGAAAACACAGAAAGCGAGTAGTAAATAAACCAAGTTATATCTCTGGTTCTGCTACTAGATCTTTATGGAAAATTTTAACATCTGGTCTCATTGAAGAAAATGAAACTATTTCATTAACACTGTTTCCTTGCTGTATGCCTCTGTCTAATGGTATTTCCAAATGTAGTGTGTAGCAGTTACAAAGAAGTTGTGAATTACTAATGCTGTATGTAGCTCTAGCCCAGGGGATTTTGTGTAGCTGCTTACAGGGAACCCTAAGGGTTAAATTCAGTTAAGCCTTTCCCCAGCTTTCTGGGAACCTGGCAGTAGCTTTCTTTCAGTTGCTTTGTGATGGGAGGAACAATACCTGAATTCAGCCTTGGGTTGTGCTGGAGACAGGGAAGGCACTAGGTTATAGTGTCAGCATTGGGCAGTGCCCAGGGAGTGCTTCACCCTGTGGCTCAAAAAAGTGGAATGTTAACAAGGCAAGTCTAAGATAAGACCATGTGTATGTAGGGTTTTGTTGGTTTTTAATCCATTTCTCTCTGCTTGTGGTTTTCTTTTTAGTTAAATTAATCATGCTAGCTTGAATAGGCTCCATTCTGCCACTGGAAATTGTAGCCTAGGCTGCAGTTGGTGATGGGCCAGTCCCCAAGCAGGGGGACGGGAGATTCCCCTTGGGCAGGGCTTGCCACATGAAAAAAATTTTCACTTAGAGACTAAAAGCTAAGCCCTGAACCTAGATAATGGTTATAACATAGTCTCTGAAAAATCTTACTGTCAGGTATTATTTCATTAGTCAACTGAATGGAAATTACATTTCTGAATGAACAACTAACAGTTGATTTGCAAAGTGGGCCATCCTGCATACATTAACAACTATTGCCCGTGCTTCATCCATAATCCCCTCAAAGAGCAACTGCTTATGGGGACCACCAGGAAGGTTTGATTGAAGGAAGCTACTTAGGAATCTTGTACTTGTTCCAGTTTTCCAAATTTTTTTGTCTTTGGAAGAAGGTTTGGGTTTCTATCTGAATTTATTTATTTTTTAAAAGAAGGATATGTGTTTAGTTAATGAATTGCTGTAATTCTACTTTCAACTGTTCTTGTTTTATCTGGAATATTGAAGTACTTCCTAAGTTGTTGAAGATAAAACTCTGGCCGTGCTTCCCTTCCACCCCCACCACAAGTCCGTAGTATGTTTGAATGTGATATGTATCAGTGTCTATTCCATATCCTCAGAGTATTGACTTTTCAGAGGGCTGATTGTTTCTTGAGCTTCTCCTAGCCTGGTTTCCTGAATAGAGTCCATTGCACATCTGTCACATCTTTCATCCTATGTACATCCTCCAAACATTTTTTAGCTTATCTGGTTCTGGCTAAAATGGATGGAAAGATGGATGTTTCAAAGACATTGAAGTCCAACAAATGTAATGAAGGGTGGTGACCACTGTCTTCTGTTCAGCGGTTTTCCAGTTTGAGCTGGTGCTGGCCATCCACCAGCAGCTAACCCGGACTCAGCCGCAGGGTGTGGAATGTTTTCACCCATGTGCATCTGGGGAACAGAAGGTGTGTGGTGTGCCAAGGGTTATGATGAGAAACTGAAAGGGGTTGTGAGCACATAGAAGTAGCTGAGGTTGTAAGAGCCATGGTCAGGGGAGTTATATTTGAGTACTTTGCGTTGGTAAAGGCTTATGGATATAAGTTTTTTTCTTTACAGAACAGTTTCTTATTTAATTCAGTTGAAACATGAAACATTTTATCACTTACATTTTATTATGTTAAGCATTTTAATACACTGAAATTCTGTAGCCCAGAAATTACAGCTTTGTATAACTGCAGAATTCAAAGGCAGCTTTGTGGAGAGCATCTGGCCAGAGAAGCTACCATGTCAGATATTGTCCCAGTAGATTATGTATATTTTTAAAACATGCTATTGTTTTTGTAAACTTCTTTCAGTCAGATTACAGGGCTTTCAGAACATTCTGCTGCAGAATATTGCTATATCTAGCAATGTCTTCTATTGGCAGTAGTTTGGTATGAAGTATCAGCTTTATCATCCCTTGCAGGTTTAAAAAAAAAGAGCATGGATATTATTCCGTTCTTTGAGGATACAGTATTTCTGTTGTTATGATTAATTGGAAATAGAACAAGTTTTAAATAAAACTTTTCAACTAGTGCATGGGCCATACAGGCTGAACCTTCCTGAGAGGTTTGTTCTGTTTTGTTTGTTTTGGGGGGCTTTTTTTTTTTTTTAATGATCCTACTTAAGAGAATAAAAAGAAATCTCCACCGTGGTTGTGTGAATTATTTTTGAGCTGAAAAATTGCTCTTTTACATGAAATTGTGAGTTCTGCCAGTAGAATACTGGAATTATATTTTCCTTTTCTGTAAGAACTTCATAAGGAATATTAATCTCGTTTAGTTTTGTGTGTGTATGTATTTACAAAGGGTATACCAGGACAGCTTACATTTCAGTGTATCAAAATAAGTTGTATTTGGATGGTTTGGAGAGCTCCAGCTCCATGAAGGCAACATATTAAAATAAGATTTTTCTCGGCCTATATGGTTTGTGTGCATGAATGTACTTAGACCTGAATTGTCCCCAGTAATGGAAGAAATCTACCAATTGCTGAAGTTGGAGGAGGGTACTTTTGTTTCTACTGTTAAGTTTGTTGGAGTAGTTAAGAAAAAAAAAAAGTGATGAAGGTCCATGGCAAACAAGATCATTGTTTTATAATACACTTCCAAGTCTCTTCTTTAAGGTAACTTTTGAAAACATAAATTTAATACATGCCAGACACTTTGTTTTGGCTGTCCTCTAACTGCGAGCACAAGATTTAAGTAATTCCGGAGCATTTTATTAGACAGGCAGATCCACTGCAAATGAAGTAAAATGATCAAAACTGGAGGGAAAATAAGAATAATTCATCCAACTAATACATGCATGCATTTAGTTTTATTTAATTTATAATACTGTTATTTTTGGTACAGTTTTGAGGAAATCATTTGTTGCTTTGCTAGAGATGTGGTTTTATTGACAGTCACATAAATATTTGTTGATATTTGAATATGTCTACATCTATCTGTTTTATGTTTCTTTAGAGAGAACTGAGTTTTGGATAATACATTCACTACTTGTAAAACCTCCCCCACTGCTTCCAAAATGTCAAAGGCAAGCACAGGGATTTAGCTATACAACTTCTATTGAGATTAATTGGATTTGTATGGCTTCTATCCATGCAGTTCTTCTGAAAATATTATGGCTCCTTGTATATAAAATGTAACAATATGGTCAGGAACATAATATCACAAAGAATATTTGGTCTGAACAGTAAAAGCAGGTTTAACTTATGTTTGCAGATTAATAACTTTTGGTTTACTATAAACGTAAGGTTCCTGTTTCAGTATACTGAGTGAATACTAAGCATGTTCTGTGCTTGCCTTAGGGCTTCATTTTTTCTTAAATGCATGAAGCATTTACATAGGAGTCTTCTGTACTTAACTCAGGAGGGGGAAGAGCATTTCTGATTCATTAATCCCTTTTTCTTTTTGTAAGTAACTGGGTCCTTCACATCATGCCCTCAAGAGGTGTATAAAATATACAAAGAAGTGGGAGGAACAAGCAAAATGATGCCTGGCTTGCTATAATGTATAAATTCAAAATCTATCTCTCTTTGCAAGTAGAAAAATAGCGAGGAGGGAAGGGGCAGCACTAAATTTACTGCACGTGCTTGCATGATGCACAGGTTTGGGATAATTATTTTCTCTCTTGTTCAATAAAGTGAGTCGTTACCATGGTAGCATTCATATTGCACGACTTCTCTGCTATAAAATAGATTGGGAATCGTTTTACGGACAGAAAAGTCTTGTATTTTTTATAAACATTTGTTCTGTTTTATTTTTTTAGCGTGAAATTCTTTGAAATGCAATTCCCAAAGTTGGTAGCTTTAAATTATTCTTGAGGTGAGGAAGTCTCAGTACACTTCCCAGAGAAAATCAGCCATGTGTTAATGATGTGTAGTGCCTTTGCCAGACCAGATATGCAAGGACAGAGATACTTTGGGGATGTAGTTTTGATAACTCGTTAACTTTGAAGGAAGTCTGCACTAATACTTCTGAGATCGTTATTTCTTTTAGTAAAATCAAGTATAACCGTTAAAGAGGGTGCAGGCTGCCAGGCACCTCAGAAGGAACAATTTGGGTGTCCTGATTGGATAACTAGCTCCTGCCAGTGGTCCGTTTTAATGACCCTTCTTGGACATGTCAAGAACTTGCATGTCTGACTTTTCAGTGACAGAGAGGGGAAGGCCTTCAAGTTGAGTGTTGTCAGACCTAGACAGTATTTTGCCTCTGCTGCTTGAGTTTCCCTTACTGAACAGCAGCGGGCTAAAACCAGTACTCCCTGATCTGCTGATTCTTTGATACCAATTTTTGTTATAAGCATTTATTGACTACAACGCTAGTTCTGATATGGATAGGTACAGAAGGAATAGTTCTGTTTCTGTCTGCCAGAGAGATTCCAGAAGATACCCTTGGGACTTATTTATCCATTATTTAAAGCTTATATGAAAAACCTTCAAGGGATGGAAAAGTCTTCAAGGTGTAGCAGTCAATGAGAATGACAAGTAGCTGTTCATCGAATACTTATATTGCCTTTGCCAAATCATACACGCTTCCCCTCTTGTTTCTTTGGTTTCTTTTTTTCTCCTGTTTTTCTCATTGCAGTACACAGTATAGAGAGAGATAGACTATATCTATAGATACAGTCTATATCTCCCACTGTAGATAGAGGGAGAATGACTATCTTTCATCCATAAGGTGGAAAGACTTCACTCATTGCTTGATTCTTTCCTATGTTTTTGCATCTTTTCATTAATCTCTTGCATGGATTTTTTTGGTTTGGTGATCAACATAGTAGTTTCTGGGGTATAACCCTCTTTATGGTGATAACATTCAAAAATCGTATTTATTATCAATGAATGTTACAGAAAAGTCTTGATACAATGATTAATACAAAATACCATGAGTGGTACAGCCATCAACTGCAAAAATCGATGCTAATTAGTCATGGAAACTTGAGACTTGCATTTTTTGATGGCATTGTATTCCTCTGAAACTAAAATGGGATGTCCTATGCTGGTTTTTCTATGCATTTAATCCTTTCCTGGTCTACCTATAGAAATTGCATGGTGCAGCACATCAGTATTTTAGACTCTGTTGATCCATAAATGATTATACAATGATCAGGGAGCCATATAGTCAATATTTATTGGCTACACCAATTCTTATCCAGACTTCATAGCAAGATGCTTTAAGATATGAAGGAGGATTGTATCTTTGAGTGTTTATGTCAGTCTAAGTAGTATTATCCTTGTATCATGGAAGGACAGGACAAATACTAATTAGCTGCATGCTGTTCTCATGCAATACTTTCCTTTTGCAGGTATTTAGATGGAATGCACGCACTGCTCCAAAGAGCGATTCCAAGAACAATTTCAGTAGATTACTTGAAGTGTAACAGCACTTGATACAAAGTTTGTCTCTTCCTCTGTCCCAACCTGGATATTCTGTTCCCATTTTATTACTTGTCTGTAGATAAAACTGAGTTAAATTCTTTGCCCTGTATAGTTAGCAGATATTACAGCATGCTAGTTCACTAGTTCATCTGTTTTCTTGGTTGACTGTGAACTTTTCTACCTGACATGTGTGCTTGCCAAATGTGTTAGAAACTATTTTTTCCCAGGTTTGGAAAGCTAAGTGATACACGGTGTAACTAGCAAATTTGACAGTTGTGATGGAAACTGCATACAAAAACAGTGTTGTGTTTGCAGAGCAGTTTATTTCCTTTCAGATTAATTACTGACAGATGATGTGTTGTGCTGACAGATGATGTTTTATGCTCTTTATCTGATGAAGCATTACAACTGAATAAAAGATGGAAAGCGAGTACTTATGACCACTTTTAAGGTTCCTCTATCCAAGAGGCTTAAGGATATTTATAGATATATTTTGCAATTGTATCTAACAGGTATTTAATGGGTCACTGAAGTTAAATTTTTAATATTTCATGACATCAATTCATGGATGACTGGAAGCTTTACTTTCTGTAGAATGGTGAATACAAATGGATGTTACAAATTCACAGTCACTTTTGTAGTGTAAACTTGCTGCTTAGTTATCAATTTTTATTAAAAACAAAATGAAAATTTCTTATTGTTGATTGCAGCCATCGGTTTCTGTGCTGTTACAGTGGGGTTTCCTTATTTTTCAAGCAATTAGAGAGGATGATTGACTTACTGAGTGATGGTCTTCATCCTAGTATATGCAACCTTATCATAATTTTCTCCTGCAATGTGTTGATTAGGTTCATTAATTTCCTAGTTTGGCAATCTTTTAGCTTCAGTTCTAGAATGCAAGAACAAAATGAAATGCTGTATTTCAACAGATCAGATCCATATGTGTGAATAATTTTATATGTAATTACTTAAGTCCCTGAAATGGAGATTACCCAGGAGTAAGTGTATGTTGTGAAATTTCTCTTGCTTACAATTGTGTTGTACTCTTTCCTAAGCATCTATTGCTGCTCCTTTCAAGAGACAGCATACTGGGACAGAAGAGATCTTTTGTTTTTTTACGAAGATGATGTATTTGTATATTTCAGTGATACGATTAATTTCTATTTTTATTTCTGTTGCTGTCTGTTTCTATTATAGAACCACTGAAACGAGTGGAGATGTGTGTAGTCACAATGAATATACTGTTAATTCGAGTCTGTTGCAGTGCTTCTCTTGAGTAGTTGGGATACATTTTGTTATTGTGGGCAGTCTTTAAAAGCACTGAGCTCTTACACATGGTATGTATTTTGAGGGCAGGTTGCAGACTATGGAAGTTTATTAGAAACAAACCATATATGAGAAAGAAACTGAGAAACATTATTTCAAGACCAGGTTGGAGGGGGCCGTGGACAGCGTGGTCTAGTATCAGATCTGGAGGTTGGTGGCCCTGCCTATGGCGGTGAGGTTGGAACTTGATGATCCCTTCCAACCCAAGCCATTCTATGATTTTTACCATTAAACAGAATTTTAGATTTGATTTAGTAATCCCAAGGTACAAAATAAATTTCTTTAGATTGTCATTTTTTCAGAGCAAACTCCTACTTCAGACTATTGTAAATGTTACCATTTGTCTGGCCTTGTGGATAAAATGTCTAATTTTTGTATTTCAGAAGTATTTAGGTCAAATCTTCCTGGAGCAGTTGCTTTAATTAAAAATTCTTAAAATCTTTTTTCCCTACATAAGCTTTGGATCAATATTCTTTCAACACTTAATTATCATAATCATAAAAAAATAGACTGCAGTTAACATGCTTTGAAAATCTTTTTCTTAGAGAAAGCAAGGTAATTTTGTCTCAGAAGATACTCCCAAATATCTCATTGTGGGAATTATCCTTTTAATTTCATGAGTTCTGTTCACAGCATTGTGAATCAGTGAGTGCTGATTTTTGTCTGGGCTCAGGTCAGAAATATGAATTGCTTTCGTTATTTTTTCAGTACATTATTGTATCTGCAAACAAAACCAACAGCAGTGAAAGGTTAGCAGTTGTACACAGCTCTATATTTTGCTGAGATGACTGTATCAAAAATTTAGGGGCCTTCCTAAGTGAGTAATTCCTAATGTGAGTATCAAGTCATGTCATTATCACACATATTTGACAACATATTTAAGGTTAGTCTTTACTGTTCTGGATGCAGCTTGTCTTGCATTATCTAGAAAGCTGCCCCTGTGGGACAGAGGTGCTGTAAATGAAGAGTATTAACAACTAGGTGAAAAGTTACTGGAGTTTAGCATTTAAGATTGTGTGCTCAGTATCTTTTTCATTAGAAGTTCTCTTCAGGGAGACAGTCTGTGTGTATGCATGTGCATATACATATATATATATTCACATACGTAAATATAGCTTTCTAAACGCTTCTGGAAAAACACATGGAATGTAAGAGCTCTGATGCGGAAATGAATCTGGGATGGCAGGGTTACAGAGAGGCAGACAGATACTTCCATATTGCCTGTGCCTTGAAAAATACCAAGCCTTTGCTTGGTGTCCATGTTATGAAGCTGACTTAAGTAATAAAAAGAACTGTAAACGTCATTCTCCAGGCGTTCTTTTGACTGTCTGTTACCATTTTTGTTTGCTCTGATTTTAAAGTACAAAAGAGAAAGGCAAGTACTTTTGAGTCATCTGTCTACGACTTGTCTCTGTAGACCCTGTGGGTAGGAGTGCTTTTCCCAGGTTGTTATGGAATAATTCAGATGTTTGTGCATCCAGAAGATTTTAAGTACATTCAGCTCTTGTTTTTCAGCATTTTGGAGGATCAAAATAAACTGCAGTCTGTTCCAAGACTAGCAAATTTCTGAAGAAATTTCCACATATATCCTCGGGTACAGAAATGTATTTTGAGATAAAATTATCTAAGCAAATTCTTAGCGTGCCTGTCAGGGTAGAAGACAAAGTACTTTAAGATTGTTGTGAATTTACTTCTATTGTTCTCTTTCTCCTTGTGCACACTGAATTAATGCTAAAGTAAATGTTCTAAGAGAAAAAGGATCCTTCTCCAAATTTATGTATTAAATAAAAATAGTGGAGAATAAATTTATTTATAATTCTAAAGAGCCATCTAATAATAGTTCCAAGATGAATAAATTATTGAATTGCTTTCAGAAAGTTCTGTTATTGTGACAGAGTGGGTAAGGCTAATCTTTCACTGCTTTTGAGATATCTAGAACTTTTCTAGAAGCTGGTAGGAAGAAGCCTATTTATTTATTTATTCCCCCAGACTGCAGGCTATGGAGAAAATACAGTAATTAATATTGAGAAAGCTGCTGTGGAGACCTAAGAGAGAGGTGAAGGGGAAATATAAAGTAGTAGGATGTAGCAGATGCAGATTTTATTGATATTTATTGATCTATTTAAGCTCTGGTGAATGTGTCATAGCAACTACTAGTTAATATCAGACATGTAGGGAAGAATATACAATTGGCAAACATGGGATGAATGTAGTCTGGTGTACATTACAGCTTCTTACTCTGTGTGGCTCAGCTGTTTGCTGCAGATTTGACAGTCTTTGTGTTTAACAGCCCATGGTTGTATGGGTTGTGTTAAGCTACTTTCTTAACTTCATAAAACCTTGCATCACCTCACTGAACTTTCTTTGGCCAGGTGTGTCACAGACTAACTACATATTTGAAGAAATACCACCTCCTATGTTTTTGTTGCTTACTTTTTTATCTTGCCTTTTTATTTTCCTGGGGTGTTTACTGGACCTTGTTTCAGTATTCATGAAACAGGAACTTCGTTTTCACTGCATTTTGAAAAAGTTGTGGATTTTTTATTATTTATTTATTTACTTATTTGAAAATGTTTTTTGAAAGTAAAGATGTGAAGGCTAGAGATAATGAGAAAGTATGGGTGGGAATACGGTAAAGGAGAGATGAAAGGATGCTGCACTGATGACTCAAGATTTGCAGGTATCTGAGCCATTCTGTGATTCTATAAATTAAATTGTCACCAAGCAAAAAGATATAGAAGACAGATTTGAAGAGAGTTGATCCTAAAAAGAATGTAAATTCTAGGGGAAGGTGAGGATGTCTTCTTGAAGGAAAAAAAGTACATTTGCTTCACGTATGATTGAAGAGAAAAACCATCAAGGAAGCTTATTTGCAGGAAAATGTAGTGGAAACAGACAGCTTCTAGTATGCTGAAATGGTCTGAAAGAAGGTGAGTGACTTACAGGATGGGAGGAGGAGAGAAGGAAAAAAGTGAAAGATTCACACTTACGCCTTGAATCAGCCTATGAAATCAGCAACACGTTTTGTCAAATATTTAGTGTAAGTGGGACACAAAGTTAGACGGAGTACAACAAGGCAAGTGATACACATTGTTTATACAGTGGGAAAAATACCATATGGGAACGATGGTTATGACCCATATAATGGAAACTGGAGGAATTCTGTAATGTAAACATTCAAGATTCTACACCATGGGCTTAAGAAACTTTTCTACTATGAAGAAGTTCATGATATGCATTTAAGATGATATGGTACAAACTAGCAGGCTGAGCAGCATAAAATTCAAGAGTAAGTAAACATTTTTTTCTGAAAACAGAAGGATCATCTTTTAGAAACTCTAAGAAGAGTTGAAGGTTTTGGCTGTTTTAGTGATGGACTGAGTTACCAATGTGACAAAGCCTTGAAAGAGCCAAAAGTTTCAGTTGTTTAAATCTGTAAATGAAGTAAAGTCAGAGATGACCACAATACAGAGATGCAGAATAACAAATGCAAAAGATTTGACTGTAATAAAAACAGTGTGCTCATGTAAATTGGTCCTGAATAAAATGACTTAGGAACCTGAAGCAAGTTTCCTAGGATTCTGAAAAAGTCTTTCTATGGGAGTCATTGTATTAGAGGGAAAATGTTTCTTGCTTTTATGATAAAATTTAGTGCACTCGTGGAAAAAATGCTATGACATAACAGTTTCAGTAACACAGAATGATCATGATTCAGGAAATTCTAAGACTGAAAGCTGAAAGTAGAATTGTAGGGGTATTGCATGGTAATTTTTAAAGGAAAATGTGATGCAAATCTTCTTCCCTGCCATGCTGTCAGAAGTGCAGCCTGGTAACAGCTGAACATAATGAGAAAGCAAATATTTTAAAATTCTTAAATAGGTATAAAAACAGTAATAATTTTAAAAAACAGCAAGCCTAAGCAACAGCAGATTTTAGAGGTAACAAAGTGGTCTGAGCTATCTTGTTGAACATTTAGTGACAGTTATGCTGTCACATCTGGAATTTGCCAACATTTTTGTCTTGTTCAGGTTAATTATCAGTGCCAGCATTCTGCTCGCTCCATCTGAGGAAGTCTTCTGTAAAGTATTGTCAACCCATTGATGAGGCGTGTAGAGAGTGCTTAAGATGTATGTGGTGTGGTGTATAGAGTCAACACAAAAATATGAAAAGAAATGCAAAAATAGCTAGCATAGGGAAAAAAAAAAACCTAACAGCACAAATATTCATAGAAAAAAAAGAAGTCCCCTTCTAATGGGGACTGAATACCTTACAGTTGCACTGCAATGACAAATATGTCTGCCATGCTCTGCAGCATCTTGTTGAGACACCCATGTGTGTGTTACCAACAGAGTTCCTCCCTTGGAGCTATGTCTGGGATATCTCTCTGGCTTTGGTCAGAAACATTTGGGTTACATTCAGAAGATGGTTTAAAAAGAGAAGGAATAACTTAAGCTGAGAAAAAGAGAACAACTGAAGCATATAGTAGTGAACCTTTAACTCTACACTTACAGACTGTAAGCAGTTTGACAGGGTAAAGAATAAGGCAAGAATGGTATGGTATGGTTAGAAAGATTGGAGTGCTACTGAGATAGGAAACTTTGACCAACTACCAATGGAAAATGTGACAAAATACTTTATGAAGTATTTAACTGGCTGTTAAAATGTAAGCAGTCAGAAAAATATTGATTTCGTAATTTTTATCAAAACAGTTTTGATCAGTTGCTGGCTTAAATATATGTAATTGTTATTTCTATCGTTAATTTCCCATTTGTTGGCTTTCCTACCAGGGCTGGCACACCAAACGTACTCTGGATATAATTTTGATTGAAATCATTTTGAGCAGGTTTTTTTTCTGCTCACGTAATTTGTACTGGGGTCATTGGATTCAGCTCCAGGAGACTAGTTCTGCAGTCATGGTGACTGAAGTGTGCTTTCTAAATAGCATCTGGTTTTCAGACTGTCTTATTGAGCAGCAGCAGCTTTAACATGTGCCTGAGTTGAACTACATGCAGCAGTGGGGTTTGAACAAGTGCACGAGCTGCGTTTGTGCTTTGAGGGCCGTGTGGTGGTGGTGCTGCAGAGTACTCGGGTGCATGTAAATTTTAATGATTGTGAAATAATATAGCACTGTTGTCTGAGTCTTATAACTTAAATTATGGAAGTTCTTAATACCTTGATTAGTTTGAGGTTCAGAATCATAAAAGAGGCTAAAGCTGTCAGTTTCTGAAAGTAACCCAGGCTTAAGAGTTGTGGTTAATAGTACCGCAAGGTAATTAGAAATTGTAGACTGTGGAGATGAAAAATACCTTGTAGATCATCCAGTACATCTCTGCCAGTTTGAGATTTGTTCCTAAGGCAGTATTTTTCAATGGGATTTTGTCTAGTCCAGTTGAAATATCACCAAATATGGTGATATTTCAGTCGCATCTCTTATAACAGGCAACATCATTTTCTCAGTTTAGTTTTATCCATTAAGTTCGAGATACGCCACACGATTTATCCAGACTTCTTCCTGAGATAGTCTGTTGTTACAGAACCAAACCAAAGCCATGTGTGCCTGTACCTCTGCTCTGAATTCAGTTGTGTTCTGCACCTCTGTCAGTGCTTTCAGGCATGCCGTGTCAATGGGAAGAGCCTGGCCTTTCCCCATGGACAGCTCTCACTTCTGGAATTCTTCTTGCCCCCTCACAGCAGCGTGCTAACAAAGCCTGCCTTTGTTTCTGTGGGGGAATGATGCAAGGCCATCTGTTAGCTCAGACTGATAGGAAAAAGGCAGCCTTTAAGGATGGCTGGTGGGTTACTCTGTGTTTTTTCCAGAGGTTTGACCATGTCCGTCTCTGACCAGCGAATCTTCAGAAGCATTCTGAGGGGTCGCTGCAGCAACAATTGGCCGTGTATGTGTGGGTATTCCCACCTTGCAGCCAGGCTTACAGCAGCAGGTTTCTCACATAAATACATTCTAAAGAAAGCTCAGTCCTGGTTTATTTTATAACATAAAAATGACACCTATTCCTTTTTCCCTTTCAGTTAAGTTTTCTTTAGATTTTCTTGTTCCTCTGGTAGAAAATTCCATTTACTTATTAGCTTTTGCTGGTATTAAATTATTGCCACGTATAACTTTAATTTTATGGATAGCTTTAAAATATTTCTCCCAACTGTAATTTCCTTTGTTCAGAAGATTCTCAGTAAATATTCTTCTTTTATGTCTCCCACACAGTTCTTCTGGCTAGTTGCTAGGCTCTTCTTGCCAGATGTTTTTTCCCAGCTTTTGTGACAATGAAATGCAGCCACTGTATGCACAGTATTTAAAGAAAAAAAAAAAAGCTTTGAACACTTCTTTGTGCTAAGAAGTATAATTAGTTGATACTTCTTTAGTTTTTCCAAATATGCTGACATGTCTTCATTTAAGAATAGGTTACCTCCAAAGTTACCCATGCCCCAAGTAAGTGCCACATGCTCAGCTAAGGGGAACCTAAATCCGTTGCATCAGGGAAAATCGAGCCTTCTGTGACCTAGACGATGTAATAACTGTTTGATGAAGAAAATCATCTTTCCTATGCGTCAGATCTGGATAGATAGGTTGAGCACAATATGCTTCAGGGACTAAATTCCGCTAGTAGCAAAACTGAATCTTCTGACCAAACAACTTACTGTCAGAAGTGTGCGTCGCCCAGTTCTGTCGCTGGCCAATCAGTGGAAGTGTTGGACTGTATTTGTATAAAACAGGGGACAAACAAACAAAAAAAAGTTATTGCTTTGGGGTGACAGAACCTTTATAAAACCCTTGGTTTTGATTTTTCCTGAACCTGATGAGAAAGCTGTGCAAATAGAGCTCTGGGCTGGTGCCCACAGAGCAACATGGAGGCTCTTGCATGTGTCCTCCTGATTTCTCTGCCTGTCTCTATGTATGAAGTAGACACCTGTAGCTAGGTCTTGAATTCTACTCCAAAGACTTGCAAGTTAGGTATTCTAGAATATAACATTTGACTGTTTGTAGGTGGACTGGTCCCAGGGCTGCTACCCTGAGGTACAGACTCTGTTTTTTTCAGTACTGAGCCTCTTCAAAGAGAGAATTGTTTCCTACCTGAATTAATTAAAAACACGCATGAATTCAAAACAGCAATTCTGTCTACCTCTTTCTTTTTAAGCAGTCTCAATTTCAGAGCTCAGTGTTTAGACATTCCTTTCACTGTGATGACACTTTTATTAAGCTAAATACGTGGAGGACTTTTGAAAGAAATGAATAAAATGTGGCTTGCTAAGTAACTAATTCTGACCTGATCAAAAATCTTGTGTATGGTAATATTGGGTATGAAACATTAATGAAACTTCACATGTAGTCTGACACTATGTTGGATTTATAGTGTCAGCCTTCAGTGAGGAATTTTATACTGCTGACCTTACGTTACATATGTGGCATTTGGTGATAGTTGAAAAAAAATCAGTTATGATTTGCTGTTAAATCATGGCTGGAACATTTGCAATGCAGCAGCAGAGTCACTTCTGCATCCCACAAAACTGCGATAGCTCCAAGCTATCTCTAGGCTTTTCCTGGGCTCATTGGAAGCTTTTAGGAGCCTTTGGCAATCCCTTCATTGGTAATTTCTGAACATGGGGCCAGCTGCAAGTGCATATCACAGAAGTGATTAGGCAGTAATGGGGCACTGGGGTGTAAAACAGCAATTGCAGCAGCAGACTACTACATAGTGTTTCTTCAGTAGCTAAATAAAGACTTTGTTGGATGAAGAGTGAAGAAAAATATGCTCTTGTGAGTATTCTAAGAAAATAAACACCTAACAAGTTGGAGATTGATTACAATTCAATGACAAGTTCGAAGTGATTAATGATCTGTGTTTTGAGCCATGCACACTACAGCAAGTTCAGTTTTCTTAAATGCTGTCGGCACTAACAATTTGTAAATCATCTGCTTCTCTTTAATGTAATTTATAGAGATGAATTAAGTCTTTGTCTTGATGAGCAGAGGGAGGCCTGTGTTCCTTAAGCAGACTCCAAATACCTTGCAGAAAGATGACATCCTAATTACTCTTGCCATATACAAGAAAGTTAAGCACAGGCTCATATAAAAGATTGCCTCATTCTTGATGCTCGTATTTTTTTCTCTTCTCCACAGACATCATTTTCTCATATCATGTCCACATGAGGGAAAATCATTTGTACCTCCTGCAAGCCCTGTCACATGTTTGAAGACAAAGTTCACTTCTAGTGGAAGAGTGGGGTTTATACTGAGTTAGGTTTTTTTCTTAATTGATGCTGATACTTGCTACCTTTTATGGCAGCATGCTTCCTTGAAGTTTCGAATTGATGCTCTTTCTTGATACATTCATGCTTCAGATATTCCTTTCTATATTATCTGTACACAGAAGCAGGCCATGGCCTTTTGTTTTGTGGTGGTGGTTTGTTTGTTTTCTGAAAAGTAGGGCTTTGCTGAGATACCAGTTCTTGTTGCACTGAGCTGTCAGCAGCATCTTTGGCAAAGGCTAGGGAAATATTTTCTTGTTCTCTGCTTTTACCTCTTTCCCTCCCATGGGTGGTGGTAGGGCAGCAGCAGAATCACCACAGGATTTTTTCCTGAGGCAGAACAGCCTGACTGCATTCAGCGCTGACGTCCCTTGACTGCACTTCAGTGATACTGCAGTCATCCCTGGGAAGAAGAAGACAGTGACAAATATGCCGGTACATTGCTGTACTGGTGCAATAATCGGCAGCTCTGCCAAGACACTGCATGAGTGTTTATAGGCAAGTTTCTGTCCTTTCAGGCACTACTCATTTTAAGCACATGGTCTTCAGACCTTTCCTTTCCAACCTTCAAATTCCTTTCTTTTAGCTGGAATACAGCGATACTATCCATCTGTTCAAAATGTGGTGTGAGCTGGCACAAGAAAATTCAACTTTGAGTGTGAAAATTCAAGAGGAGGTCTTCAGATATAAAGGAAAGAGGATCAAAGTCTGTCCTGGCTGTCGGGCAGAGATCTGGAAGATGTTCAGTTCATGCCTGTTATTCTCCCCCAAGATCTTTCTCTCTCTGATCGCAACTCCAGAATAACTTTGATTTGAAGGATTTAGCTTGTATGCCTTGCTGCCTGTGCTGAAAATGTCATAGAGAAAATGTACAAACATTCCTGAGTTCTCTGGTTCCAGGACTATGTGAAAATCAGTGAGAAACCAAGAGTAACTTTCTGAAGTATGAGAATATTGTAACTTGGGAAGATGCACTGATAACCAATAGGAAAAAAAAAGATTTCCACTGCTATTCATGTTAGCAAAAATGATTACTATTACTGATGTTTCTTTGTAGATCACTTCCCTTGTGACTCTCCAGTTGTTGTCCGTGGTTGGCAACAATGACCAGCTCGATGGACCCCGATACAAATGTACCGTATCTCTGGACTTCATCAGAGCTATTGCCAGGTGAGCCTACGAGAGACCTGAGTGTTATATGTGCTAATGTGAATGAGACTTGAAACCTGTATTTTTCCCAGTCTTTATGTTAGCTCTCTGCAGATCAGAATGGAATTCTGTGGATATGTTTTTGAAGAATAAGTGAATGAGTGTTATCTACGAGAGGTGTTGAACTTGTGATAAATTTCAATCCTGTTTTGAAAAACAACTATCTTAGAGTGACAGGAGTAGGCCAAGGAACTGCTTTAGTGTGTCATAGTAACATACTGTCTTTGTGCTTAATGAAAGTCAAGAACTTCCTGTGAAAATACTGATCTAAAACAGCAGTCCATTTTATTACCAGAGTCACATTATGGTATTTAAGTCCAAACCGATATTTAATTCTTGGAAGTGTTATTTTACAACGTACATAAAAGCTGCTTAGGTTATAAGAAATCTTCCACGCTGTCTATCTTCTGTAGTTGATACAAACTAATTCAGTAAATCAAGTAGGTATGTCGAAGGTAGTAATTACCTGTTCTTTCAAAGCCTTCAGTCTGGGAGTTGGAGAGCAGTTCCAGATGCATCAGGAGAGCTGGTGATAAATTACAGATAGAACTGCATGCAGTATATAGGCAACAATCCAACCGATACCTCACTGATGTGAATTCCAAACAGCATTACCTCACACGTGTTGCTGCAGCCAGCTCAACTAGCAGGTCTTGGTTAAAGAATGTGTAGCCAGACCAGAGCCTAGGAATGACATGTGGCAAAAAGGAGAAAGGTTATGAAGGCCACCTCTCCTCTGTAATATGGGACTTCAGAGGAATCTGTGTTTCAGACTATATTCCTTATTCTCAGTGCACAAGTTGCTTCCTTGAGCTATGAAATGTCTGATAGTCTGGTCAGTAAACCACACAGGCACAGTGGAGCAAAACTTCATCTGGTTCAGGCCTGGCTGGACCATAACTGCTAGCACCTCCAGGGTTTTGCTGCATCAATTTGCTGTTCCCAGCAATAAAG
This sequence comes from Gallus gallus, assembly GCF_016699485.2. Classification (NCBI taxonomy): domain Eukaryota; kingdom Metazoa; phylum Chordata; class Aves; order Galliformes; family Phasianidae; genus Gallus; species Gallus gallus. Next base: position 13,549,706 of record NC_052532.1, on the reverse strand, counting down.
TCACATGTGAATGATGCCCCGAAAAAGCTCCCACTGGTACCAAGTACAGCAGACCATCTGTTTAGCAACATGGATCACTGTGTGCAGACATCCCCATGCTCTTGCTTCTGCTCTGACTCTTACTATGAGTACAGTAACCAGATTCTAAACTCTGTCCTGACTATGAGGGTTCTCCAATTCAGACACTTGAAACAACAGCCCTTCGCTTACAACTTCAGCATCCTTTGAAGTCTTGTGGACTCTATTAGATTTGCCCTAGGTGGAGACAGGTGGAGAGAAAACAGGACCAAAACTTGGGCTAATGCAGCTCACGTTTAACAGAGAAAGTTGATAGAGATGTCACTTCAAACCTCAGTGCACAACACACTGCTCTGGCCTTTAGATCAGATGTGCATGCATATATCCTGACTGATTTTTCATAAAGATGATTTTTTATAAAGAAGGCAGCAATTCCCTCCCCACCTCCAAGTAATTTGGAAGTGTTCATAGGCTGCACAAATAAGTCCATTTAAGTGATCTAAAGTTTTAAAGTCAGACTGTTCTTTAATCCTGCTCTGTTGTTTTTTTTTTTCCTGTAATTATTCCTTTGTTACAAATGTTTGAGTTTTTTTCCAACCCACTGTCTTTATTATATCCTTAAGAAAGACGCAGGTGAGATTAAAAGTTTCATGAACCCACAATAAATGGGTTTCTCCCTTGTCTTGATGAGACTTGCTAAAGCCTGAATGTGTGATCATTGGCTAGCTGGGCTATAACATTGCAGCTGTCTGTAGTTTTTAACCACAAATGGAAGAAGTTATACTTATTGCAGAGAAGGAACTACTTTCTCATTTCAACCACAGTACACCTTGAGTAAGCAGACGGTCTCCTGATTCTTTCATCTCCATTACTGCAATAGCACTAAAATAACTTTAGTCATCAAAATCCTCAAATACCTCATCCTTGTTAGCATCTCAGCCTTGCTGCTGGGCAAACTTACTTCTACAGGGCTGGAGAGTAGGACAGGCAATTGTGCCCTCTCCTTCCCCTCCCCACCCCTATTCAAGCTATTCATGTATTTATCTATCTATCTAGTAGAACTCCATGTCTATCTCTATTCTATGACGTACGTTCAGCCTTTGCAGATAAATTCCCATTCTTTTTACTACGTAGTATTTGCATTTTCAGTTCAAGTCAGTTTAGACATTTCTTTTTAAGAAATTTTTCATTTCTGATAGACAGATCTCAAACTCAAGTTCATAATCTTTCTGTAGCTGAAGTAAGAATCACTTAATGTTCAGAGAATGTAATGAAGCTTTTCATATAGTCTCCAATGATCTTGTTCTTACGACAGTGGTTGAGTTCCATTTAGCTAATAAGGTTGGTGTTTTTTAGAATGCGATTTGTTCCTGCAGAAAGCCTTATAACTAGCATTTTTCTTGAACAACGTAAGGTAATATGAATCTAACAGTGGCATTTAATTTCCTTTAATTTTGTCATTGGATTATTAGGTAGACTCCAACACGTTGTATCTCATTAGGTAGTTCTTTCTGAACTTTTTCTCTGCTCAACGTGGTGTTCTATAGAAACTTTTTGAAAGTAGGTTACAGAATAGTGCGTGAGTAGAGAATATTAAATGATTGCAGCCTGGAAAATAAGACATTCAGTCAGTTAATCTCACTTAGCATTGAGAACAGTTACTTTTGAATCGTTGAATACTTAAAAACACAAAAACCAAAAAAACTTTTAATTTTATTCTTGTCATTATATGCAGTAATTTGTGTTATTTGTTCAGGCAGTAAATCTCAAAGTCTGAGTGATAGATTGCATGACAGAATGAGTTTGAAGACAAAAAAAATAATTATATGTTTTATTTTACTGCTGTTCGTTCTGCCTGCTATTAAAGTATAAAAGTATACATTAAAATCTTCTATCCTATTGAGTAGTATTCTCGGATTTTTCAAATTTAGCTACGAATGTGGGTCAACTAGTGTCAAGACTGAAAGAACACAGACTGCAAATGAGTGGAGATGAAGGAGTTCTGTAGTACATGGTAAAACAGGTGTTTTGGAAAAGGAACAAAACATGCAATGGCATAAAAGACTGCAACTTTGCATCACCAACAGGAATTTCATATTTACCATGTGAAAATGTATTTACTTAGGTATTTTTACTGCTTAATGACTGGAATAAGAATCATTCAGTTGTTGCTAGAAAGCTGCTTCATTTTTTTCAAACTTTACAAAATTTGAATAAATAGAAGGTAGGAAGTTAATTAAAAATTACGTTAAAAATCAATTCTTGATGGCTTTATTTGGAGATATTCCTTGATTGTGATAGAGCTGTGTCTCACGTATGTGTCTCCAAACAGGTTGAAGTGTTAGCACTACTACAATGATTGCTCCAATATACTGTGTTTTTGTTTATAGGACTGTGAACTTCGACATAATAAAGTACTTGTACGATTTCTTGTGAAAACAAGCTTCACAGCCATATGGACACTGTGACAATGACTAAGGCAAGCTGTGTTCATCTCTCTACTTAGCTGGCCAGAAAGAAGAGTATTTTGGCTCTTTTGGATTTGTCCAAACAGGTGCTGGCCCAGCATGGATTCTGATGAAAATATTCTGATTGGTCTGGGTAGATCTGAGCAGAGGACTATTTACTGGAGACCCTGGAGTATTTGGAAGCAATGTGTTAATTATAAACAGCAGGGTTTGAGCACAATCTGTTCTACTCTTAATGATGTTATCTTAACACTGAAATTGCCTGAAACCCATTTACTTAGGACTGCATTTTGCTCTATGAACTCTCCCCAGTGCTTTGAACGTGGCAGCAGCCCTTGTTTGTATGCCCAGTCTTTTCACTTCCTCTCCACAGGAATCTTTCCAATTGCCTGCCAAAGTAGCTTTTCCTGAGGCTACCATTTTAGGAGAGTGGAGTAGCAGAATACAATAAATATAAGAAAATATTTAAAATCAAGCTGGTATGAATGCTTCAGTCATTCGTAGGCAGAGTGTTACACTGTTATATGGAGATCACAATGATTGGGAACTCCCAATTAATCATCATACTGTCCTTTTTTCAGCCCATTCATAAATGTTAACTACAAATATTTTTATGATGCTTCTAAAAACTCATTGATTCGTGAAATTCTAACCTGGTATTGAACTTGAAAGGTTTTTTTTTTTTTTTCTGCTTGAACATTTTATATTCCCTTTAAGCTCATCCATTTCTGTGGAGTGCTAATTATAATGCTGTTTTGAAAGAATGTAATTTAAGATACACACTGTGGTGGTTTTTGTAACAACGTCTGTCCTATAGAGAAGTGTGGCACAGCTGCCTTTCCATCAGAAAGGGAGAGGTTCAACAGTTGGCAGAGTATTCCTGTAGCAGTTGCCCAAACAAGGTTTAATAGTGAATAATCAATGCAGTTCTGTAACAGCACAAGGCTTTGATTTTGGAAATATGTGGTAGAATACACTGAAACTATATTTGTGTCCAGTTTACAAGCAGAGGAGTCCCAGCTTCTGTTACCTTTATAGAGTATTGAAATCCACTGGCCCACTTAAGGATTATTGCCTTCATAAATCTAAAGTTTTTTCACCATCTTGAAGACTCAGGGCCCCACAGCCTGTTATTTGGGTATTTTGTTCCTGAATGCTTGACTTTCGCTGTTTAATAGTGTAAGACCGTGCTATGTCATCTGTTGACAATTATGGATTTCTAAAAAGAAAAATGCACACTTGTCTTGATATTGGAGATGGTCAAATACCCTGAACATGTGTAGCTCTTTCTCATTTTTTTTTTTTCCAATTGTGAACGTGTAGCCAGCCTTCTGCTTCTGGATTTGGACTCAGATGAAGGAGTTCCAGGTGAGTCTAAACAACAAAAGCATCCTTCTGGCCAAGCTGTCATTTCCCTCCTCAGGAGAATGTGAAAGGGCAGGAATGAGTCATCTCTGCGATCCGTTTTCCTTCCGACTGCTGAGCTACATCAAACCCTGCACCTGTCCATGAGGTGGCAACATTTGTCATGCTTGCTGAAGTAAATGGATGCAAATACATGACCTGCTTCAAAATGTTTATTGCCTACTTTTGTTTTTACTAATAAAAATGTATACAAGTTGTTCTTGGGACTAAGCTTTACAGCTAGTTCTTTTTTTGGAGCTTGTGATGGGCTGAGCTCAGCTCTTGTGCTTGGCCTGACTACCAAGAGCTGAAAATTGGTGAAGGAAGTTTGAGCTGTTACACGTAAACTAGCCCATGCAGAGAAACAGCCATGCATCATAGCTTTTCCAGACATCTGATGTGGATTGCACTTGGATATATGAAACATAATGTAATTGATGCTATTTTATGTAGTCCTACAACTCTTGAATCACAAAATCTTGAAAATTCTGCAGCTGACCTTGTTTACAGCTTTCAACAAAGGGCGGCGGGGCTGTACTGCTGGAGAGGGACAGTGCCAGCTTATGAAGGTCCTGCTCAGTGGTTGCCAGGATGGCTGAAAACCAGAACACCTACCGAGTCAGTACTATAAGAAGCACTTCTTTGGAAAGCTTTACCACCAACAGCAAGTTCTGAATAGTACAGCACTTCAAATTACCCTGCGTAAAAATATCAGAAATACTCAAATAGTTCCAAAGAATGCATCCAAACAGAATACCAGCAGAACATGGAATACGTCCTATGTGAGTATAAGGATGCATAAGAAAACCTTGCCATCTTGGAGTCAGGCAGTGTTTATACCTAATGTCCTACCAGAAGGAAATAAGTAGGATTTTTACCACTTGGGCTAATAGCTGATCATTTCAGGAATGTTTTTAATGCTGTTGATGATGTACATTGATAGAAGATGCAAAGTCTAAGGTTTCAAACAAAAAAGAAAGAACAAGCATAATGGTCTTCTGCTCTGGTATAAAAACAAGTTGACCCCAGCTCAATGTTGTATGGTTAAATCAATTCCAAAATCTTAGTATTTTTAACTGTGTGAATCTATAAACACACATAGGCACTTGTAGTAGTATGTAATGATATGCACAGTATTACTTATTTTAAAGTTAGAATTCAGTTGGATATTATAAATCACCAATGTGTGTAGGTAAATGTTGTTTCTTTTTCACTGTTCTAAAAAGGGATCAAGAGCAGAACCAGTTGAGGACCTAATTTCTTATAGGTGCTAGGCAATACACAGGCAATATACGTGGAAAATACTAAACATGCTATGTTTCAGAACTGATGTGCCTTTGCAGATGTTTGAGTGTGGAACAAAACCAATCACAGTAAGTTCTGGTTTAGGTTGCTGCTGGAAAGATGTTCCATTAGCCTTGCAGCGAATGTGTTCGTTTGGTTGTCCAACCTTGTCTGTTAATCCCATTAATCCCAGATAGAAGACCAGACTGTCAGAACTACCAAACCCCCTTTTTGGGACACAAAGAATGGGTGACACAAAGTATGGGTCTTAGAAAATAAGCACTGAGAAAATGTGATGCTGGAGGATATGTTTTGTAGTGCAATTTCTTCCCCGCTAGCCTGATGATCATTACCAGTGTAAATCTGGAGGCTGAGGCTACGCATAGTTGTCGGATGCAGTTAATTTGACTAAACAAAGTTACCTGGAGAAGGAGTAGTTACTGGGGATCCCTTACCTGGAACTGCTGTCCTTTCACTGTATGCGCTTTGGTGACCTTTTTGAAAGATTCCTATCAAGTGATATAAAAGTTAAAGCTGAATCAGCAGAATGAGAATGAGCAAGGTGACTGAGGTGTGGATGATGGATGTAGGCTATAACTATGCTGATGATGGATAGTGGGATTTATTCTAACAAACTAGAAATACCTCTATATATCCATATCAATGAGTTTATGAATTACTGCTGAGTGTCCTATTATGTACCTTAGCAATATTTCAGTTTAAGACCCCATTTTCATGGGTGAAGTCTTGGGCTTCCGGCTCCCCAGAACTGGAATTGCACCCATCCTACAGGTGAATTTGAGAGCTGTGCAAAAGATGCAGAGCAAGAGAAATCCTCAGTACTTCAGTGCAGGAGCGTGTATTTAATGAATACCAGGATTTTTTTTTTAATAGTTTGTTATTCAAAAAGTATTACAATACTTTAAAAATTATAAATGCATAGTACCTATATTTAGTGCCTGGTCCGCACGTCTACTGGAGCTGGGTCTTGTTCTTAAAAGAATAAAGTAATGGGGAAAGAATTGCATCTATCACAAAGTTGCAGAGAAATTGGTGCCCTTAAATACCTGACTTCATCAATGGCTGCATTTTCATAGCAATAGCCTAGAGATTTTCTTTTAAAAGAGTCTTGTAAGAGTGCATCCTCGTGTAGTATGAAGGAAATGTATTCTTTTTTGACAGAGATTTACCTTACTCTGCTTCTCCCAGAACTCGCTGTGCTGACCATAATAATCCCTGTGGCTATTTTCTTATTTTTTGTTAGTTAAAAGAAGTGAATTGGTTACTTGAACATTTTCTGACATCTGGTGCTGCTGTACACCAAGATTTACATATGTGAGCATAGATCCATTTTTCCCTTGGTGAAATTTTTCCAGTATCCAAGTAGATTTGCCAAGCCCATTCAGGCGCTACCTGCTTCCCTCTAACTGGAACAGACAGCCATGCCAGGAAAATAGTGTGAAGGATGGGATTCCCAGCAGGAACGTAGGAGATATTACATGTCTGTGACCTGTAAGCAAAACGCAGACGGTTGAATATCCCAGGATTAGATATTCCCTCTGCACCTCCGTTGGCAGAGGTAGCACGGAAGAGCAAGGAACAGCAGGTTCTTAGGGATTGCCTGGAGTTAGGCGTGCTATGTGCTTCAGTCTGCCCAGTTTGGAAACAGATTTCCTCCATCCAGGATTTGATGCTACTGATGTGACAGTAACTTCTGGTTTCTCAATGTCAGTGGCAGTTTCTGCCAGAACAAAAAGTTGGAAGTCATACTGCTTGTTGTTTGACATTGGCAATATATCACCCATATATTTGAAAACCCACGTATTTGTAAATATTTGGGTTTCCAATATTAAGAAGCTTACAAGAAAGACCAAGGTGGTTTGTTGAGCAGCCTGTGCCCATTCGTGTTTCCGTGCTGTTTAGGTTAAACAAGTAATTCACTGTCCAATAGGAAGGTCATCTTTGAGAAACAGTATGTTGCACAAAGTGGCATAGGTGGATTTAACGTTCGAGATGTTGTAATGGATTATACTTATGTTGCCTCCTCCTATGTAAATGATTAGAAACCCTTTTTCCCTCAAAGTGGGCAAGGGAGCAGCTTTCTTAGAGCTGATCAGAGGAACCAAGGGAAGAGTAGAGCAAAGAAAAGGGCAGTCCAGAGCATCAGAAAGGGTCCCTTACTCTTCTTCTGCTTGGTTCAAAGCCTTCAGTGAGCTAGCAAAGTGGGCCGCCTGCATTGGCCTTCCTGTGCCATGGGTGCACATTGTTGGAGCATCCTGTTGTCTCATAACGTCTCTTGTCCTGCCAACACTTGTGTGGGTGTTCATGAGTGTTGACTGGAGACTCAAGGGCAGGTGTTTGGCTTCAGCAATGTTGTTTTTTCCAAAATTTGATTAAGCACATTGTGCCATGATGACTGTGTAGCTGGTTGTCATCTTGTTGATGTTTGTTTTACAAGTTTGTTGGATTTTGATGAAATGTTGATGAAAAACAAATGGCAATGAGACCCAGCTTAGCAGGATGTGATTTTCCATGAGCAGCAAAGCAAAGGTGCTCTTCTCTCTAAATTTGTTCAGAAATGCATTCAGTACATATGTTCTGTTTTCCTGGCACACATGGATTTTCAGCAGAACAGGATTTTTAATGTGCAAATACTTTCTTCTCTGCATTTGATTCTTACTTGGGGAAGTATATAAGTATATAAATTAATTTATAAGATGTTTAGATATTTGAGTTCAGATGAAGGAATTGAGGATAAGATAGGACCAGTAGGGCTGGAAAACAAGGCTTTGCTAGCTGGCTTTTCTGGTGTTCATGCACTGAGAGTGCAACAGCTGTGCGCTCCTCTGCATTCACACAGGCAATGAGAGCTTTCATACAGATACTTCTAAATCCTGGCTGGAAAGAGCTTAGCAAGGAGTAACCTTTCATTCATCAGTAGCAAGGCACTGGAACAGGTTGCCCAGAGAGGTGGTGGATGCCCCAGCCCTGGAGACATTCAAGGTCTGGATGGGTGGGTCTCTGAGCATCTGCTCTAGCTGTAGGGGTCCCTGTTCATCACCATGGAGTTGGTCTAGATGACCTTTAAGGGTCCCTTCCAACTCAACTGATTCCATCATTCTGTGTTCTTCAAAGGGGACCTGTGGTGATACTCCCCTGCAGCTCCAGTGGTTCTGAATTGCAGACACCTGGAGGAATGCCCATCCCATTATCTCACGGTGATGTTTCCCATGCAATTTTTGATTATTCCCTAAGGATGCAGTTAAAAGGAAAAAAAGGTAAATAGCTGGGAATCCAGCTACAATTCAGGAATTTCGGAGGACTGAGTATAAGTACCACCAGAAGGGCAAAGCATTGCTGCCACAACAGACCCATGGTCCTTCCCTCCCAGAGCTTCCTCCTGCAGCGACGTGAGCGCTTCTGCTTCACTTGCCTGGGCTGCGGGCGTGTGCGGTAACCTGAAATAGCTTCCCCTGCATCATTGTTACTTCAGGCATGCTAGAATGCATGTGGTGCTATTGCTAGAGACGCATTTGTCTCTATTCAATTTCAGGATTTCAAGAACAGGGGTTTCTGGTTGATGGCAACAGAAGTAAATAGGATGCTCACGTGAATGGTCAGTTTTCTGCAAAGTGTTCTCCTCAGCGATCCCTCCACCACTCACCACCCACATTTAAAATCATAGAATCATAGAATGGCGTGGGTTGAAAAGGGCCACAATGATCATCGAGTTTCAACCCCCCCTGCTATGTGCAGGGTCACCAACCACCAGACCAGGCTGCCCAGAGCCACATCCAGCCTGGCCTTGAATGCCTCCAGGGATGGGGCATCCACAGCCTCCTTGGGCAACCTGTTCCAGTGTGTCACCACCCTCTGTGTGAAAAACCTCCTCCTAATATCCAACCTAAACCTCCCCTGTCTCAGTTTAAAACCATTCCCCCTTGTCCTATCACTATCTACCCTCAAAAACAACCATTCCCCCTCCTGTTTATACGCTCCCTTCAAGTACTGGAAGGCCGCAATGAGGTCTCCCCGGAGCCTTCTCTTCTCCAAGCTAAACAAGCCCAGTTCCCTCAACCTTTCCTCATAGGAGAGGTGCCCCAGCCCTCTGATGGGATGAGAATAGACTTGTTTGTGTTTCTGTCTAGATGGTCTGTGTGTAACCCAGCTGTAAACTCAATTCTTTTGCTCCTCGCTACCTCATCTCCAGTACCTTCTCTAAATCACAGGAGCAACAGAGCTTTTCAGTGAAACAGTCACAACATTTTTTTGTATCAGTATCAAAAAAGAAGACACCAGCTTTGGTTTTCCTTCATACAGTTAGCCAAGTCTTGCTGAAGTTCCTTTACCCTCGAGATAGAAATTGTGCTAAGGCTGACGCACCCATTATAGGAAAAATTGTTAATTTTTTGCAAAATTCTGAGAAGCTAATGAGTTTATATTATGGGAAAAAAGCAGATAATCTCTATTATAGCCACTGCTGCTCATAGCAGCTGTAACACTGAATAGCATCCATGTCCTGTCCTGTAGTTATTTTTCATGCGGAGTGAATACTATTGTTGGCAGCCTTTTACTTTCCCCTACACACCTTCTTCGAAAATCAGACCTGTGAGGAGACAAGGCGGCCTGGTTGGCTTGGGGAGCATTTGCAGAAATAAATTAATCTGTTCACTAAAATAAAAGTCCCTTAAGTCCCAATTACAGAAAGCTGCTTAAGTGTGCAGCACAACTTCATGAATCTTTGGTGCTGAAGGCAATTAAGTGCGTGAGCGTAGACAGCTGTTTCCGTCAGTGGCTGAGAACAGCACATCCATCAGAACAGAGCCGTCTCTGCATTTGCACAGCCGAAGAGATGTGGGGATACTGGCGGAGGCCGGGTGGTGCTGTGCTTGGTGTGCCGTTTCCTTTGCGCCATCCTATCCTGGGAAAGAGAGGGTGCTGATAGAGCACGGTAAGATCATGAATTTTGAATGTTGCTCTCGATAAGGCATGGAGCCATGATGATCCAGCCATGCTGCTGGAGCTGTTGCAGCCTCCTTCAGGCTGGTGTCTCTGTTGCTGCCCAAAATAGTGAATCCAGCAGGTCGTGGGGATCCAGATCTCTGTGTGGGACAGACCCGTTCTTCATTCAGCTTGTTTAAATGGCAGGAGAAAATCTGCCTCAGTGAGGACCAGGATAACCCTCTATAGGTTGTACCTGATGGTCCTCACTCATTAAAAACGTGAATTTCTGCATGGAATCAGCCATGTAGGCTGCTTTAAGAGTTCCAACTTCAGCTGCTGGGAAAGTAATTCTTTTATTTTTAGGAGGTTAAGGAGCATCATTTTTCTGCTAACCTTTTCTCTTTTGAATTCTTTTCTACAGATGCCTTCCAGAAATCTTTGGATGTTTGATATGTTACTATAGATATATAGTAAAATTGTGACAGTTTTCTTATTGCTCAAAACCTGCGGTTTCCTGCAGAGACCTTTTCTTTGCTGCAGCCGCATTGCCAAGTTGTCAGAGCATTAATTAAACCAGAAGAATAAGGCGTTGCGTGTCATTTCCTACACTGGATGCCTCCGTGTCAGGGACACATCTCCATGGCAAGAACCTGTACATACACACAGAATAAGCCTGGCAACAGTACAAAAGCTCACACAGGCTTCTGAGTGAAAAATGTGGCAGAGGAAAATATGGAATTTAAAGCAAGGTATTTTGGGGAAATTGTTTGGTGGATGCTTAATTTCTTAAGCACCAATGTGATGGTTTCAATTGGATACGGTGTGTATTCCGGTGTTATTTTTAGTCTCCGTATATTAGATGTATTAGATACATATTGGCTCAAACCTTAAAAGGTTTCTCATTTTAAAACCCCTCATTCATTACAGGTGACGGAGTGCTCCTTTGTGGGATTACAGATTCTCTGTGCAGGCACATAAAGTTATGTGGAATGAAACTTCATTCCGTATAAACTACCAATAATTTGCATGTGTTTCATTTTGCTGCATGAATCAAAATGTCTTCATTTCATGTATTATACATCACCTCACAATTTTATGTACGTTTACTGCGCTGTTTAGGAGCCAGAAAATACAGCACACGTGTTGACGCTTTTCCTGCAATAAAACCCTTAAACTGTAATTGCAGTCCCCTGCTTGCTAACACTGCAGGCAGAGCCACAGCGTTAGAGAAATGGGAGCATTTTCTCTCACATTGGCTATATTGTGACTATACTGACAAATAGTGTTTTGCAGCTGAGAATTTGCTCTATCAAATAGAATTATTGTGCTCTTTGTTGTAGTTTCTATGGAAATAAACAGGAGGCATTACTTTCGGAGCAACCCATGTACATACATACTTGAAAGAAAAAAAGTGTTTTGTTATGAGGACCATAGGATAAGGAGGCAGTACCTGGAGTTTCATGCTTACAACTCATGGGCACGTGGGGATCTCCCTGTCTTCTCACTGTGCTCAGAGCAGTTCCTGATCACTTGCAACGGCTCTCCAGGGAGGAGGAGCCTTCAATAGGTTGCACCTGGCTGTGCCACCAAGGCTGTGGCTTTGAGAAGAGGGACAGAGATAGTGTCCGTCTTTTACAGATGTTGTCATGCTCATGGGCAGAGCACGTATGTGTTGGTGCTTCCTGGGACGTGGCTCAGCCTTTGCTCCTCCTGCAGGCACCCAGCCTGGGTGATGCAGTCCAGCCACACTTAGAGAGCTTTTGGCTTCTATACCGTGACAACAGCATAGGTACAGGCATGACAGCGTGGCTGCAGGTGTGACATGGTCCTGCAGGTGGCCAGAAGCAGTGGCTGTGCTGCCCACAGCTCCTGTGCAGCATAAGCACCGTGTTCCCCTCCTCTCAGCATCTTGACTGTCGCTGCTATTTCACATGCGTGTGCAGAAGCACTACGTGGGTGCCAGTCGCAGAGTTACACTTCAGCAGAGCATTTTCACACCTCTCTACCTATGATCTGTACAAAACCATCACCCATGAGTCCCGTAAGACATCTCTCACGACGCCTGTCTCACCGCTTGCCATGCAGTTGGTGCTAAGACATCAGAGACGGTGACTGAGGCTGTACGTGGAGCTGGGCAGGGAGGAGGACGTATGCCAGGGCTTGGCAGCTGCCTGAAGGCCGCAGGGAGGCACTCTCACACCTAGAGGGTCACAACCTTGTACAAGTTGGGGTTGGAAAAGCCCATTAAGATCGTCTAGTCCAACCATCACCCACCAAGCCCTCTAATCCACATTTCTGAGGGTGATATGTTAACCCATGTTGCTTTTCTTGAGCACCTCCAGGGACGGTGACTCCAGCACCTCCCTGGGCAGCCTGTCCCAGTGCCCCACCATTCTTTCTGAGAAGAAATCTTCCCTAATATTCAACCTGATACAGAAGATGCTGTGTTTCTTCAGTCTGTTCCAGGCGTAGATGGTGCCCATGGTCGTGGTGGCCTGGAGAGCTGGCAGTACAATGATGGTGGCAAGGTTGACGGCATGGATGATGATTTGCCCAACAGAAGTCTGGTAGCCATGGTTTGGGTTTGGAGCAAGGAGGAAGTGTCTAAAAGTGGAAGCAGGGATAACCACTTGATTGTGCAAGACACGGAGCTGGTGGAAAGCACCCGAAGGATGCTGTGGTCCAAAGAGTTGTCCCAGGCAAGGAGCAGCACTGAGCCCTCTCCCATAGCCGTGGTGATGCTCAATGCCCCAGTTCCCTCCCCTTCTCCCCCCTGCAGCCTCCTCGCCATCACTCAAGCAAGAAGATTTCTCCTCTAAAAACTGTTCTTTAAAATAATTTCTGATGAATAGCATTAATCCCCTAAGAGAAGAACACTCTAGATTGCCTAGCTGCAAACATCTTTTATTCATGAATAGCATGCACCGTACGTTTGCTCCCTCACTCGAGTCTCAGGCATTATTTCAGGGAGAAGAAAGCAAATCTTTAGCATCATAGGCTTTTGAACAATCAGAAAATGTATAATGAAGTGGCAACACCTCTCAGAGGCAATAACCTACTGAAACATTACAAGCCTTTATAGTCAACGGGCATTTAAAAGACGCAGTGTGCAACCAACAGAACTTTGTTATTAAATTATTACTTTTTTGTACACCTTCAAAGCTCTCTGTGATTTTCCAAAGGATGATAAAGTACCATCCTTCTGTTGTAGGTGCTGGAGAACTTTCTTCCTTCTCCCTGTGTGCTTAGGGTGAATCCTAAATGATAAACTCTGCCGGTTTGATGGTTGCTTTTTTTCTCACAAGCTGCATGCTTGTTAACTTACTGTGCCCTTAACATTCCACCCTGTGCATCCCACTGCTCCCTCTCTTTTTATTTGCTGAGAGTCCCGAGAAGGAGCACGTGAAGGATAGATGCTAAGTTTTCAAGTCAACCTCTAAGATTAAAACACGCTATTTCCCCTCTCAAGTCTATTTTTTTTTTTAATAGAGGTGAAATGGAGAGCCTGAGGGGGTGCAGAAGTTTACCTCATCAGTCTTATACCATTTCTTCATGAAGAAATGAAGCAGCAGCACAGGTGGAAACACTGTAGAAAAACGTGCTGCTGCAGCCTAACTCAGCCCTAGTAGGGTTGGCTACTAAGCGTGTTTGGTCATCGTATGAATTAGTTCTTGTTGCTGGGATTTTAGCTTTGATTTCTCATTATAAGTTTCTGGAATGATGAGGATTAACAGCATTCGAGCGGCAGATCCAAAGACTTCATGTGACTCTGGTGGTTTAGGAGGGGTCCATATATACACCTAAGGTTAATGACACAAGAGCTCCCCTCTGTAGCTTGATCTTCAAAAATGCAATTGACCTTTTCACAGCTTAATTAGGGATGAATTTATAAAGATATGTCTTAATGTTTGACCCCAATCTGCTTTGCATGCCCTGGTTCAGTTGGTCCTATAAGTAATACAGCTTTCTGTCAGCAAAAGGAGGTGAGAGATTTGTTCAAATATCCATTGTCAGCAGCCCAGCAGAGAGAGCTCAAGCTGGGGCTCTAACTGGGACTGACTGGAGGGCTCAGATCAGCTGCACAAAGCTGACCAAAGCTTTCTGGTTTTCAGCTTTGCTATTCAGCTCGCGTTACTCCTGCTTTTGAACCTACCAGCACTTCAACAACTCTTTGTTCCCAAGGTGACATTTTTCTGCCAGCTACTATTGCTCCATCAGGGCTAAGTCAGCACTCTTGTGCCCAACAAATGTGGTAGTCACTCTTGCTAGTGAGAGAATGCAAGAGAAGGGCTCAGACAAGAGCCACCCTAATAAATACACTGCCAGGGGAATATCAGCTCTTCTGGGCACCCACTGACTTAGCACTCTTGGTATCTGTGAGTTGTGCAGGGCTGAGGAGAGAAGCCCCACATGAGCATCTCCAAGCTAATCCACCAGGAAAGACTTCAACTCCATGAGACATGGTGAGCCATCTCCTCTTGTTAGTGGGTTCCCTCTCCTTAGGATATACACTTCCATCATTTGCTTTCTACCACTTTCAGAGTAGGTCTTCCCCTCTGGGAGCCAAAAGCTAACCCAGCTAAACATCTGGGAAGCTATTTGTCCTCCTCCAAGGCAAGAAGGGCTGATGAGCACCATAACTGACAAAGGAGGAGAGGAGGAGTTCTCAGGTCTGCCTTTGAGCAAGGACAGGGGAGCAGGGTGAGGGCTGGCAGCGTGTTCTTTGGTACATCCAAGCTGTTCATCAGCCTGGCTGCCCTCAAAACCACATCCTGAATATATGCAGCCCTTTGTAGACTGATGTTCCTTGCATTTGGCCTCTGCCGCAGTTTGTGCTCTCCTGGACAGTGTCAGTAGATGGAAATAATGCTATTTTAAAAGTGTGACTTAACTATCCTCTTATCCATGCAAAGGGGGCACACTGGTCAGGCTTGGGGTATTTTCTTAAGGTGCTGTGCAGAAGCTTAGGCTGTAACAAACAGTGCTGTGCAAATGCCAAAGTTATTAAACCTGCCCTTTTCATGAGCATTAAATTAATTGACAACATTTTTTAAATCACTCTCTAATCTTTCAGAGAACAGAGCCTCTGCTTAGAGATAGTGTGCCAAGGAGAACCAGCCACCAAACGAGGCATCCTCTTGATTTATAGCGCAGCAGCATGAATTTCATATAACATGATAATACCCTATAAAGTCTCAGAGCTCCACACTGAGTCCTGCATAGATAACTGGTTGAGCAGTACACGAAGTCAGGACACGATAATAATGTCTTTCCATCAGCATGAAACGATGCTATTTGGGATGCCACGCTTCTTGGATGTGGGAGCAGTAATCCCATTATCAGTCATCACCAATAAACGACACCGCTGTAGATATCCGTTTGCTAGGTGATACACAGAAGCTATTAGGAAGCCGCCTAGCCGGCATGCTGAGCTTTCACCTGCTATTTCTTTGCAGATTGCCTCTACAGATACCTGCCCATCCGCAGATATTTTTTATCACTACAAATAAGAGGGTTCTTACTTCGTGGTGACTTGATTGTTATTTCCAGCCACCGGTTGTACTTCAGCGGTGATCGGGGCATCCCCTGCCAGGTCTTGGGGCCACCTCCTGCAGGGTGCTGGTCTCTTCTCTGAGACCCTCCAGAGGCAGGAATCCAGCCCAGTGTTGTAGGTGCAATAATGACTGCATCTCTGGTAGGGTGGGGGGGTGGCAAGGAACAGCTGTGAGAACTGTCATAAATTATTGGAGAGGTCTCTGGAACTGTAGACAGGTAACTCCCAGCTGACAGTTCCAAGCAAACGGATGAGTTTTCATCATCTTCACACCTTAGCCCAGCCCTTCCCGGTACGGTATACTTTTTGATTGCACTATGCTATTTTACAACTTGCATGAAATATTTAGAGCTTTAAATTTACACAGTCGTGAGACGCGTCGCTGTGTGGTACATCTTACACCGCACATACAAGAGCTGTAAGATTACATACCAACACAAAATTGTATTCGTGGGAGAAATGTACTTTTATTCCAGCACGTGGTTAGAAATTATTTCTATAATGAAAATAGAGAAAGAATTTCTTTAATCAGGTACAACCGCAAATGAATGAACCTCTCGAGCTGCACATGCTGGGACTGCAGTTGTGCAGAGCCAGGCTGTTCACCTCCCCGGGCTCAGAACATCGGTTAACACAGCAAGACAGACTGAGGGAAAGCCTTGATCCTGCTGCTCATCACTCTGCCCATCCGTACCTTATATCTATCCGTACTCGCTCACATCCGTCCTTTAGGAGCAGCCTAAGGTTCTGCTGCTGAATACCAGTGTTCACTGCATTTCTTGGCTGCTCAGGACACTTCACAGCCCTCAGCCCCAGGCAGCTGTGTGGAAGCATTGGTGAACAACAGGCACAGATCAGTTCTGGAAAGCTGGATGGGATGTTCACCAAACCATGCCATCTGTTTTTTGTTCTGGTGAGAAGTTACTGTGCTGTGAGCGGGAGCTTTCCTCATGGCAGGTGGGCTCTTGCATTTTGCTCATTTTCTCCAAATTTCCGCACATTCACAATGTGCAAAAGAATCATAGAATGATAGAATGGTTTAGGTTGGAAGGGACCTCAAGCATCATCAGGTTTCAGCTACTCTGCCACAGGGAGGGTTGCCAGCTGCTAGATCAAGCACTAGACCAGGCTGACCAGGCACTAGACCAGTCTGGCCTTAAACACCTCCAGGAATGGGGTATCCACGGCCTCTCTAGGCAACCTGTGCCAGCATCTCATCACTCCCTCACTGAAAAACTTCCTCTGACATCTACTCTAAATCTCCCCTCTTTAAGTTTTAAACCATTTCCTCTTGTCCTATTACTATCTACCCATGTTAGAAACTTATTTCCCTCGTTTATAATTTCACTTCCAATATTGGAAGGCCACAATAGGGTCTGCCCACAGCTTTCTCTTCTCCAGGATGAACAAGCCTGGCTCCTTTAGCCTGTCTTCATAGAAGGAGTGCTCCAGACTTCCAGTCATCTTTGTGGTCCTCCTTTGGACCCTCTCCAACAGCTCTACATCTTTTCTGTGTTTGGGGGCCCCAGGCCTGAATGCAGTACTCCAGGTGGGGCCTCACGAGGGCAGAGCAGGGGGAGACATTCACCTCCCTGTCCCTGCTGGCCACCCCTCTTATTGCAGCCCCGGGTACTGCTGGCCTTCAGGGCTTCAAGTGCACACTGCTGGCTCACGTTAAGCAAACATTTACCCCCATACTCCACATCCTGAGGAGACTTGGAAAATTGGTGCTCTTACCATTAGTTCTGCAGCATCTTGTGCAGGGATGTCAGAACGTAGCTCCTAGCAGCAGCTCAATGAGGAAATAATTTCCTGGTCCACCCCAGTGCTCTGAGCACCCAGAGAAGCAGATAAGCCAACGTGTGTAAACCAGGGAGAAGTATTTTGCAAATGGAGGGGGAAATGGGTTTTGTGCTGTGCTACAAAGGCTCTTTCTGGTGTTGTTTTGTTTTGTTTTTCTAACAGCACTTTAAGTTGAGCCACTGAAGCTGAGATGAGCTGGAGATCTATTTGTTGTTGAGTGCTCAGTCTCTAAGCTGCTTTTAGGCTTAGGTGTCCTCTGGCATTTCCCATCTTGCCTTGTCTCCTGCACGTGGACCCCCTGCCAGGGAGAAGCCAGAGTGCCCTGACCCCATCCTGGTGCCACGTGGGCCCACCCAGCTTAGGCCTCTGTCCTGCAGAGTGGCCACCAAACAGGGCCTCCCTGCTCCTGAGGCTCCTGTGTGCCTCCTGGACACCCACATGGCAGCATTTCCTTCAGCCGCATCTCATAAGGAGCTGTTCTGCCGAGGTCTGTGAGACAGCAGCAGGAGCAGCTCACCTTCTGAAGATCTTGCTGCGCTATGAGCAGTGCATGTTTTTATCCCTTCACACATCCACTTTTTCCCTGACCACGGCTGCCTTCTCTTGCTAGGCAGTAGCACTAATGCTGAGTGAATGTCCTTTCTGTTTGGGAAATGAAGGTCCCACCGAGCGGGCAGCATCGGAGGCCCCAAAGCTCCTGGTGCAGCTCCTCACTGCTGTTTGCTCCTCTAAACCTTGCTCTGGACACCTTCTGTGTTGACACAATGAATTCCTGTGTCACTTCTCAAGTGACTTTTTTTAAAAGGTCTGCAGTTGCCAATCGTTTAAGAATACAGATGGGATCAAAGTTCTGTTTGCCACGAGTTTAATAATTACCTCAGTGGTGTGAGGCTGGGCCCACGGACACAAAAGCCTGTCCTGTCCCATTTGCCATACTGTGTATTTAGATGGCATTGGCTCACGACTTCAGTCACTGCTTACAAATATTGGCCTGGGAGGTCACGATAGATCAAAATAAGGGCTGTCGTCAGGAAAGAGGAGATGGAGGAATCCCACAAAACTGACCCTAATCTGCGCAGAAGACATGAAAATGTCCTCTAAATTAAACAGCTGGTAGAACTGAGCATCTCCTGCAGTGTTTTTCTCCTTTGTGACATATCAAGGGAAGGATTTACATTTATCTGAGCCTAAGGATTCGCTATTGTACGATTTTTGAATGCAACCTACAAAGCACTAACAAGAGGTGAAACCAAGGTCACTATTTAACTCACAGATCAATAAATCTTTTCCATCCTTGAACTGTAATGTCACATGTGATTGCCTAAAAATTCCTCACACCGTATACCGATATGTATCCGTTATAGTTATATTCTCCTCTCAGGACACAAACTGCACGCACATCACCTCAGCCAGACTCAGCAGCTGTATGCACAAATTCTTTTATTTGGGGCTAAAAACATATTCTAATTTCAGCATGTGTAAATAAATAAATATGTTCTCGTTCATTTTAAACATCCATCCGTTTCTTATTGCTATTGCAATCATTATTCTCCAACACTTTCATTTCTTAATCAAAATAAAATCTTTGCCTAAACTCCTTATTCACAGTGACAACACAATGTTAACATCTTTGTAATTCAAATAAGCGTGATCTTCTATAAGAAATTCAGGGGGAAAATATGCAACCTGACAGAACAGCATGAAGCTCCCCTATGAAAATCCTGTGAGGAAGTGTCTACATATCTCAGAGTAAAATCAAAGGAAGCCATTAAAAAGGAGCACGTTGTCTAAAATGTGTTGAAATGAGACGTGGATATATTCTCTCCTGAGGTAAAAACCTGTACAACTTTGGGTTTACAACCCATAAATTATCAAGTCATTTCTCGCTATTGGAATAAATAACATCTATAAGCGTCTTCATCCACACATCAGCTGAAGATGGAGAGAGCTAAATTTACAAAACATTGAATCAGGATGTAGGTAAGACTCAGCAAACAGCACGGAACCCTTGGCCCTCAATAACACCGTGGCCAATCAGCTGTTGTTCAGCTTTCCAAGAAGTTTCTGCCAGAGGCCTCCAGACTTGGAGGCGGCACGGATGCAACCAAAGGGATAAATGGTGCCAACCATGGTGGAGCCCCACAGACGTCCAAGATCTGCCCTCGGTAGTGAGCTCTTCATTTGGCCACACTGTTGGGATGAAGCCTGGGGTGTTCTGGGGGCCTCTGAATGAAGGCTCCAACCTGACACTGGGCTGTGCCATTTCTCATTTCCTTCCTGATGTCCATCCTTTCTGACAGCACCTCCTATTTTGGATACATCAGTGCTCTGGAAAGGTCAGGCAAGCTGGGGTTTTCCCACTGGCTCCATGTCTCAGCAAAGAGGTGGGTGCCCATGGAGCTGCACTAATGGAAATTCACACAAGTATTTCAGAACAGGATGCTTGGGAGCCTTATCCCACGCTCCTTTCAGTTACATCCCAACATAACTTAGATTTAGATTAGATTAGAAGTTTTTACACTAAGGGTGGTAAGGCACTGGAACAGGTTGCCCAGAGAGGTGGTGGATGTCCTGTCCTTGGAGACATTCAATATCAGGCTGGACAGGGCTCTGAGCAACCTGATTGAGCTGTAAGCGTCCCTGTTCATTGGCAGAGGAGTGGGACCAGATGACCTTTAAGGCTCCCTTTGAACCCCAAAGATTCTACGTTTCTATAAGATCTTCCACACAAGAGAAGGACATAACCAGACCTCACCCAATGGGTCACTGCTGGGATTCCACAAAGCCTTGAAATGGGCAGGAGCATCAGCCGGAAAGATTAACACGAGCACAGGCAGGCAACTTGCAGGGGAAAAAGAAACTGACAAAGATAAATGTAACAGATGAAATGTAACCAAGTGTGTTAATGCAGGGTCAGACACAGATTTAAGAAATCTCGTACTCAGGATATTAAAATTGTACTCCCTGGTGTGTACCTACCTGCACCTCTTTTCTAAACATTATTTCTGCTACATTTGCCTTGAATTAAGAAAGAGGCTTTTCATCTTAGAAGCAGTCAGACCTGCAATTACACGAACCCAAGTTTTGCATGAAGTAATATTTTTTTCCTGCCTTAAACACACTTTGTGCTCAAAATGAACTTGTTAAATAGTCTGTCATCTCACGTTTCCTTCTCTAAAGACACAGACAACACCTGAATTGTTAATGAGATGCAGTGCAGTTTAATCTAATCAGAGTGGCAAAAAATGTAATTCCTAACAAAGAACAAAGTCAGCACCTCCAGTTTCTCCCGCAGCCTCATGTTTTCTGCACCAGTTCCAGTGTCACCACCCTGTATGTGGTGCTCATTGGGAGCACCTCTGAGCCTCAGAGGCCACACACACATTTACGGAGGCTGATGCTCCCCATCACATCCCCACACACCCATACATTTTGGTCAGTGCAAAATGGGAAGGAAAAGCTGCCATGCTGCTGCAATCCATGCCCAACATGTGCAGTCCTGCTCCAGGTGTGTAGCCCATGTTTCAGCCCAAGCTGTGGCTTGCAGAGGTTGGATGCCTTTTTGCTAGGACATGGTTGATCAGTATATGAGTGCTTCAGTGTGTCTGCAGTCACAGCCCTGAGCCCAGACAGCATCAAGCCTCCCTCCTGCCTGCAGCGGCAAAAACCTTTGGAGCCATGCATCTGAGTGCACGGTGCAGAGCTGAGCCAAATGCAATATTGTTAAAATAGATTTTGTTCCAACATATTGTGCACATAGAAGGAAAAATATTACCTATTAGTTGGACTCTATGTTCCCCTTTGCATAAAATATGACAAGCATTTTTACCTGTGCTTGCAAAATGCTTTGTCTCTGGATACGGAGTCTGTACACAGCCACAACACTGCTGTTATTTATTACTTTTCTTAAGCACTGAGAGTTGTGAAAAGGCGCTTTGCCTTTGATCCTTCACACAGCTAGTAGCCTGTAGGAAAAATACAATTTTTCAATGGTTTCTTTATGTGTGTCACTGTAACAGGGGGCAGAAATGAAATGCAGTGCTCCTCTGCCACCTGGGAGCACCCTCTACCCAGCAGCATGGAGGCGGCTGGGTAATGTGCTCTCAGTGGGTGAAATGCGTGAAAATGTGAAGAAATAATGTGTTGGTTGTGTCTGGGAAGCAGCCATTAAGGGGATTTGACTGCTGACTGGTGAATAAAGATACCACTGATAGTTTCCATTACTGACCAGTGAGTTATTGTATATGTGATCTCCAAGATACAGCTCCCTAAGAGCACTGCTGTATTACATCTGCTGCTTTCTTTGCTTTATCCCCAAAGAACCACAGAAAGGTGAACTGCTGACTTTTCTGAGCTTCCTATAGTTGCAAATGGAGCTTCAGCTCCTCAGGGCTTCAGTTTGTGTGCAGTGAAGCAAAGAGCCACGGCGGTTTCAGATGGAGCTGTCTCCCACCTGCCTGCCAGAGGTTACTGCTGCTCTAATAGTGTAAGCAGAATGAAACGTGTGCCCAAGTCAGCTCGAGCTGAGGCACAAGAGTGGAGCAGCAGAGAGGCAGGTGCTGAATTGTTCAGATTTTGGAGGGATGTTGGAGCATTGGTGTGTGGACTGGTGGGGCAGGAGCCACTGCAGGTGCCTCTGTTAGGTTTGTGTCAGCAGCTCTGGTAGAGCCTGGAGGAAATTTTGACACTTCTTGCCACAAGACTATGCTTTGTTTCCCAATAATCTACAGAACAGGGAGAAACGGAATGTTGTATGCATGCAATTATCCACACAAAAAGTCAAGTCTTTCTGAGCCCGGTGTTAATTTCATTAGTGACGGGGCTTGGCTTTAGCAAACACAGACTGATACTAAATCAAACAGAGGGATCTAGCTTAAAAGCTACCATTGTACTCCAGAGACTCTTAACAGCAAAGACTGGCCGAGTGGAAGCAGTGCAGTGACCGAGCCCCTGTGCCTGGGGTTCTGTCCTCGTTGTATGCGCTGAATGTCAGAAATCATACACTTGAAAGTTGGCATTTTTTGTGTGGGGGAAGAAAACATAATAGACAATAGGGTGCCATGGGACATAACAACATAGACGGGCACGGTCCTTATGACTCATGTGGAGAAGAACTCTCCTCAGGAGTGGGAGTAATAATCTACAACAAGCTATTGTAACCAGTGAATGTCGTGAATGTCTGTGTCTGTGTTAACTCCCCGCAGCCGTGATTTCTCTAAATACATGATATCGCATAATTCTGCACTAAAGGCACTACCTTAACTTCCCTGCAAGAGGTTCATTCGAGCTGTTCATTCCTTCTCCCCCCACCTCCTGCCCCTCCCCAGGACCCGGTGACGCTATCTCCACTTCCACGAGAAATGACAGCAGCATTCTGCCTCTTGGAACAATGTTCTGCTTTATCTCCAGGAGACAACAGTAGGTGGTTTGCTTTTTGGCATTTCTGCCTCTTTTTGTTACTTTTCTAGGCTATTTGCCAAGGAAAAAAGAATCCTGCGCTTTGCATTTCTATATCTTCTTCCAGTCGAGGCTCTCAGAACGCTGGACAAACATCCTTTGATTTCACGCCAGGCCTCTGATGGCTGACAGGGCCGCGTGGGGCCTACGGAGCGCACACTGCCACACATTCTCCTGGGGTCGCTGGGAGGCAGAGGTGGCGTGAGGTACAGGCGGGTCTGTGAGGAACAGGTGGGTCTATGAGGTTTGCCTGCAGAGCAGAAAGCTGGGCCTGGTGCAAGGAGGATGGCACAGCTGGCGGCAGGGAGGGAGCAGCCTGCCTGGAGACCTGGGATTTCCAGCACTGCCATCAGAATGTGTGCACAGCTCACAGAGATAACGCCTGTTCTGTTATCTCCTCAGAAGGATGAGTGAGGGGAAGGCCGAGGAATCAGACAGATGATAGGGTTGCCAGGTGTTGCCAGGCATTGTGCCCCAAGCCCCTTCCATCAGCTGATAAAGGCTCAGGTCCCTCTGGAGACAGACGCTGGTGGCACAGGCTCTTGTAGCCCACGTCCTTCCAGACAGGATTCTGAAGTGAAAAATGACTAAATCTGAGAACTACTTCTGCTAAATAGCTGAAGTGTTAGGAGGGAGCATGATGGTTACGGCAGCCAACGTGACGGTGTGGCCACAAGAGCCAGGGCAGAATGACATGAAGCTTTGCCTCGGGTGACTCAGGCTCCCTTTTCCCAAGGGACAGGAAGCACAGGTTTTGGAGCATTGATATTTAGTCAGGAGCAGCTCCTTCACTCACCTCACCTGGAAGCTGAGAAATGCCTCAGATTCTCCTTCCATTGCCCCAATGACCCTAAATGGGTCTGTAAGCCCACTGGGTATTTTCTTTTATGTCTTTTGTGTACGGATGTTCTCAGGTGCAGTTTTATCAGATGCTGCCTTGCCATTGGACCTTGTGCTTTAATGCAGAGACTCTACACATGCTCACAAGCACTCACGTGTTTCTATTGTAGAAGAAAATACCATGGAAAAAAGCAATCTGGGACTGGCACATTGATTTGCAGAAGTTCCTGAGAGGGCACACGAGCAATGGGGCAGAACTGGAGACACTGAGGCCCCCTGTGCAGGGTTGGGGCATCCTGGGGATTTCAGATGAACTCTGAGGAAGCAGAAGAAATGCCCCGGCCACAAACAGGAGCAAACCTTTGCATGTACAAACTAGTATTTGTTCAGTCTCCATGCACACCCATCAGAAATCTTCAGACATGCTATAAGTCCACACATGGTGACCCAGCAAGATGTTTTAATGCGTCAGTTTCTCAGGTTCATCCCCTCCCCTCCACAGCAGCCCTCCAAAAGCCTGTTCAGTTTTAGGAGTGTGGCACCTTTTCACACCGTTGTGTATCATGTCATATGACAGCAAAGAGGACTCATGTCTGCTGGTGATGTCACTCCCTGTGGAGTGCTTCTACTACTGTGCAGGGAGCTTACAGAAGTTGATTTACTCAGCTTATTGAAGAGGGAGGTGACAGGAAACTTGATAGCTGACGTGCCTTCAGAGGGACATTTCCTCTGCCTTGGCTTGAATCTGATATCCAACATTGGTGGAACAAAGTCCAACAAGGAGAAGGGAAACGCAATTGTATGAAAAATGAAAATATTTGATTTGGGTCAAGTGGTTTAAAAAATGCCATTACATCATGCTGAATGAAAAGCAATGGACTTTCTGGCACTGGAAATCTTCAAGACCTTGTAAAATGAGACTGCCTTGGCTGAAAGGTTTGAGTTGCAAAAAAGCTTCCCTAGTGGAGCCCTATGATCCATGGTATCAGACATTGAGATGATGCCAGAAGCACCTTTGGGCTTAAAAGCTGGTAAAGTAGATTCATAGTTTTACTAAGATTGCATAATAGTGTCTACTGTAAAGGGAACTGAGAAGCGTTGCAATCAATACCTAACTTAATAAAGTTGTACATTGTACAACCCATTATGGGCTAGTTGATATGATCACGTTAGAAGTAGTGACATTGAGACATGGAGGGATCGACTTTAAGAGAAGCAAAGGGCAGGGATAGGAGCCCAACACTTTCCTCCCAATGATCAGAATGTTCCTCAGCTGTAGAATGATTCCTCTTGAGAAAGAAAATCCTGTGGTCTCATTTCTACTTTTCATTATAAAGGAGATTCTCGTTGACAACCACTCTGAGCAATCTCTCTGTGACCTTCTTACAGGGAGCTGGGAGGAATATTTGACTCATAAGTGATGAATTTTAGACTTCTAGTGAAGGATTTGGAATAATAAAAAAATATCTGCTTATTGTATAAGATTCTGGCTTATCCTAATGCTTTGCTGCTAATACAAATTTAAACCTTTTTTAAAATTAACCACCGAGTCTGATTTTTTAAGTCTTACTTTGATTGAAAAAATCATTTTGTGGGTCAAAACTGAAGTGGAGATACCATTCCTAACATCTTTGCTGCATTCACGTTGACACTGAGTTCAGGCGCCATGTTTTACAGTACTACCATATGTATTGGATACGGCTCAGTCTGAAAAACAAGAAATCTGATGATTTACAAGCAGGTGAAATTAAGTGAAAGCAGTGCAATTCTGACAAGACTTTTTCCATAAGTGAAGAGTGCTGGGAAGAAGAAAGACATTAGCACCAGATTTCTTACTATTCCCACTTGTTTTTTCCCATTTCAGTCTTTTCGCTTCCCGCATGTTATTACACCCATGTATAGTGACCTTCGGGCACATGTGTCTGGTTTGCAGAGTGCCTGAAGCTGTGACAGAGGTGGCTTTTTGCCCAGTAGTCCCATCCATAGGTAAGGCTCATTGAGCTCACTGATGGAGGTGCTCATCTGCCCCAAGTTCCTCAGCCATCCTGTGGGGATGTACCCCAGCCCAAATGGTATTTTGTAGCTCTGCTGCCTTTATCACATCTCACCAACAAAAAACGCTCTTTAACCAAAACCAAGAGATTGTGTTTGGTGCATAAATGCAGTAATGTACTTACTGAGGCCATCCAACACATTAACCTCTCGTCAGTTGTCCTGCTCACACTGCCTCAGCATCAGTGGGCTGAAAAAAATGAATGTGAGCACTTGGTGGCTCTGGTGACCAGGTCTCACGTAAGGTACAGAGCTTTGACATCCTGATGCATGTCCCATGCAGTCCTGCAGGTCAGGGAGCATGGAGGTGACGGGCAGTGGGACACAACCTGCACCCAAACTGCTGCCTGGGAGCACCCTCCTCCTACACAACCCTATCATGGGGAACTCCCTACTTATTCTCTGGTTTTCCATAATTCTGTGAGCATTTTAAATGGCTTTGATGCTATCACAGTTCATATTTTGCTTGGACTGTATTTGCACCTGCAGCCTAGAAAGTTTTGTGATAGACACTTGGCAAACAAAGTTCATCCTTGCAGCGTGCCTGTGGGCTCACAAGCTGTGGTGGTGTGTCAGATAAAAGTGTTGGATGTTGGATCTCCATGCACAGCTACACTGACACTTAACCATGTGCACTGTATATTTTAGATACGTTTTAAATGCAGAAGTGATAAGAGCAAATCCTCAAAACCCACAGTATTGGGTGTTTCCAGGTCTTTGCAAGTTCGGTGATCATTAGATAAACAGAAGGAACATCTTTTATGAACTTCCTTAGGATTTACTGCTTTCCTTTGCAAAGCAAACGGTTAAATTTGACCTGTCCTGTTAGCCATGTGTACCCTGGGCCCTTGGGGTTATTCAGGTTAGAAGAGAGAAGCGGAGAGATAAATCAGGTTGTAAAATGGACTGAGAGTTTCTTTTGTGGCCACTGACATTTAAAAAATTCTTCAGATAAAGACTACCCACAATAAATATTTGCAAGTTAATGAAAGCCTTGGAAGCTTCAGTAACACGTGTAAATATCCAGCATTTCTTCATAGAAATCCAGATCAGCAAACGTACAGTAGGAAACAATAACCATGAATATTTGTTGAAGGAGATGCCTCTTCATATAAAACATGTTTATTTAACGTACACTGAAAATCAGATTTCCAAAGCAAGATTGAACATTTGAATTGTAAATAACGAGAGTCAAGTTGAATTTCCTTAAATATATTTAGGTACGCTCCTCATGTATTGTTAATAAGGCACATTGGCTCAGCGGATCAGACACAGAAAGAAGGATATTCCTGTGCTTGTGTTGCACCCAAAATAATTTGTTAAAAGAAAATACACCAAACTTAGGAATATATGAAAACAAAACTTGTAATGACTGTTGTGCATTTGTCTTCAGAAATTTTTATTTTTATGCATAATAGATACTCAGAATATTTCCAAGCCCAAAATCCCTCGCAGTATCTCGTTTTCCAAGCATGAGCATAGTTTATTTGCTGTAGGAGATTTAAATCTTTAAAGTACTTTCATAGAAATAAACAAAATACATAAGGTATGGAAGCATAAAGGCTTCCT
Organism: Gallus gallus; assembly: GCF_016699485.2. Lineage (NCBI taxonomy): Eukaryota > Metazoa > Chordata > Aves > Galliformes > Phasianidae > Gallus > Gallus gallus. Next base: position 13,522,313 of record NC_052532.1, on the reverse strand, counting down.
ACACTTCTGAAGTATTCACACTTAAATTGTGTTATTAAGCCAAACAATAGAAAGCTTTTAATCCTAGTTGCCTAATTTGAAGGTTTTTTAATCTCATATTCTTTTTTTAATGACTACAAGATCAAAAATAAATTTAAGGGCTTAGACTCACCTACTTGATAACGTCAACACTGTTTGTAAAGAAATGCCTTTTTGAAAAAGAAAAGCCTTTTAATATTCTCTTTTATATTCATACCTCATTAAAGTTAATAAGCAATAAAGAAATACAAGTTTAAGACCATTTGAATGAAACCCAATATGAGAGAAGAAAATGTGCGCAGTTAAATATTCCATTTTCAGACAAAATCATGAGATGTCAGTTTACAGAAGATGCACATTGTGCCAGCGCCCGGGAAAACAGCGCAGCCAAATAGTTGCTATTGTTCATACCCTAGAAAAATTAAAATCTCGTAATAACATAGGCATGGAAGTTGACTGTAATTTCACATTTAGGCCTTTGTTTAGAAATGGCTCGGGCTCTACTTAAGAGCAAAGTTCATGCAAGTGGCGAGGCAAGGCTGCATTATTACATGGCTATGACCAGCAATGTGCACAAAAAAGGAATTCATCCCAAGGGGTTTCTTGGCATGGCCAAGGCCGCTCCAGAGCTGCAGGCCCCTCTGGTAAGTCACTGTGGCAGCGCCTGCATAAATAGGAGAAAATGAGGAGACTTCATGAACGGAAGACTTTGTTTTGAAAGAAGGGACAAGATCAATTAGCTACTAATTACTTCTAACGTTTCTGTCCAGCGTTCACGAGGCAGATGCGCTGAGGCCCAACTTCACTGAAGCTTCAACGCTCCTGACAGACAGAAGAGAAGGGTTTTGTTTTGAGCACTGCCGGACTCATCCTCCCATTTGAGTTCCCTGATACAGGGACCCTTGGGGTGATTGGGGAAGAGCTTCCCAGCCTGTGTTGATGGTTTAATCAAAGAATCATAGAACCATGGACTTGTTGGAGTTGGAAGGGATAATTAAAGATCAACTGATTCAACCCCCCTGCAATGATCCGGGACACCTACAGCTCGATCTGGTGCTCAGAGCCCTGTCCAGCCTGACCTTGAATGTCTCCAAGGATGGGGCACCCACCACCTCTCTGGGCAATTTGTTCCAGTGCCTCATCACTCTTACCGTAAAATACTTCCTTATATCCAACCTAAATCTCCCCTCTTCTAATTTGAAACCATTTCCCCTTGTCCTTTCACAACCGACCCTACTGAAGCCAGCCCAAGGGAGACACTGCCTCCAGTAATACAACAGTACTTTTTCAAAGAAAAGTGCTTGTGAGCAGATCATCAACTGTATCAGCTACAAGGCTGTTTCTTCTGCACATCCATCACATCATGCTCCTCCAGCCATCGGTATTCCTTCCTTCAGCAAAACCTTCCAAGCAGCAAAAAGAGCAGGTCAGCTCTCTGAGTCTGCCCAATGGCCAGGAGGAGAGGCACACGGCGAGACGCAGCTGCTTGCTTGGACGATTGGAAAGGAAAAGCACTCGGTGGAAAGATCTCACTTTGAAAATTCCACCTGACCATCTTTATTAGCATAAGAAAATCAATAGCGCCCCAACTTGTTGTTCTTAGATGTTATAACACAGTGAACAAGTGCTGCTTGCAGCCTGGTGGTCTCTGCTGTTCTAAGCCAATTATGAAGAAACCTTGGGCAGTCATAGAAAGCTGTTGTTTTTAAAAGCTGGAGTGCTGCATCAAGACTTTCCACACAGCAGTGACAAGTGTTCTTCTATGCTCTCCCACAAAAACCTTTCCAGACACAGGAAGCTCTGACAGAACTCCTTACTGCTGAGTATTGCTGAAATATTCCTGAGCCTACCCTGATCCTTGCAAAGTGACTTGCTTGTGACCATGCTAATAAAGCAGCTCCTCTGCCGTTAGCTTTGCTGTTCTGCTTTTGGGGTGCAAGCTCTCTCTCCGAATGAAGTGAGCAGCCCCATTGCCTAGATAATCACTGTCGTAAATTAATATGGACCACAGCCACGTCCATCTGTGCTGTGATTTTCCCGTCACACATGCCTGGGAGGGCCCCGTACCTCCCGGGTAATTATTTACGTTCCACCTATTGCATTCTCCATTGCAGACAGCAGTCTTTACTCGTTTCTCAACTCCATTTACTCCCTGTTTTTTCCCATGCAGAAAAAAAATAAAAATACTACACGATGGGTGAAAGGCCATGGTAACCTCTGTCCTGCAGCATTAGGTGCTTTCAGCTTTTAACAATGTATAGTGGTAACTTGCACAAGAAGCTTGGATCAGAGATGTGAAAATAGAGAATATTATGATTTTACAAGCTTTTGTTTTGATACAGGCAGGTTGGTTCAAATTGCTTTTCTTAAATAGACTGTACTATTATGAATAATAATAAATTGTTAATCTTGCTGTCACTAGGAGAAGGATGAATGGGAAATATTGACCAAAGACATTGTACAAATGCCTTATCTTCAGTAGGCAGGTACCATACCGACCCAGAGCAGGGGACAAAATCCCCCGAGGGGATTTGCTGAGGGGCACAAGAGCTCCATGCAAGGGACATTTTTGAGGAGTTATGGGAGAATTGGGCTCATGGTGTTTCTTTTCCTTCCTTTCCTCTGGAGCACAGGGGTTGGCCACAGCCTTGGCTCATCTGAAAGTTTCTTCAGCAAGTATGTCCCTACTGCTGTAGGAACATGTGTAATTCTAACTTTGTAGCTTCTGCAATACTCCTCATCCCTGTTCATCATGTTTTGTTGATGGGCACCGTCGGCACCACTCTTCTACTCAAAGATGAACCTGAAACTCACAGGGCAGATTTAGGAAGCACTCTTTGACCCTGATGATGGGGGTTCAGGAAGGCGGGGATCGTGGCTGGTCTATGTATCTGTCACACTGCTGCCGGTGGCTGGAGGACCCAGACAGCCCTTTGTGTCCTGTCCCCTTCAGTTTTAGCACTCTGGGGTCTCTCCACAGACAAGGCACAGGCTGTGATCTCCAAAGGAGGTGAGATGCCTGGAGGAACAGTAAAAACAAAGGAGAAAGGACAAAGAGAGAAAGGCGTTAAGGTACAGAATGGAGGAGGGAGGTGATTAAGGCAGAGCACGAGGCTTCCAAGCAGAGACCTTGCCTTGTCCACACTGCTTTGCTGAGTTTCCCCCTCGCTTGTAAGCGACAAAGTTTCCCCCTCGCTTGTAAGCTTTTAGTGCCCAGCTGCGCTGACAATCCTGGCTACTCTGGGCACTAAACTACTGGAAACAAAGAAAAAAGCCTAAAATTCATCTCCACTGAGCATATCCAAACTCCAGCGACTTCAGTGAGAAATCCCCCGGTTGATGAGATGCTCCCATGTTCCCAAACTTACTCAGAGAGTTCTCTCTTGGAGGAAAAATAAACAAAGGCATCGGTGGTAGCTGGGGACCACTCTGGCAGCAGTGGGAGGGAATTGCCCCTTCCCCTGCCACTTCCTTCATTATAAAATAATGGGGCTGGCTGTGCTTGCAGACCCCGAGCTCTGTGGATGGCGAGTGAGCACTTGGGGGGAGTGGGAATGCATGGGGCAAACATACCTCCAGGGCAGTTCCGGAGGGAGCCTGAACAGCTTATGCCTGTTTGAGATTCTGGTATGAGCAAATTACGTTACTCCATCACTTTTACAAGCACTGAAATTTATGGAGGAGGCACAGATGTTAAAAAAAAATCCAAAACAAACAAATGCCCGAAGCTGAAAAATAAATAAAGGAGCTAAAAGGGAAAAGTCGGAGCCAGACTGACGAGGAGCTCTGTTTCCAAGGCAGTGGCCCGGGACAGCCGCCAGCTGGAGCTGGATGTTCCCTGCACCCCTGTGCCTCTGCATCTTCACTGGAGAGTCTGTCCCCATGCTTCTCCCATCCAGAACAATGGGGGACGTGGCCTCGCTCCATCCCCACCAAGGTCTGAGACGGGAAAACTACAGCAAAGTTCTGTTGGTGGTGGTGAGCTCAGCTCGGTGCACAGCCAGCGGCAGAGGCAGCTCGGGCAGATGGCAAGGATGTCCCCAGGGCCCCATGCAGGCTCCCATCAGCGGCGTGGAGATGGGCCAGCCCGGCAGCCTGCGCCAATGAGGGGCAGCTGCCATGTGGCTCGCGCCTCTGCGGAGGGAACCTTTCCCACTGGCACCAACACGGATCCAGGAGGGAGCCCCTGGCCCGTGCCAGTTCTGCACTTGACAAAATGCTGGCAGGTACGTTCTGCTTTCCGCTTACATCATGTCACTGGTGCTCGCCCGCACTGTCCCTGGGCACCAGTTGGCATCCAGCACATACCTTACAGACCGGTAGGTTTGCTCCTGTCTCCTCACACTGCGGTCCCTCTGCTAGCCCTGCTCTCTTAAAAATGTACGTTTGTACGAATTATTGCTCTTGCCAGCATTTCGTGTCCAGCTGCTCATTCCCCCTGCGGTCCACTCTGGGTTCGCTCCTCTTCCTGAGGTGTGGGGCCTGGGCACACCTCCCTGGGGGCTGAACCGCCCTCCTGGGGACCTGCCCTCCCTGGGGACCCTCACGCTGCCTCTCCTGAGCTGAAGGCTCTCTGTGTATGCGTGTGGGGAGAAGGTTTGAGAACAAACCGACGTTTTCCCAAGCAGAGGGTGCACATCTATCAGGGGCAGAGCTGGGGCAGGACAGGGACAGAGGCAGTGAGAGGTGCAGGGAGTAGGGAGGAGGGGTAGGGGCAAAAGAGAAGAGAGCCGGGGTGTGAGCACAGGGACTGGGCTGTGGGATAGGGACTGAGGATGTGGGACAGGGATAGAGGCAGAGAGACAGAGGTTGGAGAAACGGGACAGGGACACAGGGACTCAGGTGTCGGGGCGGCAGCTAGGGCAGGGCCGGCTGCAGGAGCAGGGCCAGGGACCAGGGAGCAGCGCCAGGGGCCGGGGCAGGGGCGGGGACCCGTAGGCAGGGACCGGCGGCAGACAAAGGGCAGCGACAGCGCCGGGCCGGCAGCCCGCCGCCCCGCAGAGGCAGCACCGCACCCGGGCGCGCAGAGCGAGGAGCGGGAGGAGCGGGCGGCGCCGGCGGAGGAGGAGAAAGAGGTGGAGGAGGAGGAGGGACCTTCCCCTCCCTCCCACCCCGACACCGGGGGAAATAAATTATTCCCAGCCCTCGCGCTCCCGGCTCCGAGCCCCGCACCCCGGCAGCGGTAGACGGGGACGGCGGAGCCGCTCGGGGCAGCGCAGCCTTCTGCGAGCGCGGAAGGGCCGCGGTGGCCCTTACCTCGCTCCGCTCCGCGCCTCTCCGCGCCGCTCCGCGCTCCCCGAACTTCCGCGGGCTCCGCGGGGGGCAGCGCCCGCCCCGTCCCGCCCCGTCCGTCCCACCCCGCGCCCCGTCCCGTCGCGTCTCGTCCCGTCCCGTCCCGCGGGGAGCGGAGAGGAGCGGAGCGGCGCGGCGGTCCCGCCGTGCCCTGGATGCCCCAGCGGCGCCGGCGGCAGCAGCATGGAGCGGCGGCGGGGCGTCCCCGGGGGCTGGTCCTGCCTGCTGGCCGCGCTGGGAGCCCTGCTGGCGGCGGGACGGGCGGCCACCCCCCGAGCCCGCTTCTCTCCCTTCTTCTTCCTCTGCACCCACCACGGCGAGCTGGAGGGGGACGGCGAGCAGGGCGAGGTGCTCATCGCCCTCCACATCGCCGGCAACCCCGCCGCCTACGTGCCCGGCCAGGAGTACCACGGTAAGTGGCGGCCGCGCGTTGAGAGCGTGCGAGCATCCCCAGGGGGGACAGCCGCGGTGTCCGCAGCCCCCTCCGCCCTCCGGTCTGTGTACCCGGCGGCGGATCCCGACGCTCCGAAGTTGGTGGCGGTCCCCGCTTCGGGACCCGGGGAAAGCGCCCCGTTGGGGTGCGCGGTGCCGCCCGCGGTGCCCGGAGTTGGCCGCGCCCGGGGGATGCGGGAGCCGCGCTCACAGGTGGCGGCGACGGGAGGGGGGGGGGGGGGGGGGGGCGGGTCGGGCGGGTAACGCCGCAGCAGCCGCTCTCCGTGGGCACCCCGAGGTGAGGAGAAGCGATAGAGCCCCATCGCCGCCTCTTCGTAAGGCAAACTTTCAGGTGCGGAACGTTTCTAATTCACGATCACGGAAGGCCGCCCCGAGGTGTATTGGCGGATCCTTCTCCCCTCTTTGCGTCCGCTCGAGGTTTTGTGACGCTCCGTAATAAGCGCTGATTTGCAATAAACATTAAAAAGCCAGGGGAAAAAAAAAAAAAAAAAGTACATATTTATTGAAAGCGTCCTGCTCAGAATAAGACACCGTGGGGCGGTCCCTGGCTATGGATGGAGTCGAACTGCTGCCTTCGATGCGTTCCGGCTCAGAATTGAAGTTTAAAGCAAATCAGAGAAGGGATGAGATGGGAGGGATGCGGATGTTCCGATGGATTTCGTTCCCATTGTAAGGACGGGGAGAACGAACGTCACACAGCCGTCCTCACCGGATTAGGAGCGCTGAAGTGTCGCTCTCTGTATAGCCTTTAACAACGCAGTTCTTACAAAACCCATATGAAAGTTGTTATAAAAGTGTCGCTATCTTTTCTTTAACGATCCCCGTACGTAAATTCTGTGACCGCCGCGCTCGGTTTCCCCTCGGAGCCCCGTATCCTCTCTGGGACCGACCGCATTGCATCCAACCCGCCCGACCCCGACTCGGGAGCGAAAAAAAACCCCAGTCTCCACTTTCCCTCAGCTTTAAGCTCTGCATTTTTTACACCGCGGCTCAGATGCTTAAGCGACAGAATCGCGCTGTGCCGGGAGGGAAGCCGAAGCCCGGCGCGGGGGGACGGCCCCATCGGGCTGAACTTGTCGCTAACGCGTTGGTGCAGCACGAGGTGTGGGTATACCCTGCCGTGAGCCCGCCCTGCTCCCAGCCTGTCATGGGAGCTTTATTTTCATCCCGCGCATTGATGGAACACTTGGCTGTGCCAAAACAAAGGCAGAGGCAGTGCCCGCCGGCTCCGTGCGACGTGGTGATGTACCCTTGAGCAGAGCACACCTACTCCGGTAGATACTTGGAAACGTCTCATCTGAGTGTCTCGAAACAATTATCGGTGTTAAATGTAGCGCCAAGGAAATAAATAAAATTATAACCTGAAAAAATAAGCCGGAGTAATCCGGGCTGCTCTGTCACGCAGTTTAATGTTACTGGCAAATCCCAGTCTGCGCTGCTTCAGCCTTTGCTGTTCAAAACACCGGGCTTTAAAGGCAGACTTGTGAGCTGGAGTTGCGAGCGCAGTACAGGAGGAGCGCAGGACAAAGGGAGATGTAGAGATGTGCAGTGAAATCCACCTGTGCACAGAGCACATTCCGAGCGCGGGATCCAGCGGGGCCGTTCTGCACTGCCTGCCTCCCCCTCGGTGACAGCAGAACCCATGAGAACCAAATTCAGAGATGGCTGAATTGGGTGAAACCTTATCTCAAGGGCTGGAAGAGAAGAAATACCAAACGCAATTCAGCTCACAGCGTTCTGTTAGTTGGTTTACACACGGAGCTGTGACTCTGGCTCGCATCCATCTGCCCAGTGGTCCCTCGTGCTGCCCTGTGCCCATGAGAGGAGAGGTCCCTGTAGGGATATGTGGGCATCGGCTGAGAACGGAGCTTCTCCAAGCGGCTTCTCTGGCGCGCTGGGTCCAATGCTTCACTTCCATGTGACATTGAACCTCATAAGTAAAGTGAGGACAATGGTATTCCCTACTTTGCATTGGTAAATTGGATACTTTGGGATTTCGCACTTCACCCCTAACCCCTAAAACTGCTCCCAGTTTGGCCCTCTCCCTGCAGTCACTAAATATTTAAACGCACATTGACTGAATAGGAACAGAACTATGCTGCACATAACCATGCTCTTTGCATACAGGAATGATTTGAAATTGGTCAACAGTTTTATCACCGTTGACAGACTTTTATTCCTTGAATTAGCTTTTTTTTCCCCAAATCTAATGAAGTCCTTGAGCTGGCCAGGCACTTACACACTTGCACAAATCCAAACTGGCAAAGTGTGCACTTGTTTAATGCAGGCACCTGCTCAGCCCCCTTCCAGCCGAGTGGTGTTGGTGCGCTCGGAGCTGGGCTGCATCGTCATAGCTCTGAAGCCATCCCATTTACTCCTGGGCTTCCCCCTGCAATCTACAGAGCAGAATACCAATCCTTTATGAGAAAAATCACAAATCCAAAATCTTCAAGCGAGTTTTTGTTTGTTTGTTTGTTTGTTTGTTTTTGCATTTCTTTTCAATCTGTGCTCAGTTTTGGTTATTCACATCGGTGCTGTGAGTGCGTCCCACGGTTTGCAGGCAGGTTTGTACTCTGGAAATACACAAAGGAAACACATGCGGAAGGATCAGTCTGACTGAACACCGAATCCTCACTGCCCTTCATCACAGAGAACTTAAAGTAAACATTCATATTGGTAGGGTTTAAAACAGTGCAAAGGGATCCTCACACAGTATTTTCCCTCCTCTCTCGAAACAAAAAGTGGTTTTGCTGTTACTGCAAACGGTGCTCTTTTCTCAAGGTTTCTTATTTAGATCTTTTAGGAACAACTTTGAACTCTTTTCCTATGATTGATGTCAAAACTCATAATTCCAGCCTTAAAATAGTTTTCTCTAATGAGACTTCAGTTCCTATTTCACTCTCCATTGTTCCTATTTTTTTTTCCAGAACTGATTAACCTTCGGTCCCCAAATGTTATCAGTTCCCATCAGTGGCTGTTCCTATTCTTGGACACACTGTATATTGTGTGGGACCATTGCTTTGATAGGTTGCAAAAAAAGAAAAAAAAGTTTTCGACTATTTTAAGTGGTAATTCCACACTCTTCCAGCACTGATAAGAAATTGTTTAAAGTGTGGCCAAGTGCACCTTTGTTACTTACCCACTGTATGTAAGAAACGCAGGTTGTGACTTGATGCCTGTTTTCATTGGGAACGCTGTCATTTCTGGAGCCAGGTTGCTCTGGTGGGTGTGTGCATGGTAAAGTCTGATTGTTCAGAGTAGGGAAAAATAAAAAGCATGTGTTGGAATCTGAGGTTAGGGATGGGGTGAGAGCAAATAACAGGAGAGTAAGAAGTGATGCTGCTTGAGGAACAGAGAAATAGGATTGTAAGAAAGGTGCAGAAACTTGGTTATGCATCTTCTCTATCAGTTATGCCACAGTGCACGAAGCTTTTTGTGAGCCACCAGAAGTCAGATGTGTGGAGAATGTGATGTGCATTGGTAAGGGAAGAGCATGTTTTGGTCAACGCTTTCCAGCATCATTCTGTGTATTATGTCAGTTCTTAGAAACTTTTGCAGGATATTCCCTCAAAAACATTGGTCTCGTCTACTTATACCTCGCCATCGTGGTTGTAAGAATGGATACTTCCATTATTATTTTGTTCTAAATTACAGGGCTGTGTAGAAAGTTTTGTTCATAGGAGTACAGTAAACTCTTCAAGGATGCTTAAATTAAAACCCCGAGGCTAGCAATAGGTAGCAACAGTGAGGGAACTACTAAGAATGGGACAGATCCTGGGTTTTCAAGTCTTTTCTTTCCTACTGGGTCTTTAGCAAAATCCTGCAGTGGTGTAAAGGTTTCATAACCCATAAAATTCTTCTTCTAGGGTACTCAGAGAAAAACCTTCATCCCCCAGTGCCCAAAGAGTTCATCCCAGCTGCGCTCCATTCTGTTTAGGATCTTCTTGCATAAACCAGAGCCTGCAGAAGCAGGAATGACTTCTGAATAACGCGGTCTGTTCTCTACAGTCTGCAGTCTGAATATGTCAGATCTGAAACTTATTTATTTAAAACTTGACCTCAGACAACAGGTTCTATATCTGAAGCTCTTGTCTGGTCCCAGAGTTAAAGTGACATGAACATGCAAGTTTTATAAAGTTCTGCTCTGAAGATCTCTTGACCACAAGCTGATGAGGGATGGTAACCTTGAAAGAAAAAGGGAGACAAAGTCAAGGTATTTTCCTAGGGAAGATGATAAATTTTAATGGGATCGGCTGCCATCGTTCTCATTCCTGGGCCAGATAAGCAGCCAGCAGATGGCTCAACCATAGATACAGTTGGATGTGGGATTTATAAAAGGAGGTAATGGCCCACAAAGGCCTCCATGAATCCTTCTTGCAAATTTGCAAAAGAGATGTAATCTCTGCTTAAACCCCTTCTGCCCCCATCGGGGGGCTGCTATCCCTGCAAAGGAGAGTTGATTGCCCCAAATAACAGCAATTGCAGTCAGCACAGTGTGCTGGCCTGACCCACATTTGCCAGGTGACATCTGACTGCAGGACAGAAATGGCACTGTTGGTGTTATTGGTCTGCACGGGGCAGACTGTGCATTAAGAACTGATCTGGGAATATTGCATGTACTTCCTTCAAGTTTAAAGGACGTAATTTTGAATACATACGGTTTATCTGTGGAATCCATTGCTAAAATCTGTCCATGGTAACAGCTTTTAAGTAGATTATTTTTAAAAGTTGCTTTTTCTATAAATAACTAGTAGCTGTAATTTTATATATGCATATGTACATTACGTTATATCACACATTTATATTGTGTGTATATTTGTATATATAGCAGGGGGTTGAAACTTGACGATCATTGTGGTCCTTTTCAACCCAGGCCATTCTATGATTCTATGATTCTATGATATAAACCTCCTTCTTCAGGACCTAAGTTGACCAGTAAACAGTGTGTAGGTAGGTTACCGTGTTGTGGTGACGTGTAGCTCATTTCTCTAATCTTTTTGCATTGCCCATTTGACCCAAGCCACGCTGGTTCATCAGATAGAACAGAGTATGACTCTTGGCTGTCAACATTTCTAATTTTCCTCATTGTTCTGTTGATCTGGATTTTTAAAGACCACTGCCTTTGAAATAATGTCACACTTCTATACAGCGCAATAATACAGTATTTGCACATGGACTAACTGAGGTATGATTTTCCATCTGATGACAGACCTGATGATACGACAGAGATGTGCTCTGACACAAGTTTCATTAGTTTTTTGCCTCATGCTCTACAGCTGTGGTTTGGATTTGTCATGAATCTTTGCTGCATAAAGAGGAAAGGAAACATCACTGTCTTACCTCTGAGAACAAGCAACCTTCCCTAGTAGTCCTTGGTTTGAGAATTTCAATAGTCTGTGATGAAAGTCTCAGTCTTTTTAACATGCTTCCTTTCTTTGTGTTAACATTTCCTGCCTTTTCATCTGGCATAAAAAGTGCATAGAGTGCAAACATGTTTCTGGAATATTTGTGTCATTCCCATTTTTTTCCCCCAGTTGTGAGCGGCCACTGACATAAACACAGTACAAATTCTTACAATGCAACTTTTAACATCCGTCAAGGCCCAAGAATAGATTGCTTGTGGAAGAGGCCTTGGGAAGTTCTTTCCTGATTCCCTCTTGTCAAGCCTGCTGTCTTATCCATTCGCCCTTCCCTGGAAAATGAAAGCCCAAGAGTGTGTCACACCGTCAATGCAATATGGGCTGTATCAAATCAAAAGGTGATAGCATTACAGGGGCAGAAACCCCTCTGACCCATCCCATAGGGCAGAGGTCACAGCCTGGAGCTGCTGGAGTTCAGGGAGCATTTGGACAACACTCTCAGACATGGGGTTTGAATTCTGGAAGGTCCTCTGTGGAGCCAGGAATTGGACTCTGATCTTTGTGTGTGCCTTCCAACTTGGGCTGTTCTACGATTTTATAATTCTGTGCGTTAACATGGAAAACAGAAGGGGTCTGTAAGGGCTGGATGTGAAGGGTCTGTGGAAGTTGCAGGGTAGCAACTGATGAACTCATAAACTTCCAGTGGCTTATTGCAAAGCAGAGGCTGTTTTTCTGAGATCTTTGTAAAGTTCCTCTTGGCAGATTTTCCATCCCGGTGGGGACCTGGGAACAAAGCAGGTGGTTCCCATCTTCTGACCAGGCACTCTGATATTAATATGGGTTGTGGGATTCTCACAAGTGTTGTCTCAGGGGGAAAAATCAGTGGAGCTTTTCCAGCTCATGTCTGTTATCTGTGAGAGCCTGGAGCGACAGCAGGCATCAAATCCATCTCCACTCAGGTGCAAGCTTCACCCCGTACCTTCTATAAAAATAAGACCTCCACTCCTCTAGACTTCTACATTGGCCTCCTTCATAAAATGATGTGTACTGCAGGTTTCTCTCTGAACTGCACCATTGCTTTCGTGCCCCACACCTGTCCATCCGTGCCCCAGGGTGACAAGTACCTCGGGGTATACCTGGCAATGAGAAGTCTTATTAACAGTTCCAGCCTTCCAGATCTAGGGGATTGCTGGGTGTTGGAAACATTTACAAAGCCATTGCCACGCTCACTTCTGACACAGAAGCTTTAGGATGTGCAAACATGAAGGAGATCTGGTCACCAGCTCTTACACATTATTCCTTGTAGCCACTGGTGGTTGGGGCACTGGCACCCCATCCTTCATTCCCTTCCAGTTCCCAGCCTCAGCTTGGGCTGGAAGAAATTTGTGTGTCGGTTGCCCACAGGCAGCAGATGTTGGATGCTCCCTGGAAATACGGGGAGACCTTGAACATTTGCATCACAGTGGAGGGGAAGGAAGGAAGAGGGAAAAGAGAGTGCACAACCCTCACTGTCCAGAAGGCTTAGAGAAACCTGGGATTATCTTTTTTTCCGTAATTGAGAGAGACTTTCTGGCCTCAGCATTCAACACGTCTGGTACAATAATCATAAGTGAGTCACCAAGGACACAGTCAGCTGATGCAGGCTGAAAACAAGTTTTCTATGTATATTGGCCATGCTATTGAAGAGGAATACTTCATGGCAGCACTGGGTTTGCCGTGTGTGTCCTGTCCCTGAGAGCTCTCTCTGTGTGATAAATGTGAGCAATGAGCAGGTGATCAGCCTTTTAACATCCGAAAACAGCAGCACAACCCTCTGTGGCCTCTCCCCATGTCAGGCCCTGGGATGTGAGAAGTCATTCATCACGTCACAGGGCTTGGCAAGGTCTCTGCCATTCGGTTCCACTTTTCCCACTGCTCTCCAGGACAATACAATAGATAGGAAAGAACAAGAAATATAGATAATGTTTATCTTTCTGACTAAACAAGTGGCAGTTTCCAGGCCAGAGTAACCTTCCAGTGTTGCTATCTCACAGGGGAAATATGCTGCTAGAGAAAACAAGCCTCCTTCCAGAATTAGACACATTCATCTGGACAAAGGGTGAAATGATTTTCAATACCGTGAACTGCAGAAAGAAACCAAACAGCACCACTGACCCAGACAAAGATCCAGGTCTAACAAAGCACTGCCCAGCAAGTGCTGCGGCAAGCAGGCTTGTTTGTGGGGTGTCAGGTCACAGAGTCACTGCTATCAAGTTCTGTAAAAACAGAGCTTTCTAGTATTTGTGAAAGAAAGGATGTCTGGTTAAACACCGACGTTAAATATCTTTGTAGAGTGGTTGTTCTGTCTCTAGCCCCCAAAGATGGCAGCACGAAGAGCGTTGCTCTGGATGGTATCGAGAGCAAAACCCTCTGGCAAATATTTTTATGCTTTCCAATTGTTATTGTTGATTTGCTCATTACCAATAGCCCATCAGAAGGGTTTTAAGCTGATAGTACTGTTTCCATAAGAAACAGGACTTTATCATTTGTTCATATGGAATTGCCATGTTTGTAATGAGTAAGAAATTCATTTATAATTTGGTTGTGAGGAGGATAAAAACTGACAATGTCACTGAGTAGAAACTGGTGAAGAATTTGAAATACTTTGCTGGCATTTTCAATGCAAACTGTTGATTTTCGCTTTGGAAAAGTATTTCAATTTTGAAACTGACAACAAAAAGGGAAAAAAAAAGAAGTTAACTGAATAATCAGAAAATGAAATGAGACCTTTCTGCTTGAACAGTATCTAATTTTTTTGTGTTCATTGAAGATTTTCATAGTGACCGAGCTGATATTTTACTTTGTGTGTGTGTGTGTGTTAAACCCCCCAGTACTTCTCCTTTTATGTTAGCTGATCTTTTTTCTTTCTTTTTCTTTTCATTTTGGTCACTGAACCAAAAATCGAATAGTTTTACTTCTGACAAGTTGACCATTTAATTTCCGGCCACTGAACAGATTTAATTCAAACAAGTAACCCTCATGACTCCTCTCGCATTTGTTCCCAAAATAAATAACAGAATAATAATTAGCTCTTTAAGGCACCGAAGTGCAGCTGGGAGGAATACGGCCATTTCCAAGGTAACAAACTCTTGTTTTCTGTAATGATACCTGCAGTTGCTATGGGGCTTCTGATGTATGCACCGACCACATTTTTCTTTACATTCAGTCATTGTTCAGTTTTCTTCCTCAGCAGAAATCTTTTCCCCAGTTCAGTCTTTCAGTAAAAAAAGCCTTACAGGAGGTCTATCACTTTGCTCCTTCTGGACATCTACATTTAGAAGACATTTCTGCTTACAAACTTGAAAACCTCTTACAGTGTATCTACAGAATAAGAATCCATTTAACTGGATAAATAGACCTCCATGTCTCTAAAATTACCTTTTTTCTTTCTTCCCAAGGAATGATATTTACAGAGCTGCCCACCTCAAACAGGAGAAAACTGTTCAGAGCAGACATAGAAATTGGCATTGAGAAGCGCAGATTTATCTCATTAAGGGAAATCATCCTTAATGTTCTTCATTAGCCTATTTTTCCTTCAACATATTGCTAACGTGGGGTGAAAATTACGTAATTGTACTGGGGCTGTGATGTCTGCAGAAATTGCCTCAGCCAGAGGAGGTGAAAAGGTGTGGGTTTGGCCTGGTCTCTCTCCAGCCTCTGGCAGCCCAGATTACTTCATTAAACGTCTGTGGACCTTCCCACTCAAGGAGATGGGAGTTTTGTTTCATCAAGTGGCAGCAGATGTTAGCAAGCTTTCACGCCATTCATCACTGACTTTCTTAGTACAGATCATCTTTCTAAAAGTCCAAACTGTCATTGAGCAGAGGCACTTGTGTGTTACGCACTGGCTACTCCTCTTTTGGGTCTTTGCCTAAAAACCCAATGCCCAACTTTCCCCTGCCTCCTCTTTATCTCCCACTTGGTGATATCGGAGAGCAAATTCTTTTGCTACTTGCAGCAATTTTCTTCCAGGGAAAAGAAAAAAAAAACCAAAACACTGCAACATTAGTTGCAGTACAGTACACTTCCTGATTGGACATGAGTAACTGCTAAGAAACACTATTGGATTCTCAGTAGTGAACTGCACCACAACTGTTGACCTCCCATTACAGATTTACAAAGTTTGTGCTTATTGCAGTTACCAAATATACTCCAGTGGCAAATAGTCAGAAATAAGGAATATGTATTTATGTATGGTTTGTTGGGGATTGTTTCTCTAGAGCATGGAGATTTTTTTCAGTGCACAGAGCTCATACAGAAGCTAGTGAGCATAGTACATGTAATCTTTAGACTGGCAGATTCTTGACAAACAAAAATCACATATTCTGTCTGACAACTTGGAAAATTTGATGAATCTCTTCCTTCAAATGAGCATGTGAATTGTGGCTTCTGTCTCTGCTATGGCAGTGCAGCTTCATGGTGAGGCTGACCCCAGGTTTCTGCTGCAGAAAGGTGGAGTCAGAAGGGATAACCAAGTGCAACAAAGCTCAACATATGTGGTGCAGCACAACGTGGTGTTTCCTGTCTTCCTTGTCTAGCCCTGACTTTATTTCACCCCTCTACCACCATCAGCCTCCACAACCGATATGGAAGTTTATGCCTTCACTGCAGTTTTCCTTTGTAAATGAAAGGTGTACTCCTGGTGTTTTAAGGAAAACAGTGCATGGCTTTTAGGATAATGACTCTGATTTCATCCCATTTCAGGCAAGCCACTTTGGACCTTCAGTGTTGTAAATTAATATCATTTCAATTTTTAATCTAGATTTGTTAAGCAAGACGTAAAAATAATGGATTATTGAATCTGTCCCAAGAAGCCTAGAAAGGACAATTGGGCAAGGGAATGTATTTAGAAGAAAGTCTGCATTATTAGTGAGGGAAACACTGAGTGCGGACACAATTAACAGACGTTGAACAAAATAAGGTTGGACATTGCTCCAGAAGGAAACATTCCTAACACAAATCTCAGAACAAACACAAGTTCATTTTTACTCAGGGCAGTTTAGCTAATGTCATGTCTGTACAGACAAAGAGAACTTCACGAATGTAGGTGTGATATTTACAGGTAAAGTGAAAAGGGCTTGAGCCCCTGCTTTAAAGGTACACAACACAGAGATTCTTAGCTGATGGGATTCTTCCCTGTGCCTTGGCAGCCAAAGAGCTGATGATACCCTGGGGTGCACCAGGCCCAGCACTGCCAGTGGGCGAGGGGAGGGCTTATCCTGCTCTGCTCCGTGCTGCGCAGCCTCACCTCCTGCACTGGGTGCAGTGTGGGTGCCACAACATCAGGGGGACATAAAGTTATTAGACAGCGTCCAAAGGAGGGATATGAAGATGGGGAAGGGTCTGGAGGGCAAGGTGTGTGAGGAGCAGCTGAGGTCCCTGGGTTTGCTCAGCCCAGGGCAGAGCAGCTGAGGGGAGGCCTCATGGCGGCTGCAGCTCCTCACAGGGAGCGGAGGGGCAGCGCTGAGCTCTGCTCTGTGTGACAGCGACAGGGCCCGAGGGAACGGCATGGAGCTGTGTCAGGGGAGGGGCGGGAAAAGGGGTTAGGGAAAGGGTCTGCGTCAGAGGGCAGTGGGCACGGAACGGGCTGCCCAGGGCAGTGGGCACCACCCTGAGCTGTTGGAGTTCAAAGAGTGTTTGAGCAATGCTCCTTGTCATGGGGTATGAATTTTGGGTGTTCCTGTGTGGAGCCAGAAGCTGGACTCAGTGATCCTTGTGGGTTCCTTTCCTTGGGACATCCTAGAGGAAATGTTAAGTCATGTCTTGAAGCAGTGATTGAGCACCTGGTGGGAAGGCAGGGCCAACCCAGGGGAGCTCAGGTGTATGCAATGCACTGAGTGACCTGAAAGTGTAGAGACAGGATCCACCCCTCCAAGACTTCATTTAAGGGTTGGCAGTGGAGGCAGCAGTGTTTTGCTTGAGGTCCTTGTGTGCCTGAGGTCTTCTAAGGGTAAGCTGCCTGTTTCTTTTGTTTCTGTGCCTGTTGTATTTGAGCAAGTCCTCATTTGCTGCAGCCTAGGACTTTGCTGCTTTGCTTTCATTGCTGTGCTTTCTATCATGTAACAGTGTTACTACCCCTCTTCTCTATTTTTTAAAGATCAGAGCTCGTGGATTTCACAGTATAGCTGTACTGATAACTTCTAGCTGGTAACTCTCCTCCTAAACTGCTAGGCAGATTTATCAGCAGGAAGGAAAGTGCCATGGTAGAAAGATATGTATAGCATCTCAGCTGTACATCAATTCAGTTTTCATCTCTTCTGCTGAATTTAACTCATTTATGATGTTCTGCATTCGAAGTGGTCATAATTAATTTGAATCAGAGGTATGTCATATTTTTTGCTGCTTTTTTTTTTTTTTTTTTTTTTTTTTTTTTTTTTAAGTCAAGAGCACTGTGCTTTGGTCTAAAGAGAGGTCAGGGCCTTTGTAATGAGCAAGACCAGAACTGTTGGCCTTTTTAGTTGCTGATGTTACTTGCTGCTTCTTTAGGCAGGTATTTCTAGCTGCGACATAATAGAAATGAATGTAAATACCACATCACATTTTTCTCTGTTTTGTGTGAACAATTTGGAAGTGCTTACATATGATGAAAGTACAACAGCATGATAATAAATTGTTTGACCTTTCTTTTGGTTACACATTTAAGAGCATACTGCATGATGCCCTTTGTTATATATCTGGATGTCTTGTTGGTTCTTGATTTTCTTCCATTGCAGGCAATCAGATTGCTTCTGGGATAGTTATTTACACATGTTGGATGACTAATGATTTACTGTGTTCTCCCAAATAGGAAGAAGGGGCAAACAAGGAAGTATATGTGAGTGAGGTGGCAGAGTTCTTAATATATATTTCAGGATCTTGGGTATTTAGCAGTTATTTATTATACTTACTGTCTGTGTGATGACAAAGCCTAACGTAGTTCCTATCATATGCCAGAAGACAGCCTAAAAGCCTGGTGTCTGGAAGATCCTCCCCTTGATATTTCCCAGGAAGAGCTCATTTCTGTGGCTTAGTCCTGGCTTAAGTTTTGTATCAGCAGGGTCACCTTTTATGTGTTAAGTAGCTGTTAATACGTGGGGGAACTAAGAAATGCTGGGAGAACTCTCAGTTCTGCCTAGAGGAAAAAGATCCCTGTGTTACACGTAAATATAAACTTCCTTAAAGGAAATGAAGTCTCATTTTTACTTTCCAAGAACACAGAGCTGTTGAGGAATGTGAACATAATTTAAGGTTCTGTGGCTTGTCCTGAACAGGAATACCTATTGTTGAATGTGTAGCATACAAGATCCTGTGTAATCAAATCTACAGGATAGAATATCTTCTGAGGGACACGGAAGAAGAGAGAAGCATTTCTCAAAATTAAAGTAGGATTTTTACATACTAACTATAAATATCTTGCAACTGTATGACTTGCTTTTAAATAAAATAGAGCTGCTTGCTGTCTCTGCAAAAATGAATTGGAGAAAGGGATTTATCCAGGGTAATTCAGCCAGATGAATGGAGAGATATGTCCGTCACCACTAACGTGACAGTTATTCCTTCTAAATATAAACTTGTAATATTATATATTAGAGGCTTGATTATACCGTTAAGAAGATTAGAACATTTAAACAGAAAATAGCAGCTTATGTGCCCTAAATGTAAAATCAAAAGTAGAGGTTATATATGCAGCGATATCACACTATTCACTACTTTTGAACAACATATTTTCCCCATGAAAATACCTGTAAGGAGTAATCAGTGTATGCTGCCTCTGGGGGATAGATGAAGTGCTTGAAATCTAATCTTTCCAAGTGGTAATTTAAACATATGCAGGTATTAATTTTAGCATATTTTGGTGTGTTTGTTGGACTAGGCACGATGATTACATACAGCCATGTTCACAAGAGCAGTTTTGTGGATTACCCATTCTCTGTGAAATGTTTGGGCTATCTATAAACTCTGGGAAATGTGGTACAACTATTAAAATGTCACAGAAGGGGGGGAAAATGGCTGATGCTTTTGTGGTTTTTCTGTGAGTTGGATATGTGAATTTAAAATATTTAACACCTATTAAAGATTTCAGTGTCTCTTAAAATTGTGCTTGACTTATACGCTGCTGTCTCTAAGGATATAGCAGCTGAATCTTTTGAAGGTATTGAATTTATGACATCGAATTTAAGACTTTTGTGCTCATGTCATTAAGCTTGTTAGGTAGTGTTTAACATGTCTCCTTTTTCATTTCTATTTTTTTGAAATTCTTATTCTTTATATGCTATTAGTTCTTCTCAGTGAAAGATTTATAGCAAAGATGGGGGAAGACTTGATCCTTTCTCAGTTATCTTTCTGATGGATAGGACTCCTTGATTTCCTTTTATACACATCTCAAATTAGATATTCAGCACCTTAATCATAACACCATCTTACTTATTTGATCTTTTAAGGGCAAAAGCATTATGACTATAAATCAAGTTAGAAATGTTATCAGATATTCTGCCTCAGGGCTTGTCTTTGTTTCCTACTCAAGTCTTGTTCCCTGGGCAAGGCCTGAATGGAGGAAAGTCTTGTAATCGTATCCAGCTAAGGATGTTGAATTGAAATGTTTGAAGTGGCCGGGCTGCCCAAGATGGAGCAAGTGTTAACCCACAGTCCTGTTCCTCATGTGGGCTGGGCTTGAGCTGACTCTGCTAGTGCCTGTTGCCATACCAGTGGTGCACTGTGCCACTCAAGCTTCAAAACTTTGGGGAGGTCCAAATTAAATGTTTGTGATTAGGAAAGCAAATCAAGGAGATACAAATGCCCATGTACTTTGGGTGCTAAATTTTTCTGCCTGATACTTTCTTGGGATACCATGCAGAGGGGTGCTGGCTGTACCTGGGCCATGGGTGGTATGTCCACCACTGGTGGTTTTCCCCTCTGGGAGGAGAAGTCTGAGTCTGACCTGTGCAAGATGCTCTGAATCTGCTGTCTAACTTCCTCAAATAGCTGGTTGGTGCTCTTTGACTCTTCCTGGGGTTGTTTATGGTTTCTGCACTACCCACCTAAATTGTTAAAACTGCATCCTCTAAAATGAGTTTTTTTAATTAGCCTTTCTAACTTTTACATATCTACAAGAGCTTCTATCCTTTAGACATCTAATTTTCCCCTATTCATGTGGTTAGGTCCACTGCATAATAATGTCCATAATATTAAAATGTCTGTTTATGTGCTTATTGCTTCTGTTGCTTTACTGCTATTTTCACTGGCTTAGCAAGAGTCTGTAGAATAATATGCTAAATGTTCTTCACATTGCTGTGGTGTGGTTGCCTTTTCTGCATGCTTGTGCTTGAGAATAATTTTATTTTCCCTGAAACAAATGTAGGTGAACAGGCTCTTTTCTAAGGCATTCCAATTACACTGTCGGTCCCGCTCCCTTTTGAGTGTATTGGTTAGCTTCAATCACTCCTAACATAGAGGTGCAGGTCTTAAAGATGCTTAAATACCTGAAGGCTTGATGGAAATCATGAGCTAGTGGTCATGAAAAGTCAATGGCTTTTAAGCCAAAAGCTGATCTAGTGTAGTGTTGTGCTGTGCTCCACACTAGTCCATTTAAATATTAGGTGATTTATTTTCATATTTTCATTTCTTCTCCATGGGAATTACAAGGATTTTAATGTAGCACAGAAAATCCTTAGAGATTTTCAAATTAGAGTTCAATTGAAGAAGAGTACCTTTTACATTTTTTAAAACACAAAGCAGTTTGTTTGTGACTATAATTGATGACATGCTTGTGAATCCCTGGAGTTAAATAAAGTGAATCAGGTAAACAAAGTACTTTGTCTTGCTCATATGCATTGCCCCAGTAAGAAAAGTAAAATGTGCTTGTAAAGTAATTGATTTTCTATTAGTTCCACATATAGAAACACTTGAGTGGTAATGCTTAAATTTTATGCATCTCTCTGGTATCACTTCACACTTAATTTAATTTTTGCATGACTTTTGCATTTGAGTCATATTTTGTGCTGGTAGAAATGGGATTGTGACTCTGATGGGTGAAATGTTACCAAAGTAGTCCTGTAGAGCTGGAGACTTGGCCTTGAGCTGAGTCTTTATGATATGAAGGAAACTCGGGCTCTCTTACAATTGTAGGAAAGTGTTTTTAGGCAAAAGCAGTGATATCACAGAAGAACTCTGGCTTAGGTAACATTTAATAGTTTCAAGTCCAACACTGATCAAGACACCACTTACCAATTTCTCTTCCTGCAGTCTGCCTGCCCTCTGCCAACCGCTGGTGTGTGATTAATTGACTGACATGAAGTCTGTTATTTACATTGCAGATATATTGTAAGTAGACTCCAGGTGAAGCTGGAGGTGAAGCACAGCATGCTGCGTATTTACCACCATATGTTCAGGAGGTTGTGAGGAGGAAAAAGTAAGTCTAAAGCCAGAGGAGGTATTAGAGGACACAATAGAAAAGCTAATTATGAAAGCCTTCAAAAGCAGTCCCTGCTTCACTGTTTGACATCTCAGTATGTAATTATAGAGAACCAGGAAATAGGGAAGATAATAAAAAGATAATAAAGGTAAGATATATATATAAAAAAAAAAAAACAGGGCATGGTAGCTTGTGAGAGAAGAGGAAAACAGTTCCTCACCCATTTCTCCTTTAGCTATGGAGGGCTGTGGGAAGATGGAAGAGGCAGCCATCCAAGACCACAACAGAGGGAGGTGAGAGCTCGGTGTAGGCAAACTTTGTCAGCACCTTTCATCTGGTGTAAACTGGCATTACACCCTCCTAACGGGGCTCTGCATCAGGTGGGATGGACAGGACTGAATTCCTGCAGGTAGTGGCCATATCACGCCAATGGGCAAGCAGTAGTTCTGTCCTTTTAAGCAAGGACAGCTTGGGATGAAGTTACCTCTCAAGATGCCACCCTGATTTTTAAATCCTGCTGTGGGCAGCCTGTGCGAGTACAAGTCCTCTCTGTGTTTGTATATTATGCCACGTTTGCCCTCACCAATGTATATGTTTTCCTCACTCCAAATATCACTTCTGATCTAGACTCCATCTGTGGGGATCAATGTCTCCTTTTGTTTTGTACAGTGGCCAATGAGAGAAATTTAGTGTTATAATTTTAGATAATGCAGAAAAATATTGTTAAGTAAATATAAAATATATAAGCTTCAAACCTACATGTGTATTACATCAATCTATTTTAGAAAAGCAGAGGTGGCCCATAATTCCATTAACTACATGTGCAGCAGAGAGCTGGAGTGTGGGGCAGGCAGCCAGGCTCTGGGAATGCTGGTTTGCATTTTGCTGCAGTGCCTGGAGGGATGAAATCTTTGCGTGCACCTCAAAGGGCCTTCCCTACCACACGGCTCAATTATTTGGACAGTAAGCTGATTAGAGGATTTGAAACCAATCAGCCAAAAATGGTTGATGCAAGCTTCCGAATGACGCATCAACTTATTCTCAATGAGAGCTGAGTGCAAAGAGGAGATACATTTCTAATAACAGTCTTATGAAAGTGTTTCAGAATGTCTTCAGGAGGTGTTTTGGAGCCACTGGCAGAGCAGTTGGCAAATTGATCTTTAATTCTTAATTTCTAGTAATTACCTTTGTGTCCACTCAAGCTGATGGTGGGGACTCAGATGGGGTGCAGACTTGGTCTTGGGTGCTCATTCTCCATCCTGCCCAGCTCCATGTGAGAGGTGGAAAAGTTCTTCAGTTGAGAGAAGAGGAAAAGAGGAAGATGTTGATTCAAAGAGAGGACAATTTGGAAAAGGTACCAAGAAATATGGATACTTAGAGTAGCTACTCATCTATTCCCTATATTCTATCCATCTGATCCCTATAAAGAAACCCCAAAAGATCCCAACTAAAAAAGTCCCCAATACCCTCTTCAAAATGTAATTATTTGCAAATTTCAGTCTCCTCCAGCTTGACTCTGTGACAGTTGTTTACACAGGTGTGGGGTTTAGGGTCAAGTGAGTATCGTGCGCTGAGGAGAAGGGATTTAATCTGCATGAAGGGCTCCCGGGGATCCCAGCACCCTGCTGGTGGGTGCAGTACCAGCAATGCCTGATGGAGTGTGCATTTGAGAGGGAGCCCCCGGGAGACTTGTTTTCTTTATATCCATGTACAGGCAGGAGTCTTCTGTTTACAGAAATAAGCTTAACTATCTATATATTTATTTAGGGAGTTTTCTTTTGCGAGATCTCCCCTGCTGCTTGCAGCTCTTCTATCTGAGGGAGGAGAAAAGCAGATTAAATGCTGTAAATGGGATGAAAATCATATGCTTTGCTTTGATATCAGAGTGAAACCTCTGCTCTGGAGAAGCCTCAGCATACAGCTAAAACCTACATGGACCTTACCTGCTCCAAATGCCCTCTTGCAACACAAGATGCTTTCCCACACTTGCTTTTTCTTTTATTCCAATCACTGCTTATTGGTGAAATAAATGAGTTTTACCTGCTTCTAATCATTATTATTACTGATTATTATAGTCCATGTTTCTCTTGATAATTTTATGTATGATTTTCATAACTATGTAGGACGGTGAGTTCTTAAGTAGTTATGTCAAGATAAAAGTAATTGGTTTTGTTATGTATTAGTTTCTGGGCTATTTGTAGTGAAGTACCTTCACTTTCCAAAAAGTTGCTATAAGGAAATTAGGTGGCCTCTAACACTTTAGCTAGTGACCTGCACCGTGGACACTGGACTGGAAGAATGCTTTGAAGGTTTCTGTTGGCTATGGTTTTGTGTTTTATAATGATGTGAAACCTGGCAGAAAATGAAACTTCCCAGCCCCATTTGTGAAGCCATCTATACTTCCAGAAGAACAGAGTAGGGTTGTCCCACACCAGCAGAAAGAACTGCTTCCCTCTCGAAGTAGTTCACTGAGCAAAGTTTATTTGGTTCTGTGTTGCTTTCTGTCTAGAGTTGGGATTCTTCCTCATCTAATAATCACCATTCACAGCTTGTACTTTTTCCTGAAGCTGAAAGCATCCATGGTTTCTTATGCTCATGTCAACTCTCTGTTGTCTACAAACATGGCTGTGACAGCCTTCTCCTGGGGAATGAATAAATCTTTATGACATCAGTGATTTTTTTTCTAAGGATTTATGGTAACACAGTGATTCTAAAGTGTTTACACTTTTATTGTATTTAGTTGAAAACCTGCTAATAGAATCAACTGGGGAAACACCAGTACTAAGTATCATAGAATCACAGAATGGCCTGGGTTGAAAAGGACTGCAATGATTGAGTTTCAACCCCCCTGTTATGTGCAGGGTCACCAACCACAAGACCAGGCTGCCCAGAGCCACATCCAGCCTGGCCTTGAATGCCTCCAGGGATGGGGCATCCATAACCTCCTTGGGCAACCTGTTCCAGTGTGTCACCACCCTCTGTGTGAAAAACATCCTCCTAATATCTAACCTAGTAATTTTATTAGGCTTTTTGTATGGAAGCCAGATGCATCTAGCACAAAGTATTCCTTGCTTAAGTGCCTCCTCTTAAATCAAGGAGAGCAGAGTAAATGTAGAAAATGCTGTGTTCATAATTAAAAGGAAGCCTCAAGTTGAAAGTGAGTAAATAAAATATTGGATTTCAAGTGTGATTCTGTATTCCTAGAATTGTAGAATCACAGAATAGTTTGGGCTGGAAGGGACCTTTAAAGATCGTGTAGTTCGAACTCCCCTGCTGCAGGCAGGGACACCTCCCTCTAGACCAGGTTGCTCACAGCCCCATCTAGCCTGGTCTTGAATGCTTCCAGGGAGGGGGCATTCACAGCCCCTCTGGGCAACCTGTTCCAGTGTCTTGCCACCCTGACAGTAAAGAATTTCTTCCTAATATCTACTTTAAACCTGCTCTCTTCCAGTTTAAAGCCCTTTCCCCTTGTTCTGTTGCTACCTGCCCTGATTAAAAAGTCCCTCCCCAGCTTTTCCCAGCCCCCTTCAGGTACTGAAGGGGGTGCTGTAAGGTCTCTTTGGAGCCTTCTCTTCTCCAGGCTGATGAGCCCCAGCTGTCTCAGCCTGTTCTTGTAGGGGAGGTGCTCCAGCCCTCTGATAATCTTCATGGCCCTCCTCTGAACTTGCTTCAACACTCCATGTCCTTATGTTGGGGGCTCCAGAACTGGATGCAGTACTCCAGGAGGGGTCTCACAAGAGCAGAGTAGGAGGACAGATATCAGTGGGACATACCCTGGAACTTCCTGTGTTCCATCTTCTGCCTGTTGCCCTTTGTTCTAATGTTGCTTACTGCTGAAGAGAGTCTGCCTCTACTGACTTGACTCCCATACTTAAATGTTTATAAACAGTAATGAGATCCCTTCTCAGTCTTCTCCAGACAGAACAGCTCTGGGTCTTGCAGCCTTTCTGTGTACAGGAGGTGCTCCAGGCCCTTAATAATCTTTCTTGACCTCTGCTGGACTTTTTGTAGGAGATCCCTGTGGTTATTTTTCAAACTGGGTAGCCCAGAACCGGACACAGTATTTCAGCTGTGGCCTCACCAGCACAGAGTAGAGGGGGAGGATCACCTCCCTTGACTTGCTAGCCATGCTCCTCTTAATGCACCCCAGAATACTGTTGGCCTTCCTGGTGACATCAGCCTTGCACACTGCTGGCTGATGGCCAACCTGTTGTCCAGCGAGACACCAGGTCCTTCTCTGCAGAGCCTCTCCTCTCTCTAGCAGGTCAGCCCCTAACCTGTAATGATGCATGTGGTTATTCCTCCCAGGGAGCAGGGCTGTGCACTTGGTCTTGTTGAACCTTATCAGGTTCCTCTCTGTTCAACCATCTAGGCTGTCCAGGTCAAAACCTGAACTTCAGCTGTAAAGTGGTCCTGGGCAAGCGGGTGAAAAGAGATTGATGGACCTGGGTGGGTAATAGTGAAGAACAGCAAGACTGTAATCAGCAAGGGGGGGGGGGGGGGGAAGAGGGAGAAAGAAGATGGAGAGAGAGAGAGAGGATAAGAGCTTGGCCACTCAGTATGGCTTTGTGTATTTAAATGCATCCTCCAAGGTGCCTGGGTGCTCATAGCGTCATAGGTATAGTCAACAATAAAAAAAATGTTGTAATGATTGTCCTGATGAAATTTGGACTGATCTACTTCGTATCTCAAGACTTATTGAAGCCATTTTAGGACACTTGTTTGTTTGGGAAAATCATTTTCTGAGCACTTCTTCAGAGTAAAAATGATTCTACACCATTTGAAATATTATTTCCATCAACATATAGATGAAACTTTTAAAGTGTTATAGTTTTAACAATATAATAAAAAAAACATCAAGTTGTCTGTTTTTAAAGGTATTTCATCCTTAGGAGTAGCACAACTCATAAACCAGTTGACTGCAGGTGGTTACATTTGCTAATCAGAAGGATAATTATTACACACTGGTAAAAGAAAGACAGCTGCAATTACAATAGAAGATTGTGAGGAGTATTTTAGCTTAACAATGAACTATGGCACCTGCCTTTCCAATATGCTTTACAATTACACCACTGGTATTATTTCCTTGGCCCCCCATAGCACGTAAGAATCCAGGCAGTTCTCTAGCTTCAGCTGAGAGGACAGCTTCATTTCAGACATCCCTTTGAGTTTGCTTCTAACTTCCCAATCATATTACCTTTTTGATCAGTGTTTTTTAAAGGTCTGCTTTCATTAAAATGGTGCACAGATGTTTGGCAGACTTATGCATGGCTATCTTATAATTACTGGTACTTTTGAAACAGATTGTCGCTGAAAGAAAATCATGTTTCAAAACAGTATTTTCAACTTGTCTGCTTTTCAGCTTGGTTCTGCATGTGTGTACCTCACAGATTGCCCACAGGGACCTGCTGGTTTCCTCCCTTTTGTAATTACATTTGTGATAAGCTTGAAGGAATTTGGTTTGCAAGAAAGAGACAAAGTTATGTGTAAATCACTTGAATGGCGCAGGTATGTCTTTGTTGCACTGCATGTATGGCATTTATTACAATATTAACTTAGAAATGTGCTCATCACTCATTCCCCACTCTCCCTTGTTTAATCTCTCCAAGTCCCTTCTTTAGGATATCATCTAGGTGAAGGAGGGCTGCCTGTGCTGCCCCCCACATGGCAAGTGTAAATCAAAGCTCATCAATGCAAATTGCTGAGGGTTTGTGTATTTGTAGAAGCTGTGCTTTCCCTGCCTTTGCATTTACTTCCTCTAGACGTTAACCATTCTTCTGGGGAAAGCATGCTGAACCTGCTATGATACCCAGAGTACTTATTTTAGCTTTCTGTGCTTTGCAGAAAAGCTGCTTCTCCATATTTTTCTGCAGCTTATCAGTGTAATGTGACCAGCTGCAATATAATTTCCTGCATGTAATTATTGCTTTGGAGAGTGAATCCTGATTGCTCACAAAGAACTATCTGCAGCTTCTTCCTGAAATGTAAGACCACCATGCTGGGACAACACTAAGAGCAGTCTTCCCGCAGCTTTTCCCTGCTAACATTTTCTACATCTGCTGTTTTACCTTTGCTATCACAGTTCCTATCTTTTATTTTCTGTAAGCTTTTCAGTACCAGTTTGCAGATGGCTGGACTGGTCTCTTAAGCTCACAGAAACTGTAGCAGCTACAATTCCCCCAAGATCCTCAGCCTTAGAAGAGTGCTTAGGAACTCTGCCATCCCCCTGTTACCTTCGTGATTTGCCTGTGAAGGCACAAAACCATTGCTCACAACAACCAATTGCTTACCGATCTCAAAGAGCTATGTCTCAATGCACTTCATTTTTAATACATTTGGCTTTTATTGCCTTTAGGTTTGCTTGGTTTTGTGGGTTTTCTTGTTTGTTTGAGTAGTTTTTTTGCCATTATTAAATCTGAACAGGTTGTTAGGTAATTTCCTTTCATAATTGTCTGAATATTTTTCTCAAATTCCTCTCAGTTCTAATCAAATCTTTTTTCACCATGTCTCAAGGGGACAAATAATCTCCCTGGCGTTGTTAGCAACATATGCAGCCAATACGGGATTCACTTTGGTCTATTTTTCAGCATTTTTCTTCTATCTATTGAAAAAAAAAATAGAAAAGGTAGATGTACGTAGGTGAAATATAATGATATTCCTATATATGGATATTTTTTTCATAAAACAACTGCTTCTGGGTGTTTTGGAAGCTTTGGGATGTTGTTTTTTAATTTATCTTTACATTATTAGACATTATTTTGAACTGATTGAAATTGTCCATGCTCATGAGCATCCCTCTAAAATTTTTTTCTGGGGTTTATATGGAACGCACTGAGTTTCCCATTCTGGGACAGCTATGTATGCAGTCAGGGTAGAAAAATGCGGTGGATGTTTGGCCAGGTTGGATGTGACCCTGGGCAGCCTGATCTAGTGGACAGCAACCCTGTCCACAGGAGGGCTTGGAGATCAGTGATCTTTTGATGATGACCCAGGTGGCTGGTGTCCTTGTGGTTTGTAATCTATTAATAATCCATTTCTTAAAGCAATTTCTTACCTTTTCAAGTCCATGTCAGAGTTTCTCTTTCAAGGCATACACAGTCCAAAGTGATATGAAATGAGCATATGTTTCTAACCTAGGCTTTTCTATCCTCCTACAATTTCCATGTGACATCGAGTTTTGTAGTGTGGGGTGATTGTTATTGTTTTCTCTTTTAAGTAGGATTTTTCCAAGGAATTCTGATTTTATTCACTGAGAACAGGCAGGGTATCTCATAATTTAATTTATGATCAAAACATGCATCTTAATAATTGAATCAGCATTTTATGTCTCAGCCTTTTCTAGATAAAATCTTTATGTCTGCATTCCCAATTTCAATGTTTTAAGCACTTTATTTTAAAACCACAGGTAAATGACTAAAACATCTCTCATATTGGTTTTAAAATTACCACCATTGCTGGAAGCGAAGACAGATTTCATTGTGCTTGCTCCTTACAGTCAGGGAATTTGTGGTCAGACAAATATCTATATCTATAAATATTTTTGCTTACCACAGCTGGTGTTTTCGAGAAGATTTACTACACTAACACACTAACAATAATACTCTGCAATATCTGAAATGCCTTTAGCGTGCCATTTATACTCATCTGAGCGATTTCATGGAAGTATGATATTAGTAAGCCTTCGTGAGTAATCCATCATGCCTAGGAGACTTAATCAGATTCCAGATGTACTTACCCCTAGCTTAGTAATTGTTATTTTCATTATGACTGCCCTTATTTCCGTTTCATGGTGTGGTGAAAGTGTTGAGAATTTCAGTTGCATTTCAATACGTTATAATCGTGGTTCTCCACAAAACACAGCCTAGTGCTAACCCTACAACACCAATTCAGATGTTATGTGTGGCAGAAGCTCTTGCTATTCCTTGTAAAGGACTTCTAAAAAGTTTAATATTTCTGCAGGACTGTTGAGGTAGTGGCATTAAATATTAAAACTTTTAAATGTGCAGAACTGATTAATTCAGAATATATCAGAACTGCTCATAAATGTTTAATATCTGCATTTTGCCTGATTGGATGTAATTTAAGTTATGTGGCTCTTCCAGCACTGCAGGATCAGGTACTCATCTTTTATTTCTAGGAATCGTTTAAACATCATTCCTTTTATTACAGGTTAATATTAATGTCTGGACCTTCTGCTGTTATTGTTCATTCTTTCATAAAACCTACTTCAGAACTAATCACTTAAAGTCTTGGAGCAGCTGTCAAAGGTCTTTAAGAGAACCTTTCACAATAATACACTCAAGCTGAAACTTGCACAAACTCAGGAGGCTGAAGGTTGAAATTTTGTCTTTCCAAGATGATGTATGTCTGTAGAAATGCAGAAATATGTTGAGGAATGATTGGGACTAAGCCACTCCTGGAGTTCGTCTGAGGTTTAACTTGAATTGGCTTGGAGTTGTGTTATTTTACAATGAATAAATTAAACTAAAGATCTCAAGAACAGTCTTAAATCTTTGGGAAAGGTGAGGTAGTCCTGACAGGTCTGTTGGAATGAGCCTGAGATGAAGTCCAGAACACAGCTGTAGTGGTGGGCAAGACGAGCAACTGATGATGGAGGGTTTCTTTTCTAAGACTATGAAAAAAAATCAGAATTTTCTAAAAGGAATCTGTTCATTAAGTTCGGTTATGCCTCGTGAATAATCTATCATCCCAAAGAAGAGAGACTTACCATGTCCAGAGTCCTGGGAAATGAATTCATAGTGCAGCATTGCCAACTGGTGGGGCTGAAAGTGGCATCGGTCAGCTTGAGTTTTACTTTATAAAGCTGAATATTGCTTACTGTTCAGTTTCTGTGAAAGTTTCTGCCTTGCTGGTTTGTTCTTTGGCAGAACAAATGTCAGTGGGAGTCAGCAGGGGGTTGTGGAGTAGATGCCATGCGCTCACAGGGCATCCTTGTTCTTTCTGGCCCACAAACCACTAGGGCTGCCAACTTCTTCCTGATGCTTCATCCTGTTAGCAGTTCCTCCTTCTGCTGGGCTGGAAGGTAAGTGAAAACCCATAGGAGAGGCTGTCCCAATGTTTACATGATCTTCCAGCATCCATGGAAAGCATGCCTAGCATACAGCATTAGCAATACTCTATACTGTTTCATTTTCTTTTTTAACATGCTTAAATTATCTTCATTGCATTTAGTGCTTTATCATGCTCTCTCCAAAGTTAATGGTTACAGCTCTGTTGCCTATAATGAGGCCCAGATGTCTAAGAGTGCATTGAGTATAATAACAGCCTGGCTGAGCAATTTTCTGTGGTCCAAGGTAGGAATCTTGCTTTGATGCAGGCCTTTTTTTTTTTTTTCCCTTTTGAAGAGAGCCTCTCTCCTGCACAGTGCGTAATTCTGGCTGCTGCAAAAAGCAAACATGAAGTTTAATGGAGAAGAGAATGAGCATGAGAAATGTTACAGGTTGATACGCTACTCTGCATCCATAAATGCCAGTTGCAAGATTCCTTGGTTAAATCACATCCA
This sequence comes from Gallus gallus, assembly GCF_016699485.2. Lineage (NCBI taxonomy): Eukaryota > Metazoa > Chordata > Aves > Galliformes > Phasianidae > Gallus > Gallus gallus. Next base: position 13,491,238 of record NC_052532.1, on the reverse strand, counting down.
TGGGCTATTCTGCTGTCATAGTTTCTGAAGTAGTTAGATGTAATCTGGTTCCATAGAGTATATTTCTCTTTACTAACGGAGAGACTGCATTGTTCTCCATCTCATAACAAGGACAAGGTCATGGTTTGCACCTTTAGAAGTTGTCTTTTAGTGAGAAAGTAGTAGTCCAAAGCACACTGTAAAACACATAGTTTAACTCTTTGCCAGGAAACTTGGAGAAGATTGCCTCTAGAACTCTGAGGTGAGCCCTGCTGCTCTACACAAGTCTGCTTGGTGATGTTGCCAATGGCAGCTCACTTTCATTTTGACTTTTTTCTTCTGGACTTGAGAAAGTGCCAACTCCTCCTGGTTTTCAATAGACTAATATAAACAACACAATGAATACGTTGCCCAACCTACTTTTGCAAGTGGGCTCACAGGAAAGCTGTGTTTAGTCATGTTTATTTGATCGTTGACAATAAGGAAAAATATGTCAGACATAAGAGAGGAAAAAAAAATATAAAGAGTTATTACAGTGGAGAAAAAGTGTACATGTGCCCTCTAAGAAATGAAATAAAAACAACTCCAGCAGGAATAATTTATATCAGAATATACAGCTTTTGCAGAATGAAAACTTTTAGTGAAAAAAAATCCTTAGTTTTTCTTGATTCTTTTTTTTTTTTAATTTGTAAAACAGTTTTTGAAAGAGAGAATTTGACTCAAGTAAAAATAAATTTTTCATTAAAAATCTAGTTATTTTGTTGCTTGAAACTTCAAGATTAAATTGCATTATCTTGCTTTGGCATATAGTATTACAAAGGCTTCTGTTAGGATCTTGCTGCTTTTATGCTTTCGGTCGGTTGGACGCATTAACTAGACTGTAAAGCACGATACACACTGGTAGAGATGGGGGGACTCAGCACAAAATGTTTGGAAAGGACAGTTAAATGTTGATACAAATTAAACCTAAGGTTTTTTGCTCAGTTAAAAAAAAATAATGAACTGAAATATTCATTGCCAAGCTTAAATAATACTTTGGAAGATCAAAGTATTTAATTTCCATAGAACAAAATAAGAACACTTTATCATTTATGAATTTTTAAACATTTCAGTCTTTTAAAAAACCTTCAGTTTTTCAATTCTACATATCTAAGATAATAAATGTTGAAAGTGTTAGCATTTCCATAATTATTGCTAATGACTGTGGACAAGTTTTATTTATCAGAATTGCAAAGTCCAAATTTCTTAGATTATTTAGGTGGAAGAATGCATTTGTCTTTGAGAATTACTAGAACACCTTACTTTTTTGAAATCTATTTCAGTGGACTGTTGTTGACATCTATTACATATTTTGTGTATAAAGTGTACAGAGGATCCCAACTGATGAATAGGCCACACTCAAATCCAGATATCTCTTTCTATACCAACCTCTGCTTATCTGATTTTCCTTCCTCATCCTTCCTTATGCAGCACTGAGAGGATTAGTCATATGTCAGTTATTCCTTTAATCAACTGGAGAATTTCAAAGACAAAAATGGAAGAAAATATTGAATTTGTGGTTTCCAGTATGCAGGCTACTTATATTTATCTATAATTAATTCCTTTATAGATAGCTCTTTGATCTATGAAATAGTATAACTACTTTTAATGGTCTGCCATTTTTGTGTGCTTTAACTATTGAATTAGAAGGACACTTTGAAAATGGCCCAGGGATATCAGCCATTTTTTTTCTCAAAACATGTGGCTTCTCTAATGGTCCAGCCTCAGGCATCTGTAGGAAAAACAGTCTTCACATAAGTAGAAAATTTCTCTGATTTTACTCAAGGTGATACAAATTCAAAGAGACCTTGTTTGCTCAGCCAAGACTGGGGAGACTGGTTCTTCTTCCGTATTCAACAACATGTTCCTACTGATAAGTTGCTCAGTGTTTGCTGATGAAGATACAGCAGGGTATTTCTTCCTGGTTCATTGAAGTCATGGAATCATTAAGGTTGGAAAAGACCTCTGAGGTCATCCAGTCCAACCATCAGCCCATCCCCGCCATGCTCACTAACTATGTCCCTCAATGTCACATCCACAGTTTCCTGAACTCCTGCAGGGATGGCAACTCCACCGCCTCTGGGCAGCCTGTGACAATGCCTCACTACTCTTTCAGAGAATAAATTTTTCCTAATATCCAGTCTGAGCCTTCTCTTAAAGCCATTATGTTTAGAGACTGCTATATTCTCTCAACCAAGCAGTGTGGTTGTTTTGTGGAAAGAGATGTTGGGGCTTAGAGTCACTGTCGCATTGTGGTGACCCTTCTATCTGAACCCTAATAGTCCCTGAGATGATGATAATTGCAATGCCTTTTTATGTTTTTACACTGGAACAGAGGATTGGAAGAAGGATGTCAACATTTAGCTGAGATGTGGACCAGGTAGTGTGCCTGCATTACCACTTCTCTTACTGTGAGTGGCTGGTGTCCCTGGGAGCTTTTTCTAATGGTTATTTAATGGTACAAAGACATATCACTTAATGGGACAAGGAACAAAGAAGGGCTGATTAGGACCTATGATTTAACTGCATTCCCAGTGTATTGCATTTACTTTATCAGTGATATTTGCAAAAAATACTTCTGAGTAACTTTGCCACGTTTGAGGAAGAATTGTCACTCTTTAAAGAGTAAGCTCTCTCTACTGTTAAAATTTTCATTGGCAAATAGAAGAAAGGCTAGGAAGACAAAAAGCTGTTCATGTTTTTTTCTGGCACAATTCTGCTAGCTCTTGTGGCTCTTAGCTATCTTGGCTTCTTGTTTAGGAGACCAGTACAAGTTATCTTGGCAGTTCAGTTCCTTCTCTTGTGAACTCTCTCTCCTCTAGGAGAGCAGCTGTGGTAGCCATACATCTGAGTTTGACCGGTAGCTGTGCTTATTGAGCTTTTTCAAACTGAGTTGAAAGAATGAAGTTGTAATCTCAAATAAGCATTGGTCAGCGTGGTAACAGAGGACGTCCCACCCATTTGCCACATTTGCCACAGTTATCCTCAAACTCTCTTCTGTCAAAGAACACACTTTATGCCAAACCCTTCCAATCCAAAGCCCTTAAACATGAGGTATACCACAGCTCCATTCAACCCCTCTGACTCATGTTTCCACCTAAAATGTGCATACTCTGTGTAGTATTATTACAACATAGTATCTTGCAGCTGATTTCTTGCAGAAAAACTATCAAGGCTACACTGAATAGTTAGGTTTGGCTTATTTATGGCTTCAGCCCTTGCTGTTCTTCTGTAATAATATGCAGAACATCACTTATTCTGGAGGTACTTCTTAGTAATTGTCTCCTGTGGGACATGAAGACCTCAGTGGCACCACCCGGGGAGCTGCAGGCGTGCAGAAAACCAAGCCAGGCGGCTGAGGGAATTTTTTTTTCCACAGAGCCAAGAGCCTGTCTCTGTTCTAACAAGATATGAGTCATAGCAGGGACGTGGCTGTGAATACTTATCTGTTTCACAGGGATGCGCAGAGCAGAAAGAATTTCAGCATGGAAAGAGAGCATGAACTGATTTGTTAAAAATCTGTTAGTTGCTTGGGGAATTTGTACGGGTGTTACGCAGAATGTCTGTGTACAATGGGGACAAGAACCAGCTTGTGCCATTATTTGTTGTTGTTGTTGTTGTTGTTGTTTTTTAAGAATTTAAAATGGCCATTTGGGAATTAGCTGTGTATGTAAAGTATTTAGCAAACAACTAAATGATAATGACAGATTAGTCCAACAGAAGTCGTCATGTTGCACTTTTTCTTTGTGTGGATGGCTTGACTGGTTACTGTTCCAGAGTGCTGGGCTCAGGTTTTTATGAGTGTTTAAAGGTGATAAAATATCTGTTAGAAACTGTCTAGAAACAGGAGCCTGGAAAGGACCCCTTTTATCTTCAGATCCAACCTTTTGCCCAAGCAAACTAGAGGGAAGGCACTTTGTGGGTTTTCCCCCAGAGCCCTGCCAACTACTTCCTAATCACAACCTGCCACAGCCTCACTGTTCTGGCCCTCGCTCTTTCTTGCTCAGTAGTGGACTATTCTAACAAACCAAACACAAAGAATAAACCACCCACTGTAAAATGATACACCTACAATCCTACCATTCACGAAGCAGCCATTAATTGCTTGGCATGCCCAGCTTTAGCAAGCCACGTTGTGACTTATACTGTGAGGGACAGGCATATGTATTGTATTACTGTGATCATGTCTGCCTCTGACCCATTTTGCCACATATCCATAAAGATAAGAGAAACAGATGCCACTGAGCTTTAATATTGCTCTCATTTCAGGAATTTTATTTCTTAATCACATTATTTTTGTCACTTTGACCCAATTTTCATTTAGATACGTTTTTAGGTGTCAAGGGACTAATAATCATTTGTTATGTTTCAGATTCTTCTCAATGTTGTTCTGATTTGAACTTTCAGAAGTAAATATTTTTAATTGATTTGACCTGGCAAAATTAATGTGCCATATATGTAGTCAAAGGATTATATAACTGTTTGTTACGGTCCATTCATCATTTGTATGCCAAAATTCAGTATAAATACCACTGTCTATTTAGTGCTATGCTATATCTTTTCCCTTCATGAACTTGCATTTGCTTCATCCTGTCTATGCTTAGTTAAAATGCCAATCAACCTCTAGGTTGTTCTGTAGTATTGTTCCTGTCTGTAGATGCAGATGGGGATTGTCTAGCTTTTATTTGTCCTCCTTAAATAGCATTCTCAATCAACTGAGTGGGAGATTCTGCTTAAGTGGAGTTATTTTGTTGTATGAATCATACATAAAATTAAATCATATTTTTAAACTCTTGTACCCATTTCCCTTAATAATCAACATCACATATTTTGGTCTTATTCATGCTCATGAATCTCAGCAACTCACTGCATTTCAGTCATTCCTCTGTTTTAAAGAAGATAAACAGAAATGCTGTATCTCAGTCTTGCTGTCAATCTACTTATAACAGTATGCCAGGTTTCACCTGGGTTATTGCACTCAAGGAATCCCGTGTGAGGAGAGAGAACTGAGGCTGATGTCAGAACCATCCTCGTCGTGGCCTCTGGTGTCTGAAGCTAAGCATGCTCAGAGCAATGATGGGAGCTTAGAAGCAAGGTAGCAACATTATGTACCACGATGCCCAGGGCTCCCAAATATAAAGCTCACTTTTACAGCAGAAATGGCGAGGACACAGTGAAAAATAGTGCTGAGCACATGGGACAGGATTCTGGGAGTGAATCTCAAAACATATCACCACAGTGCTGAGCTAGAGTCCAAAAAAAATTATATATATATCTTCAGAATGATGAGGAAAGGAATAAATGATATGCTCATATTTTGCTGTTATGGGCAGATCTAGTTGCCTAAAACTAAGAGCTGGGAGAGAGGGAACAACTTTCCATGTCATGCGGAACTGCAGTTTCCTCAGCTTATGAAAAGAAGTGGTTAAAGAAAAGATAAAGGATGTCCATAAATGTTAAACACTGTTGATAAAATGAAGACATTTTGCCATTACTGAAATTGCAAGAATTTAAAGATCAGAGAGCATAAAAAATAAAGGAAAAAACATCTTCATGTATTTCATAGCTAAATAATGGAGCTCCTTACTATCTGCAGCTGTAGAAGTACAAATACAGTTATTTAAATGGACAGTTTGATGGTTCCTTGGTGACTCTAATACATCACAACCCACTTACCATGGGATGGGAGCACACATGGAGGGGGTGCAGGGCTTGTTCTCTGCTTCCCCTGTTTCTTGTACTCCTCCCCAAGTACCAGCAGCCAGCTGGATGGGGCCAGGACAACGAGCTGGAAGGGACTTTTGGCCAGCTCAGTGAGACAGTTCATTTCCCTAAAAATAAAGATGCCATTTGTGATACCATACAGTGTCCATACAGAAACCCTGCATGGCCAGATGGCCTGTGTTGTACTTGCTGCCTTTCTGTGTTCTCCTCAGAGTGCCTCAAAGGCACCTCTCTTTATACAGATGAAGTGAACTTTGGTATCCTAGTTTGGTTTTTCACACTGGCTAAAGATGCACTGATGTTCAGAACTTCTGCTCTGTAGAGTGTCTTCCAAAAACCTCATGTTGGACAAAACTAAAAATGGCCAAAAGAGTTTTGGTGGATTTACAACCACTGTCACATTTTCACTGGCATCAGACAAGTTATTAAATGTTGTAATGTACCAATATAATGTTTCAGTATATTAGGACTTGTATAAATATTATTTACACACTTAAAGAATGGCAAGCAGGCCTTAAGGAGGTTATGTCTAAGGTCTCAGTATGTTTCTAGGGCAGGTTAACACAGTTCTAAAGCAAGGATGAAATTGGCATTTTATTGCTTTTATTAATTGCTTTTATTTAATTGGAGGAGCTCATCTATAGAGAATTTCTTTCATGATGTTCAGGATAAGATAGAGCTCTGTCATATTTATCTATGACTATACTTTATACTACAGAGGAGCATTTAAGAAATAACGCTGTATGTATATATTTTAATTTAAAGATATTTCCTAATTCTCCAGTGTCATTCAAACTCATGTACTTCCCTGTTATTTGCTTATGATAATCATAATTTGTGTGTCTATAAGAGAATTTGTATTCTTTTAGCCTAAGGTAAACATGTTCAACAGCTTGGTTTTAGTTGGTGTGCCTCTTTAGCTGAAATTAAGATGAAAATTCTTGCAAATGCTCAGACACCACTGAGTTATAATAAATTCCCATTAGAAAAGAATACTCTCTTTCAAACAACCCCTAATTTTTTTTTAAATGCTAATATTAGTTGTGTATTGAATGGTTGTTTTTTTCTTCTGAGAATGGCAGAATAAAGGGATTTACCAAACTCTGAAAATCTGAATGCCGCAGTAATATTCAGACCTTTTAAATAATTTATTGAGAGCACAGCCAACAATATGAAATTTTCATGTGTGAGTATCAAACAGGCAACCTCACATAAACTTGAAAGGAATGAAAAATAAGGTTACGCTTCAAAACAGAGGTCAACGTCCTCAAGCTAAGGTAAAGAAAAAAAGGTAATAAATAATTTTTAATGTGTTTTTAAGAAAAACCTTAAGTTGGCATGTTTTGTAGAATCATGACAAAAACTGAATTCAATACTTACTAAGGAGATAAGTGGTTGCTGAATAAGGGCGCAGAACTCTTCCAGCATAGATCTAGCATTTGTTATGCACAAGGTGTTATCATTTCCAGAAGATTTATCTTGATTAGCATATTTGATTGGTTTTTGCCTACACAAACTGCACCAGCGTCATTGGAAGTCTGTTGTTCTTATTCCCATGGATGTAATTAGGTGTTGGTAAAGAATTGTCCTTCTGTTCCTGTAATTCTACTGGAAAAACTAGTTTCACATTGAAAGCTGAAAGGAGAATTTTTTAGAAACTGATTTATATTTTAAAATCATCAAGCCGCTTTCAAAATTTAGAGGACTCAAAGCAGTGGCTTTTAGTTGGCTGCTCCACAGAGGCTGCCCATGGCCACTGGTACGATGCAGCACCTCCAGCCCCTCTGCGCTGGGCCAGTGTCACCCTTTGTAGGTCAGGATGTCTAGGAATGACCCTGGTGAGCTTCCCAGCTGCCACTGGAGCACTAGGTAAGAGAAATAATGTGTTATGACTGGCAAAATGCATGTCATAATTATCTGAGTTCAACCATCGTTCACGTACTGTTGCAGTGTATGTGGCTGGCTGTTATGTCATGCTACAAACTCTCATATTAACATATTGTTGCACAGAGGTGCATTTTAACAAATAATACGATTGATTTTGTGATAAACTAGAACTATATGTGACCATCTTCCTTAAGTCTTACAGAAAATAGTACTTAGACAATCATTCTTGTTTTGGTTATAGCATGCAGTAGAAGTCAGTGTTTCCATTTTGACTGTTGCCAACTTCTGCCAGACACCATTTTTAGAGACATTGTAGCTGATGTATGGATTTTGCTTCACGTCCAGATTATTGCTTTTACTGCCCCTACATCATTAATGTTGTTCAGGGCTCTACGAGTTATCAGATGGAGTATTGGTGTTTGCTGATATGCTTTGGACCTCCTCAGTACTACAACAGCACTTGCTCATTTGCTAAGCATTGCTGATATATTTGGCACAGAATCAAGAAGAAGATAAAGATAGTCATTGACTCTGGTGTCCTCGGGTGAGCTCTGGGCATGGGGATGCTACTCAGGCTCTTCAGTTCCCACTCTTCTGGGCAGTAGTTGGACATCTGAATAGATGTTGCGTTAATTAAGTTACCATCTTTGTGTGGCTCTCAGTGGGACTCATCTCAGTTGGGCATCTTCAGTGTTGGCATCTGGAGCTTTACAGTCTAGGCTCCCTTTACAGTTGGATAGTAACAGGTGTTTCTTGAGTGTGATTCATACGGCCTGTTTTAGACATCTACATTAGGGTGAGATTTACAGGCTAAATGGGGTGACATAAATAGATGTGATGTTCTCAGGAGCTTTATATAGCATTAGCACATATTCAGTGGTCCAGTGACTGAAACCTCAATCTCCTCCTTCTTAACAAGGCTGTCCCTACGCAGGAACAGAAAACAAGCCTTTCTCTGTGGCCGCCAATACTAATTTTTCCCATACAGCATGCAGTGTTTGCAGCTCAGGGGCAGCGGTTGGGCCACACTAACAGTGGGCTTTAATATGTTTTAGGATTTTCACTTGGTAAATTCCAGTTTGAATCCTCTTTCCTAAATGAGAGCCTTAATTACCCATCTGCTGGCTAGGAAACAGACTGCTCTGGCAGCGGCCAGCCTGATCCCTCCTGTCAGCTCTCTGGGCCGTGCTGGTGTGTTTGCATTTTCCACGCCAGCTGGAATGAAGCACCTCACTGCTCAGTCTGGCCACATTTCTGGTGGCTTTGGATATAGTCAGAAACAGATCTTCAGGTATTTATTGTGACGGAAGTTTAAGTGAGGGATTTTGATGCAGGAGAACTCAGGCTCTTCTGTCTGATTTTGGACCTACATGTTTTGGACACCTGTAGCTGTTGACAGGTCTCAGCATTGGACTCCTCATTCCTAGAGAACTGTGGGCTCTGAAGCATCTCAGACGCTGTAAAGAATTTGACCAATCCTGTGTAGTTTAGGAATATAAGAATAATCTTTGCTCATATTGCTGCTGGTGTCATTACCACTATCTTGCTAGGAACGTTCAAAAAGATGTTATAAGTGGTGTCGCTGCAAATAGTTCTTTCACAGGGCTGATAGGCTTCTCTGTGCATTGTTGACAAATGATGTCTCCATATATCATGTTACTGACATCTTGCCACACATCTGCAATCTATTTTCAGTTCTCTGTTGCTTATAACCAATTTAGGGAAAAAATTGAGAGAAGGACGTTTGATGGAATATTAGGGAGAACCAGTAAGGTAATGCAGAGCAATACTAGTTCTGATGTTAAGCTGTCTAGAGTAAGGTGCAAAAGCAGTGCTATTTACTTCCCTCCTCCCTAAGCCTGTTTGTAGGCAGAGCCAGTGATGAACCATCACAAGTTAGAGGTGCTGCTCAGTTTGCCATCAGTCCACTGTCAAGGAAGGTTCACTGGGCTTCTGCTGTAACCTCACCGTGCTGCTGGGGGCTCTAGAAAACCATTACATAAGTGGGAGTATTTTCACTTGTACAAGTTCAGTCACTCACCTATGTTTGTGCCTTTCACCGTGCAAAAATGTCTTTTTTACTTTCTCCCACCTACATGGGGATAATCAGAACCAGTGCGAGTGAGAATCCTATGGCTTTTTCTGCTTTTGCTTTTGCTGGATGGAGTGGAGCTCCAACTCACACTGTCCTTAGGTGTCTGTCTGGCATTTGTATCTGAAATTTCTGTGTAACTGAGTAACTGGATTTGGGTTTCTTTTGAAGACAAAGTATTTCTGTTGAGTAAAGGTTAGTTTAATGTCAACATATCTGTCTCTGTCAATTTATTTAGTTCCTTCATTTCTACTAATACAGTTCTGAGGGGAGTTAGCTGCATAAAGATTCTTAATTCTTGTAACAACATATACTCCACTATTTGTTTACAAATGCCTTTATCAGCACACTGTTTGCAATGCACACCTCGAAAACTCTACCTGAGTATCTGTAGATTGCCTTGTATCTATAGATTGCTTGTCACTGCAGTGTCTGAGCATTGTGCCTTTAAATAAGGCATCCGAGCTTGTTCTCTTCTTTTGAACAATTTCATTTGTAATTGACATTTGAGAGGGTGGTCTGGTATTCTAAGGATCTGGGCTCAGTGTTATCTGTGCCCTCTAAGGCAGTACTATGTGTTGGAATGGGTATACACTTGGGCATCTGCTTGGTATCGAATGAATCACAGGATCACAGAATGGCTGAGGCTGGAAGGGGCCTCTGGGCTTTGTCTGGTCCAATGTCTGTTCCACCAGGGCTGCTGTCTGAAAGATGGAACCCACTTGAGCAGGGAGGAAAACTCTTCTGCAGCTTCTGTGAGCTGCAGCAAGCTGCTGCCTTTTGCAGCCATGAGAACATGCAGCACCAGGTGTTGTATGAGGTGGTAGCACATTATATACCCGGTGTTTTCAAGGAGGTGTGACCAGAGCTGCTACTAAATGGTAGGCAGAGAGGTGTTGCTTAGGAGTACTGGCTGGAGAAGGTGCGTTAGATTTGGTGTGCCTGTTGGCACCCTTCTGGCATGCCGTGTACCTAGTGCCTACAGGAGTGCCATGGGCAGAGTTTAGGCAAATGTATCTGCCAATGAGGCAGTAGATATGAGATTTGGAGGGCAGAGCGTCCTGCTGTTCTTGTCAGTGTATCCTCCAGTTTGCTCAGGTGCTTGTTCTTCATCTTTTGAGCCCTTCAAGTGAGTCAGTGTCTGTATGCAAGTGTGTGAGATAGGGTGGTTGTATGCCCTCAGACTGCCTTCCCACTGCTGACTGCTGCGGGGGTGTCAAGCTCTGCTTGGCTCTACATGCATTATGGCATTGGCAGCTTTTGCTGGATTTGATGTCAGTCTCATTTTCTTTTGTAGTCCCTGTGAAAGCTGTGGCATCATGAAGAATGAGCAGCCTGTCTGAACAGAACCATGGCACACCTGACTCACATTACATACAGACAGATGTATTTTTTTGAAAAAGCAAAACAAAAAAACAAATGGCTTCAGTATAAGCCGTTTATTGTCTAAGAGGAAGGTTTCCAACCATGGCCCAGGTATGCGATGATGTAATACTACAGTATTACAAGAAAATAGTTTTGACCTTTATAAGAACCTTCTCCTTGCTTTCACACAGGAAAGCCTCATTTTGGGAGGCATCTTGTTTGCCGTGATCCCATTTCTCATAGCAAACTTGTTTTCTGTTTTCTTTGTGGAGTAGAAAATTGCAGTTTTATACATCATGCAGCAAAGTTGAGCTGCACATGGCTTCACTCTCATAAGCAATATAAGGGGCTGCAAAGATTCTTGTCTTTTTTAAATCCATGTTTGAACTCTGTTAAATCTTCACCTGTGCTGTTTTGTGTGTCATATCTGCATTGTACATCTATTCCTGTTTAAACTTGGTGACTGTCATCAACAGGAGCTGCAAATTCAATAGATTTTCTATATATATCAACCGTCTCAAGTGGCATTCAGCTGATGTCAGAGACCAGTAAAATTCAGTACAACTAATCAGCACCGTGTGTCTCCTGGGATGATCCCTTTTGGCCACCTAGCAGTTTTTCTGCCTTTACAGTTTAGATACCTTGTCTGTATTTCAAGTATTTAGAATATCAATCAAAATACAGCCACATCTTAGAACAGACACTTGGTCCCTGAAGTGAACAGAAGTATGCAATTGTTTACACAGATTAATAGATTTCAATAGTACTATATATTATGTGTAGCATGTAACCAAAAGGCAGCAAACATGATGTTTATAATAGCCTGTGCTTCTTAGAAATACCTGAAAATGATGGCAGTTCAAACCCTGCTTTGTCTCTCCTGCTGTGCTGCTCCCTCCACCTGTGGTGCATTTCCAGCAGCCTCTCTGCCAGCCCACTTCCCCTGGCTGCTTCCAGAGCCATGTCAGCCCATGGCATTGCCTCTGGCACTGAGGCTGCCTTCCCATGGGGCACCAAGCGCATGCTCAGCAGGAGCCGGCCACGGGAAGTGGGAAGTCTGCAGAGGGAAGGGGCTGCATTGCTTCCCCCCGCAATGAAGTACCACCTCGCTGCTTCCCCAGAGGCAGGACCAGGCCTACACACTCACTTGGCTGGTCTGTGTGCCTCAAGGAGAGCACAGCAGTGTATAAGTGCTGAGCATTCAGGGTGTGTGTTCAGCAGTCTCCTACCATGTGTGTGGGTATGAAGTTGGGCAGGGGCCCTCACTATTCTCAAAAATACCCTTCTCTGAAAAGGCTGTAAGGCTGCAGCCATTGTGCAGAAAGGACAAGGCATGGGAGCACCAGCAGATACATCTGTGGTATTTCTCCTGAAATACTGCTGTATTCATGGAGCTATTTTCTCAGCTTTTGTAAAATAAACTGAAGTCATCCACCAAACCCATGTGTTCCTAATCACATGATTCATGGACTTGGAACATTTTTTATCCATCATTAGAATCATAGAATATCTGAAGTTGGAGGGGGCCCACGAGGATCAACATGTTCAACTCCTGGATGCACACAGACCACACAAAATTCAAACCCTATGTCTGAGGGTTTTATCCAAACACTCCTTGAACTCCAGCAGCTCAGGGCCGTGCCCACAGCCCTTTGGGGCAGACCCTGCTCATTCAAACAGTGTTCATGTGATTCAGGAGGTGGGCTGGCATAGCACAGCAGGCTGCCAGTCTGGCTGTAATCAGTGTGAGAGTCGTTCATGCTTTGCTGTCGTATGTAATGATTATTTGTGCCCTTGGTCTCTTCCCCGAGTCAGGTGTGAGTCCCTGGTACTGAACTTCTCCACTGGTGTTCCCAGGCCACAATTACAGATTCCATCTTTCTTTCACCTTCTCTGTGCTGCATTGTTCAGTCATCACTTCTCAGTACTTCTCCAAAAAGTCTTCTCTTCCCTTATTGTCTGCACCGGTCCCCATCCCCATCCCCATCCCAGTTCACGTGCTGTCCTCATGCCCTCAGATCTGCTTTTGTGTTTCCTGACTTTAAGTTATTGGGGATGGTGTTGGTCAAACTTTGGAGGCAACTTCAATCTTGAGACATTTTGCACATTTTCCAGCTTTCTGAAGAGTGAGATTCTGCAGAATTGGTATCTTCTCATTAGAAGGTTTAGACTTTTGGTTAAGATCCCTCCCTTTCCCATTTTTTTTTTTTTTTCCAACCAGCAGACATCACTTTCTGTTTTAAAACACTAAGAAACTTCCATAATCAAAACATGGCCGGAGCTGAAAGCTCCAGGAAGCTCTCCTGCTCCAACAAGGCAGGGTGGCCAGGCTGAAAGATCTTTCACAGATTTTTTTTCCACCATCTGTTAATCAGCACTCAAATCAGAAAGTGTTCTGAGAGTTCTAATGAGGACAGAATCTCCAGAAATATTTAGATGCTAAAAATGAAAATGCCTCTGCCGAGTATGTGTGAACTCTGAATTTTGCCCTGTGTGTATAATTTGTCCTAACTTGGAGGACAGCTCTCACACTGAGGCCATACCCTTCCAACACATCAGTTCCTAGCTTTGGGGAGAAGGAGCTGATGGGAATGAAGGACACTGCAATTTTTTCAGCTGGGTTAACACAACCTGTTCCTCTAACCTCATCTCAGAAATGAATGAAGTGTTTTAACTGAAGTTTCTTCTTCAGATCATTAGATCGGTATGAGGCAGACACCATTAAAAATGAAATATTAAAAGAAAAAGAAAAGCTAGAAAGGATAAAATTGTCAAAGATCTCAGGATCTGAAAATAGCACATTATGACAGGAAATATCGGGCAACTGCTAAAGTGGCAGTTATCAGCACCACCTCCAATATTCACAGCATGCTGGTGCCTGATTTGAGCCTTGAGAACATCATTCACGGGAAGATATTCTCAATCCTGATCACTGGTTATCTGAGGGCAGCCATTTCACAGAGCTGCTTGTGGAGACCTGTTTGGGGCTGCTGAAACTGTGTGCCCACAGGTGCTGCCGGGTGGGCAGGAGGCTGTGCCAGCCCTCTCCTGCCCACTGAGCACCTAGAGCCTGGTGCTCCTCCAGATTTTGCCCCTCAAGGTCCAGGTGGGCATTGACATTGCTCCTTGCTTCCAAAGGACTGGATGTTTGGCATCAACTGCATGTGGTGCGAGCTGGGGTACAGGCAGAAATAGCACCTGGCGGAGGGGATCTCACAGGAATATTTCTGTTCATCTTGAAGGGAGAAACAGAGAGCCCTCAGTCAAGCCCTACTCCTGACATAAAGCTGCAGTCCTGTTGCTGTGCTGTGCATTAGCACAGCTTTGCTGCTCTTGGTCATTAGTGCTTGGCACCGTGTGTGCTTTCTTTCATTTTATGGGAGCCTGATGTATTTCACCACTGGATAGAGAAAAAAATCATCATTGAGATTGTCAAGATTAATTTTTTTCTTCTTGAGGAACTATGAAATTATTCTGAAATGTATGACACATGTATAATAACAGCCTAGTGCTCTGTTTTTAAAAAATGTGCTAGAGGCATTGTGCAGTTTCCCAGAGGCTTAATGAGGGAGCCATACTGTGTTGGAAATTTCTCAACAATAAAAATTGACCTATTACATGCTCATGTAAAATGAGGGCTGACAATCACACAAATATGTCCAAAATCAAATACAGGCATTGTAAAATATCACTTCTTTCCCAGAGAGAAACTGGTCACCTGTTCCCAGTAGGGTTTTGCATTATATCCTATTCAGTAAAGAATAAGATGCTTCCCCATGGGGAAACGAAATGGCAGCAAAGTACTGGCCCAGTGCCCTTCTATGAATGCTTTTTGCTGACTGTTTTGCCAAGTCTTCAGAAATAACGCATAGGCATATTTTTTCAGCATATGTTTTGTCTTTTTGTTGCTTTAAAAGCACAAAGAGAAGAGAAAGGATTCTGCACTATTCACCACTTCATCATCAAAGAAAGGAAGAATTCATTGCTTGCTTGTTTGATTTTCTTCTTCCCTCCATAATACTTCTTTTATTTTCTACAAGTCTAATTGCTGTTGCTGTTCTTTTAACATATACCTTAGAAGAGGCGACTTTGTAAAAAAAAAATTGAGCATATTGCTCTGAAGCTGCTGTCTGCTTTCAGGGGAAATGTACATAATAGAACACTGAACTTTGGAGTCATGGCAGCAAAAAGTTGGATTTGAGAATTATTCAGTATACCATCAAATAATAAAAAGAAGGAAGGTAATTAAATATAAAGACTTAAAGAATATATTAAGTGTGGTATATATTGCTCCTCTGATCAGAACAAATTAGGCCACCATCAATGTTAGTGTGTTCTGTAGATATGTAGTAGTACATTTAAGCCAACATGTAGCCTGGATGAAACCCTGGATGAGTGTTTGGGCCAACAAAAAAGTTTCACTGCTGCATGTATTTCACTGCTGCTTGAATGTATACGTTCAAACTCACAGCACTGTTTGTCATGTCCTCATCCAGTCAGCAGTGTGTGATGATTCAGAGCACAGAGCAGTATGATGCCAACTAAGGTCTTGATGCATCTTTGGCGTACATGGCTCCAAGTTATGGGACACTTTTTCATCAGGGAAGTGCTTTTGTGTGGATCTCCTTGCTTATACTTTGTCCTTGCTAATTTATATAGTTTAAGGAAAAATAATCACATATGATATGCCTCAGATTGGCAATGCAGTTTATCCATGTTTAAATAAATTTGGGTAAAGATTTATAGTAAATAATGTAGCAAATCATGATTTTAGATAGACTAAAATTAGGAGGAAAAGAGAAGGAAATGTACGTAATTGTAAAGCTACCCAATCCATAATTTTTGTAAATATTCCTTGTTCTGATTTTCAATTTAGAAGTAGATAGAATGTAAAAAACATTCTAGATGATTATGGACAGGAGATTATTACAGTGCGAAGACGGTTGTGCGCTGCTGAGGGAAGTCAGAGAAGTCATTCTGGCCATGGAGAATATTGCCTTTATATTTTGGAAAAACCCATCACTTAATAATTCAGATATTTTCAGCATAGAACTACTGAAGCCGGTAGTATGTGTACAGCTATATGATATGAAAGATAGCAAGATAAGAATGGGAGAATTAGTGTTTACAAGAAATAAATAGGTATTGCAAACACTGACAGTTTTAACAAGGAATATATGTTGTTACTTGTAGATGTTATTTGGATTATTATTTTACTGTTACTATATAAAAATTTCTTTGAAATACACTCATGAGTTATTTAATTGCATATAATTTATAATGACTCAGCTTCTCAAATAACTTATGCATTCAGTATCATAATATGTTTGATAACAATATCAGTAACAAGCCAATCCAATTTAATTGCTTTTACTTTTACTATACTTTAATGTCTTGACAATTGCTTATAATCCATATATCACAATGATGTTTTACTAACATATTGTGCATTTAGTCTATATGTTATATTTAGCTTATATTATAGTTTTTGCAGCTAGCAAAGGGAGCTTCTCCAACAGAGATGGCCACCACCATCCTTCAGATATTCAGATGCTGTTGTAATGCTCAATTTGTGTCTGATTCCCACTGTAGATGATTACTGGTACATGACTTATGATTCATTTAGGAACAGAAGCTGACTCAAGCACCAATAAATGCCTGTCGTTTACCTCTAAAACAGTCAATTTTCTTTAAGTAAACCCTGAGGAAGTTGCAGAAGTGCATAGTGAAATTTGGCACTCACAGCTTGAATGCTGAGCAAGTTGTTTGGGAAAATTACATGGGAAAGCCAATTTAAAGTCACTGAAGTGTCATAAGTATTGAGAGAAATAGGCAAATTTGCTGTACAAAAAGTGTAGCTGGTATCTAATTCAGTGACAAGAGTCTCCTCACAGTAAGATATAAAATACTGCTTGTAAATAATTACATGTATTTTATTTCTCTCGTTCCAGTGACTATTTCGACAAGTACCTTCTTTGATGGCTTACTGGTGACTGGGCTCTACACCTCTACCAGTGTTCAGGCTTCCCAGAGTGTTGGTGGTTCCAGTGCTTTTGGATTTGGTAAGTCTGAAGTAATTCATGATCTGCAGCCAAAGCTAATGAATACCTGATCTTCCAGAGGATAGCAATAACAACACAATTACTGACACAAGTTAATTTAGACTCAGTAATCAAGAATACATAGAAGTCATCTATAGTCAATGAGATAAGGCTCCAAGGTGGCTTTCAAGCACTTTTACTTGTATTTCTTCCTCTACTTTCTCCATCTTTGGTCAACTCTGGTACTGACCAAATTATGATAATTTTAAGGGAGAAAATTTCAGCAGCTGTTGAGCACAAAACAGTCATTTCAAAATGGAGTGACATTTGGTATAAACTTAAGCGTTTACCTCTCAGTGTCTAACTACTGAACTGAAAAACTGATTCAGCTTAATGTCAGTCTACTTTTTCCACTCACTTAACAACGGTGTCTTCCTTAAAACAAGAATGCTGACCAGTTATTGTGTACAACCAAATATTTTCTGTGTGGGAAATAACAGTACAAGACGTAGGTAAGATTTTTTGCAGAACAATTATACACTTCAAGTTCTGTTCAGTGGCAGGAGCCAGGCCAGCTGCATTAAGAACAACTGCTTTGAAAACTCTCTTCTGAATTTCTGCAAGTTATTTGCTACTGTATATTCTGTAGACAGGTTGTTATTTGGTAGTAGTTTTTATTAGCCTCACAGAGCTGTTATCTTCTGTGCTGAAGGAGGAAGGCAACACCAATAGATCTAGTCTGCATGTTTTCACCTGCCACTTTGATGTTCTTATCTGGATGATACTTTAGTGATACCCAGTAGTGATAATCCTTCATTGTAATTTTCTTTGTAACAATTCATATGAAACTTCCTAGGGCCTGAATGTCACACATCAGATGTACACTTCCTTATAAATGAAATAGTGTGACGTAAGTGAGCTCATGTTACAAGTAGCACATTATTTAAAGCTGTGAGGAATAGCTTGAGAAGGACTCTGCCGCTGCAAGTGCAGCATTTTAAATAAAAATCTCATATTTTTTTTCACTAGCTCCTATGCTTACATATATATTGAAAAAAATGATCTGAAGGTTTCAAAAGAACTTATGCTCTTGTGTGTGTCTTTGCAGTCACAGTAAGAAATAAACAGTGAAGGAAAGATGGCAACAGCTTTTGAATTTAAATTTCCATGCATGTTCAATGCACGATGTACTGATGGCTCCCAGCATGGAAAACTACACTCTGCAGTGAGAGCTGAGGAGGCTGGCCTCTTCCAAAGAGCATTTAACACACATATGATCTGCATTTAAAATAATTTGGTAGTTCAAAAGTTTACAATACTTTAAAATCTACAATTTGCAGTAGAAAGAGAGAGTTGTCTGCACCATATGTAACAAATAGTTTAATACACTAGTAGGTAGGAATGGCACTGTTTCATTTTCTGACACAAACATGAAGTACTTTTTCAGGAAAGCCTAGATCCATCTGTTGTGTCATCATTTCTAATTAGCAAAGACGCTGCTCCTCCTTTCCAGCAAGTGATTGTGATGTTCAGGTTAGATTCAGCTTGCTGGAAATTATTTTTTTTTTTTAAGCTGAGAACTGTGTAAGATTCAGAAATCAGAAGTGAAAGACTGATGTGGCTTAGCATAGATTTGGTGGGTGGGCTAAGATGGGCCTTTAAAAGTACGAGGATAGCAATATGCTGAAATTGGGTTGATAGGAGCTGCTTACAGTGTAAGGAAGAATATTTTTCTCCATTGCAAAAATAGCACTGAAATGCTCCTGTCCATGTTACTCAGAAGGTCAGATAAGATTATCATCACATTCCAGTGTCCCTCCACGCTGTGAAGTCTTCCCAATATACACAGATCTGTCCTTTTTTCCCATAAGCATCTACATTTATCTTTTAATTACCTTATTTAGGAATTCACTTAATGGAGACAAAATCACTCTCAGTTAACACAGTTAGTTAACCACATCAAGAACCTTTGAAGAAAAATGATAAAATGTTAATACTATTAGGTTTAATTATAAAGGTTGGGATTTTTTTTTTCTTTTTCATTGTATATTATGTAGCCAAAGAAATAGTTCTTGGCTTTCTCTGGAGGATTATACTAACATGAAACTTCCTGAAATATTTATTTGGGAGACTTTCTAACAGCCCTTCTCGGGGGAAGTGAGTCAGCTTTTGGGGGATGGAACTTAAAAGTTGTCTTAATTATTCATCTTTTGTCCAAAGCTAAACCATTATCTGGGTTCAGACAAAGGTAAAACTAAAATTGTAAAGCTAAAAGTGGAACCAGGATAAAGCATAAATACATACAGGAAACCTCACCAGGCAAGCTGTGATGATCTTTAGCAAAAAATGATTCTTAAACCTAACTTTTAAGAACAGTATTTCTATCTATGTATGATCCCTTTGATAAAATACATATCCAAAATGACATCTTTCTGGTATCATTTCCACTCTCATGTCCTGATCAGTGGGGTGTGTATCCAAGACTCATTGCCACGTCCTTAAGTGTTGCCCTTAAGTCTCCATTCCTGCTCATCATCTCCATCTATTTTAAGCCATATCATCACTGATACCCTCAACATCATTCACACCCCAGCTTTCCCTGAGACATGTTTTGGAGGATCTCTCCACCCCTGTGTGCTCTTCTCTTCTTCTTTTGAGTCTGAGAGCCCTTGCTGGTGTTTTGCCTCTTTTCTACTGCATGGGACATGTGGTAGCTGCACTGGAGGCTTACCAGTCCACCAAGGCTACTCTCCCACATGGCTGGGATGTCCATATGGTCGCTGCCAGACTTCTTGCAAAAATATTATAGAAAAGTAGGAAAGAGCCTCAATTGAAAACACGTTGGGGAGCTCCAAATGCAGTGGTCAGTTTTGATGAGAATCATGGCTTGCAAAAGAGATTAAGGCTCAGTGGTGCTGGGGATTGGTAGAGGGATCTAACCTGGATAAGTGCAAGAATGCAGCTGGGTTCCTCCAAAACTATATGCAGTTGAAAGTAAGGAGCACAGTATCATTTCTTCTACTAAAGAAGAAGATTACAGCATAATCCCTCAGCTGAGAACCTGAATCTGTCCTCGTTACAGAAAATGTAAGCCTGTGTAATTAAGCCAAAATATAAATCTAATTTTATGTCAAAGCATAATTAATCATTACACTGATGTTTACATTTTAGTAAGTGTAGAATAAACAAGTAATTTTATGATAGCATTCATATATACATTAACCTTTTCAGCTAAATTTAAAAGGGCCTTTAGACCGTATGCAAGTTCTGTGATTTGTGGTAGAGACAGTGGATTCAGAGCCCTCCCTGCTCTGGAAAGTGTTGCCATGGGCCTAATTGGCTAACAGAAAGATTTGGGCTTATTTTGTGGATAAGTTTACACAATGTGTAATTTACTACCTTTTAAAACAGATGTCTCTAATCTGCAGCGAGGTCATAAACTGCTGATGAATTTTAGGTTTTGTTTAATTCTACAGGCTACTTCATAAGAGTCTATGAGAGTGATGTTATCTGGAAACATTTTAGGGCCTGAACAAGAGAATTCCACGTGCTAGGAAACAAACAAACAAAAAGTAGCATACGAAAGATCATTCTTTAAAAGATTATCTTGTACTTTTTCCTGTTTTGCAATTCCTTGCTTCTGTATTATGAAGTTCATCACAAATTCTGTAAGTAATACCTTGAGTCTCTGGAATTTTTTTCTTGTTTCGTTTTAATTTAAAAGAGTTACAAATATTCCTTAAAGTATGTTGAGCAATTAATTTCCTAGAAGAATGCCTGGGAAGAACAATCATCAGAAACAATTTCTTGCCACTACATTCTATCTTATGCTCTTTTTCTTCTAAATTACTCTGTTGCCTTTTGACAGGATTAAGGCAGTCTTCACCTAATCTTCTTACTATTATTTTGGTGATGTATGTGTTTACATTGCCGACCAAAACCAAAAGGCCTTCAAGATTTTTAGCTGAAGAATCTCCGTGATTTGGTTCACAGGACACATGCAGTCTTAGGGCAGATTTACTGCAGGTGGGAGTCATCAGCAGTGTTGCCAATTTTATCCCTGGAGAAAGAATGGCAATGGGGTGCCTGGGTGGTTGAAAGGCACTTGCACTGCTGTCTCAAAGAGGGCATCAGGATGTGCTGTGGCTGTGCCAGTGGTGCATGGGTCCAGAGCAAGCACTGTAGGTGTTGGAGGTGCCCATGCTCTCCCTCTGCTCCTGCACTGGGCACATGGTTTTGAGCCTCTGGAGGCTTGGTTTTGGCATCAGTTCATGCTCAAACATTGTTGGGTCTGGGGTAATGTTTTGCTTTCAGATTTTGACAGATAAAAGAAAATATCCCCTGCTAACATTACGAGATAGAAAAAGGCCAACTGTTAGATTTTTCTTGTTAGGTGAGCCTACCAAGCTGCTCCCTCCTGCTCAGTCTTTGCCTCTCTTTGCTTATCTGCAGCTTTAAAAAGTAAGGAATGATCAGCAAATACCAGTTCTTGAGGAAAAGTTTTCAGTTACATATATACAACTGCTCTTGAAGTGCACTTCTGTAACTTGCTGAAATTTCTGTGGATCCCTAGTTTACTTTGTGACAAGCCAAATGGGCTCCCAGACCCTCCCTTCGCACCGGAGATACTTGCCAGAAACCAAACAGATGGTAAACTAGGAAGAAATGACCCTTGGCATTCTCATTAGAACAGTTGGGGAAGTTTTAATAGGCCCCTATTTGCCTTGTGCTGTATCTAATACCCTTTGAACTGCCACTTTTTTTTTCCAGTTTGTTACAAGTCAACTACTGCCATGTATATTTTAATAGGGATTATCAAATACAATTTGCCCAGAAGTTGTACCAGCCCTCTGCTGCTAATTAGCAAAGTTTAAGTAATCACTGAGTTCTGGAATAATTGGAAAGAAACACTGTTTTCCTTGCCAATGCGTAATTACCAATTAACAGGAAGATAAAATATCTGTATAGTAGTCATATCTTGGAGAATTTGCTAACAGTCAATTAAATAGTAAGTTAGTGCCAAGCTGACACTGGTCAAGAAAGTTTACGTTTGAGTTTAATTTTATGGTACTCCCCTCTGCCAAGAGTATGTAGCAAAGCCATAATTAAACTTTCAAAGTTTGTCTACCAAGATATTTAATTACTGTATAAATGTATTTATAGCCAAAAGCTGACCATTTCTACAAAAAATAAAAAATAAAAAAAATAAACAGGTTTCAGCTTTATTAACTCAACATATTTATGTTACCATGGCAAAAGCAGTAATTGCTGCTCACCTGACAAGGAACTGTCCACCTGCTGAAGGGGAAGATTCCTTACGTGTACCTGGCTGAGGCAGAAGTAATACCCCACGGGTGGAGGATCAGGATAGCCAGAAAGGCAGTTTCTGCAGAAAATGCTTCAATTGTCCTAGTCTGGGTTTAATACACCCCAGTTCTATCACCTGAACGCCATCATCCATTTCTGTAAGCACTCTTGTACTTGCCAGGTCTCTGCCATGGCTGCGGTAGCTCAGCCCTGCCTCTTGGACATCAAAATCCAATTTACCTAATCTGCTGGGAAGCCCTGAGTTATTCTGCAATTTAACATACATAAAATTGAATTATGGTCTCTGCTCCATGATTTATTTCGAACATCCTTGGAGCATTATGAAGATGACAGTAAAATAATTCAAGCTTTTAACCTCACAAATATACCTAAAGCTCTTATTAGCAGTGATGTGGTCAAAGTGGCCAAGCTAGAAAAGGAGAAAGAGCCTATATAAAATGTGATAGATGCAACACTGTTTATATTTGTGAGTGCAGGTGGAATTTAACACTACAAGCACCACTTAATGCTTTGCAAATGGGGAGATAGGTGGACGCTGCAGTGGAGCCAGAGGGAAATTTTACAGCCCAGTAGTGCTTTTAAATGGGGATCTGTACTTTTTAAACAAGAAAATGCCTTTAAAGACAGTTTTACATAGCCAAAAATAAATTGCTAATTGATATGTTGAGGCTGGTCCAATTCAGCAAGTGCATTTACTCAGTAGTAATGGTTTTTCAGGTCTTATATACATCTGTTTTTCTCCCCTGAGATGGCCAGAAAATGGTAAGGGAAGAATTTAGAGGATCATTGAATTTTAATGGGATTTTTTAAATTGCATTTTAGTTTTTAATAAAATGCAGGTAGTAAAAAAACAACATAAAACTTTGTGAAGTAATCAGTTTTTGGGCTGCCCCACATCCCTAAGAGGATTCTGATCATGGTAAGGTATGGATTGCCTTAAAAATATTCTGACAGGTTGGTGATTTTTATCTATTATAATACCTATTGAAAACTGTAACTAATGCTTTTCAGAGGGTACAAATTTTAGGTCTTGTTAATAACATAAAATATTTTTTTTTTAAATAAGTATACACTCATGCACACATTTTTACATACGTAATTCTTTCTCCTTATTTCATCCTAACTTCATATGCCATTTTCAATTGCTGCATTTTGAATGCTGTGAATCACCACATTCTGAATTTCTACTTTTTATTTTTATTTTTTAAACAAACAACTGCACATTTGATGGCACTTGTGGCTTTATCTCCATTAAATTAATAGCAATTATTCAGGCTTTCAGTATCCTGCAATTTCAGTATCACCTTAAGAGAACTGTGGTCTGTCTTTTGGAGATTTCCCACACTGCACAGCAATTTGTGTGATGACAAGCTCCAGTTAATTTCTGCATTATCAGAAATGTCATGCCTTACATGTCGAACTTGGCACCAGAAAAATGAGAAGGGCTGGAGTAGTGACCTCATAGAAAAGTTTTGTGAAGGTGAAAGATGTTCAGAGTTCCTGGGCTGGGACAAAGGTAAAGCTGAGGAGTCCTGTGCAGCTCCCAGTGCTTAAACCACACCTAACCCTCAGTGTATGTAATATTCAGGCCTCTGAATCTTAGAGATCAAATCAGCTTGCCTGCTTTCATGAGTGACCTCAGAAATAAGACATTTCCGGACTAGCTTGAGCCTGTAAGTATTCATGGCAATCTAAAATACATTGTTGTTGCTTTGAGAGCTATTTTCAGCTGGATTGATAGGTTGAAGTTCCATGGTAATTCTTAATAACAGAGAAGTATCTTTAATAAAGTAGGGGGAAAAGGCCATCATCTAGAAATTCAGGGCCATCTTACAACAGCGTTCTGTGTGAGTATGCCTCAAGAATATATCAGGAAAATGTTCCTGTGGCTGCATTAGCATCACCCTGTTAACATGCCTTGTCTGTGTTATTTCTTGTCCCATGCCCCTTTTTGTGATGCCTGGCTGTCATGTCTTGTGTTGCTGCAATCAGCCGGAGTCCCCTCTCCTGACTCCTCTGTTGTGCCAGGACTACTATTTTCCCTATATTTTGTGTTTATTGGGAAGTGATCACGTATTCAAGCTGAAATTATGGGGTTCTTGGGCTTCATCAATTAAGATGCATTGAAGCCTCTTGTAAATGTGAAATGATATTGGGAAATAGTTATTTCTGTAATTTTGAAGGCAAGTTTGTAAACTAATTTCTGGCATATTATGGCAAACAAATGTTGTCATCAGAATGCTTTCCCCATATCTGCCAACATGTTTTATTTGGAAGTGGAGTTGATGAGGCTTACAGGAAAATGGATTTTGAGAGTCCTGTGCAAAGCTCCTGATAATCACCTATTGTAGCAGTTGATTTTATGGTTTGCTTGTCTTTTCTTGGTGATTATGACTGATAACTGTTTGTATGTTTTCACAGATAGTTCACAATAAAAATCTGCTCCAGGTCTTGTAAAAAAAGTGATTTTAAGAATAAACTAATAAAAGGAATCATTAACTGTAGGCGATGATTGGTACAGCTGTATTTTTATCAGGCACTAAAGTACATGAAATAAATAAAACTACTCAGCCCTTGCTGCTGAAGTAAGCATGGGAGCAGGGCTGCACAGAGCAAATGGAAAAGCAATCAGAGCTGTTCCCACTCAGCCATTGTTGGTAGTGTTGGCTTTAGAGAGAGGAGGGGCTTGTCAGAATCATGGAGAATCATGGAGTGGCGGATATTGGCAGGAAGCTCAGGGTCCATCTGGCCCAATTCTCCCCCAGCAGGGACACCCAGAGTAGGGTAGGCAGTGCCACAGCCAGGCAGCTTCTGGAGATCTCATCGGGGAGGCCCACAGCCTCCAGAAAGCTGTGCCAGTGATCTGTCACTGCACAGCACACCAGTGCTTCCTGGTGTTCAGATGGAACCTTCCTGTTCTAGTTTGTGTCTGTCATCTCTTGTCTTGGCACTGGGAGCCATTGGGAGAAGCCTGGCTCTGTCCTCTTTGCACCCTCCCTTCAGGTGGTACAGGGGATTCCCCTGTGCCTTCCCTTCTCCAGGCTGAACTGGCCCAGCTCTCTCAGCCTTCCTCACAGAAGAGGTGCTCCAATTACTTCATCATCTTCATGGTCCTTCATTAGACTCTGTCCATGTCTTTCCTGTACTGGAGAGCCTAGAATTGAACTCAGCCCTCCAGGTGTGGCCTCACCAGCACTGAGTAGATGGGAAGCATCACATCCTCAATCTGCTGGCAGTACTTTGTCTAATGCAGCAAGGGTACACTGCTGGCTCATGTTCAACTTAGTGTCCATCAGCACCCCCAGTTCCTTTTCTGCAGAACTACTTTCCAGCTGGGTGCCCCCAGCATGTCCTGGTGCTGAGGTTCCTCCACAAGTGCAGGACTCTGCACTTCTCCGTGTTGAATTTCACAAGGCTGCATCAGCCCACCTCTCCTGCCTGCTGAGGTCCCTCTGGATAACAGCACAACTTTGGCATGTCGGACAGTCCCACAAGTTCTGTGTCATTTACAAACTTGCACATGAGACAAAACATTACACCTTTTCATTGGCACAAGGTCATTCTCATAGCTTGTGCCACAACAGAACAAGAATTTACTGACACAGTAATGTTACAGTACATTGCAGAGGTTGGAAAATTTGAGGATAGATTGAAGTGAAAATTACGAAAAAGCATTTGTTCATAAATGAATCACCATGCAAGAGTCTGAGTTGGTCCTATGTTGAGTTCAGTCCTTGTTTGTCCTTGCTACAAAATCACCTGGAAGAAAAAGTGCAGGTTCTGACATGAAATCCTTACTCTTTGAGACAGGGCTGTTCCTCAGTTCTGCTCAGCTGGATTTTATTACTGAACAAAATCCATTATTCCAGGGTTCCTGTATCAATCCAGGCACCTTATTTTGTAAGGTTATTAGAAGGAGAAAAAATAATGATTTTTTTTTTAACAGAATGTGTTCACATTTTGTTAAGTTACATACTGATTGCTTTTAAATATTTTGATGAACTCTTAGACTCCTCTCATATGAACATTGACTTTTGTTTGTAAAAAGAAATGATGATCTTTAACTTAAAACAATAACTTTAAGATGTTTGTCTCACTCCAATTAATAGGAGGGAGAGGAGGTTCTTTTAATATATGTATACCCGATGGTGAGATTAAAAGACACAGTGGGTCAAATGTTAGCCCAACCAGTTTATTACAAATCCTAGTTGCTTAGGGAGATGGGGGAGGGAAGACAGGTGAAAGAAAAGAGATAAGAAATAGAAGGAAGGAGTCTTTGTAGAAAGCAGGAGAGATAGTCACCACCATGAGTCCAGTGTGGTTCGTAGTGCATCTGTTGATCTCAGGAACTCCTCACTGCTTGGGATGGGAGAAAGCCAGGAAGCTTTGCAGCAAGCAGGCCTCAGGGGGTTCTTCCGAAGAGGTTTCTTCCCCTCAGGGAGTTCCTCCGTCAAAGGTTTCTTTGGTATTTCTTCTCCAAAGTCCTTAGTTTAGTGAGAGCATTTTATCCCCTCAGGTTTCTCGAGTTTCTTTTTCTTCTTCTTTTCTCTCTGTTAGTGTGACATACCTGGCCCAACACGTAAGCCAGCAGGGAGTGGTGTCTGTTGCTGTGCACAAGCATTATCACCTTTTGCAGTGGTCAGTTCCTTTAAGCTGCATTCCTGAAAAAGACTGCTTGTCCTGCTTCTGCTTCTTTATAGTCATAAGCAGAAGTACTGTGGCACGGTGACACCCACCACTCACCCCCCTAGATAATTCACAGTTGTGAGTTAGAATTTTGTCACCAAAAAGGCCTCACAAAGCAAGCTCTGAGACAAAAAAAAAACCCCACAACAGTTTTGTCTTTCACAATGTTACAGCCCACAAAGAATGATTTTTAAGAAACATTTGTCAAGTGAATCAACATACTGTAATCCTGCCCCCATTAGGAACGATAAGGCAGTTATTAAAATCTTCGGCAGAATATAACCGAAGCATTTTTCTTCATAAACCTAACCCTGAGCTGTTGAATGCCTGCAGGAAACAAATGTTAGAAGAAATAGGGGCAATACACAAATTTGGGGTTCCTCATTTTGGGATGGTAAAGATGTTTTGCAGGTGTTTGAGAAGGTTTTTTTTGTTTTGTTTTGTTTTTTTTCCTAATCATATCAATTTAAATAGCTGCATGCTGAAAGATCTTGTGGTGTTTTGGGATGGTCTAAGCACTCTAGTTGTGTTCTACTTTATTTTAAACTGTTTAAACAATTACTTGGCAATGCTACTTTGCCAGCACTACTGGAAATAATGAATCTTTTAAAAATAGCAGTGTAGGAATAAAGTCAGCTTTTTGCTTTTTAAACGTTGAGATTTGTTATATGTTTGTTTCTGGACAAAAAAGTGACACAAATATATTGTGACATTAGAGTCATACTCCAGTCACATGGTATCATAGTCACCTTGACGTCCTGTGACATGCTGAAAAGATGAGCTAATTATCAGAGGATTGAATCAATAAATACTGACAGCAATAGCTGTTAAGATGAAGAATGTAAGTGTTAATGAGGTCTAGAGTAAAAAAAAAAAAAAAACTGAGTTCTTTTATTCTGCAAGTCTTAATTTTTAGAAAGATTAAGCTTAAATTTTTAATTTTGATGTGAATGGTGGATCTGTTGAAATATTTCATCTGCTTGCTCAGCACATATAAAAAACCCATTATTTTCTCTCTAGAAATGAAACTTTACTAGATTGCATAATAAAGATCTTGATTAAGTTTCTTCCTTGTTAACTACCTACTTGAATTTATTACTGAACATGTAATAAGTAGTATCAGAGGGACTGGTGAACACACAGTAGTCATAATTCAATCATTCAGGCAGTTCTGTCAAAATATTTGCTTACAAGGGCAAAGATGTAATGAACTCTTTAAAAACCTTCAGTCATAATTTGCCAGAGTTCACCCAAAATAAACTCGGATGTACTACGCAGAAGAAAGTTGCTTTAGCTGCAGTTTTCCCTGGAATTATGCAAGAGATGCATGCCAACTTCTAATTGAAGTTTGGCTGAAGATTTAGTATGAATATGAAATTCAGATTTGCACTGAAGAATTTATCAAATGTGTGATAAGTACTTTTTGCTTAGCACAGTCCAAATAAACATTTATTTGCTCTGCTGAAATACTCTAACTGAGCAGTATATGCAAGATTCAAGAACTTTTCCTTTTCTTTTCCTTTTTTTTTTTTTTTTTTAAATCCTGAATAAATATTTCTGGAAGACTTAATTATTACAAGTTTACATTTTTAAAGCCAGGATTTTTTTTAAGGATTTTCTTCTGTACTTTACTCGTAGATGGATCTTCTCAGCCAGTTCTGAGGATCCCTTCGTTCAGTACTTTCTGTGTAGGGGATTTGGGTGACTGGCTGGAAGCTGAGGCATTCACACACAGATGTGCCTTAAACTTCCCTGTTTTCCAACGACTGACACTGACATGCAAAGTACTTCTGAAGGTCTAATTTTCTGACACTAGCTGCTATTCATTCAAAGGAATGTTGAAAGACATCTGTCATATTTAGTTACGAGAGGGGGTTGTGGCAAACAGCTGAGCTGGTTCCCCCTAGCTCCCTTTCTGCACTGGGGACAGAAATGGGCATTTTGGGGACATTTGTCATGTTACCCTTCAGTGGCCATCTAAACTAGACAGATGATTTGTCTCCAAGTCATTATTTCTTGCCACTGATTTCAGCAGGAACTAAGGTGAGTAGCTCAGCCATGAACCTCAACACATTGGAAATTTGAAGTTGAGTGGCAGGAATCTCCTGTGTTGTAGTGAGCACCAGAAAACCCTGAATTTGTGCCACAGTTGCTTCTTCACTTGACAGAATGATGTAAGACTATAAAATATATGAAGCACTGGGAATTCAAATGCTGTAAGGACAACTATACAATTTGGTATTGGTCATATTCATTCTTGGACTAGCTGTGCTTGGTAAGGTAAGCCTTCAGGGCCAACAGAGCGGTGTGTTAGAGAGCTGACCAACTACTGAAGCAGTTGAGTAGGTGGACAGCTCCGCTCAAGGACAAAATTGTAGTCTCTTCATGTGGAAAAAAAAGTTAGCTAGATTCAGTGAACACGGAGGGATGGAACAGATTGGCTTATAGAGACTGAGGGACTCCATAATGTTAATAATTTTGTTACAGATAATTTTGATTTATTAGCATATAAAGCATTTAAAGTTTAAGTAAAAGTACAAACTGGGGTATTCCTTGAAAAAGTACCTTTGAAGGTCTTAACTGTCTTCATAAGAGATGTGTAAAATTTGTCAGAAGTCAGCAATAGGCTGAGGAAAGAAAAATAAAAAAAGCTGCTACAATCAACTTTGAGTTGGTTATGAGAATATTAAAAGTTTAATACACATAAATTTGTGTCACAGTATCTCTGGCCCATAGGAGAGAACTTCCTTCTACCAAAATTACTGCAGCTAATATCCAAAGCATAGATCTACAAACAAGCCAGAAGAAATTGAATGTGTTGTTTGTCCTTAAAGTAAAATATTTACAGTGTGCTACAACTGGTTATTTTCCTTACCTTTTCATATGACTGAGTTTTATAACATCTTCATTTGCCAGTAAAATATGGAGGTTGATGTTGTGCACTTATGAAAAATTATTTCAGGAATCTTGGTAATAGTTCCAACATAGATTTAGTTAAGTGGAAAGCAATCATTGTAGATGCATCATATCTGCCCTCTCCCCAATGCGCCTCACATTTCAGATGGCACTGAATGTTGCTGTGCAGTTGCAGTACAGCTGGAGAAGCACAGGGAATGGGAGTTCCCAAAGGCAAATGGATTTCCCATACCTTGGGCTCCACAGGCTGGGCCAGGCAGAGCTCCAGCAGGGAGCCAGGCCCCACTTGCACAGCACATCTGCAATGTCTCGATCTGGACCCTTGTTTTTCACCTTCTGAGACTCAGGGCATTGTCTAGTTTGGGTAACAAAACACTTCACAGCTCAGCCTTAGAAGCAGCTGAAGTGCAGCTGTGGTTAAAGTGTAGCTTAAAAATTACAGGGAGGAACTTTATTATTTAATAAATAAATTAATTTATTAAATGAAATTCTATTTAACATTGTCTTACTGCTAAGGGATAAGAAAAGGAGGAAAGGTTCTTGTTAACACTGTCTGATTTTATGCTGGCTGTGGAATCTGTGCTACTGCAAACCCTCTGAAGTACTTTCTCAAAAGCTGGTGCAGAAGAGTCTCGCCAGTACGAGTGGCTTTTCATACACTGAGTTATTGACTCACATTTGACAGTTTCCCATGTGTATTTAGAGGCTGAATTCCAGACTCCAGTGAATGACTCCAAAAGCATTTAATTTTAAACTGAATTCATTTGCAATTTCCAATGGAGGCATCTACTGATCAGTGACAAGAGGGCCAGGTTCTTGAGTCCTACCTATTGTAATCTATTTACAGTTATGCTTTTGTGCTTATCCTGTATTTATTGATAGGTGAAATGAAATATAAATAGCTTCAAAGAAAACAATGCCTGTAATTTTAAAACTCCCACCTATAGATCAAAATGTATTAAAACTTCATTCAACTAACGCTTACTTTCATGAATCACTGTCTAGTACAAACAAGACGTTGTGCTTTGTTTTTATTCTCATTGCCTATTTTAATTGACAAGAAATTCCTCCTTTCTTTACTAATAAAGGAAAAAGTACAGCATTATCTTTATTTATCAGAAAATAGAACCTCTTAAAAGTGAGCATTTGCACCAGAAAAAAAACATGAACTCTGAACTGGTAAAAATGTGATGTCGTTAAGTGGATATTTTCAGGGGAATAATTGTAGGCCTGATTTTATGGGTTCTCACGTGAGCAAAAGTGCCTTGTTTTACAAAAGCAGTAATAATTCTAGACATAAAAGGACTTGCTCTTCACAGTAAATCCTAGTCCATCTTACTTGCAGTTATTTCTTGAGTTGTTTTTACAACATACAATTCTGTTAAAGTTTTTGGAATAAGAAAGGGAGAAACTATCGCTCTAATTAAAGCAACCATGACATGCAAGGAAACAAAAACTGATAGCAGCATAGAAAGCTGCATGTAGTTTAAGAATCATTCTAATCAAGGGAAAATGGCTTAGACTCTTCATAAGCAGATTTTGTATTTTTTGTGCCCTCAGGACAAACAATAAATCTGAAGTGTTTCAGAAAGCCATTGTAATGAAATGACCTTTTTTTAAAAGCAGATTTTGGAAGGAAAACACCATATGCAGCTAGCATACTGCTGTTAGGTAAAACACTACTGTATCACTTCACATGCAACGAGAAAGGAAACTGCATCTTTTAAATGAGTCAGATAACTTTAAATTGAAAATTATTAATAAATGCTAACTTGCCTTTTGGTGACTGAAGCAATGCTTCCCACTCCTGTGAAGTACAATAGAAATAGAGAACATTTGTTTGATAGCTAGATTTTTAATTTTTTGTCAGCTTAATCTAAATGCTAAGTATTTGTATATGGTCTTTGCTGTGAGTCCCTCCCACTGTGACATCTTCCATGGAATTTGAGCTTTACTTTGTGGATGTTTGTCCTGTTTTAATACCTGAGCACTGTGGTGCCCAGGAACCATCCCCAGGAGGGAATATCACAATTTGGCTGTGATCCCCACGACAACAATTCCAGAGTTTGAATGCCTGGATTTAAGCTTTGACTTAAATCTGGCTGAAGTCTTTTTATTACCCAGATTCCTATTGCAAAATTGTTTCAATACTTCATTTGCGTAGTGATTAGGAAGATTGTAAGTTATGGTGAATGTATTCGAGTCCAGTTTCTACTCTTTGTTCTTATACGAAAACTATCTTTGGCTTAAACAACTTCTTTACAACTCTGTTATATATAGCAGTAGCCATCCTCTCTCTAAACATGACAAGTTTATTCTGACTTCTTTTATGACATATTTTACATTCTTCTCATCATCCATGTAATCCTTCTCTGCAGCTGCTCCAGCCTAAGTTAATATTTTGAACACAAGCATTCATAATTACGCACAACAACTGAAGCGGTGTCTAAGCAATGTTTTACCAGTATTGTACTAATACTTCCCCATCATTACTGGAAACAATTGAGTGGATACGTTCTAGGGCAGAGTTTGCCTTTTTTCACATCAGCAGCTCATTGAAAGACTGTGATTGACTGATTTGCATTGAGCTTTCACCTCCTTGGTCATTTCTATCTTAGAGCTGAATGTATTTTTGTCATTATCTAAAGTGCATGATCTTGCACTCAGTGCAAGAGGCAGAGTATCCACACCACATTGTATCCTTTTTTTTTTTTTTCCTTCCAGTGGTCAGTCATACTCCCTGCTTAAAAAGTTGCCTAATTTCTAATTTTAATGTGGCTTGTTAGAGCTCCCAGGAGCTGGTTCCTGTGATACCTCTTAGGCAATGTCTAAAA
Source organism: Gallus gallus (assembly GCF_016699485.2). Classification (NCBI taxonomy): domain Eukaryota; kingdom Metazoa; phylum Chordata; class Aves; order Galliformes; family Phasianidae; genus Gallus; species Gallus gallus. The sequence goes on along the minus strand of NC_052532.1, from coordinate 13,458,347 downwards.
ATCCTTTATGAGTCACATTTTCTTTATGTTAGGATACCTATCTACTGAAATCAAATCACTCCTCAATTCTGAGAAATAAATTTTAACCTATAGTGACTGAACACAAAGTTTTTTAGTGTAAGGAATCTTCTTCATGTCTAAGCAAAAGGTATAAGGTGTATTAGCCTTTCACCAGGCTGTGGCAGTTTTCAGCTTCATTCTAAGCATATGAACCCCCATCACAGGTGTTTTTGCACCTCTCAATTCCTCGATTTGTTTGCATTCTCTTCTGTTTTGCTTTGCTTTTAAAGTAGTCTCGGTTTACCGAAGAGTCACGCTCTGTTTGCCATATCTCACCTCACTAACGTGACTCAGGATTAATCCCGACTTATGTTTATATAACTCAGAAAATGTTGCTACTGGTGATTTCGTAACTGCTTTCACGTTACTGATGAAAATGCTAATGACTAGCATGAAAGTGCTAACACTCACGAAAGTGCTACTGAATGGTCATTCATAAGTGACAGCTAGTCTAATTGATTCAAGTTCTTAGTGCCATAAATGTATGATGTTTGATGTTATATTGGACTAATTTGAATATAAGAGTGTTGTGTTTTTAAATAAGGTGCATCAGGAAACTCTAAAAGTGATTTTCTGATACTTGCCAGAGATTTTTCATGACCTCTCTTCAAATTTGTTTTTTGTGTCCTTAATATTATTCTCTACACAAGTGAATGAGTGTTGACAGAGGTTTCAGGATATTTCCAATAGAAGAGCAGTGCAGCAGATTCTATCATTTTTCCCCTCTGCTAATTAACAATGGAGAAGTGTTATTATATGAAATTCAAGCAGTTCAACAAGAATTCACTTGATTAATACATGCAGAAGAATGCCTCTTTTAGTCAAATACTGTTTTCCTCTGAGATCCCATTAAAAATTTGATCAAAGTTTAATTATAACATAGGCCAGTTTTGTTTAAATGACACTGAAAACATCAAGGTCCTTCACATAATAGGTTTTTATGAAATAAAGGGAATTGGTAATTGTCATGAACCAACTGGAAGTCTGCAGATTTCATTTTCAGCCAAATGCCGCACAATATAGGGAAGAATTCTCTTTTGATGATGTCATTTTGCAATGAACATAATTTTTTCACTTATTTTTGGACATATCAGCTCCAAGTCTCTTTAGTACTTGACAGGTATGTACAGGAGCTTTAGGATTTTGTGAGCACATCTTTCTTTCTAAAGAAATCAGTGACACAGAGACCAATGTATGCTGGATTTCATGAGTCCTGGATTTGCTACGGAATTTATTGTTTGGTAATTTGTTGGGTCTACTTCTTCTCAAGAGGAAAGGTGAAGATAGCTCTGTACTGCAGTTCTTCAGCAAAAACTAATCTGAGGTCTTAAGGAAACAGCTCAAAGGTATGTGTTGTAGAACAGATCCATATGGGGATATTCTAGGTATGAAAGAATTGCAAAAGCAAGGAGAGTGGGAAGAAGATAATGATGGCTGGGAATTGAAGGTTTGCTGAAGCAAAGGGAATGAAGGAGAAGTGGGGGATGAGAATAGAACCAAGAGAGATGAGACTGTACAAATCAAAGTGCATCTTCCTTGTGAAAAATTAATCCAGGAATGCAAATGCAAATGCAAATTCTGGAGAATTAAAACAAATAGCTTGTACAAAATAGATAGAAGCTTGTAAGTCAGCCTTTGGTGGTCAGTACAAGATCTCCAGGAATGTACTGCAATATGTGACTTAACTGTATTCGTGGTGGTCCTGTAGGAATGAGTGAAGAATGGGATGTTCTTTCTTTGAAAATTTATAGATAAAAATAAAACCATAACCATGTCTTAACTCAGTAGAGTGCTATGGAGAAAACATAAACCTCAAAATGGGAGTTCTGTTGTTTCTGCTCAGGTCATTGGACCAAAGAAAAGCATTCTTCAAGGAAATCTCAGCTGGGCAGAAGTTTCAAAAAGTCTAAAATAAGGTTTTCTGCAATATTTCTGCAATATTTTGCAGAAATTCTGTGATTTCTGGATTTTAATACATATTTTATAAACAAAAAATTGTATTGGTATAACACAGAAATTCAAGGATGAAAATTATGATCATATTGTCATATCTTCTAGTAGAGATCTAATTCCAAAAGCATAAAGATACTCTTCTTTTCCTGTAAGAATCATAGAATGCCTTGGGTTGGAAGGAATCCCAAAGATCATCGTCAACCCCCCTGCCACAGTTAGGGCCGCCAACCTCCATATCTAATACTAGACCAGGCTGCCCAGGGCCCCATCCAACCTGGGCTTGAACACCTCCAGGGACGGGGCACCCACAGCCTCTCTGGGCAGCCTGTGCCAGCGCCTCACCACTTTTTCTCTAAAGAACTTCCCCCTGACATCCAAAGAAGACCTATGCTGATAAGAAGCACGATTATATGTACAACTTGTAGGGATGTAGTTAACGATTAGTCTTTTTTTTGTCCAGGTGCTCTGAGGCACTTCAGGTACAATCCTGAGCAGAGCCAAGCAACTCAATGATCTCATGTTTTTTCTGTATAATGCATCATATTAAAATGATCCACTTCACCAAGAGAGAATTTTTCATTTCACATGATTTCTGTGGGGAATGCTGGAGATAATCTTCAAATTTCCTTTACAAATACAGCATCTTTCATAAGATGTCAGTGAAAAAATTAAAGTGGGAAAAGTATCGTTTTCATTTTATGATTGGGATAAGAAAGCTTTGATGCTTCATTCTTCAATGAATTGTTAGGTTTGTTTTGATGCAGACTTTTAGGAAAAGTACAGTAAACCGTTTCTGTCTTTGTGATTTCTGCTGATTTCATTCATACTATTGATCATGGTTCACTGCAGTTTCCATCACCAGACATTGGTGGAGTCACTACTTCCCAGTGGCAAACCATGGCTTTGCTGGTTTCTGTGATTGTAGACCCACCATTGTTACTTACCTATCTCAGTTTAGGATAATCCTGCAGCCAGATGACATTTATTTGTCCTTCCCTGATATCAGTTACCTTCACGGTCTCAAAGAACCTGGAGAAGCACCAAAAGAAAATGACCTTACCTTTCCTGCCACTGCTTCTCAGTGATTTACCATGACCTCTCTTCACTTCAGCCCACTCTATTTTTTAGCTATCCCTGACAATATGACTGTGCTGAAACTGTCTGCCCAAGTTACCCATCTCTAAAAATTTCCATTTTCCCACACTGCGTAGAATTAGTTATAAAAAAAATTAAAATGTCTGAATGCCACATCTGCTGTGAATATATGGATCTGGGAATTTGTTTTGGCTCATGGACATGAGTCTTTCTTGGTAGTGAGTGCAAAAAGAAGGTGCTTGCTGACAAGAAGAAGAATTTCTTCCTTTTCTTCTTAATTGTACTTTAAGAGTAGCTGAGGAGAATCACAGTCTGTTTTTGCTACATATATCATTTTTTTGTGTGTTTTGTTTTTCTATTTTTCTATCAAGGCATTCTTGGAATTTTTGTGTAACTGAATGGGACACAAGTTATAAGATAGCATTCTGTGGAGCCCATCACAGGCAGCTATCTCTCTGCTTTGTTTATTAAAGGAGTGTAATCATCTATTGTGTGAGGACTGCCTCATTAAGCATTTTAAGTTTAGCTTTGAGTGGTCTGAATCATACCCATGGAAGTTATCAGGGGCTAACTCAGCTAACCCAGTGTTTACTCAGCTTTTGTAAGAGTTTCATAACTTTATATGTTCTTATCAGTAGCTGACCTTAGTAGGTTAAAGCTAATTTGGAAATGTCCATGTGAGCCTAATTATTCACAGGAGTGATTTCAGCTTGGACAGACACAGTGGTAAGGTAGTTCAAGCAGAAGTGGCTGGTAACAGTTTGACAGCTCTGGGCTTAGCTCAGTGTAGGAAGGAACAAGAGAAACAAAAGCATGCAAAAGTTGGAAGATAATATTACTTGACTTTGATCTTTCCATTGTTATTCTTACCTTGTGACTATAAAATACACTTTGTGCTTAGATAATTTGTGAAGAGCTATCTGTATTCTGTGCTATGCTGCAGAGTACCAGCAGCCCTTGAGCTTTTGATAGATTCCAAATACAACCTCCAGCTCAAGTTGTGCACTGCTAGTAGTTCAAAATATTCACAAGAACGATAGATGGAAAATTAATTCTAGAAATTATTTCCAAGTGAATTATGGTGATTCATTAAGATAAACTGCAAAATAAAGACTAGACAGTGCTACAAGCATGGATTGTATCAAATTCATTACAGAACCAATTACGAATCACAAATGTTCTGTCTCAAAAATGTTACAAAATGAAGTCATTAGGAGCTATGAACAGCTGTACATTACATTTAGAGTTAATATTTGGTGATCTCAAATAAAAGCATGAACCTACATCTGCCTTTATGACAGAGGAAATCTCTGTTCTTGTAGAATATAGCATATAAGCAATATGCCAGTTGTACTGGACTGCACAGACCTACATGATTCATTTTTCTGTGGTTGTTGACAATGAAACCATTGGTACTTCCCTAGATTTTCTGATTTTCAAGTTTCTTACCAAATTAAAAAACTAAAAGATATGTGTTTTGTACTAATCTGAGATTTTAACTTTTTTTCTTGATAATTTTCATTTGACCCAAACAGAAAAGTTATATTTCTGCCAGTTGAGAGAAAAGCAGCCGTATTACATACTCCTATTGCTCCAGAAAGTATCCTAACCCATGGGGAAAGATACAGTATACCTCTGATTGGCAGAATTGTTCTACTTTGAATTAGTAATTAAAAACTAATTGGCAAGGGGAACGTCAAGGGCTATGAAATTCCCTCAACATGCATGTGTAGATGGAAGAAGAAAGAGTGGCCAGCTCATGGGGCAACCTGCTTGGACTTGGAGCATCTCACTGGTGCTGGCCACTCCTAAGTATTCAGTATGGTTAACCAGCTGCCACTCCTGGAAGGGCACCGCCTTGGGTTGTGGGACGTGAGGGCATTCCTGGCTCCTTCCAGTCTTTGCATGCTTGTAGACACTGAGCAGCTTCCTCAGGAGGCCACCGTGTTTCCTTCAGCTCACTTCAGTTTTGTCTCCATTTGGGTTGACCCATATGAAATTAGGTTTCAGTCTTTCCAAGCAGCACAGTTTATTCCATATAGTGTCCTTTTTCAAAGTTGCTCTGGTCACTGCATTCAAGGGGTGCTGAAATGCCCTGTGAGCAGTCATTTCATTTTTCCAGACCATAATGTCTGGCGTGTTTGGCCCGTGTTGGTATGTCAGCTGAAAACACCCCAGTCTATTCAGATTTGACAAGCTTATTATTTACCAACAACACCCTTTTGGTTATATACCAGTGCCAGAAGCTCTAATTCTGTTGATAAATTCATAGATGCTTTCCATCAGCCCTGTGTACCACATGGATGTCCGTGTGTTAGAATAGAGAACGCGTACATATGAAGAAGGGTTAATATTTGTGAAAGCTTATGGTACAGTCTGAGATCACATCAGACCTGCAAAGTATTTAGAAATCCTTCCAAGAAAACAAATCAATTGTTGTACATAGCAGGGCTGGTGAATGGAAATTAGAAAACCTGCTCATTTTCTGAGTTATTAATCTGCCCTGAACAGGAAAACAATGTAGTTGAGAACTTGAGATGGAGAGTTAATTTTGTCCCTTTTCCCTCACACTTTTCTGTTGATTTCATTATCTGCAAAACAACAAAAAAATGGGAACTTCCTTGTGGGGCTGCAGCTTTTTTGGGCTATTTTTCTTGCTAAGGGCAGATTTGCAGCTCAAAAAGCAGGGCCATGCCTTGATCTTCATATTTTTATCCTTCCCCTTATATGTTAATGGGACTGCTGCTCCCTTGTGCAACTCTCTGGTGTGTTGCTTTGACTTACTGTACTTGTTAAACCTTTTCTAAAACTGCTATAAGATCTTGGAGTATTTATCCCACTATGGTCCCAGTTGGGTTTGCTTGCTCAAAGAGGCAGGCTTGCAGCTAAGCATTCATTCATGGAACTGAATTACGTTTTAAGTTTGAATATGTGTGTCCAATTGTAGACTTGCATCACTGGGAGTACCCAGGGTTGGGAGTACCCAGGGTCCTCCAGTCTAACTGACCCCTGCGTGTCACAACCCACGTATGTTTTCCTAATTCTGTCCCGGATCTTGAAATGCAATCCAGACCTCTTTGATGTGATCACTTGCTTAGTTTTGTCCTCATCATCCCGTAGCACTACCTGCAATTTTCTTCTTGCCAACAATGCCATAGGAGTGGTTTGGAGGATGTATAGCCTCTGTACTCTCATTCTGTAGCATGCAATTTTTGCATCAGTGTGCCATTAGCTGCTTCAGTGTGAACACTGACCAGTCTCTAGATGTGAATATGTTTTACTGGTTTAAAATTTCTTTCTATAAGTTCTTTTAAAATACATCTTGTCTTCCAAAAAGTGTAGGCCCAGGTGATGGCTGTACCTACGAGCATGCTGCCTGATCAGAACCAAGGTAACTCACAGTTTCAGGGAGATCTTTAGGGCCATGAAGGTGATCAGAGGGCTGCAGCACCTCCCCTATGCAGAAAGGTTGAGGGAGTTGTGCTTGTTCAGCCCAGAGAAAAGAAGGCTCTGGGAAGACCTCACCATGGCCTTCAGGTACTTAAAAGGAGCTTACAAACAGGAGAGAGACTGAACTTTCGCAACAGGACAAGGAGAGATGGTTTTAAACTAAAAAAGGGAAGATTTTGGTTAGATGCTAGAAGGAAATTAATTACTCAGAGAGCAATGAGGCACTGGCACAGCTGCCCAGAGAAGTTATGGATGCCCTATCCCTGGAGACATTCACATCCAAGTTGGTTGGGATCCTGGACAATCTGATCTGGTGAATGGCAGCCCTGCCCACAGCACAGAGTTAGAATTGGACTTTAAGTTTCCTTCCAACCTAAACCATTCTGTGATTCTATGATTCTATGATCTTTGGCTGGTGGAAAGGATATTTGAGCCACAAAACAGCGAGGTCTTGTGCGCAGGATGTGCACAGGACCACCACCTCTCGCTGTCTCTGCTGGGACACCATTGGGTCCTGCATGGTATGTTAAGATCCTTGCTTGAGCATGAAATGGCTGCAGAAGTTTAGCCTTTAACATTTGGTAGTAGAGTGGTCTTTTGAGGAGAAGACTTCAAGAACAGCAGTATTTTTTTCCCCAGAATTACTGTTGACATTGAATGACAGTTTACAAGAGGGTTCCTGGTTCTTAGCAACCTTTATTTGCTTTGTTCATATCTGAGCTGCAAGTGCTCTTGCCTATTTGTGATTGATAGTATTTTGTCTAGAAGGGGTAATTTCCAGGCAAAGGAATGAAATGCAGAATTACTTTCTTCTCTATTTTCTCTCTACTCTTAATTGTGACAGTTATGTGTTGTCAGAAATAGAAGCATGGAAGTACAGTATTCTGTCTGTTACATGTATGTCTTAATATATACCATTTGGCTGAAGGGCATTGCACCAGATTTGTTCTCACTAGTGATTTTTTTATCACTTAAGTTAGAAGTAGTACTATGGAAATGAATGAGTAAAATAATTTTTTAACCCTTTGGTCTTGTTGGCTGTAATTATTCCTGCTTGATTTTGTGTACAAAATTTTGTGTTTAAGTTTTTTTTCCTGATGGTTTGGCTGCTATTCACATTTGTTAGCTTGTAGCATGTATTCTGAGGAGTTTTCTTCTTAATGTGCACCATCCTGCTGGCCCCATGGAAATTCAGGCTGCTGGGTATGCTGCTCTTTCCATTATTAGCTGCTCAGTGCAATACTCTGCATTACAAGCATTACAGTGCCTTGTTGGTTAGTGGGGGAGATGCAGCGTGAAGTGTGAAAGGGTAGGATCACAGCAGTTTTAAGATAGAGCAGTAGGAAAAGTAAACTATTGTCCATTTCACAAGGGAAAGGGAACAATGACGGTTCCCTTTTTTTTTTTTTTTTTTGCAGTTATCCAGTTTCAGTTTTCTGTTTTGTTCTGCAGTCATCATAGAAAAAGATGTTAAAGATGAATAAAGGACCTGAACGACTATTTGGGACTTCTTAGATTGTGATTTTTATTTAATTGCTAAAAATACCACAGAAGTCTGAATACTGTAACTGATACATCTAGTGGTGAAAGAAAGTCGGAGAGGGTGGAAGTTGGCCTCTTCTCTAGGTAACAATGACAGGATGAGAGGTGATGGCTTTAATTTGTGCGAGGGGAGGTTCAGGTTGGATAACTGGAAAGATTTCTTCTTGGAAATAGTGGTGAGGCATTGGAGCAGGCTGCCCAGGGAGGTGGTGGAGTCACCGTCCCTGGAGGTGTTCAAGAAACATGGAGATGTGGCACATGGGCATGATGGGACGGGTTCATAGTTGGACTAGATGATCTCACTGGTCTTTTATAGCCTTAATGACTCTATGATTCTGTGATAAGTGTGTAACGGGAAAACACTTTGACTTTCAACCTCTTGCCTTACAGAGCAGCTGTGTGTCAACAGTTCTGCTCCAGCCAAAAGATGTTCCCCCCATGCACTGGCCTAGTGGCACTGAGATGACACTGCACAGCCAGGAGGTGGGCTGTGGAATGTGGAAATGCATGTGCTCTGGTACAGTCTGATGTTTTCAATTTCTATTCCCAAGCATCCCCAGCACGGAGGGGACACCTTGCTTGCTACTCAAACCTGTGGCTCTAATGGATTTGTCATTATATAGAGGTGAACCCAGCAGGTCTTGGCTAGTGTCAGAATGCTTTTGGATTGTGCATTCAGTGGGCACAACTGTACTCCCATCCATGGTTAATGTGATCTGAGCATTGATAGTGGTAGCTTTAAGCCAGTAGTGCTGAATCTCAGCATAATTTCAAAGAAATAACTCCCAAAGATTGGTAATTTTCATTGAATTCTTTCTTGCAACCCACAAAACCATCTCCCACATCACTGCTGAACTACTCAGTGAAATGCATTTGTCAACTCATTCGGCTCCCTGCTAAGTCTCACTCTTCACTGAGTGCTGCAAGTGCTATGGCTGGTATTTTCACACTGTGTGTACTGGAGTGGCTCTTGGTTTTTGTGTGTAAGAAGATAAAACCGTATTCTTTTGTGTTTGTAGCCAGCTCTTCCTGTGTGGATGTGTAACTGCAGCACGTAGTCCTTGCTGGGCTGCAAGCCCAGAGAGAGTCATAGAATCATGGAATGGCTTGGTTTGGAAGCCAGCCCACCAGCCCCAACCCCTGCCGTGGGCTGGCTGCCCCCCACCAGCTCAGGCTGCCCAGGGCCCCATCCAACCCAACCCTGAGCACCTCCAGGGATGGGGCACCCACAGTTCTATGGGCAGCTGTGCCAGGGCCTCACTGCTCTCTGAATAATGAATTTCCTCCTAATATCTAACCTAAATCTCCTATCTTTTCATTTAAAATCATTTATGGAGATGTGGAGCCTGGAGAATCTCTCACTGGTGAGGGACACTTTGGGATTCCTGTGCACAATTCATATTTACAGGTTCACTTTCAGATACCTGGATAAGGAATTGTGGAACAGAACAAAACAATTTGCATAATAGCATCACTGCAAAGCAACAAATAATGTCTGCAAATGATGAATTCTCCATCTTTAGAACAATTTCCATGGAGGTCCCTGTGGGTTCATTATGAAGGCATCCTTATTGATTGGTTTGACTGATATAATTTGCTTTGGAGGAAACTATCAATTTTAAACATCAGAGTTAACTGCTTATGTCAATAACAGAGATAGAAAGTATAATTAGGGACAGCACAAAGAAGATACTGACACTGAGTGCATCCTTTGGTGACTGAGACAGTGATGGTAATGTGGGCACATGCAGAAGATGTCTACAGGCAAAGGATCAAAAAGGAGGAAATGCATTACAAGGCAAACTGCTGCTAGCAACTATTAAGTTCGTTAAAAAATAAATTAAAAAGAGTCTTAAGGTTTTGTAGGTAAGACCTTGAAGCCATTATCCCTATTAGTCACACTAGGCTATGGAAAAGCAACCAGGATACCAGGATGTGTCACCATCAACAGTACAGCCAAAGACTGGGTGTTGTCCAACGGAAAGCACTCAGCCTAGCACAGCTGGACTATGCTGTGAAGATTATTTTTTTTCTGGAAGGTAATGCTTTGTGAAGGATTACTGTGTTGTAGATGTCACCAGAATGTATGCATGCTGTAAATGAACTTTGGGCAGTTACATTGATATTGAGGTGTGCAGCTGTTTTTTTGTTACACAGTGATGTTCTTTTGGATGTTACCTTGGCTATGGAGTGGGGCCGTCTGGTCAGTGTGGGGCTTTGTGTAAGGAGGAGATCAGGATGGTTCTATCAGTTTGCAGTTTCATTTCTACTAGGGCAACTTTAGAGCAATTTGTTTATCTTCAGTGCTGCCTTCATGAATTGTCACACAGCCCTGGGAATGAGCCTGGTGGGAGCCATGTACGACAGTTCAGCATGGTGGTCCCTTGTCACACCAATTGTTGACACAAACCCAATCCAGTGATGAGTCCAATGGTTGGCTCCTGGGATGTGTGCTGAGGTATGTGGAGTGGAAGGATAAGTTGTACAGGAGTTGTCCGTATGGATGAGACACTCACCTACCGAACACAAAAACATTAAAAAAAGAGCAGGTGCAGTGCAGGGACAGCTGCTCTCCTGCAAGAGGGTGAGCTGGAATGCATTGCTAAAATAGACGTATGAAAAGCTAGCACAGGATGAAGGTATCAGCCTAACAGCTTCTATAAAGAAAAATACAAAAGTTACTATTATAAAACACACTAGAGCTGTTAGTGAACATTTAAAATAGATTTTGGCTCAAGCCTTTGAGAAGAGTTTTTTTCTTCTGTACTTCAGCAACACAGAAGCTTATTAGCATTTTCTATTTATACTACTGCTGGTCCCTGTTTACTGTTACTAAATCTACTTGCCTTGGAGCGCTTAGTCCCGTGTTGCTCTCTGTGGAACACTTGGGCTTCAGCTGTAAATTGCCCTCTTCTCGCCCTCCAGTGCCACCGACACCCACCCAGAGGCTGCACCTCCACCCCTGCCTCTCACAGCCCATCGCTACACAAGGGGCTCATTCAGCCTCTTGGGGAATTATGCAAATGAAAGGCGATATTCTCCTCCCCGTGCACCACAATTTCCATATGTGTAACCTCTGTTAGGTTTAATGAGACTGGCACTCATAAATCCCCAAGATGAAATTATACCCTTAAGTGGCTTCTAACAAAAGGCTGCTCAAAAGTTTTGATTAACAATCGCTTAAAAGTAGAACATGAAAGAGAGATTGAGCAAAAAAATATTCTCCCTTTCAGAGCAAGTTTTGTAAATCTGTATTTTAGAGGCTAATTCCTGCAAACCTGCTTGTCAACTGAAGTGCTCCCTTCAGGAAGTACTCAAAAAACATGAACATAAAGCACTACTCTTGCTGGCATCTAAATAGTCCTGACCTGGGTCCCAAATTGTGAACGTAATTCAAATGCAAACTTGCAGAAAATTGTTGTTTCCAGGACTATAAAGAAAATACATTCAATATTTTGTAAAATAAATACTTCCGTCCCCAGCTGCTCAGCACAGCAGTGCCCCAGGGGTTCAGTTTGCCGCATTCAGGCTCCACTTGGCTGCTGACCACAAAAGGAGTTAAGGATTTTAGTGACAGCCTTTATTAAGTTGTTATATGGCTATTTGTTCTTTTTCTACTTCTAGTTTGTGGATGGTATTTTCCCCAGCATTGCATAGGATGAAATAATCTATTATGTAACGATGAAGCAGTAATAATAACAGTTAAATACATGCATGACTTCAAGAAAGATGAAGGTAATATATTGCTGGTGGAAGACCACAGCTCACGGTCTTTTCTTTCCTCGTACTCTTTAATAATTTATCAAATCACCCTGACCCTTGACTGATCACAGGGGCCACCAAGCGCTTTAGCAGTCTGTTGCTATCAAACAAGATGTGTTTTTCCCGTGAAGCAGAATTAAATCAATCAAAAAAAATCAATGGGCAACTTCATCGTTTAGCTCAGTGAGTACAGCTCACTTAGGGCCAGACTCTGCACCATTACTCACTTTGAAGGGACTTGTGTGGGTAGTTCAGCTGCCTACAGAAGGTTGCTTGCCTTCTGTACAGACCGCAGAATGAGCTCCTAATTGTGTATGTGTATTCATCTTTTAGAAACAGCAGGATAGTTGCCAACTCCAGGTAATTCTTTACTCCCAGTCATCCTTTTAAGTGCAAACTGCTGATGGTTTTCATAAACATACACATGTATTACTATAAGTACATGTATATACATTTGATTTTCTCGTACCTATTCGTCTACACAGAGCTTTAGAACTTAATTCAGAATCCTGAAACGGTTTCAGAATATTTTAAAGACACTGCTGAAATATTCTTCCAGCAACCAAAATAAACCATCGCTTCACTTGCTGGAGCATTTGGGGAAAAGACATATTTTGGTTTTATGTCTGTTCTGCAGGTAAGGACCAGAAAGGTGCTTTAAACAGCGAAATAGACATAGGAGAAAGGGAGGTGCCTGGCTCTGGAAACATGGTTTGAAATCTGCAGCTCCAGCAGCTGTGAAATGCACTCAGAGCCCATATACATCCAGTGCACAGATTCTAGCCTAAAAATTTCCTTAGGGCCTGCACTTGGATTGCTGTGAATTCAGGTTTGACAGCTCACTGCTCAGTTGCTGCACAGCCTCTTTTGCTCCCAGATGATGAGGAGAGGTGTGGGGCTCTCCACTGGCCTCCAGAAGGAGCCGTGTTCTGGGCTGGTTCTGGAGGATCCTGATTCTGAGATGTCTTAGAATCATGGAATGGCTGAAGTAGGATGGGTCCCGTAAAGTCATTGAGCTCCAACCCCCCTGCCATGGGCGGGGTTGCCAACCACTACATCAGATTGCCCAGGGGTGTCCTAAAGGTCTGTCCTGCAGGCACAGCTCCTTCCTTCATATTATGAAAGATCATTTGAAGATTATTTTTATTTTCTGTAGGTCAGGAATGATTACTTTCCCAAAGATCCTGGGGTGATTTGGCACTTACAGCTTTATTTTCTTGGTATTTCATAAATATTTTATGTTTGGCATTTTACTGTTGCCCTTATGCACCACTTTGAAAATGGAAAAGCGTAGCAGATGATAATCAATTTAGAGGCAGCAAAATCAAATTGTAGTCATTCATCTTACACCTGTATTTAACATTAATCCTCTTTCCTACTATCATCCTCAATTCATACAGCAAATAAGAAATGGCTGGCTACCTACCATCTGGTTCAGTGCAGGAAATCCTATTGAGACTTATCATGGATGTAAAGCTGAGGACTTTGACATGCAGATGAGATACTTGTGTAAATTATTGGTTTAGGAAACTGCTTTCTAAATAAGAAACCTCATGTAGTTACATCATGTAAATCAGAATTATCACAGATCCACATTTCTCAGATTTAGGAAGCAGAAAAGAATGTTAATTTTACTGCATTTGTCTGCACCATTGGATGCTTCCCAAGCCCTGCCAGAAGAAAAGATTATCTTTTGGCTTCCAGAGGTCCAACTGAGAGAACAGTTCCTATCTTCTTTCCCTGCTCTTTTGGGGAAGGCTCACACCAAGGTTAAAGTTGTCAAGAACTGAGGAACTGTCCTTGCACTCAGATGTCTATTGGCCACTAAAACAACATCGTCGTGTCTTGTTCACCTTCCTGCATACCACCGTATGAAAGAGGCCTAATACTTCCCTGAAATAGTACTAACACTCTACTAATGACTCTGATAACCAGTGGAATAATTTTTCACATGCAAAGATTGAAGCAATGGACTTGTCATCTGACTTTACATTATATTGTCCATTCAGAAAGTTTTCTCCATGTCTGGATTTCTTGTGTTTGATCTACCTCTTGAAATCTACCTCTTCACATAGAGGCTTTTTCACTCAGTGACTCTGAAGAGTGGGTTGAATAGGGCTAAGCACATTTTTGAAAATTTATGCAATAAAAACAGCTGCTGAATTAAATCTTGAGAGGGCTTGAGCACGTCTGCTTCCTCTCCCAGCCGTGTTGTTCACAGGTACAAAACATGTCTGGGACTGGAAGGAATTTACTGGGTCTCCTAAAGGCTCAGAAATTTTAGGGGATGGAGTAGCTGAAAAGTGCAGGTGTCTGGAACACCTCAGTATGATGAATGTACACCAAAAAAAAAAAAAAAAAAAAAAAAAACCAAGGGAAAAGGCACTCCAAGAGATGTTACTGCTGTCTTTGCATGTAGCACTTTTCAGACCTGTGGATGTGTGATGGTCACCAGCTTTTGAGCATTTTGGGATTAAATGAGCTGGCAACATTTGGTTATTTCCAAAAGGCTTTAGAGTGTTTTATACAGACAGATCTTAAAATGTTACCTTAAAAGATTATTACTTTTTTGAACACCAGACTTGAATGAATATGGCTGCACTGGCCAACAGGATATGTTTAGGGTCTAGCATTCAGACGAGGATGCATCTTGCCTGGTTGGAGGGGGAATGGAGAAGGGAAGTGCTGCTTTCCATAGCAAGGTGCTACAAGAAAGCTGGTAGCAAGAGGAGGAAATAACAGTTTCTCTCTTCTTTTTTTTTTTTTTTTTTTTTTCCTTTTTAAATAAGTTCTTGGTAGTAATTGCATTCCTCCATCTTTCACATTTTTATGTTTTGTTGCTTTCATGTTCCCCTTTTCAGCATGAATCTTTTGGTTTTAAGTCTCAGCCAGTTAGATTAAGGTTTTTTAAGCTTCTCTGTGTCTTTCTGTGAAGTATCAGTACTTCATTTTCATGAAATATTCTAAAAACATTGAACTCCAAAGTGGAGTTGACATACCCAGTAGAGGTCCAACAGATAAAGAGTGGTAGTTTTTACTGTAAAAATTATCATGATAAATTATTCATAAAATATAATGCCAAAATAGTGATGCAACCATAACACAGAATTTTGAGTATTCTCTTTGCAATTCATTGACATTTTTGTCTTCAAAAATTCTGAATGAGTTTCTTTTCATTGTTTAGAATTTATTCTAGTCACTGCAAAGTTGTTCTTTTTATAAACTGTAAATCAAAGGGAAAAGAAATTCTCCACAGATGTTGTACGTGTTTGATGTATTAGACACATTTTTGCAGTCTACTGCCTTGAAACCTAGGGAATTCATTAACTCACAAGTTGCTGCCAAGGAAAACAGTCACATTTCCCAAGCTGGTGTGCCTGTCCCTGGCTGCAGGATGTGGGTAGGGCAGTCTTTGTCTTCTCTTGTATTTGGCTGGCTCTGGAGAAAGGGAGATTTCTTCAGACTGAAGTGCTGTTCCTGTTTCTCCCCTCAGTGTATCTGTTATTCAAATAGAGACTAAAGCCTTTAGCTGGCTCTATTTCCCATTAAGCAGCCAGGGATGCTGCTATGTGTGAGCTGGTGCTTTATATAGGTTCTGGAGACCAGTCCCACACTCCTAAGTCACTGGATATTGCCAGAACTTCAGAGAGAAGCCCAAGACCCACAGCTTTGGGAAAAAAGTAGAGATTTCATCTTTCAGCAAAGCAAAACAGTTGTTTTGCCATACACCAAATACCGTACACTCTGTAAGGGTGTATATATAACCGTGGTCATATTTTTGAACGCATCTGTCTCTGTATGTCTTTTCTGGATAAACTCCTGGGCACAAGACAAGCTGGTTTCTTTGACAATGCCACCACCCCAATTAGTCAAAGAAGGCAAATAAAAACTTAAAATGTCAGTGTAGGCTGACAAGAGATGGCCAAAGTCCATATGCACCTGCTATCTTGCAATAAACTAGGATGAGGCAGTAAAATCCATCTCCCTGGGCTTCCCTACCGCTGCTCTCCAGATGTGAGGATCCCACCCAGAGAATCCTGAGCCTTCTCTGCGGCCATACCAACTCAATGAGATCTATCCCTGCCCATGACAGGCACTTGGAACTTCATATTTTTAAGTCTCTTCTAACCCAAATCATTCCATGACTCCATGATTCTATGGCTCCATTTGTAGGGAATTTGAGCTGAGCTATGTAACAGCCTGAATGACGGAATACCTTGTGTATGCATCAGTGGGGAACTAATTGAAAAAGCCTGCATGTGAGGGCTGTGGTCATTTGTAAAAGATACAACCATCACTGCCATCATCCGCTCCTGTCATTCCTGGGACAGATTACTTATACTCGCTGTGGCTTCATTTCTCTCCCAAAACTGAAGCAGGTTTAGAATTTAATAGCCCCCAGGATAAACAATATATATAACCTGAGCTATGGCTCTCACAAGCCCGAGTGGGATTTCAGATGTTGCTTTTGATCTGTAAAACACTCAGCAATTTCCTCACAAGGCCACTCCCAACTGCTTTGGCAGCCTCTGGGGAGGCACAGGAGGAGTAGTTCATGTGGATTCATCTGCCTACGCAGTGAAGGGCTTCTGTGGGCAAACTCCTTCACTGTGGAAGGGTTTAAGAGGATCTGCTGCGTTTGCATTTCAGAACAGCCATCAAAAACAGTTCTTGGGGATTCTGAGAGGCAAAGATAAGGTTTATTTATCTGTTGTTTAAACTACAGCAAAGAACTGTAAGAAATCACAGAATCATAGAATCACAGAATCATTAAGGTTGGAAAGACCACTAGGATTATGTAGTCCAGCCACCAATCCATGCCTGTGACTGCTCTAGAGCATGTCACTCGGTGCAACATCCACCCTTTTCTTGAACACCTCCAGGGACGGTGACTCCACCACCTCCCTGGGCAGCCTGTGCCAGTGCCTCACCACTCTTGCTGAGAAGAAATTGTTCCTAATATTCAACCAGCATAAACTTTCAAAGCAACATAACAGCTAACAGTCACCTTTCAGAGCATGGAGGTACCTGCTACCATTTGCTCTTCCTCTGATACCATTAGCAGTGTTTTAGCCCATGTAACTATTCTTTGAACTGAAGGATCAGTATTTGATGTCACTGGGAAAAAGGCATTTTCTTCTAATAAGCACATTCAAAAGAATAGTTTCAACATTTATTGTTTAATGTGCTGGGATTAAAGGTGTAGTAATCCATTCAAGTAAGATTGCCTGACTTTAAGCCTGGAGGTGTTAAACAAACAACCATGTTTGCACTGATTTGTAGAAAACGACAGAGGGGCTCTGAGGGGGATGGCGACTGATGTCATTATTGCTGTGTTTTTGGTGAGGGGGGTGTTTGTTTTTTTTTGTTAGTTTTGCTAAAAAATATATATATGGTTCTTTTATCTAATGATGAACTGGAGTGAATTCCATAGAGGATGATTAATGGAAGACATTTACATTCATCCATATATTAAAGGCCGATTAAAAAAAAAAATTCAAAGGAGCGTATACTGGTAAAGCTGTTGAAGGCTGCTGCTTTTATTTCAGATCAGAAGAGTTAATGAAACAAAAGCTCATCTGCTTTTTTCCAAGTAGATGTGCCTGCCTACTAAAAGATAACACCTTTCTCTATCAGCTTCCTTTTTGCTAATTAAAACATGAGATTTCTCCTTCAGATTTTATTTTCTTTTAGATTGATAATGTATGTAAATCAGTTAATGGAGTAACACTGATTTACAGCAGCTGCAGTCCAACTCCCTCCTTTAAAAATGCAAATAATTCCTCTGGTATTGGTCTCATGAAGAATAATGACAGCAAGTACATGCAGCCAAAGTCAGCCTTGGCTCAAGCAAAGGCCAGCTCCAATGTTTTCGTTGGCATTGATTCTAATTAGTCTGTGGCATGCTCTTGGCTTTTCACATTGCATATTGCCATGATGAAACACATGGTAGATGTATTACTCTATCTGTTAGCACCATGCAAAGAGCCATTAACATGTGTTACTGTTTATCTCCCCTGTGTCTTTCTTGTAGGAATTATGTCTGACCACCAGTTTGGAAATCAGTTCATGTGCAGTGTGGTCGCGTCACACGTGAGCCATCTCCCAACCACCAATCTCAGTTTTGTTTGGATTGCTCCACCTGCGGGGACAGGCTGCGTGAACTTCATGTACGTATATACAGAGCACATATGGCTCCTATAGCCAGAGAAGATAACCATTTTGGAGACAACAAAATGGTCTTAACCCATTTGCACTAGGAACTTATACTTGCACCATGGTCCTGCAAAGAGTAGACTTTATTTGGAAGTAAAACTACTGACTTCTTCCTGATTGATGAGTTTCTGTCTGTATTAGGACTTCATATTTCAAAACATATAAGAAGGAGACAGTGTTCTGTAACGTAGCATGCCATCAGAGAAATAAGGTAAAAGTGCACCAAGACTAACATTGCAATAGAAAATGATTTCACTTAGTTATTAGTCATGTCAGTGAACTTTTCAGAATACTGCACATTTGCATTCACCTTTTTTTTTTTTTTTTTACTTGTTGCATTTAATAAGAGTTAGAACCTTACAAGGCTCTCATGATGTTGTTCAGATTGTAAGCCTCAACATAAAGCACAAGCAGTCAAGAATACTCATATTCAAATATTAACAGTTCCTGGTGAAAAACGTTTTAACTTCTGCTTAGTTCTGCTGGTTTACAACCTCAGAAAAAAAGATTACTCTCAGCAATTTTTTGGGGGGTAATTTTTTTAAATATCCAAGTCAACATACCATGATTTAGTACTTTATCAAGTGCCCACAAAATACATAACTTAATATCATTATAATATATATATTACTATATTTTACCTTAAATTATTTTCTAATTACTTCTCCCAGAATTTTGGTAGATATGAGGTAAAAATATATACCTAGAATAGAATTGAAAGGAGAAAATACTTCAAGCTTGATCCACTCACAGAAAAAAAGCCAGGGTGCTCCCTACTTAGAAAAGTCAATGGTCACAAAATTTCACTGTGAGACCTTTTGTCCACTTTGGTGACTGCTCTGATTGTCCCAACAAATCTTGCTCTCAGTGTGTTTTTTCCTTTCTGACTGGGAAGCTGCAGGTAAGTGTCCCAATGTAAACAAATTGTTTTATTGTTTAATGTATGTGAAAACGAAAAGAGTTCCTTCCTTCTTTGAGGAGCCGAGTTGCTGATAGTGATCACAGTATCTGTTGATTGACTGATCCATGTCTTTGATATTCCCCTTTCCTCCACAGTGCCATTTTTTGCTTGTTTTGTTACAGTATGTTATTAGCTGCAATGACAATGCCAAGACATTTTTATCTTTAGCTCTCCTTTTCTTCGAAATGTCTAATGGAAAATTGGGAAACAAATAGTTGTGATGAGTGGCAGACTTTGGAGAATGCATTTGTTTCCCATTAATTTCTGCAATGTACCAGATAAGCTGTTTACATTATGTAAGATTCCCGTTCGTTATTTGACACAAGTCAAAGCTGTGGAAATTTTGGAGGAAATACTTCCACTGTTCTGTGTGAATTCTGTGTCAGAAAAGTTGGCCTCACAAAATAGTTGTACGTGCCCTGAGGAAATCCATCAGCTACGTTCTTGAGGTGAAAAATATTTGAACTTTATGCATCCTTGCAATTCCTGTTTAAATAGATAATTAACTTCGTTGATCAAGTTGTAGCAACTAAATTTTGTTCTTTTAGGTGTGTGAGAAAAATGGGATGAGCTGTACATCTTTTCTTCATACGCCTGCCCGCTCCCTTTCTTTGTTGTTGTTTTGTTCTGCGTATTCAAGAAACAATTGTTGGCCCTAGATTACATAGTGAGTGTGAATACATTTTTTTTTTAAGAGATGTGATCTTTCATTGCAAGTTTTAAGCTCAATTTATAAACAGGCATCTATTTTCCTGTGACCTGTTGTTGCAGAAATGTGAAGTCATGGCTTGAAGCAGTGATTGAGCACCTGGTGGGAAGGCAGGGCCAGCCCAGGGGGCCTCAGGTGTATGCAATGCACTGAGTGACCAGAAGGGGTGGAACCAGGATCCACCCCTTCTCAGACCTCATTTAAGGGATGGCAGTGGAGGTAAGGGGATCTTGCTAGAGATCCCTATGTGCCTGAGGCTTTTTAGGGGTAAGCAGCTTCTGTCCTTTGTTTCAGTGCCTATGGCTGTCATGTTTGAACGTATCTGTATTTGCTGCAGCCTGGGGCTGTCATTGCTGTGCTTTCTATCATGTTACAGCATTACACTTATGTTATTGAGCAAGTGTTTTTCTGTTTGTTATTGTTGAGGAAGAACTTATGGACAGTTCTGTAGAAATACAAATAGTGCTGTGGCTGCTGATTCACACGTAAGTGAAATTAAAGGGACGTTTTTTGAGGCAGTAGGTGCTTGCCTATCTTGAGATCAATTGAATGTTCATTACTGGCTTCAGTAGAAACTAGTTTAGGTCAGCACTGCACTGTTTTGGAAGTCACAGCATCATAGTATCATTTGAGTTGGAAGCAACTCTTAAAGGTCATCTAGTCCAACTCCCTTGCAACAGATGGGGGCACCTACAAGTAAAGCAGGTACTCAGAGCTTCACTTTAACTGTTTCTAAGGACAGGGCACCCACACATCTTTTGGAAACCTGCTCCATTGTTTCACTACCCTTCTCACAATAAAATCTTTTTCTTATATTCACTCTAAATCTTCCCTCTCTTAGTTTGAAACCATTTTCCTGATTGCCTGTTAGAGCCATAATGTGCATTTGCACCTATTCAAAAGCAGTGTTGCTTGGACCATGTTGGTACAGTTTTTAATCATGCTACAGTATATAGAACGTGCACAGACATCTGAATTTACCTGAGTCTATAATTTGCAGCACTGATGTCAACAGAAGTATGTCAGCAGTCTGGCTGAAGACACACCAAAAGTGCCTTTCCTGGCTTGATCAACCCTGCGCTGCAGCCAGTCCTGGTCTCTCTGTCCCAGCCAGCCATCGATCTCAGAGGCTTTACAGACTTCCATCCCATAAGGATGCTCCTTGATGCTCATTTCTCCTTGAGAATGAGCAAAACAGTACAACCCACATCTGTCTGGTGTCCTGTGGGATGAATTCAGACAAGAGTGGGAAGGCTTAGCCTCCTAGATGTTGGTATTTCCTTCAGAGTTGACTTGGCTGCAGGACTTATAGGGAAGTGTGACCATCAGCTGAAGGAATTGAAGGGAGGGGGAATATATTTTCCTCCTCCTAATTTTCTTCCAATCCATCTCCTCATATTTTCCTCAGCTTCCTGCACTTCCTTGCATCAGCTGTTGTTTCCCATGCCTACTGAATCCCTGGCTGCAGAAAACAAAGGTATTGCTTTGTTCTGTGCTAGGCTGCCTGCCTTGCATGGCTCTCTGACTTCAGGACTTCAGAGATCTGTCTTTTCCTTGTTCACCTCCACTCACTCCTCCACAGAAGATTAACTTAAAAAGACTTTTTAACACTTGACACTAACTACTTGTCCAGTTTAAATATAACAAAAGTACCTGGGTGATAATTTATGGACTCTGTCAACAGTGTGGCAGAGCTAAGAGCCTCCTATGCTGCTGCAAATATATCTGTCATTCAGGTCAGCTCATTAGTCTTTGACCTCTCTCAGGATGGATAATAAGGTCATTAATTAGTGCCAGCTCTGGCAATGCAGGCTTTGCCATGCTGACACCTCTCCCTGGATACTTCCCAGGAGGAGCTGGACAAAGGTCACCAGGCGAATCTCCCCGGGCCACTGCACAACGAGCTGTTATGGACATGCTATTGACTTACTCCTGGAGGGGCATGGACACGTGGTCAGGAAAGCTTAAATACTCAGGGCTCAAATTAGAGTCATTCATAAGTAAGTTAATATCAGTGAGAGCATTCTTGCCTCTCTCCTCCAATGTAGATGGGTATCCTACACATCAGGGCTTGGTTTGGGGTGAGGGAAGGGTAGAACTTTATTTTCTGAATAGTATATTGAAGTGAAATTTCTCACTTATTCAGTCTTGATTATTATTTCTCTTCTTATTTTTTTGTAACATTCTGTCAGAAGCGTATTTATTGCTAACATGCCTAAATGAAAAGGAAAATGAAAACAAAAAGCAGCGACTGTCCCTCTGGTTTGTCTTGGTGTAATTCTTTTCCATAGATGCTCCAAGATGAACTGAGGAAATAAAAGTTAAAATGCAGCATTTGTTACAGAATAGTTTTCTTAGTAGTGCATTAGGACTCCTTCAAAGAGCGTTCAGCACCAAGAGCTCCTAAGCAGATTGTTGTGGTCTGTAAGTATCGCTTACCACCAAAAAAGCAGGCCCTCCTTTGTGCTAACGAGTTATTTCTCTGATTGTTGGAAATCCGTAGAACATTATCTTCATGAGCCTTCAGCTAGGTCTTGCTGTTTGCAATTTCTGCTCTAAGCTCACTCAGTTAAACCCCAGCCTGCTGTGGGGATGATAATGACGGGGTGATGCTCAGTGTTGCATCTGAGGTTGTTAAGCCCATATGTTTATAGATGGCTTAACTTCCTAGTTTGTGGAAGTAATGAAGCTGACCCAAATTTCAAAAACATACTGTGTTTTGAGCACCAGAATGGTTTACTGCAGAAGTTCCAGCTACTGTATTAAATACAATAGATTGCTACAGAAATTACTTTGGAAAATAAGAATTTTTTTATATAGCTTTTTTTGCTAGTCATCAAACAGGTATCTTATAATTCCAATTGTCTATATGTATATTCACTGCAACCTCTATTAGTAGTAGAAAGCTTTTGGAACATATTTATCAATTTGCAAGATTTCAATTCTGCACAGTGTAGCTTTTTAGGTATTTTGATCTTTAAAACATAACTTTAAAGCTGTCTGCCAGAGCCGAACTGAACTAGACTTGTGTAATGATGCCTAATTAGCACAGTGGCAGTGTCCACCTATGCAGACAGGGGTAGGAGAATTGAAGCATGGAATTAGCGTATCACTTCTGGAGCAGGAGCACTGGTTCCCAGCACAGCTCCTGGGCAATGTCTGGGCCTCAGTGCTGCGACAGACAGCTGAGCTATTGAAAGAAACTTGGGAGAAACATTCAAGGAAGGAGATGTGTTTTTCTGTTTGAGTACGCCTTTTCCCACAGTCACCTGATGATACAGCTCCTTTCTGGGAAATTTTAAGTACCCTGTTCCCAAACCAGTCTTTTCATGCCCATATGTTTAAGCCGGTTTCTAGGAACTGGCAACTGTGCCAGTGCATGAACATGAAATATCATGCTGCACAAACATTACAGAACATAAAGGCTGTGATTGAGAGGCATGGTTACCTATTTAAAGCATTTACAGAAAACCCATGATAAGAATTATGAAAATACTGAATAAACATTCAAGATTACATAGTCTTCTATTCCTCTTTCTAGGGTGGGAAGGGGATATATTGTCTGAAGAAGTCACAGTCTCCTGGTAAACCACTTTGCTAAACAGTCATTTAAGGCAGTGTTTACTGTTTTCTTTCACTTGTTTTAAAAAAACAAAACCCACAACCTAAAACCCATTCTGAAATGAAAGAAATGCAGAGGAGTAACTTCAAAATTAAGTATATGATTGTTTACTCTATACTCAATGGTAGTATGGACAGGTGTTAAAAATGTAAACAGAAAATAGCAAATACCAGAACAAAGGTCCCTTGTATTTATGTTATAACTCAACTCTTGAATATATGATCATATAGATTTTATTCCTTGCATTCTTAGGAAGAATCAGAATTCTTCATAGTATCCTATTTGTTGCTATGATTTGTAACATTTGCAGTCAGTTAAAAAATGTCTCATGGAGAGACAAAGCAGGTGGACGCCATAACGTATAGGTGGCCTTGGCTCTGGGTCCTGTGAAGCACCAGCTCCCTATGTCAGTCTCTTCCTGCCATTTATTGTAAGGTAGTAGTGAAGCAGGGTATTTATTATCAGTCTTTTTGCTGTTGGTCTATCAGTAGCCCTGTGTGAGACAAGGATTGTATGAGCACAAAGTAACTGTCCTTGTTTGCAGTCAAGGTAGATATGACACATATCCATATTGCTTATAATTTATGCTCTATAGACAAAAAAAAATCCTCATCAATTGTTCTTTCTGGTGTGCTGGTTTAGTGGAAATATGAAACTATGAAGAAAAATTACTCCTTTGCTATGTTTTCCACTTCCCTGGGTAGAGGCATTGTTGTAATGTCAATCAGCATTATGTGTAACATTCTGAAAATCACAAGCCAGTGTTTCATTCAGATCTTGGCTCTGCTTGTGTCCTATTTTGATGTGGTGCCCAGATTACCTCCTTCATCCTCTACGTTTGTTAATTTCCCAGTGAAATCAAACACCACGCATGGAATCACTGTGACTCTTCTGAGTATGACCCCAAGCAACACAGACCCAGCTGATTGTGGAGAATTACAGTTTCCTTGTCTATTTTGTCTCACTTTTGTCTTTTTTATGGTGTGGCAATGCAAACAGAGGAGACCAGTGAGTAATTCTGTGTATTTTCAGAAACATCGTTATGTACTACCACAAAATGTACTGTGATGAGGGAGTGTTCAAAAGAATTCAGTGCAAAAGAAGAAAACCATGACGGACAATGCAAGCTGATTACACCAATTTCAACTCCTCAAAGGCTTTTTCAGTTTCAGCTTCAGATAGGTATGCAGATATCTCTCAATAGGTATCTATGAGTGAACCAAGTATCTCTAATTCCTTTGATAGCGAGTTGAGGTGCAATCCAGTTACAGAACTGCAGGCATGTAAGACCTGACATCCAGCTTTATTTACATTTAGAGGGAGTTACCTGCAGGTCTAGCAGGTCTCTCTAGCTCTAGTAGTTTCCTTTGGACATCCCAAATTATTCCAGACGTGCTCAGGAAGCAGAATCAAACCCTTGGTCTTCATTAACTGTAGTGCATCATTAGCTAACTAGTTTCCATGCAGACCTTTCTACAGACACCTAAAGGTTTTAGTCTGGATCTGTATCCCACCCAGACAAACTCAGCTGCCTAAACATAAGCGCTGAATACCACATGAAGAAAAATTAGTCCTTCATCCCCATCACTGTCAGTAGTATCTTTGTCCGTGTCAGGAATTTCTAGTGAGTTGGCTGCTCAACAGTGGAACACTGCTGAAGTGTATCTGTAGAACAGGCAGCTTTGTAAAGTTCAAGTCTTGCTTTTTTTTCTTAACGTCTGATATCATCTTAGGAGAGTGACAATCCTACTGCTCACTAAAACAAGAGGAATATCCAGTGCTTAACACTTTCTCCAATCTTGCAGAGAACTGGCCATTTGCTATTTCAGGCTCCTCATGCTGCGTGGGTGCAAGAAAAGCAGAATCAACAAAGCCAGGAAGAATGAATAAATGAATGTGTGTTAAAAAAGGAAAGCACATGACAATTCAATTGATAAGTTAGCTGGGCTCAATTCAAAAGATGAGAAAAAATATAAAATGCAACTTTCAACACTGGGTAGCGTCAGAATAGAAACTGCAAGATGGTACTGTATTAGGATTGGGGTTTTTATTTGTTTGATACAAATTTAATATATCAGATACATGTAGTGTGTAATAGCAGAAAGCAACTCAGTATGGCCTTTGGCTACTCTGTTAAGAACTTGGCATTGTTCCATGTAGGACTCCAGCACTTTCTTCATGAAAGAAAATGAAATTCATTTCTGCTGGTGTTATCTAAATAATAAAACAATCACTATAAGAATTACTTCCCTTCTTATAGATGTTCATTTGGCAATTCTAGAAGCAAAGATTAGATTTTACTTTCTTCCCTTTCTGTGCAATGTACCCATTATTTTCTGCATGAGACCATCAATTTGCAATCTACAATACAGTTATCAGTAATTGTGTTTAGAATTCTCTCTTGAATTTTGTTTTGTTCTCTCTGAAATTTAACCTCAGGGTTATTTTTTCAGAGCATATTTTAGCTTAAGAGCATAAATCTTTGTTTCATTCAAAGAGATGCTTTTTCTTCCCTTCTTCCCAAGATGCTTTAATTTTGAAAACATGACTAGAATATAAAATACATTACACACACTCCAGCAGTTTGCTTCTACTGGTAGGTTTTCCTCTGTAACATGAATTGAGTGAAACATCTTTTGACAGCCAATAATTGATTGATAACAAACCTTTTAAAATGAGTTCTCAGAAGAAGTATGTTTAATGAAATCAGCATTAAATAGTTTTTGTGAATTCTTCTGGAAACGTTGGTTATATGAAGAGTGAGCTATTAACACACACAGAACCCTTCTGTAGGGACAAATATACAATATATAAAAGCCCTACTGCAGGCAAGGGCTTTTATACACTGTATATTTAGGAACAATTGTATTAGATGTTTTGGGAAGCTAAATTTCAGTACTGTAGGCGAGTTCTTATAACTGCACATTGTGTGTGCATGGAAGCCTTTGTGGCTCTGGAATGTCCCCCTGGTTGACTGAGAGAGTCTGATAATTTCAATGCTGTCTCTTGAGTGGATAGTACAACAAATGTCTAGTGCATTAATGAGTTTGAGATAAGTGTATTGTCTGTATAATTCTTTGGAAAGAACTTGACTTCTTGCAAGGGGCTGTTACTAAATAACTTGGTGAAGAGCTCAATACCAGAAGATGCTGAGCACTGGCCTTGATCCAGCAGAGCAATCAGGCATGTCCATGCTGTCATCAAAGGCACAGACAGAATTTGTTGCATATTTTTTTTTTTTTTATTTTATGTCTTCAGATTACTTGTATACACAAAAGCCTAACTTCAAACAGCAGAGGACATATAAGGATGTGCTGTCCTTACTCCTGGTTCACGCAAGCTTGACTTACTCTTCTCTCCTTGTTTGTCTGGGTGAACTCTAATAGGGAAATCTACAAAGTAGTATTTTGTGGTGCAGTAATATCCAGCAACACTTCATGTGTATATATATATATGGAATGAGAAAACTAAGGAAGCAGGAAACTATAATACAATATGACAAGAAAAATTGTTTTCTCTCTTTTTCAATACTAAGATGTTATCCTCACACCTAAAGGTAGCAGAAGCCTAAAAACAAAAAAGAAATAATTCTTGAAGATATCAAAAACATTAAATCAAATTCTGCTACTCATATGATGGGAGAAAATGGGTTTCAGTATTCAGAATGATCATGAGCTCAAACTACGTGACAGAGTGGACTCTGTCATATTTGTTCTGACAGTCCTTCATAATTATTTCTTTAAACTGTACTCAACAATTGGACATACACTTCCCTAATCTGTTACTAATGATTAGATAACAAATAATATCACAGAATAAATAATAAAATATAATTATTCTGTAACATCAACATCTACATTATTAAAATGTCATCAGGATAGAGCTGCAGGACTGTGAGCTTTATGGGGTAGGGACAGCACTGCAGCAGTAACTTTTCCTCAGCAGCTCAGTCACGGGAGCAGAAGTCTCAAATACAGAGTGGTACCCACTTTCATAATGATGACATACTGCTGGCGGAGTGGTGGATGTCGTGATCATGTCATTATTGTAGCTGTTCCATTAATTGTGTTCCATTCGCTTGTGATAGAGAAGAGCAATCATCTACGAGAAGGCTTGGAGAAGCTGCACCAATTCAAATAATAATAAATTTCATTCTAAAAAGAAACAATTGAAGTAGTTAACATGCTGTTTGCTGGCTGTTGTCGCTGCTTAATGACTTTTCTCATAACAAGTATTTTACAAACACGATACCACCACAGCTTTGTGAAAGTGCTTTCCTTACTGGCCATTGCTTTCCTTTATCCTCTCAAGTGGCTTGGGTCTGTCATTTCTGATAGAAATGCAACAAATCTAACATGTTACATCGAACCCCTCTAAGTATGTCTCTTAGCTCAACATAAGCTGTTTGGTCTAAGTTGTGGTGCATGTTTCCTTGTGACGTTTTCTGTGAATTAATGCATTTTTGAATCCTTAAACAACAGGAACTCTGCAGCAGTCTCTGTGATTTCCCACCAAAGTAGGGAAGAGTTTAAAATAGCCATTTCAAAGAAAGAAATGGAAGAAAGCCGATCATGTTTTCTTATTTTCCAGTACTTCACTTGTCTTGAATCTTGCCCACATATAACACATCAGTTGCAGACCAAAAGCATGCCTCTAAAAGCTCACCCAGCTCCTATCAGCATTAGTGTTTATGCAAAGGATTATAACTGATGTGAACAAATTACTTTGCAGAACCTACTTACACATTCAAAAAGCATGTTCTAAATGCCTTAAAATACAAAAGATAAACAGTAGAAACACTTTCAATCAGTATCACAGACTGCTTTGCAAAGCAGGGAAGATGTTAGGGCCATAATTTGACTGACAATTTTAACAAGCATATATGGAGAGAATGTGTATGGTGCGTTAAGCTGCATAAAGCCTTTCTTCTAAATCCAGATGTAGGCATTAACGCGCATATTTGAGATGGCATGCTTATTTGCTAAGTGCAAAGATGGTTAGAAAAAGGCTTTCCTGACAGAGGATAAAAGCTGGAGTACTCTTTAATTTTGGTTACTGCCAAGCTTATTTCAACAACCACAATAGTTATTTGGCTCCGTACCAAAAAGTGGCAATACAGTACTTACATGTCTATGGATCAAAATTAGATGAAAAATTGCTGTTTCTCATCTCCAAAGCCATTTGCTGCACATTTTATAGGCCTCAAGATGCCTTTTGTAATATGTGATAACAGAGCCAACTGAAGCATCTGCCCGGGAAGAGATTACTTTAATTATGGACTCAATGTCCTATTTTCTGCAAGTGTTCCCCAGAGAATTTCTTACTGCTGGATGAGAGGTGTTATGATGCACATTAAAATCTGCAAATCAAACAAAAGAGGTTCTAAAAGTGAGACAAGGACAGCCAATAAGTCTCCAGTCTTGTATTCAGTGGTTTAAAAAAAAGTAACCCTGAATTCTGTAATGATAACTTCCTAATTAATCTAACACCTGTTAAAATAGATTTAAAAATGAATATTAAAGAAAGTTTTCCTTCTTTCATAATCCTATTATATGCTGTAAATTGATTGATCCACAAGTCTTTGAAATACTTGTTTTCCTTTTAATTTTTTCAACACAGTGGTAGTTACTAATGATGTAAGATGAAAAATCCAGCAATTAGGTTTCTTGTTAGCTCCTATTTTTGTAGCATGTAAAGTTTCTTGTCATTAAGAATTCATTTGCTTTTCACTGTAGTATCATTGATCACAATTAACTCACTTGATATTAAAGTGGATGTGCTGTATGCTTCTATAGAAATTGTGTAAAATACCATTGATTTAGTACTGTTTAATAGCTATTTAAAATATTTGTCATTCTCTCTTTATCAATTAAAAAAAAAAGAAAAGCCTGGAGATCTTCATTAGCAGCTGCTGTAATGATGAGCTAAAAGTTTTCTCTTTACACAAAATATGATGGAAGAGCTCTAAAGGCAGCTGTGACAGCATGTGAAGTACTGGGAAACTTCCCTAAAATTTGTAAGATTGCCAAAATTAAAAGGGAAAATGACATTTTCAGAATATCCTGGAGTTAAAAAGCATAATAATAATAAAAAAGAAAAACCCCTCAGACTATTTGAAGTGCATCTTAATCAGATGGTCATATAAGATGATAGCATTTGGAAGTACTGTCTCTTTGATATGTACAGATACTAGAAATGTTAACTCCCTTAAAACGGGGGAGTGAAAGCAATGCTCATCCTCTATAAATAGCACTAACTGATATTAGGTCTTTTCCAATTGCTAATTTTACAGCAACTTTCTTTACTGAAGCAAAACCAAGTATGGAAAGGATGTGAGAATGTAGCTGATCATGCAGCTCCCAGACCCAGGAGAGGCTCCTTGGAGAGCCAAGCTTGTTCTCTCTTCCTCATGGTTTCCAACACCGTTTGGGATGTCCAGGGAATACCTGCCCCAAGTTGTGCCACTGCAATCACGTAGCCTAAGCCTGTAAACGTGATCACAGCCTGATGTATTGCTGAGTATGTCTTGGCAACCCTGCCCAGGCAGCAAGGTTGGAACTACAAGATCTTTAAGGTCCATTCCAACTCAAGTCATTCTATGATTCTATGTCTGGAGACACCTGATCTGGATTTACAGAACTGAATTAGGCTTTAGAAGTGATAGTACCTACTCTGTCTGTGCTGTGACTCATTATCCCATGTGACAAAGGTGGAGAAAGCTGAACCACTCAAGGCTGGCTTTTGGTGGAGCCATCCTGGGCTAGGAGGAACTGGAGCACAGCTCTCTGCTGTGCGTGATGTGGGTGTGACATCCTGAAGACTGTGGGCAGGAAGCATCCATGCAGACACATGTAGACTCCAGCCTCATGGGGAATTAAGAGTTGAAACTCAGATATCTAATCTGTCGGCTAGGTTTTGCATTGCAGATTTTTTTCTGACTCCTTCCTCTGGCTTTGAGAAGTTGCCTGATGCCTGGGTGAGGGGCAATATGTGGGAAAATTCCTTGGAGATCCTTGGACCCAGGTGTGAACTTAATCAATACCAACTACTTTCAGGCTCCTTGCTTTGCCTTTTGGTCTGTTACTGAGAAGGTGGAGGAAAGGATCACTAACAGCCATAGTTTACTGAACTGATTGTGGACCCAGTGCTGGAGGGTGGGCACAGGGTCGTTGGTGAGAGGTAGAGGCACAGGAGTATGACTGGTCAGGTACCTGTGTTCCTGGGTTTTTGGAGGGACTGTGTGCCTTGGTTGAGCTATGGAAACTCCATGTGCCTGAGTCTTTATGCCTAGGAAACTTTCAAGTGAGGGGATTCTGGTGCAGCTGGAGCTGGACTCACTCCGCTGCTCTTCTAGGCTGTTGTGTCCTACATACCACCAGATCCCCTTGCGGCACTCAATTCACACTGGATATCGTCTGAAATGTTGTAAGAACAGACATTCAGCCTTGAGCATTTTCCTTGCCAGGAGCCATGAATCTGTTTGGGTATTTTCCTGCTTGCCAGACATAGCTGACCTTTCCTTTAGGTGAAGTGCCCTGCTGTGGAGCCCATGTCCCTTCACTCCCAGAGCTGGCACCATTCTGTGGATTGCTGATGTTGTTGGCCAGAGATTTCTGTTTTAAATAGCATGGGCAATTAGGTCATCGTTCCAATTATCCATGTGCAAATTTTTGTCTTTTAGTTTTGTTTTAGCAAGTCTATTTTGACCTTACAAAAAAGGTCCCAAGAGATTGGACTTCTGTTATTACTTAACATGATGAAAACATCTTTGCTTCAAAGAATGGTGGTGTGTCTTCAGCAATAGGTTTCTTCCTCCGTGGAGTCTTTAACTCATTAGTGGAATTTTTTTTCCATCATTCTCAGCAAGCAGGAGCTGATGAATGAATAAAATGAATAAATTGACTGAAATTTCTCTCTGCTTCTAAATTGCTTTATCATCTAATCATAGAATCATTAAGGTTGGAAAAGACCACTAAGATCACCAAGTCCAACTGTCAGCCCATCACCACCATGCCCACTAAGCTATATCCTTCAGTGCCACACCTCCACATTTCTTGAACACCCCAAAGGATGGTGACTCCACCACCTCCCCGGGCAGCCTGTTTCAATGCCTCGCCACTCCTTCTCAGGAGAAATTGTTGCTAATATCCAACCTGAATGTTTCCTGGCACAACCTAAGGCCATGACCTCTTGTCCTATCACCATTACCTGGGAGAAGAGGCCAATCCCCACCTCACAACAGTCTCCTTTCAGGCAGTTGTAGAGAGCGATGAGGTCTCCTCTGAGCCTCTTCTTCTCCAGACTGAATCATCTTGGTTCCTCCAGCCACTCCCCATCAGACTTGTGCTCCAGACCCTTCACAGCTTTGTTGCCCTTCTCTGGACGTGCTCCAGGGCCTCATGCTGAGTAAGGGAGGAGTTTAGCCTTCTGCTCTTTGCTGTCTCAGTTTCAAGGAGTTATGAAGGGGTGGACTGTGAAATCTGCAAGGCCATGACTACATGCGGATGTCACCAGGTGCTGCACGTGTCGAACATGTGAGGTTTTCACCCCACACAAATTCACACAGGCATTCTCTTGCCCCCCATGTAACCATGCTGCAGAGATCTCAGCAACTTCCAGCCAGTGAAGACCAGGACTTGGACAGGTAAACATGCTTAAGCCCACTATGAGTAGCACACAGTTGTGCGTTCTGCTTTCTAGTGACCCAGTTCCCTCTCCTCCTTTTCAGTGCTACATGAGGGCCTCTTGTCTGGGAGCTGTTGTCCATGCTGACAAATGTGTTTTATTTCTCAGGGGAGTGGTTCCCAAGAATAAGTCATGCTTCAAAAAAGTACAAATTAATGCTAATTTCCTGAAAATGAATACAGCCCTCATGTATTTATTAGTACATTTATTTGTGCCTTTAAAAAGGGGACCATTGGATTATGGAAACCAAATTTAAATCTAAATTTGCAGTACCATATGGCACAACCTTCAGGCACTAAGACTCCAGGAGTTCATGCATTAGATTGCCAGACTGATGTGGTGGGTAAGTAGATTGTCATAAAAGTCATTAGTTTCAGTGCATATAGATTGCATTTGTCTGTTTTTACTGTTAAGCTTTTAAGGGCTGATCTTTTAATGCTTTGTTTGATGCAAAAACGAAGCATCTCAGGAGGACACTATGAGTACGTATTGTTAGCATGTTTTAGCTGAATTAAATACAAATGACGAAAAGATCTCACTCTTGCTACTATCTAGGATATGTCAGGAATGTTTACTTACATTTGTAAGGAAATTTCCATGGTTTATTTGTAACCCACCGTGGATCTAACCAGTAGCTAAGCTAGGATTACTGTTTGTGGCAATGTTCAGAGCTCTGGCATAGCTTTGTTGTCTGGGTCGTTTTGTTTCTCTTGGTCCCAGTGGACCAATTTAAAATACATATATGTGTGTGTGTGTGTGTGTGTGTATAATCAGAAACAAATATTTCTGAGACTGACAGAAGTTTTGTAATTGTAATCTTTAAGATGACGTTTGGATTACTTACATTTGTCAGTAAGGATAGTTTAGTGACAGTGGTTTAGGTTGGTAAATGTGATTTATTTACATCTGTGGGCCTTGGCCCTTAATGTTCACCTATATCGTAGGCAGTTAAGCTGGATCTCAGAGCCAGGCTTTGCCCTTTTTTTTAGCAGCAGGGCTATTTTGCTGCAGAATATGACTTGCAGTGTAAATTCTCTGGTGCAGAAGGGGAGATAAGAGGCCAAAGCCTTGATACAGTAGCTATCATCCCTGGACAGTGATCCTGGGAGCTGTGCCTGGAGCTGTGCACGCCCAGACCCTCAAAGGGTTTTGGCACATGTCTGGGGTCTCTCAGCTGCACAGGAGCTTTGGTGAGTAGGTCATGGGTTGAGAAGCACTGAACACCTCTAACACCTGAGGAGTAGGAACCCCAGTGGAGCTATGAATGTTAGCATAAGTTTATGATGTCTGCATGAGCTTCATTGGATTTTCCAATATAGTAACAAGATCACTGGGCAAGTGAAGCCCAATGCTGGAAGTTTTCCATGACTCTTCATCAGAGATTTACCTTTAAATTTAACTTTCCTTTTATATTTGAAAAACTTATATATAGATTTTTAATAATCCTGGTTGGTGGGGATTTTTTTGTTTTAAATTGGCAAAATAATAATGCTATTAGGATGCATTCTTTGTGTGAGAAGTTCAAGCACAGAATACATTTCACAGTTGATTTATGAACCCCTCTGAAAATATGGTTTATAATGAAATTCTAACAGCCCCATAACAAAATTAGCATGACAAGTAGCAATGCAATAATACCTTTCATGCTTGTGCATTCCTGCAGACTTTCTCTTGCTAAGCACTTGCCAAAGGCTGAGAGAAGTTCCATGCGCGCTGGGCAGTGCACGATGGAGCACAGCTGAAAGCTGACTGCCTGCTGCACGCGTGTGGAGTGTGCATTCAGGGTGTCTGCATGGGTGAAGTTAAATCAGCAGCAGTGTTACCAAAATAGCACCTAACTAAGAATAGCTGTCTTCAGCTACAGGGTGAGCGCTGGTCTACTAAGGCAAAATGTGGGAGGTGTAACTTTTGCTGCCGGCAGTACTTTATTTTAAGGTTTTGTTAGAATCAGAAAATATAGCTGAGATAGCTGCTAGAAAAAGGAGTGATTATTTGGACTGTCATTGTTCGTACAAATAGCCTATATTTATCATTATATTTTAAAGCTTTGTTATGATTAATTTTACAGCTGAACCAGGTCCCTGCAGACTGAAACCCTGATGCTCTGCCTGTATCTGATATTTGCAATATACAAGATTAGATTCTGCTGCTGTGTTTCTTTGGGACCATTGTGCCAAAGCTGGATAACTGGGTCAGAATCAGGATTTTTAATGTGGAAGAGTCTGGGCCTTGGCCATCTCAGATTTAATGTATGTAACACCAGCGGTTTGCCACTAGGAATTTTGAGGGCATTATGCTGACCTCAATCTGCTCATCTAACTACTGAGACAAATTAAAGAGCGAGAGCGCTCTACAGCTGTTAGCATGCAAAGGGCTGTTGGAGGTTATAGAGAGAAAAAACAAGGGGAGACCTGCAGAGATGAGCATCATCTTTGGTCTTCCAGAGACTGATACACACTTCTGGATACACGAAACTAAATTTTAACATTGAGGCATACACATGTAGAATATAATTACACCTTTATTCTCAAAACACAGCTAAAACAATGTTAGACTTAAGTGGTTTCTTTTCAAAGTAAAAGTTAAAATAGGAGATATAATTCCAGATGGGATAGTTAGAAAGGGTAGTTTGCTGTGTTTCCCATTGGCAAATTCTTAGGGTTATTTTGGGGAATACAAAAACGTCTGGGAACAGAGAAAACAACCTGGGAAATTAAAAAAGAAAAGAAAAAAAGGAGCGATCTTGTGGTGAGACAGTGAACCTCGTGAGGGTGTGGGCTTAGCCAGGCCTTGGGAGAGCCTGTGCAGACAATGAGCATTCCTGACCCAGGCTTGACACAGACCCTGTTCCAATAGCTCCAGCAATTTTATTGCCTATTTAAGCACTGTTTGTTAATTAAGATTAAAAGAGATTATGAAGTGGTTTTGTCGCGATGTGTACGAAACAGGGGCAGTGGCCTCCTCGTGCACTCAGCCTCAGCTTCCTCACTAAGATTTAGGAGTGGAATTTGTCCTTGCAGTTAATAGATTTACAAAGGAATAAAGCACACAATTTGTCAGACTGCTGTTTTTCCCTTTTGACCAGTTAGGCTAAGTATCATGAAAGAGCTCTATTTGGGCACCAGCCAGTACGATTGGATGCATGGTACATTAACCAGATTTCTTGGGTTTACAATCTTGCTCTTTTGAGCACAATTACTTTTCTCTGATTGGGTTCTCTGTAGCTATTAGCAGGTCCAACAAGGACCGTGAGGCATTTGTGCACAGCTTTATGAGAGGGCTTCCCTGTTGGGGTCATATGTCAGGACTGGGGTCCCGAAGTTCCTGGGAAAGCAAATTTCTTCTTTATATGGTCATTACATCCATCGTACCACTCATGGCCCACACAATAGGGCCACAATCCAGCTCTACAGTTTGTACCTCACAAATTGTGAAGGATATGAGATTGGATCCCTAAGAGATTCAAAAAGTTAGAACTGATATGTACAATTAGAGGCATTTTAATAGCTTCTCAGACACAGACAAAAAGATACATAACTCATGCTATGTCATTACAGAAAACTAAGTTCTCCCAAATACTAGAGATTGGACCTTAAGGAACAGCCTATCCAGCTTTCTTACCAATGATTTGTACCTTCAGTGTGTCTTGACCACCTTTAATGCTAGCTGTTTTTGTTAACTCATCACTCATTGTAAAGCCCCAGGATGAGCTCTCCTGGGCCAGGGCTGGTGGCTTAGGTGCTCCCCCGCTCTTTGAGTGCAAGCATTTGGGCAGAAGCCAGCAAAGTCACATCACTGATTCACAGCAGCAGAGGGGTGATTCAGAACTGTGGGCACTGGGAAGGGTTTGCTGGAATGTGTGCAGCATTGAGGACAGTGCAGCTGCAGTATTTTCTTTGCGATCTGCTTCTTGCTGTAACGAAATAAGTTCTCAGGTAAAAAATAATAATCTAAAGTTTGATATATGTGGTATCATTTGATAAAATTTCTTGTCCAGAAGTTTCACTTTTTTACAGAAATGGCAGGCATTTATAATTTGCTGCACAAGTAGTTTAAGAATTTTAGCATAATCTAGTGGGAATTAATGGCTGGTTATTTATTGCCTTGTGCTCTACAGGAGTGATTTACAAAGCCATGCTCTTCACTGCTTGTTACTTTGCATTCCCTATGTTAGCTGTGCCATCAATATCATTAAATGAATTCCCAGTGACATTGCTCTGGAACTATAGTTTTTGATACAAGGGTTACGGAACATAAATCAAGAATTATGTTTAATTCATAAGAGGCACCAATCTCTCATTTAGGTGTAGGTTGGGCCTAGAAGGTGTCAAAAATATACTTTACAATACCTCTTCTGATTGCATTCAGACTCTCTATATATGCCCTTATGTTCCATGTGAGAATAAAATATAGCAATACAGGGCAGTTTGTCAAGTGAATGACATTTGTGTTTTTATTTATTTGAGTACATATGGTATCATTATTTTCACCACAAACTGAAAAGGAATATATTGACGTGAATATACTTAATATGATTAGTAAAGGAATTCATAAAACTAAAAATAAATATTTGCCTATTTTGCATTATAAATGCTATAGTTGATTATTTAAATTACAATTTAAAAACCTAATGCTTCTAGTATTATTTGCTGTTGTATTCATTTGTCTCCCCAGAGAAATATAAACACTCTCCTTATTATAGTTTTTCTTTAGTTGTCTCTTTAAATTCCTACTGAATTGCTGCATTGAAATCCAGAGCACTGAAAATCCTGTAAAAACATTTATCTGGTATTTGTTTACTTTGTATTAATTTTAGGTCAATATTTCTGACCCCTTTAGCTCTTGTTATATGTATACACAAATATAAACTTTATGTATATGTACTCATGCGTATATTTGGAAAGTCTAAATTTAGGATCAGATCTTTGAAATGTGGTTTCACCTCAATATTATTCAAAGTGTATATGAACTCTTGATATCACTCACATACAAAGGTAATTCTGAAGCAAGAAGGTTTAACTCTTTGTGCTGTAGAGGCAGTTAATTATGAGTGCGGGGTGTGGGAGACCTATGGGTGACTCCTAGGCTGTGACTCACTGTGCGTTTGTTCACCTCCCGGCTGTAAGAAGAGGGACGTTCTCTCTTGTACATTTCTTGGAGTCAACAGAACAGCCATCACGTGTTTTAAATGTGTGACTGGAAGGAGCCGCATTCAGAGAATACTGATGTTTATACCTAAAACAAAACTGGGAAAAATGAGTTTCTGAAGGTGAAGGAATACCGGTGTTTTTTGTTTGTTTGTTTGTTTTTACTGTTTTAAACTTGAATTGAAAAATTCTTCAGAAACAAAATACTACAAAAGAAAGCTACGAATATAACTGATCACCCCACAACGTGGGATTTCTTTTCTCTTTACTGGTCCAACTGAAAGGTTATGTCCACAAAAGCTGAAATGTTCACTGAACAGACAAATTTTGACTCGCCACTGAGATTAGAAGAACATTTCTGTTAGAATTAGGTGAAAAAATAGATTTAAATATGTTAAAATTTTATATACAAAGCTGGAACATTTTTTTTCTCCATTTTCATATAAATTTATGCAGGAATAAAATTTTGAATAATATTATCTTTTTACTTCAGTTCTGCAAATCAGGCTATTCTATCTAATTTGTAAAAAAGACTTAAGACACTCTTCTTGGGGAAAAAAAAGCAACCAAAGGTCTGTAGGTGCAAATTAAAAATTACTTTTAGTGTCTGTTTGCTTCCAAATCTTCCATAAAGACTTCATCTTTTCAGTCTAGAGAAGAGGAGGCTCAGGGGAGACCTTATTGCTCTCTATAACTACCTGAAGGGAGGTTGTAGTGAGCTGGGGGTCAGCCTCTTCTCTCATGTAACTAGTGATAGGACTAGAGGGAATGGCTTCAAGCTGCACCAGGGAAGGTTCAGGCTGGACGTTAGGTAATACTACTTCTCTGAAAGGGTGGTCAGGCACTGGAATGGACTGCCCAGAGAGGTGGTGGAGTCACCGAGCCTGGTGGTGTTCAAAGAGCATTTGGATGTTGTACTGAGGGACATGGTTTAGCGAGAACCATTGGTGAAGGGCGAATGGTTGAACTGGATGATCCTGTGGGTCTTTTCCAACCTTAGCGATTCTATGATTCTATGATTCTGTGATCTGGAATATCTCTTTGGTTCCTTCAGTGATGGCCTATTGACTACCTGACACGTGCAGCCCTTGCTCCCTCTGTTGGTCTGGGTGACACTAAGTATGTGATATGTGAGTTTTGGGATGATCTATGGACCTTGAGGGATTCCTTCATTGCACAGGAGGGGATGGTCCATGGATTTCTAGACTTTCCAGCACTCAAGCTGCAGTTAGTTTTTGTATTCTCGTACAGGACGTAAGAGTGAGAGCAAAGAGCTATCATGGAGCTACTTAATGACATCAGTGTGTTCAAGACAACAGCATTCCATTAGGATCAGGGGTTAACAACTGCAGGAACTAACTTCAAGCTCAGAATTCCACCTTGTAGCATCTGAGATAGCATGACTAGGGTAATTTTTCTTCATTATTTTGTGGGTCATTTGGTTAGGAAAGTTATGTTTTAAAATGGGTTACTGCATGGCATGGTGACACAGTACAGAGCCAATTCCTGGGCAGCTGTCCAGTTTTCAGACAGCCAGTAACATTAAAATTTGCCACCACCAGCACCAAAAGGTGCCTGTGTTAATTAAAAGCAAGGAAAAGAAAATCATGCAGAGAAATTAGATGTAACATAGGGATGTTTAGCTTAAGACACATGGTTAGAGTGATAATGCTGCCTGTAAATCCATCTTTCTCCATACACAAATTATTTTTGTATTCATAGATCTGTTTCACTGAAAGCTGACAGCAGCTTAAGTGTGTTCAGTGTATTCACTTGGGTGCTTGCATAGAGGGGACCTTGCTAAAGAAAGCTCTGGGAGTGCTGTCACATATGGGAGGAGTCTCAGTTGGGAGATCAGAGATATGATGCTGGCGTGGCTGTAAGGGAGGACCACGGTGTGGCTTGGAAATGCAACCAACAGATCAAAAGTCTTTACGATATTCTTATTCATAAACTTTCTGAAAGATCAAGTAACAGCATGGAAAATACTGAAGAGCAATCCTCCGTAACACTCCTGGCAGCTGCAAAATAGGGAGATGTTTCTCTATAGCAAGGCAACATAAAAAGTTTCACAACAAATATAACAAAAAAGATTTGTAAATGAACAACTTTTGTTACCTAAATGTATCTGAAATATTTATGATAATTTCTGTTTCTTTCTGTTTAGGAAGTCTCACAGTTTTTCATAAGATGTTGTTCAGAGTCAGTAGTGCAATAGAATAATTACTAGGTTCATTACATATTGAGAAATAGAAATAAATATATCATTTGAAATTCTGAGCTTAAAAGATACATGCGGCTGTGTGTCCACTGAGTATGATTCATATATAAGCACATCTTCAACTTCACTGCAAGGGTATGACTTGAGATAAAAAACTCAAAAAAAAAAGAGATGTGCAGTAATGTCTTGCAAGGAATCCAATCTCATGATGAGCCATTTAATTGAGGGTTCCCTAGAGATGGATGTACCTGGAAGCTAAAAGAGGTGGTTCAACAGCTATATTTTAAAACATTGTTTTTGTTGATGGCAATATATTGTTATTCATGGCCTTCCTACTAGAATAACAGCAGAGTTAATCTCTGCCAATGGATGAAGTCTGTTTCCTTAGCATGTGCCAAACAAGTGGTTCTGCACAGTTAGGGCTGCTATTTTTACAGCATTGTTTTTAGATGCTGTTCTCAGAGATGTCTTATTTTCTTCTAAATTGACGATTGTATCTCTGTCGTATATCTGCCTTTACCAGTTTACAGTTTGCTGTTATTTCTGCCATCTGTTTGATGGGTATTGCTTCAAGTCTTTTGGCTCCCAGCCACATCCATCTCATCTGTAGGGGAAAAGCACCTTATTGTACATTGTACCTTATGTTACATCATCTCTTTTTTTGTTTTAGTTGTTCAGGATTTCAGCCATTCTCTGTGCAAATGTGAGTTTCTCTTTAGAGATCATTAGGTGTTTGGTAACCACTCAAAAAGGGACAATTCCATTTAAAATGGAAAATACTTGTGTTATATGATGTTCCATCAAATCTGGTCTCTGTTTTAAATCCATCCACCACAGTGATGCTCAGACATCTGATGTCTGGTCACTGTACACTGAACAGAAAGATTTAACTTGGAGATGGGATTTTACTGCTTACCATTGCCAGAGACTCCAGTGGAGCCAGTACTCAACATATTTCTTCCAAAGGAACTGCTCAGAAGTGCCAGTGTACTAGAAAATGATTGTCTGATTTATCCTGACACTATGGAATTTGTCCTGAGCAGCTTGTGGGACATGTCTCTTCCCTAATGGCACAGGGTTTGTACCTAATGCAGTGGTGGACCTACTGCAGAAGTTACTTAGTTGAGGATGAGAGATTCACAAGAACAAATCCACCTTTTATGTTGTTTATTTAATGAAGATATTAAAAAAAAAAAATCTTAAAAAATGTGGCTGTCTGAAAAACCATTAACATATTAGTTTTGAGATCAGGTCTTATTTCATCATAAGTGTTAGCTCAAGTTTGCTGTATTATTAATCAACCATAAACATCTTAGGTTTACAAATTAGTCAAGAATTTCCCTAATATCCAGCACCATTCTGTTATGTACACCACCAGATGTGCAGGTCTCCAATGAATGCCTTCATCTGGAATCCTTAGCATTTGGGATTCCAGGCACAGCAACTTCAGAACCCAAGCAATATTTCATGTAATAGAGCAATAATTATTTGTGCGTATTTGAAAAGTTCACCTTCCTGGCTACATCGCTGAACTGAATTCCCAATGTATTCTTTTTTATTAGAAACTGCCATTAGCAAATAAATGAAGACTCAAAGTCTGTTTGCGTTTTACCCAATATCGCATTTTTTTGTTGTTCATTTGGAGCACAGGGAACCCAGAACTGCAAGTGTGCTAAAGAGTCTCAGAATATCATCAAGGTATTTTCCTGCTAAGATTCATTCTAATGCTGTGCTTACTCTGCCAATAATTTCTGAAAACAAATCTGTGCTCAGAGGAAAAATGAGTCAGTAGTAAAGCACTGACACCAACCATCTCCCTTGGAAGTACGTACGTTATTACTTGCAAATTCTCTGTTACTTTGGCTTCTTTCAAGGCAGTGGTTACAGACCCCATCATTAATACTCCATTTTAAGAGAAGGGCTTTTAGAGTTTGATGTCCTTTTTTTAATAATAGGTTTAAAGAATTATTACCAACACAGTATCGAAAGGAGATATTATGGCCATGTAGCTTAGTGGGTAATTTATTTACAAGTGAGATAAATCATGGATTGCTTCCTAGTGAGAAGCATGCGCTCAGACTCATTACTGTTAGAACAGTATATTACGTGGGATGTTGCTGTCCAAATGAGCTGTAAATTTGAAGTGTTTACGACTGTGCCAAGTGACTGACCAATTCAAGTTAAATTCACATAGCAGTTTTTGTTTAAAATAAACTCGATAAGTTTAGCAGTATTTTATTATGTAAAAGCATTCACAGATACCAGAGCTGTGAGTCTGGACATGCTGTTAAACATTCTGGGAAAAGCCACTGCAGGGCTGTGTGCATTTGATTAGTGTGGCTGATTGCTCTGAGCAGGAGGTTGGCCTGGGGAAACCCCGAGGTCCCTTCCAGCCTGGATTTCTTACCATCATATGTTCTTCTCTGGGGAGCGATGGTGAGTCTGTGTGGCCAGACATGGGCTCCTGGGTGGAGGAATCAAAAATTCTGCCTATGGCTCAGAAGCAGCATTACGTAAATGGGCATCTCTAAAACAAACATGTTTTTTGAGGAAACACCAAGCTGTGCCATGAGCAACAGAATCCATAAACCTGTTTTGTGCCCCTTTGGGCAGTGAGTCCCCGCAGCACCCACACCGTGGCACTCCCAGGTGCTCTCACAGCATATCTCAGCCCCTCCTGCAGTGCCTTCCGGACATCCTCCTACCCCTCCCCTGTACGCCCAGATCCTATGATCAGTGCCAGACCTCCTCAGTGTAGTCTCTCCAGTTTATGCCATATTCCTGATGTCCTTCCACCTGCTTTTTTTGGCTAGAGTTCTGCAATACTTAACAAATTTGTCATTTTTTCCATGGCTGACGGAATTAATTATTCTCCTAAGGCAGTATTTTACCTGCCTATTTCTGTTTGTAAGCTGGTATGGTCTTAAGGGATATGTGCTTTCTTCCACAACATAAATCTGGTTGAAAATGAAAAACCAGCAAGGGGAAATAACTGTCCTTTGTGTGATTAGTGACCCTGCTTTTTTGTTCCAGGATATCTGTTGTATTCCCCTCATGTAGGAGGCAATAGGGGCTGTAATTCCCTCTTTGAAAAGCAGAGAACAGTTCTTCTTCAGTAACAACGGTAGCAGGTCCTACCATTACATGGTTTGTACCAACCTGTGAAAGGTTTGTGTACTTCATTTGTTTCTCAGTCCTCTGAAAATATTTTGTACAGTGGGAAGTGTACAGAGACACATAAGATATGGGGAATATATCTATGTCCATTTAAGCCATAGGGATCAGACATGTACCATGGACCTTGCACTGCAGCCTGTAGGCATCCTGTTCTTTTACGCAGTTTCCTAGCTTTGTAATCTGCCTTACATAGTGTGGATGTACCAGTTGCATCTCTGTAATTAGTGCTGAATTGAGTGCTTGTTAAGAATGGGGTTAATTTGGCTATGTGAGGATTTCCCTGTGTGGGTTGTAAAGCAAATACAGGGCTCAGGTTTCAGAATCTCATATGGTCCAGCTCATCTGCAGCTGCTGGCAGCGTCTTTTGGGGACTATAGGCTACAAAAACAGGTTGCTGCTAAAACAACAGGCTGCTCAAACCCGAACAGTGAAATCAAAGAATCATTGCAGAATCACAGGGGTTGGAAGGGGCCTCTGGGGATCATCTAGTCCAACCTCCTGCTAAAGCAGGTTCATTACAGTGGGTTATACAGGAAACTGCCCAGGTGGATTTTGAATATCTCCAGAGAAGGAGACTCCACAACCTCTCTGGGCACTACTATATATTTCATAGGATCACAGAATGGCTTAGGTTGTAAGGGAACATAAAACTCATTTATTTCTAACCCACTGCTGTGGGAAGGATTGTCATCAGATCAGGCTGCCCAGGGTCCCATCCAACCTAGCCTTAACAAATGTTTACACTTTTTGAGATGTCAGGTCCTTTGTAAATTCACAGTGAATTGTGAAGTTTTATTCTGTGATACAAGAAAACACACAGGTGCTTGTCAGTTTGTTGTTGTTGTTGTTCTTGAAGGCGATTTAGGTGATTGAAAGACATTTTGATTAAATATACACTTTAGAAGACTA
The DNA here is from genome assembly GCF_016699485.2 of Gallus gallus. NCBI lineage: Eukaryota > Metazoa > Chordata > Aves > Galliformes > Phasianidae > Gallus > Gallus gallus. The sequence goes on along the minus strand of NC_052532.1, from coordinate 13,414,838 downwards.
TACAAGCAAAATTTGGTGAAAACACTATTTTTTGTTTCAAAAAGATATAATACATCCATTAGGCTAGGGATAAATATAGACCTCAAGTGTTTACAAATGCTCAACACATTAGCAGCCCAAAATACATACAATCAATGTTTCACTAGATAATTAAGCACAATAGGCTGGAAAGCCTAAGACAAGGACAGAACCCTCTCCCAAACACAGGAAAAGGTGAAAAACAGAGACCTAGTTGTTGGCACTGTGTCAATATACAGACAATGGATGCTTGTTCTATTATTTATATGAACTGACTGCTTGGCAGATGCCACTACAAAAAACTCTTTATTTAAAGTGTAGAAAAAAATAGAATTTGCTTTCCTTTATAATCACACAATGCAAAATACTAATGAAAATGTTGGATTTCCTGTAGCTGGGAAGAAAGTATTGTCCTAATCTGCTTTCAGTCAATAAGAGGCTCTAATCATTCTAGTCACATGAAAGTAGATACAAGTGAAAAAGCATCTTTTTATTCTTTGAGATACAGGGGAAAAGAGGATGGAAATGCTTGCATACAGTTGAAAATGGTAATTCCTAATATTTTCTTCTTTGATAATGCATATTTACTGTTTTGTTGTTACTCCATTCTGTACTCAGTCCTTGCAGCCAAACAAAAATGTGGTGTGTTTATAACATTACAAAGGAAAATTCTCATAAATTATAATGTGTTGGGGCTGGGGCTGCCTGCACACCCTTCTGCTTGTGCTGTAGCTGTGACTGCATTCTCTGTAATATTCATGAAATGCAACTCTAGAATTGAATGTTCACCTAATTTATTTGTCTACCTGAAGACTTTTTTCTAATTCAAAAACTTGGTTAAAGCACTTAAATATGTATTTAAATCAACCCCTAATCAGAGCAGCACTTCTTAAGTGCATGCATTGTAGCTCAGTTTTTTCCATGTTAAACCATAAGAACTTAAATCTGCTTGATCTTGAACTGATGTTACCATTTGACTGTCATATTTTCTTCTGAATTTATCTATGGGAAATCATAATATTTTTTCTTTCTTTTTTTTTTCTTTTTTTTTTTAATGCCAAAGACAGCAACAAAAAAACCCACCTCACCTTTATTAGAGAAATGGAAATTGTTTCCAAACTGAAAACTCATGAAAACTCACCTCTCAAGGTGGAGGGTGGCTTTCTCAGCTCTTCCAACTACACTAGAAGAGACTGAATATGAAAAATTAATCAGTACTTTGAGAAAAAATAAGATGGCAAAAATGAATGGCACATTATATCGTTATTTCAACTAATATATTTGACTGAAACGGGAGGGAATTTTGCATGTTTAGGTGGTAGCCACGTTACAAAATATGTGCGGAAGATGCTTAGGGATAGATCTTGGATCCCTGTTCTCTGTATGTCTTGTAAGTGTGCGCTGGACCATGCACACAGTTGGAAACGTAATGCACACATCAGGCCAACACACAGAAGGGTGCATGGACCACTGCACATTTTGAAAGCGCCTCATCTGGGGTGTGACTGAAGTTGTAGGTTTAAAAATGCATATTTCGCATGGAGTGCACTGAGAGAAAAGTCCTGCAGGACTGGCTGCATGCAGGCAGGGGCTGGCAACAGGAGAAGAGTTGCAGTGAGCCCCTTACAGTGCACAGATGGTGTGTGGGAGGGGGAAGCAGCCCATGCTCCATGTGTTGGTTCATCCCAACAAGTAGAAGATTCCACCAGCCTTATCCACATCTTAATGTTTCATTAATAGCAGAGCAGTCTCAGCTAATGCTAGTTGATATGGACACACATGCACTCTCTTCTATAGACACATGCTGTCTTAACACCAAAGACATCCAAAAAATGGATATGCTGACAATTGGATTAGATGATCTTAGTGTCATTTCCATCCGTAATGATTCTATGATTCTATGTAAAGGAGACTTTGATTTATCACCTTATTGTTTATTGGATCATTCTGAGAAGACTCTTGACATTCCTTCTGCGTTTTCTTTTCTCGGACAGAAAACTTTCTGACTGTGTTATTATTTTCAAAATCTCCACAAATATGCTCATTCTACCCTTATGTTGGATTCCCAGTGCCTTTGCCACATGGGCCATCTCTGGAGGTAAATTCAGAGGCAGGAGATGAAGAGGTCTTTGTTCCTCTTGTACTTGCTCCATATGTTTTGGGCACCATACTAGAAAAAGCATGTAAAAATATTAGGGAATGTCTAAAGGAGGGCTAAAAAGATGGTGAGGGGTGTAGATGGGAAGAAAGGAGAGGCTAAGGTCCCTGGGTGTACTGGGGCCAGAGCAGAGGAGCTGAGGGGAGGCCTCATGGCGGCTGCAGCTCCTCACAGGGAGCTGAGGGGCAGCGCTGAGCTCTGCTCTGTGTGACAGCGACAGGGCCCGAGGGAACGGCATGGAGCTGTGTCAGGGGAGGGGCGGGAAAAGGGGTTAGGGAAAGGGTCTGCGCCAGAGGGCGGTGGGCACAGCCCCGAGCTGCTGGAGTTCAAGCAGTGTTTGGACGATGCTCTTAGACATAGGGTTTGAATTCTGGGTGGACCTGTGTGGAGCCAGGAGTCGGACTCGATGATCCTTACGGCTCTCTTCCGACTCAGAATATTCTATGACTCTAGGGTTCTATGACTGTGGCCTACAGACTTCAGGCCGCTACAGCTGCCCTGGCTGGGTTGGCTGCTCTTTGGCCTCTAGCACACACTGCCTTCTGCTGGCCATTTTAATCCTTTCCCTCTGAAGATTTTTCACTTTTGATCCAGGCTTTTAGAGCAAGCTTGCTAATTTCAGCCTCTCGCACTAATGTTGACATAAATAATTGCATCTTACTTGCCAGATTTTCCTGGCAATTCCCACTGAATATGGCCAGGGCAGCTGACTTTATATTTTTGTACCTCGGGGAAGAAACAGTTGGTTAAAGTGGGGGGGGAGGAGGGAGGGGAAGGTGGAATGAAAACCATGCTTTTAGAATGCACACATCTAACTCCTGCTCTTTAATTAGAGTGTGTTTTTATGTCAAATGGAAGCTGAAGTGCCCAATCCTTGGAGGCATTCAAGGGCCCTGGGGCAGCCCGATCTGTTGGGTGAAAATCCCGTGCTTGGCATGGGATTGGAGCTAGATTAGTTTTAAGGTCCTTTCCAACCCAAACCATTCTGTGATTCTATGATGCTATAAGCTTATTTTCCATGATGCTGTTGAAAACCTGTCTGAACTGTCTGCCATGAAATGGGGTGGTTTACTGCAGGAAATCTACATTCCCAGATGCCTCTTGAAGACCTCTGTGCTGGTACTTTCCCCTCTGAGGGAATGATGCTGTCAGCCCCTGTAAGAGCAGAGTGAGGGCCAGCCCATGCTGGCCCCAGAGCACTACCAAGGGAGTTGTGGGGCCTGAGCTCTGGTCTGGGCATGCAACGCAGCATGCTGTGGGAGCAGGGAAATGGATGTGAACATCTCTAGACTTGTTTCTCCCAAATTGCCCAAGGGCTTCGACAATTTGTATAATTGCACAGGGGACAAAATTGTGTTGCTTAGGCTGCGTACATGGGAGCTGGCAGTGCTGCATATGAATAGAGATTTCAAGTCTGTTAGTACAGTGGTCGTCCACATCCTCTTTCACAGGTAACATAGACTATATATTGTTCAAGTGTAGATTTGGAAGGTCACGTTTCTTTTCTCCTTTTTGGTGACAATCTGAAAGTCTTTGTTACCACCCGATTTCACCTCAAGGAAGTGAAGTTCATTACAGAATTCCTAGAGACAAAGCATGGAGTTGATGATGTCTTGAAGTAACAGCAAGCCTCTGTGCCAGATAGAGCCTTCCTCTGCTCAGAGCCCTTTTGTCCACTCTCAGCAGTTTATCGTCTCTGGCTACTGTTAAAAACACATTTTCCCTTCTCTCTTACATAGCCCCAAGCAGACAGATCCATCTAGGCTCATGGAGGTGTTAAGTTAATGTAAAGAGGAATCTTATTACCTCTAAGTTGTTTTTCTTTCAAAGCACTCACTTACCATGTCAGGATGTTCCTTTTCCCATCCATTTCTCTTTTATTATTCACCCCCTGGGAAAGACTGGTTCATAGCAAGGAGTTGCCTTGGAGCACAAGGAGCGTGCATGCTGCCTTTCTGCTGTGCTTGGTTGGTCAGTTGGCCTATGCTGGAAGTAGTTACCATAGAGTGACAGCAGGACTACAGGTGGTTTGGAGTAACACCAATTAATACTTAGCAAGTGCTTTCATCTAAGTGATATTTAACTAAACTGAGGACTGTACAGAAACGTTTGAAAAACAGTACAGAAGTCAGTTATAGGCATATATGTCAAGAAAACAAACCCCTGTAAATTTTCTTTCTCTACTAAAGCTGCTTTAGATATTGCTAGTGTTATTTTTATTATAATTACCATAAACCTTACGTAGTTTTAAACCTGAGAGTCAGCCTAGGGATCAGTATGGTTTTGGGTAAGTTATACATTTTTGAAAGATAAAAATCCAAATTCATGGTCCCTTTCTGTTAAGCTACCTGCTGGGGAGGAACTAGGTCTACTCTGGTCTACTCTGTGCTGGTGAGACCTCACTTGGAGTGCTGTATCCAAATGTGAAGTCCTTGGTACAGGAGAGGCATGGACCCATTGGAGCACATCCAGAGGAAGGCCACAAAAGTGATCCAAAGGATGGAACATCTCTCCTACAAGGACGGTCTAAGAGAGCTGGGGCTGTTCAGCCTAGAGAAGAGAAGGGATGATCTCAGGGAAGACCTCAGAGCAGCCTTTCAGTATCTAAAGGGGAGGAAGGGGGGGGGGGGGGGGGGGGGGCATAAGAAGGAAAGGGACAGGCTCTTTAGAAGGTTCTGTTGTGATAGGAAAAAGGGGAAATGGCTTCAAACTAAAAGATTTAGACTGGATATAAGGAAGCAGTTTTTTACAATAGGGGTGGTGAGGCACTGGCACATGTTGCCCAGATAGGTGATGGATGCCCCATTCCCTGCATGCATTTAAGATCAAGCTGGACTGGGCTCTGAGCAACCTGATCTAGCTGTAGGTGTACCTGTTCATTGCAGTGGAGTTGGTCTGGATGACCTTTAACAGTCCCTTCAAACAATTTTATGATTTTATAATCACCAACAGATGGAATTCAATGCAGGAAAGGTACATCTTGCACTCCGTTCTGAAAGTATCTTAGTTGCTGCATAACTGCACCACATTACTGGCATTGGCTCCATGTGTAGTGCATAAATAAAGAGAAAAGCAAGTAGTTACCACTGCAAAAAAGACAGAAGCAGTGCCCTTCATAATTCTCTGAAGCTGCTCTGGCTCTGGTGCAGAACTCATGCATATGCCCATTGCAAAAGTGGAGATACCATGACTGCATGCTGCAAAAAGTGGTACCAGTCCTAAAGAGCACTGCTGTCCCTGGGCACAGATCGTTCCTGCTATGGAGCAGCAATAATTGGCTCCTATCAGCTATCAAGCAGGGGATGATGGACACAAGATTCAGACCGTACTGGCTGCTGACTCTGTGTTTGAAATCCTAAAATAATTCCATAATGAGCGTGGTAGAGACCAAAACTTTACACTAGGGACATGAGCCCAGCTCTGTGCCCAAAATATTATCACTACCTGGTGAGGCTCCTCTCCAGATTCTCCTATGCCTCTGAAAAGTCCAAGCTGCAGAAAAAACAACGTGCACGGTGAAGGGAGTTCCCCAAGCTCCCTAAAAGCATCAAGTGTCCATAATATTACTTTTCCAGACATAGGCGTAGGAGTAAATAGAATTTTCCTAATTGAGCAAGATACAAATTAGATTCCAGTCGTTTTCATTTACTCCTGTTTGGGAGCTTGCAGGTGAGTGTTACCTTGAGGATACACTGTATCTGAAAAGCATAACATTATATGTGTTTTATTGCTCTTCCCTGTCAGTGTAGCTGGCCCAATAGCTGAGGAAAAAAAGCTATTTATGTTGAGTTTCCTCTGCAGACCAAGACGTTATGCTCTTTCCTGACAGTTTCATAACCAAGCCAGGTGTGATCCATTAGAGGTGGCACACAGTTGCCTGAAAAATCATACTCATGAAGTTGCTTTCAGTATCTTACTGTTGGACTGAGGCTGTTTCAAGGAATAATCTGTTAATTATTTCCATTACTGAGTTGGAAAGGGTGAAGAACGCATATGAAGAGTGTAAGTGTGTATAGGATACTGAAAGAACTTTGGCTGCAAGAAATTGGAAATCAGAGTCAACACTGATAAGTACTGAAATGTTTTGAAATCAACAAGATGAAATTAAGTTGTAAAATCACAGTTAGGAAAGAGAGATGAATTAAGCAATTGGAAATAAAGGATAACTGGCACTGTTAGCATGGCAGCACTGTAAGAGAAGAGCAAGTCAAATTGCATTGGATCTCTGGCCAATTAGAAGAAAACGAAATTATGAATCTTTATGGTCCATTAACTGTCCTGTTAGCTGAGGGTTGTTAATTGGAAATATTTATTCTTTAGACAAAACTGATAAGACCTCAAATACAGAAACTCTCTGTGCAGCTGTAGGCGTATCACTTCCTCAGAGATGGAGGTAGAAATAGAGGGACAAGCAGAGATCAAGAAGGTGGTGCGTTGTTCAGAAACTGAATGGTCAGAGGATGGGCAGTGCAGGTTCTCCTTATTTGGACAAGTTTTCCTTGTTTTCAGAAAGGATTTCTGGAAACCATTCAATCTCTACCTTTCTATCCAGCATGTAACAGTATTGCTATAGCTCACTGGATCTTGTGAATGTTAATTTTCCATGGCTGCAACTCTGTGAACACTTCTTCTTTTCTGCTCTGAGGCAGAGATTCATTCTCAGGCAAAGTGATAATCTAAGTTCTGCAATGTGCCTGCTCTTACTCATGTCTCTCACTGAATGCCTGTGTGAGTGCTTTATATTATGAATATAGCCATTCTGATTTAGGAATTTTTCTTTTGCTACATACAGAAAAAATCCTGTGAATTGTTCTCCAACTGTAAAAACAAAGAGCACAGAAAGAAGAGCACAGGCAGAAAGTAGAATGGGACTTCTGATTTAATTACTCATGCATATAGCAATACATATGCATATATAAATGAGTATGCTACATTATTTATTGTTGTCTTTTTTTATGTCCACAGGGCTACAGCTACTCATAGGGGCCAAGTTATATTCAAGGATGCCTTAGCACAACAGCTGTGTGAGCAGGGAGGTAAGAGCAGCCATTATTTTAAAAATATCTGGTAAATGTGGTTTTCCATTGTACTTGCGTGTCAGTGTTACTCATCACAAAAGGAATTTGAGAAAATTTTAGTCAGGACCTTCCCTGCATTCTCAAAACCAACTCTTTCTGTGGTTCCACATCTCTGATTATTGATCTGGGAAACCCAGAATTCTGTCCTGTCTGAACACTGAAGAATAACCTGAAGTTGAAGTACATCCTCTTGCTTTGTACCATTAATATCAGTCTATAACAATTGTCTTTTGTTTACTGTCAGCACCACAAGCTGAGTTCTAACTAGAGCTGTATTAACAGCAAGATAAGAATAACAGCAAGATAAGAATAACAGCAACATAAGAATGCAGCAAAAGCTTCATTTACCATCCTGCTCACGAGCAGCTTTGTGAAGAACCTGCCTTCCCATTTTGTGAAAGTAGGCCGTCATATTTTTGCCCTTCACCAACAACTTTTGATCATTTTTATAGCTAAACAAAATGTTTGACTTACACTGACTTTGAAAATCTAATTGTTTGCACAGCTTATCATATGTAGGCTTTTGATGAATAACCTCAAAATAAGTGTCCTATTGTGAGTTGTTGCCTACCAGCAATGCATGGCTTTGAATGTACTTCATTATAGCAATGGGAAGTATGGAAGGTAACCTTCACTTCTGGTGACTACTCCCATACTCTCCATGGATAAGAGAGAAAGAAATATCGGTGCTGTGTGATTTATGTGATCCAGTTTTCTCTCCAAAATTTCAGTGGTATTTCCAAGTGAAGGGAGACGTGGGCCAAATCAGTCTAAAATGAACATTTCAATATTACAAATTTGTTGTCATTTAAACAAACGAGAAAAATTAAAATACATACTTTTGGGCCTACTTAGTATTTCTTTTTGTTCATATGAGCTTGGGACTATCTGTGCAATAGTTTTGTAGCAGGGAGTTGATGGACATTATTGAGAAGCATTTATTGAGGTATGAATAAAATACGAATTGTACCTTTGTGACAGTGAGGGCAAAACATTTCAGTTTCAGTATGTGAGTTTTCAGTATTTTAATATTTCAGTGGGAAATAGGGGAATTCAGAGAGGTGACTGAAGATACCAGCTAACAAGCTCAGAAGTTAGAATTAAATATATTTTGAATAAATTAGAGCAGTGTAACACAGGTGTTGGCAATCAGATGGGAGTGTGATAATGATCTGGATGGAAGGTGACTGGACACAGCAGGTATCAGTGTTTTACTGTGTGGAAGGAAAAATCTCTGGTGAAATTACAAAAAAGTCTTTGGTATTCAGAATAGGAGATAAATTGTACAGGCATCATGTTTTGGTGGCTGGTTTAAGGAGATTTGGGAACAGGAGTACTGTCAGGAATGCCATTTGAGATGTGTTAAGGAGAATGGTGAGGATATCTCACATGGGCTACTTGCTGGATAGACATGAGAGTGAAAAATAATTAATACAGTTATTAGCATAAAATAGTAAAAAGCCTCATATGGAGGTGAATTTCTCTATTGTTGCTGCATAATGAAACCAATGCCAAAGGCAGAGCCTGCAGTGGTCAGAACAGGAAAGGAAAGGACACACAAGTAGAAGACATATTGAGGGAAGTGTGAGAAGGAGCCAGAGAGCTGGCACTTATCAGCACAATGAAAGCTATAGGCAAGCAGGACAAAAGGAAACATATGACCATCAGTATCAGAGCTGGCAGTGTGCTCAAGGAGAATATGGACAAAGCAACAGGATTCCCCCTGCCAGAAGAAAATACCTTGATAAGCAGGGAGTAGTGAGTAGAAATCCATCAGTACAGGCTTTGACAGTCCTTGTTTCTGAGATGCTATACAAGGAGTCTTTGCTAGCAGAGCTGGCAATGTATATTGTAATTCTTTCCCTCTGCTGTTTTACGCTTCTCCAATTTTGGAGAATAACTCAACCTTAAATCAACCATTTGACAATACTTGTGTGGATTAGAACAATAACTCCTGATGATACTACATGCAGTCTCAGAGCACACAGGGACTCTACAGCATAAAGAGAAAATGGGATTTGTTTATTGGCTGTGTGCAGGGAATAGAAGATGATGAGCTGTGCCAAACATGGGCTTCACTGTGGCTGTCCCTTTGCCTTCTCCATCACACAGACACAGAGAACCATGTCCAGCACCATATCCCTCAAGAGGCTTCCAGCTTCCCCATCTTGTGGTCGTCTCCCAAATACTCAACAACTTCTGTGTTGTTTTTTTCCATAATGTTCCCATCAACTCTCTTTACTTTGTACAAAGAGTGCTAAGTAACTGTGGATTTGTATTCTCCAAAATATTTGAAAATATGGTGGTAACTCCACCATCATCAGGTTTGTCTTAGTCAAGGATCCTCCCGAGGTGCAGTTTTATGAGCAGCCACAGTCTATGGCAGCCATGAATAAGTTAATTCCTTTGAAATTCCAATGTGCAAGCTTCTCAGAGCTTTGCTTGGTTCTTCCCCAGATTTCTGTCCAGCTGTCAGTTTTCCTGACTCATCTGGTCAAAAACTCTGTTGCCCATTGTCCTTCTTCCAGTCCTGTCCAGCACCAGGCTACCCTCTGCCCTTTTCTTATTTCCTAAGCAGACAATGTGCACTGCATTGGTCTTCCTTACCAGTGAGAACTATTATAACTCTTACACTATTACCATTGATTTTCCATTTTAAAGAAAAGATGCTGTCTTTGAAGCAAATCTCACTTTAATTCCATGCAGACAATCACAGTCTCAGCAACACTAATAATATAAACAAAGGATTATTTCAGAAAGAATTAGTATGTTTACTTAAAAGTGAAGATAAAAATGCAGAACAGCAAGAAAGATTGACGGAAGTAGGGTTTTAAGGTCTGTTTCTGGCTCTAAACATTACTTAGCTGAAAGGCAGAAGTGAAAAATGTGGCACATAAAGAAAATAAAACCAAAGGGAAACTTTATAGGTTTATCACAGAACATTTTTATAATAATTATTCAGCAGGGATGATATCAGCCTTCATAATAACTAGTACAAAGGATATACACGAAGACATGAAACAAGCACAGAATCTCAGAAATCACGATTGCTGTGGCTGTCTGCCCTTAGATGTGCATTAGTAAATCCTAATAGAGTTAATGGGATTTGTGCAGTGAAAGGGAAGTGTATTTCTTATTTGGAAGTGAATTAGAGGATGATAAAGGGTAGTGTTAAGGAATGGCAATGCCAAACCAGCAGCCCTATGTATAATGTAAATGGAGTAAGGAAAGACGCCACAGGGAAAGACACAATTGCTTGAAAAGCTGTGTGTTCAGCATACAATAAATATTTTAAGAAGCTAGAGAGATCTTTGAGAACTGATGTGTGCTTTAAAGTTTATATGAATCTTGAAGAAGATCTTGAAGAGGAAAGGAAACATAAAAACAGGCAAGAAAATTAAAAATAAAAAATTTACAAGTCAAGACAGAAAAGGTAGATGTGTTATAAATATTGGTAAGGAAAAGTAAGTGTGTTAATGACTAATGATAGTCATCATCATCATGATACCATTAATAATATCTTTAACAATATATTTAACTTGTTCATCTAATAGCAAAATGAGTGGAAAACAAGGTAAACTTACAGACTGATAAGGTTAACTTGTACAGATTTATTCATATTTATTCTTGTCTTGAGTGAAATAAAAATCTTACACTAAAAAAATACTAGTGTAATTAAAATGGAGCTGGCAAAAGATCAGACCTGGCTGCACTGCGCTGTGAGACTCACGGGAGACCATCAGCTCTCTGTGAGAACAGTGATGGTTCTAGAGAAAGAGCTCATGGTGCAGGGATGGAGGCAGTTGGCACCCACATCACACTGACTAGGCTGCATTAAAAAAGGGGTTGCCAGCAGGGAGAAGGGGGTGATTGTCCCCCTCTACTCAGCTCTTTTGAGGCCCCATCTGGAGTACTGCATCCAGACCTGGGGCCCCCAGTACAGGAAGGATGTGGAGCTCTTGAAGCAGCTGCAGAGGAGGGCCATTAAGATGATCAGAGGGCTGGAGCACCTCTCCTATGAGGAAAGGTTGAGGGAAGCGGGCTTGTTTAGCTTGGAGAAGAGAAGGCTCCGGGGAGACCTCATTGTGGCCTTCCAGTACTTGAAGGGAGCGTATAAACAGGAGGGGGAACGGCTGTTTACAAGAGTGGATAGTGATAGGACAAGGGGGAATGGTCTTAAACTGAGACAGGGGAGATTTACGTTAGATATTAGGAGGAAGTTTTTCACACAGAGGGTGGTGACACACTGGAATGAGTTGCCCAAGGAGGTTGTGGATGCCCCATCCCTGGAGGCATTCAGGGTCAGGCTGGATGTGGCTCTGGGCAGCCTGGTCTGGTGGTTGGCGATTCTGCACATAGCAGGGAGGTTGAAACTCGATGATTATTGTGGTCCTTTTTAACCCAGGCCATTCTGTGATTCTATGATGATTCTATGACTGATGTGGAAGGGCTAAGGGACCATTGTCCCAGGTCCTCTATATACCTTTGGGCTAGTAGTATAGTTCTTTGGCTTAAGGACCATGCTGGGAGATTTGTGAGCATGTTATAGAATCATATCATAGAATGTCATAGCTTGTCATTTAGTTCTGCCTGAGTGGAAGAGAATCAGAACCATAAAACTTAAAAGATGGAAATGATGAAGGTATTGTTGCTCCCTTCTCATGCAGAAACATTCCTTTCAGCAAAATTCCCAGAATTTTATACAATCTCATATTCAACACCACTAACTGTAGGAGTGATGTTCCTTTCATAAGAAACCACTGCCTGCTCTGACAGATGTCTCCATGTGAAAGTAAATGATGAGAACTGGCCCAGGTTCCCTTTGATTTGATAGCTTCTGCCTGAATGTTTGCAAAAGATCTTTTAGGCATGTTTTGTACCTTGTAAATATGGATCGAAGAACACTTTGAAAAACAAATATGAAACAGATTGTGGGCTCTTCAGCCTGACCAGAGTAGTATTTTACAGAAGAATGAAGTTCAGAGCTGACATATTGCTCCTTGGCTTATGTGTCAGCAAGAATAATGCAGCCCTCGGGCAACACTCTGACTCTCTCTAGGGGAATGCTCAGCCTCTTTCAACAGCAACTTTATTTACCAGTGGAGAGAAAGCATTGGCAGGATTCTAAACAAAAATATTTGTTTTCTTTTTCATCGTCACCTGGCTGCTAAAGAGGAGATGAGATTTTTTCGTAACCTGCAGAATATAATATACCTTTCTGCGCCTTTCATTTATGATGAATTGCTGAGTAACATCTAATGGCTGCTGCTTGTTGAACTCGGTGTTTGATGCTTGTCTGGGAGCATTTGTGTTTCTTTAATTAGCTTTTTTTAAAAAAATAATAAAGTCTAAAATGTTCAAAAAAAAGTATTTAACTTGAAGTGAGTTTTAGGAATGTTTTTGGAACATCTTCATAAGCTGTATACTCTACCTATCCCTGTACACTAAGTTGACCACACAGGTCTATGGAATATGTGTGTTAATGGCACAAACTGATGTACCTGGAACATATGTTTAATTTGTAATATGTTAGCTCTTCTTTTCAGGTTGAACATTCATTTTGTTTAATCATTAGCCATTCTCATATTTCATTATTTTCATTCTGATTTTTCCACTAGCATCAGGCCCATCAACAAATCTTGTTTCCCTTCATATATAACAGCCCCTCTAGAATGAGCTGGCATTTCCTTGCTACTTCTTTCTTATTTTTCTCCCCTCTACTTCTTCCATACTAGGACATACTTTTGTATTATTTTAATCGTCATTAACCTTTCATTAGCCTTACTTCATCCACAGAAAATCTTAACCTTTTACTCCAAAAGATGCCTTCATTCTCCCTCATCTCATGGACACAGAGCCCCACAATGACCCCATTGACTTTCGAATTCCGCACTACTTTGAGTTTCTCACGCTTCCAGTTTGACTGTGGCCTTTCTGAATCACTCTGAATTGTATACTTTTTTTCTGTGCTTTCCTTACCAAAGGGATTGCCTCGCCTTACAAGGCAAGCATCCTACATTTCCTTACATTTTCTCGTATTGTATTTGTTCACGCCTTTTAGACTGTGAGCTCTATCGAGCTCAGTTTCCATTCTTTGCTCAGTACAATTCACCTCTTGTAAAGCTCTGTACATACCCTGGGTACTGGTTTAAAATCTAATAACAAATTCCTTTACTTTAAAGTTTCTTAAAGGGAACAAATTCTCATTTGAGCTAATATACATTGTTAAGCCACACAAATACTGATTCTAAATTTCAAACCACCCAATCATATATCACTATCTGAGTGAATCGTGGTTTAAAATGTATACAACGATAGCCTTTTTTCCTCTCTCAGTCTGAAGTACTGTAGTTTTTTCTTTTAATTTTGATCTTTGCAGTGCTTGGTTACTCTGCACCACATAATATCTTTTTAGTTTTCTCATTTTATACAAGGAAATTCTGTTTTACTTCAGACATATTATACGGCCCGCTGTACAGTCTGCATTGTTTTAAAATAAGTAGTTCTGTGAATGGATAAAAAAAGACAGAAGAAAATACTTTTAATTTTCTGTGATGTTCTTCATTTGTAATATTTTGAGGACCTTAACTACAACACTTGAGGACCAACACAGTGGTGTTTTGCAATGAAATGTAAAATGTAATACAGGAACTATTCTGAAATGTAAATGTAATACAGGGAGATTAAAGTCTAAGATCATCACTTGTTAAGTGGTAACTTCACAGTCTTTTGTTGTATTCAGCTCTAGAAATTGAATTACAAATTAGATGGAGGAATACCTGAGGCAAAAATGCTTGGGCCTCTCAGATCCTATAGAGTCTTGGGGAACAAAATCAACCTCCTCATCATAAAATCTTTATTTGTAAGAACAGCCTTTTGTCCAACACCAAGTGTTTGCTTAACTGCACATGTTATTTTGTGCGCAATTTCCTTCATTTCAGTCTATTGGTAAGCAGTGTTGTTTTGCAATATACTGTGTATATAATTGAATAGGCCTTTTAGGAAAAATCAAATGCTGTATAAATGGCTAGTTATAATTAAAGAAATAATGCCGAAGGCAAAGAAATTTGTAAATATAAAAAATGCAAGTTTGTCCTGTACCTGTACCTTTTGGCTGAATAATGAAATTTTGCATAAATTCAGAAAGTACCATTAGCGATAGTGTATATTCGGGGCTTGACTGCCTTGTGTGGAAAGCTTCCAAACAGCAATAGCAAGCAAGCTGAGATGAATGAGAATTTAGTCTTTCATTTAATTTTGAGGTCCGAATTGCTTTTGTTGGAGAGGAACGTCTCTTTCAATTGAGTTTCTCTTGCAGGCTAATGAAATTTGCTCAGCCAGCTAACAAGTCTGTCCATGACCTGGCCTGACATGACCGTTCTTCTTGTAGAAGAGCACCAGTAGCGGCTCTCAGCCATGCCTGTCCTTACAGATCCCCCCTTGTGATGACCCAGAACTAATGAAAAGGGTTAATGCAGAGCATCAGAGACAGAGGTCTTATTTTAGGCTTAACCACTAGCAGCATCAAGAGTATTTCAAATCCCACACCACAGTGTATTTCCTTTCCTGCAGGCAAAAGAACAGAGCAGCTGCATTGTTATACCTAGGAAACAATTCAGCTAATCCAAGTTAATCCATTTCTTCTATGCAAAGAGTTTCTAAAAGTCTTCTAAGAAGTATATACATGCCTCCATGGAGAAGAACAATGATTAGGAGTGCAAGATACAAATGCTGTCTTTTCCTGAGCAGTATCCACCAGCATTACCGTGGCGGCAGTGCCGAGATCTAGCTTGCAGTTGGAGTCTAATTGCTCCAGCTAGTATAAAGTTGTGATGAGAAGTCTGGGCCACTGTTAGTCATGATTAGCGTTTCTGCTTGGAAAGATAAGTTGGCTGCTGCTCACACCTTTACATGGATCAATTTCTTCTATAAAAATACAGTATGTTAGAATCATAAAATCACAGAATCTTGGAGGCCTTTAAGACCCTTAAGATCATCAAATCCAGCCATCACCTGACACTACAAGTCCACCACTAAAACATGTCCCTAAGCACCACGTCCACGCATCTCTTTAATTCCTCCAGAGGTAGTGACTCCACAACCTCCCTGGGCAGCCTATTCTAATGTCAAACTGCACTTTCCATGTAGAAATTCTTCCCAGCATCTAATCTAAACTTCCTCTGGTGCAACTTGAGTCCATTTCCTTTTGTCCTGTTAGATGCAAAAGAAAAAAAACATTCATATTTCTTTCCTGTCTGCAATTTCTTTTCAACATAAGTCCCTTAAGAATGTCCTAGCTCTCTGTTGCAGTGAAGCTTTCAGTGGTCATGTTGTTGTCTTCAGCGCTGGGAACGTGTAAGGTTACTGGATGGCGTAAAAGATGGCAGTCTCCTGTGTTGTAAGTCAGCTGAGGCAAAGCCTTCTGCCTGAGCTAAACCCAGACTGCTTGCCATCCTTTTCTGATCTGCAGATACCTCACTTGTTTCTTGCTCCACCTTCTTAATCACCAACATTCCCATGGAATGTTGCAATTTCATTACAGCATGTCATGCCTCTAAGCAAATCAAATGGTTAAGGAGACAATAAGAAGATAAAAAATGAAATTTCTGAGATTTGTTTTGGATGACTATGTGTGAGGCCCTACACAGCTTGCTGCATTCATTTTTCATTTTTTTCTAAATTTTTAAAAATTGGTCAGATGTTTTGAAAAAATTGCAGTATTTCAGTAATTTTTTTTGCCACATTCTGAAGAAATCAGGACTATGATATGATTTAGGTCAGTGCTCAACAAGAAACTCAGAATCATCTTTTTTTCTCTTATTTGTGTTCTGTTTTCTGAAGTACAATATACAGCTAGAAATACAGCCACTTTTATGAGGTACTGAGAGGCAAACAAGATAGCTGCTTCCCACGAGCTCACTTGTATACACTCTTTGAATGAGATGTAATATATTTGGGGTTTAAGACTGTGTGAAATCATCAATGTAGCAGCTGCTATGGAGTATCTAACACTGTTCTACCTTCCCCGAATTCTTTGTTTATATATGTATTTATCTTCATTCATGTAACTTTACACCAAGATTCCTGTTACAAAGTGTTAGGAAATGACTACTGAATCAAGTTTAGTGATTTCGAACATACATACCCATATACAGTGTGTCATTTATATATTCTACTATTTTGTGGAAGGATCTACTAGGGAATCAGTTCAGCAATGCATGCAAAAATGTGCTCCAAAATAAGTGTTTGATTCAGTGATATGCTGAGATAATCCCTTATTTGTTGCACAAGGTGAAGTAGGATTTTCCTTCCAGCAATGTGCCTAGTAAAATCTTGTCTAGAGCAGCATAAATGGTCAAAATATGACATTTTTTGCCTCTCCTAGACTTTATTTCTTTTATTCAACTTAATTTCCACTCTTCTATTAAATTATTTAATTACTGAATCTTAATCTGAGCTATTTCTCGTATTTTATAATCCTTGACTAGAAGTAATCTTTCTTACCTTGCTGTACAACAATTTATATATTTCATTTATTATCGGTGCTTATTTTAATTAGAGAATATTTATTTATTTTTAGCTCCTATTATATTTTTATAATTCTTAATGTGTCATATTTTTCATAATTAAAATGTCTGAAGAGTTGACTTAGTAGAACACGCTGCTAGAATTTGTTTTATGCCAAACTGATCTTTAATGCTGCAATTAAGCACTGATCACAGCAGATATTCATGCACTGTGTGTCTTTGTTCTCCACAGCTCCAACAGAAGCTCCATTACATCCTCACCTAGGTAGGTGATTTGTCATTCTTACTACTAAAACTCAGAAACACTAACTTTGTTATAATAAACAATCTGTAAGGCCACATGAAACTAGCTCTGGGGAATTCAAATAAAAATGAAACTCATATAAAATGAATTGAATTATGTCTAACTCTGATTAGTTGTTTTTTCATTGTGATTTTTATTGTTGTTTATTTATTGCCTTTGAGCCTTTGCAGTGTGAGTATATCATGCTGCACAGATTTTCTTTCTAGCTCTGCGTTAGTGCATTCATGTGAATAAGAACACATAACCTCCACTGTGGGAGAATGCTGTCACTCCAGAACAGGGTTACTGGGAAGGTTTTGTCTTTGTGCACCTCCAAGGTGCACCCAGCAATAGGGCAGTCCTGCAGAGCGCTAACCTGCACCCATCAACAGCTGAGCTGCAAGTTGGTCGTTGCAGATGAGATTCTGGCACCTTTGCTCAGTCTGAATAGCAGGTGATAGTCACTTAATTCATTTCATGCAAGCATTTGTAGAAAAAGGGTCTGTTTAATACAGCTACTGGTACAAGTTTCAGGGTTTGGATGTTTTGGCCATTATATATAAATGAAACAGTAAACTTAGGGCAAAAGATGAAGTCCAAAGCTTGCAGGTTAATGGTTGGAAACACTTGCGTAATCTCACTCACAGTTTAGGTATCTTGAATGAATCGACCTTTACTTCCACCTCCACTGACTGCAGCAGAAAAATCCCAATGAACTCATGGCTATTTGCTTATGAGTTATCAGAATGGACCTCCTGACTTTTAGAAACAAAGTGCTCTCATGAGGACATCTCATCTCTCCTTGTGCCAATGCTTCTAACTTCCAGATTCAGAAGTTGTTTTTTTCTTTTGTTCTAGCTGAAATGCACAGTGACAGCATCATCCTACGAGATGACTTTGACTCTTACCTTCAGCAAGAATTGAATCCTAGCATGTGGTGAGTTTCAGACTTTTCACACACATCTTAGTAAATTAAAATGTTCTGGTTATTACAGTGTATTTATTATATTAATTCCTAGATACCCCTGCTCACATTGTTGTAATCTTATGAATGTCTTTGCTCCATAAAGATCTAAATGTACTAGCTTATTAATTTATTGATTAATGGTTGAGTGAGAAATCCTAAGTCCATTGAAGTGAGCATGAAATTCTTATTCAGCTCAAATTTTGAATTAATCCAAAAATGCAAGGAGTAGAGCAGAACTCCCTGAATATATTTGTGTGAAAATGTTGATTTTTTCAAATCAAAGCACTTATTGGAAAAGATGATAAATTTGAATGCTTAAATTTTGTTTTTTGATTATTTTTTCATTTCCTGTTGATGTAATATTTATTTCTGGTGAAGCTAACTATAGTAAAACTCATTTTAAGCTGAAATAAAATACTTCTAAAACATCCAAAGTAGAAAATCAACTGGAGTTGAAATTTATTTCAGTTCATTTCAATTCAATTCATTTCATAAATGTAACTAATTTCATCGATTTCATTCATACAAGACAGGGATACTTTAGTGAGTTACTTTATCTCTTTCAGACAGAATGTGCCTTTTAGCAGTTACTGGATTTTTTGTTTAGGAATACATTTGTTCTTTTAAATCTGATTTAGTTTTCCTTTTTATTAAGGTCTCTCACAGTTTCCTATATGTGCAGATCTTTTGCATTTCACCATCTCATGTAAAAAGATTATGGTTTATGAAATGCTACAGATATTTTTCTTTTGCATATATTTGTTGTAACAGTTTTTAGTATGTGCCTGCTTTTTTTCTCCTTTTGTTCCTTTTGTATTTTCTCTTTAAATGTTTTTCTGGACAGATGCATTAAGGACCTGGAATGCTGTAATATAAAAAAAAATACCCAGCTTTTTTTTTTTTTTATGGGAATGAATAGATCAAGGACTCTTAATGGGTTACAGAATAGCTGCCAAGGTAGATAGCTTTAGCAGCAGCGTGTTAAATGGACTTGAGTGGAAGGAAATGAGAGGAGGCATTATTTCCCTGCAGATGTCTCATAACTCACAGAGAGCCTGTCTGTTGGGAGGCTCCATAATTTATTTATTCATTGCTCTCTTATCTTCAAATTCATCCTTGCTTTTCAGAAGTCTCAACAGAGAAATTTCAGTCTAAAAGAGGCCCTGGTCTCCTGCTCTTTTGTCTCTGAGGTTTGGATATTGTCCCTATGGAATAACCTTGACCCACCTTGGCTGGTGGATCAGTGCATAGAGGTGTGAGCTGGGTGAGAGTCCTAAAACTCACCGCAGTCCTGCAATAGATGCCTTGATAGTCTTCTAATGACACCAGAAAGGCAACATCTTCGGCAAGGCTCAGTGGAAGTGGAGCACAAATAAAACTATAATGAGGTGTCATGAGCTTTTCTGCATAAAGGATTTCTACAGTAGCTCTCCCTCCAGTGAAGAGCTGCTTAGTGGCAGAAAGCTCACTCTCATTTGGTTGTCTTGAGGGAGTTAAATCAGGGATTATTAGCAGTTTACACCATCCCCCCTAAAATTGCATTTTTCCCCTGGCAGCTGCTGAAATCCCATCTTTATCACAAACAATTGCAGTGAGTGCTGGAGCAGGATTTCCAGCTCCACTCTGGCCCTGCTCCTCTGTGCTCTGAGCGCAGGAGCAGCTGCCTGCTGCACCAACCCTCCGGCAGTGCCTTGTCACCAGGGGCCAGTTAGACTAAGCCCCTCTAATAATTTCTGAAGCCATTATTTGTGTAAAGATGAAAAGAGAGGAGTTAATAATTTTTTCCTCTGGCCTTTTCTTCCCAGATCCTATGCAACACTGGCTTGGTGTGATTAGCATTGTCACAGCTCCTGTACCACTCTCTGCATGCACAACTCCAGCAAGATGTGTACAGTTCAAGTGCACAAGCAAAGCCTTTTGTAGCTTGTGTGTGTGTCTAATTCTAAGTCCCAGCAGAGCCAGAGTGCCACCCCAAATCAAATAGCTATTTTGCACAATGGCACTGTATGATTTGGAGAGTGTCTGCTTGTTTTAATATAGATTTCTGATCTTCTGAAATGCATTACAAGATGCATCCTACCCAGCAGCCATTTGTTCCTTCAGAGGCTCAGGAAGATGAGAGGGATATCTATGGGTGTTTCTAGAGCTGTGATGTGAGAAGAAAGGAAGGGATGGGATAGGGCTCTTCATAAACAGAAAAATCACAACATCTGGGAATGGGTTCCTGGTAAAAATCACAGTTTGGTAACAGAGAGAAAACAGGAAAAATTGAAGTGGAAAAGAAAGAGGAAAGGAAGAGGCAGCACGTGAAGAAACATCAGGTGAAGGAAGAAACGGAGCGCTTCTGTAATGGGAATACAGGAACTGTAGCATCTTTCTTTTCTTTCATTTTCTTGGGACTCAGCCACCATGGAGATTTCCTTGTGGAGTGTGTCCAACTGAGTTTTCTACTTCTGTCTTCCAGCAAGCAATACTGTCAGAATGTGACTATTTCTAAAGTTGCCAAACTTTAGAAGCATACAAACTTGTTTACTTAAGCAAAGATTTCCTTGCTTTTCTAATCACGTTTGCCATTTACTTTACAAAGATCTCTCTTTCTTCTGAAATAATATGTCTCTTGGATTCATAAATACTCAATGTATTTCACGTCTAACATGTATTCGGTGTGTAAGGTAGTTAAGTGAGTCCCACTCTGTGGTCAACACACCACATGCTAAGCAGTTCACAGCTGACCTGCAGAAGACGATGACTTGTACTGCATTTTTCAATGAAAAGTCTAATAGCACAACTGCTTCATGGTCTATATGCTGTAAGCTTGCAGGAGTGTGCTAATTTGGAAAGCCCAGAAACCACGGAAGTAATTGATTTCCTCAGTAGAGAAAGGAAATTTGCATCGTGTAAATTTAAATACAGGAAGCCCTTGCACAGGGAAGCCTGTTCTCTAGTCTTCAGGGGAGGTAAGGCTTAATGAAACTTTTCTGAAGGCAGAAATGCATGTTTCTGGAAATGTAATTTGCTTTTTTGATGTTAGTTGATACATAAGATAAATACTTTGTAGTAGCAGCAGAGAAAGAAGATTTTGGACATTTTCTGAAAGATGTGATATATGCCTTGGAAAATAAAACACCAAATGACATTTGGATGAGAAATGGATGAAAGGACCAATATAGGTGATATGTGAAAAATAGTCTAGTTCATAGGATACATGTTTCTATGGTCATCTTGCCTCTAGATAACCTCATAACTGAGAAGAGTAAAAAATGATGCTATATAACAACTAAAACAGTTCAAACAAGAACAAATCTAGAAGAAAATATCTTTATACTGAATGAATTGATCTTGAGACAAGGAGGGTGTGGGGGGGGGGGGGGAAGCAGATGCATAAACTAATAGTGGTTTTGGCATTCATGCTTTTAGATAGAACTCCATGCTTTAACAACAGAAATGTAGATAACAAGGAATTCAGTACATTTGAAAAACTCTATGGAAGCTGTTGCTGGCTAAACTCTCTCAATTTAGTGCCATGTTTCATCTCAAAACCCATCGACACTCCAAGCAGCAATCAATTACAAAAGATAAACTCCTCAAAGGTGATTTGAAGAAAAGCTGAGCAAGTAAAATCAATCAGCAAGAAACAGACTCCATCACTTCTTCATAGCATATGAGAAATGAAGAGGTACAGTGATATTTCCAGTGGCACAGAAATGGCAGAGCTTTGTGACAGGAGAGAGAGGTCCTGAAGTGATTTCCAAATTGCACTAAAACTGTGGGATTAAACTTCAGAAAGATTTATGTATTAAAATCTCATGGCAGTTTGAGATGTTTACCTTCTTTATAGTGGAAACATCACAAAAGACATCAGTCAGTATAATGTCCACAAACTCAGGTATTGTAGAGGGAAACGATATGACAAATAGTGATGAGGAAGCAGCAGATGTTTCCCCTTCAGCAAAGTGAAGAACAATAGCTGAGAGAGATGGGACTCTAGGCTGGGGATGAGAGTGATGGCAGTCTGCAGAGAAGACATCTAGATGAATATGACAAACGTCAACAGTGCCAGTGAGAACCAGCTGTGAAGAGAAAGCTGAAGTGATTATAATGTGCTAAGACTTTATACCAGGCAGGTGAGAAAGCAAAAAGCTGCATCTAGACAGAGCGATTAATACTGTCTTCTGGTTATATAAATGGAAAAGGAATTAACCTTACTGTCTGCACCAGGAGAGGAATAAATTGGGTTATTTCTAAACACATAATATGATGATGATGATGATCTGAGGAACACCAGATCAATTATCTTACTCTTCATGCATTCCTGTCAAGCTGCTGGGCAATTTGTTGTCAGAAGTGATACATTTCAAAGAGAGCACAAAGGTTTGAAGAAGGATTACCAACAGTCATACAATTTCTAATGAGAGGAGTCATCCTAGAGAAGATGAGTGGTGATGAAAGAGCTGTATTACATTTGTAGACCATATTACAGGAGTACAATAAATTAACAGCTAAATCGCTTTATATTTATTGATATATGATAATTAAACAATTAGATTATCACTTGGCTTAAGTAGTATGTCCTTTTATTAGGGCATAAATGTTCCCTACATAGTATTCCTAGGTAAGGTTTTCCTGCCATGTGTGTGTCTCTGCATATATGGAGATTTCAGGCAGTTACTCTGCTATAAAACCCAAAAGCATAGGGGCACATAATATAAATAATAAAATAATGATTATAAGCAGCCAGAATACTACAGAATTCCAGGTATTATTCTTATTCCTGTTCCCATGTTCTTCAGTTACCAGAGTTTAGAGATCAAGTGAAATTTAGATAATGAGAAAACATACACGCTATAAACCCTGTTTCTGTGCCTTCTCCTAAGGCACACTTCAGTTCGCTCAAATGCTCTCTTCTTGAGCTATATTGAAAAATAAAATTGTGGGCCAACTGTGGCTTATATAAGTAAATATTAATTCATTGAAATCGGTAGGAACTACATTACTTTATTAGAGGATTCAGTTTTGCTACTTAAATCCAAAATACTAAATGCTATCAATGTGATTTGCTGAATAACCTTAGTTAAATATCCATACGAGGAAAAAATCAAGGATGTTTTAAATCTGACTTTATTCTGGGAACTGGAAATGAAATTTACTGTAATAAAATCTTAGAATAAGGGAGTGACTTATGAAGAGGGAAGAGGCATTCATCTTTGATTTCTGTAATGGACTGGGGCACATTAGAGCCGGCCCTGCATTGAGTTGACCCTGGATCAAGTGAAGAAACCCAAAATAACAAGTGCAATCAATTATTCACTACATCTATGCATCTGAAAGTCTAACATCTATCCCTCAGCCCCAGCTCTCTGGATAGATTTGACCCTTTGACGATGCTGCTGGACCATTCCCAGCAATGTAGCCAGAGATTTAATTTGTCCTATCTGTGCCCATGGTGTGCTTATGGTTTTTAGACACTCAGGAATAGAAATATCCTGCTTCAAGATGCTTACAGAAAGACCTGACAGAGGTTTGGCACAACACTTATCATTGAAAAGACAAACAAGTGCTGTAAATTAGGAAAAGAAGTAAAAAAGATCAAGGAAATTTGTATAGGAACTAACTGTGATCATTGCTATGATCATATGTACCAACAAGTCCCTGTCTTGTTGAAATCTCTTCCTTTCCATCTGATTTCTGTCATCCAGAAATTAGCTGGAGGATTAAAAGAATGAAATCAAGCCTCTGCAGATTACTGAACTATGGGAATGTGTATTTTTGTGACACTCTGCATCAGAAAAGGTAGCCAAGCCAGAGGCACTTTGCATGAGAGAAGACAAGGAAGAAAAGATCTAAGCACCCCTTACTGAAGTCCATTTCACTTTAGACTCTAAAAATACCAGTTATCAAAGTACAGACAGAAATTGGAAAGAAATGACAAGGTTTGGTGTGAATTCACCATTGCTTACAGTAAATTTGTCCCCAGAGCAAATGTTGTCTCTACATTTGATTTTAAAGGGGATGCCTGAAGACAGTATTGCAACACAGATGGCAGACATTGAACACTCCAAGCTCTCCTGCAAAAGTGCCACCTCCCTGCTTGGTTCTCACCTTCAGCCTGCCCTTTAGAACAGATAATCCTGCAGCTGGAGGGTTCAAGGTTTCAAAATCTGCAATGTCCATTCCTGTTCCTGTTTGGAGGGAGTACGACAGTCTTGTCAGGAAGAACTCAGTGAGCTGCCTGAAGGCCAAGCTCTGTGCTAGGCCTTGGTCTCCATCCATGCTGCATGAGGGCAATAGAAGACTGAAGGCATACTAAGGCTGGCTTTCTCTCCAGACTGGTTTAATAATAAACCACTCTCCAGAGTGGTTTATTCTGTTCATTTCCATGAATGAGGTTTCTGTCCCTGAGAGAAAGGTGGTAAAGCCAAAGCCATGCAAAAGTGATGCAGGAAAGCAGGAAAGTGGTGTTTGCAAACTGGAGCACCTCTGAATTACATACTGTCCCTGTGATCTAGTGGCATCATAAAATCACTCAGTTGCACTGGTTTGTTCCTCTGATCTGATCCTACCCAAGTTTTACAGTCAAGAGCAAGTGCCTATCTATCTATCCACGTGGTCCTTTATCAAGAGGCAGATTTAGCACACTGGACTTAGAGGTGCTTGACCTTGTGTTAGCTAAACAGTCTGATTTGAGTGCCAAAATATAAGTCTTATTTTACAGTCTCCTTGCCTGATGCCGTCTCCAGTGTGTGGTTTCTCGCTTCCATTTTGAACATGTTCTGTTCTTCCTGCAGGTCTGAATGCAGCAACTGTGAGATTGGAGAGCAGTGTGGCGTGATTATGCATGGCAGTGCCATCACTTTCTGTGAGCCATATGGTCCCCGAGAGCTGGTAAGTGCTTTGCAGGTTTACTGTTTAGCAGACAGTCTCTTTAGCAAAGGTGATGATACCATGGAAGAACACCACAGGAACATCCAAAACAATAGATGACTGATAACCAAAAATTGTTGCAATTCTTGCAAGAGAAAATCTCTTGATCCAGTGCATATTTGTTATTTAAAATATCCATAAAGACAGAGAGGCTGTGGATGCCCTGTCCCTGAAGGTGTTCAAGGCCACGTTGGATGGGGTCCTGGGCAGCCTGGTCTAGTATTAATTGTGGAGGTTAATGGCCCTGCCTGTGGTGAGGAAGTTGGAGGTTCATGATCCTTGAGGTCCCTTCCAGCCCGGGCCATTCTGTGATTCTATGAAAGGTGTTGTAACGGAGCTCTGTTGTCAAATTGTCATCACTGTCTTTTTATTTCCAACAAAGAAATAAAGACAAGGTTCATTGTTCTTCTTATATTCTATTAGCCCTGTCCCTTTTTTTTTTTTCTTGTTGCTGTTGACAAATGTTAATTTGTTTGCAAAACATCACTTGCGAACAAGACATCTTACAGATTTAAATGCAGCCCAGAGCAAGCACCTGCCAGTCTAAGGAAAGTGTATGTAGCAAATTGAGTCATGATGAACGTGACAGAATTAATTTCACTGGGGTGTAGTTTAGCCATAAAATTGCTGAAAGAAACAACATGGTGCAACTTGCATTAACTTGGGATCATCTGGGTGGGAGAAATTAATTGAAAGATATATAACCAATGCCCACATGCTGCAGCTGACACCAGCAGTTAGCTGCAGTGATGTAGATAAAATGGGAGTTTTTGAAGGAACTGAAAAATTACAAGAGCAGCTCAAAGCCTGTATAATTCAAAATTAATTTTCATGTTTTCAATAGTATTCTGAGTGGAGGGAGAGGCTAATGAGAGCTATTTGGAGAGGATAGATGGAAGAGTGCCATAAAGCAGAAGTGGTTTTGGCCAAGAATCTTCTCCTTGTTTTAGACACTGACAATTCCTTTAATGGGATTAATTTTACATCTTTAACTGAGATCAAAATTGCACAAATGTAATGTAGATGTTGCTGGTGACTCAAAGGCATAAACAGATTTAAAAGCAATTCATTTATTTTATGAGTAAAGGAGAGTTTCAGTCATTCTCTCCATAGCCAACTCCAGCAGGGGAATCCTGACAGTGCTGCTAAATTGCCTCTCTGCTACTTTGAATCCTATCTGAACATGCTAAGCTTCATTAACTGCCTTGAGAAGAGATGCATTGTTTTATGCCCTGTACAGAAATGAAGTCACACCACTAGGATGCTTTTCCCACATTTTTTTACTCATTTTAAATTCCAGTATTGCATGTAGGTAACAATTCCTGAAAAATAACCTAATTGCATTTAGCAAACCAAGGGTCCCAAGTAGTTTAAAATGTTGTTAATTAGATGTCTTCTTCCTGCTGATATGTAATTTAGCCTACCTTTATTAATCACAAATTGACTTCAAAATCCAGCAGTGGACTGTATCTCTTGTATTGCCATATGGTAAAATGGCACTGTCATAGCATTAGGAACTTGGAAAAAAATGTATTATGATGCCTAAGAGGTGTGATTAAATAATCAGCTGAAAAAATAATCATGCTTATAAACAGCTCTAAGCCTAATAATGCAAGTATAAATATTATGGCAATGTTGCCAAAAAATCAAATACTTATGAAGGGTTTAATATTTGGGGTGAGCACAGGACACTGCTCATACCACAGGTCTGACCTGGGTTCATTTTCATATATGGACACAGATTTTAATCTTAATGTTCTTTGAAATGACTTGATATTCATGTGTAACCATCTTTCAGCATCTAAACAATTCATCTCTTCCTGTCAAAAAATTTAAAACCTTTTTTACTTCTCCAATCTTTATGTATTTTTTGAGTCCCGTGCTTGAAATTGCTCTTGAGATCTGTTTCTGTTCAAAGCTCCTTTTTCCACGTTATTGCTTTAAAATACTAAGTGAAGAGGAGTTGAATTTGCAAAATGTGTTATATCAACAACTGTGACAGCTACTGGTTTTCTTCCTTGACCTCCGTCTCTGCTCCTTACTGCCTGTAGCTGTCTGCTGCTGCAGGGAGAGGTTGTTTAATACCACCTGTCTGCGTCTGTTGGTGAGAATTTACCACTGGTAAAATCCTGGAAAGATATTTAGTGTGAGGGATGTTGCAGAGAAAAATAGCTACTAAAGACTCCCTGCCAGCTCAGAAAAAAGTAGGTTTCCTTTCTGCAGTATCTGAACTTAGCAGTCCTTTACAAGACTTTTCAAAAGGTTTTTGGAAGATCAAACGTTGTCGTTTTGTTTTTTGTTTTCTAAAACATTACCTGAACAACTCTCAACATATTCTCTTTTGTTTTTTTTCTGAATGTCTTTTGTGATAAATGATAACATTTCATTTCTTGGTAATATGAGCTACTGAACATTGATAAAGGGTTTCGTTTTGAAATTAGAACTTGCATAACATAACATAATTAATTGAATGTAAGCTAATATAATAGGTACTCATAACTCAAGTCAGAAAGCACTTTATTACTTAGCATGATAAATGTGATGCATAATATTGAATCAATCCTGACAGAATGAACATAAATTGGGACATGATTGCAATTTTAAAAGAGCTGATATAAACGCAACCCCCTTGGTTTTGCTTAAAGACTATAACTGCCTTTTAGAAATATTCCAAGGAGAGAAAAATTGTATTTTCAGCAAATATAATGTACAGATAATGGCAAATTTTCAAATAGTTTTGAAAATTGCTATTCAAGATTATTGCGATGGTTGAGAATCTGTCCCACCAAATCTGTTCACAGATCATTAATAACTGTGATTAATTACTTAAATTTTCATTCATCCTCCTAAAGCACTTGTAGCCTTATTATCAGCTAATCTTTACTGCATTTCAGTGAAGATCCCATTTGTTAACACTTATAAGAAAATTTCCTCTGTATTCAGCATGTATGTAGAAAAAAAAGACATCAAAAACTCACACTAAAACAAGCCATTTCATGGACCCTTTTCTTCTCAGTGTGGAGGAAGGAAAACAAAGATCTCTCTAATGTTCTTTGTCATTCAAAGAAAAGTTGCTTGGATAATACAGTCATGCCCCATGCTCACCTACACCCACTAGAACATTCCCAAGACCAGGTCTCCACCTGTTATTAAATTCACAAATACCTTAACTTGGTGCAAACCAGCACTGAACAAAGCTGAATCCCTTTTGCTTTTCTGGACCATTGCCTGGAGGCAGAGATGCTATCCGTACAAGCACTGGTGGGCTGCATAGTAAACCATGTTATTTATAAATGAGTACAGTTTAAAACTAACTTGCAAAGGAAGAAGACCATTAGCTCAACTGAAATCAGCTACTCAAGCTGATCTACCTGTTATAATCTAAATGCTGATGTTAATACATGGAAGGGGATGGTGAAAGCTGTCCTGACACCCAGGAATTTGTTAATAATATAGATGTGAATATACATACAAATTCTGATTATACATTGGCAAAGATATGGATATTTTTCTGATCCTAAGTAACAGTCAGAAAACCTCTGCATTTTGGATTAGCTTTTGTTCATTGTCCTGCAGCAATGTGCAGGGTAATAAGGGAGTTCAGACATGAGAGATTTCTCTCTCCAGTTTTCATATATATCTACACAGTAGATAATTAAAGTGAATAGGAATACCTGATAATGGAAGAATCTGTGCTTTTGCTGCGTGACTTGGGGAAATTATACAGAAAATGTGCTTTTTGCCATTCAAAAATGCTGACAAAATTGTGTTTGTAATACTGCTATAGTAGGATCTTCCAAATAACTGGGTCTACTTTTTGAGTGCTAGTTTTTTAAGAAAATGACAGTTCTGTGTTCACGAGCTCCTTTTTTTTAATCTGTATTTTGCAGTTCACCAATTTTATTATTGGTGGTGGTGATCTTCTATTCAATTTCAATCCGTTTCTATTCAATTTCTCCATCCCTCAGAGCATTCAAGTCCTCCAGGTACTCTACTTGTAGCCACCTGCACACAGGTCCCCAGCTCAGCACTGGTGTCCAAAGCATAGAGCTCTGCTAGCTGCAGACCTTGCTTCTAGGGCTGAGTTTAGCTTCTCTTTAGCCATGTCCACATTATGATGTTCTGAATGAGTGAGGGTCGCAGATTCCTAATGGAAGAATCCGTCACTACTCTAATGGGAAATAACAAAGAAGTTTTGGTCTGTGGGTTCTGACGTGGGAGGACAACTCCAAGGTCTTCAGATCCAGGCTGCAAGCACCACTGGCAATAAATATCAGACGAATTTACTTAGGGCATTTGCTGTCACTGTTCTTCTAATTAAATGTCATTTTTAAGATTGCATAAATTTACTGTCTTATCAGTTTGTGCCTTTTTTTCCCTTTATTCTTTTGTTTCTTGCTGATGTGGTCTTTCATTCGTACATTTTTCCTTTTTCACTCTAGCCTGCAATGTCTGCTTATAGTGATAACTCATATCTCTGCTGGGTCTTCTGCAAATGGGAATGAAGCAAACTTTGAGTCTCTTCTTTTTGAGATGATGATCCAGTAGCTCTTTCTCTTTGCTAAACAGCTGCTATGATTTTTCAGCTCCTCGACAAAATACCTAGATCAGGCAGTATCTTTACAGTAGTGCTTCTGGCTTGCTTCTTACATAGCAGTAGTGTTAAGCTTAACTTTCAAAATGTGTTGAAAATAATTTTGAAATAATACAGGTGGTCCTATCTTCTTCACAATACTGTAGTGCTTTTTATCTTATAAAACTGTCCTAATTTGAACTACTGAAATATGAGGGTATTGAAATAGGGAGAAAGAAAAGCAACATAGGTGGGCAGTGTCCTGAATACAGAGTGAACTGCTTGGAGTTTTTTGCCTGTTTGTAGGTCCTGGTTGGATCGGTAGATGCTGCTACAAAATTTCATGGTATATATTATGCTGTAGCACCAAGTTTTTGTTTGCTTTACTGATGAAGACTAAGATTATATTATTTCCTCTAAATATTTCATTATTTTATATTTATTTAATGTTATTGTCATTATTTATTTATACTCATTTTTGTTTCTTGTTCTGTGCTGAGAGAAGTAAAAACAATTATATATGCACATGTTTATCCAAGCTGGCCATAGATGACAGGGTTGCTTCATTTTTTAGATCTCCTAAACCCTGATCAAGTGCCAGCATTTCACATCATTTGGCAGACATCAATACTGTAAAAAATAAAAAAAGGAAAACAGCTATGACATGTGATGAGATATCAATAATCAAAATGACATAACAGCAGTGTCCACAATCACTCAACCTGAAAGGATAGGAAATTAATAGTTTTTTGCACTGGAGATCTAGGTATCCAGAGACCTTCCAGGCTTTCAAAGAAAAACAAGTGATGAATGTACTGTTTTGCTGACCTAACACAATCTCTCTGCTGTTTGCTCTTCTTCCTGTAGACTACCAATGGCCTTAACACAACTACTGCATCCGTCCTTCAGTTTTCCCTTGGTAAGTTTAGCTCAGTCTTTCACCTGAGAAAGTGTAAAAAGTCGTTGTTGCAATGGAAAATGACCCTCAGTTTTATTTTCATTGTTTTGTTTGGTGGCACTCGACATGAGAGATTCAAAACATCTTGTAAAAACTACAGCACATTTATTCATCTCTTGATAATCCATGAAACTCCCAATATAAACTTTGAAAAGGAGCAATTCCAGTGGATATTCTGATGATGGGAGATATGGTCGTGGAGTAATCTTTATCACATCTATTTTATAACCCAGTGGCAAATGCTATAATCACTTGTTCTTTCTCTAATGTGTGATTGCTGTTTCTAAAATAGAACTAGCAAAAGTGGATTTTTCTTCTTTAATATTTTAAACCCTTAATGTCTTCCAGGTTATGGTTGGATAAAGCTATTTTTAACATGTCTATACAAACAGAATAGGTAGCAGGACAGAACAAAACTAGGTGCTGTTTGATTCTGATTATTTACAGGGTGGTGGCATGCTCTACCACCTAGAATGCCTGCTGTAAGTTATCGCAGTGTGTGGTTGGGGCTTATTGCAGAAGTTGTGGCTTGGGCTGAGGGCAAACTCGGAAAACACTTAATTCCTTAAATTAAATCTCCGTGTTCAAAGTATGAAGGAAAAATGTCTTTATGACACAAATAGTTCAATAAAAAAGCAAGCAAGAAATATGGCTGCTTCCTCTGTGGAATCCTGGATATATATTTCCAAATTATATACCTATTTTTAAAAAAGTAAATCACTAGAAGTATTTCAGCAAAGGTGTGATTAAAGTCTGGAAATCTCAGTTGGAAATAAGAGCTATCGGGCAGCTTGGCAAGCTGCTTCTTTTTTTAATGGGTCTGAAATCAATATCCTAGCAGGCTCAGAAATACATCAGTTACATTTGTTTCTACCTGAAGTCATTCATTTGACTATTTGAGCAACATTAAGTGTCACCGTGCAGCTGACAGCAGTGCTATTAGTGCTAACGATTGGTGTATGTGCTTTTATATAAAATTACCATTTTTAAAAAGCTAGCAAAATGTGTCTGTTCCTAAGCTGAATTACTGCACAAAGATCCAGCACCTCTAGCAAAAAACCAGCCTGGAGCTGCCCTGCAGCTTCACGCAACCAGTGGAAGGGCAGCAGCTCACTTGCTTTGTTAGGACATGACATTCACCCACAGAAGTATTCCTGGGGTTTTTAAAGCCACACATTTCTGTCTCATTCTCCCACCTGTGGCTGTACCATTCATAGTCAGTGAACGTTTGCTGTTCCAGCTTGGCAGCTGGGTCCCACTGCAGGTGGCATACGGAAGACTGCATTTCCCAGACGTGTAACAATTAGATCTAAAATTTCACTAGTAGCCTTTGGTCCTATCATCTGGGAAGGTCAAATAAAAAAAGGTCAAAGAATGGCTGAGTAGGAAATATCATGTATGGTAACAATATCCTGAACTGTACCAGTAGAAACCAGTAAAACACCCCATGTAATAGAGCAGAAGAGGGGTGATACGCATCTGAGTAAATAAAATTTCAGCCTAAGTTCAAAATGTATCACATTACCTGCATGCCTATGTTGGGCTTGAAATATAGCACAGATTGGTTTTGTAACTGATAAAAACCAGTGTGAGCCGGGAGACTGCTGCTGTGCTCAGCAGTACTTGGCTTTACAATCATAAAACTGAATAAGGCATTTGCCAGTTTCCATCTTATTCCCGAGTGTCCAGATTAATCATAACCCTATTTAGAGATTCATCCAAGAGAATTACCTTTTCTTAAAGAAGGTTCAACACTTTCTATCTACCACTGGAATGCTTAAGCTGAAATCCTTTGGGGTTGCCTATATATTAGATTTCTCACCTAGCTGTGGCCACATGAAAGTGCATATCCTTTGATTCCTCTCATCTCTAATTATCAAATGAAATTCTATATTTGCAGCTATATAAGCAGGTGAAGACTGGAAAATGAAGCAAAAAAATTGGCTTTGATTACATCATGAATCCCTGTATGGTCAGAAAGGATAAGATCCTAGTGAATTTTTCATGAGTTGATATTCTGTGTAGTTTTCTTAATATGCTATGCATCTGGTAGTCTTGTACTCTGAAGGGCAATAGAGTTCAAAAGGAGCACTGAGGATGAGGCCTTAATTAGGATGGAAAGGTAGTTAGTAAGCCCTATTCAGCACACAGGACAGCATTAATGCACAGTAGCTTTTCTGAGTAAGAGCAATGTCTCTGCCATGCTGCACTCATTCGGAGTCACCAGAGCCAGTGGCACTGCCTTGTGGTCCAGGGCTGGGGTGATGCTTACATTCGTGTGCTCTAGGCCCAAGTGTGCAGAAAATTTCAATTCCTTCAGATATCTTTAATCACCCATGACTACATATCTCCAAGATCAAGTACAGATATGTGAAAGACAAAATCTGGCAGTTTCCTCAGTACTCAATAGGGCTGTTGATGGAGATATTTAAAGCAATACCTTTGGACTCCTGTGGGCCAGGAAGTCTAGTTCAACAACTTGGGATTGCAGGACATTACAGAGATGTTAGCCTGAGTTGTTAGCTGAAATATTCTCTATTACTCACTCCAAAGCTCAGGCTTTTCCCCTTAGCTAAGCCCCTAGATTTCTCCAGGGATTATTATTTAGGCCCATGTGATGGAAGGTGACTAGATAGTAATGAGAGATTAATAACTGAGGTAGACGTGGGAAGAAAGCTACTCATGGAATCCTATAAGGGAAGAGAGAAGGCTTTAAGGGAGCACTGCCAAGCTGTCAGGTGTACAAGTGGCACTGTTCCTTGGGCATCCTCTTCAAGCATATGCTCCCACGTCTGTGATGCATGTGGGCTGTGCATACTCTGTGTGGGCGTTCAGCATTGTCAGACTATTTGCAGCCCTCCTTCTTCCGCAGTGCATGTGTCAAACACCAAGCTGAAGCTGATGAGCACCAACGCTTAGCCTGTTGTCCCATGCAGGTGCTCCTTGGAGCCATGTGTGTCTCAACATGAAAACTGTTTGTGGAGAATGTTCAATTTCCTTGAAAATAATTTGTTCCATAGCTCTTTCTTAATGCTCTAGTATTGATGGGTTATTTTTGACTACTGAACAATATTGAAAAATAGGAATAACTTGATAAGGAAAGCACTCATTCTCCAGCTTTGTTCATGAAAACTCTTAAACACTCCTCTACAAGCAGGGTGAATTTCACGGTGTCATTGACTGGATAAATGCAAAATGTTTGTAAGGAAGGATCATATCTTAAAATTCTTTTCAACTTTTATGGTATTATTCAAAGATCCTCAGTCATTACTAGAGCATGTTATTAACTGTTCCCCCTCTATTTTCTAGTAATATCTACAAATTGTTAATCTCTCCTAATATCTTAATAGTTCTCTGTAGAAACAGGAAGTTCCATTGGAACAGGCTGCCCAGAAAGGTTGTGGGGTCTTCTTCTCTGGGGATATTCAAAATCCTCCTGGACACTTTCCTCTACAACTTACTGTAGGGAACCTGCTTTAGCAAGGGTTGGAATAGATGATCTCCAGAGGTCTCTTCTAACCAAACCCAACAATTCTGTGATTTTCCCTAATTTTTGTTTATTTATTTCCTAAATGAAAATAAAATGTTATGCTTTCTGCTTTTACATGCACAAATATTTCATTGACAAACTCATCATTTAATCACAAAAACAAGTAATAGAGCTAATCATTTCTCCAAACATGCTCAACAGTGAAAGGTATTTCACTCTTTCAATTTTATTTCCTGGAAGAGCAGTCACCACTCTCTTCACTTTAAAAGTCTTGAGCTTTATAAATCCATCAGAGTATGAACACTACTTAACTGAAGAGTAATTGTGTGTTGAGCCTGTGTTGACCTTTATATTTATAGCATCATTTATTTTAAGAGGAAAGGTCCCTCTGTAATGCACTTATCAAGAACTTCTATGTGGTCTAGTATATTTACAACCTATTTTTAATGCTTGCTCATTTCACAGTCTTTCACAAGTGCAATAGAAAAAACAATTTAAAATATGCTATTGATTGCTTTTGATTAGTGTATGAGTAAGGGTCATTGATTTGGATGCAGATCTTTGACATAATGGTTCCAAAAGGGTTTTCATGTCGTGCCCTGCCTTGCCTCAGACAGCAGGTTAGTGAATCATTAATACAGCAGCCTCTATTACTCTTTTTGAACCACCGAGGTCTCTAGGGTCAACACCAAAGTTGATTTACTCTGTAAATCTACGTACTAAGGATCTCACTGATGTTTGTTGAAGACAAAGCACATATCGTTTTTATCACCTTCAGTGAAATAGTGCATCTTTCTTCAGGCTTAGGTTTCTTCCTTCATTTTTGAAGTGCCAGTTTGTTACCAGTCTGAATCCTAGAGAATTAAACTACAAGTAATTGATTCTATAGATAAGGAAAATACTCCTTTTTTGCTCTGATACGTATTCAAACTACAATAGCAATAGTAGTTGTAGTAGTAATTTTTAAAACAGAATTGATGAATGTGCCTTTTAGATGAGTAATTACTGCCCAGCTTTTATGTTTCAGAAACACATTTGCTTCCTTATGAACCTCAGCAAAGAGAAGATCGTAATGGATACAGATTACTTTACAATATAGGCATAAATAGTGCAACTGACTCAGGTATGTTCATGGAGAAAATAATTTCTCCATGGGCTCACTTGGAGTAGCATCTGCAGGAAGGCAATTGCTTCTCCTTCCCTCCAGAATCATAGAATCACAGACTTGCTCAGGTTGGAAAAGAACTTCAAGATCATCAAGTCCCACCTCAATCTAACCGTACTACCCTAAATCTAACAGCCCACCACTATACCATGCCCCTGAGCACCAACCACATCCAAACGGTTTTTAAACACATTCAGGAATGGTGATTCAATCACCTCCCTGGGAAGCCTATTTCAGTGCTCAAAAACGCTTTCTGTAAAGAAGTTTTTCCTGATATCCAACCCAAACCTCACCTGGTGCAACTTGAGGCCATCTCCCCTCCTGTCAACTGTCACTAGTGAGAAGAGGCCAACCCTGCTCTCGCCTGTAAGCACCTTTCAGATATTGGAAGAGAGCAAAAAGGTCTCCCCTCAGCCTCCTTTTCCCCAGACTAAACAGCCCCAGTTCCTTCAGTTGCTCCTTGTAAGGCATATTGTCCAAGCCCTTCACAAGCCTTGTTGCCCTTCTTTGGACCTGCTCCAGCACCTCAATGTCCTTTCTGTATTGAGGTGCTCAGAACTGAACACAGTGCTCGAGGTGGGGCCTCACCAGTGCTGAAACATCCGTATACTGCTTGGCTCAGTAGTGTGTACAATGATGAACTCATCTGACTCCATGCAACAGTCCAAAGACTCTTGTCATTTATATTTTTATTATGATTTAGTTCATTTCTAGTGGCAGCTGTTATAGTGACAGTACTGCTTTTGCATCATCTATTCATCTTCTGCTTGGATGTAGACAACCCAATAGAAATTCACACATCCAAACATGTTTTGTTGAATATGCCACAGCTTTGGCTGGGAGGAACAATTGCTGACTACTTTCTCTTAATTTTCATGTTTGCTTAGTTTACAATTAGCAAAAACTATCCAATGAGCGACAAATGCTGTAGTAGCCATTTTATGAGGTAGCACTGGACCTGACCTCAGCTGAACCAGACATACACCAGGAATTTCTTTTCAGAATTGCTATGAAAATTCACTCGTGTGTCTCTAGAGAGATACTAAAGTGAAAAATAAGCCCCTTCTGAGGACTACATGGACGAGTATTTGATCTTTAAAATCTCTCACTACTTCACTGAACACACAATTTGTGGGGCCAGATGTTTTGGACATGTTGAGCTACCTCCTTCATTTTAGTCACCTGTATGGATGACTTCCCTCAGAACCCAGGTTTCTTTTTCTCTGACACCTTCCAGGAAACACCAAATCTGCGTGCTTGGTGCATTTATAAGGTCATGTTGACTGTGGTACAAACAGGGAAGGAGAATCCCTGAGGCACACAGTGGAGGAAGGAAGATGGTGGCCACAGAACAGAGAGATTAGCTTGTGTGAAGCAAACAAAGGGCACTCCTGGGCTAGTATGTAGTTTTTGAAAGATTTCATACCAGGTAAGTGACTAATAAAAATGTGTTAGGAACCTGCCTGAGCTGAGTTTAAATAGTGCATAAAAACAGCTTTTGAACTAGGTAATTTGAAGTACCAGTTCTGTAAACAATCAAAATTATAAAATGAAGCTCGGTTGTTGCTACATTCAGATCCAGTTCTTTCTTAATAGTAAGAACATATTACATCTGAACACCCAGGCTGCTTTATCCTTATTTATTTCCTAGCCATTTGGAAAAAGCTTGGAAATTTGATATAATTAAATGCAAAAATCAATATAATTTGCCATTTGTATTTCTTCTGCTTGCTTCATTTCCTATCTTCCACTTGAAAGAACAACATTAAGATTTTTTATTTGCTTCTCAGTTTGTCATTTTCTGTTACCTGACATGAAACCCAGTAGCTTTCACCTTTCTGGCAGAGAAGTCCTTTGTGTAGATACACAGGTTATAAATTACCTCTAATGTGAAAGAGGAAGACAGATAAGTAACATCATCTAGCACACTTCACGTAGCACAAGAGGAGATGTGAGGTGGTGTTTATTGATTTTGCTGAGTTATACAAGAAGGGCTGCCTTGATAATGCCTAGGTCAAAAAAAGGGCTTAAAGTTAATGCCATATTGGAAAGACATTTTAATGGCCTTGTGGTTAAATGATTTGTGTTGTTCTGGCCAGTTCAAGGTTACAATGAAATATCGTTTTTATTACTTCTGTACCACGGTTTCTCTGCCACTGCTATGAATTAAACTGTGAGCACTACAGATTTATTGTGCAGTGAAAAGCAGCACAGATAAGGGATCTGGGTTCTTGGCTCTGACCCAGGGCAAGTGCCAGAGCCAGCTCCACACGGTCAAATGTGGGCCATTACCGAATTGGTTGCTGAAAATAATAAATGCCAGATTACAGGCTGACTTTCATCTTAATCCTGCTCATAGCATTGTATTAGGATAACACTGTTGTACGATTAAAATTGTCCATTTTTGAATTAACTCCAAAACAAAACAAAGCATCTGCAGTTCCTGGGGGGGAAGGGGAATTGAAGCCCCCTGCTCAGCAAAATGCCCCTCGGTCTTTTTCTGGTGGGGGAGGGAGCAGGGGCATCACTGAAAGCAAAAGCAGATAAAAATATAGAAAACCCATCAGGCACTGAAAAAAAAAGGTTTCACCCAGCCAGTTATAACCCACCTACATATAAAGTTAACAACAGGCAATCTGTTTTCCAGGCTTTCAAAAATGAACAATGCCTTAACTCCAGACTTGGCTTGAGAAATATTTCCCAAATTTTCCTGGTGAAAGGGAATTTCATTAAAGCAGGAAAGAAAACTACTTTCAAGTCTTCATATTCAAGTTACCACTTTTCACACAGCACTCCTGGGATCACTGCGTGCTTTCGGTACAGCCCCTCTGGAATGAACTGCTATTGGGATCTAAACAAAACACTACATACCCTCCTGCGGTATTTTCACATCCTTGTGGCGTTAGAGTTATGATAACTGACCTTTGCTCAGGCTGCTAATCAGAGTTAAGCAATAGGTCTCTTCTTCTTACCAATATATGTTAATTTGCCAGTTAATAACTACTTTAAGATCGAAATGGTATCGTTTAAATTTTGCCCTGCTTCATTGAAAGGTCACCCTTTCAGGGGACCTCTCCATAATCCGACATTAAGCATTTAATGGCACTAATATTGAAAAAGGCAGTATGGGTATATGAGTAGAAAATGCTTACTTACCGTAGGACTTACTACTTGGTCAGACACAAGGACCACAGTAAGAGTCTTTCTGGGGAGTTAATGACATTATTGTTTCAGTAGCTGTAATTAATGGGTGTCCATTACATCCAAATCATAACAAGTTTACTCACTTTGCCTTCAGCAAGGAAATCTAAACAATATTAGTGCATTTAAGGATGCGGTTAAATTTAGAAGTATCATTTAATTATTTATTTGACAACAGACACTTTACCCAAGCATATACCTGCTGGCTGTAGCTCAGAAAGTTATGCTATAGATTGTAGAACATCATCATAAACTGGAAACTGGCAGAAGGGAAATGCAGCTTTCTGCTTAGCTTATTTTTCTCTTGATGTTCTCAGCGCAAAAAGCAATATGAACTGCGGTCTATCTTGTTCATTAGAAGAGAACAAATTTTTGTGAGCACAGGAAACGCATCGTATCTCTGAACATAAATAGACCAAGAGGAAATTGAGGCGGAGAAGTATTTCCTCAGACTTTTCATACTTAATAGCTGGATTACTTCAGGAGAAGTACATTCACTGTCATTGATAACCCTGGCAGGACATGGGTGGAAAGGGGCAATGGGAGGTTTCCTGCTCTGAGCAAGGCTGCCTTTTGGGTGGGTGCAGCTTGATAATGGCCCCATCCAGTGGGGCTTTGACCTTTAATTAATCTTTAGGAATTCAGTTCCAAAGTCCTTCTGATTAATGCATTTACTAATTGAGAATGTATTTACTAATTGTAAACA
The DNA here is from genome assembly GCF_016699485.2 of Gallus gallus. Classification (NCBI taxonomy): domain Eukaryota; kingdom Metazoa; phylum Chordata; class Aves; order Galliformes; family Phasianidae; genus Gallus; species Gallus gallus. The sequence continues at coordinate 13,375,793 of NC_052532.1, read as the reverse complement.
TATTTGCTAATTTCGCTTCCAATTTACTGATTGTTCTCCCAGTCTTATGTGATTTTATGATGGAGGTTAAAAGCATGTTCATTTAATTTAGACATCAGCCCGAAGCTGTCAGTGGAATAACGTTAGCTGTTCTCTGAATTCTGCTGAAATGAACAGTTGAGACATCGCATCTCAAGATGCATAATTTTCAGAGAAGTTAGAGTAGCTCTGATTTTTACCAAGGGCTTACACCAATGACAGTACTGTTTCCTCCATTCACTTACCTATTCTGGATTGTTTGTCGAAACATACGCAGTGGCACAGAGAGCCAAAATTTTGTAAGGGAGAGACAAGTAGTCAGCAATAAAAGTATTTAATTATTTTCAAGTAAAAAGTAGACTAAAATTACAACATAGAACCCAGTTCATCTTGCTGTTTTTAAGAATTTTTACCATTAAAAGGTTTATTTGTAAATTTGGTTCTATAATCAAAGACACTAAAAATGGCTAAAGATCTGAAATGTATCATAATTTAAAATCACACTTGAAACTAAGTTCAAATTGTGACTTCAAGGAGAAATAAAAATATTCTTGTGACCTTCTGTTGAGAAAGTTTTCAGAGGCAGCACGGCATGAATAGTGAGTTGCACATTTTTGTATCAGTGTTTCCAGTATAGCCAGGACAAAATACTCGTTTTTTTAACATGGTTGAAATCATCTGGCTCTTGATTAGAGGCCAACATACACATATACCTGAAAAAAAAGCCACCACAGTTTCCATTGAGCACTCATTATACCAGACTGTATGGTTCATTAATTTGGAAAAAGACTATTAGCAAGCCAGCCAAATTCGACCACTATATTATCCTGTTCTGTCTGGCTTAATTCAAGCGATATCAGCAAATCATAATCCTTTGCAAACACTAATCATTATTCAACACATTAACAAAATGAATAAAAGCAATCTTCTGGTATTAGATAAACAGGATTCTTCTGAGCTCCCATTCAGACTAGAGTTAGGACATAATCAAACCCTTCTACAAATTTTCTTGTGAGCTTTCGCACAGTTGCACATTAGGCTCATTCTTCTTAGAGCCAGCATTAGATATCTCATCTGCTTATCCACTGAAGCACTTGCAGGAACTATCAAGAGGTTGTCAAGAGGCAGAGGACGTCACAGTCTATAAAGAAGCAAAATATTGCTTCCCTTGCAGATGGCACCCAGTTTTATCTCAACAAAACACCAGCTTCTAAACAGTGTTGTTAACAAATCTTAGAGACCAACAGCCATGTGACTCGGATTTATGCAGATCTGACACAGTTGGAGGCAAAGCTGTAGTGAGTCTTGAATTAATTTTGCCTGCTGTTGTCAGCCTGGATACAAATACACCAATACCTGGTTGCAAATACCTGTCATGAAGTGCCTTCGTAACATTCCTCCTTAAATATTCTTAGTACTTTACCTCTATGATGTTTTAAAAAATAAGGTGCATAAAATATTAAGTGATAATGGCATTGAAAGCATAAAAAATGAACTTAATGAGACTTCCAGGAAAAGAAGGCATCTTCATCTCAGGTGGGCACGTTATAAGTGGTCAGTGCTAGTCAGGTCCTGGCTACACGTTATGAATCCTCCAGAACATGTAGGAAAGCAATTGGGAAGCATAGTTTCGGTTCGGGTAGAACTAATGAAGCAGCAGGGAGGACCTGCTCAGCTTTATTACACTATGCCAGTCAAAATAATCTCCTATCAGTGTTGGTGTCTGGATTCAACTTTAAGTAAATTTTATTTTATTAACCTTAGGGCAAAAGCATATAAAGCGTAGGCCAAATAAATTAATGTTTCAGATTATTCCATGTATGGAAATAGTTGGGTCTTAGAACAGAAGCTGTTTTACTGCTTATAGTTTTCACTAAGTCAAAATTTATTGTCAGAGCTTCAAATATATCATCTAAAATGATATCCATGAATGTTGTCTTTACCTCGGCATTTTTCAGAAGGTTTAAACATCTGTGAATTTCAGCTGGACACCTATAAAAAGGAGTAAAATCATTGCAAAAAGAAGAAAGTCACACACAGTCCTATAAATATGGAAACTAAAAATGGGGTAACCTGCACACACACACACACACGTACCTAAATATTGAAAGTATGATTGTAAGTCTTAAGACAGTTAGATTTAGCTAACTAGCTGACAAGCTAAATCTAACTGGATTTAGTTTGATTTAGGCAGTAAACACAACAGAGCATCAGATTTACTATGATCTACTTGCTTTAAGAAACAGGCAGCATCTTGCTTTCATGCAGTGGTTTACTAATATAAGCTTCTTTATGATAATCATTCTGCATGTTTTCTTACCTGTTTTCATGATTAATTCAAAACCTGAGCATTCTTGGTTTAAAACGACCATGTTCTAGGCTCATTCATAAGGTCTGGAGTCATTTTGTACACTTTTTATTTGGAAGACTTGGTTGTGAAGATATGCAGTGTCACATACTGCAAGGGTAGCTGTGCTCAGAGCTGGGGCAGCAGCTGTTAGCATCTCTAGAAGTGGAGTAAGTGATGCCTCCCCTTTCCTGGGCAAATTTGCCTTCGGTTTGTGCTATGTAACTACTTGCATTTTGACCACCTATTTGTTCATGACTGCTTTGTTGGTCAAGAGAGAAGCAAACATTCAAACTGCAGATTAAAAAAAAAAAAAAAAACACAAAATTTAATATTTCTATTATAGGATTACTCATACTACAGTAAAATGGAGTAATGGGAATAACATCAGTAATAATTTTGAAAGTAATATTGAAAATAATGACATACTGAAAATTACATGAAAAGACACTGTTTTTCAATGACATCTCAATAAATCCAGTTCCGGAAAACAGTTGTATTTCATCTTTCTCCCTTTCCTTGGGGAAAAGCTGTTAATGCAAGCTGGATTCATACTGGTTTTGTAAAAGAAGCAAGCACTAGATCCTCGTGGTTCCTGTATCTGTCACAAAGACTGTTCTAATGCCAAAGAATAATGCCTAAATATAGCTGACATTTTTTCAGATGTGTTCATTTCTATTTTTCTGTTGTTAAAGTTTTACAGAATTAGATGCTTAAATAATAAACATTTTACTTTCTTATGATTTTGAGGATGGAGTGTACACATTTAAACAAAGAATTTGTTTAAAAAAAACAAATTGATAAAAGCATATATTTCATCATGGTAGTAACTACTACTTACATTGACATTGATCACATTCCCAAACTAATTTACTCTCAGTACAACCAGGCTGATTACTAACATAGGAACAGAAACGAGCACTTGTCATTCCTCTGTGCCTTCTGTGTCTGCTCCTCTCTTTACAATAACATGGGGGAAACACCACGTCTGCCTTGCAACTTTTCAGTGGTGTTTTTTCTTAAAAGGAAGAACTTCTGTCTTCTTTGTACAGTCTGAGAGTGTCCAGATTTAAAAGATAACGTTCTTCATAATATCATATGGATGGTGTTGTCAGCAAATACGTCCGTCTCCACTTTTTTGGCAGGACATTTTGATTTGGCTTTCTTGCAGAGTGCCGTACCGAGAGCTGATTGTAAAAATAACGGATATGGCGCATTATTAAGTCTATATTGCTTGTCATTTTTCCTGTTTATGTTCCTGTTGTTTTTGTATGAGAGAAAAGTCAGTATGTTGCAGCTTTGCCTCACAGCCTCCTGCCAGCCAAAGTGGTTAAACCAGCTGAAGTTCATTGGTTTTGATGAGTGTGATTAGAGCTTGGAACTCCTAAAAGCCACAGAAGTAGAAACTGACAGCAGATGCCACTCAGTGGAGTAGACCATCTCAGCAGATGGGCAAAAATGAAATGTAAAGGCTTTTCCTGACATCATTTCATTTTAATATGATAGAAATAAAGTGCCTTGTCAGTAAATTATACCCAGAGAGTTGCTTTGTAGTCATTTTGGGTATATGTTTGGTAATTCGGAGTCCTGCTGCCTTTGCAGGATTAATTATTCTGTGCCTCGTTATAGCAGAATATGTATCAGAGCAGCTGAATGTGCCCCACACAGCTGTAGTGAGTGGTTCGGAAGTATCTGCTGCTACATTTGCAATATAACAGTAGTAAAAGATCCAAGAAGTTAACTTTGCCGGTCATTTCCAGGGTGCTAGTTGATTGTCTTAGTCAAAATTACGGAGATGAGATGTAATCCCATCTTTTGGTTATTTTTCCCTCTTTACGTGATGTGTGCCACAGAGTGGAAAACCAGATGTGCAGCACTGCTGAACTGAGAGTTATGATGGGAGCTGCCTCGGGGCGCTGGGGCTGCAAGCAGTGTGTGACATTCCCATTCAAATGTGCAGGCTGTTCCCTCGTGCAGGTGGTTGGCATCTTTTTAATTGGGCCATTTCTTTCATTACAGCAGTAATGTACCCCAAGTTGCAAAATTTTATCTCCAGCATTTTCCTCATTTGTATATTTAAACACATATATATGTGTTCTTTATTTATGTGCATTTATATTTTATATGATTTATATTATTTAATATATTACCTTTTCTATAATATATATTTGTATTTATGTACATGAATATGCACAATTTTCATTGCGGCCGAATATACCTGCAGCACACACAAGCATAACACACCATATGTACCACCCATAATTCATACCCCTACTGTGAGCAAAGCTGTGGTACGCACCCAGCAGCAAAATGATGCGATCAGAGGTGCTGTTTAATTGAGAGCAGCTTCTTTTAATTGGGAAGGTAGCTGCTATCTGCTGCCTGGTGACCTCTGAGTCTCATATTTCAACCTGTCTCTGAAGTAGAGATGTTGATCTCTGAAGCACAGCTTAGGATTTATCTGTTTCATTGGGTGTTGAATTTCCTGAAAGGCATGAATTACTTGATATTTGAGGGGAAAAAATAGTGTTTTTAGTGTATTTAATTATCACTCGGGTTGTTTATCAGTTTGGTAGGTTGCATTTTTCAATCCCAGTTTTTTATTATTTTGACTGTCCCCTTTATTAATTGTTAAGCTTATCAGTCGTGACAACACCCAGAGGCACCCTTTTATAAATCAAAAGTAAATATATTGCCCTACCTTGCAGGGCTGCCATAGGGCTTAATTAGTTCATTTTTGTAAAGTGTTCTGAGATTCCCAGATCAGCATCAAATGTTTATCATTAATTATAGGCTCTAGTGAGTCTATGGGATGATATCTTAATTTAATTCTCTTTGGGCATCCTTAAAATAACTAATTTTGTAATATCTTTGTTCTTTCAAATTCCTGAAGAACATTTGCCTGTGGCTCAAGTAATTCTGATCTTCCTATCATTTACTATATTTTTATTTGTTTTCTTTTTCCTATGTACCAGTATGAAAGTCAGTCTTTTACTATTTTCCCTATAAATACTGTTATATGGATTATGCTCTGATAACAAGAATTTGTTTAAATATCATATGGTGGTTTTTTTGTTTTTTGTTTTTTTTCCTGCAGTGGAGGAGTGTTAAGCAATTTATTTTGCTTCCCTTGGGAAATCTGCAGAGATTACACAGCACGGCTGTGATTTATCATTCCCACTTTATTTCTGACTCATAAGGCACGCATTATTTTGTGTTTACCTGCAGCAACAGATTCCAGGGAATTACATCATCAACCAATGCACTTTAAAATACAGAGAAGCGATGATGTGACAGATGCACAGACAGTAGTGATTGTTACTGGAGGATCATTTATTGTTTAAATGTACCATAACTCTTATGATTTCATTCCCAGGATCAGGTTCGTGCCGCTTTAGTTACTCAGATCCCAGCATCACAGTGTCCTACAGCAAGAACAGCTCTGCAGATTGGACTCAGCTGGAGAAAATTAGGTTTGTAACAGCTTTTTAATCACTTTCATGCTTTCTGGATGAGCAGGTGTTGATTAAGCTTGAGTCTTTTATACCTTTTTTGATTGCTAACTTTTAAGTTCTCACTTGTTTAGACATATTAAAAGTTGAGGGGTGAAATTATGGCTACTAATGCTAATTGCAGAACTGCCACTGCTTGTAGCAAATCACAGTTCCATCCACCTCCTGGGCGGGAGGTCAGGAAGGTATTGACTTCAGAGTTAAAATGCGGCCCCAGTAACCAAAAGGCTCAGTCTATGCTGTAGGCACTGTGCTGTAAGCTTGTGTTCCTGGTTTTCACCAAAGGCCATGCCAAACATTGCTGAAGTGAGGAGGTGAATGCTGGGGTGGATAACACAATGTTTTATATCACAAGCGGATTGACTGTTAAACCACCAAACTGTTTTTACATCAAAGGTTAGTGAATGCAGTGACATCCTTAACAGCAAACCAGAAATTGATTAAAGCAAAAACTAAAGTACTTTTTATAGTCATAGACACATCAATCTGCATTATACACCAAACACCAGGAAAAAGGGCCTGTTATGCTCTCCCTGTGATTACTTCATTCCATACCAACACCTCAATGTCTTTTGCATTTCAGTATCATTTTTAATCTCAGCAAGAACAATAATTTATACTGTTGCGAGTTTCTACTTTGGTAGTATAAAATGATCCATAAAAATATTTTATAGTTTGATGTGAATGTTTGGCTCCTAAAAAGATATGTTGAATTATGCTTTGTTTTTTAACAAACTGATTTACATGAAAGCAAAGGATTATAAATGAGAATCTTATAATCTTTTCTTGTGGGGCTCTTCAACCTGGAGAAAAGACTCGAGAGAGACCTGAGAGCTGCCTTTCCATATCTAATGGAGGGTATGAGAAAGAAGGGGACAGACTGTTTAGCAGGGTCTGTGGTAGGACAAGGGGAAATGGTTTCAAACTAAAAGAGAGGAGATTTCAACTGGGTATAAGGAAGAAGTTTTTTACCGTAAGAGTAGTAAAGTACCAGAACAGGTAGGCCAGAGAGGTGGTGGATGCCCCCTCTCTGGAGACAATCGAGGGCAGGCTGGAGGGGGTTCTGAGCACCCTGATCTAGCTGTAGATCCTCTGATCATTGCAGGGGAGTTGGACTAGATGGCCTTTAAGGGTCTCTTCCAATACAAATGATTCCATGACTATTGTGATGGAGCAAACACAAGCCTCTGAAATCCCAAATTTGTGAAGTTAATGCCTGTGTTGTTTGAATGGTGTTGCTTTAACTCTGACAGCTGGAGCTGGCAGCAGAAAATAGGTCAATAGAGCAGTGTCGTGCAAAGCAGAGAGGAGAATGAATTATGAAAGGATGCTCATCTCTCCTGTGGTTCCTACGAGTTACAGTGTTATGTGAATGTGCTTCAGCAGCTTTCTCTCTGCTGCAGGCAGCTCCAGGGAGCGGGAGAAATGGGGTAGGGTGGAATGGGGATGTTGATGGTCAGTGTGCTGTGCAGGGACAATGCCACGGTGCTGTGCTGAGTGTGCCGTGTTGGTGTGGTTTCAGCACAGGCAGGAGAAGGATATGTCTTGAGCAAGTTGGGTGCTGGGTGTGAATGTTCCCAAAGGCTTGGGGAGATGTGGCACATGAAACTATGGCTTCCTTATCATTTCCTTTTTACCATATCTGCAAAATACCAGACATTAGCCAGTCACCTTGGAAGTGTGACCAGCATGAGGAATGAATGCTGTCATGCTCTGTGCTTCTGCTCTCCAAACATCTCATTGATCTGTTCCTCACAATCCCAGCCTGCAAGGTTTCTGCAGTGGGGCTGCCTTTGTTTGGTTTGTACATACACTACTGAGGACAGTGGGACTCTGCCTCAGGGCAGATATTTTCTAATCTCTTTAGATGATTTACCATCATACAAGTGATATCAGCATAGCTGTGTCATACTTAGTAAATGTGTTAAATGACTGAAAACCATTCCTGGTTATGGCTTATGTTTGGTCTAATTCCATGTCACTGTTTTTCAGTGCTCCTTCCAATGTCAGCACGATCATACACATCTTGTACCTTCCTGAGGATGCTAAAGGGGAGAATGTCCATTTTCAGTGGAAACAGGACTATCTTCACGCTGGAGAAGTGTATGAAGCCTGTTGGGCATTGGACAACATCCTGATCATCAATGCTGCTCACAGAAAAGTTGTGTTAGAAGACAATCTTGATCCTGTGGATACTGGCAACTGGCTTTTCTTTCCTGGGGCCACAGTGAAGGTTAGTTTGAATATATATGTATATAATGGTTTAATTTCATTATTATTATTTATGTGGAAGGACCCAATGACTCTTATGAGTGAGTCCCTTTCAACTCAGGATATTCTATGATTATGATCAAAAACTTAAGGACGGTTAGGCACCTCCATCTGTTTGCAGAACTGGGTTCTGTTACTCTGTTTTTACCTATTTCCTGTCCCACTGGAGCTTCCTAAAACAGTGCAACTTTTCTGCCATTACCAAAAGCAGATGACAGTTTGTAACTACTCTCATGTCAAAGATCATACAACAGAAAATGGGAAATGGCTTCCTTTTAGGAAAACAGAACAATATTTTTGAAACAAATTCAAGTCAGGTATTTTGAAACCTACCTGTTTATTTATCTCAGTGTTGTTCGGTACCACTACATGGTGTTATTCAGCACTTTCTTTGTCACAAGCCATCATAAAAAGCTCTACTTTCCTCTTTTTCTGTGAATATCACCTCTGTTGTGGCACACATTCAGGTAGTGAGAGCTCCTTAAAAGTCTGTTGTGGTGAGACCCTGATCTGATAAATGGGATTTAGCAAGATCATGCTATCTTTGGAAAAGTCCTAAGGAGATCTCTGTGCATAAAGTTCCTCCAACTGCAGGGTTCTTCTACATCCTAACACCAGTCGTATCCTTGCTTTTTATGTTTCCAAGCAGACAGAAATTGAACAGTTGATGATGTTCAGTTTTCATCTTATTTTTCATTCACAAAAAAGGGCAGCTTTGTTGTCAGAGTTTATTTAGGAAAATGATAGTTGTTTTGGCAATCACGCAGGAAACAGGTGTCATGTTCTGAGGGCAGAACAATTTTGACTGTGGCTTCAGCCTTTTCCCACAGAATCCGGCCTAAGGTTAATCTTCTTAGAAATAATCTCACTAGTCTACTCACAATACCAGCATATCTATTTTTTTAAAGACCATTTGAACTACAACGACAACTTTTTTTTAATGAGATTTTAGATCAAATAATGTCCTGATTATTTAATGATTTTCTATGATCTTTTCATGTTTGTTGTGATGTCCATCTTACCTATGGATTTCAAAATCCAGTCCACAAGTGAGAAGGTATGAGAACAAAGCAGTGATTAATATGCCATGCGCACAGTCGCATCTTCTGTAATGGCAAAGCTCAACATCACTTGCTCCTTCTAAAACATGCACAAACAGTATCTATACTTCATCAAGTAAATATCTCTTGTTTTGGTTTGGCTTGTTTGTTTGTTCATTTAAAAGCCAATTTAGTGTCAGTATTCAAGTATTGTCACTTGAAAGATGAGGGGCTTGAACACTGAGATCAGGTTGTTCTTCTGGACAGAAATATCTTTCAGACTCCAACCTTGTGTGAGATACAAGCAAGGATTCACAAACATGCCATTCCTCCAACGCTGTCTTCTGTTGTAGGGAAAATTGGAATGTGTTTTCTAAATATGTTTCTATACCTACAACCTTCTGCTATGCTGAACTCCATTTCAAGCTAATGAGACCTTTCTCTGACATCAGGACTGTTTGTGCCATACAAGTTTCAATTCATATCCTCATGTCCTCTGTAAATTAGTATTTCACACAAATTAGCTTTCTTGAGAGTGATGTTAATTTCTTCACTGACTTCTTTTAATGCTTTTCCTTGCAAGTTTCCCTGACAATGCTAACAAATGGTCACATTTCTGGATGTTATTTTTTGTCTAACTTGGTTTTAACTGATGCATACAAAACTGTGGGGCATAAATTCCTTTCCAGAATTGTGCTGTAAAGTAATGTCATTGAACCAAGCGAATTAAATGTCCAGAAAAACATAAAGAAACAAGAAAAGAAACAAAAAAGAAAATCTTTTTTTTTTTTTTTTAACTGGGTTTATTTTCTCCATTTATCCTCACTTGCTCACCACCTCTCAGCACAGAGAATGATTGACATTTTACTTTTGGACTATTCCAGCAGGCATTGTTCCGACAGTGCAGCCTTTTCCTTTGACACAGGACAGTGAATGAGGCAAGCAAGGGATCTTGCATACCTTAGCTGGTACAACACCCCCATGCTTGGTTTTAGCTTGTGCTGTCTCCCAGGTGTTATCTTCAAGGAATGCACAGGCATGGATGGGCTGAGATCTGTTTCCAGTAAGCAGAAAGAATGACTCCACTCTGCAGGGAGGAAAAAGTTTACCCAGCTGGATGCAAACTCTGCTGTGTCTGTTGTTAAGGCCAGAGAATGGTCCTTGGCCTAATTTGGTTACTGTCATGACCCCAGCATATTAAAACTGCCCACCTCATCAGTCCCTTCAACTATCCCAAACCTTTTCAGACAGTTCTCATTGAGTACCATTTTATTGCCTTAAAGGATTTTGTTAAGCACTTTATTCATAAGGATAGGCATTTAGTTAGAGTTTGCTGTAGTTTACAATAAATGTTGCTGCTGCTTACATAGGTAGTGGTGGTTCAGTGAGTTATTCCCCAATCATTGCCCAGAAGGCTTTGAGAAGTGCTTGTTCTGTCTGGTACAAGCTCACGTTGGATGCTTATCAAGCTGCAAAGAAAGTATATTTTTTTCTGCAGGAATTTTTCTTTGGTAGTACTTGAGGTCTACTAAAATTAATAGCAAACCCTATAATTCTAGGATCTCTGCTGGTGAAACTACTCTAATTCATAGCTGCTCAGATAAAGTAAAAAGGCATTGAAATGAAGAAATATGATATCACGAAGGCTATTACATAGATCCTGATTTAGGTTCTCTGGTGGATTCAGTCACTGGAGAGGACAGTCCAAGCAGTGTAATTATGCACTGATATGCTCACTCTGCTTTGGTGGAATCAGGCTCGTCTCCTCAATGAGCATTTGTGGGAACTTGCCTATGTCCAGTAAGAAGCGGTTCTTCTTCCTCCTCCAATCTTTTTGAGCTTGTCAGGATTTTTGTTTTGTTTTGGTTTGTTCCTTGCTGCGCTCAGGAGTGGTTGTTGTCCGTTGGAAAGCACATGGCTGGCTGCAGACGCAGCTGGAGGTGGCTGTTGAGATAGGAGGCACGCTGAGAGATAAGCCACCAAATTTGTGTGTTTCAGTTCCAAAGAAGACAGCAAAAGACAAAAAAGATGCTGTTAGCAAGGCCAAACACCCCTTAGGAGATTAATTGGATCCACTGGAACGTATTTATCTGTGTTGGACTGTGAGGAAGGGTGTTGAACAGGATAAATTCCTGACTGCATTTCAATATTTGCAGTGACAGCTCTGAGTGTGAGCATGGTGTTGCAAGTAGGCATGGCTAGGGTGTGACACTGGTGGCTGAGGCTGCTGAAACACACAAAGCACTGCTGTGCTCTGGGTGCTGTTAAAGGTCTGTGGGCCTTAACACCCCACAGCTAATCAGGAGGAGAGATGAAATCTGCCTTCAGTAATGCTTCTTGGATCTTTACTTCTGAAGAGCAGAGAGCAATCTCATCTTTCAGTGGATGCTTCATATATTTTGTAGATTCGACCACAAATTCTTGTTGCCTTTTGAGGTCCACCTTCTGCCAAATTTTCTTGTTTTCTCTGATTGCTTTAGTCTAAGTTTGGATGTGCAAGCTCAAAAGCTAAAGTTGAGATGGGAGCCGGGTTCAGTAGTCTTATAGCTCAAGTCTCTGCAGTGCTTCTGATTACATAAAGATAGCATTGAGACCAAAGCATCCATAATGTTGGATGGGGAAAAAGGAGGGAAGATGTGTGCCACCCTCACTGAGCAAGTGGTTTCAGGGCCAGACAGTGGTAGTTGAGACATGTTATTCACCATCATGGACATTGCCAGTAAATCCTGCAAACATCTCAATGCCAGTATCTTGATAATGTCAGCCTCTGTTATAAAAGATGTGCTAAGGTTTGTAAACTCATATTTTTATTATTTTTTTTAATGATCCTCAAGTGGATTCCAAGTGTGTTTTGTCTCCAAGACATCCAAGCCAGCATGGTCCCTGTTTTAGCTGTATTGCCTCACTTTTCGATAGATTAACACCATGCAGTCGTGCCTACTTGTGATAGTTAAGCAACAGGTCATTACCACTCAGTTCAGTTTACCAGAAACACAGTAGAGCTTAGCAGAAGAGAAAGCTTACAAAGAAGAGAGTGGGAGAACTCAACATTCACATTCAGAAAATACTCTAAAAATGTGTCCATAAAACTTTGTGACCTTTCACCCATACCCTGAGCACATCAGGGCTACAAACGTTCTAGATCTGTGAGTCCTTCCTGAACATGTGTTGCTGAGGTTGACTGAGCACAGGAGACATACGGGCAGGCCTAGGAGTTTGGCAAAACAAAATGTTGATTAAGCTATTCCAAACCTCCAGTTCCAGAGCAGATTTCCAAATTTCTGAATACTCTGTTAATTAATAGGAATGGTATTGGATGATCTTCTTTCAAAACAAGTATCTTAATATTCCATATACATCTTTGTTGGTTTTAATTGCTTGTGCTGAAATGAACTGCTTTTTCCTCTTTCGATTTTATCTTGTTCTTGAGGAACTCATTGTCTGAAGCAGATGAAGAATATTTGTCTGCAGAAAGAAATGTGATTCTCTAGCTATGCCAGTGTGAAAATGACAAATGGAAATTGCTGTGACTCTATACTGGGCAAAGATACGTGAATGTAGTTGTTTCTGACAAGACTCATCTTTTTGAATAAGATATAGCAAGGCAGGTTTTGGTCTGTGGGCCAAACCCAGCCTTCTAGCCAGCTGCTTTGCCTCGTGGGAGCCACTACCTACCACATTTTCCTGGGAAGAGACGAGCTGGCTTCCAGCTGCACTTCAGCTCTGAGCCTTTCCTGCTTCTCTGCAGGTGGGTGCAGGTGTGTGAGAAGGGAGGAGAAGTGAGTACAGCAGAGTAGAGTAAGAATGTGATCACTCCATAAGGAGGCATCATAACATCTATAGGACTGGACTTAGCCCATGCGTGGAATTGCTCTTGTTTTGTTGTTGTTTTTTTTATTGTTATTGCTTGTTTGGGTTTCTGTTTGTTTGTTTTTAATAATCACTGTTTTAATTAAAATAGTAATAACTTAGATTCAATGGCTTGGACTTCCTTGGAACCTAGGTTGACGGTTGTGCTGAGTTGTTTGGGCAGCTGAGCAGAGCTGTGGGCAGCAATGCTGAGCAGGCAATTTTCTCCATGCCAGTTCCCTGTGGCTCAGAAGTGTGGTGTAGTGGCAGGGAGCCAGATTTAGCACTGAGCTAACATCAAAACACCAGGGGTGTTTCCTGCCTCCTAGAAAGAAAGAATTTGGTCTTCACAGGTCACTGTGAGATGTGCATTAGTAAAAGAAATGTGAATTGACCCATTAGATGCCAAAGAGTAGAAACAGCTTTGGCTGATTCTTTTTTGTTCAGATTTTACACTGCCGTTGATACATGTCACTACTTTCAGAACAGGTGAGGTTGTATCATGCTCATTGCAGAGTACTAGAAGCATCAACAGTTTCCAATAATATAGAGGAATAGTTGGGTGCATGCAAGTTAAATAACTCATTAAGGAAGTCAGCCATCACCAGAGTAACCAATGTTATACAAACATCATGAAATGTCCCAGAAAGCCAACAGCCATACAAATTATACCAGTCGGTCAAAAACAAGCAAAATGTTTTGAGCACCAGCCTTTGGCTATGAGTCTATAATTGGAAATGATTTGTAAAAGCACACTTTATAGACTGTTACTACATCACAGAACAAGTTTCATCCCATTGTTTTTTTGCAAAGGGAAACTATAACCCTCCTTGCACCTGGTCTCCTTGCACAGGAAGCAGGAAAGTTTAAAGCCCCATTTATTTCATGGGAAATAATATTCTAATCTCATTGTGGTTTTCCTTTGGTTGAAGAATGGACTTCACACCAGAAGCCTTAGTAGCCAAATCCACAGAATTTAGAATTTTGATTTTTTTATTGTATCTTCACTTGCTAAGAAACTTCTTACAGGGTACAATTTTATCCAGACTGCATCTATCCCTCTACTTGCTATCTTTTCAAAATCTAAAATCTTGGAAAACCTACAAGACCCTTTCCCAGAAAGACACAATATCTAATTTATGGCTCTATTGAAAATGCTGTTTTAATTAATTTCCTTCATTTTATTTCTTGTTCTTCTGCTTCTCATATTTCATCTGTTTGCATTGCCTAGATTTTAATTAAAAAAACCTCTCCTCTCTAAGGAGCAATATGAAGTGGCAAAAATAATCACTTAAGATATTACAGTCATTAAAAAATTGGCTGCGGTCAAAGCCATGCATTTTCAATTTGCCGACAAACTATATTTTTGTTTCCTTTTAAAGCGTGTTTTGTATTTGGATAGCACATGCCAACCAGCCTGGCTATCAGAGATGCTCTTCCAGCTGAGTGGGCTGTGTGACAACTCCTTAATGGGGGAAATTGATGGCTCTCTGCTCATGTAGAGGTGAAGGCATACTGGGCAGATTTCTTTCCATCTGCCACCAGCCCTTTGCAAGCTGGCACTGTCCAAATGCCCAACACATTCATTCCAATGCAAAAAAATGTTGCCAGAAAATAAATTGTGGGGCTACAGCTGTCCGGAAGAATCATCGGGGCCATTAGGCTCAGGAGAGATAATATGAAGAGGTGCATCAGTGTTTGCCTCTGATAAAAGCCTAATTAAATGATGGTAAAGATGACTGTAAATACTTTGAAGGCACAGAGGTGAATAACATTTTCATGGGATTGTGGATGAACCTTGGGAAGATGATATGCAGCATCTCAGCCAAAAACTTATTACACCAAAGAATTTCATACGGATGTTTCCTGTTGATGCTTTTCTGAATGGCACAGTTGTATCATTTAGTTGCCCTCTGTTTCTGCTCTCCTCCTCTCCAGAGTTCTGTACTGCAGAGCCAAGAGGTATTTATTGATTCACAAATTTGACTTGAGCACTGGGACAGAAGCTGATTTTAATGAACTTCAGTGCTTCTTTTTACATTCC
This sequence comes from Gallus gallus, assembly GCF_016699485.2. Taxonomy (NCBI): domain Eukaryota; kingdom Metazoa; phylum Chordata; class Aves; order Galliformes; family Phasianidae; genus Gallus; species Gallus gallus. The sequence goes on along the minus strand of NC_052532.1, from coordinate 13,360,712 downwards.
CAATCTTTGTCTTTTAATTTTCTAACAGTATTTAAGTCTGTATCCTCAGCTGTGACTGCGGCGTAAGCTGATCTGCTTGCAGAGTTAGCTTGAGCTCGGTCACACGGCAGAGGGAAGTGCAGACCTCCAGAGGTCCTTCCCACCCAACAGGTCACACAGAGTACAGCAGATGTCTCCTAATGCGGTGCTCTCATGCAAGTCTTTAAAAATATGGACATTCTTCAGGCATGCCAGCAGGATGTAGGACCTCAGATTTTACTTAGGTCCCTGAAAACATTCAGATGCTACCGTAAATTAGTCTGTTTTTATTTATGAAAACATAAACAGGTCCAATTGGAAGGCATCTGTGTCCAGATCCAAACCAAATCCAGTTTCCCTGCTTTTGCTTTCAGAAATCCATTGGCTTTGAGCAGTCCTAATTAAAACCCTTCTGTGTCTCAGGTGATCAGCAGGCTTTCCTAAGAGCAACTACAGAGAAAAGGTGAAAGCTGAAGGTAGAAGATGTAGAATTTAAAGAGTATAGAGTAGGACAAAGAGGGTGAATCAAATGCAGACTTCTGACAAAAGTTTGGTTTTGAAACCATGCTTCACTGTCTCCTATAGTCTGTATCTTCCAATTATGAGCTAATACCCTCATATTATACAGTAAGAGGTTCACCAGAATAATCTGACTTGCTGCTTCTCATAGAAATGTGGGCTAAGAACTATATTCACAGACTGGAAATACGTGTAGGTAATTTAATTATTCCACTTTAGAGTAATGTTTTCTCTATGTGGACTAATATTTGCTAGTCAAGCTGGTAGTGAAAGCCATTCACCAGGCAAGTGTTTGGTTTGTTTCATAGCTGCTGCACACTGCTTTCTCGTGGAGTACATTCTGGTACTGTGTAATAAAACTGCTGCAATATAAGGAATTGACTTAATACACCAATTTATCTTTAGTAGAAGAATTCCAGAATGAAATCTGTTAAACTAGAAGGGAATACACCAGCAATTTCATCACCAAAAACAAAAGTAATTTTTGTACCATTGTAGCAATGAGAAGCCCTGAGCAATGGGTATACTATTGTTGCCTCTTTAGACACAAAACAAAATGAGAGTGTGTGTCCCAGGAAAAACCACCATCCATTTGTAAAGCAAGAGATCAGCTGAGGCTGGGAAGATGAGGGAATAAAAGGAAACATGCAAGAGAGAACAATGCCCATCCTAGTAAGCAGTGTATTTTTCAGTGTGATCAGTGAAAAGGCTTGTTGAGGAAAGTGCTAAGGAGATGCCTGAAGGACATCATCAGGTGAGGAATTTTGCAGGTAAAATGGGCAAAGGCATGCAAGTTTGGTCATCTCACCAGCAGATGAAGGGGCAGGTAGCTGCAGTCAGGGAAAAGTGAGTCAAGAGGTGGTAGAGGTAGGTGAAGGTGAGATGTCACAGTGCCTTCAGAGTAGGTGAAAAGCAGTAATACTGTAATTATACAGGAGACAAACTTTAGAAACAGAAAATTCAGAGTGAATATTAGATTGAAAGCAAATCCAAGCATGCTGAGCTATGGGAATGTGTCCAGACAGTTTTCATTTTGCTCTATTCATGCTAAGCAATAGTTTAACAATTGCAGCTAGTGAATAATAGTACTGGTAGTGCCAGATTAAATTAAACTGATTTTTTTTCCCTTGGGATGTCCACAGTCCCTGAACAGTTCTTGGCTTCTTTCCATTTGGCAGCAGTGAGTGTTGTTTGTTTAGGAATACAACAGTGTACTTATGGCAGGCTTATAGTCCCACTCCTGTTGCAAACAATAGGAAACAGCTACTGTTGTGAAGTGTCAACATTGAAGTGTCTCAAGGATCCTGTGCTCTGTTTTGTAGGTGATTTGGGAGAAAGCTTTGTTTAATGAAGGTTATCAGATTTGTCAAAGGATTTTTTCTCTAAATTAATTTTTCCTCACAAATTAGTTAACCTTTCAGTGTTCTGATTTGTGCAAGGACACGTTAAATGTTCCTTACGCTTATTATCCCTCATTAAATACAAAATTGAACTCTGCTGTAGTACTGGACCTTCAGCTGATGCTTCCGTGGTAACAAGAAGAGAAATATCCTACAAGTTGCTGCCATTTTGCCTTTTTAGTTATCGTATCTTACTAAGTAACTTACTTTGTTCATATCTTTAAAATCACTTACGTGTAAATAAAAATGCAACAGAGAGCAAATTGTATCTGATATTCATAAGAGAGAATGCTATGTCTGCATAAGAGAGATTTGCAGTATCTCCAGTTTAGGAAGAACTTAATTGCATTAGTTTCAAAAAAGAGTACATGTTCATTTCAGATTTTTTATCACCTTTAAAAAAAAAGAGAAACCTGTAAAGTTCAGTCCTTCAAAACTGCACAGTCTATAGACTACCACTGAAAGTGTAAAGTCATTAATTCAGGAAAAAGCACAGTACTTCAGTTCTTCATTTCTAAAGGCTTGGATTCAAACCCTGAGTTGATCCCAAGAAAAAATGAGTCTGATGGTTTTAGTTCAGTCTCTAATCTGTTCAGACCCTGTTGCAAAACCACAAAATAATCCAGCAATCAGCAGCCTCTTGAATGCTGAACAGGACTGACAAGGTAGTTGGGAGTGATGCCAGCAAAGAATCAACTCTTGTGGAGTTTCCTTTGCCTCTGGAAGGTTTGGCTGAGTACCTTTTGAGGTTGTTTGCTCCTCTGCAGCTCAATGGGTGAAAAAGAGCAATAAAAACAGCAACAGATAGAAACTGCTTGCAAAATGAAAAGGAAAATATGGAAGCAGGAAGCTAAGTGTGACCCAGAGAGTGATGATTGTAAAGACAGGGAGATGGGGCTGGCAGCTGGAAGAGCATGAGGGTACAGCTCATGCTGGTGGGTGCTTCTCTCCCATGGGCATGCTCTTAGGGTCCCAAATGGTGGTACTGAGCAAAAAGAAAACAGTGGCCCTCTCTCAGAAGTTTGATAGAAGCTTTACATGTGTTCTGAGCATCTTTCTCATCTCCTTTAAAGATAATGATCTTCTATGACTGTTTTTGTAGTCATGTGGAATAATAAAAACAGTTAAATTCCAGTTTGAACTTTTCCTCTGCAGAGTTCTTTCACATGAGGTTCAAAGCTAACTTGGTCAGAGGTTGATTTGAGCCATATGTTATATGGTTTATTAACACATAAAATCAGCATAAAATACATATTCATTGATATTGTGTAGCTTTTTACAAAGCATAAAGGTAGTTTTATAGAACTAATGAAATAAGTGATGCTTCTGTATCCTTTTGAGCATTCATAAAATGTTGATTGTTCGCAACTATATGTAATTACATATTTGCCCTTTTGCCAAGCTGCCCATTGATTTATCTTGACAACCTAAGTGGAAACTCTACCAGACACACTTCAGTACATATTCTGTTAGACAGCAGAAGGGCATACAAATGTGAAATGATAACAGGCCTGTATCTGTTTTGTGTATTTTAATAGGTGGCTTTCATCAGCAAGAGATTGCTAATGACATGTCCCCCATTATCAAGTAAACACATATAACTGAGCAGCTGAAAAATAAGTACAGCCTACAAAGGATTTTCCAAAGCTTGTATGCACTTGTACGTTGCTAGTTCCATAGGATCTATTTGTCTGTTTATTAAGAGATGAAGGGTTACATATAAATTTGATTTATCAGAAGTTTTAGCCCGAATATTTATTTCTAGTGTATTTACTTGGCTGCTTGCAGGTAATAGGGGTTTTGTTGTAGATTGATCGACAGATGAAGGCTATTTCATTTCTGTTCAGCAAACAAAGAATATTCTGAAAACCAAGGAGGAAACTTGTTTTTAGAATTATGATATTAGCAATACCTATGACCATTAGTGCAAAATAGTGAACAAAAGCAATTTCTTCGTTACAAATAACTGCACAGTACACACTATTTTTCAAACTGAAGTAAAATATAAAGCTGTTTCATTAATTTTTTCCAGTTATAAAATATTTTTATGAACCTATAGTAAGGATAATTGTGACAAAATCTATGTAATTTCTGATAACTTCTCAGCATAGCAGCATCTTGCTATTGTTTGACTTTTACGTAGAAGACAAGTGCTTTGGGAGGGATTTGTTTATTTTAGCATTTGAAACAGTCTTTACACTTGTATAGTGGGTTTCTTCAAGTGGTATTTTGTCGGAGCTATTAAATGCAGAGCTGTTGTCATACAGATGAAGACCAGAAAGTCTTTACACTCAAATCAGTTTCCAGGTACATAACTTTTTTTTTCTAATAATGTGTAGACACCTCTAAAAGAATTTACATTTTATTCCTGAGTATAAATTTAATTGCTAAGTTATAGGCAAACATTTGAAAATTATCAACAGAAGAATTTCAGTTATGTTTTTTGCATTGATAAATAAAAAAGAGGAATAGACATAATGCAGAATTTTGTACTTTTCTCTTAAAATCACATAGACAAAGATGCACTGGGCAGTTTTTTGCTTCTTGCTGCATTCCTTTTTACCAAAAATTTAATTATTAACCTATGTGGCACTGCCATGACCTTTTTAAACGTGAATGAGGTGATCATCACACGTTCCCTTGGTGACTTCTGAAGGAGTTCAGAGACAAGAGCAGACTGCATAGATGGTGCTGAAAAGGTCAATGCAATTTGGTATTATTGTATTTCTTTTTCAGATATTGAACTGTGGCAAGAAAGGAGGATTAGTCTAATTAGTCATTTCTTATTTCAGCTCATAATTCTAATGTGACCAGATTTTCCAAAGTGTTTGAGCTAATTATTACTTTTATCAGTATTTGTTTTAATATGAACAATTCAATATAATACCAAGTTGTCTGTGTTAAGGACAGGTGGAGCTTCTTTAGAAGCTTCCAGTATCCCTTTCAGCCATGCAAATTCCAGGGACCTACCAATTTATCAGATAGACATAAGGGTGAGAGTAGTACTGGCAAAAGAAGACAATCCAATTGTAACCTACATGCCATTTTGCAGTCTACGTGCAATATGACCTATTCAAAGACTCTACAGAAGTGTTGTGGTGGTCAGGGCAATTTGAGCAGATAGGGGGCTTCATTTCACACTGCTGAGGTGATCTGTGCAGAAATGCAGTATGAAAAGCAGACAGGTTGTTCGTGTGGGCGGCCTCAGCACCCTGCGATCAACATGTTACAAGAGCTATTTGCCTACATAGCTATTTGCATAAAATTATAGCAAACAGCCTTTTCACTCATACATGTCAGCCCTGAAGTCTGCTATATGGCAATGCAGAGCAATTTTACCTTCAAACACCTCCACTTGCAAAAATTCAAGCATGAAGATCTGACATGTTTCACAGCATGAAACTCTTCTACCAACAAAATATCTGTATCAATAGTGCCATTAGGGTTATTTGTACACACAGTTGTGATTACTGGTCCAAGGCTGACATAATGGCTAGGCTTTAAAATAGGAATAAACATACAAAGGTTTGGTACATATATTTTCTAAACAAACACAATTTCACAATGGTTTGAAGTGCATTTGTGGGGAAGCAGATGTGAGGTTAGGATACAATCACATTGGGGTAGGCCAAGAAAGAGAAAAGGTGGTGGTCCATTTGTTATCTGTATTTTGTCTCAGACATTGGTGATGTGTGAGCAGGATAGCTGCTCTTGCCAACCACAGTAACATTCTCTACTCTGTACTCCTTTTGTCTACAGCACAGCTGCCAGTCAGATGGAAACTCCATCTATTTCCATGGGACAGAAGGCAGCGAGTTCAATTTTGCCACAACGCGGGATGTGGACCTTTCTACAGAGGACGCCCAGGAGCAGTGGGCAGAAGAATTTGAGAGCCAGCCCAAAGGGTGAGTGCCTGGGTAGGGCTGGGAGCTCTGTGTTGGGGATTGGGAATCTGGGTAAATGTTACTAGGATAAATAACAACACCATAAGTAACAGATAATTGGAGATGTTGGGAACAAGCAAGGCAGGAAAGCCTATGAGGAACAGCCTCCTGGCCATTCTGTCATCAAAATTTTCAATGTTTGAATAAAATAAGTGGTGCTTGCATGACATTTTTGAAGAAACACATGATGTTGATTTATTTTATTTTTTTTCGTTTGTTGCACCTGAGAGCCACTAACAATCTGTACCAAATCAGATTCCTCCCAAACTCAGCCTCTCCCTGAAACTGCTGTGGGCCATAGTTTGGCAGCCCATCCAGGACAGCACAATAGGAGGTCATACCACTTTTACTGAAACATAAGTGAGCTTTTCAAAAATAAAAGCGGCCTGGTAGAGAGCTACAGCTTTATATTCTGTCATTTTGTATACCTCACTGCATAAATTCTGACCAAATTAAAAAAAAAATAAAACACACACACAAAAAACTTAAATATGGTCTTAATTCCTTTTTATTTTTAAGAGAAGGAATTTCAGTATTGGCTGTAATCCCTGAGAAATGAGAAACACACACTGCTAGTTTACGGGTCTCTGCTGAATGTTGATTTTAACCTACAAAGTACTTCAGCTCATTAGCAGGTGATTCAAATGCTGCTTGTGCTGTACTGAAAGCAAAGAGCACCTTTTGAGAAATACATGCTAATGCAAACTGTAAACACTTGGATTATTTGGGATTTACAGAAACAGTATTCCTCACGGACTCCTTCACAGTTTGGCGAACCAACTCATGACACGCTGGATGCTGAACTATTCTTGCTGTGTCCTTTCAGAAATTTCAGGCAAATAAAATGCATATGTATGTGCTATATGTTAGGTGACCATGTGGGATATATCTGAGATGTTGTCTCAGTCTGTTTCCATCTTGAAAAAGCAGGATGGGTATGTTACCTCTGGACATCTGCCCTGCCTGTGGCTGCTGGCTCTGCTGGACCAGGTGATTAGTTAATTCGAGCCAGGCTCCTCCTCTTCAGTGGTTTGATCAAGGCTCTTCCTTCCTTGATAATTAGTAAACTATAAAAAAATTACTGTAGTAAATTCTGCATTTGAGTACAAATCTTGAAGTCAATTATTTGTACCATACCCCAGTGAGAAAGTGCACAATTTCTGCAAATAATACATTTCTGGTTTCACACAGCATCGGACCCCAGCTGCAGCTAGCACGGCTCTCAGCCAGGAGCAGGGCAGATACTTTTTGCATCCCATTCACAGGAACTTGATGCTGATATTGTTTTTTAATTTTCAAAAAAAAAAAAAAAAAAAAGTGCTGTTTTTATTTTTTTTTTAATTTTCAAATTTTGTTCTATATATATGAAACTTCCTTCTTTCAACTGTTGTTATAGGAACAAAGGTTTAAATTACATGCAGCCATGAATAAACAAACACTGAATTCTGTTGAGTTTACAGAAAGCAACCTCAGCATATAAAACTGTAATTAACATTGTCCCTCCTTGCACCATTTCTGTGGGGCTTTGCTTTGGGAATTGTACAGAACTGCAAATATAAGCGCTTCCTCAGTTTCTTCTTAGAGAAATATTTCTGAATGCTCTTTGAACTGTATGTTAAATATTGTTCTGCTGTATTGAGGCTGTCACAGGAACATGAAGGACAGATTACAGGGTGCAATTATCCACAGCAGGCCTGAACAGAAAATAAAAATTCCGTTTTGTGAAAAAAAAATGTAAAATTTAGAAGACTGTTGGTTTGTTTTCTGTATTGGAAAGAAAATAGGCTTTTCAAGATGTTGTTCAAAATATAAGGGATATAGGTTAGCAAAGAGAGCAGATTTCTGGGGTATAAAATATTCCATTTCCACCTCTGCTGGCAACAAGGTGGAACAGAAGTAGAGCATCGCTCTGACATCCAAGCTGGATATTCAGCCTCCTGCATCTCTGCTCACAAACTCCTCATGGAACCAAGAGATATTTCCTCAGAACTCTGTCTTTGCAAAAACTTTTGTTAAAGGTAGTCAACATTTTCTGAGCCAAATTCCCTGTTTCTGTGTCATTTCTGATACTCAAGAATTGCAGAATGTATGAGGGCTGCTCTGAAAATAATGCCCCCTATTTTATTATGTTAGCCCACAGTAATCTTGATCAGAAGTGGATGTTGATGATATAGTAGTAGAGGTTGAAGCTTCCCACCAGTATTCCATTACATCTTGTTGCCATGTGATAGATGACAACAGAGAGACAGTCTGACAAAACAGTGTCTGACATCGAAGTGCAGATGAAGCAAAGGAGTTTTACTGAACTCCTCCATGATGTAAAAATTGCACTCATTGACATTCATCAATGCTTGCTGAACGTTTGTGGAGACCAACCAGTGGATGTGAGCGCAGTGAGAGGTGTGTTTCAGCAGTGGTGACAGTGATGTGAAAGACAAACCACATTCTGGATTGCCATGCACAGATGTCAAGCCACAAAATGAAGATTGTTTTGACCAGCTCATCCACAAGAATCAGAGAATTATTATCATGTAACTGTGTACGGAGCTGAATGTCAACTTCAGTGCACTAGAAATAATGGTGGCAACACTGGAATACTGCAGTGTTTGTGCCAAATTGTTCCCACAAATGCTCACATGGGAACAGAAAGAACATTGCATATGGTTTGTCAGGACCTACTGAACCAATACCAGGCTGAAGGTGACAGTTCCCTGGATCTCTCATTACCAGTGATGAGATGTGGTGTCACCACTATGAGTCAGAGTCAAAACAGCAGTCCTTGGAATGTGAATTCCCCATTAAAAAAAAAAAAAAAAGTTCAGGAAACAACCTTCAGCAGGAAAAGTGATAGGAAAGGGGTGATCCTGACATCCTGCCTTTCCTAGAACACGGACAAACCATCAACTCTGTCTGCTAGACCACAACACTGTCTAAGCTGAAGGACCTAACTTCCAGAGTCAGGCCAGAGAAGAAGACAACCTTGCAGCATGATAATGCCAGGCTCCATGCCAGTTTGAAGACTGTGGTGCACATTGCCAGTCTTGGCTGGACCACCGTGTAGTCTGGATTCAATGCCTTTTGACTTCCATCTGTCCAAGCTGATGAGAGGACTGAGTGTGCAGCATTTCCCTAGCTACAACATCATCATAGCATCGTAGTGGGTAACATTCTCTGGTGCAGATTTTTACAAGCATAGCATACAGGCTGTTGTTCATCTCTGGCAAAAATGGACAAATAATGGTGGTGACTATGTTGAAAAATAATGTTTTGTAGGTGAGAATTTGCTCTATCAAACAGTGTTATTGTGCTTTCTGTATCTGTTGTAGTTCCCATGAAAATAAATAGGAAGCATTTAATTATTTATTTATTTATGGAGCAACTTAAGTAGGTTTAGTAATCATAATAATTATAAAGGGGAAGGAGCCTTACTGTCCTGCAGTGTAAGACTCCAGTTCAACCTAATACAGTGTATTCCACTATTGACTTTTCTATTTACAGAGTTCATTAGTAAATAAGGGTTCTTTTCCTCTTCGGTATAAATAATGTGGTAGCTGGTGCATTGTGCCTCTCTTCCCTTCTTTCATTTTGGGAATGTAGGAAATACCTGTCTCAAAAGAAAAATATGTCATTGAGGTCATTGTGTATGAACAGGGACAGCTGCAGGTAGCTTCGCCTGCCTCACTTTCCTCTCAAAGAAAACACAAAAGCATCCCTCATATGAGAGAGCAAGGGAAGCTCATGTGTGGATTATCCCCATCTTGCTCTGTGCCAAAAGCACTCTGAGGTGAGACATCTGAAAGAGCCCAACACTTTGGGCAGAGAAGCTTATTGTTATTCAGAGTGACTAGTACTTTTTACATTCCCAACACAGAATAATAGAATAATAGAAAGTCTTAGGTTGGAAGGGACCTTAAAGCCCATCCAGTTTCAGCCCCCTGCATGGGCAGGCCTACCACCCACCAGATCAGGCTGCCCAGGGCCCCATCCAACCTGACCTTGAGCACTGCCAGGTATGGGACATCTTCTCTGGGCAGCTGCGCCAGTGCCTCACCACCCTCTGAGTATGGAATTTCTTCCTAACATCTAATCTAAATCTCTCTTTTTTTTAGTTTGAAGCCATTCTCTCTTATCCCATCACTGTCTGCCCATGTAGAAAGTTGGTTTCCTTACTGTTTATAAGCTCCCTTCAACTACTAGAAGGCTGCAGTGAGATCTCCCTGGAGCCCTCTCTTCTTCAGGCTGAACAAGACCAGCTCCCTTGACCTTTCTTCATAGGAGAGATGCTGCAGCCCTCTGCACATCTTCATAGCCCTCCTCTGGACCCGCTCCAACAGCTCTGCATCCTTCCTGTGCTGGGTACCCCAGGCTTGGATGCAGTACTCTAGATGATATTGTATGAGGGCAGAGTAGAGGGGAACAATCACCTCCATTTCCCTGCTAGCCACCCCTTTTGATACAACCCAGGATACTGTTGGCCTTCTGGGCTGCAAGCACACACTACTGGTTCATGTTGAGTTGTTCATTTATGAGAACCCACAAGTCCCACTCTGAAGGGCTGCTCTCAATGAGTTACTCTCCTTGTCTATACACATACCTTGGATTGCCGTGACCCAAGTGCAACACCTTTCACTTGACGTTGTTGACCCTCACTAGGTTCACAGGGGCCCACTTCTCAAGCCTGTCCACGTCCCTCTGGATGGCATCCCTTCCTTCTGCTGTGTCAACCACATCACTCTTGGTGTCATCAGAAAAGTTGCTGAGGGTACACTCAATCCCACTGTCTATGTCGTTGATAAAGATGTTGAAGAGAACCAGTCCCAAGATGGATCTCTGGGGACTCTTGTCACTAGACTCCACTTGCACATACAGCCATTGACCACAATCCTTGCTGTGGCCATCCAGCCAATTCTTTATCCATTGAGTAGTAAATACATCAAATCCATATTTCTCCAATTCAGAGATAAGAATATGGTCCAAGGCTATGTAAAAGGCTTTGCCCAAGTCCGGGTAGGCAACATAAAGCAGTAGGCTTCATGAATAGGATTTGCTATTAGTACCGTGCATCTTTCTACTGTCATTCTGTTTCTCTTTAATCACATAAGTTAGGGCCTGTTCCTAAAAATGAACCCAAAAAGTGAACAGATCTTCATATCTGAGGATAGAGGTGTATCTGCTGTCTCTAGCACATGTACTGCTACTTTGGATGTCCATGCTCGTTAAATCGAATTTAGATCCGTGTATCATCCTGTCATTTCTTATGTAGAGAAGAATTTCAAGAGTCATGTCAGGGATAAATGTATCCAAATGCACTGTTCAATCAAGAACGTCTGCATCTCTGTCATGCCATCACCAAGAGATCGCTATTTATCTTTACAGACATTGTTTTCACTTATTTTTCTTTAAGTGCCAGTTATTTATGTTGTAGAACTTTCTAGTTTCCATTATAATGCTGCCTAAAAGGAAAGGATCCCTGGAAACCTCCACAATCTGCATCATTCATGACCTCAAGTTGTTTCCTGGGTCATCAAAGAGACTGTTTTAATTGAGCTAAATAGAGCATACAAAAGATCAATGGAGCATTGTGAGATTTTGTCATGTAAGTTAAAGTAAGCACAACCATGTTATTCTGTGCTTGTCTTTGGCCCAAGAGACCCATTTTCAAAATTGTATTTTGATTATATTGCACATTACCTTTAAAATGTCTGCACAACTAAAATAGGGTTAGGTTAAACTCTGCTTCCATTAACATATTTATATTTGTGTCATAAAAGCTTTTCAGTGACGCTAATCTTGCTAATTCCTGTGTAAATGACTGACAGTTTTAAAGGAGGATTTTCAAGCAGGCACATTGTTAGTCTGCCACAGCTTAGGTCAATAAGAAAACTGGCAGCTCTTAAGAAGATCTAAAAATACATTTTGAAATAGTGTGAATGGTTAAATTGATAAGCAGACTGCTAAATTGTTGAAATGGCAGTTTTTGAAATTTTCATACTCCACATTGGTGGTAGAGATTGTTGCTGCAAGAAGTGGACAGGAAATGGCTTTGTCATCCCTCAAAGGCTTCAAATCTTAAATGTTTTCTCATTCTCTGAATCACTCTAAATGACTGGATTATCAGATATTAATGATTCTAAATATTGCACTGCTTTACTGCCTTACATCTTTGAAATACTTCATTATGAATTAAAACTTCAATATGAATAATTATGTATTAGACCAAAATAATGTACAATTTTTCAAGTTTCTATTAAAATATTTTAATCGAGTTTTAAAGAAACCAGTGTTTTCATGATAAAAACATATTTTCAATAGAAATATTTAATTGAAAAACTCTGCAGCAGCTCTTTTAATTATCACTGAATAAAAAATAAGAAGAAAAACTGACAAAGATCAAATCATCGCACATTAGAAGAAACCCAGCAATTTTTGTTTCATATTCTGTTCATGTACTTGTTAAAAGTGTAACCCTAAACACTCAAGAAGATGAGAAGAACATTTTTTGTTATTACCTACATATTTAATGGCTGGCATAGTAGATATGGAAGATGTGCTTTTTCATGTTTCATTCCTCTGTCAACATTCTATTACGCAATATCAACAGAAGGCAGTTATGTTTCAAACATTTTCCTGCCAGAAAAATAATGAAGTAATGGAACAACAAAGCACTAAATATTTAGTAACAGCATTAAAAGCTTAATTTTTTAAGTAATTTTAACTTTTCTACCAATTTGTTTATTCTTATGATTTATATTACTTTTGTTTTAGACTGAATTTAAAAACTAATATTGAATAAGCAAGTACATTTCTCAGTACCTCATTTTGAAAAGTGCATTGTGTTGATTTTATTGTACTTTCTTACAGTAGCAACAGATACTGCTTTCTATAAAAATGAACTCCTAGAACATGTTTTGTTTGAATTTATCAGTAACGTGCTGCTGCACATTCTCTGCCCACTGTTGACCTCTCCAGGTGGGACATATTAGGCGCTGTCATTGGTACTGAGTGTGGGACATTGGAGTCTGGCTCGTCGATGGTATTTCTCAGAGATGGAGAAAGAAAAATATGCACTCCGTATATGGACACTACTGGATATGGGAACTTGCGATTTTATTTCAGTATGGGTGAGTGTGTATTCCCAATAAAATAGCAGTGGGATATGTGAGATTTAGATTTCACAGTGCACGTAAGAAATATTTTAAACATTCCTTGGAAAAGGATGGCTCAGATTCATCATAGTTATGCACCTACAAGGATGTAAGACAGACAAATCTTGGACTGGGGGTCTGCTCTTCTGATGTTCACAGAAATGTGAAAACATGGTGGGCACACAAATACCCCTCCTAAAAATATTCTTCCAGATATCACTGACTTTCAGGCCTTTCTTAGCCAGGTGGGGCATTCTGGGTTTAGTAGCTTAATAGACTTCTTTCCATGGATATATCTAGCCAATTTGACTGGTATAAACATTTAGTTCCAGATTAAAACAGCTACATGAAGGTGTCTCCAAGTGAGGTCAGTGTCTAATTTTCCTCTGTAATTAGAGGTGTGATCAGTAAAGTTACTGCAAAAATGCATTTTGTTCAGCATGAGACCCTTGTGCTAGACCAGCTGAGCTTTTCTCTGGATTCCACTGACTGGGTTGGATATCCCTTGATACAAAAGGAAGCTTACACACCTGCTGCACACATAGCTGTGGGCTTACCCTTGTTCAGTCCTCAAGCAGGATTCACAATGCAAACACAGGCTGTTGTTGCTACTGGAAGTGTCCAGGAGTACCTGAAAAGTCAACATAGCGCTGGCAGATATAACTGGGGACTTGGACAGCCACAGCCTGCTGGAGCACCTTCTGCTCAAAAGCCTTTAGTTTGTCACTGTATTCAAAAGCATTTTGTTCTAATATATTTAGACCATTCACCATTATAGCCTTGGAGAAGGCCTCTGTGTATCATCCCTTTTGGAAAGAACTGATGTGGTGCTAGCATCTTCTCTGGACTTTCCTTTTAGAATGAAGTGCAACTTCAGTGATTTACTAGGACTAAAAAAGCACCTAGGAGCAAACTTGTGCTGTCATTGTTCCTTTCCACTGTACAATTGATCAGTACAATTGCATTAGTTTGGTGTTGTAACTAAACAGAATTCCTATGGACATTGTGGCTATCATTCAGTACCTTACTGTGTTTTTCCACAACTTTTATTTTGCACATAAAGGAAATTGCATTATGTTATTCTCTCAACACCATGTTTAGAGTAGGTGAGGATTTTTGTTTAAAGGTAGAGAATAATAAAATAATAACAGAGGAAGCAGATACTAAACTTATGACCTCCAGAAGCTGCCTTCTGAATCAACAAGAAAAAACACCCTGTATTTAATGAGTGGAAGGCCTCATGTTATGGCTCTAAATTGTTGTACATCTCCTCTGTGTTATGTGAATTACCAGTAACACACAGGAAGAAGAGAATGCAATTTGCCAGTTCTTCCAAGCATTACAGCACCTGCAAGAGAAACAGGAAAGAAATTTGCTCAACCTTCTGAACCTAGGGGAGAAGCTGTCAGCACATACAGGCACAGAGAATAGTATGTTATCATTAGAAAATGTATTTTGTTGTATTTGTGCATTAAGTAGATCACAGTTTAAACACTCCAGCAAGCAGAGAATTTGAATGAACATGTGGATATTTCTTACTTCAGTATATTAAGCATCAAAAATGCACATCTTATGTAGCTCTCTAGATTGCTTTGCCTATCCCATTCCAGGAGCTGGGCATCTTTAGTGAAAAGACGTAGAGAAGTACTTTATTTATGCAACCTTCCTACTTTATGGATAGTTCAAAGAAACTTCCTCATCCTGTTTTTTTCTGTTTTTTTTTTTTTTTTTCCCAATACCTGTGATACCCATAGTGTACAGGAAAATGACAGGCTTCCTGTTTCAGTTACAGATATTCTCTTTTAAAAATCCTTTCCAGAACACCAGACTAGTTTGGCGATGTCCATTTTGTAACTTCTGTGTCATACTCATTGCACAAACTTGCCAATATATCTGCTCTTCCAGAGAAGGTTATTAAGTGTTTTTAGATTCTACCGAAGATACCTGAAATCCTGCCTCATTCCAGTGAGATTACCATATCACACACATGCTTTAACATCACACATTCTGTGTGATACAATAGATTCAATTCATCCTATGGAGGATATGGTATAGACAATAGAAAAAGCAGCACAATGAGTAAGATTTGCAGCAGTCTCTCCCCTTTCCTTCTGAGAGCAAGTTCTCAGCTGCCAAGCGATCAGATGAGAATTATTTGAGGTCCTCATATATGGTGTGTGGCTGCATGGGGTGAGTACTAGGCAACAGTTTGCTGATCTCCTCCAAACAGGCAAGAACTCAGAAAGCAGAACATTTCTATGTAAACAGGATTTGAAACATACAGATAGAAGCATTGCTCTAGCCACAGCATTTTGTATTTAAATTGTTTTGATAAGCAGATAAAGAGAGTTGCTTGAGGTTTTCATAATTGTCAATTCCCTTGATCTCTGACATGGTGTATCAGATCAAGTAGTTCTTATACAGTATGTCCTTAGGGCTTGTGTTCTTTTGTTTCATATCTTAAGTTAAACAGCATCTGATAGTAGTTAATTTTGTAAGTTTGTCTTTGTAATATGATCCCACTTTTCAATAACAAGGACTTCAGTTAATTTTTTTCTCCCTTAAATGCGTGTTGTACAGGGGGAAATTGTGATTCCGGAGAATCCCATGAAAATGATGTCATCCTTTATGCGAAGATTGAAGGCAGGAGGGAACACATAGCTCTTGATACCCTGACCTACGCTGCTTACAAGGTAAATCACCTAAAACAAAGTATATGGATAGGATGGATAGATCAATCTCAGGGGTGTGTAGTGATAGGACAAGGAGTAATTGGCCTAAAACTTGAACATAGGAAGTTCTGTACAAACATACAGAAGAAATTCTTTACGATAGAGGTGATGGAGCACTGAAACAGGTTGTCCAGAGAGGTTGTGGAATCTCCTTCTAAGGAGAAAATCAAAACCCATCTGGATGCCTACCTGTGCGACCTATTCTAGGGAACCTGCATTAGCAGGGAGGTTGGACACAGTGATCTCTTGAGGTCCCTTCCAACCCCTGTGATTGTGTGATCTATTTTTAAGCCATATCATTGGTGTTGTATGTTGAATTTCACATGGGCAAATATGACCTGCCCCATCATATAATTCATACATAGCTCTTGCAGTGAAAAGATGCCTTTGCGACACAGCTCTACAGTTGTTGCTGAGCAGTGCTGCATGTTGGCTAGTACTAGGATAACAGACAAATGGGCAACAGACAAGAACACCCAGTCATCAGCTGAGAATTGTGCCGATTATGTCTCCTCACCAATAATTACTCTTCTCTCCATTCAAGGTCCTGCCAGCCACAGTGCAATACGCAGGAGCTTTGTCCTGAGTGGGTCAATCCTGGTGGGCTCAGTGGCTGGGAGGAGAGTTATTCAGGAATGCCTGCTTGCCTTTCCTGCACCTGGCACAGAAAATTACACATTTTATTACCTTTTCTTTCCATTTTAAATACCATAATGTGCCCTTTGGAGACAGAGCAAAAATTAGTGTACAGGTACACATGTAATGTGTAGACATGTGGATGTGTTACAGTTTCAAATGCAATATGTTTATATATTGTGGAGGAAATTTGGTGGTAAATATGCAGCTGATTTTAGCCACAGATCCATGTGCATTTTCACTGCAACTTAAGCATTTAGAGAAGTGATGTTTATAGTTACAGTGGGGTTTGACCTGAATTTGGTTGAGTCATTTGCATTGTTTCATTGTACATAGTTTCCCTCCTCTCCTGGTTCTGTGTGAAACATAGGGTAGGACTTTTTCAAAACTAAGGAAACTGTAATTGTAAAATACTAAAACATTGATTGGAGAATTCAGGGAGAGACAGGATCTGAAATTACGCTGAATTCATTGTGAAGCTTTTTTTAAAGCAAGCAGTTTTAAAGCTTACATCCTCCTTTGACATAATAAAGGTCTAATTGCATTCCTTTCGGACAAAGGCTGGGCTTCATAAAGCAATGCTTTCATGTATTTCAGCATTACATCCTCCCCACACACGTCTGTGAACTCACACGGTTACTCTCTTCTCACGTACTCAAACCTGCAGTTACACTGCATTTATTCTGTGAGCTGAGAGACTGCAGAACAGGTATCCTCTTCCAGATGAACAGTCATACAACAGACCCATTTGTTTCAGAACACAGAAGATACAGTCTTTCCTACTGTGCCTTTACAACCAAAATGATCCCACTAAGCTGATAAGCAGAACTGGTACCCAGAATGCCAATAGCTATGCTGATACTATAAAATATTTATTTGAGTTCTTCTGTAGAAAACAGGTGGCTAAAAAAAAAGTTAACAAACAAGCAGAGAAATGGTCATGTTTCATTCAGTGTATCTAAAGCCACTTCTCTATTTTAAATAGGACTTTTCCATGTAAGCTTTTTTTCATATCACTTCTTTTATTTAAGCCTGATTTAATTTCTTTTAAAGGTTCCATCTTTGGTTTCTGTTGTCATTAGTCCGGACCTGCAGACTCCTGCAACCAAGTTTTGCCTGAAACAGAAGAGTCACCAAGGCCACAACAGGAATGTCTGGGCTGTGGATTATTTCCATGTCCTTCCAGTGCTCCCTTCCACAGTGACTCACATGATCCAGTTTTCCATCAATTTGGGTTGTGGAACGTATCAGCCTGGTAACAGGTACAACAGGCGAGATTTCTCTTTCAATTATTAGCATTCTGGTACATTATTTTTTTTACAGAATCTATATGAGTATTTGTGGGGGTTTGTGTTTTTATTTTTTTTCTCAGAAAGAATGAAGCCAACTAATGACAAGTATAAGCTGCTCAAAAGTGAATGTTTCTCCTGATTTCCACAGGCCCAGGCTGATATATCTCCCATGCAATAAAGAGTCTATTAAATAGCCTTCCAGGTCAAATTATACTTTTTGTAGTCCATTATTCTGAAATATGCCTATGATTTCAAACTGACATTTACTCCAGTTTCTAATGGTTATTGGATTCATTTCTTAATGAAGGTCGAATGTGTCAAAGACAGCAACCTACTGACCCCCAAAATATTATTCATGCCACAAGCATAAGTAATTCTTGTAGCAGTGGTGATAAATAGCACTTGTCTTTGAACGCCACCAGTGTGAGAACCTCACTGCTCACAGACTGACCACAAAATTCTTTTGTTGGCTGCACTTCCTTGAGACATTCAGTGAAGTTAAGGGGAAGTGAAAGAATGAAGTCATTTGCTTCTTTCTGTTTTATAAAATCATAGAAATGTTTGTGGAAAGTGACTTTCTCAGGTCATTTAGTGAAACTTTGCGAGATTACTGCCAGTATAGGTCAGGTCAGACAAGGCATTGCCTATCCATGACTTGAAAACTTCCATGCACAGACATACCTAACCTCTCTGGATGACCTGCATGAACAAAAAAGCTTTCCCTTATATCCAGTACTTTGGAACCATATCTTTATGGATATAATTCTCATTATTTTGCCTGCCACTATCAATGAGTCGTGCTCTGACCCCTGGGTGAGTGCCCTCTGCATCATCCCAGACTGCCCTTTCTCATCAGGCAGGGGTTGGCTCCCCAGCCCATCCTGGCTCAGTGTTTGGGGCCACAGATATCTTATTCAGCCTGAAGAAGAGAAGGCTCTGGGGAGACCTCATTCTGGCCTTCCAGTACTTGAAGGGAGCTTAAAAACAGGAGAGGGACTGACTTTTTACATGGACTGAAAGTGACAGAACAAGGTGGAGTAGTTTTAAACTAAAAGAGATGAAATTTAGATTAGATATTAGGAAGAAATTCTTCATTCGGAGGTCAGGGAGTCACTGGCACAGCTGTGCAGGGAAGCTGTGGATGCCCCATTCGTGGAGATTGGATGGGGCCCTGAGCAGGCAGAGCTGGTGGGAGGCATGGTGATCGGCACTGAATGATCTTTAAGGTCCCTTGCAACCCACACCATTCTGGGATTCTATAATTCTATGTTGGGATCTCAGTTAATAGAATTTCCTTCACAGTCACCATCTAAACCCTATATACATATGAGACTCTTTATCCTGATATTTTCTGAGGTTTAAGTTGCTGCATAGATTTTTCAGAGTAAGAGCCAAGAATTTAAAGTAGTTGTCTACATCTGCTTCCACATCTGTCCCCCATGGCATCTTTTTCCATCTGGAAAGAGCTGCATTATTTATTTGCAGTCCTAGCAGCCACGCAGGGCAACAGAATTCAAGAGCCAGCAAAACTGAAGGCATCACACTTATTTGTGATAGGAAGGGAAGGCAGGAACATTTTTCTACATAGGATGTGAAAGCTTTGCCTGCAAACACTCCTAGCTTTAAGCATACTGTATACAAAGTCTCCATCTTAAGTATTATGTTATCAAATGGGGATTAGACTATATTAAGAAAGATTAGTATTCTTTGTTCACATAAACTATCTCTGAAGCAGAAGTTTCTTCATAACAAAGGAATCACTAGGTCCCCGTAACCACTATTGGTATTTCCCAAATACAGAAGCATTTCCTATCTTCTGGTCTACAGCATTATTCATAATGCCTTCATTACTGCAAATGTGAGACTTGTTCTGCAGATATTCAGCAAATATAACCCTCCAAGGTATCAGTATGGTTAAATCTTAAATGAATTAGTCAAAAACTCTGTAAAACATTTCAATACACACAATATCACAGTGATGGTGTACTTTAATGAAGTAATATTATCAGCAAATTATAATGAAAAGGAAAAGTTATAATTTAGTATTGAATTTATGAATTATGACTTTTATAATGTTCCATTGATATTACTTAAAATAAAACAGAATATTACAAGCTAATTATGTGGTTGAAATTGCAAGAGTATTTTAGTAGAATACTAAGTCCTTAATAAACCCAGCACTTTTTACATTACTTTTTCAAGGGCTTCAGAATGTAAGATATTTAAAGATTTGCTAATACTCCAGATTCTAAACACTATTACGCTAAATATGAAAGGAAAAGGGGAGGGAAGATTTTAGTAATAGCTTTCTAAAATGTGATTTTCTGAACTTCTGAAAGTGTGGATTTTATAGCCTTTTTTCATAGACTCAGTGGATGCTGTTATGGATTTTCTGCTTCTCTAGTGTCATTATCTGCACACAGATGTTTGGGTTTACTGCTAGTTGAGGAAAGCAGAGAAGAGCAGGTTTTCCTGGAAAATCTGGAGTTTTTTCATACAATTACAACCCTATGGCTCACAAAACTCACCACTGAATGCTCCAGGCTCTGTGATGTGGAGGAAGCCTCCAAAGAACATTGAGAATGGGCAGCAAGAAGGCTCCTGCATCTCCTGGGCCTCTGCCTGCCATGGGGCTTTTGAAGGATGCCTTCCCCAGGTTCCTTCCACCCTTGCAGTTCTGTGCCCAACCTGGCCATTCTCACTGTTCCATATTTCTTTTCTGATCTCCGTTTAGCCATGATGAGAGGAGTCCAATGGAGTTAATGTTTGTCATCAATGAAGGGGAGGAGACAACCAGAGCATGAGTAACTACTGTTTTAACACCATTAATAGCTGGCAATTATCAGAGTCCTGTGCTCAAATATTTCTGTCCAAGTTTTTTCATTATTTTTGAAACCACACTCAGTATGATTCTAGATGAGATACATAACAGCAACATCAGGTTGCTTTAACACAGCATAACACTGTCTAGATGGTGTCCGATCAAGGACTAAGGACTATGAGAGTCCTGAGCATCTGTTTTTTAAACATTGCCATTTGTTTCGTGTTTGTATTTTCAGGATTTTTCATACTGAAGATCCACTCAATATTATTTCAGATCGAGGGGTCTGTAGTGGTGTTTCTGCTTACCGGTCTCTGCCAGGTATGCTCACAAGGCCTTTCTTCTTTCTTTCCTTCACTGTGTTACCAGCGTCAGCTTGGAATTTTCAACCAACCATGGCCGCTCCTGGTCCCTGCTCCACACCGAGTGTTTGCCTGAGATATGTGCTGGGCCCCACCTTCCCCACAGCACCGTCTACGCCTCTGAAAACTACAGCGGGTGAGAGTGTTCTCTGCAATCCTAACTGAGATGCAGGATTAGAGAAGGAAGTGAATTATGGGTGACAGGAGAAAGAAGCGGAGCACACAACCCTGTATCATCTTTCATTTTTGACCAGCTGAGCACAGCAAGGGAGGAGTGTTCTGGTCTTCCTGGCTGCCCAGTAATGAAATTTGAAAAATATGAGACTGCTTCTGTTGAATAATATTTTTTTTTCCTGATGCTATGGATAAATTACAAAAAGAAAAGGGGAAGGGGGGGAGGGAGACTGCATGCTTGCAATTAAAAGAAAAGTTATACTCTGTCAAAGCTGCAGAAGTTTTCTTTTTAGTCAGAGGAGCCATCAGTCAAAGCCATATTTACATCCTCAGACACCTTTTCTCACCCAGAATACTGATGCTGGGTTACACTGCAGTGCATCCCATGTGCTTCAGCAGACGAAGTATCTTCAGTACTGGTCTGACTGTGAAATGAAACTGTGCCACCTTGTCATTCCATGGCTTCCCAACTTCCATAAACACTTCAGAGCCATGAATATGACCATGAGAAGAAAATGTAGCTGAAGCACAGCATGATGTAGTGACCTCATTTCTGTGTCATCTTCATAGCAACTATTAGACCTGGTGTGTGCAGCAGGTCCAGACCCTGTGAATGGCATGAGAAACAAGGCCCAGCTGGACAGTGGGCCACTTCCCATTCCTAGGGGTTTCTACCCAACAGATTTCAGCTGCACTGAAAGGTTGAATTCAGTATGCAATTTAGGTGATATTCACTGGGATACAGAAATTGCTATAGCGATATAGGTGAAGATCCTTACTGACTTCAGATATTCATAAAGGGGGAAACAAAACTGCTGGGCTTAACAATCTGGTAATTAACACTCATATATTGTGTGAAAATATCACAGGCCATGCTCTGTTGTATTTTCATTTATACTTTCTAAAGCCACAGTAACTTACTTGATTCACTGAGCAGAATTTAGAATTAAAAATTCTCAGCAAGCTTTTGCAGTGCAAGCAAACACAGTCAATCACTTAATAACTAGCAGTGTAAAACATTAGAATTTGTGTTATATGTATTTCAGGTGGAACCGAATAACTACTCCTGTTCCCAATGCAGCATTAACAAGTGACACCAGGATTCGCTGGAGGCAAACAGGACCCATCCATGGAAATATGTGGGCGATCGATAACAGTCAGTATTCTTATCCACAGTAATGCTACAACAGAAGAACACATTTTTATATGCTGCTCCAAGTAAATATTTTCCAGAATCAGAGATCACATGATTCTCAGTTTGTTAAATTTGTTTTCTTCTCATGTTCGCTCAGTAACAAGTGCATTTAAAGCCAGAGGGAGATTCTGTCATTTGAAAAGACAATAGACTAGTAGATTATTCTTTTTATTATTATTATTTTAATTGAATGCTTTCCAGGAAAAGATATAGGTGGCAAGCACTTAATATTTAGTCCAAATTACATAAATAGGTACTACACTGTACTATTAAGGACACATACTGTGCTAGCCTAAGCAGCATTTACAGCATCTGAGACATATTTTTTCCTTCTGGATACAGAAGACCTTCATAAAGCAGTGCTGCTACCAAAGTACTGACAAAACTTACATTGCTTACAGTGCCTTAAGGGGAAGGACCATCTGTTACAGGGATTATGTCTTCTTTAGGAAATGATTTTTCCCCTATCTCTTTTTTAAATGGATGTAAAGAACTGAGAGGAGCTTACAGTTATTCATATAATTATAAAACTTACTGTAGAGGATAGTATAGGAAAAATTTAAAGCACAGATAAATACGTAGGAACACATGATAAAATTCATAAATGGTATTAAAAACAGAAATAAGTATGAAGGAAAGGACTAAGTGTGAGCAGGTGCAAAGTTTTTTGCTTGCTCCTTAGCCTCAAATGTTTTGGGACCATGTAAACAACATTCAGAATTTGTTTTGTTAGATACATGAAGTATTACATAGTTAAAAATGTAATAAAGATTTACAGTGATGCACAGTAGGCTTGTGAAATTTTGTAGTGGTTCCTAATTAGGTTTGATACGGAGCCTGGGAATAGTAAATATCATTACATTTTGCAAAATTCTTAAAATAGATTCATGCCTACTTTTGGTAAGAAAACGCTTGAAGCTGCCTCAGGAGTGCAATGCCACAAATGAAAGTTTTTCACAAAAAGTAATGACTGTTTCTCTCTTAATCACCTTGATGGCATGTGGCACTATCTTGATGTTTTGGTTGAAGTATTAATGCTTTAAACAAGATGATTTGCATCAAGATGAAAATAAAAAAGAACGGGAAAATATTGATATTTATATATAAGAAAGTGAACATCTGCAGAGATGAGTTGCTACCTAACAAAATGTAGAATATTACTGCTGGAGAAATTTACAGAAGTTTACTGAAACAAAAGCAAGATAAAATCCAAGGATTTAAATCCTTTACAACAGAACACAACAAGACTTTGAATATTAATGTACAATTCATATATCTGCACTACCTCTGCTTATAAAACCAAATAGTGAGAGCTCTGGCAAAGGATGCTGCGTGCTCAACTGTGCACCATCACAGAGGCACTTTTACTAACCATCTGCCTACAATGTGCTTGCTCCAGATTTTGGTTGAGATGTAGAGCTACTTCTAAGGGAACAAAGTGTTAATGATGAACGCCTTCCTGAGGTTTTGCATG
This sequence comes from Gallus gallus, assembly GCF_016699485.2. Lineage (NCBI taxonomy): Eukaryota > Metazoa > Chordata > Aves > Galliformes > Phasianidae > Gallus > Gallus gallus. Next base: position 13,337,000 of record NC_052532.1, on the reverse strand, counting down.
CCTCTTTTGGTAGATACTAGTGGAACTGAAGCTTTAGAATGCATTGTAGAAAAAGACTTCATAAATATTGGCAAGCCACTGAAATTCTTGAAGAGAGAGTAAAAATGTCAAGGATTCTGCACTCTGACTTTTAGCTTCACAACTGTTTCTTCTGTGAATTAAGTTTTAAATGCAATCTGGAAGCTGGCCATCTCTTAGAAACTCTGGAAAACTGCCAGTTTTCATAAAGCTTTTTTTATAGTAAAAGACATAATTACATCTTTAACCCTTCTACTTTCACCACCCCCTCAAAGAGACCTCAAAGGAGACAAATAAATCAAACAGCAGAATTTTTGCACACTGAAAAGTGAGAAAATCTAGAAATTGAATGAAGTCCGATAGGGAGTTCATTACAAGGAGTGACTAATGGAGATTTACAGTGTCTGCCAGGGTGTACTGATGCATTGCTGTCACAGAATCATAGAATGGCTTGGGTTGGAAGGGACCTCAAGAATCATCAAGCTCCAACCCCTCTGCCACAGGCAGGGCCACCAACCTCCATATCTAATACTAGACCAGGCTGCCCAGGGCCCCATCCAACCTGGCCCTGAACGTCCAGGGTCGGGGCATCCACAACCTCTCTGGGCAGCGGAATAAGTATTGTTTGTTAAAGATTATTTCAAATTGCTTGTTATTTGGGTGATGTTCCAGAAGTCACAGTGCAAGTAGGTAACTCCAATGCTCATTATTCCGCAGGAAGGGTAACACTGAGTCTAAGGCTGCTTGTTGAAAGAATATTGCCCCCCAAGTTCTTGTTTTAGGCTATACTCAGATTAATGCATTTCTTTGTAATGAGATGCAGATTATACTGAGATTTGCTAATCTTTCCATCCCTCACATGATTCACAAGATATCAGTACTGTTGATTAGGAGTCACTGGGGGAAAATGAAATAAAAAAACAAATCTGAGATGTTTTTGAGTACATATTATTTGGAATTTTATTGCATTTGAAAGAATCAGTGAAAGTGCATGATATTTCCTTGTTACTTAGGACACATCATGGCAGATTCTAATTCCAATAAATGCAATGAGGTTAAATGACTTAGTTTCACTGAAAGAAGGAGTAGCTCGCCTTAAAAAATTGATGAGTGTACTGGAATATACTGGAATATACTAATACATATACTGGACTATATCTCTAAAATAAAATGAAGATAAAGGGAGGCAAGAAAATAGTCAATACATAGCAACTCATCATATGTTTCGACAATCCTAGAAAAATCAGGTACTTGATTTAGATCACTAGGACCTCAAGCCATAGGCAGACTTCACCCATTAAATAGTAAATTAGCCCTGAATGCCCTACATAGAGAGCAAAAGTCCATTACTTGTTTCTACAGAAAGGTACAGTGAAATGCATTTTGTTCTTTTGTAGACCTCTTTCAGTTAGTGGGATTCAGATAAATGCAATACCTATATGACAATACTTTCTTGTATTAATTATATTCAATTTATCACATAACATAATCCTTCATTTGACTAATTTCTTTTCTCTGCAGTTTATATTGGCCCATCTTGCCTCAAATTCTGCTCAGGCCGAGGACAGTGTACTAGAAACGGCTGCAAGTAAGAGTTATAATTCAATACTTGTGTTCAATTTTTGTCACATAGTTCACTTGAAGATCTGAAAGTTGAAGTGATTTCCATCCAAGCTCTTACTTTTTGAGATGACCAAGTATAAAATAACATACCTCACAGAATGCATAAAAGTCACTTGAGTGCTACAGATCAATCTTTCTAAACAGCAGCATATTTAATATTTTTTTTATAATTTTCTTCTGGGAAAGAGTCTAAGTTCCACTTCACCTTAAACTGTGTGACAGAGCCCATTGAAATGTCAGTGATGCATGTTTTATACTGTTTCTTAGAGGTGATTTGGGGCTGTATCATTTCTATATTAAATTTCAGAGAAGAATCTATGTAATATTGTATAGCCCAACAGACCTCAAGGACAGAAGGTCAGCACTCCATTTTTTTTTCTGGAAGTATGGCTTTTTTTAGAGTGTTCCAGATGAAAAGGAAAAGCAAGAAATGTTTCCCAAATTATAGTGTCACTATTTTTAGGTGTTGCAGGGAGTGTGACCCACAGGGCCTTCTGTTATGTTGCACAGCTGCTGGTAATCACATCTGACGCGCTACAGATAAAATCATTTGACATATGAAAAATTGTAAATTATGCCTGGAGTATTCTTGGTCTAAAAATGAATAGAAACATTTGTATATTGCATGTTAAATGTAAATTTTGAGTGGTTGGTGTTCAAAACTTTGATTTTTTTAAATGGAAAAATCAGTACTAGCTAGAAGCAAGGTGTTGGCTCACTAAATAAGGTCTAGAGAGGTTCTTGGTCCTCAGATTTGAGAGGGACTTTGTAGGTATGGTATCATCTGTTCTTGAGAGATTTCAGGCTTGTACTGGGCCGCTAACCACCTCTAAGAAAAGATGGGTCCAAGAAGAAGGCATTAACTACACCACTGGATCTCCTTCACCCCCAGATGTGACCCTGGCTTTTCAGGGCCTGCATGCGAGACGGCGTCGCAGACCTTCCCAATGTTCATCTCAGAGAGCTTCGCCAGCTCCCGCCTCTCTTCCTATCACAACTTCTACTCCATCCGTGGAGCCGAGGTCAGCTTTGGCTGTGGGGTTCTGGCCAGTGGCAAGGCCCTGGTGTTCAACAAGGACGGGAGACGGCAGCTCATCACTGCCTTCCTTGACAGCTCCCAGTCCAGGTGAGAGCAAAAGGGCAGCAGTGTGAGGTATGGAAACAGGGGAATTGTACTGTGACAGGAATTCCTCCCCTTTCAGAAATAGCCTTGTGTATTATTAAAGTGATCATTTAGCAGGAAGAAAAGTTTTTTTAAAAAACTTGTAGTGCCATAGTTTAATTCTGAGTTCATTGCTGTACAGCCTATTTCCATTCCCTGCTTTGTAAACAACAGAGCCCAAAATAGACTGGAGGGAAGTTATTGTACAGTGAGGCTGGAAAATATTAAATGTTAATATCAAACTTGAGTGTCAAAGCCAAGTGCTAATTAATTATTTATAAGGATGTGTTTATTTGACAGCTTGTGGCAGCTGATTAGATCCATTCACTATCTCTCCCTCTTCTTCAGTGCCTAATAAATAATTAAATGCTGTACTGATTGGCATTTTTAAAATGTATGTGCCACATTGCATTACTTGATAGTAAAAACAAAATCCACTCACAAAGGCGCATAAATGATATTTATCAAAATTTGTCTAAATTGAGAAGATCATAAATGAGCTAGTTAGGAACACAACCAAAAAAAAAAAAAACCAAACCACCATGTAAACGTTATCCTCAAATATATGTGTAATTCTGCTGCAGGTTCCTGCAGTTCACATTACGCCTGGGAAGCAAGTCTGTGCTGAGCACCTGCAAAGCTCCTGACCAGCCTGGGGAAGGAGTGCTGCTGCACTACTCCTATGACAATGGCATTACATGGAAGCTGCTGGAACACTACTCGTATCTGAACTACCATGAGCCAAGGTATATGCAAGAATGTGCTGAAGGGTGTTATCTGCATGCAGTTAATGCTGGTCAACGTAGTCGATGCAGTGCTGAGTGAAGACATTTGCCCCAACGTAGGTGCATGTTGCAGGAGTGGAGTGATGATCTTTTATTGCACACTGGAAGTTACTGTTCTCCCTAGATATGTGCTACTCTTCTGAGCACTACTAATTTTTGTCTGCTTCTATAAAAATCGAATGCAAGTATTTGGCAGCAGCCAAGTCTCAGGTGACATGGCAGAACAAGCAGTGGGGGACAAGGGGAAAGAAATTTACTTGTGGGAAATAGGGATGTGTCTCATCCCATGGAAGCATCCACTTGTAAAGAAAAATTAGCATAAATTATTTGTAGCTTTGAAGCCATAGATACCTTCACTACAACATCCTCTGGGATTAGGAGTTTGCAGGCAGCATAAAACAGCTGAGAAGAAATCCAGCCATGAGGGTCTCTCTGGGTCAGCAGGGAAGTAGCTCCTGCTCTGTTTAGGAAAGAGATTACATGACTGAGCCTGTGCTGGGGGTTGGGCACAGGGCCTGGGAGGAGCTGATGGTGGCTGTTCCTGGGAATTGCGCAAATCATAAAGAAGCCAAACAAAGGGCTCAGCTCATCTAGCAGCACCTGTATATGGCACCAGATTAGAGGGGAATGTATGGAAAATAGGAGAATATACTATCTACTGTTACATTTGTGAGACCATCCAAAAGTTTTCATAACACGCATGCAAAATTAGGAGTTTCTATAAGCATAACTGTATTACAAGCCCAGAACCACCCAGGCTGGCTCTGCTCAAACCTGCCCTAATCTGGAAGCAGTCACCCTCAGCAGAAAAGCCAGTGCATCTCAATGAAAGAAGATGCTCTACGAGTGGGCAAACAAAAGGTAGAACCAAGAGGAGAATCACAGGGCTCTCCTCACCACTCTTTTTCTGCCCGGAGACAGCTTTGTACCAGGCATTGCCAAAATGAGCTATCTTCATTTTGTTAATAAATCTATTACAAAATATTTTTAAGAATATTCTAATGGAAAAAGAAAACAGAACAATCAACCTTCTAATGTTACATACATTTCTCAGGATCAGTAAGAAATACTCAAAAATCTGAGAAGAATGACTGTATTTGGTAAAACTATCCTATATGTGGGCTTTAATTTCTGAAGTTTTAGGTGTTTCTGAAGGAAAGATCATACAAAACACTCATAAACCTTCAAAATATCTTTCCCCTATCTTTTATTGTAGTTACATATATATTTTATATGGCCTTGTTTCTAATTCGTAGATTCAAGATTATAACTGTAAGACCTTTATTTCCCTAAAGGTTTTTAATATATAGCACTATTAATTTTTTATAACAAAAAGGAAAATACACATTCTAGTGACTGATTTTAATGGAGTTCAAGATATCAGCGTAGTAAATTCTACTAGTGCGTGATACTTCTTTTCCTCTTTGCTGTTAAGTATGAAAGAATTTATGTTGTTCTCACAAGGCAAAGAGCTAAGCATAACATATGCGGATTATAAAGGTTTTGCCATGGGATATATAGAGAAATGGCAGACTACAAATGCGAAGGTAATGCTGGCAATAATTATGAAGAAGAACATGAAGAATACTTCACCTTTTTGTATTAAGTTGTCTAAAAATATCAGCATTTTTGGTAACGTAGATGAACTGCTATGAAGTTTGGCAATCAATCTGTATCCAGAAATTTAATTAATCTTCAGTCACACAAAAAATAATTACACATTTAATGTTCTGCTGAAAAGGTGCATTTAATCTGCTAACATTTGACAGCTGCATTTTTCTTCTCAGTAGAACAGCGGTGGCTTTTCAATATTAGGTATGCGCATAGCTTGAAAGAATAAGATCAGAGCAAAGGTCTCCCAGCTGGTTTTTAGGAAATCTAATGGTAGCTAGTAATGTTAGTAAGAACACTTTTCTTCTCTGCAGCAGAATAGTCATTAGCAGGGATCCCCCTCCCTCTCCATCTGTCTCCAACAAATCAAAGTCAGACAGGAGAAGCTGTTATAACTGGAGATGCAGTCAGGTTCTGCATACTAACATATGTGCCATATATAGTGGTTTGTACCAGTGTTTTTAAATTGTTTCTTTAATCCCCTGGGATGAGAAAATTATTTTAACATGCGTTAAATGTTTTAAAGTCCAATAGGTATATCAGCAGTGTATGACAATTTAGGATTTTCTGTAATTTACTGTCAGTGAGAATCAGTGTCCACATGGGAGAGTTTATGAGGGCTTAAGAGTGAAAAGAAAGTTGCAAGCATCAGTGACAGCCACAGATACAGAAATGTGTCCAAGGTTATATGGGAGTGTTATATAGCTCATGAGAGTGCCAGCTGCCTCCTGGCACATGCTGCATGCAGTGTTCTTGCTAGCCAGGGTGCCAGTTTCCTCAGATTTGCCCTACTGGCCAATGAAAGGCAAAGCCACCAGCTCCTTTCAGCATCAGTAGCAACTTAGAGTCAACGGTGCCTTTAAAAATTGGCCACAAAGTTGTAGCGTTGCTGCTTATCAGGGAATCCTTGACAGAAAAAAAAAGGTTAGCCTTCTGGATTTTTCAGATACTGGAGAGACTTAGGATTTAGTCTTTCTCTTAGAAAGGTATGAAATAGTTCAAGCATCTGTTTATTTGAGTGGCAAAATAAATGCATCTGCTACTCACTAAGCTTGTGCCCTGCTGGTCCGTTGCCATGGGGGCATGGCAGCATCTTCTCTGGCTGTTCCTTGACACTTCAGCCTATGAACAGCAGGAAGCAGCTCCTAGAAATGCCAGTCAGGACTTCTTGAGCCCTTCCCACTTGATTAAACAAGCCATTTAATTTTTCTTTCTAATTGCTTAACATATTTCTATTTAAAATCAATATGACATTATACAGGAGTACTATATGTTTACCCTTTAGAAGGCCAGTTTAGGAAGCCATTTTAGGAGTATGATTTTGCACTAAGAGTGCTGAAGGGACAAGACTTTCATAGGCACAGAACATAGCATTACAACAAGCAGCTTAGGAAGCCTTAAATCTGGAAGAAAAAAAAACCTTGGTTTTAAAGTATAAAATGATTTTTCCAGCTTACCTGATCAGTCATTTTACTCACATTTCCTCTGAAAGAGAAAGAAAAATATCAGCTACATGATGAGTTTGCCAATACTCTTTTTGCCAGCAAGTAATTGTACAGTGATGGAGACAAATGTCCCTCTTGCCATTTTTTCTACAGCTCACGTGCATTGTGTGGGGCAGTCTGGCCCTGGTGATTTATGGAGCTTTCAAGAAAGTGTCATTGCTGTAGCAATTAATGCACACTCCCTGCTGCTGTGTATGATAATTGCTCTTGGAAATCAGATATTACTCTTAATTTTCTTTGCAGTTTGTCAATTATAGGTTTGTTGACATAGGTGCCATGACAAATTGGGTGGCCTTGCATACCAGGAGAGCCTGTCCCTCACATCCAGTAATATCTTTATGCAACCACACGAGAAATGTGTGTGCCATAAAAGACTACACAACATCACACTGCCAACAAGATGAACTTTTCCACTTAAAAGTGTCAATTTATGGAGATGGGTTCTTCTAGGAGAACAAAAACACAGGCATGACATCAGTGCTGTGCAGAAACAAGCACAGATGTAAAGATGCATTTCTTCAGATCAGGATAAAATCTACTGTGTCTGAGAAGGTGGATGCAGAGTTTGTAAATCTTGGCTAGATGATCATTCCTTTGTCAGTCTATGCCTCTGACCTGCAGCTGGGTTTCTTCTAGCAAGGAAAATCAGCTTTGAAATTTGAACAGAGCTCTGCTGTAGAAGCAAAATTTACATCATTTTCTGTAAATTCTCTTCTGTGGCTTTTTTCACATGGCTGTCTATCAACGTTGCCTACCATGAGAACTAATGATTCCCCTGTGCCTGTCATTATACCAGTAGAAACTAAGGTACTTATGGGATGCATTTAACCTATGACTTTTAGGGTCATTAATAAGTAACCAAAAAAAAAAAAATTCCCCGTGGAATTATTGCCAATAGCAAGACTTTCAACAATAATTTTGTTTCATTTTTCAGAATAATTTCAGTGGAGCTGCCAGAAGATGCAAGACAGATTGGCATTCAGTTCAGATGGTGGCAACCATATCACTCTTCTCAGGGTGAAGACGTGTGGGCAATCGATGAAATTGTTATGACCTCTGTGCTTTTCAATAGCATTAGTCTGGACTTCACCAACCTAGTTGAGGTCACACAGTCTCTGGGATTCTACCTGGGAAATGTTCAACCTTACTGTGGCCATGACTGGACTCTTTGGTGAGAGCTAATTCTGTTCTAATTTTGTTTCTTTTGTCTATTTGTCCTACTAAGAACTAAATGATTGTTGCATGTGAGTCATTTTGGCAGCTATTCAGAGTAATTGTGTTTCACCATCACATTATGGACAAAACTACATTCACTGATCTAATTGCAATTAGAAGTTAGTTTTTACACATCATTGCACTGAGATTTAGGTTTGATGGGAACTGTGAACATAGCATTCTTTCCCCATAAAATATTAAAGAATCTCCAAATAGAAACAATTTGTAAAATTTCTATAATCATGACCTAAAATCCAGTTGGATTAATGTAAGTGTCAGGTTGTAGAGTACAGATGCTGAATATTTTTAATGTGGTGTTCGTATCTGTTTATATGGCCATTATATTACATTTTAAAAAAAGGAAAGGCAGCATAAGGTTGGTAGAATGGTGCTAGCCATTCGTAGTCATTTTGCCTGTTATATCCATTGTCACTTACAATGTGATCAGCTCTATCACATTTCACTAAGAGAAAAACATCAAGGCCCTGGAGTGTGTTCAGAGAAGGGCAACAAAGCTGGTGAGGGAGCTGGAGCACAAGTCTGATGGGAAGTGGCTGAGGGAACTGGGATTGTTCATTATGGAAAAGAGGAGGCTCAGGAGACCTTACTGCCTACTCCAGCTGCCAGAAAGGAGGTCGTGGTGAGGTGGAGGTTGGCCTTTTCTCCCCAGTAACAGCGGTAGGACAAGAGGGAATGGTTTTAAGTTGCTCCAGGGGAGGTTCAGCTTGGATATTAGGAAAAATTTCCTCTCTGAAAGAGTGGTCAGGCACTGGCACAGGCACTGCCCAGGGAGGTGTGGAGTCACCGACCCTGGAGGAGTTCAAGAAACATGGAGATGTGGTACTAAGGAACATGGTTTAGTGGGCAACATTGGTGGTAGGTGGATGGTTGGACAAGATGATCTTACAGGTCTTTTCCAACCTTAATGATTCTATGATACTGCATATTGCAATGATATCCAAAAATGTGCTGTGTATTTAGAAATGAAAAAGCAAGAAAACATCATTTGCCTCAAAGCAATTAGTATGTTCCTTTAACAGTGAGAAAAGAGGAAAAGGTGAAAAAAATAGAAAAGAAAATTATGTAAGAGCTGTTTAAAAATAAGATTTTTTACTAAATCATGAACCTGTTTAAAAAAAAATCTGGAGTACATAAGTGTAACATTAGGAGTTAATACTAGGTAAAGTCAGTTTAAATTCTGTGTTTTGGTTAGGAGATTTTTGCTAGTCTGACCAACATATAAACCCAGTATAGCTTTAATTGGCACAGGTATATTTATTTGGAGAAATTACAATCACAGTAATTACAGAAATCCTCAAGCAAATATAAATAATATAAATAATTTTAGCATCCCCATGGAGACTGAGAGAAACACCGTTGGAATTTTATTAACAAGTACCTCTGAGCAATCTGATTTGACTTTCTGATCATCTGTCAAACTAAAAGGAGTTGGTTTAGCGGTAGTAACAACACAGAACCCATTCTGGCGGTGATAATGAGGCGGTAGAAGCACCATTAACCACTTTAATAAGGACAAGGAAGGTACTCTCTGCTCATTAAAATGAAACAACATGTTAGGGCTCGCTCTGTTTACATCTTCTTCATCAAAGAGTTGGAATGGAAGCATTTTAATGACACAGTTTTCCCTCTGTTCTTCTAAAACTGGTTTATTATTGGGTGGCAGGTTATTTAAGACAGCAGAAGTTCCTATTTTCCTCCTCAGGCTCTCAATCAGACTTAGAAAAATAAACACTAAGCTAAATTCTCTATGTCACGTATTGGCTAGGATTTGCAATGCTCGATCATAAATGGTCATGTTGAACTTTCCATGCATCAAATAAAGAAGTGATGCCTATGTAATATTCCCTCACTACGTATGTATAAGTATTTCTCATTATCACTGGAAGACATGAACTCTATCCTTCACTGACCTTGTTTCTCTCAAGGGAAATTTTTAAACTTACACAAAGTCTCTACAAATGGATGCTAGTTAAATTAATTATTGTTGGCTTTTCCCAGCTGTGAGTCCATTTGGTTCTCATTTTCTAACTCATGACTTTATATGAGAAGAGTTTGCAGTAGCACTGACACCATCCTCTTGAGAAAAGTCTGACAGCTGCTTTTTCATTAGTAGAACTATGGTAAATACACTATAAATCATTTTACAGGGTGTCATCCCAAGGCCTGTTTTTGCTGGATTGCCTTTAATTTTCTGCTAGGTCTTCATTTCTGCCTCAGAATCTGTAAATCTGAAATATTTATGCTTAAAATTGGGGAAAAGTTTTGAAGAGGGAGGTTGTTCTTTTCAGTATCTGGTTTCCTTCAGAAAGAGGGATTTGTTGATAACTATGTGTTCTGAGCAAGGGTGATTTTTAATTGTTTCATATTGATTGATTTATAACTGGAACAGTTACTTGATTTGATTCTTATTGTCAACATTTGGCTTGACTTTGGTTCTAACTGCAAGTGTATTGTGTGTCCTGAAAGCCTGAAGAACGCACTTAAAATGAAGTAAGTAATGGTGTACAGTAATTCATCACCTCTCCGAAATGCTCATACACAGGCCATGTTTTGACCCAAATGAAACTGCATCATGTAAATAAAACAAACAAAGAGTCTTTAGTCAGACTCTGGCATTATGATTGAACTTTGTGTAACAGATGAGAGTGTTCTGTTACCCCTAAGCTGTCAGGGGAAAAGACTGTAAATCTAGTTCATTGGAAACTACCATCATGGAGCAGTACAACACAGCCTCTCTGCAGCTTTATAGTTTGTCTTTTAGTTTAATTACTCTTCTGTAACATGCAGGATTTTTCTTTCAGGTAATTAACTCAATTAAAATGCATTAATACATTTAGGAATTATCTAATGAAATAGGTATGATGTGATATAAAAAGACAAAAACTTCTGCCTTTGATAGGAGCAGAGCTGGGGCCAGCATGAGCGTTTGGCTGGCACGTCAATGTCCTCTGTTAGTGCAGCTTTACAAAATCAGCTGCATCCATGTGGCTTTTCAGTATTCCTGAAAGTACTGGCCTTGAAGATGTGGTAACTCTGGGAATCCCAGAGCAGTTTGGAGAAGTGCAGACTGGCTGACATTCACTGTGATATCATTCCCAGAAGTACCAATTAGTTGGCAGTGCTTGGAGGGAGAGCGATTGTTCTGAGGGTACCTATGGGTATTGTGTTCCTGCTCCTCCACAGGTCTAATTATATACAGGCCAGAAAACAATTCACAACTACATATTTATATAAAAATGTGGCCTCTGCATTCTCAATTCCTGAAGGTTTGGTTTTTTTTCTTTGCTAATTATTGCTATGCCAGGGACATTATTCTGTCTTGTACAAAATCCAAAAACGTATTCCAGCTGTATGACTCCTACATTTGGTATTCCAGCAGAAAAGCCTACTCCAGCCACGTACACAGAAGAGCTGAAGAGCAAAGAAGCGGCAAGGAAGGTGGAGGACCCACCTTTAATGCTACCTTTGTTCAGCTGGAGGCAATTTGTGGATGATAAGGGCCTTTGTGAACACATAATGTGATTTCCTCCACTGAAAAGAGCTCCATATGGAGCATCAGAGATTGTCTCCATCTCTTCATTAGCATTCTTTTTCACATTTCTTTAATATTTATTTTCAAGAGCTGTTTTGACTTTAAAGTAATGCTCACTAAATGTACCGTGTACAATATCCAGTGGCTAAATCACTGCATTAAAATGAATGCTGAACTTAGAACACACTAATCATGATTGGAATTGCCACTTGAAAAAGAAAGACACATTTTTTGTTGATTTTTTTTGCCTAATTTTATGGCAGCGTTGTTGAATGGATGGAATTTTTTGTGGTGGCAAAGACAAACTGAAAGCTTTAATTCTTTTCACTTAGGCTGAGTACTACTCCTTCAGTTAAATCACTTTGGGAAAGACAGCTTCTAAACAAAATTTTTATCAAGCTATTTTGTTTCAACTTTTTCATTTTGTTTAGTTGAGCTTTAGGTAATTTATCCTACGTTGTGTTGTTTGCAGGACTGCAATGTTAAATCATTATACAAATCACCGTCAAATGTAACTTTCAGCAAATTATACTGCGCACAGCTGACTGATACCTGAAGAGTACAGTTGTTGTACTGGCTTTTGTAGAACTTTGATTTCCCATATCAACCATGACGTTCCAAACTGCATTGCAGAAATTAATAGCAAGTCAGCTTTTATTTTTAAATTTCCTATATTTGTCATTTTGAAAAATGCAAGATAAAGTTTGGAAGAAGAGGAAATAAAGACAGTACAGTGCTGTAATTTATTCCTTAACTGCTCTCTCTGGATAGGGAGCTATAGAAAAAAAGAGTTGGTTGATGAATTTAGTTCAAAAGTGTACTAAGGAACTTGTTTCTAATCCTGTCTTTACACTGACACCTTTAAGACCTGAAATCTTACAGAGGTGGAAGCCAGTAAGTTTTACTGTGCAGTATTGATAGTTTCAGATGATAAACTGTAGTTCACTCAACCATAAGGATGTTCCATAACTAGGTTATTGTCTTCATCTTCTCTATACAGTATGTATCTATTGTTGCATAATGTTTTCCAGGGATTGTCTTTAAAAGATGTGATCTCTATCCCAAACTGTTTACATTTAAGAAAGGGCTTGGAAAATGCTGAAGCTGGAAAGGCTACAGTACTTCTGAAGACACTACTTGAACATCTCTAAGTGAGGGAGGGGAGGCTATTTTCATTCCTTCTTAACATTCTGACTTGTAGGATAGTGTGCAGGATTCAAAGCTTACGCCATTATTACTTCCTCTTCATACATCTCTTGCATTTGATTCTTTGTTTTTGTTTTCCTTTTCAGTGGTACATTTAAAACAAATTTAAAAAGCAACCCTGCATTTAATTTGAAATTACCTTATAATTTTAAACAATATATTGTGTTACCACGAATGTGATAACTGGGTACCTTGTATCATATATGAGACCTGGTGTATTTCAAGCATTATTAATGATTATCCCCAGTCCACTGGATAATGTGTTACAACTCTTATATCCCACAGACGAGAAGCTGAAAATAGACAAAATTAAATCCGAAGCAGTCAAAAGTCAGTGAAAGCACTTCAAATGAAATCAGTCGAAAATCAACGAAACAAAAAGTCTAGTTAATAAGAATATTTTAAACTAAATTCAGTGTATCTCCACTGTCCAGTGATTGAATGAAATTACAGCTGTTACTGTGACATGACTTTAGGCAATGGATGCTCCTGGGAAATGAGCTTTGGTTTCGTTGTGGTTTTTTTTCTGTATCTTTGGTTGATTTTATCTGTAAAATCAACCAAATCCTTTGGTTGATTTTAACTTGATCCTTTGTACAGAGAGCATAGAGTAAGAACTAACAGAATAATTCAGTGTTTCACACTCTGGGATACATCAAGACCTTCCTGATAATTTGCAGAAGTACCAACAGAAAGATCCTTCTGTGCATTGTCATATCCCATGTGCTAATCCACAGAACAAAGAAAGTAGTAACGCTATTTAATACATAACCATTCATAATATTTCCTCCTGACTTACTTTGGAGATGGATCCTTATTTTTTCCTTACATCTCTCAGTTTTACAGGAGATTCGAAGTTAACTTCTAGTATGCGCTACGTGGAGACCCAGTCTATGCAGATTGGAGCTTCATATATGATACAGTTCAACCTGGTAATGGGCTGTGGCCAGAAGTTTACTCCTCATATGGACAACCAGGTGAAACTGGAGTACTCCACCAATCACGGCCTCACATGGCATCTTGTTCAGGAGGTGAGGCTTGGGAGCGAGGACCTTTGTCTTCCATAAACACTCATTATTATTATTATTATTCTCATTATTATTATTATTATTATATTCATCTGAAATATACTTGTGGCAGAGGACAAAGGTAGATGTTTCCCTCATTCCGGTTTCTATAAGAAAACCTTCAGTCAGGGTCAGTAAAAATGACTAATAGAAGTGCTTAAACTATTATTCATGATATTTGGAAGAAAGTACCTGAAAGTCTGAAACATAAAACTGTGACAGGAGTGGACCAGGTCTGGGAAAAGAATTGGTGTGCTAGACAGAGCCACAGATCTTTCCTGAGCTATTGCTTTGTTTTTCAAAGTAAAATGCATTTACTGTTTCCTGGAATTTAAATGGATAGAAATTATTTCTGCCCCTGTGCTCAGCCGTTTCATAAATGGAAAGCACATTCCTTCTGGGGATTGTAATGTAGAGCCTTTCATCTCCCATCCCTGGTTCAAACACAGTCCAGGGCAGTAATGACCAGTGGTTTTCCCCCTTCTCAGGTGAAGTGCAAATAGCAGTGTTCAACACTATTTCCCTGTGTGGCATAGCCCTGTCTCAACACAAACATGAATAGCACATTTGGCTGTAATTTGTGCTTTTGTCTTCCATCTTACGTGGGAAGCTGGAGTTTCTCTGACTTCAGCGTGAACTAACAAACATCTTTCAGCTACCTCTGAGCAGGTTCAGAGGGTGTCAGGGAACTGGTCCTGATGCCTTTTCACTGCCTGTCTGGTATGTTCACAAAGGCATTTGGACACACAGTCCAACATCTTTTATGAGTAATGAAACCATTTCCTGCTTCATATTGTTTTGCCATATTTACTTTGGTGTGCAAAGTAGAGAAATGTCAATAACTGAAATTTTGAGCTTTACAGATCAAAGTAATGCTTTCTTTCCTTATACAGAATTAAGAGGAAAGCTATAAATACTGTATCTCAAATGATTTTCATGTTTTTAAATCTAGCAGGCATCACCATGGTGTCCAGGAATAGTTCATAGTGGTAGATGTTTGGGGCTTACTTTGTCACCAATGAAAGATCAGTTGCCTTCAGATTTTAGTGCTCCTTTCCTATCTCAGTGAAACTGAATTAAGAAAGAAGGACTTGCAGCCAAATAATTTTCCTAATACCACCCAGTTTGCTGTGATTAAACAGTAATAAAGAAGGCTATTTGTAGTATGCATAAAGGATCTAATCTTGCCAATGCACAAAACACTAATTGAGACGTTTGAAAGCCTTTTTTGCTTCACACACACCGATCAGATCCTATTTTCTAAGATCTTTTATGGGAGATGACTCAACAAAATATGTTTGAAAATTGCTGGAAAGGAAACTAATTCTTCAGAAAATCTACTGGGGAAAAAAACCAGCAAAAGCAACAACAACAACAACAACAAAAACAGAATAAGATATCAGATCTTCTTTTAACATTCTAAGATATTTGACCAATAAAATTTTCTGTGAAATAATAATATATTCTACTCTTCCTTATATTTCACTATATAAATATCCCCAATTGCTTTAACTACCATAGAATATCATTGCTTTATTACTAGTTTCATAGCAAAGTATAATATTCACACAGGAAAGTGAAAGTCCCTTGTGTCTGACACACCTCATGGATTGGAACCCAGTAGAGAAGACTGTGGGAGAGCTGGAGATGATCTGGAAGCAGCTATACTGAGACAGTAGTGGTAGTATGGATTCCTCAAATGGGTAGCCAGAAAAGTTACACACAAGCTTAAATGCTTTACTAATACCTCATCAAAGCCAAACTACAAAAAATTTGGGGTGCTTTCTGGCAATATATCGAAAGGTAAATGGAATATTGAAGAAAAATAGAGTAACAAGAAAAGAACAATTTTAGAAAATGATAAGAAAGTGGTAAAATGGACTGTATTCATATTTATTACCAAATAAATAAATAAATAAATAAATAAATAAGATGTGACAGTGATCAGATTTTCTGAAAAGAAAGACTTTGGAAACAGACCTCTCTGGGAGTCTTGAGTTAAAGATTCAAGATCATAGAAGCAGAAGGAGCAAAATGCATCACTTGCTTTCGGTTTACAAAATGAATACATCTGCAGAGCATGGTAAGGGCATTTAGATGCAGTTTTAGTGGAATTCAGCTGGGTGCCTAAAACTGGTGCTCTTGGGCAACTCTGTTGGTTCCTACTGCTCCCAC
The DNA here is from genome assembly GCF_016699485.2 of Gallus gallus. Taxonomy (NCBI): domain Eukaryota; kingdom Metazoa; phylum Chordata; class Aves; order Galliformes; family Phasianidae; genus Gallus; species Gallus gallus. The sequence continues at coordinate 13,321,080 of NC_052532.1, read as the reverse complement.
TGCAGAGGGAAAGAGTGTCGTCCCCATGTGTGGCTTTGCATGTGGATCTCTAAAATGACTGGTGTATTGGCAGGGAGGTCAGTTGTGTAGACTTATTTCATTGTACATTTGTAGACCTTATCCATTGGATACGCTAGGTGCTAGGGTGAGAATAATATAAAAATGAACTAGACACTCCCATGGAGGAAAATAGAATATTACTAGACACTAACATGAAGCATAGCTCTCTAAATGGGTCATATGGGTTCATCCTATCCTAAATTGTCCATTGCTATTTTTTTGAGAAATTTCTCTGGAGCATCCCAGGATTTTTCTACTTCTGGATTTTTCACTTGGACATCTGGACCCAGATAAGCTCCCAGTTCAGTGAATGTTTAAACATCACTTTTGTTCCTAACTCTTCCTCAACATTTTCCTGGTTTTGAAATGTGTTATTTCAAGGAATGTCTTCCAAGTATGCCGAGCTGCCAGGAGTTTACCTCAGCAAGCATTTACCACTCCAACGAATTTACTCAGTGGAGGAGAATCACTGTCCTTTTACCACAGAAGACTTGGTGAGTCTTTCTCCCTCTCTCTCTTTTTCCTTCTCTCTTTCTCTCTTTCTTTCTTCCTTTTTTTCTTTCTTCCTTTCTTTCCTTCTTTCCTTCTTTCTTTCTTTGGAGGGGAGGGTGCAGATAGTTCATCTACTTTGTCTGCTTTTACTTTGCTACAAAGATCAAGTCCCATGTAGATCATTCTCAAGACAATGGGTGGTATAGAGGCTAATTCAAAGTCACAGGTATTTAACATAAAATGCCTTCCTCACGTCATTGGAATGAAATGTTGCTGAAGTCACTAGAAACTATTGTTAAGGATTGTTTTTAACATATACTGTGACTTCTAATAAATTTGGATTCTTTCAAATAGTGGCTTCTCTTTAAATGGGTCACTGGAGGAAGTGTTTATTTAGATTGTTAATTTTTATTCTTAACATTCCTTATTGTTTACATCTCCAGACCAAAGCCTTGCATAAACAATAACTAATTATTCATTTCTGAGAAATTTTTACCTTTTGTTTCTTTTTATAGCATGTCTTCAAAAATAGCTTTTTTTAAAAAGAATCCTACTCAGCTTACTGTAATAAAACCTGTTTTTGCCCACCCTAACATTTTAATTTAACTAAGTTATTTCTTCTGTTATTTATTTTTAAAGATTTACTATAATATACAACTAGAAGGTTGTTGTAAATCTTGCTAATCTTCACTCACTTCCTGCATTTGAAAATTAAATTATTCCAATTAGCTACTCCTTGCCTCTATTCCACCTAACAGCAACTACAATGAGAACTTGCACAGATTAAGTTGTCTTTGTGTTTTTCCTCTGTTGCCATTTTTTCTGCACTCTCCACAGCCTCAGCATAACAAGCAGTGTTACCTTCCTCCAAAACACTTACCATTCTTTCAGTAGAGCCAATTTGCAGAATTTCATGTTTACAGACAAACCATCATGAACAAAAATTGTATCTTTAAAGCATGTCCAGTTAGATAATACCAAATGGCACGCATTAGCCTATAATTATTATGTACTAAATCTTACACTCTGATCTGTACCATCAGCTGTAAAATCTGTGGATCATGGAGGCACTTAGAAATTTTTAAAAGTGTCTAGAATTTTTCAGGAGCTATTCCAAAGTAGGCTGTTATTTTAAAATTAATTTACACAGTCACAGTTACTATTATACATTTTCTAATTGATGCTAATACCAGTGTTGTGGAGCTCTTATTCTTTAAGATCTAGTCATTTTCCTCAGCATATGAGTTGACAGAAGCAAATAATTCCATTTTAATTTAGGAGACTGTGGGGAAAAATTATGGTGAAATAATAACCAGGTTACCATTTAATACTGTGCACAAATCATAAATATTTCACACTTCGTCTCGTATCTGAAAGGATTCCCATCTGTTATCAGAGTTGTGTTTGTAATGAAGGTACAGATTACCACTGAACATTACTTTGGTTTTCATAAAACACATTTCAGTATGACTGTGCTGTGCTACTGAGTAGTCAGGGTGAGGAGGAAGAATGGCTGCATAACCCCCCACCAGAAATTATCTGATTCAGAAAGCTGGTCTCAGCCACTCTCCCTCTCACCATTGGTGTTACCAGCAAGGTTTGGTCAGTCCTTGGGTTATGACTGGAAGGGGAATTTTTTGCATTTTTGAATCTAGTGTATACCACATGTACAGTAACAAACACTAGGCAAGTCTGCCTAAGATTTGCTGGTGAGCATGTGACAATCAGATTCCCTCTGGCACATGGCTTCAGAAGTACCTCTCACCACCTTCTGTTCCCTTCATGCTCACTGCTACAAGCACCAACTTGCAAAATATAGGTGATGGCCAGGAAAAGCAGTGCAGATGTGCTGCCAAACGTGGACGTGGGCTTGAGTTCTTAATAGTCCCAGTGTGACCTTTGGTGGCCTCAGTATGTCCTCACACTCTTACTCAGCCCCAGTACAATTTCCTGAGGTGTCATCCTTGCATGCACATCTCTTTACTGAGAGTTTGCACCTTTGGTGCATTGGAAGCATCAGGCTTTGTTACTGTGCAAGAGAAAATGGCTTGTATCAGTAACTAGCTCTGTTGTAAAACTTTCTGGGTGTGCTCGTATTTTTGTGTGTTTGTAGGCGTTCAGCATCTGGCATACATGAGTTTACACGGTCCTTGTGTTATCCAAAATTTGGTGCAGTAGGAAATCTGCTGCAACTCTGAGAGTTCTGTTGGATAAATGAAATGTATGCACCTGCTCACTGAAATTGTGTTGTACTTGAACTGAGTATTTCTAACACTGATGAAAATTAATTTCAGTTTTATGGAAGGCATTTACATATGAACAGGCCTTAATGAGATATAAGCAGCTGTCAGTTGCTGACTTCATAAACAAATCAACACCTAATGACTGAATGAGAGTTTCAGGATAATTGGGTAAATGTAATTATGGTAACTCAGAAGGTAGCAAATGTAATTGTATCAACCACAGATCTGCGTTAAATCTTTAGGTTTTTTTAATATCAGGAGAGAAGACAGTGATTTTATTTAAATCACATATCTGAAAAAAAATTATTATACAAAAGGCTTCATTTCACTTGCAAGACATCTGGGACTCACCACCATTTCCTTTTGCTCATGTAAAATTACAGACAATAGCAGTGACTTCCATTTGACATCAGTCTGATTTAGATACAGTGTCATCAGAAAGCCAAAAAACCTTCCAGTAGCATTTTAACCTTGTAGAAAAAAGCTGGGAGGCAGTAGAGAATCACAGAATCGTTTGCATTGAAAGAGACCACTGAAGGTCATCTACTGCAACTCCTGTTGAAGTATTGGAGACATTTATTTTGCTTGTAATAAAATTATTTGATAACTCCTCGATACGTGCGTCCCATTTGAGTAGGTGTCCATCCAAATGGTGGTGGTCCAGAAAACTGAGAATGCAGCTGACATTCAGCTTCTTATTCTTTTTCCTTAATTAACATGGTGTTTATAAACGGTTGATTACCATTTTTAACAGCATAATCCTCTTAAGCTGTTGTTCCTTTGCAACACAGAGCAGTGCTGCAAAGTTCTCACAAGCAGCAAGCAGGACTGGTTTTCCAGCAGTGTTGCTTTTGCAATGGAGACCTCAGCCCACAGGCCTCGTCTTCAGCCAGGCCTCCACCACCACCCTGTATTCTGGGGGATAGGGCTGTGTGGTGGTGAAGCTCTTTCTGGGGGTGACCTCTCTTTGCTTGATGCCCTAATAACCTCCATGCAACACTATATACCCCTGTGTAGGTACTTCTGGGCCTGCAGGGTTGCACATCTCCGCTCACACATCTCCCCTAACAAAAATCAAGGAAGCCACAGCTCCCATTCCTGTCACAGACAACATGACGCTATTTTTTTCTGCTGGGAGGTCTTTTTTTTTTCTTTGTATGCGTAAAAGCCTTTATTTGCTTTCAGCATGGCTCTTTTTCTCAGTGCGCACCAGAGTTAATACTCACTACCACAGCTCTCCAGAGCGCAGTCTGTGTAGAGCCCCCTGAGGCACTGTTGATGCACTGTAGTGAACATGAGCAACACCACTAAGGCAATGTGCTGGTTTCAGAGCACTCAGAAAATAATAGTGGACAGTATTTACTGTACATTGTGCCTATTGCATGCTTACGAAGTCCTTAGTGGGTACATTGCTGAAATTGTGCACTTTTAATGGATAATTCATAGCTCTTGTAATGTAACCCATCAATGAACTGTATCCAGAGGGAGTACTTAATCTGCAGATCTGCCCCTGCAGATTAGCTCTATAACTCTGTAAAACTACTTACAGTACTTTCAATATTAAACAGGTACTGAAAAAAAGAAAACAAAGGTCATTGCAATTGAACATCAAGCCCTTGGGCAGCCTTGTTTTTTGTTTTTTAAAGGTGTTCATATATTTGAATTCTAAAAAATTATCCAGGCATAGATTAATTTGATCTTTGTATGCTTCTAGTGTGTGACTGGCTGGGTAACAGCTGTGCCATACTGTCCATTTTAGCTGCCCAAGCCTCCCATATTCATTCTTCCACTTCCAAGCATATGAGCAGGTGACTCAGCCACCTTTATTAAGTTCATCTTAACATCTTACTCTATATGATTTCCAGAGAGTGTGGAAGGGTGGTTTTTTTTTGTTTTTATTTACTTAAGTTAGAATAAGAGCATTATATCTCATGCCATCATATCATAGCCATGTGGCTCAGAAACTTGCTTGGAAAGAATCTCCTACTCCTTGTAGAAATTTCCTGCTTCTCCTCCTTCGCCTGCCCTGTCAGCCTGTGGCCAGACAAAGCCCAAGGTAGTGTCTGAATTTTTTTTTTTTGCTGCTGTCAGCTTTGCTTTCCCTATCTATCCCCTCAATGACTCTATAACCAAGCTTCACTTCCCACATTGCCTCAGCCATCCCCTTCCCCAGATCCACCGTGCAACCAGCACAGCTCCTTGTACTCCACAACGATTTCCCATTTTTGTTTCACCTCACATGCAATATTTTTTCTCACTCTCCCAGCCACTTCTGTATGAGTGTGGACAAGATGATGCCCATCCCACCAGCTGGTTGGCGTCACACTGTACCAGTTGGCAGTAGAGCTTGGGAAGGCTTGGTGGTGACAGTCTTTTTCAAAAACTGGTGACTGTAATGTCACCATAATGTCACTAGCGTAATCTAGTTTAGTATCACTGTCTGTATTCAATAAAAAACTGTCAACTTTTTGAATGGAAATAGCCGCTATTCAAAGAAGAGAAATGCTTAGTTGCAAGATGTTTAATTTCAAAGATTATTTTTTGAATAAATATTATATGAAACTTTTTTACACGCATTATGCCCTATTAACCATCCGAAAATATAAAAATCAAGGTCACGCTCTTGATCCAACTTTCTTGATTTGCAACCTTTCACCCTCACAGGATAAATAATCTGATAATAAAAATCTGATAATATTCATATATAGATTTGTCTTAAATTAATGTGGCCATTAAGCATAAAGTTTCTGCAGCGTCTCTGTAGACTTCCACAGAAATGTCATTATTAACAGCAAAGTCTTTTATGTAACCCTGTGCAGTAAGTCACACCATATAGAAGGTTCACTTGTAAGACTCTGTCTTTGGTTGTGTTCATTTTTACAGACTGAGCAATGTCTGCGAGACCAATTTGACTTTTGACTTTATATAGTTGCATTTTTTGCCTGCAATACTGTAAAGCATCCGCATTAAAGCACTGTTATTGCTTTTAAGGTCCAGTGCCACACGTTTCCGATGGAGTCAGTGTTACTACACGGCACCGGATGAATGGGCCTTAGACAACATCTACATTGGACAGCAGTGTCCCAACATGTGCAGTGGACATGGCTGGTGTGACCACGGTGTTTGCAGGTACAAAGCATTGGCCAATTTGACAGATTACTGCTATCTTGGTACTTAAGTATTCTGTTATTTTGTGTTTGTTTGTTTGGGTTTTTTGTTTGTTTGTTCTTTGCTATTTTTCTTATTTATAGATTAAAAATATAAAAACAAAGCACATATGCACTATGAGGGCTAAGCTATTAAAGTGTCATTAAAAGCTGGTTGTTCCACACCCAAGAGCCCATATCCTTGAGAGGCGGATTCTCAGTGGCACGGGGATGCCTTTCTGCAGGTGTCCTGGTGGCTCTCTGCTCAAGGGGCTCTAGCACAGGGCTGGAGCTGCTTCAGTGCGTCAGAATGACATCAAGAACCAACTCAGAGCTGCTTTGCAGACTCTCAGAGTTACTGCAATACCGAAGGCGGAGTGCTGCCTGCCAGCTTTAAATTTTCTGGGCACTGCATTGTTTTTAAAGCAAAATATAGCTTATTATCAGTTATCCAGGTATCCCAGCTTGTTTCTAGCATCCAAAATTCCAATTCCTGAATGATTTTTTCACGTGTAATTTTAAAAGGTCTTAGCTAATTGTGAGTGTCAGATAAGAACTTTAAAAGGTTGTTATGCTTATGCTTCCCTCCAGGTGTGACTCAGGGTTTCGGGGTACAGAGTGTCAGCCTGAAAATCCCCTTCCTTCAACTGTCATGTCTGATTTTGAGAACCCAGATGTCCTGAAGACAGAGTGGCAAGAAATTATTGGAGGAGAGATTGTAAAGCCTGAAGAAGGCTGTGGGGTCATCTCGTCTGGCTCCTCACTATACTTCAACAAGGTATCAATAAGGGACAGGAGACTGAGAAAGGCATGTGGTAATGTCAGTTTAATGGAACAGGATGGGGTTATAAGGAAGAGAAAATAAAGGTAGCAGAAAGCTCTGAGGCACAGCAAAGTGCAGTATGAAAAGTGCATTAAATAGCACAGCTGTGCTCTGCAGGTAAGAAACAAAGCAGTCCAAAGAGATGGAGAGTGACATGTTCATTGTATATCCAAGAAATGCCAAATGTAATGGAAAGAAGCAAATTGTCAACATGCTGGGAAGTGCGCATATTAATACTGTTATTAATATTATGCGTGTTCTGTTTTAAGGCACAGTTCTTTCTCAGCAAACTGAACTCTCATTTTTTCTGTCATGTTCTGGATGAGGCATCAAGAAAGGTTGGCTTTCAGGAAGGACAAGGGGCTTACTTTGAGATCAAAGAACCAAAACTAGCGAAAAAGCAACTCCTCCAGCATTTGAAAAGTGCCTGGTTAGCCTGCAGGAGAACACTCTTGTATGACTTGGATGTGTTACAGAAAAAAAAATAAGCAGGAGAACACTCTTGTATGACTTGGATGTGTTACAGAAAAAAAATAATACAGCAAGAAAAAGATATACAGAATTCTGCAAATTGATAGCAATCATAACATAAAAAGAGATCTTTATGATCAGATGTAAGACTATGGGTTGTAATCACAGATTTGTTTTCCGCTGTTGCTTCTCAGGTCTAATTCCGTTGGGATGGATTTTTTTGTTGTTCTTAATTGAAAGGAAGAGTATAAGTACAGCTTCTCTTTTAAGGGTTTGATCAAACTGCCACTGCTGCCATGAGAACTGGATTAGTCCCAGTAGAATAAGCTGGTGTGCAAAGCTGTGTAATCATGTGTTGTTAACCTCATTACAAAAATCTAACTCATCAAATAATTTTCAGCACTCCTGCATAGTCTCACATCCACCTCCCCTGTAAATGCAGCTCTGTGCTGAAAATTTCATAATAAACCAATTAGTCTAAGTAGCTAATTGTGATAATTGGATTTTTTAATATGATTGTCTTATCTATTAGATGCTTCTCCTTCTGGCTCAGTTCCTTATCCCAGGTTTCTCAAAGAAGTTTGCTAAATTGTAATTAACCTGCTATGATCTTTCTTCTGATTTCTGCTAAGGAGGAGTGAAAATCTCATTTAGAAATTCTTGGCTTCTTTCTATTGATCTCTAAGGATTAGGTTATCTTTCATTTCTTGAGTAGTAGCAGTCTGTGTGCCATCAGCTGAAGGTGGCTTTCTGTGTAGGTCTTTGTCTAGGTGTCTAGTGGTCGTGGTGATAAACATTACAAAACTTATTTTCATAGCTGCCCAACAGTTCTAGATTGTTTTGGGAGCTCATATTCACAGGTTCTGTTTCTTTACAGTTGCTCAGCTAGCCACTTTTTATTTGAATGTCTAATGTTTGCTGCCATAATCAATCACTGCTATCAGAATTAATGGTGCCTTTGTTCTGTCAGCCATCTATCTTTTGTTTCACAATTAACTGTAATCAATTATAGGTGTGTTAGCAATTAGCCCCTGCAATTTCTTTGAGGTTTTAAGTAACTCATGCCCCTTCTCAATTAACCTGGTTTTGTGGATGACTCTTTAGCAGTCAGTACCAATTTGGAGAAGGGATGATGTAGATATGAAAAACGTCCTCAGAATAGGACTAGAGGGAATATTAGGACTAGAGGGAATGGCTTCAAGCTGCACCAGGGAAGATTCAGGCTGGACGTTAGGAAATACTACTTCTCTGAAAGGGTGGTCAGGCACTGGAATGGGCTGCCCAGAGAGGTGGTGGAGTCACCGACCCTGGTGGTGTTCAAAGAACGGTTGGATGTTGTGTTGAGGGACATGGTTTAGCGAGAACCATTGGTGAAGGGCGAATGGTTGGACTGGATGATCCTGTGGGTCTTTTCCAACCTTAGCGATTCTATGATTCTATGATTCTACGATAGTTTTACAGCCAGATCTCGGACACTCAGATGGGACATTTTTGCCCATGGGACAGCAACAGTGTTGGAACCTTTTGGAAAAGTTTGATTTGATTGAAACAATTTTGAATTGCTATGGGTCTCTGAACACAAAAAAACAAACTACCAAAACATTATCAGTGTCACGTCACAGTGCCTTGGGCCAGTATTAGCCATGTTGGCCTGCACAGGGAAGCTTGGGACTGTACCTAAGGCTGAGCCCATCTCACAATCATGGCACCATCCAGGATGGCTTTACTCAGCTCGGAATAAACAAACAAAAAAAGCAGACAGTATTCAAGACTCAATTGATATGGCTGTATCTTCAATAAGTTTTCCAGAAATTAGTCTACCAGTGTGATGTAGCCTATTTGGTGGAGTCTATGAACGAACCATGGCTGTAACAAAACAACCAACAAAACAAAATATTCTGTGAAAAAAGCAATTAATGTGACTTTGTTCTGTGTTTACCCTAAACTGAGTAGGAATGGAAAATAGTTAATAAGTGAAACATAATTTAAATTCATTTATCATCTTGTAAGAAATATAGATTATTTTTTAATTCATAGCTCAAAAATCTTATTACTTATGTCCAGGTAGATCAGTGCTATTTGTTTATTTCAGACTTGAAATCTGTAGGAGTGTCACAGATATACAAGACTGGGAAAAACATAAATATTACTTTAAACAGAAGCATCATTTTTACAGTTTAGTCCAATTTTGTCTTTTTAATGCCTTTTTGTGCTTGAAGATGGACAGGACATTTTAGCAGGGTCTGTTGTGATAGGACAAGGGAAAGTGGCTTCAAACTAAAAGGGTTGAGATTCAGACTGGATATAAGAAAAAAAAAATTTACAGTAAGGGTGGTGAGGCACTGGAACAGGCTGCCCATAGAGGTGGTGGATGCCCCATCCTTGGAGACATTCAAGGTATGATTGGGTGGGGCACTGAGCACCCTGATCTATCTGTAGGTGTCTCTCTTCATTGCAGGGGGGTTGAGCTAGGTGACTTTTAAAGGTCCATTCCATCTTAAACTATTCTGTGATTTTTAGGCATTTCAAACCAGCTGGTGTGTTGTCAAGTCTGCTCCATTCTGAGAGGGCATTTTCACTGTTAATGCCATCCAGGTTGCAGCTAGTTTTGATGAATGCAGAAAGATGATCCCTGTAGCCCCTCTCCAGCTGCACACTGCTTTGTGGCAGCACAACTGGGGCTGAACTGTGACAGGTGGGGTGCACATGGGGCGCTTTTGTAGGGACGCTGCTCTTGTCCTCTGTCCTGTCTCACCATGGGCAGCACTGTACGTGGCTGTTGCTGTGGAGCCCACAAGATCAGTCTCGAGCAGGGAGTACGAGGGGAAAGGGAGAACTGCAATTACAGTAAAAGATTTTTGCACTTAGAGTGCCTTTTAGCTGAATATCCTCTGTTTTCTTTTGTCAGTAAGTACGGAGTGACCACATGAGCCACACTACAGTTGCCCAAGAGCTGTTTCCTGCTGGAACTCAAAAACATCCCTGGAAATGCTGTTCACTAAATTTTATGAGGCTATTTTTTTTTCTCTGCTATGCTCACATAAAACTGGAACTAAATTCATAGGTTTTAGTTGAAAGACTAGATTCATAATACTAGGAGAAGAACATTGCTTTGTGTATGAATAAATCCTACTCACGTAAGGCATGAAGAGAAAATGCTCCTCCCTTGTTCTTGTTTAGGAGATGAACTGCCCTGCTGCAAATCTTCCATGCACTGCTTTTGTAGAGGTAACTGGACGGAAAACTGTCAAATGGGCTGATGCCAACATGTGGAAAGGCTGTTCTCCATGCAAATAGCACTGGATTAGCAACTGGAGATACAAGTGCCACAGAGACGATCACAAAACAAAGGAGTTGTTTTGTGTGCCACTAATACTAAAAGACTTTGAATAGAAAGTGAAGTCACCCATCTGTGCCAGCAGAGCGGTCCTTGGACCAAAGGGAGAGTAGAGAGAAAATGCTTAAGTGAAACAGAGGAAAGTGTATGCTTTTGGATGTTGTAAGGGTCTTGATGAGACAAGACCAGGTTAATCAGAGGCTAAAATACATGAGGATATTATAGTACACAAGGATCTGATCATAATTGAGTTTGATTGTTAGGCAAATGCAAAACAAAAAGTAAACAATGGTCACGCATCTGAGACATTAGCTGTACTTCCCTTCCTGAAACACAGTAGGCATTATTGATGGTATAATTCCAGGTGTCCCACTAATACTATGCATTGCAAGAAAAATGAGATGTCAGAAATGCCTTTTTATTGCTTTATACTTTATGTCTCCTGAAGGCATTTGGTACCATGAAGGAGTGAGGGGGAAAAGGAGCGATGAAAAAGTTGTGTTAAAATTATGTTAGAAAGTTGTGTTGTGTGTTGAAGTGCTGTGTCTGCAGTAGTAAAAATGCTTGTGGGAACGCACCAGAGAGATTAAGACCTAAAGGATGGTCAAGGAGTACCATAGCCCTAAGAACAAGAAAAGTCATGTTAACACAGTGTCTTCTGTGCTCCTGTATAATATTCATCTGCCTGACTTTAAAATATGTCATTTTGGAGTGAAGGTGTCATATTTAATATTATTTTTTCCACCTCTTTTCATTCTGTTGTAGGCTGGAAAAAGACAGCTGGTAAGCTGGGATTTGGACACTACCTGGGTGGATTTTGTTCAGTTTTACATCCAGATAGGAGGAGAAAGTTCTTCATGCAATAGACCAGACAGCAGAGAAGAAGGTGTGCTGCTGCAGTATAGCAATAATGGTGGTATCAACTGGCAGCTGCTAGCGGAAATGTATTTCTCTGATTTCAGCAAACCCAGGTAAAATTTTTGCCTCAATTAAATCAGTTACATCCATACTGCATCATCTCTTTAAGAAAATTGTTTCTTAGTCTATGTAAACATGAAGAATTGTTTCAAGCTATAGTGCTTAAAAGCCGTCCTTATGTGGAAACTCTTCCAAGCTGCCACAGTAAACCCTTGTCATTATGAAGGAAAAATCTTATTAAAGCGGGCCTTAAAAAACCTGGATATAGTTTACCAGTGGAAAATGAAATTGCAATTGTCTGTATAGCTATTAACATGATTTCTATTACCATAGCTGATTTCTTGCGGTATGTCAATATGTGAGTAATTTTATCACTTGGCCTTCAATACACAGTGGTTTCAGAAGGACTGTTGTAAACTTGGAAAACTCTTTTTCTAAAAGTAATCTCAGCATTTGAAAGTATAAAGCTGTTTACTTTGCCTCTACTTTGTCGAAATTACAGGAAGCTTCCAACAAATAAGGATATCCCCAGCTATGCTCTGGAATCTTCATTGCCTGACTATTCAGTGCATTAGTTTTAGGCAAAACATTTACCTCTCTGGAGTAACTAAGAGCGATGGTCCTTATGGCGCATGTTGCTGTGTATATCTATTATTTATATCACCGCTCCAAATCTTATTTTCCAGCTCCTTACTTTCTGACACAAAAAACTGGGAACCCTCTGAAAAGGAAGACTCTGTATGGCACCAAATAATTTATTCACTTCCATCTTCCAAAGATGCAAGATCTAGCAGGTTCAATGATACAAAGTAGCATGATATGATGAAAGAACAGAGGAAGGAATATGCACATAAATGCATATATTTAAGTTGTGTGAAATAATACTGAACAGGTTACTGATTGTTGTGGTTTTATACCAGTGAGCAGCTCAGCAACACATAGAGACTCACTTTTCCTAAGTGGGATGGGGGAGAGAACTAGAAAGGTAAAAGTGAGAAAACTCATGGGTTGAGATAAAAAACAGTTCAAAAGGTGAAGTAAAAGCTATATGCACAAGCAAGGCAAATTAAGGAATTCATTCACTACTTCCCATTGGCAGGCAGATGTTCAGCCATTTCTAGGAAAGTAAGGCCCATCACGCGTAACAGTTTCTTGGGAAGAGAAATGGCTTTCCTGACTCTTTTTCGTTTTCAGAGGTATTTCTCCCATTTCTCTACGGTGTTTCCTTAACATTCTACTGCATTTCTTTTCTCAGATTTGTCTATCTGGAGCTGCCAGCTGCAGCCAAGACTCCTTGCACCAGGTTTCGGTGGTGGCAGCCTGTGTTTTCAGGAGAAGGGTACGATCAGTGGGCCATCGATGACATCATCATTTTGTCAGAGAAGCAGAAGCACATAATTCCTGTTGTTAATCCCACATTACCACAGGTAATAAGCAAGAACAGTCTGTGGGCATCACCATGAAATGAGAGTCATCTTCCCTGCTGGTAGAAATTTCTTTGAATTTGATTTTCTTTGGAAATATCAGGTTATACTTAAAGAAACATTTGTAATGTTTGCAGCTGTGTCTCTCTCTACATGGCACAAACCTGGCTCGTATCATGTCACTAAAGGACTCCTAATCTTTACAATAGAGTATGTATGCGTCTCTTCAAAAAGTTGAAACAAATTTTGCAAGTTAGAATTTCGAGGCAATTATAGAACATGTAAATGGCAAAATTGGAAAACTGATAATTTTGGAAAACTTCTGAAATCACATTGCAAGGAGGCAGTACTTCTTTGTGTTGCTTTTCTCTTCATTTCTAATAGAACTTTTATGAAAAGCCAGCTTTCGATTACCCTATGAACCAGCTGAGTGTGTGGTTAATACTGGCCAATGAAGGGATGACCAAAAATGAAAGTTTCTGCTCTGCCACCCCCTCTGCCATGCTCTTCGGTAAATCAGATGGAGACCGATTTGCAGTGACTAGAGATTTAACGCTGAAGCCTGGATATGTTCTGCAGTTCAAGGTATTCCTTAAATATAAGTTCCTCCAGATCACAGTATATCAGTGAAACTTGTCTTATTCAATACTTGCAAGATGCCATTGGGTCACCGTAGAAAACAAGGTAATACATTATAATGCTGCCTTGAAAGATCTGTGAAGCACAGGTATGAATTCATACAGTATAAAATACGATGCTGTCAACACCGTGGTGTAGGAGAGCTTTTTCCCTCTCTGGAGAAACTTCGAAGGCTTATTGTTCTTTAACGAGTTTCACAAGCGGGTTGAAGTGACTGTCAGTATATTTGAGTCAGCACTAGGAAATGGTAGGAAGTGCCTTGCAAAGGAAAAAGGCTTTATCTCATCTTGGGCTCCATGACTACAAAAGCTCCAATGTGATTTGCGTACATTTTTTTATATTAAGGTATTTAAGGATTTACGAGCTTCTCTGTACTCCAGCGTGGGTTTTTTTCAAATAATTTACTTTTATTTTGTCAAGGAATGTAGGCTCCAATTAGCATTCTTATTTATAGGGCTTACAGGAAGTTTAGTGGTCTGAAAGTACATCAGAATATGGGCTCCAAATAAAGTGTATTTGCTTTCACAAGCTCTTGTTTCCGAACTCTAATCAAAATTTTATTGAGTTTATAGTGAAATCCCACTGGTGAATTCTGGAGGTTGGTTGAAATGCAATTTTAATGAGCTCACCACAAATACACGGTCTTTACATAATTGGCGGATACAGACTCTGAATAATTTACAAGTAGAATTATTAAAGAGATCTGATGTTTACAGACAGCTTTTCAAATATAATTCCCACACTTCTGTAAATAGGGAAGTTAGTTAGAAGTAATAGGATTTATAAAAAAAAATCTCATTTCATCTAAAAGTTATGCTAATGAAATGCTATACAAATGGAGGGACTGCAATACAATTTCTGGATGAGTATATTGTTCATAGTTTTATACCTTAAACTTGTCTAAAACCCAAAATACTGCCATATATAAATACTGTTCAGCCTGGGAAAGATGTTATTTGCTTCTTGACCATTTCCCATTACTTACCATAGAATCATAGAATGGCCTGGGTTGAAAAAGACCTCAAAGATCATCTACTTTCAAATCCCTGCCATGGGCAGGGTCACCAACCACTAGACCAGCCTGTCCAGAGCCACATCCAGCCTGGATGTGTCACCTCAGTGACTAAGTCTTCATTCTCCAGGTTTTATGATCAACAACAACTCAAAAATTGTTTAGTCTAAAAAAGCAGTGCTTGAAAAGTTTTCATGCACCTTCCATCACTGAAACCCTTGGCAACATAATGTAAATATACAAAACATCAACAATGTGTTTCAGAAAACAGGCAGTTCTTCCATTACTTACGGCCTTAATTTATACTCCTCTTTTTTTTTTTTTTGGAAAGCACAGAAATGTGTAGTCCTATTTGCATGCTTTAATTTTAAGCATATGGTTAAATGTTTCCTCAGTTTGTGAAATTTCCATTTTAAATAGATGCCTAGAATAATTTTGCATCGATAAACCGAGAGACAGTAGTTTGTCAAAAATGTTTCATTTTACATGAACCATTTTGTTATACGTTTGTTCTACAGCTCAAGTAGAATTTCTGCAATAAAACAGAACTAATATTTTTCTGAAAATGTAAAAGGAAAAGTCGATTTTTGTCTTAGTTACGATCTCATTTCACATTTTTATTTTTCTGCTGCATCCAATTTTGCTCTTTTCTGGAGCCAGAACAGCAGTGCCAGCTCACAGACATTATTCTGCAAAGCCAATGATTCAGCTGTGGTCAGGAGTCGCAGCCCCGGGGCAAAGGATACCCCAGAGTGAGACTGATCCTCTGGGCACATCAGGATGCACTGCACTGGGCTATGTCTCTGTAACTCCCTGAAAGGAGGTTGTAGTGAGGTGGGGATTGGCCTCTTCTCCCAGGTAACTAGTGATAGGATGAGGTAATTGCTTTACTTGTGCCAGGGGAGGTTCAGATTGGATGTTAGGAAAAATTTATTCTCAGAAGGAGTGTCAAGACGCTGGCACAGGCTGCCCAGGAGGGTGGTGGAGTCATTGTCCCTGGAGGTGTTCAAGAAACATGGAGATGTGTAACTGAGGGACTTGGTTTACTGGGCATTTTGGGGATGGGTTCATGGCTGGACTGTATAGTCTTAGTCGTCTTTCCAGCCTTAATGATTTCATGATTCTGTGTTTCAGAGGACAGCTCTTCTCCATCTTCCTGGGCACACAGGGCCTGTGTAGAGTTTGTTCTTTGCAGCCTGCTATGGAGCAGGGCCTTTGAAAAGTGTGTTCTTTGCACATTTTACTGAACCCATCAACTTAAATGAAGGGACAGTGGTAATTTTGAGAGATAAATGTCAAACATTTGTGGGACTCAGACTTTAAGCATCAGTCACTGTTGTAGTCACTCAGAACTAAACCTTCCAAACTGAAAAGTCAAAGATAATAACCAACAACAATTAAAAACCAATAATAACCAGTTATAATAATAACCAGTCACAGCCAATAACTGCAAATTACAGCACAGGGTTGTTTTTCTCATCTCATCTGATACTCTTTTTTTTTTTTTTGCAGCTGAATATTGGCTGCACTAACCAGTACAGCAGCTCTGCTCCCGTTCTGCTTCAGTACTCACATGATGCTGGGCTCTTTTGGTCACTTGTGAAGGAAGGCTGCTATCCTGCATCTCCAGGCACCAAAGGATGTGAAGGAAGCTCCCGTGAGCTGAGCGAGCCAACTGTGTATCACACAGGGGATTTTGAGGACTGGACAAGAATTACTATTGTTATCCCAAGGTCGCTTGCAGCCAGGTACTGTACACTGTAAGCCCATGGTGCCAGTGGTGAATGAGCTGCCTGCCCTTTGGGGTATGTTAGGAAAAAGTCACAAGCTGTGAATAAAATCAGCGTTAAAAATCTGCAGGTCTGGGAAAAATATACTGTGCTCTCCAAAACAGGGAGAGGCTTTCCATTTTAAAGGTGCCAGAACCATATATAAAATTAAATTACAGGAGACTACAGCATATTCATTTGACTTCAATCTCTTCATCATACTGCTGTCTTTCTTTAGGCGCATCAGTTAGGTCAGAGGCACAAGCAAGAGAGTGATAAGTCACGTGAATCAAGTAAGCCATTTCAACAGGATTAATTTTACAGTTCATACTGGGCAAAGAGGCCCTAGAAGGTTTGATTTTCTGTCTGCACCACCAGCAGCAGCCATCCCCCTGAGCCTGCTGGCTCCTGTCAATCACTCTCTGGGCAGAAGTTCACATAGTGCCCTAAGGTTTCAGTCCATCTTCCTGACACAATCTCCTCATCTCTAGGTCCCAACACAGATTTTCAGGATATAGCATATTGTGTACCAGAGGAGCTGGTGCCTTTGCTGCAAGGAGCTGAAATAGCAGCATGTACCATAACAAGTTTGTCTTTTCTCCAGTAATTAGCCAATAAAAGCGGGTGCCAAATTGCACAGATCTGACACCAGCTGATTTGATTTCCCCAAAACAAGCAGTACAGAATCAATAGCAGCAATCTGTTTGGCATTATGTTTTGTAACGTGATCAGGAATAAGAAGCTCATGGTAATGTATTAAAAATGTAAGTATTGGGAGTATTATGAGGTGCCCAGCATGTTGAAAACTGAATTCGCTGTGGCTCATTTTGGAAATCATGGTTATCTTGAGAGCATCCCATCTGTTGATACAAAGCACTTAGCACTCTTACCTACCAATCACCTTACCTACAAATCCCAGTGAAAAGTTTTTTGTTTTTTGTTTTTTAAAAAGGTGATAGGTATATTATACATTAGGTAAAGCAGAAGGAGAAGCAGAAAGGAGGATCTTGGTTAATCCATTGGAATGACAACCAAATTTTAAGCCAGTTCCCTTCTCTGGAACACACATAAAATGATTCAACTAGAAGTTAAAAGCTTAGAATTAAAAATCAAAATATTTTTTCTTTAATAAATTCCCTGTACAGTGGGTCAACTGTAGTAACTCTGTGTAGGCTCACTGAAGTCTCTGGAGCAGATTCAGCTGCAGAGGTTAAAGATTAGATCACTGTTTTTCAGGAATTTCCCGTTGCCATCCAAGCATTATATCTTTGTATTTCTGTCCACATATTCTTTAGGATCTTTTGTGTGACATTTCTGTAGATGGGATAGGATTTTTCCTATATCTAGTTTATTCAATGTTGGTTTGTTTTTACTCAGAATTGTAACATCCTATGAGCTGCATCACTGTCATTATTGACTTATTTTCATAAGTACTGTAAGAAATGTATTTCTGGGATTTTAAAATGTAATTAGCAGTTTGGGTTGAGCTGAGTACTGAAAGACATCTTTAGAGTCACATCGAATCTTTCCCTCTTGCTGATAAAACCAAGTAATCTGTTCTTTGTGTCACACTGATGGATATAGGCCAGAAAAATAGAGGAAGTCAAAATACATCCAAAAAAATGTGGAAAAAATATTCATAAGTGAAGTCGCACAAGCCATGGGATGTCAGAAATATTTTCCAGGCATCCACCTGCATCTTACTTGCACATAGCCAACTTAGGAAAAAGCGCTTTTTTCTCTTAAACAAAGAGCACAAAAAGTATGCAGTAGGTTTGAAAGCTGGGAATAGTAATACCATGTCATTATTGTTCCTTTGCAGTAAGACTCGATTCCGCTGGATCCAGGAGAGCAGCTCCCACAAGAGTGTGCCTCCTTTTGGTTTAGACGGTGTTTACATTTCTGAGCCTTGCCCCAATTACTGCAATGGTCATGGGGACTGTGTCTCGGGGGTCTGTTTTTGTGACTTGGGCTACACAGGTAAGATGTTTTTTAGATAGGACAGTGGTAAACACTGGCTGTGTTGCTGCTGTAAATCTAGCATCGTGTTTTTCCTCTCCAGTATGCTGGAAAAATACATGTTGACATAAATTTCATGGGCTGCCAGCAAGAGTATTTTCTTTCTGTTGAATAAAATTTAGCACAGGAGTCCAGTACAGATAAAATAGAGCAGCTGAGGACAGGAGACGTTGGTGATGCTTCTGGCAACCACAATCTACGAACAGAGCCATCTGTATGAATGGAAAGGGACTAGCAATAGAAGAGAAAACAAAATAAAATATTTTAAACTAAAGAGTCTGTTTAAAAACCTTTGGACCATCTTCAAATGAATTGCTTCTGTTACTGAGTCCCCTGGCCATCAGATGGCATAGGACCAGGAAGGAACATATGTTTTGACAGGCCCTTCTGTGAAAAATTCTGCTCACTTGTGGTTTCTGGGGCTTTTCTGCTGGAAAAATAAAGGGGGAAAAAAAAAACAACACAAAAAACACACACTTGGTGAAAAAATAAAACAGAGATTGACACTACCAGTTGCGTACTGCACTCTTTTTGACCCTCTATACCAACAAAGCAATAAGTTAACATCTTCTGTTCAATTTATAAAGGACTAAAAGGATCATATTTTTCTGTTTACATAAAATGGCTTATCTGTATCAGGCATGTGTTTTTCACCCAGTGAAATAAGCCGTCTTAGAGTTTAAAGGATGAGGATTTATTCTGACTACAAAAAAAATACGGAGGGCTTGAAAAGGTACAATTCTGTCTTCTTGGCATTTTCTCAAAAAAAAAAAAAAAAGCCCCGTGCTTTCTCCTATGTGGGTGCAATAGAACTGTCTGCCAGTTTTCTGTATCTGACCTTTGCTCTCTTCAGCACAGTTTCAACAAAGTGTCTCCCATATATTTTTTTTTCTTTAAGCATCACATGGAACCTGTGTATCTAATGTGCCTAACCACAGTGAGATGTTCGACAGGTTTGAGAGGAAGCTAAGCCCTCTCTGGTACAAGATAACAGGAGGTCAGGTTGGAACAGGCTGTGGTGTGCTCAGTGATGGAAAATCTCTGTACTTCAATGGACCTGGCAAAAGGGAGGCAAGAACTGTTCCGCTGGACACCACAAATATCAGGTCAGTCATCAGTGCCGCTTCTCATCTTTGTGTATCTCTGCTATTACAAGCATAGGCAAGAGGGTGTGAAATGTTTTTCTGGCAGTCACAACCCATGCAAGAAGACTTAGACTGATAAGTTAATTTTTGTTCATTCTGGTCTGGTACTTCATTTTCTGGAGGGAAAACTTAGGTTAGAAACAGAATGCAATAGCAGCACAGGAAACACAAACTGTTGCTCTTCGTGGGATAAAGGCTTTGCAGTGTGTTCTACGTGACCAAACCAAAGATGTGGTCTCAAGACTGCACAAAAACAGAGAGCCTGCCAATAGCTGGACAGAAAAATTCCCTTTCCACTGTCTGCATTGAATTGCAGCATGCCGATAGTGCAGCAAATGAGCTGTTGTTTACTTGCCGGATGTGAATTAGTCCACTTGTAAGAAGTGTAAAAAAAAAATGGATTATGAATTGTTTCTGTGCAGTCAAGAGGCTGACAGGCTTTCACCTCTCTCTGTGCTATCACTGAATTCTGCTCCACTGGTAGTAATTATCCTCCCTCTCTCAAATTGTCTAATTGATTCATGTAATTAGGATAAACTAAGGACGATTATTTCTAACCATTATTTATCCTGGAGTTTGCTGCTGTTTTGTCCAGTCTCATGAAGGATCATGCGTCTCAAACCTTGCCCACCCCACAATTATATCCATTAGTTTAATAAAACATATGTCTCCTGTCAAATCCTGCTCCAAGAGCAGGTGATGCAGTGATTTTGTTGCATTATTTAATTTGTGGAAACATTCAGCAGAGAGTGGCCACAAATTAGTCTTCCCCCTCTTCAGCTCAGCCAAGCAGTGCTTCTTAGGGCAGGATGGGTGCTGCGGCTCTCAGGGCATCCTTGGCTGCTCTCCAGCACAGCGTTACACAGCAGCTGTGTGGCTGCTTGGCTGCTTTTCCACTCCATCCTGCCTGACTGACAAATTCTCCTCTGACAAATACTTGATTCTTTTATACAACAACAAAAATTGCTCAATAATTAAAGTAATTTACTGTTTGACAAATACACCTTTGACAAGCATATATTTGTGCTTAAACTCTGGAAAGATCTGAACACATTTTCTGTTCCACCTTCCTTTTAAATCTCATGTTATTAATACTGCAAAGTGTAATTTTGAAGTAACTATGCCACCAAGAAGTCTCTGTTCAAATGATGGTTTGGGGTTATTTCTTATGTCCTGGAGAAATCTTTTTTATAAAGAAAAGTATTTTCTTTAGCTTTCGGATTGCTTTTTGAAATCACTTTCAACGCCAGTTATGTATGTTTATAGATTTGCATTTTTTTAGAGTTTGAACCACTTAAAACACCAACAAAAGTAAAATACTGAGTGATGCTCTTTCTGGACTTTTTTTTCAGTCCATTTTCATTTTGCACAAGCACATCTAGGGTCAGCTAGGGTCTCAAAACTGCCCCAAGGACCTAAATGACCAGAGGGACACCAACTGGTAAAAGAAACTAAGATCCCCCTTCTGCGCACATGCTCAGTGGGTGAGCTTCTCTACTGCTAAGACTGGTCATTTTAGCAAAAGAAACCAACACTGATCCTTTTAATAAGTATCACAGTGAATACGCTAATTTTCTCCAGCAATTAAAATTTGAAGATGCATCCCTGAGCTGTTTGCTAGACAGAAAAATCATCTCAAGCTCAAATGGAACAAGCATGATTTTGTCAGTTTTTTTCTCCATTTTCTTGAGCACAAGTTCTCAAGAGTAGGATCCACCTCATGTAGGTCATCCAGAACATAGGTGCTTTAGATTACTGCAGTTATCCCATCCTTCTTATATACTCAAAAGAGATAAATAACTACTTAGAAAGAGCAGTGGGGTTAATCCTAAAATAGCATCTAGTAAAGGCCACTGCTTTGTATTCTGAAAGTTTGTATTTTTCCTTACTTATAAGGGAAGCTGGGATGGTCATGTAAGACATTGATATCCAGCCTTTCGACACCTTGCTAAGAAAAGGTGAATCCCACTTTAATGTTTGAGGCTGTCTGTAACATTAACTGGATAATTTCTCCTAGAAGCAAGAGCAGACTAAGTTTGTGAGAGTGTGAGGGGTTAACTGAAAAACCCATATCCTAAAAGAAAATCATACTCCAGCCTAGAAATGTTTTCTGTTATTGGAGCTAAAATTAATGTCACTTGAAAGAGGAGATTAGAGTGAAGTACGTTTTCCCTTTTGGGTTTTTCTTTTTTTGCTTTCAGTAATGCCTTGCATAGAATTAGGTTATATTATTAGGGGTCATCTTAGCCCATGCACAGTTATCTTTTATTTGTGAGTAGGCTTTTTGGCTAGGATTGGTTTGGTTATTGAGTAAACAAGAGGAAAATATGAGATACTATTAGATATGTGGATTGAAAATTGTGAAAAGGAATGCTGAAACTCCTTCAGTAGATTTTTAAGCTGCTTATTCTGGGGGTTAATAATGTTTTCCCAGACCTTTTAAGGTCTTGTGTCATAAAATCAGGCATGGAATAGAAAAACAAAAAAAAAAAAAGGAATGAAAAATGTTGCAAGACATTGAAGTTCTTTTTTCATTCTGAATTCCTGCACACCCACCTATTCGTGTTTGTATCATTCCGTTTCAGTTACAGCTTTTTATATGCCTAGGGTAATTTTTATGTAAAGAACATAAATAATTCTAGTCCATTTTTGTAGGAAATAGAAAGACCTTTTCCTTCTCACCCATATCTTCCCAGCGGAGCAGAGAACACCAGGGCACGGTGCTCCCAGTTCACTCTGCTCCAGGGGGGTTGAGATTTGTCAGCCCTTGGTGGTACTGCTAAAGGAGCAACCTAGAAGAGCAATGCTAAACTCAGCTTTAATGCTAAGAGCTTTTAGA
This sequence comes from Gallus gallus, assembly GCF_016699485.2. NCBI lineage: Eukaryota > Metazoa > Chordata > Aves > Galliformes > Phasianidae > Gallus > Gallus gallus. The sequence continues at coordinate 13,298,743 of NC_052532.1, read as the reverse complement.
ACTAAAACTCTATCCCCAAAGCTAGTGACCATTACCATGCACTCTGTGCATACACTGCACTGTCATATTCTGAAGCCTTATCTGCCCTATCATCTTATTCCTTATGTAATTGATTACACTTTTTATAACAAACATAATGTCCCATAGTGCTAAGAGAAAACTGTCAAAATTCATTTTGCCCAAAACATTTTCTGCTCCAAGCTTCGGAAACCCACTGAAGTCTCTCCTTCCTTCCCTTTTGCATGTCCCAGTGCACCAAAGGCACAATTTCGCCAGCACTATTTCCATCCTCTTGACTGACAGTATAATACCTGGATGCATTTTGGTTAGAGATGCCTCCCATTTTGGTGGCCTCTCCCTCTTCACTATTTATTCAGTGAGAGAAATCACATCTAGCTACCTGGCAACTAGATAAAAACTATGCAATACATATTTTCCAAACAGCAACATCTAGCTTGTTAGCTGACTTGGCTTCCATCTGCATTACAGACTCTGTTGCTAGTGACCATGCAACCATTTCAGAGAGCTGTTTTGGGTCAAATTCTTCCACATCAGATGAGCTGATTTGCCCTTCTGCAGAAAGAATACATTTTTTTGTCTCTCCTTTTCATTTTTTACTTGATCCTTACATTTGGCAGTCCAAAAAAATAATTTCATCATAGAAAAAAAATATTTTCAGCTCTGAGACTGCATCCTACTATTTTATTGCCTGAACGCTGTCTCAGACAGTATAGCTGCAAAAAACACTAACACACTGGCTGAGCAGTGTAACACTGTGAACTGTTCTGTTTTTGAGTTATGGGGTTATATTAAGAATGAGACTGATGAGTAAATTCTGGCTTGTTTAGTCCCTGTGGATATATGAAATATCTCACATAAGAAATACTGATTTCAGTAACAGAGCTGCAGCGTTGTTGGCTTTAGAATCAGAAAAGGGTCATAATAATGTATATGTAGTGGTGATAGATAGAAATTGGAATCATAGCTGTATGTCACTGGCTCTGTCTGTAGTCCTGTGGCTTGTCTGTGGTTTTACTGATGTCAACACAAATTAGAATCAAATCCTCTAAAGAGAAAAGAGTTATCCTAGTGAGGAATTATCTGAGTGACAAATCAAGCCTTGTTTCTTCACACAGAGCCATAAATCCACCTTGAAAACTAGTACTGAAAATGAAGAAGCTATCTGCAAGCAGTGGAATTAACAAAACCTAGTTTCCCTTCAGTTTGTGTTCTTCTCTTCCCCAAGCTTCTGCTTGGCAATAAGCCCACATCTCCCCGTGTGCCCCCCAAAGACCCCCCCAGCACAAGAGGCGAGTAATTGCATCTCAAAAACATCAGTGAGCACTACCATAACACAGCAGGCAGGCATCAGTATAAGTCAAAAACTAGCTAGGAAACAGAAAGGAGAATGGCACTGCCAACTTTTGGTGTGCAAAAGCTGAAGGTGGAGATGATTCCAGAATCTCTGCTCAATTCTGGCCCTGCTTCAGATGTGCATTGCAGATAACCCGTGAAGAAAAGAAGTAAGTGAAAGGATGGTGGCTTTCTTGGTCATCTAAATGCTCTTTACACTAGTGATGGCCAGATAAGACTCAGATGATTGTCAGAGAAATGTAGTGAAATTTTTTGAGTGAGCAAGGGGGGGCATGGAAGAAGTTTCATGCAAATGAAAATGTTGCCGTGGTTTACCATCGAAAGGATGAGGAGAAAGTAAGGAGGTGGTAAAATAAATAACTACAAGATACAAAAACAGCAGATCAGAAATGCTTCTTTCCCTCATAACATATCACAAAATGTCCCATGAACACTTGTCACTGAACTTTTCTACATGAAGAATTTAACAGTCTAAAACACCTAAAACAGGTGTTTTAGCGAGAATATAATAATTCTATTTAAATTCTAATATTGTCTTTTAAGGTTTAAACCACTTTCTAGTTAGAAGGGACCAAGGAAAGATCTGATGTAAACTGCAAATTTGGCTTCTTTAGCATTTTTGCATCTTCATGTGAAGGCAGGAACTGTTAAAACAACCTCTTCAGTTCAACAATATATTTATTAGGCACTGAATCAATAAACCACATCACCTTCTTCTATTTTGGGTCCTCCACTGTTTACTGTGGCAGTGCTTTATTTTAGTGGGAACACTGCCTGATCAATAAGCCTGGACTAATTACCTAATTGAAAATGCCACATCAGTTAAGGAAAGTTATTCCGACTGGTTTTGTTTTATCATTTGATAATTACATTTCTCTTCTACCTTGATGTTTTTTTTACAGGCTGGTTCAATTTTATGTACAAATTGGAAGCAAGGCTACTGGAAATTCCTGCAACAGACCAAGATCCAGAAATGAAGGTAAAGCCTCTTTTCCTTATAGTAAACTTTTTGTATCTGGAGTGATTTCATGTTTTACTGTCTTTACAAAATCAAATGATTGTTTCACTTGATTAGCTTGTCACTTTTCATAAACAGTAAGTAAACTTTGAATTTAAAAGTGTAACAATAATAATTTACTTTTAACCCACATTTGCATTTATATTTATTTTCAGCATAACCAATGGTGCTTTATCAGTAGCTATAGCTCTTTTGGATCTCTGTTGGTTTAAGAAAGATTGACAAGAATAGGTGTAATCACTTTTATTAAACTATCTGATAATGTTGGAAAACAGGTAAATTCACAAGTACACAAGTCTTCAGGTAAGAAAGAAGTATGTATGAAATGAAGTATGTGTGAAGAAATGTATGAAGAAATGGAGTATGTATGAAGAAAGTAAGTATGAAATGTATTCATTGTGGGGAATGAATACAATGAATGCATTTCAATTTCAGTATAAATTTTGCAGCTTCAATTTCTGGCTTGAAGAGCCGTGTGCCTGAAGTTTTTTTTCATCTTTTCATCTCCATCAGAGGGTCTGATAAAAATTGCCTTTCAAACCATTCTCATGCGTAATTCACCTGAAGCTCAAAATTATAAATCTGCAGCTGGGAATTTTAGTATGAAGAAGTTGATCTCTCCCAGCTGCATCCTCCCACAAACTTGCTTTGATGGAGACAGGACTGATTTCTGGATTTGGGAAGAATTAGCAGAGTTTGGGAAGCAGCAAAGGGGTCTAGTTGCATGAAGAAAGATCAGTGGTGTTTAGTAGGTATATCACTTTGTTTTCTTCTCAGTATAAACCATTTAACATCAGTGGACTGTTTCTTGGTGCATAGCATTGATACTGATTCAGAACTGTCGTAATTCTCCTCCAATTTGTATTGATATATAAGACACAAGAAAATCTGTTATTTGAAAGCACTCCTGAATTTCGAGAGGAGAAATATCCATAAGAAGTGCTTATTTCTTGCACTGTCCCCTGTGGTGAGCTCATAAATGACTTCAAAATTCTGCTACATGCTAGTATTTATTATGCTGTGTGTAAGATATGAAGACTGTCTTAAATTATCTAAATATTAAGACAAATCACTCTTAAGGATGCTTTGAGCATTGTGTGCTACCACTTATATATATGAGACCATGTCACCTTCACAACAGGACTTTGTCCACAAAATGACCCTGGACCAGGAAATGCTAAATGAGAATGGAAGGCACAGTCACATCAGTGGTGCACATTGGATGAGGGCTGGCAACTCCTGAGTATAGGCTGAGGAGTTGCCCCTCTCTTTTCCACACAGCCTAACTAACTGCCTTGCTTGATGTTAACTACAGGTCTCATAGTTCAATACACAAATGATAACGGGATCACCTGGCATTTACTGCGAGAACTGGACTTCATGTCGTACTTGGAACCCCAGGTTGTTTCAATAGACTTACCACGGGAGGCCAAAACCTCTGCCACAGCTTTCAGGTGGTGGCAGCCACAACACGGTACGCAACACCATCCTACAGCACCATTCATTAAGTGCCTTTACCAACCCAGAACCATCAGTACTTCTCAGTATGGGCATGTTCTGCAGAAACCTCTGGTTACAGAAAATACACTGAGGTGAACAGTTTGGATATTGTGTGTGTTTAGACCTTCCTTAGTCATGATACAGACATGATTTTCTTCTGTAGCACCTGAGAGTGCTAAGATGTGAGGACTTACCTGAGTATAAAGTGACCTGGCATGTAAGATGGCCTACACATTTTATCTCACTTTTTGTCCAATTTGGGGGGAGAAGCATAAACTGACCTTGAACCTGCCTGTATGGTGGCACCCATCTCCCTGAATTAACATCGCCACACACCCAGACTCCTCCTGTCATCTTTTGTACCTTCAAAGCCCACTCAAGTATTTCCTGCATACTTAGATGAAAGTAATGCCATGGTGCTGACTGGTATCCACAGCTCCTGCCTTGCACTGCAGCACATTATTACAATTGAAAGTGTCCTTATTAAATTTTTCACCTCTGTGCAAGGCAGGAGCTCTGGATCCCTGCAGGTGTTACTCCAGCATATAGCAAAATACATTTTAGCAGCAGTTCTTAGGAAGAGAAAAGAATACATCTTATATTCGTGTAATTATGGCACAGAGCTTCTTGGCTATCATCGTTTTGATGTCTGGTTTTTATTCATACATTTTTGTACAATATATGTACTGGAGTTGATTGTCCTCACTAGACATGAAGGCATCTAGTTGAGGTCTGTCTCTGCTGAGAGTGGTCACAGTAAGACTGCAAGCACTGTCAGTCTTACTGTCAGTCAAGAGGATGGAAATAGTGCTGGCGAAATTGTGCCTTTGGTGCACTGGGACATGCAAAAGGGAAGGAAGGAGAGACTTCAGTGGGTTTCTGAAGCTTGGAGCAGAAAATGTTTTGGGCAAAATGAATTTTGACAGTTTTCTCTTAGCACTATGGGACATTATGTTTGTTATAAAAAGTGTAATCAATTACATAAGGAATAAGATGATAGGGCAGATAAGGCTTCAGAATATGACACTGATGGTGCAGCCACTGATGGTGACTGTAGGCCAGAGAGAGGATTCCAGGAAGGAGAAGGTGAACAGCATCTCTTTGACTGTCCACTATATCTTCCTATATCAAGAGCTCTTAACGTTTTCCCGTGTGCACAACCCTCTTCCAGTCAAAAGGTATTTGGAGAGCTAGTCAGAGGCAGGAAAGTTGTGACCCATAAAATGAAGGTCCTCAGTCTAAGGGCTCATGGAGCGTCTCATTCAGGCACAGGGAGAATGCATGATGATAAAGACATCAAAGCTGAAATAGAAACATAATTCAGACTCCAGGTTCCTCCTTAAGAAGGGTGTTAAACATGTTTAACAGTAGTCAGTGTACGTGACTGACCACATCTCACTAGGTCAGTGCAGGATGTGGGCTTAAAAAAAAAAAAAAAACAACTATGACTCCACTAACTCACCCATTCTGCTTTGTATAGGAAAACATTCAGCTCAGTGGGCTTTGGATGATGTGCTTATAGGGATGAATGACAGCTCTCAGACTGGCTTCCAGGATAAATTTGATGGAACTGTGGATTTGCAAGCAAGCTGGTACAGAATACAAGGAGGTCAGGTAGACATCGACTGCCTATCTATGGATACAGCTCTCATGTTCAGTGAAAACATTGGTATGTGTCACCAAATACTGATAAATTTATACGTGCTTATTTTATAAATTATGCGTGGGTCATGTTTCTACAAGATGGGAGGTGTAGAGAAATTTGAATATGTCGTAATCTGCAGGACAGGGAAGCTGAAAAGAAGAAAGTGAAAAAGCAGATAAAAAATCTGAACAAAAGTACTGGAAGCGTATGCATAAGGCATACAATTTTATATTTTTTTGGTTCTCTCTTTTGTTAGAAAAACCTCGTTATGCAGAGACTTGGGACTTTCATGTGTCAGCCTCTACTTTCCTGCAGTTTGAGCTGAGCATGGGATGCAGCAAGCCGTACAGCAATTCTCATAGCATTCACCTGCAGTATTCTTTAAACAATGGGAGAGACTGGCACTTGGTGACAGAGGAGTGCGTGCCTCCAACGATTGGCTGTCAGCACTACACTGAGAGCTCCATCTACACTTCAGAAAGGTTCCAAAATTGGAAGAGAATTACAGTTTATCTTCCACCCATAACCAAGTGAGTGCTGTTCTGGCAGTTAAGCATGAATACAGAGTTTGCTGGTCTAATTTGAGCAAACATCCCCCATCTTGGGAGTTTTCTGCATGTCTTTTAAATTATTAAATGTGTGTTGTCACGCCATCAGAATTCTAAATTTAGCTTCAGAATGTTTCATCGGATGTAATGTGAGCTGCAGGAACTTTGTAAGTAACAAATTTGGATGAATGAATTTGTAAGTCTTGCCCATATTCATAGAATCATAGAATCATAGATTGGCCTGGGTTGAAAAGGACCATAACGATCATTGAGTTTCAACCCCCCTGCTATGTGCAGGGTCGCCAAACACAGCAAGAACAAGACTGCTAAACCAAGCTTTTCTAAGGTCTATCCAGTAAGAAACAAGAATTAATGCATTGACCCATCCTCTCATATAAAGGTATTTTCTGTTATTGCACATAAGTAATAGGGCTATTTGTCATTCAAGATTTAGGCACATTAATCACAGAATTCAGCAAGTCAAAATGCTTGTTACTGGATATGCCACCTTCACACTTTTAACTAGAATTAGAGTTCTGCCTGTCTCCTGGTGATGTCAACACATCATTGTAAATAAACATGGCAGACAAGCTGGCATCCATTTTCCTGAATAAAACCATACTCTTGTTCAGGAATAACAGATGACAATAATCTTACTTACCATTAGCCTGCGTATTTCTATAATTCTTGATAGCTCCCTCCACAACGTTGTAAATTCCACCACCTAGAAAATAAGGTGGTAAAAATGGACACACAATAGAAGAACTGGAACTAGGATTCATATCTTAGTTTCTAGTCCCATAATTAATTCCTCAGGGCCATGCATCTTCTTCCAAAGAAGAAGATAGCCTGACCATGTGAAAGTCAGAGGGTATTTCTCTATGCAGTGGTCTAGGGTCAGCTCCACAGAATGTCATAGGATCATAGGATCTTCCATAGGATCTTGAAAGATTTTTTTCCAAAGTACTTTCCCCAACTGAGCATAGCAAGACAGTCAGCAATTACAGCATTGTGCATGCAGGTGCATGTTTGTACATATATTTGTACACTGTTATACGAATGTTTTTTGGTTTTTTTTTACATGAGGTTAGGCATACAGGAACATTCACTACTTCTTACTTTACTGAAGCAACGTATTATTTCAGCAATACTAGCAAAATGTGGAACTGTTGAATGCTAATGTAGCTGGCAGTTTCTGTTCAACCACTCTGCTAACCAGGAAGATTCACAGCAATGGTGACTTTCTCTTGTTTAACTTTGGGCATCTTCCTTTAGGTCTGCTGGAATTTTGCCCGAAAACTCACCTGAGAAATTGAAACTTCAAATTTCAGCTAGACTATAAATCTTCTAAATGCAAAGTGTTGTGCTTATTAAAATGATTTTATTCTCCTCAAAGCTACAGGACTTTATTATTTAGCACCTTGTGGAGCAACGTTTTCTAGCCTGAAATGCATTCACTCTGTTGTTTCTAGCTCTCCCAGAACACGGTTCAGATGGATTCAATACAACTATGCTTCTGGTGTTGATTCTTGGGCTATTGATAATGTGGTGTTGGCTACAGGATGCCCCTGGATGTGCTCAGGCCACGGCATCTGTGATGCAGGTCATTGTGTGTAAGTAGTGACTTGCTTTACATGCTTTATATAAATGTGTCTTTTACCTAGGCCAGATGGATAATACGTTTTCCTCCAAATTTGTTGCTAGGTGTGACAGAGGCTTTGGTGGTCCGTACTGTGTCCCTGTCATTCCTCTGCCGTCTGTCCTGAAGGATGATTTCAATGGTAACTTGCATCCAGACCTTTGGCCTGAGGTCTACGGTGCTGAGAGGGGAAACCTGAATGGTGACACAATCAAGTCTGGAACAGCTCTCATTTTTAAAGGGGTCAGAGATTCATTACATTGAGAAAAAAAAATATTTAAAATCAATAGAGTTAAGAAGAGACAATAAATTTTTTGTTGTTTCCCCAGAAGTTTATTTCAAAGTCTTTAGGCTAGAATTTGATATTCATTTTTCTTGTGTTTTTCTGCTCTCAATATGCGCAATGTTTGTCCAGGTTGTTTTTGTGAGCAATTTTTTTTGCTGCTTTTTGACTATTACTTTTACTCATGGTGTAAATTCCTCCTTACCTTCCGAAGGAAAGGAACAAAGCTGTGCAGTTGAGTTTCTTGAGGCCAAGTGAGTGATATGGAAATACGGTACACATTACAATCAGTAATGTCTCTGTCTTTAAATACTTTGACTGTCTTTTGAATATTTTGAATGACATTATTCACTGTAGACTATGTAGTCAATGTTTGTGTAGTTAGGATATGTTTCACTTCATTATATTTTTGTGAAGCTTTCTTTATGGAGTGTTTTTTTTTTTAACAAAAGGTCTAAAAAATCAGGCAATACTGTATTTTTCTGAAATTGTCAGTTCTTCAACAAACCAGATAAATATTTGTACCCTTGAAAGACTTTTGTTCAATTAAGTACACAAATTTTAAGTTCACACATGAGTTTTTTCATTTGATATGGTAAATTTAGGCGGCCCTGAAAAGCAAAGTCTAGAAACTTCAGGTGTAGAAATGATTTCTTTTACAAAATGTCTTTACAAAACCTGGACTCCTGTTCAACCTCTTTAGCTAATCTAAATCACAAATCAGAGGATGTGAATTTTCTAAAACTTATACTGGTTGTTCCTGAAGGTTGTTCTCTGGGGAAGGGGTCATAGAAAGAGGGAAGCTCTGTGAGGTGGTGTTTGCTAGATTTCTGCAGAACAGGGATCAGGTCTGTCTCCAGGATCCATAAAACACTGAGCTCATCAGCAGAGATGGACAGGACCTTCGGGGTCCCTATGACATATCCTACCTGCTTCCTTTCCTTACTAAGGGAAAAAGAACACTCCCCTCCTAAGTCAATAAGTTATTTGTACAAAGATATTTTCTGAGGTACAGGAAAGAGTCTCTTCCTAGAGAGGATGCTTCCTCCCTGGAAATTAGAGTGCTTGGCTGCTGTATAGTTTGATGAAAGAATGTGTATGTGAGCTAGGACTCAAGTGTCTGAGTAAGTCAGCTACAGTGCTTGCAGATCAGAAGACGTCCTGATGGTTAAGAGCATGAGCTGAATGAGCTATACCTGTGTCTGTACCTGAGAACGTAGCTGTGCCTCTGGTGGTTGCACACCCTTATCTAGCACCTGCCATTACTATGCCAAGGCTATCACTATCACCATTTGTAGCCTGGGAGAAAACGAGGGACAGAGAGCTACTTCTTTCATTGACACAACAGTCAATAACAGACAGCATCCAAAAAATAGTAAGCTGTGGAGAATCTTTGATAATGGGAACTGTGATTCACACTATACATTCTGTTTTTGCAGGAGGGGCTGAGAATGCTGGTTTCAAGAGATCTAGATTGCACTAATACTGTGTACATCCAGTTTTCATTTAAGTTTATAGCCAAAGGTAAGATCACTGTTGATTTCCTCTGTTTCCACTGTTGATTTGCTACTGATGGTGATGATAATATCTGGTACCTGGGAACAACAAGCAAATAAACACTGAATTGCAAAAAAAAAAAAAAAAAATATCTGTGGCATAAGGAGTTGGTTTGTTCTAATCTAAAAAATTATGATGCTGAAATATCTTCTCATCTACATAAATTAACGGTGTCTGTACATATAATGAACAGCAATGTATATTTACTCCCTAATTCTTTAGCAGACAGGAAAGCACAGAAAAGCATAGGGATACACATATGTTTAATACACATATAACTTTTAAAAACTGCTAGAATTGTTATAAAAGCATGTTCACACTCTATAATAAACGTCTGAGTAAGCTCGTTATACTTCAAGAAATGTTTTTGAAATAGTACTTTTTAAAAACAGATTTTAATGAACATCTACACTCTTTATTAGGTAAAGAACTGGCTGGAGGGCCAGGACTGGAGAGTGGTAATAAATGGAGTTAAATCCAGCTGGCAAGTGGTCACAAGTAGTGTTTCCCAGGAACTGGTATTGCGGCCTGTCCTGTTTAATATCTTTATCCATGATCTGAACACCTGGATGAGGGGACTGGGTGCACCCTCAGTAAGTTTATAGACACCGAGCTGAGAGGAAGTGTCCATCAGTCTGGGGATAGGAATGCCCTACAGAGGGATCCAGACAGGCTCGATCACTGGGCTGAGGGCAGTGGGATGAACTTCCACAAGACCAAATGCCACGTCCTGAACCTCAGCCACAGCAACACCAGGCTAAACAGGAGCCAGCAATATACCCAGGTGGCTAAGAAGGCCAGTGGCGTCTTGAATAGAAATAGTGTTGCCAGCAGGATCAGCAAAGTGATTGTCCTCCTGTACTCAGCACTGGTGAGGCTGCACCTTGGGTACTGTGTTCAGTTTTGGGCCCCTCACTACAAGAAAGGCATCGAGGCTCAGGAGCATGTCCAGAGAAAGGCAACAGAGCTGCGAGGGGTCTGGAGCACAAATCTTATAAGGAACGGCTGGGGGAACTGGGATTCTTCAATCTGGAGAAGAGGAGGCTCAGGGGAGATCTTACAACTCTCTACAACTGCCTGAAAGGAGACTGTGGCAAGGTGAGGGTCAGCCTCTTCTCCCATTGTAACTAGCAAGGGGACGAGAAGGACTGGCCCCAACTTGTGCCAGGGGAGGTTCAGGTTGAATATAAGGAAAAATTTCTTCTATGAAAGAGTGGTGAGACACTGGAACAGGCTGCCCAGGGATGTGGTTGATTCATACCTGGAGATGTTCAAGAAACGTTTAGACATGCTAAGAAACATGGTTTTGTGGAGTAATATTGGTGGTAAGTAGATAGTTGGACTAGATGATCTTGGAGGTCTTTTCCAACCTTAGTGATTTTTTGTTTTCTGTGATTCTAATGAACATAAATATATGTCCTCCGCATTCCAGGTACCCCTGAGAGGTCTCATTCTATTCTACTGCAGTATTCTGTCAATGGTGGCATCACTTGGCATCTGATAGATGAGTTTTACTTCACACAGACTACGGATGTTCTCTTTATCAATGTTCCTCTGCCCTACACAGCCCAGAGCAATGCAACACGTTTCAGACTCTGGCAACCTTATAACAGCGGTAAGGAATCAAGGCCTGTGGGACACCAGATCCACTCGTAAAGCTCATGTCTGAAAGAGGCTGCATTTATGGACTCAGCAAGAATAGAGATTCTCAAATCTTGTTTTCTTGTATTTCAAGTCCTTCAGTTAAAATTGTCAGAAGATTATATTTACAGTTCTTTTAGAGCTTCTGTATGTTTTAAAGTTCCTAATACCTTTGATGGTGTGCAGCTTTGGTCCTGGAGGACTTGAGAAGTCAAGCAACAGCAATAAAGTTCACACATGTTCTTCTCATTATTTTTAATGCACCTGATTTTCATTTACACTAAAGCCCCATTACAGAGCTCAAAGTATAAAATGTGTCCCAAGTGTAAATGGGAATTGGGCCTACCTTGCTTGGAATTAACTAGGCATTAAAAACACATTTAGAAAGAGAATGTACTGAGCAGTTAATCTTTGGATTAAATTGTAAAGGACTGTAAAAAAACCACAAGAGGAGCACAGCTTATTGCTCCTGATTAGAGGACACGTGCCAGCTGAAGAAAACTCTCTTCTGCTCTCAGTTACTCTGAGTATGTCTTAGCAGAAGCTGGCTATTAAGGACTGTTAAGAATTCCAACAACCATTCAGACCTGGTGATAGAGAAATTATTTATGCCACTCAGGCAAATGCCTAGTGCAGCTCTAACAAAAAAGCAAATTCAAATCTAGACCTAAGAATCCAGTTCCAATGTTTCCAATGGTCTTACCTAAAACATTTAACTAAATTTTTCTTGTAAAAATCATCTTTAAATAGGATTTTCATTTAAAAGAAGCCCTTTAACTTTCTCTGAGCAACACAAAGATTTTTAGACAGACTGAAAAAAAAAAAAAAACAGTTCCACAAAAGATCTGGCATCTAATCATTCCACTCCAGTTTGAAAGCACCAGTTCTGTAACACATTCAAATTCATGATCCATTTGAAAAAAGGTCACTCAGAGTTTTCTTCTCTCTCGAAGAGCTCTTGGCTGCCAAACATAGGCTCATTTAGATGATGACACTGATGCTGTGATTTCAAAGCAAATGTGATTTCAGCAGAAGATATTCACTCAACATAGGTTTTTCAGTCTTCAGTTTGCTGAGACTTCTATACATTTTGGAGGAATAAAGTTTAATTTGGTAGAGCAGTGTGGGGACTATGGAAAGATCGCCTGTGAAGTCTCTCCTTTAGCACCTTTTTTTTCAATTTAATTCATAAATGCAGGTTATTAATCTACTTTTTAGTAGTAGTTTTATTAAGTTTTAATAGAAGTGTTCTCTGTTTCTCTGTAGGCAAAAAAGAAGAAATCTGGATTATAGATGACTTCATTATTGATGGAAATAACCTGAAGAATCCTATTATACTTTTGGATACCTTTGACTTTGGTCCCAAAGAGGACAACTGGTTTTTCTATCCTGGGGGAAACATTGGGCTTTATTGCCCATATTCATCTAAGGGAGCTCCGTAAGCATCTCTCAGCAATAAATTAGGAAAAAAAAAATGACTGGAATAAACATTCTAAGATATTCCTTTCTTTTTTTTTATTTTCACAGGGAGGAAGATTCAGCTATGGTATTTGTTTCAAATGAAGTTGGAGAACACTCCATTACAACAAGGGATCTGAGTGTAAATGAAAACACTATAATCCAATTTGAGGTACTTGTCCTCAAAAAGTTACTTTGCATTTTACTCTAGGAGTTCTGGTTGCTCAGGTTCAGCTCTCTGGTATCCAGTTATTATGATTACCAGGCAGAGATGTCTCTCTAATTTCCTTTGTAATTAGGGAGACATCTACAAATCCTTTGTAATTGCTTTGATATTGCTTTCCCTCTTGTAGATGTATCACAAAACTTTTATCACACAGAGGGAAATTTCTGCCTCAAAGTCTCCTGTTTTCTTGTCTAAATTACGACTTTGTCCATGCATATATACTTGCACTGTTAACATAACATGTACTACAAGCTGGAAATTCCCCAGTGGTAGACAAGATGATGAGCACCACAGTACAGCGAAGGTGTAGATTGCCACTCCTGATTGCCAACCTGCTCAGAATAAGTGTAGTTGCAGTATTTCCATGATCTGACCCAGTGGAGAGCTACAACTTCATCTGTGTCACTAGAAATTATTTTCTTACAGGCTCACTTTTTTATACTAGCTGTACTTTGTCAGAGAGCCAAACCTCTGCTTTCCTTTTACTTCTACCTGTGCTTTCATTGAAGCTTCAGTGGAAGCTGTTCTTTGCCACAGCAGTGTGAATTCGTACCATCTTAGGAAGTAATGAATATGTCATGAATAAGGAGCACATTTTTTGTGCTTCCTATAAAACCATTAGAATCCAGAACACCCAATGACAACATGTAGTCTAAACTAAATTGTGTTTCTGATTTATCCTAAAATCTAAACTGTGCATTGGTTAGAACAGATACTGATAGAAGTAACCTTTTAACCTATCCTGTATTTGTTTAGGGAAGTCATTATATTGTCATTAAAATATTGTAAAGTAATCTTTCTTGTAAATCACCATGCCATAATTATGAAGCTGATTTCAACAAAGATGTCGCATTCTGTAGCATTAAACAGCAAATTACACTGGTTTATAAACAGTTACTGAAATGATACTAATGGTTATCCAAGAAAACTTGGTTTAGCTATGTACTCATGCGTGCTTCAGTTTGTCATGCAACTAATTCATAAATTATTGAAGACAAACCATTTTCTGTTTTAAAATATAGATTGCTGCCTGTAGAACAAAAATGTTTGAGGTCAGTTTAAGATATTCATAAGTCTTCAGAGCATTAACTTCATAAAATCTCCATGCATACTTCCATATGTGATAAGAACATTGTTTTAAGAAATTTAAATGGCTTTAGCTCACGTTTTTGAGGACATTAGTGTAAATGAAGAAGCTATCCATAATGCAATAGAATTTCTTTCTGTGTCTCAAGAGTCAAAAACTGTATTGGGTCAAGCATGTCTATAAGCTTCCAGATGAGTAGACAACTCTTCTGGTCAGATGTAAGTTGATGTCGCTCAGTTTTGCTGAAGAGTGATGAGGGATATTCAGTGTAGGATTTATATTTTCAACATTAGTGCACAGTTCTGAGTATTACTGGGCTTTAGAAAAACATTTTTGTTGTGGAGCAGTATGTTAAAAAGATACCTATTTTCTACTACAAAGATGTGTAAACGTACAAAATGTTTCATAGGCTTTGTATTTCAGCTGCAATAGGTTTTTATTTATTGGATGGTATATACAGTACATTTTTTTAATATGGCATAGTCCTCCTGCAAGGGAACTAATTCTTCCTTTATAAAAGCAATCTGAAACAGAAAAAAACATGTTAATATCATCATGAAAGAAAAGCAGGCCTTTGCAGTAGGGGCAGGCAAAAAATTGTCTTAAAAGTTCTCAAATTCTTTATAAAACATATATTATTTATTATGGGCAACTGGTATTAGCACAGCTGGTCTTTCTGCATTTTTACTGTTCTGGTCATCAGGAACAGAACACCTGAGATATATGATGCTGCCAGACTATGTTTTGGTTTGACACTCAATCTAAATCTAGTCCATCTATGATACTCTTCTCAGTGCTGTCTCTTCAGGCTTTGCTGCTATACATTAGCAGAAAGGGTAGTGAGTATTGAAAGCTAAGGAACATACTGAAGTGAAACAGCCCACAGCCTGAAGGGTAATCTCTCTGACATAAACATTTTTTTGGAAGTGAAACATAAAGGAGGACTACAGTGCAGCTCAGTAATTTAACAGAAGTTTATGTTTGCACATTTTGGTTTAATATTTCTGTTTTTAAAAATGCACATTCTTTTGGTGCTGTGGTAATTTCATTTCCTGACAGAGAACTGAATGAACTGATGCGTTTGTTTCAACCACATTAACAGCTTTCCTCCTTTGGAGTTTTCTCTAATTAAGTTTTGTTTTTTTTTTTAATGGAAGTATTTCAGAATTCTGTATCACATTCATTTTACAAAAAGCCAGAGTGCAATATGCCCATGGACAGGTAGAACAGTGTTCAAGAGTTCATGTTTATATACATGGTCTGAGTTTATCATCACAGTTGTTAAATTAATTCCTAAACCACCATCTTCCTGAGCTAAATATATGCAGTACCACACAGGGGAGGCTGACTAAGATGATGAGTGATTAGGTGTCCCAGCCTGCCCTTTGTCATCTTCTGCATTTCATGTCTTGGACGCCAGATCAATATTGGCTGCACCACTGACAGCTCTTCTGCTGACCCAGTAAAACTGGAGTTCTCACGAGATCTGGGAGCAACCTGGCACCTCCTTCTGCCCTTGTGCTACAGCAGCAGCAGCCACCTCAGCTCCCTGTGCTCCACTGAACATCACCCAAGCAGCACTTACTACACAGGAACCACTCAGGGTTGGAGAAGGGAGGTCATTCACTTTGGAAAGCTGCACCTCTGTGGGTAAGCATCTAGCTTCTGTGCCATTCACCTGCGTGTTTGTTTGTGGTTTTTTTCTGTTTTCCATTCAAAATATTCTCCTAGCATTAGTGATTCATAAGAACTGTGGCATTAAGCAAACCAAATGACAGGAGTTTCTCCACTTTTTGCCCTGAATGGCAGTTAAAGTTTAGCCCTTATTGGTGGGTCAGAAATTAGTTGCTGATAATCAGCTGAACTCGGCATCCATGGAGCATTTAGTGCTATTAAATTCTTGGGCCAGAGGTCTGAAGAGTTTTCTCCACCAGAATCCGCCAAAGTAACAAGAAAAAATACCAAACATGACTCTTTATGTAATGCTTAAAAGAACCAGTGTTTACATCCTCAAGATGTCAAGTGATTTACTTAAATGAAGATATTTTCAGTGTGTGTGTTGTTTTGGAAATCAATGTGTGGACCCAGCAGAAAGCTGTAACTAAGAGTCAGTACTCCAGCTAGCCCTGAAGGAAAACACCTGGGCCTGTTGAGTCAGTGAAGAAACTCCTGCTGGCTTCATCAAAACCAGTATTTAACCTTCTGCTTCAGTTACAACACACACTTCACTCAGACCAGCAGGGAGCCTGAGACAAGGAACTTACGTGGGGTGGAATGAATCCAACCCAAGGGACAGAAATTTCCTCTAGAGAAGAGTTAAAATATCTCCAACTTCATACTTACATCCTTAACCACAGGGCACAATAAAAACAATGTTTTTTTTTTTTACTCCCAACAGGATGCTGGTTTATGGGTATCTTTCTTGAAACTGCTAGCAGTATCCTCAGTGATCAATTGCCTCTTACCACCTGAATTACATCATCAAGATTCCTTTTTGGCAAATAAAAAGACAAACTCTTGTCAGCTACCTCTGCTATTGATTCATCTGCAGCGTTTAGTTTCTAACAAGCTGTATAAAACGTGTAATGCAATTAAGCTCTTTTCCCTTCTTAGTCTTTTAGTTTCCTTCTTCCTTTGAAACATTTTCTCTTGTGGGAATAAAATTAGTCTCTCATGTGCTTTTCCCCTGCTCAGTTTGTTTTCCCTCCTTCCCCAGTCTGTTCCTCTTTACATGCAGCATTGATGCAAGTAGTACTTAGGCAGCAAATTAAAAATGACAGGCCAGCACCCAAAGGATAACATAGTTTAAATTAACAACTTGCACTATCAGTCTGTTTTAAGATTAAGCTGTCTGAAAGCAAGCTGAATACCCCGTGACATGGCAGATCATGTTTTCTGTCCATGTAATTGAGGGTGAGATTTTACCAGCCCAGTTCCACAGGTGGTCCACCCTGGAGGCAAGGTAGCAGTGTGAAGCAGGATTTCATTCTGTGGGAGAGAATGGAAGTGGCCTGGTCTGACCCAGATGCTGTAAGCCAAGGCAGAAGGAAATCCATCTGACCATGGCCACTTATCCTCCCCAAGAATGACAGAGAGAAGAGTGGTTAGATTTCAAATCCCATTTTCAAGTCTGTCATTCGGTTTTGGAATTACAGCAAATGAATAATGTTATTTCTATTTCTGTCAGTATTTGCATTGAATGTCAGCATGAAGATGACAAGATGAAGGAATTAGATATAGCAGTCCGTTTCTAGAATTAAATTATTTATCAAGTCAGCTCCACCAAAAAGACTGCATGTATATATATAGTACAGTATATACATATAGTATACAAAGAAAAAAAAAACCCTATCACTTGAATTAAGTACACTTTACACCTTTTCAGGTTGGCACGGTTCAGATGGTACCAAGGATTTTATCCTGCTGGATCCCAGCCAGTGACGTGGGCCATTGACAACGTGTACATTGGTCCACAGTGTGAGGAGATGTGCAATGGGCACGGCAGCTGTATCAATGGCACAAAGTGCATCTGTGACCCAGGGTACTCTGGGCCAACCTGCAAAATAAGTACCAAGAATTCTGACTTCCTTAAGGACGATTTTGAAGGTATCTCTTCTCATTTTTAGCCTGAATTTTGCCTGTATGCCTTAGTGGAATTAAGGGCCGAAGGGATGAAATAGCACCATCTTCCTCACCTTCTGCATGCTTCTCAGTCTGATTTACTCTGTGGGACAATGAACTTCTTTAAATGTAATTCTCAAGCATGGCCTGTGAGCGTCTGATGGCCATCACTTGCTTGTTTTGGAGTATCTGACTCCTTGCTTAGTTTTTCATGCTGGAATATAAAATTCTTGCTGAAATGGATTTTCTTGAAATTCTACATGTGGAAAAAAATAATTGTAGAAGGAAATGTTGATACACACATTTTTTTGAAAGAGGTATGTCAGTCTAATTCTAACAAGATGTGTATTTATTGTTCAAGTACATACGATTGAGTAGTTTGACTTCAGCACAGACAGCACACATGCAAGTGAAGGAAACAGAAGGGCTTCAGGGCTATGCAGTTTCTCACTACAAGGGAAATTCGAGTGGCCTTCACATGGCATTATTTCAAGCAGACCTCATGCCTCAGCATGAACAGCAGACCAGGACCCCAAGTGTAAAGTGCTGGGAAGAAACTCAAAGCCCCATGAGTACCTGAGTGTAAGCAGCATCCATGCAGATACCTCTAAAAACACCTCGAGGTTTCCCTTACTAACAAGCATTGCAAGAACTTTGAATGAAGTAGCACCTGGGAAGCAAAATCCTCCATTCATAGGTGCTACTGTTCATTTCAAGTTTTGCCAGCCCTGGATCTCATGCTAGCATATGGCATGCAAAGTTTCCTTATAGAGGTGGATACATCGCTGTTGTCATACAAAAAAAATGAAGAGAAATAGGAAATCCTGTGAAAAACTGGAGACTGAGGTGCCAAACTTAATACTTCTGTTTACAGTTTATTTTTGGTTTTGAATTGTGGCAGTTTTCTAGAAAGCATTGACTCAGAAACACTGGCATGAACGTTTGTTCCATCTGCATGTAATGTTTAATTTAGCTCTCTTCCTCTGGAAATAGTACTCCTGCAGTAGGAGCACTTCAGAGTAAATCATAAATATGTATTTACTGTGTATTCAGGTCAGCTGGAGTCTGATAGATTCCTGCTTGTGAGTGGTGGAAAGCCATCCAGGAAATGCGGCATCATGTCTGGAGGAAACAACCTTTTCTTTAACGAAGAAGGTTTACGTATGCTGATGACTCGAGACCTGGATTTGTCACAAGCAAGGTAACACAATTTTTAAGTCCTTTCAGAGTGTCACTGAAGAAATACTATACTGAAGAATAAGACACGTGTGATACTTCAGTGCTAAGGGCAAGCTGATATAGTCTGCCTTCTTTACTCCAGCACATTCTCCTTTTTAAACACTGTTACCGTTTTACATTTAACTTGAACTTGAATGGGATTAACCGTTTAAATGCTACTTTATTTCCTTGTATAAGAACTCCAGGATCTGACACCACATCTTCAGTGGTTCGTGCTTTTATTTCTTAAATGGATAACATGAGTAATTGTTTGCACATCACTCTGCTTGTCTTATGTTTGTTGTATTACGAGCCATTGTGGAAACAGGAGGATCTGCTGCCAGTATAACTGTTACATTCATCAGCTCGTAATTCTTTCATTTCTGAAGCTTAATTTCTTCTTATTGTGCACATTTGTTTCCAATAATTCACTGAGAAATTCCCATCAAGCTGTCACCAACTATACTGAAGACAGCAACTGAAAAACAAACACTTTTACTGTATTGAGAGACCATGTGGTATCATTACCAGAGAGAAGATATTTAATGAGAGAGACATGCTAAGCAAGCCACATAAATAAATGTTACACTCAAATAAATTCAACCACATCTTGACAAATAGGCGTTTTCTGATTCATTTGGTATCTAGCTTCTATTAGCTTCTATTAGCTTCCATCCTTATGTTATTACTTTTTTACCACGGGTACCATGCAAACTCCCTTCTCCTTTCTAATGTTGTGTGGGAAGCACTTTAACAGGCAGTTTATCTCTTTCTGCCTTCTTGTCTTAATTAGCGTTGAGCCTCTAAATAATGGTTTCATTGAAGAGCCTCACGATCGATAAGGAAGTCTAATTTCAAACCATTAGATTTTTAGATAAGCAATTAGCTGACCTTCAGTGAAGTGTGATAGTCGAGATCCTGGTATTGAATTTAGGAGATTACTCAAAGCAAACTTCTCTCAGAACTTAGCAAACACAGATGTCAGTATGCTGCAGTCATTTGATCTCCTAGACTGTTCTGAAATTAAAAGATTGTTTAACAAATGAGGCAAGGGATCCTGTAAGTTGCTCCATTAGACTAAATGACATGCTTTTGTTATTGTTCGTGTTCAAAGGGACGTAATTTATCTCTTTTCCATGAAAGTCTGTAGCTGGATTTGCATATATTGACCTCAAGGTGTTATGTGGAGATAAATGGCTCCTGTCCTAATAAAAGGGAAATAGAGCAGTATGTTTCATTTCTTGTGTATGCCATGAAAAATAACAGTTATCAACAAATAACTGTGT
Source organism: Gallus gallus (assembly GCF_016699485.2). Taxonomy (NCBI): domain Eukaryota; kingdom Metazoa; phylum Chordata; class Aves; order Galliformes; family Phasianidae; genus Gallus; species Gallus gallus. The sequence goes on along the minus strand of NC_052532.1, from coordinate 13,278,642 downwards.
GTCCTCCTCCGAACAGCAAGGTAGACTGTAAAGGCGTTGCTGGGGACTGCTCTTTAGAAACCTAAAGGAAATGCAGTAGGATTTACTTAATTTTCAGGCTGACTTTGTCGGCCACCTGCAAAACAACACAGCGGATTTGGCTTTGATACAGACATGCCAAGTTCTGCCTGGGACCTGGGGAGAGGTTTCTATTTATGCCAGGAATGACAGGAACCAGCAAGAACCAGCATTTCTAATGGATCTTTTAAAGAGTGCCGGACTCAGTAATCACATTAAAAGCCCTTCGCTTTTCTTCTCAGAGATCCCCTGAAATACACAGCTGAGCAGTGCTGTCAGTCCTGTGTGCCACTCCGCATGGGGGAATTTAAATCAAATGGACTCTCCAATCCAGTATCCACCACCATCATCTCTACATTTTAAAGAATTTAAAACGGGGGACAATAACTTGCCATTACAGTGATAACGGCAGCTGAAACTACACAGCGTGAAGTATCGGTAGGGATGGTATATTTTAGGTATCACGTCTGATCAAATCCCTTTCAGTTCTGAATTGCTGCCATATCAATGCATTTCAGCGTTATAGATTGATAAGGAAACTTTGCTTATCCTTTCCAAAATAGGCAGAACCTTTGCAAAATATCTTTGGGGTGAGAAAAGAGATACTTAAATCTACTATCTTTTTAATAAAGATAGTTAAACATAATGTTATCTATACTGGAACAAGTCGTTACTACGCTAGTAAAAATTCAGATGAAAGAATATTAACCCACAGAGAGCAGATTCAACAGAGAAAAGGCCAGGTAGGTTTATTTCCTTTAAATACTGTGTTGAATGTCAAAGAGAGTCTGTAGAGGAACAAAGGCTCGCCAGCAGTGAGTCCAGTCCATTATAGATGTTGATCCATGAGGGTCCCCAGCACTGCTTTACAGCAGAAGCAATATGTTATGTCTGGGACGTGGAGGTAGATATAATCTATAGCAAAAGAAGTTATATATAGCACCAAGAGAACGGTGAGTCGCAGTGAGCACTAGAATTAATTGACTTGTGATTCTATGACTTGTGGATCTGGTGTTTTATTGAGGCTTTGTCTCCTCAGCACCTCTGCAGCCCTCACTCCCAGGGGATGTACCTGCACATCAAAACCAAACAGCACTTTTGATACAAAACTTGTGTTGCTGGGTTTCATTTATTCACAAGCCAGGCAGCTCTAATGCAATCATAATTAGAACAGATAGAGCACTTTAAAGCTGTGCAAGAGCTGTGCAAACATGAATTAATACTTGTAATATCCCTGCAAGTCAGATGGGTAAATATCATTACAGCAGTGGTTCCTCCACTCCAAGTGCATTGGAGTGCTATTTATAAGCACCAGCTAACAGGAAGAATTTCACAGTTTGATACAGGTCTATCTATTGTACCTCTTTGGAGCAGCCAATTAAAAAGAGGATGAAAGCATTTATGTCCCTGGGTGTCTACAGCTGGCTTCAGGGAAGGCAGCACATTTAAGTGGTGTGATTTAGACAAATTTCCCATGCTGACTAAATGGACAAAATGATCCCTGAGTGAAACATGCTTTGTTCTCCTATCCTGATTTTTGCTAGTTTATGCCACTGGAAATTTGAGGTTTTTATTTTGCATTAAAACATTTCAGCAATTTCATAGCAAAATACGATTTATTAGGGCTGCTCCGAAAGTAATGCCTCATTTTATTCTGTTGGCCCACAACTTCAGAGGCAGATGGTGGTGGTATGGCAGCAGAGGCTGAACTCTCCCACCAATATCCCATTACATGTTGTTGGCACGTGAGGGATGGCAGCAGAGGGGCAATCTGACAGAATGGCGTCTACATGGAAATGTGGATGAAGCAAAGGTGTGTCACTCAATGCCTCTACGTGGAAACAGTGGAACCTACTGACATTCACTGACACTTGCTGAACATTTATGAAAACCATACAGTGGATGTGAGCACAGTGAGGCAGTGGGTGGTGCATTTCAGCAGTAGTAAAAGTGACAGTGGTTCATCTCTGCTGGTGCAGAATTTTACAAGCACAGCATGCAGGCAATTGTTCATGGCTGGCGAAAACACATAACTAATGATGAATATGTAAAAAAATGGCACTTTGTAGCTGAGAATTTTCTCTATCAAATAGGGTTGTTGTGATCTTTGTATCTGCGGTAGTTTCCATGCAAATAAATAGGAGGCGTTACTTTCGGAACAACCTATGTGCTGAGGGCACTGTCACTTTTCTGCCACTAAAATCTGTACTCAGAGGCTACAGGATAAAAATTTCATCCAGGATTACATTTCTGGTATTTGCAGCACCATGTGCTACACAGACAAAAGCTCACAACAGAAATGACCAGCTTTGTTCAGCCCCTGACAAACCACCACATGGGCAAAATGAATTTTTGTCATCCCACCTCTAAAATCACAAGGTCTCCTAAGGCTAACTCTTATTCCAAGGAATTATGAGGCTTATCTCTCCAGTTTGCTGTGTAGGATGTTGAAGAAGAGAAACCTTTACAGTGATTCCTCCCACTGTTAGGTTTGTGCAGTTCTTCATGAGATTGGGATGCGGTAAGGGGGTGCCAGACCCCAGAAGCCAGCCTGTACTGCTGCAGTATTCTCTCAATGGAGGTCTCACATGGAGCCTTCTCCAGGAGTTCCTCTTCAGCAACTCGAGCAACGTGGGGCGATACATTGCCCTGGAAATCCCCATGAAGGCCCGCTCCAGTTCCACTCGACTCCGCTGGTGGCAACCATCTGAGAATGGGCATTTCTACAGTCCCTGGGTCATCGATCAGGTAAGTAGTCTTCATTGTTTGTTTGTTTGTTTTTAAATATAAGTTTATTTGTATAAACGTATTCACAGTTTGTGTATATATATTTATGTATAGAACAGTTATATGATATAACACATGCTGTGTCGTCTTAATGTTTCCCTTTTGTTGGCTTATGTCCTTTCTCTGGGTCATCCAAAAACGTGTTTTAAAAATATATTCCAAGATTATACTAATCTATGGTATAAGCAGAACTCCTGTTTGCTAATTTTGTGTTTTTAATGCGTTGTTTCCAAGTTGGGTACCAAATGTCTATTTTGGAGCTAGGAAGGGCTTTTATACATAGGCAGAGCCACACGGACACATTGCAGAAGTCCTTAGCATGCAAAATCCAGGTCTGGTAAAACAAATAAATATATATTTCAAATCTATAGAAATATGGAATTTCCTTGATAGAATGTAATAGAAAAAGCTATAGAAAAACTTCAATTCACATCAGTGCAGTAGAAGTTTTCTTTCATATTTGACTTCTGTACACAGTATTACATTGCATTGTGTGACTTGGTGTAAATCTCAAGAAATTCCACTGAAGTCTTTGCACTAAAAATAGTGTTATTGGGCTGTCTCGGTTGAATTTGTTTAAATGTTTATGAATGTTTTCCACAGCATTTAGTTAGGAAGAAAACAGATGCTGACCTTCTAGCCATGTTTAATGGTGTTCAATTTTACTTCCCATTCATCCATTTAAAAATGAAAAAAGAAGTCTTATTCTTTTGTTCCTCTATCTGCATTGAGTTTAGTTAGTTATATTAGTTCAGGACAATCAGTAATCAAATGCAGAATAGCAAATGAGAATTAGTTGTTCCTTACTTATTCAATAGTAAAATCCTCATCCCTGAAAGCCACTGATAAAACAGAATGTTTCCCCATTTCAATCATCAGATGCAGTCATATAATAGTGCTCCAGATTATGGTAGAGCTGAACAGTCAGTAGGAAAAATACCAGTGTAGTCATTTCGCTCCTACCGACATTCATTTCTGTGAGTAGTTTTGCCTCATCCAGGATGAAGTTCATTTCCCTAAGCTAAGACAATCTCTTTAGGATCCCTCTACAGGAAAGATCTATTCCCCTCCTTTACAACACTAAAACACTTACAAAGGAAATCTGTCCATTTTGGACCAACGGGATATCTGTGCATAGATCACTATATCTTTTCCTCCTACAGGATTTTCTGTCACATGCATTTGTGAAGACTTCTAAACATGGTTTCATTTCAATAACAATTCATTATGTAACGTTTCAGATTCTTATTGGAGGAAACATCTCTGGCAATACAGTATTAGAAGATGACTTTACTACACTGGATAGTAGAAAGTGGCTGCTCCATCCTGGTGGGACAAAAATGCCAGTCTGTGGGTCTACTGGGGACGCTTTAGTGTTCATTGAGAAAGCTAGTACCCGCTATGTTGTAACCACAGACATCGTCGTCAATGAAGACTCTTTCTTGCAAATAGATTTTGCAGCATCCTGCTCGGTCACAGACTCCTGCTATGGTAATGAACTCTTAGTAGCTCCTGCACTTTCTCTTCTTCTCTTGTACAGGAAAATTCACTTGTTTTCTTGTTCTGTTATCCATCATAACAAGAACTGAGAAACAAAGGAAAATGACATGTTTCTATCAGGAATTGTAACATTGGCATTTATTGCTGGTGTCTGAAACCTAAGACAAAACTGAAGTGTGTTTTTCCCTCTGGACAGTTAAGTTGCAGTTCAGCTCATTTATGAAAGAGACTATCAGCTGTCTTACCCCGATCCCATTGCCACAGTGTTGTATCCACTGCTTGGGATGTTGCTCTGGTTCTAATAGTAAGCAGCTGGGAGCTTCCCACACGTGTGTGCTGTTCTGTGGATTTGCATTTATTATGAAGTCTCAATTCACATCACTCTCACCTGAATGACTAAGAGATCATTTATATCAGCCTACATCTGACAGAAGCTAAGTCAGCATCAATTGTGAAAATGTGTATAATCCACAGGAAGGAATAAGCATGCATACATATGTATGGATATATGCATGTTTGAATGTGTGCGTATATCTGTGTGCAGCATGCACATATAAACATGTATGCATATATATACATACATGTGCACATAATAATGCAATTTTTAATGGCTTAGATTCCTGTTCAGTGCAGTGCATGTTTTTGTACCTACATACGTATGCACACACAAAGAGTTATATACATACATTTACCAATATAAATTAACACCTGCTCTGGACTGAATAGATATCACAGGGAAATTAAGAATTGGGTTATTGTGTGGATTTTAAGATACACAGAAATAGGTGTTCCTAGCTTTTGTGTGCTTGCTTGTACATGGGAAATGACATTCTTTAAGCATAGTTTTTTGGGGTGTACTTCTTTAAGAGAAGGCGAATGTAGTATGATGGAGCATGAAGCATGTGTAGATTGACTGAGTTGTTGACTGTTTCTCTGGGATTCTGCATAAAATTTGAAAACGGTTTTACATGAACTCTCAAAAGTGTCATCTCCATTTTTGCTATTCTGAAGCCTATGGAAGTAACCATGGTTTCCTCACATGTTAGAGATTTGTTATCTTTTGGTATTACAATAGCATCCCTAAGAACATCTCTGCTATGTCTAATAGTGCTTTGGCTGCTTGGTTATATACTGACCAAAAAAGTTCCTCCTTCTTTTCATGTTATTTCTTTACCTACTACACTTTTATCTGAACTTGATAGAAAATTAGGTAGGGCACTCCCTAGTCATGCATCCAGTTGTAATTAAGATCTAATAGTAAAAATTCACTTACCTTTGTTTGTATCTGCTTGTCCTTGTGTTTCCATAGTAGTATTCTGTGCTTAGACCTGAAGTAGAACTGTTTGGGTGATTAAGGGTCATTCTCTGTGTATGAGAGTAGGAGAAATGGGCCTGTAGTAATCAAAAAAGATAGCAAATTTACCACCCCTGTCACTGCAACCACCCTCAGTTTTTACTCAGCCAGAATGCCTGGAATTGGAACATCCACTTCAACTTACAGTTCCATGCCTATTATTATTTACTTTTTAATGACTGCATAAAAGTTTATCTTGAAGTATTTAGTGAGCTTGACTAATCTTTGTTTTTCCATAATAAAAGTTTAGAAGCCCTAAACTGCAAAACAAAGAAATTGCTGATTCTTGCTGAGAAATGCATACATTAGTTTAATATGGCTAGATTGTGTTTGAATGAAAACAAGCTCACTGACTAACAAACTCATTTTAAAATTGTTTATGCTGGATACTGAAATGCTCTGGTCTGGAGTGGATTGAAAATGTGACTAAACCATCTCATTGACGAGTCAGAAGTTGGAATTTGAGTGCTTCTGTGCTTTACACAAAGATTACAGCCAGCTGAGTCTCATCATTCAGACTGAAAAACAAAAAAGTTCCTGGTCATGATGCTGTCACATCACTTTCTTGTACACAAGAAATTGGCTTGAATTAATCCTGGTGACTTGACAGATTATCTTTGCACCTGCAGTCCTTTGCGTTGGGTGGCTGCTGTGTACTGCAGCCTTCTGAGTTGTGCTTGCTCAGCAACACGCAGCACATCCGCCAGCACTGCTGCTGAAGGGGTTATCTTTGTGCTCCTGACAGAAAGTTTTGAGAAGCTTTGAGTGGTTATTTTGTCAGCATAGTCTTGTGACTGCAGATCTCTGGGGGTTACCAGCTGACCTGTTGATGCAGGCCTCTACGTTAGCTAACCTACCAAACTTTCCACCTTCAGCTATTGAACTGGAATATTCCGTGGACCTTGGAATTACCTGGCACCCAATTTTGAGAGACTGTCTTCCCACTAATGTGGAATGCAACAGATACCATCTCCAGAGGATTCTCATATCAGACACTTTCAACAAGTGGACCCGGATTACTTTGCCTCTGCCTCCCTATACTAGGTACATCCTTCTGGTTTTCTGCAGAATAAATCTGAATACATGACTATGCATCGAAGTATGAAACTTTCTAGTGTTAAAATAATTGTACCTTGCCATTTTTTTTGCAAAGCTACTTTTCCTAATAATTTAGAAAGAGGAAATTCTTGTATGCCTTGTCCTGTGAAGGGAAGGAGCAGGGGGAGCTCCTAAAAGAATCTCACGGTATTGGCATCCTCACTACATTTGGTTGTTTTGATGGCTAATATGGATTATCTGAATCCCCACCTGCATCCTGTGCTTGCTGTTGTTCGCTATGAACTGGTGTATTAAAAGTAATACTTTGCAGGCTTCTTGCTTTTCTGTGCATTCCTTGTATCCTTTGCATCTCCCTCAACTTTGATGCTTATGTTTTTACACACGCCTCATTTTCTCCTCCTCTTCCTTGTTGTACATTCTTTTGTCTCTGGGGTAAGAAATCTTAAGGGATTTGCTGGGAGACTTCATTTTGTGCAGTGAAAGGAGCACTGACTGCTGGTATTTGGAGTGCTGCCATACACTTCACAATTACACCCTCAAAACAGCTTGATATTTTGTTGTTGGTGGTTTTGTTTCTGCCAGAAAGATCTATGCAGAGCTAACTGGGTAGTTCAGACTTCCAGTTCATGTCCTTCTTGATGCACTGTTTTGCAGTGCCAGCTGTGACTGTCCCCCGTGCAGTCATACCTGATAAAACCAGGGCAATGCTAGCCCAAAGTAGAGCCCTGCAAACAAAGGCGGTGTGGACATCAGGCCCTCAGCAGAGCTTTGTTTTCCAGCTTGTCTCCTAGTGCTGAGCCCCATTTCCTAGCATTAGGAAAGGCTGAGCTAACTGTAGTCACAGTGCAGGCGTAACTTATTCCTGCTTTAGAAGTTGCAAAGGATGCCAACTACTGCATATACAAGTTTGAAAACAGAGACCTATATTTTCCAGAAATTGTACTGAAAGCACCTATACAGTTGCCACAAGTTTTGGAACTGGCAGTCCATGTTCTGTTACTAACTGTTTTGACACCTAGACTCTTCCCTATCTCCATTGCAGTGCTTTGTGTCAACTAGTAGTGCATGCAGGGCTTGTTCCCACCAGTGATGTTCTCTACTAACTCATTTGTACTGCTTCACTATGTACTGTCTGTAAAACCCATTAACATGGCCATCTTTGTAAGAAGTCTGTAAATTTCCATGCAGGGAGGTCTTTCTAGGGCTTCATAGGATAAATAAAAACTGGGACTGGTGCTCCAGACCAGTTGAGTTTGGACCTGAAAGGAATATACCACCAGAGACTTATTTAGGGTATATGCATAGCTGTGCTTTTAAGGCTGAGATTTTTTGACTGCCATATGCCAAAGTAGTCTGATGCCCTTCTGAGGCAAATAAAAAAAATGCTGTTCTCTCCAGCCCAATAACTACATGTCTTGGCTCAAATAATACCATTTTCCAAAGATTGTAAGATAGGGATTGTGTGAGAGAGGTTATTACAACCTTAGCTCACATGCAAGAAAGAAATTAAGGTTTAGAATAAGGAATAGTAGAGCTAGTAGTAAAGTTAAGTACATCTTTAGTAAAGGTGCCATATAATTTTTATGCTACTTAATTGCTTCAAGCTGTGAAATAGCATGTGTATTTCTGACTGCTTGTATCTGTATACTTTAGGGACCTGTAGGCTACCTGGTGAACAGCGTGGACTGGCACACAGCACCCATAATGGCAGAGCTTTTTAAGGCCCATGTTCCCCAGAGGGCTCTGTAACTTGTGGCCTGCAGAACACAATGAACGTTTAGTTATGTCTTAGAGCTGATTTTAAAATGGAAATGCAAACACAAAGCTTCTCCCAGCAGCATCAGTTCTGTAAACTGTTAGTGAAGTGCTAAACCTAATGTAGGTAGAGTGAGATATAGGTCCTTGTCTTCAGTCCTCAAGGAATTCTTCATGATTTAAACATTTTTTTAAAAACACTATTTGGTAAGCACAGCATTAGATTTCTTTTTGGATAAACTTGTTCTTCATTCACTTCATGTAATAAGTTTATTAAGAAATAATTCATAGTGAAACACTGACCTTACTGTAAAGGGTCTACTCTTACACTGAATAAATTTGGGGGATTTTGCTATTAATTTGTTGTTAGGTTTGCGGCTGAGTTTTGAAAGCAAGCAGACTATACAAAGTTCAATGCTGCCATCTAGTGCTATATGGTAAATGGTCGACTACTTTGAGTTTAAAACTGTATTCTTGAAGAGTTACAGAAGTTTATCTCCTCCGAACTATTCACATATAGGTGTATGTGGCTGCGTGAGATGAGTAGCTACTTCATGTTCCCAGACTGTTTTGGCTGGGTTGCCACCATCCACCCTGGCAGATGAGATATTTAATATAACTATATCAAAATAAGGTGTTTGAAAAGAGACCTACATTCCATCTTTAATCAATAAAATGAAAATGGTTTATTGAAAGAAGCCAGGATCACACTGCAGATAATTTCCTACTATTTCCAGCCAAACCCAGGATGAAGGGCAGGGAGGAAACTACAAAGCAGGGTCACACCACCACTGGCCTCACCACCCCCACACAGGGCTTACCTACCCCTGTAGGTTTATAAACACAGCATCTAGTGTTGGAACCAACCCTCTGTCTAGAGCTGCACTATGTGACTGCAGCCAGGAGCATTCACAGAGGAAAAAGTCAGGTTAGTTCACTGCCAAAACAGTGAAACTCAAGCTTGGGGTAAAACTTGGAAGATTTGGGTGATCACAGCTTGATCCAGTTCTCAGCCTCAGATTTGTGCCAGAACCCAGCTAGGAGGACCTCCTTAACTATTACAGATTTCAGGAAGCTACTTCTCCATCTATTAGTATACCAGTTGTATAGCAAACAGGTATATGGGTATTAGACCAGAGGGATTATTGCATTATAAAGGAGAAATGAAATAAAGAGCTTACCCATGTCCTGGGCTCACGGAAGGACACCATGGGAGTCAGCCCTTAAATGGGGTCTAGGAGGGGTAGAGCATGGCTTTCACCATTTTGCGTTCACCTATGCCCCTCCAGCTGACTCAGCTCTCACCTCATGTGGTCAGTCAGAGGTTCAGGCTGTGATTCAACAGTTCCCATACAGCCAGTCAAATCCATTTAGCTTTGGTGTAGCTCAATAGGAGCCCTCATCTTGGCCTTTGGGGGACCTTTCTGCTGTCAGGAATCAGCTCTAGGTTATGCTGATACCAAATAAATCTTCCAGGAGCAGTCTAGCCACAAGACTGACATTTCTTCAGTCAAAATAAGGACTAGCTTACCTAGAAATTTTACCCTTCTGTTTCCCTTTCTCTCCCAAAGGTCTCAAGCAACTCGTTTCCGCTGGCACCAGCCTGCTCCTTTCGATAAGCAGCAGACATGGGCAATTGACAATGTCTACATTGGAGATGGTTGTATAGACATGTGCAGCGGCCATGGGAAGTGCACACAGGACAACTGTGTGTAAGTGTACTTTTTTTCCCTGTCCTACACAGCACTGCAGCATTTCACTCCTCTGTATTTATTAACAAAATCACAGAAGAGGTTTTGATACAATTTTTAAAAGGAAAGTGGACTTAGTTACAACTGAGCAGGGCATTGCGACCACTTGGAACAGAAATTTCAGGAGTCTGGGTAAGTGTTGGGGTTAGCTCTGGCAGATCTCTGCCTGTTAGCACGCCAAGAGTGATGCTGCTGGTCCTTTCCTCATACACTGCCTCTGCTATTGGCTACGCTACAGCTTGACTCCCCTCTCATGAAGGAGGGAGAAGGGCCTGCTTGAGTCCACACACCCTGCTGGTGGTGTACAGTCCCGAAGCTCCCCAGAAGTCATCCCTGGTTCCTAAGGGGGTGGTCCCTTTGCCCTCATCCTGCTGCTGGATGCTCATCCTTGATGGAGCTCCAGGGCCGGTAATGGAACACATGTTAAGCAGAAGGATATATGCCAGCTCTTCACAAGGCCAATTTTTGCCTTGGGGCTAGTGTTGGCTTGATGGCCTGATGCCTTTGCTTCATAAGTGAGTTTGCCCATGGCAGCAGACTGGTTTGATCCTCAAACTGTCAACCTAAAGGCATATATAAAGCCCTACAAAAGTACCAAACAACAGCCAGACCTCCCCAGATTTTTCTGTTTGGCAACAGAGGAATACCTTCCAGATGGATGTATTGCTTTTCCAGTCACAAATGGTCACAGAAATGGGAGAATGGTGATATAATTTTACTGTGACTATGTTTGCTAGAAATATATTCCACTGCAGAGTAGATATATTACTGTGTTGTCCTCTGTCCCAACAGTACTGAAGTACCAAGGCATGATCTCTGTTGAAATTCACATAGTAGCAAAACACATTTCTATGCTTTTATCCAGATTTCAAGACATTACAGGGTTTTTCAGAAGAGGGAAAAAAAAATGAGGACTGTATAAAGGAATAACAGAAAATTATCTATCCATTAGGATTTCACAGAAACTCATGTAAATTTAACATTAGTTGGACATTCTTAGGCTTGGCACATCCTTTAAGTTTTGTCTATCAAAGTAAAATGTATTTTACTGATAACATTGTGTTGGAGTACTTTGTATTATAAGATAGAATGAAAAAGCATCTGCATAATTCTATCCTTCCTAAAATCATTTCTGTTTCATACTAACAACTTCAAAAAGTGACAGATGTTTGAAACCCCTGTATGCAAGTTGTGAGCTACTGAATGACGCAGACAGTCTCTGTGTGGAATAACAGTGCACCTTGATGTGGGATAACATGACATGAATCAAACCTCTTTGCATAGCCTTTGCCAGCTGAATTTTGCATTTGTTTTTCTCCACAGCTGTGATGAGCACTGGGGGGGGCTCTACTGCGATGAGCCAGAGACTCCCCTTCCAACACAACTGAAAGATAACTTCAATCGCTCGCCGTCCAACCAGAACTGGCTGACAGTGAATGGAGGCAAGCTGAGCACGGTCTGCGGAGCGGTGGCCTCCGGGATGGCTCTTCACTTCAGCGGGGTTGGTATTCAGCACAGACTTGCTGCTTTAGATCTAAGAAGTTAAATACAGAGCAGTGTGTTAAAAAATATCAACGCGGTAAACATAAAACATATTAAAAAAATTATACCCTGTGCCTGGCTGAAGTGCAAAGTCAGATAGGTCCTACAGACCAGCACCAGCCAGATAAACTCCAGCAAAGCAGATACCATGATCTGGGCATTTTCCAGTTTTCCTGCAGCCAGGAAAATGAGTAATGGTGTGGAGGCCTCCTGAAAGTAGCTGTGGTGGGGCCTGATAGAATAAAGCACAAAGTTTGTTGACTTTCAGACCCACCCACTGATAATGGCCTCCTTGTAGCACTTATATTTTCCACAGAGACTACAGTTTGGTGCTGCTTCTAATCAGCCCACAGAGGTAAATGAATAGCTAGGTATTTACATGTGTCTAACGTGCACTTACTCCATGAAAATATGTCCATGTGTCAACTCATCCTTCAGATATTTCGTTGTTTTTTAATTTATTTTCAGTGTAAACTTGGAGTAAAATTACTTGTGTTTTAGCTGCATACACAGCTGCATAACCCAGACTGCTGCTGAAATGCAGTTTGCTTTAGATAGCCTCAGGGCTATAAAAATGACTAGATGATATTTTAGAAACGTAGAACTTATGCTCTTTCATGTACTTTTATAACTAGGTGCAAACTGATGCAAGTTTCCTGGAGTAAACTAATGGAATTATTGCATTTCCAATTCCTTCCAGTAGGACTAAGTAGGCACCACTAATTAACAGTCAGCAAAGTATGTGAAATATATAAGGCATTATTGGAAAGCACATGTATTAAAATTGCTGTGCTGTTTGATGATTTGCATCAACTGAACCATTAGCACACAGTCAGCAGTTCATCAGCTTTGCGTGCAGAACCTCACGTTCTACATTGGAGATGTGGATTTTTGTAACTCTTGTATTCAGCACAAAGGTGAATCCCATTTATGAGGCTTAATATTATAAAGCTGTAAGTGCAAGGAGCAACGTGGGTGGATATTTTTAAGACGGAACATAACTGAAACTGTTCTCAGAGAAAGTTGTTTACTGCTCTGTTGTAGCTTTGCTGTTGTTTTAATTTGTAGAAGTTGTACTATTCTGGAAGATATTACAATATGTAATTTTATTAACAGTGACTGCACAATCTAACACTTTTTCTAGGTTTTACGAGATAGCACCAGCCAACATAACTTTTTATTGCTTTTAAGGGCTGCAGCCGTATGTTAGTTACAGTGGATCTGAATCTCACCAATGCAGAATTCATCCAGTTTTATTTCATGTATGGATGTCTGATAACTCCTAACAATCGCAACCAAGGAGTGCTGCTGGAGTATTCTGTGAATGGTGGAATTACCTGGAGCCTCTTGATGGAAATTTTCTATGACCAATTCAGCAAACCTGGGTTTGTAAATGCTTTCTTCTGCATATATAATTTCCTACACTAGGTCAGGTAGTCTTGAATGTTTTGTAACAACTTATTTCTTTTATTACTGCTTTGGTTTGGATGTCAGATCTTCAAGAGACAGACAGAGTCTGTCCAGTGCTGCAAGCATTTCTGAATGACTTTAGAGCGTGTGCTTGAGCATCAGCATTAGTTCAGCTGAAAGACCGTAAGTGTAGGAAGATAGCTACTGCAGTGATCCTGTTCTGCAAGTAGCTTTCATTTACAATCGTGCTCCTTACTGTCTAGCTCCTTGAACTTGTTAGAAAATGGTGTATAGAGGAGAAACTGAATTTCTACAGATACCCATCAAGATGTCTACACTACACTCAAACACTCTTTTCAGACATTTGTGAGTTTCAAAGCATGCATAGATATAGGTGAACCCTTTCCTCATTTATTAGTTTGAAAGACTCATAGAAATGGGGCTGGGAAGGACATATGGCTTGACGTTTAATTTGAATACACAAACAAATCATTAGCATTTTAATTGGACAAGTGATTTAAGTGTGCCATTGACTACTATTGTAATGGAAATAAGAAAATTTCACTGAATGGCTTCGGGCTGAAAATAACCATTATTATTCAGTGCTTCCCTTCTTAATATTTCCCTGGGATCTTATGTTCATAGACCATTGCATTTTGTTCCTTAAAGCAAATTTGAACAACTCATGCCATAGACTGTCTGCTGACCCTCTCCACCTTACTGTGAGCCTCTGTGCAAGGGATGACATTGGGATTTATGAGGATTCTTTATTTTGGCAATCTCTCATGGGAGAAGGTAGGCTAGATTACCTAACCTTCTCTATTTTCCCAGTTTCCACATTCTCTAAGACACAACAGGAGTGGACCCAGTCAAAATACCCAGTACAGAGCATTGAGAAGTGTCCTTCCCCTGTGGGTTTCCTACAACTAATTTCCACACTGTATTTCAGTTTTGTGAACATCCTTCTTCCCTACGATGCCAAAACTATTGGGACGCGCTTCCGCTGGTGGCAGCCTAAACATGATGGTCTGGACCAGAACGACTGGGCTATTGACAACGTGTTGATCTCTGGCTCAGCTGACCAGAGAACTGTGATGCTGGATACCTTCAGCAGTGCTCCTCTGCCACAGCACGAGCGCTCCCCTGCCGATGCCGGGCCCACCGGGAGGATCGCCTTCGATATGTTTATGGAAGACAAAACCACAGGTAAAAATTCTAAATGGATCTGAATTAAAGAGCAAGGAGTCAGTACAGAGATATCTAATTCTTGCTGCGCCTCTGAATCTTTGTCCCCTGTGACGGATGTCATAGACAATCCTATCACTATGAGCATCTTTGCTGCTTTTTTTTTTTTTTTTTGCCTTGTTGTTATTGTTGTTCACAAAATGCAAAACAAAAGCATGCAATGTAACTTTTCCCTTTTCTAATGAGTGAGTTTACTTAGAAGATGAATATGTCTTCAAAGAGAGAAAAAAAAGGTTGAAAAAAAAAAACAGGTTATTCTAGGTAGCTTTCTTAACCTATTTGTTTCCTATTTGCTAACTGGCTTAAATATCCTTTGAGAAAGTTAAGTTACATTTTACAAATACATTTTGTGGAAGAGGAAGTACTTCAGAATGTTCACAAGGCTCAGCAACTAACAACGCTGGGTGCTCTTTGTGCAGGCACGTAGTCAACAAACATTAGAAAGTTCTTCTATAGCATGCAGTGCAACAGAAGTTCATGTTTTCAGTAAATCTCAGACCTATACATCATGAACATTAAAAAATAACGCCATGATGCTTACATAAGAGAGTTGTAAGAGCAATGGATGTAATAAATGTGTACATGGGAAAGACGGGGTATTGACGTTCTCAGAAGCAGTACTAAATAATTCACATGTAGGCTGAAAAATAAAACATCATTAGTGTTTAGCCACTACTTCATGATTGGCTTCTTAACCCATGTTGTCACTGGAAACTGATGTTCTCATTTATTTTCAAGTGAATGAACACTGGTTATTCCATGATGATTGCTCAATTGAGAGGTTTTGTGATTCTCCTGATGGTGTTATGATCTGTGGGAGCCATGATGGCAGAGAGGTTTATGCAGTCACCCATGACCTGACTCCAACAGAAGGCTGGATTATGCAGTTCAAGGTAAAATCTCAGCCTTCCACATAAATATTCTAAAACTCATTTTCCTCCAAATCTAAGTAGATTTTTCAAGAACTAAGATGATGTCTATACCTATTCATGAGCCATTCCCTGCAGGGGAAAGTGTAAATTACCTGTCTTCATTTGTCTCACGTGCTACTTGTTGGCCAGCTTTAATACTGCGAACCTTTCTCAGAGGTGGCACGCTGTTCTCTTCCAGCACAGAAGTTGTATGGACATCGTGTAACAAGGCTATTAAACATGTATAAGGTGCATGTTTTGTTATAGCTGGTTGGTGAAGTGAAAACAGCTCAAAAATGGCCACACCTCTCCTATGTGGGCATGCATTCACATCAAACCTGCAACTACACCACCCTTCATACATCCCTTTACCTACAGAGAGGAAATAATCCAGCAGTACACGAAAGCTGTAAGAGCCTTTTTCACATCTTTCTTATAAAGTAAGTCTGCTGGACATAACTGACCTGGGTGACCTTCTCTGAAATACACAAATCTTAGACTTTATGGGAGAGAAGAATATCAGCTATGAGGTATGGGGCTATGAGGCAGAAGTGACAAGACTGGATATCCATAAAGATGAACTAGCTAGGAAAAAAAAAAGTTCTCAATCTTGGGAATATTGGGATGAGATCTGCAGATGACAGCAGCATACAAGAACTGTTACTGCCATAATTTCAAGCAAAATTCTACAGCCTATTTTCAGGTTCAAATATTTTATAAACTCTACTCACTACTGCAATTAATTCTAATTTACTTATGCTCTCTTCTTTATTAGGTTTCTGTTGGATGTAAAACATCAGAAAAACTCGCACAAAATCAGGTCCATGTGCAATACTCCACTGACTTCGGTGTTAGCTGGAGTTATTTGGTACCTCAGTGTTTACCTGCTGATCCAAAATGTTCTGGGAGTGTTTCACAGCCGTCTGTCTTCTTTCCCACAAAAGGGTGGAAAAGAGTAACTTACTCACTGCCTGAAAACCTCGTGGGCAAGTAAGTATGAGTGAGCTACTCATTTTATCTGAGATTCTTGGATTTTCACCTCCTGAAAAACACAACAGGGGACACATCTACCTATTCATTTTCTTCCAAGGAAAGTGCAAAATAGAAATGTGTATGTTTGTCATGTGCTCTGCCTAGTTTTATTTCCTGTCAAGATTGATCATGACTCTTGTTCTGAACAAATGGAACAGTCATCCTTGCTTTTCTGAAGCCTACTTCAGTATAGCCTGTTCTGCTCTGTTCAAGCA
The DNA here is from genome assembly GCF_016699485.2 of Gallus gallus. NCBI lineage: Eukaryota > Metazoa > Chordata > Aves > Galliformes > Phasianidae > Gallus > Gallus gallus. The sequence continues at coordinate 13,262,024 of NC_052532.1, read as the reverse complement.
GCTGCATTCAATTAGAGAGTAAATTTATGGCCCTACTGAGTGGAAACGTTCCCCTATTGTCTGCAGTAGTCCACACATATGCAAACTATTTGGGCTGATTTTTTTCTGCAAAAATGAAAATCTCTTGTATCTTTGAGTAATCTGCAAAGAAAGTATAACCAAAAATGAAATTCGGGGAGCCAGAATAGACTTTTCCTGCTTCCACAGTGTCCTGATATCATAGTACACTTGTGAAGGAGAAAACGTGTATGTCATTTCAACAGAGACTGCTAGATATTACTTTGGAAGCTTGGAGGATAGTACAGTCGTAAGTATATAGCATTTCAATTACCTGTTTTTGTTTGAGCAAAGTTGTTTCACACATCTGTTTTCTTTGTTTCTGTATATATAGTCCTGTGAGGTTTCGGTTCTACCAGAAATACTCAGATATGCAGTGGGCCATTGATAATTTCTATCTGGGCCCTGGTTGTCTGGAAAATTGCAGAGGACATGGAGACTGCCTGAAAGAGCAATGCATCTGTGATCCTGGATATTCGGGTCCAAACTGTTATCTGACCCAAACACTGAAGGTAATTTTACGGCACATTTTAAAGAGTGAATTTTGATATGTGTTTGACTGAGAGAAGGTTTGATCACACTGGAAATTGAACTTTGGTTCCCATCAGTGTGAAGATACTCAAGTCCATTTTCATCTCTTTTATCACTTTTTTAATGGAACTATTACTGCAGTATCCAAGAACTGTTTTGTTCGTTTTCACATAACACTGCTCAGTAAAGCTCTGATAAAATTCATTGTTAATCCCTAGATTACCATTAGATAAAAATCACAATTGCCCATGATCATAATTGATCAAGGCGTGTAGAAGGATTGTCTTTATTGTGAAAGAGCTTATTGAAGCAAAGAATACAAGAAGAATCTTGACATTTCATTGCAGTACAACTTTTGCTGGGGAGAAAATGTAGAATAGCAATATCTGCACGTGTACTGGATACCTACTGGAGTGGTGTTATATAGTTTTAAATTACCACGCTTATGAAATAGGCATATTCATTTGCACACACAAATTCTGGTGTGCTGGATTGACTCCCCAGTATGTTAAAATCTAGCCCTAAAATATTTGCAGATTTGGCCAATTCAGTTCACTTCTGTTCATTCAGTTGGGAAAGAAAAAAATCTTTACAATCTTCATGAGCCTTTCAAATATATTTTGAATTTCAGTTCCAGCTCTGTTTGTCAGAGAGGCTTAAGATCATAACTACTTTTCCTTCATGTTAAATACCTTTGTTACAGACATTCCTAAAAGAGCGTTTTGACAATGAAGAAATTAAGCCAGATTTATGGATGTCCTTGGAAGGAGGAAATACTTGTACTGAGTGTGGGATTCTAGCAGAAGACACAACTCTGTATTTTGGAGGTCAAACTGTGAGGCAGGCTGTCACTCAAGATCTGGACCTGAGGGGTGCAAAGTATGTCATGTTATGTCATTTCAATTGGGAACTCAAACGCTCACAAAGCAGCAGGCAATGCTATTTGTAGCTCAGGGAATTCTTAAGCAACTACAAGCTGCTCTTGGCCAGTCAGTCCTCAACATGTAACCCCCATTGCAGGGGGTCAGTCCTTCCCATAAGGAGGACATTGCATTTGTCTTTGTTGAATTTCATGAGGTTCCAGTGGGAACCAGCGTTTTTTGAAACCCTTTTTCTACTTCTGCATTGGTGTTACATGCATAAAAGTGTTTGCATTTTGAACATTTTCAGCATATCTGCTAACAGAAAGCAAATTTCTAGATCTGTGAAGTGCTTTACTAGATCTAAGTCTGTACGTTTACTCTTAGATTTCTACAGTACTGGGGAAGAATTGGGAGTGAAAACAACATGACAACATGCCACAGACCAACTTGCAGAAAAGAGGGAGTGCTGCTGGATTATTCCATTGATGGAGGCAAGTACATCTAAGTTTCATCTAAACTACAGCCTTGCTCAGTATTCAAACACCATAAATATCTGAGAAGTCATCAGAAAGATACAAATCAGTAAGACTGTTTTTCATTGAAAAGGTATTTTTCTCCTTTTGATGTTCTTCCTCCATTTAAATTTCCATCTGATGCTTGGGAGAAGTCTTCTATAATCCTCCTGCTTGATTTTATTAATTGGTGGCTTCCAGCCAATTGATCGTTTTATACAATTACAAGATTATTCTTGTAATGAATAGCAGTCACCAGCTACCCTTAAGAAGTTAATGTTTGTTTATTAGAAGACCATAGCTGTTATTCCTGATTTCCTATTATCTCCCTTTAATCTTTTAGAAGATCCTATCTTACACTTGTTTTTATTACTAAATCTGCATCTTTCCATTCTAGGAATAACTTGGACTTTGCTTCATGAGATGGATTACCAAAAATACATCTCAGTCAGGCATGACTACATCCTTCTCCCCGAACATGCTCTGACCAACACAACCCGCTTGCGGTGGTGGCAGCCTTTCACTATCAGCAACGGCATTGTGGTTTCAGGCCCTGATCGGGCACAGTGGGCTCTGGATAACATTCTGATTGGTGGAGCAGAAATCAACCCCAGTCAGCTGGTAGATACGTTTGATGATGGTAAGAAAGGCTGTGACAGCTATTCCGTTGGCTGCCGTGCTTTTATTTGAGAAAAGCCCTTTGAAGTTGCAAATGCACTTTTTCTCCTTTTTGAGCTCTGCAAATTTTTTCATGTTGTAGACAACTACTGTTTATGTCCTGATGTGTAAATACATGTATTCACCTGAATTCAGGTGTGTTTGTGTATATGTATAGATACACCTGTAAGAATATCTTTTTTTTTTTTCAGTCCACCTCAATTCACGTAGATTTTTGAACAGGGAAATTTTATTTGATCATATTTTTTGAAATGCTATTATTTTAAAATTTAAACTAGCTGTCTGGAGCTGATGTTTTTACTGTGTCTGCTGGTAGCTTACTTACTGCATGTCACAACAGCGAGCAGAGATTTAGTGTTTATATCTAGTGATTCCGTGGATTCATTACTAAGCCTTGATGTTTACCAAGACAATGCAGTAATTGTATTTAACTCATGTTAACAGAAGGCACCTCTCACGAAGAAAACTGGAGTTTTTACCCTAATGCAGTCAGGACTGCAGGGTTCTGTGGAAATCCTTCGTTCCATCTCTACTGGCCAAATAAGAAAAAGGACAAAACACACAACATCCTGTCCTCCAGGGAGCTCATTATACAACCAGGATACATGATGCAGTTTAAAGTAAGAAATGTTCTCTCTCTACAATGTAAAGTATGCTGTGAAAAACGATCTAATTTCTCTCCAGAAATTCTCCTTCTTCCAGCTATGAAGCACAATTGGATGAATAAAATATGACTTTAATTATTAGAATTTAAGAGAAATGTTGAAGTGTAGGTAATGAGTACCTGAAAAGTTACATGAATGCTAAATGACAGATCATTCTGATTGCCTGTATCCTTTGGGGGTTACTGAGATGGACTGGCAGTCTAATCCCTTTCTCCCAAAATTACTGTATCATCAGATACAGTGACAGTTATTTTCTGAGGTGAGAATATAAGGCATGCAGAATACACCACTGCCTCCACCTGGTGAAGAAACAGAAGAGGCAACACAGAAGTGGGATGGAAACAAGCTGGCATGCTAAAAATGCAGAAGTACTCAGAGTAGAAGAAAACCTCTGCTTATTTGTGTAATGGACAGTCTTCTAAATCAGAGTAACATTTCTGGATCTTTTCCTTAATTAAGATAGAATTCTGAATAGTGACAGTGGCAATAAGACAATATTTATGTAGTTGTTGCCCAGAAATGTTCTAGATCCTTCCGCAGTCTCCATCTCTTAAATGAGCTGAGAAATAACAGGAAAGCCAAGTCATAAAATAGTTGCCTGTTTTCTTGTTATGTTTTTTCTTGCTTTTTTTTTTTTTTTTTTTCAAGACAGCTCTGGGATTTCCTATTTTCAATCAATATTTTCTCAACACTGTTGCCTATTTTATATTGACTAATGTGCTCCATGAAAGCATTGCTGTGACCACTTACACACAGTACTCTGTCTTCAAAGAAATTATGTAAAACTGGAGTCTGACATGCTAGATCCTACTGCATGCCAAGACCCCTCTGAGCTGCTGCTTATTTTACCCAGCATATCATCTTTTTCCTCTATTTCGAGGGCAAAAATTAAGATAACCCATCAGCACTGAATTTTTCACACTACCGAGTAAAGTGTTTTTTCTCCAATCCGTCTCCTCCTTTCTCTTCCCCAGACACAGCAAGGATTTTATCTCTGAACTAAGAATGCAGCTCTAATGCATGGCTACCATTTGGTTTTGAAGTACTTAAAATTTAGCTTTGTGTTACCTCTTCAGTACTATATAAAGGATGCTGTAATCTTTCTATTCTAACATGGCACAAATATGGTTACTGCTTTATACAAGCAGGATAATTCTGTTCCTAAATTGGACTGACTTGATTTCAAATCTCCATCATTATGATTTAAAAATTTCATGGGTAATTAATATGAAGTTAGGTATTTCACTTTCTCAGATGCTGAGGCACACCCACCTCTCTGTGTCTCAGAAGCAATGTTTGTTGAGATAGCTAATTTGAAGTTTGGGATATCGGTGTTAGGATTCTGTTTGAAAATAACAATGCGGTACAATTAAGCAGTACCTGAAGTACTGTGTCTTTTGTTATCCATCCTCTTCTGATGGATTTTTTCCAAGGTCTACGTTTGCAATCTCTTTTATGCAACCTGTAAAAAATAAAAAATAGAGCAACACTTCGTCATATATCACATTAAATGTCTACCTGACTTGTTACAGCTGCCAATTTTATTTGTGCTATAGATCGTGGTTGGCTGCGAGGCATCATCTTGTGGGGACCTCCACTCTGTGATGCTGGAGTATACTAAGGATGCAAGGTAAATGAGAGCAGAATGTACAGACTTAAAAAATAGTGTGCTATTAAAAACTTCAAGGGCTTTTATTTATTAAAGCATTTGCTTTGATGTCCATCTTGTAACAGGATCTGAACAAATTCTGTTTGCAAGCACTGGGATTTCTGTACATAACTCCCATAAATTAACTTCATAATTTATCCCAGATGTTGACAGAGCTTGCAGTTACAGTCATGCACGTTACTGTTAAAAATGTGTTCACAGAAAACCACATTCATGGGATACTGTTGTTTCAGTATTGTACAGGAGTGTACATTTAGGACCAAACTGTAATCAGGTGGAGATTATTCAATTCTGATTTTGATCTGTAACAACACTGTGCTGTAGTATAATCATGCATTATAATTTGTAAAATTGAAGGCACATTCTGTACTTAAATGCTTGTATGTAAATACGGAGCATGGAAAGTTTTCCATGGCTGCACCAGGCTTTCATCCTCTCAGCTCCTGTCTTTCTGTGGCTACAAAGTGTACAAAAACTATTGCTGACAATCCTTTGGATTTGTTTAGTAAGATTGGTGGCGTCGTGACCTTTAGAGATTCCCTGTTTCCCTTTCATTATTCTGTCTGTAGTTCTAAAAACATATTTTTTTTGTTTCTTATAGGACAGATTCATGGCAGCTTGTACAGACACACTGTCTTCCTTCCTCATCTAATAGCATTGGCTGCTCCCCATTTCAATTCCACGAAGCTACCATCTATAACTCTGTCAACAGCTCCATGTGGAGAAGAATAACTATCCAGCTGCCTGATCATGTCTCTTCCAGGTAGGCTACCAAAAGGTCAGCTCACTGTGGGCATATAAAATGTCAGCTGTCTTGCTGGCACTGTTAGCTTTGGAACAACTGGTGAATTTAAAATGCTTCTTTATTGCTGGATTTAGGTCTGATGTAGAACTAATGTTTTTGAGAAAGCTTATTTAAGTAGAAGTGGCTACTGCCAATAATATGGTTGTGACTCGTTCAGGCTGGGTCTTTCTGGCTATTGAAGTCACAACCCTCTCGTGCAATTCTTCTTTAAATTCCATCTTATGCTGGCAAATTTGAAGTTCTCTGTACAAATGTGTTTAACTGTTAGATGTCATAATATCATCTTTGGGTTTTGATATTTGCAGTGCAACTCAGTTCAGGTGGATTCAGAAAGGAGAAGAACTGGAGAAACAAAGCTGGGCGATCGATCACGTGTACATTGGGGAAGCGTGCCCTAAGCTCTGCAGTGGTCGAGGATATTGCACAACTGGAGCTATTTGCATTTGTGATGAAGGATATCAAGGTTTCTTTTCTTGAATTTCTATACAACTGCTGCAGTCTAATATAGCTCAAAGTTAAACAAAAAGATAGAGTAATATATCCTGTCTTAATTCATCACTGGAGTGCTTGAATAACAGCCTTTAAGTTCATAATTTGACAGGGCTGCAGGTAACAGCTGTTCCCTTCATTTATTCTTCCTGAATTGAATCAGTAGTCTCTTCTGTCTGGCACTGTATTTAAAGCCCATTCAATCTTCATTGAAGCCAAGAGGTGGCTACCTGCTTACCCAGATATGGCTTTCAGCCTTCTACTCCTTCCAAGGGCGCAGTCACTCCCAGGGGAAGTGCACATGGGATCCAGAAGTTGATGGCACCTGTAGGGGATTCAGCTCTGCACACAGTCACAAAAGGGTGCTCTGCTCTAATGCCTCAATCCAGATAAGCACATGTCTAATGGTACTGGAGTGTCCTCATTACATCGTAACTGCTTTATGGGAGTGGAGCCAAAGTGTTTAGAGCCTTCCAGGGCAGTCTCATAACTTTATGAGATCAGATTCCTTCCCAATTTTAAAGACATTTCCCCTCAAGCATCAATTTGAGGTTTCTTATGTTGGCATCAATGGAAAATAGGGGAAGCTCTATTGCAATCCTTGAAGTTGTACTGCTGTAAAAAATAACATTTAAAATTTGCAGCTTCAGTTTCATAAAAATGAATGCTGTGCAGCAATGTGCAAACTATTAATGGATCTGCTGAAGCATATTCAGCCTACAGTCACCTTGTGTATTGAGCCACTAACATAAATGTAATTACAGTGGATTGTAACTGAATTTTCCCAATTATTTCTATTTCTTTGTGTTTTATAACTTCACTGTTTCATTTTTAGGTGACGACTGCTCTGTTTTTAGCCATGATCTACCCAGTTATATTAAAGATAATTTTGAATCTGAAAGAGTCACTGAAATAAACTGGGAAACCATTCAGGGGGGAGTGATAGGGAATGGATGTGGACAGCTGGCACCCTATGCCCACGGAGATTCACTCTATTTTAATGGATGTCAAGTACGACAAGCTGTGACTAAGCCTCTGGATCTCACCCGAGCAAGGTAATACTTTGAGCATAAAATGTTCCTTCAGCAGCTCATGAGAAAGGAAATTTTTTCTATGCGCGTGAAGCCATGTGAGGCAGTATTGAGGAGGATAAACTAACTTGGCTTTACCATGCAGTCAGATGCGGTTGGCAGACAAACAAAATGCTTTGTGACTTTGATCTGGGAGATAGAATGAGGAGGAAGCGATGTCAAATGAAAAGGTCAGCTGTTTTCATCATGTCCAACAGAGAGCTGCCTTGTAAGCCAGAACTGACGATGAAGCCACTGGCAAAGACTGGATACCAGACTGCCTGGACCAGTGCCTGATCTGATAAAACAAATGCCACGTTTGCATGTGCCTCCAATGGCAGTCATGAGTAAAGATGCTATCAGTAATTATGGGCTCATTTTCCTGTTTCAGTTGTCAAATAAAATTATATTCACCTGGAAATGAAAATGAGTATCTTTTTCTTCCGCTAAATCTCTTTAGCCACACAAAAACAAATGTAACCAGCCTGTACTGACCCTTAACAGAATGACAGCTTTCTGGACTGGTTTTGTCTTTAGCTGTCTAAAGAATTATTAGAAACAGAGTGAATCAGCAAATGGGCCAGATATAAATCAGACTCTTTGTTTCTTATTTGAATGCCTAGGTAGAACATTAGAAATCTTTTCAGTACTTTGTTCAACTTTTATTTGCTCCTTTTTAGCTTTTCATACATTCATTTGCATGTTCGTTCTATTTGTATATCTCATTTGAGTGCAGGTACATTGTAAAATCGGATCTGTTGCCTTCAAATATATGGAAATATGCTGTACACAGCAGATTATTACTTTGAAAGAGGAGCTGTATTTTACAACTTATTTTACATGTTAAAAGTAATGATTCTTGAGAATCCTGATTTTTAATTTTTAATTAACTGCAATAAACCAGGAAGTACAATTGTTCTTGTCTGGATAGTTTTTGGGTACTGAAAATACCTTTTCTCTCTGTGTTTTACAGCAAAATCATGTTTGTTTTGCAAATTGGAAGCATTTCGCAAACAGACAGCTGCAACACCAATCTAAGTGATCCTAACACTGTAGACAAGGCAGTGCTCCTCCAATACAGTGTAAATAATGGAATTACATGGCAAGTAATTGCACAGCATCAGCCAAAGGACTTTATACAAGCCCAAAGAGTGTCTTATAATGTTCCCCTGTGAGTACCCCGTCACATTTCATTACGTCTAAATGCACAAGATACATTTATGGTAGGAAAGACTATTTTTGCATCACTGCAAGAAAAATAAGGTTGATGAGAGGGTAGGCAAAGAAGGAAGTGTAAGGGGAAGGCTGATTAAGGAAGATCAGGAGAGTGCTTATCAAATACTTGGGAAAAAGTATAATATGTGTTTAAAGGATAAGAGGAAAATATACTTAGTACTTAATTGAATGTTTTGTGCTTACAGCCTGTTGATGTTTAGGGGTGTACAAATAGTGTTTTGGCTTTGCTCTCAGTTCCTGTTGGGGGGAGACAGAGAAGTGCAAGCCTTTGGTAGTCTGGAGCTCTCACAGCTCTTGTGTTTGTGATGACAGGGAAGCACGAATGAAAGGAGTCTTACTGCGCTGGTGGCAGCCCCGTCACAACGGAACAGGTCATGATCAGTGGGCTTTGGACCACGTAGAAGTCGTCCTGTGAGTATCAGCTTCACCTCATCCCACCCCATCTCAGAAATACCTCCAGCATGGCACAAGTGTTAAGCTCAGTAAGAATCACTTTGGCCCAGGGAAACCTTTGAGAGTCAGTCTTTGCTAATGCTTTGCCCTGACTGCAACCAGCAGCAGTTAAGATGGCAATGAAATATGTGGCACAGCAGGGGTAGGTGTTGTGCCTCATGGAAAAACACAGGAGGGAAAGCGGGGCTTTATCACCACCAAGTATTGGTGTGTTCCTGTAGTGTAGCAATGACTGTGAAATATATTTTGCTGGAGCATAAAAAAAAGGATATTTCTGTTCAATACTGTGCTGCCATGTAAGGCTGATTTATATCCTTTCAAAGATACAAGAGTCTGCTGTATTGCTCTTTGCACAGAGTAATGTTGTTGTGCCTCTGAAAAATTTGCATTAGCAACTAATGCCTTATTCATTTCCTTTTTTAGTAAGAAGGATACTGTTCAGAAACAGGGTTCACTATATCAGGTTCCTATGGTCTGAGCTATATTCATCCCCTTGTCAAGACTTTACCAAGTAAAGTGTCTTCACCCTCCTGGTTCTCCCACTATTAAGATGGGTTTCGCTCGCAGCTAACCCATTTTCCTGTGTTACGTCACGAAGAGATGACCTGCTTTTTCTCTAACAATTTAGTTCCAGTAGAAGTGAAATGCTAGTGGCTTCACGGGCGGGAACTCATCGCTGACAGTGGTTGGCAGAGAGAGGCGTGCCTGCTCCATAGATAGGTTCAAACATTCCTTTTATTGAATAATTTACAAACCAACGAGACATCAGGCTTGAATAACATCCAGAATGTGTAATTATAAGGTTTTTGTCTTTAAATCTGAATTAGCAGAGAAACTGCAAGTAATATTTTGTAACAGTAGAAAAGTGGATTATCTGATTGCCAGTTAGCCCTGTACTTCTTTCCACCAAGCAGCACCAGCTTGCATGGCACTCATATCAACCCCAAGCCAAACTGGTCCCAACACTGAGTAACTGTACACGCTCTGCTGCTTTTACACCCTGCTGGGCTCTGCTTCCATAACATTAAGCTTAAAGCTTGAAGGAACAAAGGGATGGATGTGATTCCTGCCTTAGTTAATCAGTGGCTGTAGGATGCTGCACCATTAAAGATGGGAAAAATCATAAACCTGCAGGAGGTTCACAGCGTTCAAGAAACCATGGATAAGGGAACTGCTGGTTATGAAATATTTCAATTTCTTTCTGCTTTGCAATTAAAATAAAAAGGGAATAAGCATGTGGGGAAAAAATAGAGCCTAATATTACCCATTAATCTGGGAAGCATAAGTAGGAACATGATAGATTTATAAAAAGGAATTCTTAGGCTGAATTCTGAAGAACTTCTTTGTCAATGAAATAACCAGGTTATAAACTAAACAGACAAGTTGAGTTGTGGCAATTCAATCATAAGATACGTTTTATGCTAGAATGGAAAAACAATTGAAATGCTATAGCAAGCATTCACACCTTGCCTAGGACAGGAACCAGGTGGACAGGTAGTGCTTCCTCCCTTTTTTTTCTTCTATCTGTTAGCACCAGCTCTAGGTGATTCTGCACACACCAGGGCTATCAGCTACGTTAAGACATGTCATGAATCCCAACGACAGGACTTAGCTTTAATTCTTAATATTGCTTCACTTTCCAATGACGTGTGTGGGCCTGAATCTCTGAATTTCCTGGGATTTTCAATGGTTGTAAGAAAAATAAAAAAGTGGGCAAGGAAGAAGAATCTTCTTAGAAAGACACATCAGAGGCAAATCTCCATTCAATTTAAACTGGAAAAGAATAAAAACCAAACCAAAACAAAAAACAGAGTTTTAGAAAGGAAGGTGCTGTAAATGGGAATCTTTGTTACCCCAGGCACAGAAACCCCACCAGCCCTGGGGCAAGCAGGCTGACTCACTGAGTCAGCTCTCCATCTAGAGAGGAGGCAGTGGGTGCTCCTCTTCACCCACGCAGTAAGAGAGCAGAGAGGCATGGCCTGAACTAAAATAATTCAGCAAGGTGTTGTCATTATGTAATTTTCCATTGATTCTATATGGACTCAGTAAGTTTCTGCCTGGCTTATTTTTCTTAAAACTGAGATACCTTAAGAAACTTCTGTAGTTCTCAAACTGGAAGTTACCTCTGCTGGCACTCTGACCTTGGCTCAGAAGGGCAAGAGCACCCCTGGCTCTGGGAGGTGTTGGTCCTCTGTTTCTCACACAGCCCGCTCTCTGTCCTCTCATAACCTTGCCACACCTCCACCCACCTGAGGGACTCCAGCTAATGTACACAGACATGTGTATAATGTACACCTCTCTGGCCACCATCCAGATTAACCTCTTTGGCCCCATGTGAGGTCTGCTCACAGGTGTTATGGGTTTTAATGCTTGTTTGTGCTCTACGAACCCACATCGCCACTGCATACACCTGTGTGGCATTATAGCAAGAAGCTGACCTGTAACAGGAGGTGTGTTTTTGGCCACAGAGAAATTCCTTGTTTTCCATACAACTCATCTTGTCAGCCCAGAGAGCAGTGTAGGAATCACAAACATTTTCCCATACTCCATGTACCTGTTTGGCTTGGCTGCCTGCATACCCAGCAATGTGCAGAGCTCTGCCAGCTTCCCCTCAGCCCAAGAGCAAGTTAACTGTGCTCTCCTTGGGCAGACTATGGGTTGGAGTAGGAAGGCAAGTAAGGAAAGCACTGCCTGCAGGTAGAGAGGGTCAGTAGGGTTGTAGTACTGCCCAGGATTTTCATGGTTTTATTCCCCAGTCAATGTGAGGAATGTCTCAGCTCCTCTTTACAGTCCTCCACAAAGACTGTCCACCCAGGGGCAACTATGTGATACCTGTTTACCTGCCTCAACTCTTCTTAGCTATCCAGAGATTTGAAATTAATTCTGTCATGAGCCCAGCTGCCACGCTATAGCACAGATGCAGCCCACAGCTGATACATAGCCAGGGTCACAGCACTGTTCAGTCTAATTGATTTCTGAATCAAGGGACATCCTCCTCTTACCAGCAAACACATTTCCAGGAAGCAATCTATTTGCTTCTTTGTTTTTTTGCTGGGGGGAAAAATAGCCTGCAGATTATTTGTCCATGCAAAATACATAGCGATGATAAGAAGGGCTGAATGAGTGCTTTTGTACATTCCTCAGGATCACCCCACTTTTTAACTAACTGTTTGAATCACTCATTAAAAAGCAGTTTTATTAATGCTGTATGGCAGCTGCAAATAGTGCTCACATTGAGCACCTCTTTCCAACGCAGTACCTGCTTTGAGTATAGGGTATATTAAATCTATCTTGCCAACTAACCATTGGCCAACTTATTTTAATAACAGTTGGTACCTATCATGAGATGGAAGAAGATATTAGTTAGCAAGAGGTCTGGTCCCTTTAAAGCTAGTGCTGATAATTCCTTTTTAGTGCCACATTTTTTCTCTGCAGTTGTAAAGAAAGCTTTGGGCACAACCCTCACGTGTTCCATGACTGTGGCTCTTCTTAGGATAAAAAAATGTATTTTACTCCAGACTTAAGAGTGTTTGTTTGTGTCCCTGCATTTATGCCCTAAGAACAGCCCGTTTCCAACTCTGCATTTCATCTGCACATTGTTCCTCTCTTGAAGGAGAGCTCACAGCCTGTCTGCTGCACAGATACCACACACTTCTTTGCATGTGCCCTTGAACTACCATTTCTTTGTGTTCAGGGAAGGCCTTTATTGACTTCTTCAAATCTGAATTCTGATAAAAGATATTGAGAATAAAAGGGCAATGATAAACTGAATACTAATGGTCTGGTGTTGCTTTCTTTGTACCCCAAAACTCATGATGTAATCCATGGGAATTGGAGCTGTGCAATGAATGCAAGTAATATTACCCCACCTACTTTATTATGGTTAATTGTTGGGAAACGGAACAAATCCCTCCATGGTCATCACTCCATGCTCTTCATTGTCAAGATAGTCTCACACTTTTGGCACAAATGATTTAGTGAGGAACTCAGGTTGCATTTGGTGCAAAGAATGCTTATCCTTATTTTGCAACATTAAAATACAAATTATATATCCCAGCTCTAGCAAAGAGTGTTTATGTGGAAAAGCATTTTCATCTGCTTTATTTTTTAATAAAAAGCAATTATTTGAAAAATGCATCTAAATTAAAGTACAAACACAGTTATAACAGAGAACAGAAATACTGAAACATTTGGTAATTATCTGAATATTCACAACATTTATGCCAAATTTAATTTGATGCGGTCTGTGCTTTTATGACATTTTTATTATGTTTCTAAAAAGTGCATGCTGAATTGTATAGAAAATAAAAATATAAACATTGATTTAAAATATCAGGAAATAATTTGTTCAATTTTTATTTTCAAAAGAGATGAAAAATCCTATATTGCCTCTAAACCTCATCAGGGTTTTATGACTAATCACAGTGCTGCATGCATTGAAAGGCATTTTCTAACTTGTGTTGTATTTCATTGTTTGCTGTCATTGGTTTTACACTAGAATAAGGTAAGTACTTTCCCTGAATCAATATGAAATGTAACTTGCTGCTACAGCTACAGTACTTTCACAAAGTTTTGTGGGTGACAGGTCCATGGAAAATCCTTTGTGTTCTCTGAGATGTGCCACACAGCTCTCTAGGGCCCTGACCCTGCAGCGCTGCCCCAGGGAGTATCAGGGAAAGCTAACGTTAGCCAAAGGTGTTCAGCATCTCACCACTGCAATGGCAGTTTTACTGGGGCTCCAGCACAATAAGCTCTACAAATGGAGGGCACCAATCCTATTGCATGGGCAATCTCAGCTCCAAGGGGGAATTCCCGCTCTTTTCTGTAATTAATGACTACAGAGCCGAAGCCTTGGCCAGGTATCACACGTCAGTGAATATGTCTGGTGCCATAGGAATGCGTCTCTCAGACACACAGTAAGATTGTGCCAGGTAGTTCTTGTTACTTGCAGCTATGCTGCTGGGTGCTGCCACAGTTAGATACTAGTAGCCAACACCATGACTGAGCTGTGGGTTGAAGTCTTGACCTCACTAGAGCCAATGATCACATCAATTTTCTCTTGATTCTCCTAATTAATAATTTGTAATTCTGCCACAGAATTCAACAGAAGCGTAGCCTTGAGACCATGCCTTTGCTCTTTTCCTTTCATATTTGGCTTTCTTATCCAAATATTATTTCTTCTGTTTGGTTCCTACTGTGCCCTGTCAATCAAAAAGAAAAACATGAAAAAATGAGTGATGTTAGATATATTAATTTTTTTTTACTCTATATTTTTCATTGAATTTGGCTATGTCCTATTTCCACAAATTCTAAATTGCAGACTTTAGTTCAGACGATGCTCTAGGAAATGTACAGTAGTCAAAATGATCTGCTAAAGAGTCAGAGTGACTCCTCCACAAGGAGGAGTGCTCCTAGTCTCTGTAATCCAGTGCTTCTTCTCCTACCAGTAAATAAAATTAATTCAGAGAATTTATATAGAAATTAATATAGAGAGAAATTAATATAGACTTATTTTGTGAATATCAGCCTACAACTACAATACAGTACAATATGATACTGTACTGTATTTTATAGGATATACCAATTTATCTCTAACAGGAGTGAAAACCATGCTGCTTTCTGTAGCAGCATGGAGGTTTTTACGTATGTAGCATCCAACCCAGCAGTTGGGAAACCTATCTCAGCCTTCGTTGAGAACAAGTCTGAACCATGCCAGTACAAGCAAAAAAAAAACCACAGCATTTAGTTCTTGGGAGTTTAGATTTTTCTTGTTTTTCACACATTGCACTGCTGTGGTGGTCCATGCAAGACAAGGAATATATATTTTCTTTGTTTGTAACATCTTGATCATCTCATAAAATAACAAAAATAGACTGAATATACATTTTAAAAAATCACTTTTTAATTTTAGGTAAGCCTTCCTTTATTCCTTTTCTCATACATTTCTTTTCCTTTCTTTTTTTGTCATTTTTGTGTTTGGTTATAGTTTTAAATGTTTTCGTCACAACACGTGTGCCAGTTACAAAACAGTTAGGCACTGGAAGTGAAATATAGGCCAGGCATACCTAGAAGCGTCCAAAATGGTGAAAACCTCTGCTGAGCTGCAGATGAATGTGAGCAGAGAAAGGCAGCGGGGCATCACGTGGGGCCAGGACCAAGGACAGCAACTCATTGTGCCCTGGCTGCTTGTGGTTGGTTTTTTTTTTTGACTACGCTGAGGATCTCACGGCCAAGCTCAGTCCTGCAATTAACTAGTTCCAAAAACGGCAAATGTTTCAGCCAGACACGTTGCCAGGCTCCGTTCTGTCCCACGGGCCCAAAGCAACGCCAGTTGGGGTTGGTGTGATGCACTGAGCACACTGAGGGTGATGCTGCACAGAGTATGTGATTAGAATAAAGGCTGGCCTTTGATGCTTCTTTGCACTTAAGCTACCAAATAGCATTAAAACCATACAAACTGATCACTGTCACTCTCACACAAAACTTACAAATTAGCACAGAAGTTTTCAATTGAAAAAGTCACGTGAAATTCAAGGACAAGTCAAACTCAAATGCTCTAGAGCACTAACTTAAACAAGAGTGCAAAAAGTTGTGTTGGATGCATCCATTGTCATCTGGAGCTGGCTTTGTTTCATTCCTGTGTGTACATTCCAGTGGCCAAAAAAAAAAAAAAAAGTAGTTTCATTTTTTCATAAAATTGGATGAAGACATTTTCAAACTAGTTGGAGACAGCTTGCAATTTATGGGTGGTTTATGTTCTAGATTTTGACACAACTGCTTTTGTTTAATTTTATCACTAAGATTCTAGATTAGCTGTTGAAAAGGGTATAATTTTGTTACACATATTTTTGTAGATGACGTTGTCATGGTACAAAGCATAAGCTATCTTTGCCTTTGGAGGATCATACTTATTTTGCAAAGCATGCAATTATTTCTTTTTCCTAAGGGCCATATTCACTAAAAACAAGCTTATGCACTTGAAAGTGTAACCAATTACAGCACGTGTGTTTACTTTTTACAGACTGGGAAAACTCACAAAATGACAACCTACCTGAACGTAGGATCCAACCCTTTGGCATTAGATAGGTTTCAGGTACCAAAGTCGCAGGCTGAGCAGCCTTGTGCGCTGCTGCCCTCTCATGGCTTTTTCTTCTCTCAGTAGAAGCAGAAACATAAACGAGATGGGTTTTCTCCACACAGGTGTGAACTCGTGTCTCTCCTTCAATCAGGATGCAGTCTCCCACTTGGTCTCTTCCTATGTAATGATGCTGACTTCCCAGATCTTGCTTCAGTTTAAGATGAGGGTTATAGGGGAGGGAAATATTAAATCTGCATAAAAGCATTATACTTCATTTCCTCTATGGTAAAGGTGGAAGATAATGAAGTAAAGCTTTTCCTCTGTTCTCAAGATACAGCAATTGATGTTCTGAGACAGAAGGTGACTGGAGTATAAGACTGCAGTAGAGAAACACCCTATATTGAGAGGGTATTAAGTGCATATAGCTTTAGTGAATATGGCCCCAGACATCTCAAGCTTTAATTAGCTGAAAGCTCTTAACCTTTCTCTAAGATAATGAACAGTAAATAAAAAGCAAAGTGGGACAGATTCTCAATTGCCTTGGACCTTGTTGTACCAAGGGTGCGCTTTACACTACTTTACACAGGCTTCGAAAATTATGCAAGAATCAAGAAGAATCTGTCCCACTAGCTCATTGCTCCAGAAGAAATCTAAGTATCTATAACAAACTGACATTCTTCTCTTCCTCCCCTCGCCCTTTGATTTTAACAGCACTCGCAAACAAAATTACATGATGAATTTTTCACGGCAACATGGGCTCAGGCATTTCTACAACAGAAGACGAAGGTCACTTAGACGATATCCATGAAGAAATGAGAAATTTATTTTTTCCTCCCAACATGTGATGTGTTGCTTTCCATTCTTTAAACCTAGCACTGCATCTGGTTTCAGGACTTTTCTGCAACTGGCTTGATGAATAACTGAAAGCCTTTCTCAAGACAGAGTGTACACCACTTTTTCGCACTGTGAACTAATGAGAAGTGACTTATTTTCTCATAGGTAAATGTTTTAATGTTGACGTGTCTGTGAAAATTGTGATCTGTTGTAATATCAGTTACAGTGGCAGTATTGGAAGTAAGCAACTAATTCTGTTTAACAGGAAAAAAGTTTAAGCACAAAGACTTTTCAGATTTTATGTTTAAAAACGTACATACTAAGTACAGAATTTAACATTTTTTGTCACATAGGTATTTAAGTGCACTGTATTTCAGCTCTGTGTCATTTTATATGATTAAGTTATCATTGTTTGTCCTCTTTGTATTCTACAACATGACACATTGGCACTGTATTTACTTGTTTTGTTGTTGTAATATTTTTGCTGCTGACTTTTGGGCTATATACCTTCTGACAAAATGTATTAAAAAATCCAAGTACCTAATGAAGAAGATAATTGCAAAAGTAGTTGTAAAGACGTTGATATCTTTCAGTCTTATTCTTTTATATGTCTGTTGGTCAGCATTGTTTTGTGGATAAAAAAAGAATGCTTGACATGAAACTTTTTTCTACTAAGCAGTTGTGGATGAAGCCCCAAACAGAAGTTCCCGTTTCCTTCTCTAAATGTAGTCAGTTCTCTGCAACTGATTTACTTACAGTAACTGCCATTTGGTGTCTGTAGTAATGGAGTGATTTGTAAACAGTGAACGTTTCATTGTGTTCTCTTAGGTGTTTGTTTCTCTTGCGGGTCATGTTTGTATCTTCTGATAAAGTTGTATTTACACCAGCAACGTTATAATGCCCCTATAGCCCTAAACTGTCTATTATCATAAATAAAATGCTTCACTTTATGGTGAACCAAGCTAAAGATCCATGCTTCAATAAAAATAATGTCAACAAATGACTCTGATGTTAGACTTCTCGAGCCATGTAGGCTTTCCAAGAAATCATAAGCCAAATTCTTTTACTAAATATTTACACTGTAATGCAAATATTGATGGTATTTTTTTTCACATATATTTAGTACATCACACCACTTTGAAATCAGCAGTATCTGCAGAGGTAAACAGAGATCTTCCCAGGCTTCCTGGAGGTCGTCCCAGTGCAAGGAATGAAATGGGACCATGGACCAATACACGCACTCACTTTCCTTTATCTGCAAACCCAACACAGAGATGTCATGCACCTATGGCATCAGTTTACACCTCACAGCTTTGTCCAAGCATAATACCATTCAGGATGAAAATACGTCTCAAGTCTGAGGACAGATACTGGCATGAATCGGTGTTTCCGAGCTCTGAGTACCACACAGCACAAAAGGGGCCTGGCTCAAAAGAGATAGAAGTCGCTGTTTCTTCACACAGTATTAGAGATTACATACATGGCAGGCCTTGCTAAATTGTGTTACACTTATGAAATGTTCTCCTAGATTCAAGAGGAGACTAACAAGTACTTGGAAGAGAAATCCATGTGGGTTACTAAGTAAGCAAACCACAACACATTCAGGAAATCTCCTGAACTAATGACAGCAGGGGCGGGTATAGAATGGGCAAGTATCAAAACAAAATATCATACATATGTTATGCCCTTAAGTCTTCTTGCACATCTGCTTCTGGCCACTGTTTTTGGCACTGGTTTGAAACCAGTGATCCTGGTTTGAACCAGTACAGCATTTGTTATAAATCCATGCCCAGATACATAAAATGTGTTTAACTTTTGAGAGTTTTTTGGTCAAAAGAACCTGAGAAATAGAGAAGAAAAAAAAAAAGCAGGTCATTCAGTGACCAACAAGTCAAAACCTTGGTTTGGTCAAAATTATGCAACCAGCCTTTGGCAAAACAGGAAACCTGCTGCAAGAGCCCAGCTCACGTGCGTGCTTTCAGAACTTGAAACAAGATAAAGGATCTATTCAGGGAAAGAACAGGAAGAAATAAGTGATTTTATTAAGGGACATAATATCTTAATGTTTGTGCAAGAGATTTTAAAATATTGTAATAGAAAGTTTCACCCATTAAACAAACAAAAATGCAAGATATTAACAAACACTCATATTTTTTAAGATAATCTTATTTGTCCTAATATGCCAATACATGAGTAATATTTCAAACTAAATTCATGTGCAGCTACTGTGTTGCTAGGGTAAGGAATTCATTTATTTTATGGACAGCAGGATAGATACAATGAGGCAAATAGTCTGAGTTCACTTTCCAGAGAAGAGGCCGGCATAGCCAAAGAAGCTGCTTTTCACAATTGTATTTATTTCTCTTGAATAGTGTTTGCAATCATGACCACAGAGGAATCCCTCAAGCCATCTCACTAGAGCTGACTATAAGCTATAGATATGCTTATCTCAAGAAAATCATCCCCACTGGTAGATGTCCAAGTGATTTTGTTGTTTGTCCTTTCCAATTCCATGCAGTTTGTCCTTAATTTTCTTCCATTCCTACAGCACACAAAGCCACATCCACATCCGGTGTTTTCAGTATATGCATATTTATTTTTCCTCCCATATGACTGAAAGTAATGAATCATCTGATGCTAAATAGCTTGTGAAACAACAAGGGTGACACATCACATAATCAATGGCAATAAACCAGTGACAGTGCTATAAAATGTACTGACAAGCTTATCTACTGATATAAAACTTCGCCATGTGTAACTATGAACATTGATACCTCTAGTATGCCTTATGGTCTTTCCCATTTTCCCAGCAGCACGTGAACCCATATTCCAGGAGGATAAGGAAAATGTAAAAGAGATGAAATAAAAATATAGAAGAATGACGTTCTTACCTGCTGGCTTCCTGGAACAATGGAAAACCAAAGTTAGTGTAATTTTGCCTCTAAATAGTCTTCTCTTGTGCTTGCTTCATCCAAAGCTGGTGACATTACCTCAACTACAAGAAAAGAGTGAAGCACAAGTTTTTGGAAGAACAGAATCAGGCTTTGCACGAACAGAACAATTTAGAGAAGTGGTTAGAAATGAAATAATGAACCAAACACAATAAAGGACAATATGTTGTCAAAGAGGAAATGAGGTACCTGCACACCAACTGAGTAAACACCTGGCTAGGCAGCAAAACCAGGGGAAGAGAATCAACAGCATGCAATATATCGAAAAATGTCATTTTGCATTGTATCAATAGAAGCATTTACAGTAAAACACAAAAAACATACATGCAGCTCCAGTGCTGCTGAAGTACACAGTAGTTATCAGCTGCTGAGCCCTTCACTTAAATATAGATGTAAACAAACTGAAGAGATTTCAGAGTACAGTGGTAAAAACAAGACCCTAAGGACCACAACCTTCCAAGTAGAGAGTTTGTTTAGTCTAGAAAAGAAAACACTTGGGAAAAAACACAAGAGCAGCTATAAACATGGTTCTATGTTTCATTCAATTGCTAACTCTTCTGAGCAAATGCCACTGTGTAGTCTTGCTGCCCCAGCACCATCTCATTATTTATCCATTAATGGGCAAGCAGGATCTGCATGAGGCTCTGCTGCAGGATGCTCAGCAGCAGCCACACTGCCAGCCACCGGCAGCCGTGCAAATGGCCGCAAACTACAGCATCTGGCACACAAACCCCATTTAGTTCAGCTCTGCAACCACAAGGTTTAATTAGGTGTGAGCTCAACAAGGGCTTGCATCAAGAGAAGCATGACCGGAAAGTTGAGGAAGGTGATTCTGCCCCTCTACTCTGCTCTCATGAGACCCCTTCTGGAGTACTGTGTCCAGTTCTGAGGCCCCCAACACAAGAAGGACATGGAGCTGTTGGAGCAGGTCCAGAGGAGGACCACAAAGATGATCAGAGGGCTGGAGCACCTCCCTTACGAGGACAGGCTGAGAGAGCTGGGACTCTTCAGCCTGGAGAAGAGAAGGCTCCGGTGGGTCCTAATAGTGGCCTTCCAGTACCTGAAGGAGGCCTACAGGAAAGCTGGGGGAGGACTTCTTGGATGGCCAGGGAGTGACAGGACAAGGAGAAATGGCTTTAAACTGAAATAGGACAGATTTAGACTAGATATTAGGAAGAAATTATTCATTGTGAGGGTGGTGAGACACCGAACAGATTGCCCAAAGAGGTTGTGGATGTCCCCTCCCTGGAAGCATTCAAGGCCAAGCTGGATGGTGCTGTGAGCAACCTGGTCTAGAGGGAGGTGTCTCTGCCTATAGCAGGGGTTGGAACTATAGATCTTAAAAATCCCTTCCAATTCAAACCATTCTATGATTGTATGATTCTATAAAGGAGTGATCTCAAACCTGGGCTGCTGAGGGAGTCTCGAGGCCAAGTTAAACCAGTAAGGGACTGATCTGGTAGCTGGCCTAAGGAGGTAGGCATGGCTCATTGTCATGGAGCCTGATGGGAAGAGTTTGACCCAGCAAGCAAGTGTCCAGTAAAAACAGCATTCCAGGGGTGGAGGAGTGCTATCCAAGAGGACATCAGTAACTGCTGGATTAATAGTCTGAATCTGTATTTATTTTGAAAGAAAACAAGTTGATAAAGCCTCTTTAGTGGAAAGGAAAGAAAAAAAAAAGAGGGAGTATAGGCTTTGTGCTTTGTACTGCTCAGAGGAGCTCTGTCAAAGAGTTTGCGGCAAAGAAACTCTTGCAGAAGGGCATGGCTTCTTTCCTGATTGCTTCTGGGCCAAAGGCACTGGGCAGAGTAATGGATTTAGTGGGTGCTTCTGCGTTAGACTGCCGCTGATAGCATGAGCTGGCTGGTAGCCCCAGGTCCTCCTTTCCTTATGCACTGACAGCCTTCTGCTGGCACATTGCTCCAACTGTCTAGAAGCAGCACATGCAGAGCTACTCATCTGGTTTGTATCTGTCACTCCATACAAACTAATAGGCGCACAGCTTTGTTTAAATCCAGTCCTTCTCAGAGGACATTTTAAAGCATGTGCACTTAAACACTTTCAAGGAAGTTTTCATGGTGAAGAGGAAAATATCCTCATGTTTGAGCCTCCTCTAGGAAACCTGCTATTACACTCAATGATAAAGCCTGACATGATAATGTACCTGTACAGGACACAGGTAGTCACTAATTAACAGGAGTGCTTGGAGAACCAAGCCAACTGCCACTGAAATCAGGAAAATCCTCATCAATGTTAACATGTTCTATTTCAATCTGTAAATATCCATCTTCACTTTACTAGTTTGACCTGTCCTAGGATGTTCATGAGGCTCTACAACCAAATGCACGTGTCTTGTTCTGCCTTATGAATTCAAACCAAGAGAAGACTTCTGGGTCTAGAAAGGGAGAGGCTGGGCGCGACTCACTCCATGTGATGCAGTTTGCCATCTGTCCTGCGTGGGAAGCCCACCCCACTGAGAAGTGCCAGAAGTTTCCACACCCACCCCTCTGGCTCCTAGGATCATAGTCCTGTCACTGATTGCTTGAGGAAGAAGGAAGCTGAGAATGGCATGGTCCCATGCCTGAAGCTCCAGACAGTGAACGCTGGGTCTGACCTTCAGCAGCACCTTGCAGCTCCCTGTGTTCTCCCACTGCTCCGCAGCCTCTGGTGCTTGCACTGGGGCCCTGTCACCACCCAGCACAGGCGGTGTGTGCCAGGAGCTGGCTGCCCACAACACTCCTCCACAGGAATGTTTCAGCCTCTCCAATTTCCCATGCTGTTTTTCTTGTACTGACTTTCCCTCCCATCCTCTGCTTTGACCGAACAGCCACTTTTCATGTTGTTTCTCCTGTGTTCAGCACTTCAGCATTGAAGTGTCTTTTACCAGTTTGCCAGACAATGCTGGAAAGAAGCAACAAAAGGAACTATTAACATTCCTTTGGGTCGTGCTGAAATGCACACAAGAAATTAAAACCAGCTTTAGTTCATGTATTTAAACGCAGCTATTGACACAATTAGTTTAATATAAACCTCACTGTGGATTACTGTAAGGTTTAAAATGATTTATACTCTTGTGGATTTTCTAGCAGGAAATTTTTTACACTGCTATTTCCCAGTTTAAGTTTTCTACTTTCCCTCTTCTTTGTGCAATATTTACTCTGTACTAACTCCAGTTCTACAGCTCTATCTGTAGTGTGTTACTGCAATGCGTGCTTTATTGGTAATAAAGCAATTCAGAACTTTAGTACATCAAAGGTGACGCCACACCTCCCTAAGCCCATCACACCTCTGCTCTTACACATTCTATTGATCTCCCAGTACAAAAAAAGATAAACTTTTGGATAAGTAAAACTGCATCAGAAAGATGTCTTTCCCAAAGCACCTCCATTTACCCAGTTCTGCAACCCCAGCATCAAGCACCACCCTATATGAAGTTTGTTGGATGCTGTGCATTTCTATTACTCTGAATTTTTTTCCTTCAAAATGCCTTTTTGTTACACTCTCTTGGGGAGAAGACTGCTTATAAAAACCTCTGCTTATAACAAACCTCTTACTTGAAAAGCAACTTTTGAAATGTTCAGACCTTGAAATTTTGCAGTTTGACAAAACTGAAAGTACTGTACTTCAGTTTGAAGTAATTTAATTCAAAATTTTAAGCTACAAAAAACAACACCACCACCACCACCACCAAAAAAAAAAAAAAAAAAAAAAAAAAAACCTAAATTGATAAGGAATCATTTTAGGGTTTTCAAAATATTACATTCCAGTGGACACTCATTTCTACATTTTTTGTCATGGCGTCAGTGTGTAAGAACTTTCAAACCAAAGGGTGAGATCTATGTGGACATCTCACTACTATTCCTGTTTATTGACAAGACAATCATAGAATCATAGAACGGTTTGGGTTGGAAGGGATTTTTAAGATCATGTAGTTCCAACCCCCTGCTATAGGCAGGGACACCTCCCACTAGAGCAGGATGCTCATAGCGCCATCCAGCCTGACCTCGAATGCTTCCAGGGAGGGGGTGTTCATAGCCTCTCTGTGCAACCTGTTCGGTGTCTCACCACCCTCACAGTGAATAATTTCTTCCTAATATCTAGTGTAAATCTGCCCTCTTCCAGTTTAAAGCCATTCCCCGTCATCCTGTCACTACCTGCCCATATAAAAAGTCCCCCTCCAGCTTTCCAGTAGGCCTCCTTCCGGCACTGGAATAGCTGTGTATCTTCTACAAACTGACATGAACACAAAGTCACATCCAGTCACCCAGACTACTGAGGCCTGGCTGGAGAGGTGCACTCCTCAGACAGGGGCAGCAAAAATCTTCACCTTAAAAATGAAAAAAAGAAGCAGCAGAAGTCTGTGAGTCTGTTGAGGTGTTTGACCAACATGAAGCAGTTCAGACAGGGACAGCAAAAATCTGCACCTTAAAAATGAGAAAAAGATGCAGCAGAAGTCTGTGAGTCTGTTGAGGTGTTTGACCAACATGAAGCACTTCAGACATTTTTGCTGTTGCATTCATTTGCATTACTGGCACATGTCTGTGCCCGATGCCTAATGTATGTTGTACACTTCTTAAAGGACAGAACCCCAAGTATGGCTTCAGGCTTGGGGCAGAGTGGCTGGCATGCTGCATGGAGGAAAAGGATGTGGAGGTGTTAGTTGACAGCTGGCTGAACATGAGCCAGCCGTGTACCCAGGTGGCCAAGAAGGCCAACGGCATCCTGGCTTGTATAAGAAATAGTGTGGTCAGCAGGGTCAGGGAGGTGATTGCTCCTTTGTACTCGGCACTGGTGAGGCCACACATTGAGTGCTGTGCTGAGTTTTGGGACCCTCACTACAAGAAAGACATTGAGGCTCTGGAGCACATCCAGAAAAGGGCAATGAAGATGTGTAGGTTTTTGAGTACAGGTCTGATGGGGAGCAGGTGAGGGAAGGGATCACTCAGTCTGGAGAAGAAGCTCAGGGGAGACCTTATGGCTCCAACTGCCTGTTAGGAGGTTGTGGTGCAAGGATGGTCAGACTCTTTTCCTGCATAACAGCAATAAAATGAGAGGTAATGGCCTCAAGTTACACCAGGGGAGGTTGGATATTAGGAACAATTTCTTCTCAGCAGGAGTGGTGAGGCACTGGCACAGGCTGCCCAGGAAGGCAGTGGAGTCGCCGTCCCTGGAGGTGTTCAGGAAAGTGGAGACGTGGCACTGAGGGATGTGGGTCAGTGGGCACGGTGGGCACAGGCTGATGCTTGGACCAGATGGTCTTAGAGGTCTTTTCCAACCTTAATGACTACACAATTCTAACACTGCTGCCTGCTTTTTCAAAACAATCCTGGAAAACAAAAATAAATCCCAAAGTAAACCCCGGAGCTCCCAGAGCCGACTTCCTGCAGTCGACATGGCCGTGGGCACCGTCTCACACGTGCTGTGAGGGCTCAGCCCGCCATTTCCCGCTGCCGGCGGAGCGGAGTGCGAGAAGCTGGGGCAGGTTATAAAAAAAATAAAAGGAAAGTAAAATAAAAAACAGGAACGGCAGCAGAGCGGTGAGCGATTGGCGCTGACGTCCCCATGGCGCCTGACGGCTCCCCCAGTGACAGCCGCCTACCGTAGCCCGACCCGCTCCCGGCTGAGGCCGTCGGGCACCGCGGGGCACCTCTGAGGCGCCTCAGGCCGCGGGCACCGCCCGCCCCGCGGCACGCCGGGACGTGTAGGCCGCAGCGGGAGCGCGCGCGGCGCGGGCCGGCGCGGGGTGAACTACGAGTCCCAGCCGCGCCCGCGGCCGCCCGCTGCCGGCAGGAGGAGGGGCGGGGGCCGGAGTTGGCTGCTCGCCGCCGCCCGCCCCGCGCCCCGGGCGCTCACCTTGGGTGCGCGGCCGCTGTGCCGGGCCGGGCGGGTGCGAGGAGGTAACGGGTGGAGGTGAGCGGAGAGCGGGGAGCTGTGACCGCAGGGGGACCCCGAGCTGAGGGGCAGCGCCGCCGCCGCCGCGCGTCGCGCCCTCCCGGTGCCCGCGGCTGCCGCTCGGCCGTCCCTGGGCGGGGAAGAGCCGCGGGTCTCCGTGGAGCCCCACCATCCCGGCCGCCCCCCCGCCGGCCCCGCGGTCGCCGAGGGGATGTGGCGCGCGGTGAGCTGCGGGACGAGCGGCGGTGCGCGGAGCGCGGGCGGACCGCGATCGTGAAGGGGGGAAGCGGCGGAGGCGGAGGGGGGTCCGTCATTTCCTCGCGTGCTGCCCAGCTCTGCGGGCCGCGTGGCTCCGAGCGGCCGTGCGAGGAGGCATTTAGCGACGGCTGCAATAGTGCTTCACTTCGTAGCGCTACTTTCAGCCCACACGTCTTCCCAACAGCTCGATTGATCTGTGCTTTATCCCGTGTTCTGGCGGAGGGTAGAACCTTTGCCTCACTCAGCGTTTCTCAACTTCCAGTCTGAGAGCTCTGGGAGCGTTCAGACCCCGCTGAGGGGATGAGGGGAAGCCGCCGGGACGACCGCGACAGAACTGCGCTGCTGCGGGCTGCGCTGCGTGCATCGCGCCCCGCCGTGCCAATGGCCCAGCAGCTCCTGCGACAGGACGTTGGATAGCAGTAAAACAAGGATAAGGAATTAGGAAAAAGTGCTCTTACCGTTGTTACTTAGTGGTGACTCAGCAGAAAGTACCTTCATAGTTCTTGTATCTGTTGCAGTCACACGGTGTTGGTCTGGTTGGGGAAGGCTGAGGTCTGGACTTGGGTCAGGCTGCTGGCTTGGTTTTATAGCTTTTTTTTTTATTATTATTAAGTTTTCACGAAAGAAGACAGATTTTCAGAGAGACTTTTAAAGTACCTTCTACCCCATGTGTACTAGAAAGCGTTCTGAGTGAATAGATGTGTTTATTTATCTTACAGAACTTTCATAAATGACACACTGCTTCACTAGCTGCTGTAGGAACAATAAAGGTAAGGTGATTAATGGTACAGCTTCAGACACGCAGTTTATGCTGAATGAACTCTCTGGAGATCAGCTCTGCTCTCAGGGTTCCTCTGGTAGTCATAGTCACATGTTGTCATACTTGGTTTATGGCAATTCCACGCATTCTCAGGACACAAGATACTTGTTCCAGTACTGCTTCTAGCAGTGTTTCTGAACTGTTTTATTGATTGATACGCAGAGAACTACCAAGCATCTCTGAAATGGAAGGAGTGTAGGGAGAGAGTGGAGTTTCACCCAAGCAGAGCAGCTGTTGGTAGCTGATAAAGCATGTTGATTTGAGATAGCATATACCTCCTTGTACAGACCTGAGGGCTTTGGCTCAGCAGTATTGTGCTAAAAGCTTCATTAAGCTTAAAATTAGATTTGTGGGGGGAACTGGTACAATATTGGGATATTAATATAATCACATTTCAGCAAAGGAAAGCTCTAAGTCCAACAGGAGAAAATCTGGTAACTTCAGGGCTTAAGCTCTGATCGCTATACCATACTACTGCTGCCTGAGTGATCTGCCCAGAGTTGGTGTGCTTTTGTTAGTCATGCTGTACAAAATTCTGTGGGCAGGTTAAGTTTGCTTGAAGCTTGTTTAATATCCTTGCAGTTAGAAAGGTAAAGATGGCTGAGCACGATACTGGGAATTCTGCTGGAAAGACTGACGCCTTCCCAGACTTTGCCACAACTGAGCCTGGTTCTCTGAGCTGGGTGCTTGTTTAGGGGCTCTGTTGGGTTCTGGCCATCAGATCTTAAAGACTTTGGGCACTAAGCAGCCATTGTCACCATTTGTGTGGCATTTCTGGTCTCTTGCTGTGGTTCAAATCATATCTTTAGCGCTTTGCTTTCCAGAGGTGTAGCATTTTGTCCTTGAGGATGCTGAAATGTTCTAAAAGCACATGGTTGGCCTTCTTATCTCCTTAAACCTCTCACTGTAGAGGAGTCTGGGGTCTGGAGCCCACTGCTTTTCTGCGTCCCAGGAAGCTTTCCCCTAAGGAACACGAGCCTCGGTGCTAGGTTTTGATGTTCTGGGCTTGTTGTTGTCTTGATTTCCCTACACAGGCTGACCTAGCTGAGCTGGTTGTTCAGCTTTCACTGTGGTTATGCCGGTTGTTATCAAGCTGGGGCTGTAGCCCTGTGAGGCAGTAGCAGCCGTAAGTAGCGTGAACTGACAGGCTGCAACTAGAATCGTTTGGGGAAATGCTGAGGCCCAAACAGTGTCTGATTTATGTAATGGGTAGCTAATAAGGCTTAAAATGCCATTGTCCCCGAGTCTTCAATTTGAATACATAGTGATTAAAGTGTTTATGTTGTGGTAATTTTCCTGGCTACTTCTTGAGTATATCCAGACAGTCTGTGGTAACATCAGACCTTTAGCTGAGTAATACAAGAACAGTGGACCTCAAGGAGTAATGCAGCTATAATGACAGTGTGTCTTTGCATGTACAGATGTCAGTTTGACTATTGACCTGAAGTATACAAGATCCCTAGGAATGGTTTGAGTTATTTCAGCTGCCCGTTCTTCCTCCTGACATTAACACACAGGGAGAGAGCCATCAGGGCTTTCATTCCCACCGGTTTCTTACACTTCTGCAACACTGGAGCAGGTTACCCTACTGTCATGAGTTCCCCCATTAATCTACATGAAGGTTACTCCCCCATGACCCAGTGTTTGCATACTTCTGCATGTGATGAACTGCTGGCTGCTAATTTTCTTGTGTTTCATTGCTGATAGAGTTTTTCCATAAGAACTTGTTCTCCTAAAGCATCAATCTGTAACTTTAAGCAGAATTACACACTGTAGCTACAATTCTCAAGCTCAAATCAACCTATTAATTTGAACTCAGTGAAGTTTAGTGAAATAACTGCCATCCTTATCCTGATGTATTTGAGAGCTTCTCAAATAGTCTTTCAGAACTAAAGCATGGACAGAACTTTCTGCTCTAAATAAATGAGTCTGCAGCGTTTGTTGCTTGAAACATCATTGCTGGAGTCTAGTCCACTGGGGCTGGATCAAATTAGGGCATTACAGATTAAGGCTTGGCATTATAAAATTTGAATTCTGGGCACCTGGTTTTCATGGAACAGAATTAAAACCTTAATGTGCTGTGCAGCATAGAGCTTGGATTGCTGTTCTGAGGTGTCTGTCAGGGAATGCTGCCTGCTTCAGTTGTGTCAGGAGCTCTGCTGGGCTCAGGCATGTCTGAGGAGGCATGTGTAAGTCATGGCTGGAACAAAGCCACAGGTTCTCATAGATGCAGGCATTTGTAATACCTTCTTTAAATGCCTAACCTTTGCTGCTGCTTTCAAACCTCTGTGGCACAATGTGTTTGCAGTCCTTTTCTGGACAAAGCTAGAACTGAGTCCCAGTTGCCACTTCCACACGTTGAGGGTTAGACCCACATGTCCTGCTCACTGGAGTTGTGCCCCAGCTATAGAGTTCTGACTCCAACATTGTTTTCTAATCCCTTCTTTTTTTTTTTTCTGTTAGTTTCTTTATCTCTTGTCTCTGGTCTGTTTCACAGTTCACCATGGAATTTTACACTCTACTTATTTGCTCATTTTCAGGTCTGTAGTATATTTGTGGGTTTTTTTTTGTTCTTCTCTAGTTTTATGTTTAAAATTGATGCTTATGTTCTTTTGGTATTGCAGTGCTTCAGATTCTGCTGTACTTGTGCCCATATAGCTAACACATTACTTGGGGCTTTTGTACGTGCATTTGCATTGAAAGTAGGTTCTTGTAAGAGGAAGTCAGGCCAGAAAATAACTCAGTGAGCCTTTTTTCTTTTCCCTTGATGGTCCTCACCCAGGCATTCATGTTGCTTTTTCAGTTCCTTGGTCATTGTGTCCTGTTTGGGTTATTTCTTGAAGGAATACATTTGTGCTGAGAGTCAGTTGGAGGACTCTTCTTTGTCCGTACAGGCTGACATCTTTACTAATCTGGTATAGATGACAATTTGATAGGTAGGTTCCTGGCCTTCCTCTGTGCTTGAATGGTGAGCACCACTATTTTCATAATCTTCTCGCAATATGTCTTCAGTTCTACCTCATAAACACTGCTAATTAATGAAGAACTCACCAATGCTTCTGAAAAATCAGTGCTTCAATAGCCTCATCAAATTAAAGTACAGCTGTGAGTGCTGGACTCTGACAGGTTATTTTATCGTTTTTGTTCTATTCAGTGGGAAACCTTCAATGTATGAAGCTGTTCATCACAAACTGATAATGAGTCAGTCCGAGACAATTTCTATATGTTATCCCATCTTAGCTGCACTGTTGTGATTGTGGAACCCCCTTTTTTTTTTGTGTGTGTGGATCAAGATTAGTAGTTTTACTTCTGTAGCAAAGTGCAGACATACAACCATCACACGCACTGTGACATACTCCTTATGTGTCAGCTGTTGTCTAATGCTTCCTGGGAGCTTAAACATTTCTTTTTCTATGAGATATGTTATCAGCCACAGGAGAAATGCTAAGGCATAAAGTGAGTCTGCAGGCGCTGGTGTGAAGCACTGAAAAACCTCGGTACATCTTTGCTTTTCTTACTGTGAATTTTAAGTATTTCAACAGCAAGCAGTGTTGGCCACTGCACACTTGTGTCCTTCGTGCATAACTCTGATGTCAAAAAGTTGAGGAAAGTCATTTCCACTGACTGGCAATCTCCTCAGAGCGTGAGGCAACACCCTTAAGTACATAGGAATCAGGAAGACGCTATCGCTTGGATAACAGAATCTGAGCCAATTAGCAGTTGCCTAAACTGGGGCAGGATATGTCATAAGTCAAGTCCTTGCTGCTCATACACAATTTAGTCTTGTATGTAGTGTACAAACAAGTTACCCGGAAAATCTGTGTTATAATATCAGCTGACAAAGAGCTATCCATTTCTTCTGAACTCACATCCTCATGTGAATGCAGAAGTTGAACTTCTCTCTTAAAACTATAGGAGGAGAATTGCAGCGTGATTAAATAGCTATCAGTACTACTTCCCGAGAGGATATCTGCCTTGTGCTGGAGCTCCTTGATGGCTTTTTCAGAAACAACAGTTCTTTGGGAATTTCTTCAAGCACGGCAGTTGTACTGTGTGCTGCAGAGAGGCAAATCCTTTCTGAAAGCTTTAGGAAGAGAGCCTATGGGATCCTTGGAAAATTCAAAACCTCTGTTAGTTAATAAGATAGTTACTTCACGCCTTGTTGTCAACAGTGAAACTGGAATATCAACGTATACATTCAAAACCCACTGTTTTCTTCCCTCCTTCCAACTCAGTCATTTATTCCTGTAACCGCGGTGTGATTCGTTATCCTTCAGCTTCCCCTATGGCTTCAGACATTTGCACTATAAATATGATCACTAAAATTATTGTGGCTATAAACAGCAACCTTCTGCTTTTTTTGTTTGTTTGTTTGCTTTGCTTATTTTTAACTTTATGCAGCCAGCTGGGAAGCTAGTGGTGTGAGTAAACAGGGTTGATGAAGCAATCTATGATAGGAGGAGTTGTTAGGTGCTTTCTCCACTGAATAGAGTGCAGCATGTAACTGTACCCTGCCACATGATCAGACACTTGTTTGTTGCATGCTTGTTCCACTTGGCTAGAAGAAGATGGATGAGGAGTGCCAGGTCATGAACAGTTGTAGTGTTCAGCTGGAGACCAATGGTGCTCCAATGTTACATGCACTGTACAAATGATTCTGGGCTAGCTTGGTATGTATGCTTGATCTTGATCCATGTTTTCTTTTCTGATCAGCATCTGGATGGCTGCAATGAAGCCTGCTCCAAAACGGTTTTTGACAGTGGATTTCCCCCACAGAAGTGAACCTAGCTAATGGTTACCCAGCATGAGGTGCACAGAGGGCTGTGCATCCTTATCAGTTGGCTCAAGATCAACAAAGCGGTCATTGGCCATGATACCATTATGATTAACTTGTGTGATTTTACTGTCTTGTAGCTACTGCTTTTGGAGTTCAAAGGAAACGTTATGAAGGGGTGAATATTGCAGGTTCATACCCTATGTCACTAAGGCCACAAAACACAGAAATGAGAATGATGTCCTTGAGAACCCATGTAAATATGAAAAAAGTGTCTGTACTGGAAACAAGTCATCCCTTATCTTATCTGGCAGGGGAGATGAGTGTTTGCTGCTTGGAGTGCCACAGGTGTCTGCCTTATGTGAAACTGATCAAATAGCTCAATCACAGGCTTCCAAAATATTATCTTGTTGAAAACAAACATAAGATTGCTATTTGATATGTTAGATACTAATAAATAATCCATGAAATAAATCTTCGGAAGCTAAACACCCCTGGTGAGGGGTCTGGAGCACAGGCCTTATGAAGAGCAGCTGAAGGAGCTGGGATTGTTCAGTCTGGAGAAGAAGAGGCTCAAGGGAGACCTTATGGCTCTCTATAACTACCTGCAGGGAGGTTGTAGTGAGCTGGGGGTCAGCCTCTTCTCTCATGTAACTAGTGATAGGACTAGAGGGAATGGCTTCAGGCTGCGCCAGGGAAGGTTCAGGCTGGACATTAGGAAATAGTACTTCTCTGAAAGGGAGGTCAGGCACTGGAATGGGCTGCCCAGAGAGGTGGTGGAGTCACCGACCCTGGAGGTGTTCAAGGAACGTTTGGATGTTGTGTTGAGGGACATGGTTTAGAGAGAACCATTGGTGATGAGTGGATGGTTGGACTGGGTGATCTTGTGGGTCTTCTCCGACCTTGATGGTTCTATGATTCTAAAGTATTGAGTTTTGTTTATTTTTTCTCTAAGGATCATGAAGTATAAAATACCTCTTTATGTACAGGGATTAAGTTTCATAGTCTTTTTTTTAATTATCTAGCTAGTTACTATTTTCTGAGACAAGGATCTCAGCACCTCACATCTTTATGATTACATCCTTTTCAGGGAGTAAAACATCAGTTTGTTAGGGGAAAATCATGCTGAACACAGCAGTCTGAGGCAGGTGAGGCTGCTGCTGCTCCACGTCCCCAGGTCCCATGAGTACCAAGGCTAGAGATGTATTCCCAGCAGGCACACAGAGCATACACAATATATTTGTATGCATGACCAGCCACATAGATTAGACAGACAGCATCAACCATCTCATCTACCTTCTCTGTTTGAGTAGGATGGAGGTCCACATTGATAATAGGTATAAATTAATAGATATGTCTATATATGTTTGTATTTCTAAGATGGATCCCTCTAGCAACTGCACTTAGACACTGAGGGTCCTGCTGCTAGCTGCTGCATCCCTGTGTCCCCAGTTGCTGGAACAGACTGTTATCTGTATATTCACATGGCTGATCAGGATACCCCAGCTCCTGATAGCCGTTCTGCGCCAAGGCCTGGTGCTTTTGCCTGCAGAGTGGGCCGGGGCTCTTCTGGTCCCATTGCTGATCCCTTGTGCTGCTCTGGGCTTGTGCAGATGGGCTGATAGCTCCTGTGGTACAACTGGAGTGGGTGTCCAGGGGAGCTTTTGTTACATAGGCAAGGCTGTCTATGCAGGCATCTCAGCTTTTCTCATGGAAAAGAGTGGAAATTTTCTGTCTGAAAGCTGTGCCAGGATTGGTCCTGGTTATTAGATTTTTTTTAAAGGCTCCCATGAAAGCCTCTGCATTTCTTATCTTACCACCTATGCAGCCAAAGTTCTATTTGGTTCACAAGTTATTCCTGAATTTGTGAAGCTTTACCTGAAGGCTGCAGTTCTAAAACATCCATTCATTAGTGTATTTAGTGGGAGTAGCAAAGGAGAAACAAGGATGATAAGTGTAGTCCAGGGAAACTAAGAAAACTCATTCTGTATAACCCCACCCAGTCATTTTACATCTGCTTTGTGCTTGTTCAAAAAATAATTCAATTCCGGCTTGGTATCATTTTGTAATTACTTAAGATGATAAGTCAGAGGTCATAAGGGCCCTGAGGAATGAGGTCAGAGAGAAAAGAAAGAAATGAGGAAAGTCATGGTTCTGAAAATTGACTCTTGGGATGTTAGCAACAGACCTTGCAATAGCTCTGCTTTTCAGTGTACCTTTGGTGGAGCGTATTTTCTGAAGAGTGAATTCCACAAGCCCTTTGGCTGATGGCAGTCCCCTTTATTTGTACTCTTACAGGTTCTTAAATATTTGATAAACTTGCAGTTCACAATCAAACTTGAGTTCAGCACATATGCATTCCTCTAGCGTAATGCTGTATTAGTAACTTCCACCCATGCTTTTCCAACTTGTAAAGCATTCTGTGCTTAGCCACCAGAAGCAGGCAGGTTGATGGATGTCATTGAGCCCCTTGAGTTATAGTAGGCAAATTCAGGTACATTCATGTTAGATACACAAGCTTAGGAACAGAAGTGCCCCATTCTGAAATTATAATCATCTTAAGGCTGTGGTGGTGGTGCAGTACATTGTTCTCCATGTCTCCAGCTTTTTTTTTTTTCCTTCATACATATTATTTTGAATATAAGGAACAAGCAAGTATCTACTGTATGTGTTTGAATGTCCACAGTAACCAAATTTAGGTCCTTATAAATTTGATGGCTGTATTCTCATTTATGTAAACTGGATCAAAAATTACTGTCATCTGCAAGATCAGTGTAGATGGCTTTACAACTTTGCTTTATCACCTATGATTGTGAAGAGAAAGTGCTTGATTACTAGTGATGGTGTTATAAAGTGATACTTGCTTCCCTTTTTTTTTTCTTTGACACCTTCACTTTGATAGTAGCCGTAAAGACATAAGAACAGGTCTTTTTTATCAGTCAGATAAAGAATTGCTAACTCTTAAGTCTTTTGCATACAGCTTCTAGCTACTTTAGCTTAACTTTTATCTGGCTGATAAGATTAATGGCAGTGTTTCTTAGCAGCATGTTAATTTTATCCTTGCTATGAAGTTCAAAGGTTGTCCAAGAACAGTATTCCACTATTAAGTAAGACTCACAAATGCTGGAAGATCACCTTTCTCTTCCTTTAGCTGAGGGTTTGGGAGTTTTCAGAAATCACTCTTATGCTGTGTCCTTGTGGGAATGACTCTGGCTATATTTTTCTTCTTCCTTGAGCATGCTGAGTGTGAAGACCGAGTCTGAATTTGCAAGTTCTGCATATCTCTATTGGCAAATCATAATACTGGTGGTCAACAGGCATTTGGAGGGACACAGAACTAGTCACAAAATGCTGCTCTCTCTGACTCCACAGCTACGTAGCGGACAATGTATATTATCTGTTGTAATTATGTGTATTATGTGTGTTTGTATGTGTATTATCTGTCTTTATCTGCACAGCTTCTTTCCAGATGATTAGATCCCAGCATTTATGAGTGCATGGAGCCATTTCTCCCACGGGCAGGACTTTATGCTTCCCTGTGTTGAATTCAGCAAGGCCTGCTCAGTTCTCCATCCCATAAAGGTGCTTCTGGATAGCAACGCAATTGTCTGGTGCATCCACCGCTCTTTTCAGTTTTATATCATCTTCAGACTTGCTGAAGGTGTACTCAAGGACTTCTGTATGTCCCCAGCTTTTTTAATGTTCCTTTACCTGATCCTGTTCCACTTCAGGTAAGTTTTCCTTGCTCCAGAGTTTCCCACCAGTCTCAAGGGCTGGGGTTGCTAGATCTTTCAGAGAAACTGAGGAAAGACTGATCTTTCAGATGGAA
Source organism: Gallus gallus (assembly GCF_016699485.2). Classification (NCBI taxonomy): domain Eukaryota; kingdom Metazoa; phylum Chordata; class Aves; order Galliformes; family Phasianidae; genus Gallus; species Gallus gallus. Next base: position 13,226,560 of record NC_052532.1, on the reverse strand, counting down.
ACTGGGGCAAAGCTAATAATTCTCCATGTCCTTTGTCACCATGTCCTTTGTCACCAGGTCCTTTGTCCTTTTCAGTCAAGTGCCTGTGTTTTCTGTAAACCTCCTCCTGCTGCTGATACACCTGTAGCTCTTGTTGTTGCCATTCGTGTCTTTCTCCAGGTTCAACTCCAGGTGGACTTCAGCCTTCCTTAACCTGTCCCTGAATGCTCAAACAATATCTCTGTATTCTTGCTGGGTCATCTGTCCTTGCTGCCACATCTTGTATGCTTTCTCACATTGGAGCTCCTCGGTCATCTACGCAGGCCTTCTACTACTCTTGCTTGAATTCCTGTTCATTGGGATGGACAATTCTTGAGTTTGGAGGAGGTGATCTTTGACAATCAGCCAACTCTCTAGAATCCTTCTCTCTGTGACCTTATCCCATGGCTCTTCTGAGGCCTGGGACTGTGATTCAGCTGTTTGTCTTGTTCCACTCAAGATCCTTTTAGCGAAGCACTGGAACAGGTCACCCAGAGAGGTTGTTGATGCCCTGTCCCCAGAGACATTCAAGGTCAGGCAGAACAGGGCTTTGATCTAGCTGTAGGTGTCCCTGGTCATTGCAGGGGAGTTTTTCCAGATGACCTTTAAAGGTCCCTTCCAACTCAAATAGTTTGAGTTTGACTCAAATCATCATCTATGATTTGATGATCCTCAACTCCTCTATCTCATGGGCACTGCAGCCAAAGCTTCTTCCAAGCTTCATGTTCCTGTCAAGTTCTTCCTTGTTGGTAAGCATCAGGTCCAACAGGGCACATCCCCTTGTCAGCTTCTCCATCACCTTTATCAGGAAATGTAATCACTGCACCCTGGAAAACTTCTGGATTGCTTGTGCTCTGCTGTGTGACATTAGGGCAGTTAACATTTCAGTTATTTTAGAATTCATGCCTGTCTCACTGTCTGGAACAGAGCAAGATATGTAATGGGAAGTGGTATTTGTGGGCAGGTAGACTTGGGTGCAAAAAGAAAGTGCTACAGATGTATACTTGGCTGCTAACATCTTAATATGGAAAGTAATTGCTTGCAGTATGTGATAAGATGCATTTGGTATCGTGAAGATGGTAGAATAATCCTGTTCTAATGTTGACCGTGACCCAGATCTGAGAGTTACAGTTTGCTAAGCAATAATGTGAGAAAATAGTGTCATTCAGACTTCTCAGTGATTTGAAACTATGTAAAGATGGGAAAGAAGCTTAAAATACATTTCAATAGTAGAAAGCTAACAAGCTTTGATAGCGCCTTTGATGTGCCATCGTTCCTGCAAACCTGCTTTTGATGTCTTATTTCATGCAATAAAGCTGAAGTAAATCTTAATAAAAATTACAATATCAGTAAAATATCCTCCTGTGACTGTATATGGAAAACCCTTCTTGCAAAATAATGAGAGCTGAAGAGCTGCTGTGTTCCCGAAGATAGAGAACCATGAGCCTTGAGTGGAAAATTCTAGCACCTTTGTCAGACTAAAGGCTCTGGGAGTAATGTTGGTGCTGGGCAGACTGTATTTGCTGAATCAGAACATTGGACCAATTGTGGCTAGCTTTGAGCACTTAGGTGGAGCTTGTTTAATTTCTGTGCAGTAACCCTTTTCTAGGAAAGTATTGATGTACAGTCAAAAACTAAGCAGCTCTGGGTTAGCGCCCTTAGTTGAAGGCAAACATGTGCTTAAACGCCTTGCTGGACTTGAGCCCAAAGGCTGAGTTCCCAGTTAGGGCTTTTCCCCATTATTTAAAGGGATCAAACTGCAAGTAACATCTCTACCCAGATTAGAATAATTGCTGTAAGATTTGGTTTAAAATACATGTATTTTTTCCTTATTAGCTCACAGTGTATCAAAAACATCAGTGTCATCTCTTCTCAAATTCTGGGTTACAAGAATTTAACTGAAATCTGTCTTTTATTTTCAAAGGCAATTTGGAACTCAGTTTTTCCTGGGCTTCACTTCACTGTATTTGTGTGTGCTTTCTGTCGTCAAATGTAGTGGTAGCCAGAATCCTTACTTAATGAGGTAGCAGTTCTGTTGTTTTGCTCCCATAAACATGGGGTACAAAATGTCCAGGGGTATCACCCTGGAGAGAAGAAGAGTCCTGGAGAGCTCTGAATTATGAGTCAGAGTTCAGGTTGTGAATAGCTGTGATTCAGAGTTACGTTTATAGAAGTAACCACCACAGGGCTAAGTAATGAGCAGAGCATGTCCTGAACATGTTCAGATGTTTATGGCAGTGGCACTCCATTTTAGTGGGTGTAGGGCTGGGAACAGCAGTATCATAAAGTCATAAAGGCTGGAAAAGACCAATAAGACCATCTAATCCAACTGTCAGCCTGTCATCACTGTGCTCACTAAACTGTGTCCCAAATTGCTACATCTGCACATTTCCTGAACATCACCTCCCTGTGCAGCCTGTTCCAATACCTCACCACTCTTTCTGCCACCTGAAGAAACCATGCCTTGAAACAAGAGTTCTTTGAAAGCAGTGAATTGAACGTCCTTCAGATACTTGCTGTATGGAGAAAGAAGCCTCTGAAAGAGGGAAGAGAAAGCAGGGTGGGTTGGTGCAGGAGGCACTGGTTATCTGGAAAAGGAAGTAGCTTTCTCATTGTTAAAATTGAAGCTCTGTGTTCTGGAGATGGGTGTTACAGTTTGTGAGTAAACAGCAATAAAGTAATCTCTCTTCGATATTCGCATTTCCTTTAGAAGCTGAGGAGGAAGAGGGAAGATAAGCCTGAACATACCCTTCCATTTTTGCATTTCTGCAATTATTTACACAGTAATTAATGCAAAACCTTTCTTTACATAGGAGAAGCATAAAAATAATGGCTTCTTAGTAGTAAAGATAATGAGTGTAATTTATTTATTTACTGTTACTGAGCATCTAATTAGTGCTTTTAAACTTTATTCACAGTTCTGCTACCTGGCTCGTCAAAGTGCACTCTTAGAAAGGAAATTCCAAATGAGAGGTTCAAACAGCGACATCCACTGACCAAACTTTTTTCTCTACCTCCAGGTTTTGCTGTGGAGACTGTAGAGCATTTCTTCCTTGGCTCCTGCTCAGTGAGATCAGCTATGGAAGATGCTCAAGAAAGTGGAGAGTGTCTTGTGCAAAACCAGAAGTATTGTGTGGAGAGACCAATATATAACCAAGAGATCTTGCAAGGACAGTTGCACAAACGAGAAAGAACACCTCAGAGTTTGAGGCAGAAAATTGAACACTCTTGTCGGTAGGATTTTCGATCTTATGTTTGTTTCATTGGTTAGAACCATTCTAATTCTCTTTTCTTTTCATACACGTAGGTGGTAGTTCCTTCAAAGAAACCTACAAGATAGAAGCAATAGTTCTAGTTTGATTATTCAGCAAGACTGTGATGAAGTTGTATACGTATTTTAGTATGTAACTGTATTACAAACTTGGATAAACTAGTTGAATTACATTCATTAAAGTGAAAAGGAAAAATATGCAGAATAGGAATGCAACACATAAATTCACATGACCCATGAAGACATCTGTCCTTTTTATGTGGAAATACAGCCAAATTTTTGCTTCACATGACCATTTCACAGAAGAACTGAAGTAAATGACAGCTGTGTAGAAGTTAAATTATTAGCCAAATGAGGATTTAATAGAGGTACTTTGTAGTTTTTAACTAACTGCCTTGCAATCTAAGTATCAGATGGTTACATGTAAAGTAAAATGCTTTTATCTGTGCAACTCTAGCTTCATGGTGCCAGAGGATAATGAAGAAAAGCTTCTTACAGTATAAGTTTTCATTAGCTTTACATTTAGCAATGCTTCGTCTGCAGAGTTGACTCTGTTCCTTTCCAGAATATTGTTCTGCCTAACTACTTGTCTGTTAAATATTTGTGTCCCCGTGATTTGATGCTTAGAGATTCACTTCAGTTAATTGAAGGACTATTCTAATAGTATCAGCACCTAGTTCCACTCCCAAAGAATGCCCCAAATAAAAATTACGTAGTTCAAAATCTACGGAGCAGAGGGAAGTGCAAGAAGTGTGCATAACTAGTTCCTCCCTCACTTTAACAGTAAACTTCTTCACTATGCCATTTAGTCCTATAACAATTTGGGATTATTAACAAATTTCTGCAGTTCTCTCACAGTTCCTCTACACAGAGAAGCATTTATATGCTTCCAGTGTTATATTTTTATGCAAGGGTCAACTTTCTGACCACACTGGAATCAACATCTGATGCATGGCAGTGCTGGATAGAGAGAGAGATTTCTTGGCTCTATTCATTTGTCATGAGTCAGGGTTTCAAAAGGTTAATAACTCTGCTAAAAGACACAAGGATCAGTATTGCTGACTTCAGTGCCTTTCCTTTTGTGGTAAAGGAGGACTATATTCTCAAGTAGCCTTAAAATTAGCCTATTGGTAACAGTGATAGTAAAAAGCACTAGTAAAATAACTTAGGAGAAAGAAAGTGTAATAATGTCAAAAGTTATAATAAAAAGCATAGAACATCCAGGCAGTAACTAAGAATAGGAAAAAGCATTACAAAGTATCTTGAGATCTGTGAGGGAAAAACACTACCTGAAAGCAAATTATCCTCAGGGATTGTTATTAGACAAATGATCTCAGACAGAAGTGTTGCGTGACTGCCCCATTGTGCATAGACTTGAACAGTTTCACTTCCCTCAGAATTCCAGCCTCACAAGATTGTAAGGCCAACATGTGAAAAAGGACTGAAGTAATCAGAGTCGTGGTTGTTTGTGCTTAAGCTTTGTACAGAAAACACTGTAATCAGGAATCTGAGTCTGCATTTAATGGAGCTGTTACACTGCATAGAAAATAAAGATTTTTTTTTTGAGCTGCTAGTGTCTTAACTTTTTCTTTCTGCTCTGTCTTTTCAGATGCTCTTCTAAGAAAGCCAAGTCTCATCTTTACAGTTTCTTACCAATTTTAAAATGGCTTCCCCGTTACCCAGTGAAGGAATACTTATTAGGAGATATTATCTCAGGTATAAGCACTGGAGTTATGCAGCTTCCTCAAGGTGAGTATCTCTCTGGATTTATTCATTCTCTGCTTTTCTTTTTCTGTGTTTGCTTTTATAGTAATGATTTGCTTCCTGAATGGGTACCTATGAAAATAGCATGGGCCTTTCAGATGCATGTCTGCAGGTCAGTACAGCACTTGGCCGACCAGCCAGGAAGGAGGATTCCCTCAAAACTGCATGTCACTGTAAAATGTACAGTGAACTCTGAAAGAATAACTGTTTAGTTTAAATGCTTGTTTAAACCTGTGCTTAATGCACTTAATTATTTCCTTATCTCCTCATCATGAAAGTTGTTAGAAATTCCCCGCAGGGTGTAGCAGTATCCAATGGACATAATAGGAATCATACTTCAACAGTAGTTCTGGCAGGATACTCCATAGGAGAGCAACTGTTGCAGGGTATCCAAACTAAAATCATTCAGAGAAGAATGTGCAAGAAATCAGAGACTTCTGTCTTAAGGATAGAAGCCACCAGCTTAAGCTGTAGCAGAGTCACTGAGTCATAGGGGTGGAAGGGACCTCCAGAGATCCTCTAGTCCAACCCTTTGCTAAGGCAGGTTTGCTAGAGTAGGTCACACAGGAAAGCATGCAGGTGGGTTTGGAATACCTCCAGAGGAGGAGACTAAACAACCTCTCTGGGCAGCTATTCCAGTGCTTTGTCAACCTCAAAGTAAAGAAGCTTTTCCTCATGTTTGTATGAAACTTCTTACATTCCAGTTTGTGCTTCTTGCTGTTGTTGGGCACCACCAAAAAGAGCCTGGCCCCATACACCTGACTCCCACATGTTAGATACTTATGAGCATTGATAGTATCATTCTGAAACCCTCATTCTTCTCTTCTCCAGGCTGAACAGCCCCAGATCTCTCAGTCTTTCCTCACGAGAGAGATGCTCCAGGCCCCCAGTCATCTTTGTGGCCCACATGTTGGCAACTACTAAGTGGGCATCTCTGTGCTGACGTAGTAGCGGGCAAGAGTTGGCATGTTGAAAAGCAGTCAAGAGTAACTTACATAACAAGAATAAAACTCTTTGGACTTTCTGTTAAGTTAGTTGGAAGTTTCACACCTAGTAGAGCCAGGCTTTGAAGCTGGAGCAGACTCTGTAGAAGAGTAAGAGGGAAACTATATTCACTGTTCTTTTCAGTTCTTGGTGACTGGGCTAGTGAAGCCTTTTGTTAAGCCTGATGCTATCAGCAATTTCAGAACTGCTGCAGTGTTAAAAACTGGCATCATTTTTACTGCAGTGTCATTATGGGGTGCCATTACTTTTTTGGGAATGGCAGATTCATGACAACAGCTACTGTCCCAGTAGTTCTTGGATTAGAGAGAGCCCTTGATTTTTTTACAGGACCCAGTCCAGCGGGATCATCATGTTAAGGGTAATGAAGCATATATAAGTTTACTTAGATTTAATTAAGCTTTGGCTTATTTCCTATTTCTGCCTCACTCGTTCCCCTTTAGGCTGAGGCAGGTCTGAAGAATGAGTCTGCAGATCTCAGAAATCTAGATTTTTATGGGATGACCCATTAAGATAATGAAATATCCTAACTGAGTGCAACTGGCCTTTTTATTTCTGCAGCTTACCAGATTTATGCATTTGTTTGTTTTTTTTTTAATAATTAAGGATTCTTCCTTACACAAACATAAACATCACATAGCAGGGGATTGAAACTAGATGATCATTATGGTCCTTTCAACTCAGGCCATTCTATGATTCTGTTCTATGATTCTATCTTAAACAGATCAGTGCTGTGGTAAACTGTTAGAGAAATCTGTCATGCATTAGGCACAAACATCGCCATGTGTATACTGAGGCACAGTTTATGTGATGGACTAGATAAGGGCACTAAAATGTAAGTGGTCAGCAGTGAACTTTAAACTTAATGTTGTAACTTTGTTTTAAACTAAACATTATTCTTTCCTTCGGTGATTGCAGTCATACCCTTGAACTGCTCTTGATCTTTCCCTTTCTGAAAAGGCATAAGTTGAACTGCTGTTTTTCTGGAAAGGATGTCACTGTGGCAAGAATGAGGTCAAAGAAGCCTGGGAATCTTGCCAGGTTTGAGCAGTGTACTCCTCTCATGTCAATATCTCTTTATTTCCTTGGCACTGACAGTATTTTAAAAAATACCAGTACAAGTGAAAAGGAAGGAGAATAAAAGAGTATTCATAGACCCACCTTCCTACTTTGACACCACTGGTTTTTAGTCCTAGTCACTTTTACTGGTAAGTTCATTGCAATATTAAAGGCCAGGATGTTATGGTACAGGATGTTCTGTTGATGCTTTTGGCATGAGATAGCCCCTGGGACAGAGAGTACATGTGAGGTGAGTTTCAGAAGTACTTAATTAAAAGCTCATTGCTGCAAGAAAATAACAGTATCATCAGTCCAGTTCTGTTAGGAGTATGAATTCTTGGATACGTGAGGTCTTGGAGGTTTTGGGCATCAGCAAGTCCCTGTGAGCTACTCCATTGTACAAGACTACTTGGATGACACAGAACATTCCTTCCTGGCCTGTTCTTTTAGGATAACCTCATGCTTTGTCTCTGGATTTAAAAATACCTTAATAGAGGTGTTGTAGAGTATCACTTACTCTCCTTTATGGGCAAAGCGCTGAATTCTTTGAGAGTGATGGACTTCTGAGCTTTTCAGACTCAGACTAGAGCAGTTCACCAGAATGTGGTAGCAACACACAGCTTCTTTGTGTGTTGTGACTCTGCACTTGTCTAGGTGAACTGGAGAACAAATCAAGCCAGGATACAGCATTCTCTTTAGTGCAAGTCATGTAAAACTACTGGATTTGCTGAATTGCTCAGGACAGTTACTCTCCATATCATGTGATATACACCATTTGCTAGTGAGCTCAGTCCCATGATAAGCACCCATATAGCCCCACGGAGTAAGAGCACTGTGGGAGGTGTCCCTCCCTGACTTCCCTCAGTGCTGTTCTCCCACAGCTTAATCCTCATGCTTGTCAGCTCCATCAACAAATGGGAATAGTGTGGATTGCACTTAGACTGCATGTCTTAATAACAAAGCAATTTCATTTACTGAATATACTGGAAGGAATAAGGACTGTAAGCTCTTTGTCTTAATGGATTGTCAACAGTGCTTCCTTGTTTCTTATACAGGAACATGTTTTATGGATATGTGAAGTGTTGCGTAATCCCACTCATTCTGGGAAGAGGTGGGGAAGAAAGTGTTTGGTCAGCTGTAAGATGCCATGAAAATCATGTCTGATTAAAAAGCAGAAGAAAAATCAAACATGTTCTGCTCTGCGGTGGTGGAGTGTTCACTAATTTTTTGAGAACAGAAGACACAGAATGTGTTTGTTAACTATTTTGAAATACTTCCAACCACAAAGACACGTGCACACAAACATACCCATGCACATCTGCAATGCCTGTAGTTACAGACTTGTGGTTTCCTGAATCAAATAATTCAAGTTTCTGGGCACTGTCTTAGAGTATTATATGTATTTATTTAAGAATATTCTCTGCAAGACTTCTCTTTACCTGTGATGCATCTCTAATGCTCACATTAGATGAGTTCAGCTTTAGTAGACTTGAGTCCTTTTGCTTGAAATTGTTTTTTTTCTGCCTAACATACATATTTGTGTTTGTTTTCTAGGTTTAGCTTATGCTTTGCTGGCAGCTGTTCCCCCAGTATTTGGCCTATATTCTTCGTTTTATCCTGTCTTTCTGTATACTTTTTTTGGGACCTCCAAGCATATATCAATAGGTATAACTGTATGGATAACTGAAATTCTTTCTGTGTTTGTGCCTAACAGAGCTCTAAAAATTAAGTTATATAAATAGAAAGTGTAGTTGTTTTCTGTAAACTTGCATTTAAGTGAATAAGCAATACAAAAATGCGTTGACCCTGATAAGTTTTTTTATTGTTTATTTATCTATCCTGCTTAGGAAAGAATAAAGAGCTTGGGGGGGGGGGAGAGGTGTGGTTATGTCTAGAAACATATGCTATAAACTGCTGAACTATGATTTCATCTCTGTTGTCAACCATCTGTCTGGCCATGAGTCCCTAATTTGCATAATAGAAACTGAGATAGAAAAATGGCTGATGTTTACTTACCATGGAGGTCTGTGTTTGATATCTAAATAGCTTTAGTGATACTGAGTACTGGAGTAACTTCTGGGACTAAAAAATAAGCTATTTAGATAGAAGAATCTATTATCAAATAATTCTGTGGATCTGTGCAGGAGTAAAGAAGCCTAGAACTGTTTCTTATACCTGCCAGAATTTTAATGTATTATTTTCCTTTCCCCCTTATTTCAGGCACTTTTGCTGTGATTAGTATGATGGTTGGCGGGGTTGCTGTGAGACAAGTGCCTGATGAAGTGATCTCTGTAGGCTATAACTCAACTAACGCTACAGATGCCTCAGATTACTACAGTCTTAGGGATGACAAGCGGGTGCAAGTAGCTGTGACCCTCGCCTTTCTTTCAGGAATTATCCAGGTACGTGCACACAGCTTGTTGTAAGAGCTGCTGCCAGATTTGCAGCTGCCAGGGCAGCGGATCTTAGTCAACAGACTTGTGCTTCAGCAGTGTGCTGTGTAGAATGCAGGCTGCTTCATGGCAGCTACGTAGCAGAAGTGGCTTGCAGGGAGATGCGTGGGAAGCAAGTCTGTGTCTGGGCATCTTGGCTTGACTGGTAAAAACAGGACCTCCCCTTTCATTTTTAGCTATCTTGTCAGAAAAGAACTCTACATGATGTTCTCTAATAGGTCCATAAATGCATACAAGCACCTGTTTGCACGTGTCTTGTGTTGTGCCTGCCAGTTGAATGGAAGATTTGGTGCACTGATGGCTGCTTACTGAATTGTGGCTTTGGAAGGGCCAGGTTCAGGGCTGCCTGATTTGGCTTGGGGATAAGAAGATCTGTCCGCTATGTAGTGCTGAGCCTCAGATTACAATGAGAGTCACACGGTTTCTGTTCCTCTTCTTCATTAGTTGTGTTTAGGTTTTCTTCGATTTGGGTTTGTCGCCATCTATTTAACAGAGCCTCTGGTGCGAGGATTTACTACTGCTGCTGCAGTTCATGTCTTCACTTCACAGTTAAAGTATCTGCTTGGAGTAAAGACTAGCCGATACAGTGGACCCCTCTCAGTTGTATACGTAAGTAACTACCTTCAATAAATATGCAAGTGCCACATTGTCATGGCCTAGTACTTAAGCCATTTTCTATTAAATAAAAGTATTTTGGCACTAAGTAGAACAAAATTCAGAACTGGGTGTCAGATCCTTAAGTGCTATAGCAATATTTGAGCATCTTAAAGTGTGTCTTGGGTCAGAATAAATCAGCACAGTCTGAGGTGGGCAGATTTTAGGATTCTGCTAAATGTAGTTTTCCAGCATGAGCAGATAAAACTCATTGGAATGAGTCTCTTGTAGGAAAACATCTGTCCTCCTAATGAAATAGAAGCCTGAAGCTTTGTATGACATGTTTTACTGTAAACCAGAGATGTTTTGCAAAAGTAGGAAATGTTATTCTCAGAACCTTGTCCGGTCTGTATTTCTTTAATTTCACACATGGCTCCCGATGGCTGTATTCTTCATTTCCTGTTTGTAAGCTGTTTTGCAGTGTGACTGGATATAAAGTGCTGTGCCATCATAAATGTACCTGCTCTTTAATGTAGTAAAAGAGAACTATTTTTAAAGCAAGGCACTCCATGTAAAACACTGCTATTTATTAAAGGCTATAAGCATTAGAACTGAGTGTTTGGAGCATACAGTGATACAGTATTTGGCATAGCCTATAGCCTTAGTTTCCACACACCTTCTGTCTAATGCACAACATTTGATTCATAATGATAGAAAAGAAACCATGCAGTGTAAAGCTGTTATTTGGTTAATATGACTTCAGGAAACCCAAAAGCTGTTGTTCACTTAAATTTAAAATTGGCAGTTGTACTTGGAAAGAAACTTAATAGATACCTTACAGCAAAGTATTGTTTACAGGGGCATTCTAATAGAAATCGTAACCAAAGCATAAATTAAAGCTTTGGTTATGATTTCTGTTGAAACACTGAGAGTGAATGAGCACTGGCACAGGTGCCCAGAGAGGTTGTGGTGTCTCCTTCTCTAGAGATATTAAAAGCCACCTGGACACAGTCCTGGATTATGTGCTCAAAGGGACCCTGCTTGAGCAGGGAGGATGCACCAGATGACCTCCAAAGATCCCTTCCAACCTCAACCATTTTGTGATTCTGTGATTACTTTTCCTGTTGTTATGAACAAGCAGGGTTGAAATGCATCTAGATCTGATTTACCTACCATTCTAGGAAGCTCCAAGTTTACATAATCAGTGCTCCAATTTTGCAGACAAGAAATCTTGAATAGAAGAATAGGGAAAGTCTCAAATATCTATGAAAACCAAAGCTTTTAGGCAGACTGAAGCATTTTTATTGCTGAGCAATCAGTATTTCAGTTACAGTGGTGAGGGCTGCAGAAAATGTTTCTTGGAAATTTTTCTTGTGCAATTGCACAGATTCAACAAACCTTTTGGAAACAGGGTCATGCAGGCTTGCTAAATTATTTTGCTAAATAATTATTTGCTGTGGAAGAAGATGGAGTAATGGTTAGAGGATGTATTTACCTTCTAGTAACTTCTGTGTTTCAGCAAGCTTCCTTTTCTAACACCCTTTCTAATAGTGTTTTTCAGCTGAAAGAAATTTGCAGTAATGGCCAGTTCAGTGTTGTTGCAAGATTGTTGTTATTTAATCACATCGCTATGGTAACTTCAGTGGTGGTATCAGCAGCTTTATCCTTTAGAAATGGCTTTTGCAGCTTTGAATAGATGTGACTTGCCAAAGAATATTTGAAGGTATTAGAAGAGATTGGTATTTATTCCTTTCAGGTCAATGCCAGTATGAAATATGTGTGAAAATGCTGAGCATAAGAGATGTGTTTTGGACTTTTCCCCCCGTTGTAGCAATTTTTCTCCAAATTTTTGACCCATTTGAGTAAGATTGATACTATAAATGATTGCAAATCTGTTTCCCTCATTGAGATATTCTGAGCTTCTGTATTTTATTGTAACAGTGGGGATTTTGGTGAAGCAATGATTAGCTGCCGTTATAGATGTAGAATAAAAACAGCAGTGGCAAATACCCTAAGAAAATAAATCTGAATAATTTTGATCTTCATGGAGATGCTTCTGTTGTGTTACAGAGCCTAGTTGCTGTGTTTTCAAAAATAACAACAACCAATATTGCTGCACTGATTGTTGGGTTAACGTGCATTGCTCTATTGCTGATTGGCAAGGAAATCAATCTCCGATTTAAGAAGAAACTGCCAGTTCCTATTCCTATGGAGATCATTGTGGTAAGTCCGTTGTGAAATTCTGTAGCTTAATTATATACCTCTTCTAGAGTTGTAGAATTGATGTCATTTTTTTATCAAGTCTTTGGGACTTTAGGGTAACTTCTGTGGAATGTAATTTGTTCAAGACTTGGTCCAGTTGAGTGTTTGGATGCTTGAGAGGTTTAGGCACTGATAAGTTTTAGGCCTGAACTCCCAAATAAGAATTGAGCTTTGGCACCTGAGTGAGTCTCTGCATGGCATGCCTCTGATCAGCATGGAGTACAAGAGCTCAGAATCCCCTTCTCAGGAAAGGTGCTTATGGCTGCCTGTTCCAGAGGTTCTGCAGGGCTTGCTTTCTTTTTAAAATGCAGTGGTAGAAAGAAGAGCAGGAACCAGTGAGACTTCTTCCTTTCTCTGAGACTGCTTTATCCATGGATTTTAGTGTAGTCTTCTAAAAACACAATTAATCCTGCAGTCAAGTATCAGACCATCTTAATAATCCACGTCTCACGTTAACTTTCACCTTTAAAAGTGTTTGGATTTAAAAATGAGTTCTCAGATAACTAGAGCTAGCAAACAACCTGCACAGAAACACAGCCATGGGAGTAGCTGAAGGCATAGATACAATCTGTATGAGGAACGAAGAAAGGAGCTGCTTCTCAGAGATGGTGGAGAAGATGCTTTAGAGTATTGTTTAATAGTAAGGCAGTAGCAACACAATCTCAGACCTGTAGCTTTCATTTCTCCTGCACCAGTTATTTTTGCAGATAACATGCATACTCTGCACAAGAAAATATGGCAGTGGAATCCTTCTCTTGCACTGAGTTTCCTAATATATGCTGTTCTGTGGTGCTGTTTGTATTTCCTAATACATGCTATTCTACCTGGGCTTAGCTCAAGTAAAGGGTATTTGAGTGATTTGGATCATACCACAACATGCTCCATTTAACTGTCTCCAGCAAATGAAGTCAGCAAGGGTTGAAGGTGATGAATGGAAAACTTTGGAACTTTCTCCTTTTATCTGCTTCTATACCCACTAACTCTTAGAAAACTGACTGACAAATGGATGTTATCCTTTGTGTGTTACTTACAATAAGTTGTTATTCCTTCAGACGTATCTCTTCTTAGCTCTTGATGCATTTGCGGGTTTTTAGGTCATTATCGGCACAGGAGTTTCAGCTGGAATGAATCTGACTGAGTCATATGGAGTGGATGTTGTTGGGAAAATTCCTCAAGGGTAGGGGTGATATATTCTCATTCAAACCATACCTTTTTCATATAGCGTGTAGCTTTTATTATAGTAAATGTAACCATTTATTTCTTCTCCAAGGTTAAGTGCACCAGCAGTTCCTGAGATTCAACTCATCCCAGCAATATTTATAGATGCAGTAGCAATAGCAATAGTTGGATTTTCAATGGCTGTATCTATGGCCAAGATCTTTGCCCTTAAACACGGTTACACCATTGATGGGAATCAGGTAAAAGTATTTTACTTTTTGTACGGAAAATATTCACTATCACCTTCATTTCTTTATTAAAGCAGAAAGGCGTATTGGACAAGAATGGGTTTTTTCTTTCATTGTGGAATCAAGTTTTTGGCAGCCTACACAATTAAATGCCAGGAGTTGTTTTAAGCTCTTGTAGCTCCGTTTTAATGACTAGTTACACTTGTACCTTTGCTCTGGGAAACTTTGGTTGAAGTTGGACATGTGCATGAACAATAATTGTTGGGACAGCCATTACTTAGGCTACTCTCCTGATAGGCACCTGTTTTACTTCTGCATTCTTTCACAGTGGAACGTAGAGTTCCCATGTGATAGGTATATTGTCTTCAGTACCAAATAGTACTTTTCAGTACTTCAGTACTATTATATATAGTTTAGAAATTCCAATGGTGTTTTACTTGTTATTTATCCATTGCAAATAGTTAGTTTGTCCTGTGGGTGGTAATACAGTTGTTGTTTGTTTTATTCTTAATAAATAGATATTTTAGAGTAGAAAGCAGAGAACATTGTTTGTATGATAAACCATTTTTAATGCAATTTTAGCATTAAAATTCAAGTTAGGCCTGAGTTGAAGAAATTTTTTAAAACAAACAATTCTGTCATTCATTTTCATTCTCAGTCTCACTGATCACAGTAACATTTAAGGATGAGAAATGTCTCCAGCACCATATCAAATACTTCATTTAACGCATGATTTAATGTGCATTAACTTGTACTTGTGGTTCTCTCTCATGCTTAAGTTATGATAAGGTAGTTATAAAAGCACTGTAAATAAGAGGTGGTTTTTATTATGTATGGATAGCTCCACCTTCATACAGCTGCTAGGTATAACTGCCTTTTGTTTTGCTCTGAATTTTTTTAACACAGGAACTTATTGCCTTGGGAATATGTAACTCTGTGGGGTCGTTTTTCCAAAGCTTTCCAATCACTTGTTCAATGTCCCGAAGTCTCGTTCAGGAAAGCACTGGTGGGAAAACTCAGGTATGTAAACCCAAATTTGGAGCCAAAGTTTGCTTTGTTTTTCCTTTTTCCTTTTTTTTTTTTTTCTTTTCCATTTTTTTTGTGCTCCAAAGCTGAAGTCTGGAGTTCCACTGGACTGCCTTATTTCTCTGCCTTGACCAGAAGAAGTAACTGCAGTTTCCCCTGTTTCATATCCTGTCTGGGTCAGGATAGGAGGCTGCATGACAGTGAGAATGGACAAATTGAGTGGGAGGGATCAGATATGACTCAGCCAGCCTTTTGGGAAGCACAGGAAGCATTAGCTCATGAGTAATACTGCCCTTTTGGGGCACTTCTGGCTATTCAGATGTCACTTCTTGCTTATTTTGTTCAGATTGCAGGTGCACTCTCTTCAATTATGGTTCTGTTGGTAATTGTGGCAATTGGATACCTCTTTGAGCCACTTCCACAGGTAAGGTAGTTTTGCCTGCTAAGCACTGGATGTCAGTGCAGAAGCCAGCTAGTATTGCTTAAAACAGAGATTATGGAGTGATTGATGAGTAAGCAGAGTTAGGGCTTGGTTCAGAAACCCTTAAATTTTGTTTGTAGATTCTTTCTGTAAGTTAGATTGATAATTAATAAATATTTTGAAAAATACAGCAAGCTTCTGCAGTTGTTATTGTTTTTAATATTGACCATTCTGGACTCTGCTTTTAAGACATAAAATTAATATCTTCAAATGATTCCCCTTTTGTTGCAGGATAGGAATTCTGGGAAGAGGCTGAAAAGTTAAATGAGAATTATAAATCAGCTGGAGAGGGTTGGGGTTTGGTGATGGCTCAGCATAATGAGTTGAAGTAAAAATAATTTTCCTTATTTCTATTAAAATTTATTCATGTGAATGGATACATACCAATTAAAAAAAAAAAAACAACAACATGATTCTGGTGTCATGGAGGGATGATATGCAATTCCTGTTCTGTTGGTTTTTGTTTGTTTGCTTTCTTAATAAGAGATGTATATTGGTTCATACCCATATGACTGTCACAGAATTTTTACAAGATATGGCAGAGAAACTTGAATCTGAGATTATAGTCCAGCTGCTTCAAGTACTGCAGGCACTGTAACTGCAGCAGCCTGAAGCTTGGGAATACGTGATTTCTCCTGCCAGGAAGGAGAGTAAATCAAATTGTACTGATTCTGGCTTGCCATTTCTGTGACAGAAAGAAAAATATATCTACACTGAACTACTTCAAAAGTTGTTTTTTAAGCTGAACATCCGCAGAAGACTTATATCAGTTTTATGAGCACAGAAAGCAGTTATTTTGGATGCTTTGAAGCAGTTTTCTTTTGCTTCTGAAAATAACATTTTTGTAACATTCCTAGACAGTGCTGGCTGCAATTGTAATGGTGAACCTGAAAGGAATGTTTAAGCAGTTTGCAGACGTTGCACACTTCTGGAGAACCAGTAAGATCGAACTGGTGGGTAATGCACAGCTCAGAGCATATATTTAACTGTACTAAATGTGTTGCTCCTCTTCTCCCAGTCCTCCAAAACGGCATAGAAACTTAGCAGGGAATTACAAATTGGGTTGTAAGACTTTAAATGGAGTGTGATCTGTTGCAGACAAGAATGTTTTTGTGCTTGTTCAACAGCCTTTAGCTCAGGTCAGAAGTAGTTTAGTTGTGGTAAAAGCGAGGCTTTTGCAGTGTTGCTATAGGAACTGTACTGAAGGCTGTAGGAATGCCTGAAAGGAATTTGAAATACACAGTAACAGAAAACTACATGAAAGTATTTGTCATCTTCTGAGACAAACGAAAATCCTGTCCATAGTGATTTTCTGGATTAATGTTAGTTTGTTATTGACCCAAAGTAAGATGATTAGTGGTTTGCAGCAGTGTACTTACTGCTGGGGGAATGTGGAAATGTGACAGAGACTGCAGTGTACTGACACATGGGTAGCCCTCTACCCCATGGGTCAGATACCCAACCTCAGGAGTTAATTGCAGCCATATATATATGATGATTTCCAAAATTCTGGACAACCAGAGAACTAAATCCTTGAGATCATCAGAATAAAATGGTATGTCCTCGTTATTGGCTTCAGCTGCTCTTTGAGATCTGTGAAATAGTTCTGCTGGCTCAGAAATGCAACTAGTTTATATATAGCATGGCAGAGACCTTAGTGCATTTGAAGCGCTGAGTTCTCCCTTTTTCAGTAGCAAGCTTCTCTCGACATATGTATGGAATCAGGTGTCTCATCCAGGCAAAGACAATTAATTGTTCAGGAGTTCTTAGGGCAATCCTTCTTTGTGTATTTTATTTATATAGCTAACAATTCACTCTGCAAATAGCAGGGTTTGCAACAACTGCTCAGTAAAAGATGAAAATAAATGAGAGCTACTTTTGCCCGTCTTGTATGTTTCTTTATCCTTCAGTGCTGGGAGTCTGCTGTTAACTCAGCATTCCTTGGAGAACAGGACTCAATGTATTAATTAATATGGGACAATTTGTCAAATGTTATGTTAGTGTGCCTTGAGCTTTTATACCCTTTTCAAAGGTTAAGGCAATTACAGTCTGCTATCATGATGAATTACATCATAGCCTGTTCCTGAGCAGAAGAGATTCATAGGCTTCAGGCTGAACTATGCTGTTGTTTTTTTGTACTAACAGAAGAGGATGCATATTAATTCAGAGCTTTTCTTTGTTTTAGGCCATCTGGGTGGTAGCTTTTGTGGCTTCTCTTTTCCTGGGACTAGACTATGGTTTGCTTACTGCAGTAGCATTTGCAATGATAACCGTTATTTACAGAACACAAAGGTCAGATTTCTTCTTTATTAACATCAGTGTTTATTCGACTTCTGTGTGGTTTTGTTTGTTTAAGGGATGCAAATAAGCAGCAGACCTTTCCCTCTCCCTTCAACTGCACGCAGTATAGAATCTGCTTCATAATGTAGTTCATGCAGGACATGACCCATGGCCCTGATCTCGGGTTCAAATTTTACTTTTCTGAGAACGAAATTTCAGTCATAGATGGGAATTTTGATTTCTTACTTCACTTAATCCTGTTTGTATTGTTTTTTAATGCCTGGAATGCAGAACTTCAAACCTGTTTGGTACTAGGTTCAGTAAATGATTACCTTTTATGTGCACTGTCACAGTCAAATTGAAGAAGCTGGGTCAGATTATCACTAGCTAAATGTTTAAGTATTTATAAAGAAGTTCTAATTCATCAAAAAAGTATCCATGCCCATCTCGTTTTTCAGATCACTTCTTCTTGCTCAAAGCTTTCTTCTTGTTCAGAGCTTTTAGTTCACAGTAAAAGTTATCTTCCAGATCTAGAGCAGAATGATTTCTTGCGTGTGTGAATAGGACTTCACATGTTACATGAGGCCTCTCTGCTCAAGGTGTTGGTTATCTAGATGGAAAATCTGTACAAGTCTTTGTTTCCATCTGTGTTGGAGTGAAACAAAATTCTGAGATTTCTACACTGAATAAATAAGCGTCGTCTTCTGCCAGCTGTACGTGGTTTGATCCTTGCAAGCATCTCAGCACTTTGCTGTCACACTGCCTCTTTTTTGTCTCTGAGTTGGGAATGTTCATCTTCTCGGGTATGCTTGTCCTGGGAGCAGGCTTTTTGGAGTTGCAGCATATTTTGTGCCAGTTCGAACTGCTGTGCTTAAAAGATAGTCAATGAAGTTGCACTAGTTTAAACCAAAGAAAACGTACTCTGTAACTCCGCATGCTGTGGCTCTTCAGAAAATGGCAGCACTACAGTGCTACGTTTCTGAATTGTTTCTGCATTGGCAGAAGCAATTGGCATGACTTATCACTACATAGCTCCTTGCTGGCTCCTTAGTTTTGTTTCTTCCACAAACTACCCACTGCATTTGACCACATTAAGATAAAATTGTGGCAGACAGAATGACCATTTAAAATAAGATTCAAAATATTTTATGTACTCACTTTTCCACTTTTTAAGTGATAATATTGAAATGTTTGCCTCCATTTCCCTTCAGGCCTCAATACAGAATCCTTGGTCAGATTCCTGACACAGATATCTACTGTGATGTGGAAGAGTATGAAGAGGTAGGAGTGTATTTTTGTGCATGGTTTTACGTATTGGAACAGAGATGACTGTGGCAATTGTCTGGTGTGCACCTGCAGTATGCTTTCAGGAAGCAAATAAATGTTACTAGGAAAAGCCATATTGTTCAGAATGCTACCTTCTTGTCCTGCATTGTATGTTTGACTAGGAGATGATCACAAGTAACTTTTACACTAATTATCATTGCGCTGGCATAGTACAGAATGGTAAGATTTGTAGAAATACGACTGCAGAACCTTCTGTGTATGCAATTGCAAACAAGGCCAGCTTCTCTAATTGTGTGACAGTATTAAATGAAATCTATAAGCACCAGGACTGTTATTTAGAACTGAACCATAGAATGGCTTAGGTTGGAGGGGACATTAAAGATCATGTAGTTCCAAACCCCCTGATGTGGGCAGGGCTGCCCCCCACCAGTTCAGGCTGCCCAGGGCCCCATCTAACCCGGCCTTGAATGCCTCCAGGGGTGGGGATGGGGTACCCACAGCTTCTCTGGGCAGCTGTGCCAGGGCCTCACCGCCCTCTGACTGAAAAATTTCTTCTTAACATCTAACTTAAATCTCCCCTCATTTAGTTTAAAGCCATTCTGCCTTGTACTGTTGCTATCACACAGTATTAAAAGTCAGTCCTCCTCCTGCTTGTAAGCTCCCTTCAATTACTGGAAGGCTGGAATAATGTCTTCCTGGAGCCTTCTCTTCACCAGGCTGAACAAGCCCAACTCCCACAACCCTTCTTCACAGGAGAGGTGCTCCAGCTGTTTGATCATCTCCATGACCCTTTCCAACAGCTCCACATCATTTCTGTACCATCGGCCTGAGGCAGAAGCTTTATTAAACAGCATCTCCCTGCCTTCATCTATCCCCTGCTTATTAAACAGATTTGATTAATGGTGTAATTGTTTGCCATGCACTTAGCTTCTTATGAATGTGATATTGTTCAACCAAAAGCTGGCAAAAGCAGTATATTTTGTAAATACATAGGATCTAGCAATAGTGGAGCTAAGCATGCTGCATTTATTCACAAACAGCAGCTATGATTTCCTGTATGCTTTGCCATGATCTCATAAGTGCTGCTTTGAAGTCGACATCCCTCTTTACTCAGGAACCAGTTGGTAAAAACGTATATGAAAAGACCATGCAGTAATCTGAAAACACTCTCTCACCAGTAGTTCTGTTTTGAATATGACACAAAGCAAAAGTATACATGGACATGCTTATAGCCGTATTCAAAGAAGAGGCGATTCTACTTTTGTTACACTGAGTCCAATTTGCTTTTGCTACTCCTGTATAAAGATGAGGTTGGCAGCATAGGATCTCTGCTGCCGGTCAGCTCATTTTCATGTGAAATGTCAGAGTGCAGCCTGCTCAGAGATGACTTAATTTAAAGTAAAGGTAAGAAGTGATATTGAGACCTACAAAAAGGCCTGTTTACAACCAAGGTTCTTAAAGGCTCTTGTTTTGGTAGCTGAGGACACAAGAAAGAAAGAAAGAAGGAAATCGTGCCTGTATAAAGGGAGGCTAAAAGGAAGCATTCGTAGATCTGCATGATTTCCTCATATTAGTATCAGCTGCAAATAGAAACATCAAAGAACTGTAAATACTTAATTCCTTTATCTGGCTATATCTGTCTTTGTTAGGAACAGAAGAGTCACATGACATTGATTCTGTGCAATATGATATCTGGAAGGGTGGAGGCTCTGATCTTCAAGTTGGCTTTGCTCACAACACTGCTGACTATCCTTGATACATGCCAATAGCCATTCCGAGTTGGCTTTTGGGCTGCATGTGTACAAGTATCCTAATGTCTTGTACTTATGCAGGCAATACTTAACACATCAATGCTTTTTTTCCTTAGGTTAAAGAATATCCTGGAATAAAAATATTTCAAGCTAATACGTCACTTTATTTTGCCAATAGTGAGTCGTACACAAGTGCACTGAAGAAAAAGGTGAGTAAAGTAAAACCTTTAATACCTATGTCTTGAAATTTCAAGCTTTTTTATTCCTGAAACACATTCATCTTTCAGGCCCTTCAGTGTAGGCCCTAGTGCAGTGTTCCTCTGGTGCCCTCCGGTCATCAGTATAATATGAGAAGGTGATCCTGCAGCCAACTGTACATCATCTTAGCAAGCAGCAACGCAGGGGGAGGGAATGAACAACATACAGAGTATGCTTTACCTCCTGCCTAAGCCATGTCTGACTGAGTGGGAATGGCAGTAACAGAACTAGCTAAGGACAGAACTGTCTGACCTGATAACAATTACACCCTTACTAATTTCTGAACCATTTTTCTGTAGCTCCCTTGACAAGTCTTACACAAAAGAGGTGGGTGGTACTTCTTCAGAAGGCAAGAGGTATTAGCCATTTATTTCCACATGCACTTATTTCCCCTTCACTTTCTGCACTCAAATCAGCATTCTGTTGAAATATGGCACCTCTGATCTCAAGAGAGGAATGTTATGCATCTCTTCCTCATCTTAACACAGTGCTTGCGAAGATTATTCCTTCTTCCTTTATACTGTTCTCACTGCCACCAAGGAACACTGAATAATGCAGGCATCTTCAAAATTTATGACAGTGATGAATTCAGTGCTAATTGATACTGCAGTGTCATCCTAACAAGCTGAATCTTGTCTGATCGTGCTTTCTTCCCATGCCAGACTGGAGTGGACCCTTGTGCCATATTAGCAGCAAGAAGAAAGGCCCAGAAGAAGCATGCCAGGGAGATAAAGAAGGCCAATAAAGTCAAAAAGAAAGCTGTACTGAAGCTAGTGAATTCTTCGGTAAACATTTACCTCTACTTTCTCATGATGCTCTCTGGTATTACTGTTCTTGTTTATACAAGATACTGGTGCTACTCAGGTAGGAAAGCTTGGAATACAAGCACTGAAAAGTGTGGACAGACTGCTAAGGAGTAGCGAGGGTCAGAGGATCATGACTAGAATGGATAATCGTGTTGAACCTGAGTTACGTTCAGGTGCAGCATTAGTGGAGCAGAGCCTTTCACACTGTCGTACTGTCTCACCAGTGCTGTGAGCAGAAGATGGAGGGATCCTACCTACTTCTGCCCCTCCCCTCTACACGTTTGGAGTAATCATGCAGAAATAGGATATAATAAAATTAACTCAAATGAGAAGCTGTAATAAAAAGATGCCATCCATGCTGTTGATTCTGGCATGAAAGGCTGGAAGAACATACGTGTGTGGAGAGGAAGGGGATCTACGCTGGACAAGTACTGGCTATCATTTAATTGTATTTATCTTCTCTCACAGACTAATGATGTGGAAGCGAGCGTAAAACATGAGATAGCAAATGATGGGTTACCTGCAAATGGAAAATTTGCATTTGTGGATGCTGGTGTACAGGATGGGTCTCCTGATGAGCTTGAACACTTTGTGGAGCCCAAAACAAATGTCCACTCTTTAATTCTGGATTTCGCCCCAGTGAACTTTGTGGATTCAGTTGGAGCAAAAACATTAAAATCAGTAAGTAAGGAACCTGTCTTCATGGGATGTAAATGTCAGCCCGGATACAAAACAGTATCTCATATAATCATGACTTTAATTCTGTACCTCTGTAAGTTTCAGCTGAGTACTGGGGGCCAGCTTACATCTTCCAGAACTGCTATGTGCACAATGATATACCCATGTTTAACTTCAGTTTAACTCTGTTGCAGGTTATAAAAGAATATAACGAAGTTGGTGTCTGTGTCTGTATTGCCAGCTGTAGTGGTGAGTTGAGCTTTTTGTGTGACCTTTACAGGAAAGATTGTATTTCATCTCTTTTTCTCTGGCCTTGAATTTTCTGCTGCCAGGTGCCTCAGTAGTATCAGGGCTGATTTTGCATTAAAATTAGATTTGGGAAGAGCAAGTTCATAGAGTCTCCGCTTCGCTGAAAGTGAAGCATTGATGTAATGAGTTCTCTGAGGACTAGATCTTGCTCCCATTTTTTCCAGCTGGCAAACTGTCAATGGCACACACATTATAGCTTGCAATTGTTCTAATAATGTAATAAGAAAAGCTTGAAGTGTTCTCAACTAAATAATCTTGGAACTGTAATACTTGGAACTGTAGCACCTTCAGCCAATAACAGACCTCTCTGTATGGCTGGAAAGGAGGATTACTTTCTTTTGGAGTAGAAGAGTAATGATTCGTCTGGATGTTTTCAGTGTTTTAAGTAGTGACAAGTAGGACTCAGTAACTCTTGTCAGTGTCTTCCTGAGATACTGTTGTTTTCCATCTCTGTACTTTGGTTTGTGCACTGATGCCGTGTTTGTGTTCTTTATTTTGTAGGCCCAGTTATGAATGAGCTGACAAGACTGAATTTTTTTGATAACACTGTAACAAGAGAGTTGCTGTTTCACAGTATTCATGATGCTGTCCTTGCTTGCCAAGGGAAAGACAGGTCTGCTTCACAGACTGCCTTAGACCACTGAAGAGCAGCAACTGGCAAAATGGACGTTGGATTTATGCTGATAGAGACTTTCTTTGAATATTCAATTTGCACAGGTTAAAGAGCACCTGAGGCTGTCTGTATCTACGGGTATCGAGTGGGGCTTACTTTCTGTAGGAAGAGTGGACAAAGAATTGGAAGCCTTCATGCTCTTGAATTTTTTCCTTCAATCAGGGTATAGCCGTTCAGTGACGTGACCTTACAATTATGCAAGATGAGAAAAGTTATTGTATTATGCTACAATCAGAATCTGATAGACAAGGTGACATTCCTATTCCTGTTGAGAAAATGGGCACTTTAACTCACTTGCAGAAGATAACCGTTCTGCAGTTCCAATGTACTGTACCAGTGTCTTTACAGAACTTTCTTAAACAGCTTTTTAAAGCCTGATGTCAACATCTGCATACCAGATTTATGTAAACTAGTACTCTGCCAGCTGGATCAATGAATTCACACTGGTGACATTAGCTGCTCTTCTTTTTAAATCTCGATGGTACCATTTTGTTTATTTTAAATATCTAACTTGTCCCAAATGTACTGATCCCTTCATTGCCCAAGTATTTTCACTGTGAGTTTCATATTAGAAAACCATTGTTTAATAATTATGTTACCAATATGGTACTTACACTGCCAAAACTTAGTTATACCTTCTAGAAAATAATACAACTCATTTTAAGAGAAAATTATGTTGTCCTCATGTTTGAAGACGAAACTCATTTATGCCAGGAATGAGGTCTGTTAAAATTGACTTAAGAACTGATGCCCTATATGCAGTCTCTTAAGCTGGAATAGAAGGTTAGACAAAGTCTGAAGTCTCAGAGGTCCAAAAGAGAAGTACTTTTCCATTGCCTGAGATGTCTTTATACCTACCAGCACAGCTGCTTCTGCCTCAGCTTTTAAGTGTTTGTGAAATAGATTTCCATAGAACTCAGAACTGCATTTGGCTATTTTTAATGAAAAAGTAGGTTCTTTTTTCTTTCTTTTGTCTTTACAACCTGGCCACTATAGTACTGTTTAACTTCAGGTATAAAACATAAAGTATGGAAACAATTCAGGCAAAAGAATGCCTGTTATTCCCCAAACTATCAGTATGAATCTGGTTAGAGGTAGGAACGTGGAAGTGTTCCTCTATGAGCTGTTTCAATAGCACGTGGGCAGTGGAGGAGGGTCAGTGCTGTTTCATTTTGCACCCTCAAAGCAAAGGTCCTGTGCATACAGAAGTTCAGACAACTTCCTCTCTTCTTAGTGCAGAACTGGCTACTTCTTATTTTGGTTCACGCTGTTGCAATTATGGTTTGCTTCAGGTAAACCGAGTTTCCCAAGAACCAGGGGCAACGGGAAGATGTCTTCTTTCCTCCAAATCCCCTGCCACCGGGGATAGGAAGCTTTCTGCATCAGAAGATATTGCTTAGCTGGAGTTCAAAGTATGAATGCACGTTAACACAGTGTGTGTTTACTTACACAACCTTGGGTACATTTTATAATGTTTACTAGTTTAACAAGCCTTTGTATCTGCATACAGTATATATTTTTCTACTTTCAGCTTCTTGCAGCTTCGGTTTTTAACTATGTAGTCTCTTCTGTTCACATCAAAATCCTGTCAGATTCTGAAATAAAGTGATTATCGAGACTTGGCCAAACTCTCCAGTTTGTCTCAGCAAGACACTGCATGTGGGACAAGCCAACACTGCAGGACTGGTGTCTGTTGTTAAGGGATGGGCTGGGAAGGGTCATCACTGGCATGCAGGTCCTTCCAGACATCAAATCCAGCATGCAAACATCAGTGCTTCTGAAAAAGAAACCTAACAATTAAAAATCTCTCTCTCTCCCCCCCTCCATGTTGGGAAAATGTCTTGGAGGTGGTTTGGTATAGCTCATTTTAGCAGCCATGTACAGTCTAAAGTTGGTTTGGGAAGGAGCCAGTGGTGTTTCTCTTTCCCTTCTTCCTCCTACTTGTGCATGCATTCTGTTCTTTAACTGGGGCTTTCAGAAAAGCTCTAGAAAAGATACGCCTACTTATGGTTGTACTTCAGTAATCTGTAGCTTCTGGGTAACTAATGCTTTTCCCAGGCAAGATACCTTTCCCTACAACTGGTCAGCTGTACTTTGTGACATCAAATGAGCAAACAAGTGCACACATATGTGGGGTTAGGCTAAAATCATGCAACTGTTTGTTCACCAGATTTGATACTACCCTTCTGAGGGAGGGGACAATCTTCAGTTCGATATACAGGAAATCCTCCCTGCTAGTGGGTTAAGAGAAATTAAAGAAAAGATGATGAGGGAGGAACCAGATGGGTTTCTTCTTCACAAGTAGTTATGGACTGCATTACCCATTGTTCAGAGTTCAGGAAGCTTTCCCTGTGTTGAGGTTATCGTCCTTTGCCCTGCCTTCTTCATAGCAGCACTGAAGCACTTCCACAAACCATGCTGATGCAGATCTGCACTGAAGTTTGCTTGCTTTCTAGTGTTCAGGTTCCTGCTCCTCACCCTTCTGGTTTTAGCAGCCCCTTAAAAGTCCTCTCTGCACCAGGCCACACCATGATGCAATTAATGCTGCCTTTCCTGGGGAGCTGCTGAAGGAATGGATCAAAAGTCTTTACCAAGACCATCCTACGTGCCAGCCTGTGCAGCACTAGTACTGTGCAGCCTGCTCCTGATTATTACCAGCGTTGCCAGTAATCCATCCAGCAACATGAAATCTGGAAGCTTTTGTTGAGTCTCATGGTCCTGTGCTTTGTTGCCACCAGCTGACCCAGTGCTGCCTGCTGCAGCCCATTACCTACTGAAAAGCTCATTTTCCTGCTGCTGGACAGACTGCTATTTAGATAGGATTTAAACTTTTGGTTATCTTAAGCTTGTCAGCACAACGTCAAACAAACTCACATCCTTTAAACTCAGGAGAGGACTCCACTCTTTCTCCTCTTCACTACATTTAGATCCTCACTGCTGCAGCCTCACCACAACAAATAGCACTGCACAACCCAAGTCTTGGTTGATGCTGAGATGCTACTTAATTCTCAGAATATTCCCTTCCCCCTATTCTCTGCAATAGCACTGATGATACAGGACACCTGATCAGCTCCCATTTCTTTGTACATCCTTCACTCATCCTGCTCGAGTAAAAGATGCATTTCATTTCAAGCACTGTACTGATAAACTGATATTGAATCATTGCTACTTTCTGAACCACTTTACTTTCTGGCTCAAAATGGCAACATTTTCTTCCTACCCTTAAATCTGTATCCCTCTCCAAAGTGTTCTTACAGAAATAACCATTGAGATCAGTTTTTTGATCAGACGTGGGCAAATACATCAGAATGCCTGAATTTGTTTATTAAGGCACTGATGCTTTGGCTGAAAGTCTAACAAAATCCATTCACTGCATACACTTTCCCTACTGCAAACACTTCTTTTATAAGAAAGCCTGATACAACTTTTCTCACATTTAAGATGTAACAGTTGCCATAAAGCTTTACATTCCCATCTTCCTTCAAGCTTTTTTTTTTCTATTTTAATGCAGTGCTTGAAAAAAGAGAAAATGAAAGGCTTGCTTTTCAGTGACCAAGCTGCAGGAACGTGCTTGATGAATAAAGATCACCCTTTTAATGTTGTCTGCTATGAACGTTGTCTAATTGTAAGCTATGAAGGATGAGTACCCAATCAAGGTCACCCTCTGTGTAATGACATATCAAAATTTAGGAAGCACTGCAGTCACTTAGGAACGCTGTAGTGCCTCTACAGCAGAGATGAAAGGTTTGGGGTATAAACAGTGACTGGGCCCTGATTCAGGTAGGTACGTGCTTTAAAAATATATTGCTGTGTTATTAGACTTGAGATCTCTATAGCAGCAAGACTCCACTAAGTGCAGAACACATTCATAAGGAAGTCCCACCTGTCGTTTGGAACACTTCATTTATTTCTGGCTCCCAGGAACAAGCCAGGAGTTACCGCATACGTACAGATTTTGGTTTCACGGAAAATTTAACTGCAGAAACAGGAAAAGCACTCCAAGATATCAGTTGTAGGTCATGTAGCGGGGAGTAGCACTGAATTTTGCGTAGGATTTAATGACTTTGTTCACTGCTTCTAAGAAGTCTTTCTCAGTTGCGATTTTTCGGCGTGCTCGGATTGCAAACATGCCTGCCTCTGTGCAGACACTGCGAATCTCAGCTCCTTTCAAAAAAAGGACAGATAAGTTCAACACCGACCACCGGTGGAGACAAAGCATACACTAAATGGTTAAATGAAAATTCGGCTTACCTGTGCTATTAGGACACAGTCGAGCCAACAGCTCAAACCTTATGTCCCTTTCAACACTCATTGAACGGGCATGTATCTTGAATATGTGAGTCCGCCCCTGGAAGAGCGCAGAAGAGAGAAGTGTTCACGCTATGGAAGAGGATACAACACGACCTGCTCTCACTGTGCAGCTCTCCCCCAGCAAAGGCAAATGGAAAATAAAATTCTTACTTGGTACCTGACTTCTGTTTCCTATGTCTGGACTAGAATACTTGAGCAATGGAATACTAATTGTCCATGAAACTGAATTACAGAAGTACCTTAAAGAGTTCTACTGGGAGTATTTCAAGAAATCTCTCAAAAAGAGCTAAATAAAACACACTCCAACTTAAGAACTAAATTACAGAACCAGTTAAAGGATTATCTATCTACTGAGATAGAAATAAACAGCAAATGTAACTACAGGTTCTCTGCCAGGGATGAAATATGCGCAGTGTGACAAAACTCTCCTTGGCACATCTTTAATCCCCCAAATTTCCATGGAGTTTCACGTAAGTTAGGAGTGCTGCCCTCAGTAACTCTTGTAAACTGCTTCCAGACAGCAATGTCCCAACTGAAGAAACACTCTGATGTCAGAAAATATTTAGCAGTGAAAGAAAGCATTCTGACCTCAAGATCAGGCAAGCTAAACTCTATCTTCCTATCCAATCTCCCAGGCCTCATCAGAGCTGGATCCAGGGTATCAGGCCTGTTTGTAGCCATCAGCACTTTGATGTTGCCTCGTGGGTCAAAACCATCCAACTGGTTGATCAGCTCCAGCATTGTGCGCTGCACTTCATTGTCACCCCCAGCACCATCATCAAAGCGAGCACCTGGACAGAGAAAACACAGAACAGCAGAGACCTTCAGAGCAGGCAGATATCAAAGCTGCTGTGTATGAGAAAGCAGGAAAAAGGTACTGAAATTACATGCAAATATTTGTGATGAGTTGAAAGAAGATGTGAAGGGATTAACTGAAAATGATACACATCAAATAAAAAGCGAGTGGCATTATCTGTCAGTTATAATAAGCACTGTGTTTAGTGGGAGATATTAGTGATAGGTGGATGGTTGGACTGGATGATCTTGGAGTCTTTTCCAACCTTGGGGATTCTATGATTCATCCTTAATATTAAAGGGCCCATTTCCCTGCTTAATAACGGACCAATCTGCTGAGATTTATGAATGGATTGGATTTCTGTTTTAACATCTCCCCTCAGTCTAAGTCTACTTTCTCAGGACTGAAGTACTTCTTTCTTTGGGGAGGGAGGGGAGGAAACGTGACTTTTAGGCAGCAGTAAAGATTTGGTAAGTAGTCTGGAAGCGGAAGGGGGTTTAAGGTAACAGTACTTTTTCCAAACACAGAGATTGTTCACTAAAGGTTAAGTTATCTGGGTGTTCCAAACATGCTGAGATGACTTCTCATCTGGGCTAAATAATGTTTGAAAACTATATAAACCACTTCCTAACACCTTCTCATGCTGGTAGTAGTTTTGCTACATATTTAGAGTATTTAGGTATTTACAAGCATATTTCTTGAAATGCAGCACCCAAGATAAAGAATTAAGGCACGAAAGGAAAATGTGCAAGTTCTTCCATGAGGTCAGAGCTATGCATACTACAGACATACCTCCAATGGCATCAATTTCATCAAAGAATATAAGACAAGCTTTTTTAGTTCTGGCCATTTCAAAGAGTTCACGAACCATTCGTGCTCCCTGCAAGCAAAATGAATCAAGACTTTGCTACAGACTCAAAGCACATTGAAGAAAAAATACCAAACTTTTCATGCCTCCAAACAATTCTTGTTTCCAATGATAAAACTCTTTTATTAGTATAAATATACATAACCAAACATTCATAAATCTTAAAGCAATTTATAGATGAGAGACAGATTACTACTCTTGAACTCAGAAAAAGTACAGATGACGTCAGGGCCAACTGAAAAATAAGTGGTAGATTACACTCTACACTGCAAAATTCATTTCATTGGTCACAACATAGTTCATGCATTATAACTGACTGTCCAATCTACACCCATCCGTCTGACAGTCCCTCTGCCCCTCTGTATCTCCAGCATGCCAGTACGTTCACCCATTAGACTGACTAGGGTGCCTCATCCCCAGAACTGGAAGTTTGTGATTCATTCCACGTTTCATTAGGAATTGGCTCTTACCTCTCCCACATACTTCTGCACCAGCTCAGAGCCAATTACCCTGATGAAGCAGGCATCAGTCCTGTTAGCAACAGCACGGGCACAAAGTGTTTTGCCTGTACCAGGTGGCCCAAACAGAAGCACTCCTTTGGGAGGCTCAATTCCAAGGTTAACAAATCTTTCAGGCTGCAATGGTAGGAAACAGAAGGCATGAGAGATTACACGCAAATTTAGAAAATCATCAGTGAAGAACAAAACAAACAAGGCTAGACTGGATTTCATTTGTCAGAACAAGACCTCTTTTCACTTGACTTTTTACATACCGTTTTATCTTTCCTTGCTTTTTCAAATGCTAAGAGATGATCAGCATAGCTCTAAAACAATTAAAATTCCAACCTGAAGGTTACTTACGTGAAGCAAGGGGGTTTCAACCACCTCTCTGAGCTTTTCAATCTGCTCTTTACAACCACCAACGTCACTGTAAGTGACATCTGGTTTTTCTTCTACCTGCAAGCAACAAAAAGATATGCAAGCAGTTAACAGCTTGATGCTGCATGTCTCTGTAGGCTTTCAACAGAACAAAAAGAACAAAATTGTAAGTAATTGAAATTAGTAGAGAGAACAAAGCAAAGTCAAATAAGGCAGTTCTTACTTGCATCATGGTGACTGTGGGATCAATCTTTGGAGGCAAGGGGATGTGGATTTGATACTTGTTTCTGTCCACTCTGGTGAGAAGGCATAAAGAACATTTATTTTAACACCAGTTAATAAACCTGTCATGAAGAAATAACTGCAAATTAGAAGAAGATGAATTCTTAAACCATTCTTTTCTCTGGCATCAAGACAACCCAGCCCTTAAAGCTAACAGAATGGCTAGAGACTAGAATTCCTTCTGCAGAGGATCCTAATATTTCAAAAAATATTAATTCCAAAATATTTTGAAGACTTCAACATATCTCAGAGAACAAATTGGCAAAATATTGATCCTCAAGATAACTGGCTTCATCTCTGCTCTGTGTGTTATCTGCCAAGACAGCCAAGGTCGAAGAACGCTGCTCAGACTACCTGAAAGTGGGGACTATTGAGGCCCACACTGAAAGGTTTCGGTCTGGTGCACTGAACTCACTTTCACCAGTATGACATCAATTTCAAACTATCCTAAACAGAGCGTGCAGATTAGCGACTGTCTTCCAACAGAAAGACCTTATTGGTATGATTGCAACCCCTGTGAAAATACCAAATGACAGTTGCTGATCTGTCAGACTAACGGACCAGATGAGAAGGCTTCAGTCTTCAGTAAAACTGTAACACAAAAGATTCTGCTTACCCAACTCTCATGCCTTCTTCAATATCAGTAGGTGCCACCTGGTCACTGAGATCCACCACAAACTTGGCAAACTGCTTGACATTGATGATGTATTTGGGATCCTCAGAGTCTGCGTTGATTATCTTTGTACATCTAATACACAACATACAATTAACATCATCAGGAAAAGAATTAACTGCCCTGCTATTTGTGTAAGCATCAGGATAGAGATGGTGGATATATGCTCCAAACACACTGAAAGAGCTACAGAACTTGCGATTCTAATATTACAGCATCATACAACAATAACAGAAGTACAAGCATGAAATACATCTGCAGGGAAATGGTTTGGTCAGGGCTTGAACTGGTGACTGAGCATCTGGTGAAGGGGTGTGGCTGGCCTAGGGAGCAAGACAAATTGTTTGCACTTGTGCTCCCCACATGATCAGAAGGGGTGGAGCCACTCTGGGCTCAGATAAGGGCTAGTCACTGAAGGCAGAGTATCTCTTAGTCCTAGGCTGCTTCCTGAGAATGCTATGCAGCTCCAGTGCAAGGACAAAGAAAGAGTCCACCCACCTGGCAACCTGTAAAGGCTGCTCACTTTGGAGAGTTTGCTTATCTGCAGCCAGATCCCAAAGAGCAGGAGGAGCCAGGCCAGTGTCGGATTCCTTAATTCCTGTGTACAACACAGACAAGATGAGGAGGAAGAAGCAACAGGTATGTCTTCAAACATCAATAAGCTTACACAGAGGCTAGCAGAAAACTTTGAGCTATCTAACTAAACACAAACACACATTTTAAATGAACTTCGAGTTTCCTAAAGAAACAAGACCAAGCCAGCTGAATATGCAAGCACCAAGCTGTCCACACCAATAAGCTAACTGTTAACACCAATATGCTTCTCTTCATCAGGCAAGGAGTGGCACCACTATTAATGATTACTTGTTGACTTTCTGCAGTGGATGAAAGTTTACTCATAACTCAAATGTAGTTTGACACAAACCACAGGTTAGCTGGTGACAGAGAAGGGGAGTTGTTTCATGCTACTGTAGTAAACAGATTTACAATTTTAAATACAAATTTGTTAAACTATAAAACTACAAATGCAGCTTAGCCCTGCCCAATCAAAAGCAAGACTATCACCTACAAAATAAAAATTGCATGTCACAAAATAAAGAAATGCATCCTTTGGCAAAAAATAAAAAACTAATAATCAATGAAGAAGTGGTTTGAAATCAACTTCTTAAAATACTCATTTTCATGGCTCTTCTACTGAAAGCTATGTTAAGAAAGAAAGATACCAGTGAGCTCATTGATTTTCTTAAGCAGTTGTTGAATGTCATCTTCCACTTGCTTGATCTGCCTGGAGTATGTGCTCTGGCCCTGGAAAAGAAATACCACATTGATTTTTGCAAATCAATAATTTCATATTTAGGAAGAAGTGCCAGTAACTGCTGAGCATCAAGATATTCAATAGATGGGTTTGGTATAACAAAAACTACTGATCGCAACCAAAGACAACAGTATTAAGCTCCAATAATAACATCTCTATTAAGTAAAAGCAGTGTGCAGCTTCACAGTTCTGAGCACTGTGCAAGTGGAAGTTTTTTTTTCACATCTTTAATACTCACAAATTTGTTTTTCCTTTTGAATTTGTTTGGTCTTATGTTTTTTTTTAACCGTTCTTAAGTTTCAAAACAAGTCTTAGTGAAGATTACATACAGAAGGAGTTATGCAAACAGCACAGAAATGAAAAATCCTATTTGTATGAGTGCTTTTATTTCCTCCCCAAACTCTCTACCATCTCCAAATATAACAGAATGTTCGTGGTGCATATCAGAAACCATTAGGACAAGGGGGGATGGTTTTAAACTGAGACAGAGGAGGTTTAGGATAGATGTTAGGAAGAAGTTTTTCACACAGAGGGTGGTGACACACTGGAACAGATTGCCCAAGGAGGCTGTGGATGCCCCATCCCTGGAGGCATTCAAGGCCAGGCTGGATGTGGCTCTGGGCAGCCTGGTCTGGTGGTTGGCGACCCCACATATAGCAGGGGGGTTGAAACTCAATGATCATTGTGGTCCTTTTCAACCCAGGCCATTCTATGATTCTATATGATTCTAAACCATATTCTCATCTGTAATAAAATATTTTACTACATTGCCCTGCCAAATGCAGGCAGACCTGGATTCCCCCCCCAAAAAAAAGAAAAAAAAAAGCCATAGTGGACTCAATCTGTATTTCAGTGCCCTTACACAGCAGGGTTGTACTGTCAATAAAATTCAGACTTCTGAGAAGCATATTCACATCCCAGCATACACTAAGCAGCAAGTTTCTTTATTCTGAAGAGTTCTTTCACAAACTCACAGCAGAATCATTTAAGGTTGGAAAGATCTCTAAGATCATCAGTCCAACCTATGCCCACTAAACCACATCTACACGTTTTTTGAACACATCTAGGGATGGTGACTCCACCACCTCCCTGAGCAGCCTGTGCCAGTGCCTCACCACTCTTTCAGAGAATAAATTGTTCCTAATACCCAAGTGAAACTCCCCTGGAACAACTTAAGGCTGTCTCATCTCATCCCATCACTGTTACCTGGGAGCGGAGACCAACTCTACCTCCCCACAACCTCCCTTCAGGCAGCTGTAAACAGCACTAAGGCCTCCCCTGAGCCTCCTCTTCTCCAGACGGACCCATCCCGGTTCCCTCAGCCGCTCCCCATCAGACCTGTGCTGCACACCCCTCACAGCCCCGCTGCCCTTCCCTCCGTGTCCTTCTTGTAGTGGGGGGCCCAAAGCTGAACACGGCACTCGAGGTGCGGCCTCAGCAGTGCCGAGTGCAGCGAGCAGTGTATGTGCGTTACTCACGTAGGTCTTCAGCAAGGCGATATCTCCTTCATCCAACGCTGAAACAAGACAAGAAAGCCTTAAGTTGCCAATTCTAAAAACAAAACAGAAGCTCGTTCTGAGGCTGCGTCTGCGTTTGTGCCTTTGTTGGCGAGGATCCCCGCGGCTGACGGCCGCCGCCTCCCCCTGCCCCGCTCCGCGCCCGCCGCTCACCGCGGATGGGTTTGTCCTCCTTCTCCTCCTCCTTGGTCTTGCGCTGGTCCGCTCCCAGGTAGTCCGGCATGGTGAAGCCCGACCGCCGCCGTCCGCTCCGGAAGGCCGAGCGCTGCTGCGTAACGCTTCCGGGCCGCGCCGCCGCCTTCCTGCGGGCCCGAGCCGGCCGTTCCTTCCTCGCCTCACCGCGTGGCGGCGGATCGCGGCCGCGTAACGCACAGAGCCGCGGCCTTCTCCGGCGGGGGGCGCTCCCCTCAGCGCCGAGCTCCGCTTCCCGCCTCGCGCCGCCCCTAACGGCCCCGCGGAGCCCTCGCGCCGCCGCTGACCCGGAAGCGCTCCCCGGGCGCCTCCATGCGCCGGCTCCCGGCAACCGGCGAGGGAAGGCCGGCGGCGCCCGTGGTTCAGGCCCGGAGCGCGCTCCCGCCGCGCCGCCATGCTGCGCGGGGCGCACGAGGGGCAGCTGACGGCGGTCACCGGGGCGCTGACGGCCGGTAGGTGCGGGGAGGGCGGCCGTCCCGCGCAGCGCCGGGTGCCTGCGGGAAGTGGGGGCTGAGAGGGGCGGTCTCGAAGCGGCCGCCCGTGGAAGCGCAGAAGTTGGGGTTTAGGACCGAACCGGGGAGGATTCGTCTGCCGATTGCAAACTCGTCGCTCGGGGCTTTCCTCGGGGTTTGTGCGGAGGCAGTGCGGCAGCAACAGGTGTGGCCTCGGGGGAGGGAGCGGCAGCCGTGCCTGAGAGAGCCGAGCTGCGTAACGGCTGCGCTGTTCTGACGGAAGGCGCTGCTCAGGGTTCGGGAACGCGGTGAGGTCTGCGGAAGGGAGCGCCTGGTGCGTGTGTGGTGGGTTCCTGCGATCGTTAGAGCTTGTACGGCTAACTGGGCGGTCTGTGTCCAGGCCTGGGGCTCCCAGCGCGGGAGGATGTTGGAGCGGGTGCAGAGGAGGGCCGTGGGATGCTCAGAGGGCTGCAGCACCTGTCCTGTGAAGACAGGCTGAGGGAGCTGGGGTTGTTCGTGTGGAGAAGGCTCTGAAGACCTCCTCCAGCCTTCCCTTGTGCGATCTTAGAAGCAGGAGGGGAAAAAAAAACTTTTTACATGGATAGATAGTGTTAGGACGAGGGGGAAGTGTGTAAAACTAAGAGGGGAGATTGGGGATAGAGGTTAAGGGGAAATTTTTCACGGAGTGGGTGGTGAGGCACTGACGCAGTCTGCCAGTGAAGCTGTGGATCCCGCAGCCCTGGAGGTGTTCAGGCCGGGTTGGATGGGGCCCTGGGCAGCCTGAGCTGTACCTGGTGTAGTGCCTGATGCAGTGGGTACCAACCCTACCTGCAGCAAGGGGGTTGGGACTCGATGATCTCTGAGTTCCCTTCCAACCCAAGCCGCTCTATGATTCTGTAACTTGGCAATCTGCAGTGCTGTGTTATGTAGTACTTTGATGGTACTTTAACAACAACGACAAAAAAGTAAACCACAGAAGGTGAAGTTGCTTTTGTGTTTTTGCTTATAGCATCAGTGCTCTGTCAAGTGGAACCTGTGGGAAGATGGTTTGAAGCATTTATTAAGAGGAGAAACATAAATGTTTCTGCCTCTTTCCAGGAGCTAGAAGATGAGAAGGAACTTTCTGAAGAATCAGGAGATGAGGAATTGCAACTTGAAGAATTTCCTATGCTCAAAACCCTTGATCCCAAGGACTGGAAGGTATTCTGTTGGCAGAGGCAGTGTTGTTGTGTTGTGTTGTGTTGTTTTGTTCTGTTTTGTTTTGTTGGAGATCTCCTGACAAATTTACCTGCCATTCCCAGCTGCTAGTGACCTGCTTACCCCAGTCTGAATCTCTCTGTGTCTGTCAGCATTAGACTAGACTGGTTTTGTGTTTTCCATGCGTAATCAGTTGATGGCAAAATCAAGTCCAGATGGGGTGGGGACATAGTCTTCTGTATTCTGGAGTTTTGTTAGTGGCCTTAGTATTAGCACAATAATTCAATCAAACTTTCTAGGATCCGATCCAATACTTAAATACTATTTGGGTTGAGGTATCAGAGATTCTATAGCGACCTCTAAAAAAATTGTTCCTATGGGCTTTTTCAAATGTTTACTGTGAGAGAGAAGAATCCTGCCTTTTGCTTTAAAGATGTGCTCTATTAAAGATGTTGCTTTACATGTGTTGTGGCTTCTTAGATCACATATGTCAGTGTTTACTAGAGCTCTTTGTTCTTTGTTCCTCAGAATCAAGACCATTATGCAGTTCTTGGGCTAGGAAATATACGATACAGGGCTACTCAGAAACAAATCAAAGCAGCTCGTAAGTATTTTTCCCCATAAGCATACTCTTCTTTCAGAAGTACAGCTCTGTTTTCTGCATACAAATACAAATATGTCATGAAGAAGATTTTTTTTTTTACTATTTTCACTGGCCTGCTCTTTGATTCCACTTGCTTACCAGCCTGTAATTTCACCTCACAGTTCTGAAATCCACAGGCCCAAAGCGAGTGAAATGGAAAATTCCACCGAGTTCACATCTTGTTTTCTTATCTCAAGATTTTTGATTAAAAACAAACAAACCACAACAACAAAAAACAAGCAGACAAACAAATCCCAACACAGGCTGTAACTCTATATTTCTGCATTTTGGAGTCTGCAGCCAGGCTCAGGGAAAGGTAGAGAAGTATGTCTGGCTCTGCCCTGCCTGTTTGGACAAATTGTTACCTTCAAGCCCCCTTACAGTTGTTAACTGCCATGTTAATGCTACTGAATGTTTAAGAAGTATAGGTACTGCTGTTATCTTCCCAAGTGGTAGGCTCAGGGTTTCGTGGGAATGGAGTGGTAATTCTTAAATTTTCATATATTTAAATATTGTACTAATGGTAACTCAGAGCTCTGAGAAATTCAGTTGTGCTCTTCTTTGGTCATTTTGCTGTGTAGAGGAAAGTGTAGAGTTCCTGTTGCTGAGTGCCAGGGATATTATCAAGTCATTAAGGATGTATTCCTGTGAGTTTGCATTCCCTTGGCGTTTCAGATAAGTGAACAGTAGAACTTGGGAGTGCAGTGTGCTGCTTAGTGATATCGTGGGCCTGTGTCTCAAATCATGAAATGTGAAGGTTCACAAGAGCACTTAGGTTATCAAGGCTATTTTATGAGACTTAGACACCAAGAGACATTGTGTCAGGCTTCAGACCTTTTATTTCTAGAAAGCAATGCAACTAAGAGCTGACTGCAAATATTTGTTTGAAGGTTGAAGTTGACTGCTAAGTTCTCTGAAATAATCCAACGGCTTTGTGAATTGATCGTGCAAACAGTTACATAAAAAAGCTGTTTCTGTATGAGTAGAATTGCTGTCCTCAGTTAAACCACAGGGGAAGATTAAGTTACTGGCAAGTGAGTGGAAGGGTTCGTTTGGACTCACTTGACTGAGCTAAGGCAACGTGCCAGCCTGTCGCCTACCAGCAGAGCCATGGCGAGCAACTGTGTGGTCACTGAGAGCACGTAAATAGAAATCATTTTTCACTTACAGCTTGGTTACATTACGTTATGTTTGGAAGTGGCTTGGCCAGCACACTTAGCAAGCTACTGACTTGTACAGAAAATGATGTTGCAGTTGGTACATGGTCATATGTTGGAGTTCTTAGTAGTGCCACTGTGGGTCCTGTGTTAGTACTGCATAGAGCAACACCTGGCCTCACTAATGTTCTTGAGCAAGAACTGGGGCATCTCTCTCTCTCTCCTAATGACTGTAGAGCTCTATGGCAACTTTGATAACAACTTCAGATGACATTCTGAAGATAACCGTAAGTTATCTCTTAGGATTTAAGGCCTGAGTAGAGAACTTGACCAGAAGGACATGTGTGTGTGTATGCTTAGCTTTATCCATGTGTATGTGCAGCAGCCTTCACAGGCTTGTGGCTGTACTTTACTTCCAGAACCTAATTAGAGAAATGATAACTTGAATTATTATATTATTTCTTGCAAATTACAAAGTGTTTGTGATGAAACATTTCTAAATGTTATGCATCTGCTTGCTAGATAAATCCATGGTTTTGAAGCATCATCCAGACAAACGAAAAGCTGCAGGGGAGCAAATAGGAGAAGGTGATAATGATTATTTTACGTGCATAACTAAAGGTAAGTCATTGACCTCTCTTACTAGATTTGTCTCTGTGGCTACTTTTAAAGAACTGTACAAAGCCAAATAAGTTCTCTTCTGTTCTGGCAAACTTCTTTATCCAGCAGCCATCACCTAAGTGTAACTTCTCTTTGGGTGGAGGCAGTATGGAAATACAGCTGACTGACCTTTGCCACTTGGTGACGATGCAAAGGTTATTATGAACTCTTACAACAGTGTATGCAAGGGTGAACCACTAGAGGTTGCCACACGCCCAGAATAAATGAAACACTGTAAAATAATTCCTGCAAGACACCAACAGCAGTAGAAAAAGTCAGAAATCTAATACTTTTACTCTGCCAACAGAGTATCTGTTGATTTCATCTGGGATATCAGTTTCCTCAGATGCTTTTGCCCACGGATGACCTAGTGTACTGAATGACATTTCACTCCTGCCTGCAGTGACCTAGAATGCTACTGCTGGCTAATGGCAGAAACTTTGAGATTAGTTTAGGTAAAACCAGACTTATGCTTCTAGAAGGGCTTTTACTTTTAAGCAAATGTTTTCAATCATCAGTAAGGTCAGGGTAGGGGAGAGTGTGGAATCTGTGTCTTCTAATCCTTCTTCTAAGTGATTTGTTCTTGTTTGTTACAATGTTAGGAAGTGCTACATTAGAAAAGCTAATGATGTTTACAGTCTAATATAGAGCTGTACTAAAACTTTTCAAAAATAAACAACAATTGTGTTGTTTGGGCTAGAGCAAAGAAGGGGACAGGCTCTTTAGCAGGATCTGTTGTGACAGGACAAGGGGAAATCATTCCAAACTAAAAGAGAGGAGATTTAGACTGGATACAAGGTGGAAGTTTTTTTTTCCAGTAAGGGTGATGAAGCACGGGAACAGATTGCCCAGAGAGGTGGTGGGTGCCCTGCCCTGGAGGCATTCAAGATCAGACTGGACAGAGCTGTGAGCAACCTGATCTAGCTGTAGGTATCCCCGTTCATTGCAGTGGGGTTGGGCTAGACGACTCTTAAAGGTCCCTTCCAACTCAGACAATTCTATGAATTGACTGAAAACAGACTTTTTGAGATTATGTTAACAAATATGAGAATAATTGTGACTTTGTTTCAATTTGAAACAGGAAAAAAAAAATCCTAATATCTGAAAATTAGTAGGGAAACCTCTTTGCCACCTGTTCTAATTACTTACTGGCCTGTATTCAACTGTTGGGAAAACCAACTTCAAATGGAAATTAAGATCTTCAGGCAATATAGAATTGCATACAAAGTTCTGCTGCTGTCTAGTTAGCCCAAGGAACATTTTGTCCATTTGTTCAGTGTTTTTGCAAATTGGCAGATGTTTGAGATACAGCATATTCCTGAACTCAGCTACAGGTGGTACTAGGGAAATGGTCTGAGGGTTGTTGAAGCTCCCATCTTGTAATGCAGAAGACAACTGATGTCATTTAGAGTACTGGCAGAGGCAGTCCCTTTCCCTGGGGGCAAGGGAAGGTTGGCACGCAGCAGTTTATTGTTGTTTCCTTGCATTCATTCCTTCCTCAGTTTACAGAACCACAAAGCATCATGGTCTCCAGCTTATCACTTGCAAGATATGACCTTCACAGTGTGGCGTTCTCTCTCCAGGGAAGCAGTCAGAGAAGCCCACTAATAATTGCAATATGAATTTGATTTCCTTGAATTTATACTCCTAATGAAAAATAATAGGTATTGTAGATCTGACAGACAAATTCCATGCTTCCTTGGGGGAAAAAAAAAACAAAACAGAGTTTACTGGAGCTGCACAGTGTGATTTCCAGGTTATAAAGTTGTAATGTGCTGTTCCCCAACTGCAGGGCTTAGAAGACTGTTAATTTGTCTGCAAGGATTTGGTGCAAGATAAAAGCCAGAAGATGTCACTGATAGCTTGGGCATGACAACTGAATTGACTGCTCTCTGATTTTTTTTAATGTAATCTGTTACATTTTAATAGTTAAATATGTTGTTTTTCGTAGACGTTTTCTTCTTGCTTAGTTAAACAGGAATTGCCAGCAATATGAGTTGAGGTGCAACCAAAATAATTAAATTTCAGGCTGTACAGAATGATAAATCAAACACAAATCTGGGTGCTCCTCTTTAAACGTGTAGAGCCTTTTCTGTTAGCATTCCCACTTTGCCAGGAGTACTCATTTCAGTCTCACGTTTGATGTCTGGTAACTTTTTTCAGCTTATGAGATACTGTCTGACCCTGTGAAACGACGGGCATTCAACAGCATAGATCCTACTTTTGATAACTCTGTACCTTCCAAAAGTGAAGCAAAAGAAAACTTCTTTGAAGTTTTTTCACCAGTTTTTGAAAGAAATGCCAGGTAAGCCATGTCCTACTGCTTGTGCTGTGCTGCAGAGTCGGTATTTGCAAACTCTTTTGGCATTTCACCTACTACACACAATCTTTAAGAGATGCTGGGAATTGTGTTAATCTGATGAGAAGCACAATACAATTCAAACAGAGCATTCTCAATGATTTCTTTTTAAAATAATCTCCACTGCCACACCAGTGACTGAGTTTTGACCCATGAGATGTTCTTAAAAAAGAGAAGACTGTTCTCAGTTCCATACTGCTTACTGTCCTGTTTGTACAACACTTTGCTTCATCTTAAAGTAATTTACTATGCCAAGTGCATGTATGCTACTTACTAAAAATTCCTTTTTCTTATGATATTCTTATGAGGGTGAGACATTAACTGTAGTTATGTTCACAGTTTAGCTGGTTAGAAGAGAAGATACATGTAACTGCCAATATTTGGTGATCTTCTTGTAAGGTGTATGTCTTTTCCTGCATTTGATCCATGCTTGCCAATTAACTTTGTATTAAGGCTGTCATGAGTCTAAATTCAGTTTATTTCACTTTTTTTTTTTTTTTTTAATATGAAAAGGTGTTTTATTGTGTGAGGCACATTACAGTGCATTCTGAATGATCTACTGCTTATTTTAGGTAGATTTATTGAGTGTTATAGTAAGTAATCCAGAGATCCAGACCTGGTTTTGTGGCTGTCAGATGAGTTGTTCCCTTCTCTGTTGGGATATGGATGCCCTGTCATGGAATAACAAACTGTAGAGCCTATGAAATAGTTCCCTCTTTGTAGGAAAGAAATTGAATGGAGGCAGAGTAGGCATTATTCTCGTACTCTGTTAGAAAAGATGGGAAAGTTGCTATAGCTTACCACGGAGCTGAG
Organism: Gallus gallus; assembly: GCF_016699485.2. Taxonomy (NCBI): domain Eukaryota; kingdom Metazoa; phylum Chordata; class Aves; order Galliformes; family Phasianidae; genus Gallus; species Gallus gallus. The sequence continues at coordinate 13,185,069 of NC_052532.1, read as the reverse complement.
TTACTCACAGAGCATCTTTTGTTCACTTTCTGTAAACCCTTCTACCAGGAGGATGAGTGTGGAGAATTGAGGCCCTGTTACTAGTGTTTGTAGCTTGTGCTCCATCAGATCTGCTTGTATTTGTGCCGAACCTGGGAAGCAGGAGGTTGCTTTTCTGGGAGAGCTCCCCAAAAAAGGCACAATCTGGAGGATATTTAGAGCAGACAGTCATGTTTTCTTCCTCTTTCCTCATGGTCCATTTGTGTGGTAGGAGGGAAACTTAGTTTTGACATTTTGGTTTGTACTTAACACATGCCATTTTCTGAAATAAGATTGCATATATATTACTTCCTGAACATTTTGATTTATTTTCAGGTGGTCGAATAAGAAAAATGTTCCTAAACTTGGGGATGTGAACTCTTCATTTGAAGAGGTAGACGCATTCTATTCATTTTGGTAAGTTAGATGATGACCTCAGCTGCTCTTCACAGTATTAAACGTGTGCAATATAAAGGGTTTGCAGACCTGTTTGTATGTAGATTGTTGCCCTACGGTCTGTTCTGGCTGTGTAAGATCATGAAATTGCTTCACAGCTGTTTGGTGCCTTCCACAAACCATGCTAGATTTATTCTAGCTAGAACATCTGCATTGTACATTTACAGGTGCAGAGGGATTTTGGACAGTGCTTGGCCAGAATGGCTGTGAACTGAGCTGTCCCACACAGTAGGAGGAGGGTTTTGTTTTGCTTGTGCTTTCAGTAGAGGTGTCCAGTAGGTATTTAAGTTCCCCTATTTAAATAGGGTCTGACTAGTCCGAGAAAGTCACAGAGCTTATGGCTTGACTCATCTGCTAAATATGGATGCCTACATAAAGATTAAATGATTTCTCTCTTAACACTGCTGTACATCTCCACTATCCATACTGGGAACTCAGACAATGCACTGTGAAGTCAGTGGTTCTGCAGAGATAGGAATTATTAGTTTCAATAGCATTGACTTAACACAGTGGCATCACTGTAGGTGCAGTATAATTATAAATTATACCTTATAAATTGTATAAGCTGGTAGGTACTTACAAATACCTACCAGAAAACCTAATATCAAAGAACATCATTTATTTCGAATAGTTTTCCTGCTTTCTTCTATTTTTTCATTAATTCTTGTTATTTTTGTACTTAATTTAGGTATAATTTTGATTCCTGGAGAGAGTTTTCTTATTTAGATGAAGAAGAAAAAGAAAAAGCAGAATGGTATGTAAGTAAAAAGAAATTTGGTAGGAGATTGAGAGACTAATGGCAAGTTGGAAAACCTTGCTGTGTTAAGACTATAAAACAGAGGAGGAAAGGCTGCTGAGCTGAGATGGAGTTCTACTCTCCCAGCTCAGTAGTCAGCTGTGGACTTGAACTGGGCTGTGGGCTTTTGGGTTTGGTTTTGTTCTGTTTTTTCAGTTGTGAGATTTAATAGTTTTTGGGGTGTTTCTAAGGTACTTTGAATTTGTTTTGACTGGGGGAAAAAAAGAGTTTAAAAGCTCCGTGTTCATTGAAGTCCAGGCTTGTTGTTCTTAACCTGCCCAAAAGGTTGAACCAGACCCAAAACAGAGTAGATGAGTAAGCAGACATTGTTTCTTTCTCCAGCTTTGTGTTAAACTATGCTGACAAACAGTGCTTTCTGGAATATAGAAGAATTATTGTTAATGGCTTGATACTAATAAAAATTGCATACTTCTTGGTATAGTGATAGTAGCTGAGTTACCCAGACCATATTGCTGCTGGAAAATACATTCTAATTCTATTCTTGTAAACACAGAACATTTGAATTAAAATAAAGCACTGAATCATTTAGTCTGACCTGTATTTCACAGGACATAACCTTTCACTCAGTCACTCCTGTATCTCCATAATTACATAAACCTCCTGTTCCAAGTCTGAACAGAAACCAGTTTTGTAGTTAGCTGCAGCAGTTAGCCAGCTCTGTGTCTAACACTGGTGCCATACTTAGGCTCTAGCTGGACATTTGTTTCTCTTATGCCTTTTTCTGCACTTAGTTTGTTTTTTCTTTCTGGACTCAGTGTTCTCTTCTCCTGTGAAGGTTCTGTGAAGGTGCTGTAATCAGTTCTATATCAGTTGTATTTTTGATAAATTATTTTCTAGACTTCTTATTGGAAAGCTCTTGAATTATTTGCATAGCCCTGTATTGTACTTAACTCCAGTCATTCAGTGTCTGCTTTAAAAATGTTTAGACCAACAATTCATAGCATGCTATACTTAAGAGAAGCACGTTTTGGCTTCCTGTTCTTCTTTTCGTGATTCTTGTCATCCTTTCTTGGCAAAGGTTATGTCACACGTCTGTTCTAATCCTTCAGTCTGTTATTGACTCCCCTTCTCTTATGGAGATTGTTTCCTTTGTTCCAAAGGATATTTATCTGCATTTGGTTGTATAGATGAGTAATTCATGGAAAGAGTTAGTTCTGTACGCACACGTTTACTTGACACAGCCTATTTTCTGTGAAATGGTGATAATTGGCATTAATTACACCACTGTCCTTTAATTAAACTATATGCTAGCATTTCAGTTGTTTTGCTTGGGCTTAATGTTAGGTCAGCAAATGGATTGTATTTTGGAAACAGAGTCCACGATGCCGTTCCCTGTAATGAAAGGTGAGACGCTTGTTTTGTCAGGTGTTCAGCAGGTTTGTTTGCTTGTTTCAACACTGAGCACTTGGGACACCATCTTGGAGCCTGGAAGTTCTCTTTTTGAAGTTTATTGTTGAAGTATTCACAGAAGAGCATCCGTGTGGGGAAACTGGGATTGTTTGTTGCTGAATTTCTGACTGTTACAGATGCTGCGTTGTGTATCAATGCTGAACTAACTACATTCTCCCTTTGCAGTCGAGATGAAAGGAGATGGATTGAAAAACAGAATAGGGCTGCCAGAGCACTGAGAAAAAAAGAGGAGATGAACAGAATTAGGATACTTGTTGGTGAGCATACAAACTGCTCTTGTAAAAGAGATTTGTTAACTAACAGCAGAAAAGCCCTGTTTTTCTTTTGTACACTATGTGTCCTTTCCTCTACCAGACAATGCATATAGCTGTGATCCCAGGATAAAAAAATTTAAGGAGGAAGAAAAGGCAAAGAAAGAAGCAGAGAAGAAAGCAAAAGTAGAAGCAAAACGAAAAGAACAAGAGGCAAAAGAAAAAGTAAGTTAACCACTTGGTTTATGTTGTTGAAAAAGCGTGGTTCATTCACACCTGACCTAGAGCCTTCGGCTTCTAGATGTGTCAGAAAGTTACTGTTAAAGTTATATTGGGCTTTACAGATGCATTGTCCTTGATCCCAGTGTAATGGGCAGTACAAGGCTGACAGCCTTTTGAGAAAGAGCTGAAAATAAGGAGCGTGGATCTGAAATGAAAAACTTACAGAGTTGGGTTTTGTTATTGCATACATTCCCTCTGGCTTAAAGGCAGTCACTAACTTCTGTGACCTGCCTTCCTCTAACGTAAAGCGAGCAGCTCTATCCACTTTATGGGTATGGCCAGTGAGTGGTTGCTTGGTGTGAAACACTTTGAGGTAATATTACCTACTTGATTAATACTAACAGCTTGGAAAATATGTTTCTGGAAACAGTATCCAGAATGAAAGGCTTGGGAAATGTAGGGTACTAAAAAGTACTTTCAAAGACAGTGCTGAAGTATTGCTATGCTCCAAAATATGGACACAGCAGATTTTAATATTGAATGACCTTATAACAGTATGACTTTGCTTTGTGTATTTTTTTGTGTGTTTGTTTTGTGTTGTTTTTTTTTCTTTTGATTGCAGCAAAGACAAGCAGAATTAGAAGCAGCACGGTTAGCAAAAGAAAAAGAGGAGGAAGAAGTTAGGCAACAAGCATTAGTAGCAAAGAAGGAAAAAGAGATACAGAAAAAAGCAATCAAGAAGGAAAGACAAAAATTGAGAACAACGTGCAAGGTACTTCAGTGTTACCGTAGTGAAATACAGGTTATGTGAGTGAAATTATTATGCTTGCTTAGATCAGACACTTGTTCTTGTGGTCAGAGATGGGTATGGAAAGTGGGTTTGCTAAACAGCAAAATGCTGAAGTGCATACTTACCATGCAGTTTTGAGTAAGGCTGACCGAATAGGCCCAAGCACAGCAGTGGCTGAAGAATGCTGTGTGTTAAGATTTTGTCTGAAGGGACAGGACAATAAAGTTCAAGAACTTTGCAGAACATGTATTTCTGCTTCCAGAACTGGAATTACTTTTCTGATAATGAGGCAGATTGTGTTAAAATGATGGAGGAGGTGGAAAAGCTTTGTGATCGTCTTGAGCTAGCAAGGTAAGCTTTCTTGCTCCCTGTTCCTGCTCGTATTGATATCCACCTTTCTACTAGCAATGCGTTGTAACTTAATCGTTTATTTTCAGTCTGCAGTGCTTGAATGAAGCACTTACATCCACAACAAGAGAAGGAGGAAAGGCAGCTGTAGTAAAACAGGTAATTATATATCTCCTAGGAGGAGAAGGAAAGCAATCTCAACCAATTCTTTTACAAAAGAAAAATCCTGCCTCTACTACCCATGACCTGGGGCTGGATCCACAGAAGGATTTACATGCTATATACACATGGAAAGGCCAGTGGGTTGGATGCCAAAGTATAGGAAAAGCAAGACACTTATGCTCAAGGTTCATGAACCTCCACAAGGATTTGCTTCAATTTGTCAGGAAAGCAAATCCATTTGGAGTAACAAGGCTGAGCCCATGTCTTGCAGAGAGAATAAGATGCTTTCTCTCATCCACTTTCGAGTGATGTCTGTGAACTTCATTTCCTGATGGAGAAGATCATCTGCCCCCATCCCAGGGTTAGATTTACTCATCAGGCAACTGAAATTAAGATTCAAATCCCTCTTGCACTGCATATGATTTATTCTGATTTCCCAGTCTCCAGGAGAGTGTTCCAAAATAGGATATTGACCTTTCTGTCCCTCTGTTAAAGCTGTTCTACTTCTGCTTTAATAAAAATTATCTAAGGTAGTTTTTCTTTTGTCGGGAAGACTTAATTAAGAGATGGTGGGCGTCCTTCCAACAGGTGCAAGTGTGCATCGTTTTAATGTCATCAGGACCATACTGTACATCCTGTTATCTACTCAGAAGGAGATATGTGAATGGTATTTAACTGCTGTCTAAAGATGCGATTACAGTTCACAAAGATGTGTGACAGATAAATTCAGTTCTGCTTGCCAACAAACTGTACATATGGCCACCTAAGCCTGAGTAAACGCTGAATAGCTGAGGTCTGTGTTGTTGCAATTAATGCTAATTTAGCTAGCCTATTAAAGCTTTCACTTGAACTATAATCGTAATAATTGAGAATTTCTGGCCTCACCAGGGTTAGGTAGCAGGGTTACGTAGTTTTACTGGAAGCTTTGGGAGTTACTGTACTCAGAATGGATGTCGGACTGTCCCCACTAGCCAGTTCAGGTTCTTAATCCTTCTGTGGATCTGTCTCCTGGTGTCAGATGTTAGTGTGGATATTCCCATTATATTCAGAAACCTTGCCTTAATCCTTGTGTTTCTTAGTGAACTTGGGATGGACTTCTACTGTAGCTGCTAATCTGGGATGACTACATTTGTGCACACAATGGAGGGAAATAATGCTGAATCAGATGAGCTCTGTTTCTTCATGCATCATGGGCAGAACAGAAACTAAGCAAAATTCAAGGCTCAAAGCAATCCCAGAGCAGGGGGTTTGTAGCAACCTTTTTTCCTTGAAAATAAAAATGCTCATTTACAACTCCTCAGATAGAAGAAATAAATGAACAAATAAGGCGAGAGAAAGAAGAGGCTGAGGCTCGTATGCGCCAAGCAACAAAGAGTTCAGAGAAGTCAACGACAGGTGGTGGAGGTGGGAGCAAAAACTGGCCAGAAGATGATTTACAGTTATTAATTAAAGCAGTGAACCTCTTCCCAGCAGGGACTAATTCAAGGTACTTCTTTGTTTTGGTGTTGAAAGCTAACCAATAGTTTTAAGTAAATAACAAGTATAATACAGCTTACGTTCAGACCATCTTAAATGTGTCAGTAGGACTCTTTAAATTTCCTTGACTGTTGAACAGCCTCTGGTTTCTCTTCTGTTAATACTGCACTGTACATGTGTCTGGAATTACTTCTGGCCCTATTTGTTTCACTCAACTGGGCCTCAGTCCATCAGCAAGATTGTGCTCTGCTGTATGTTTGCATAGGGCTCATGACAGGCGCCACTCATTAAAGCTCAGAACAAAACTGGAACGGTGGCTGTGATCCAGCTGGGTGGGAACACAAGTGTGTAAGCTACTTGCAGTAGTTCCACAATGAATGTGTTGCTGTTTCTCTTCTACGTGTTAGAAGGAAAACATATAGAAAGAGCTGAGTACCTCTTCTCTCTTTGGGAGTGAGCTGGGAAAAAAGGAAAGGCTGGGAGTGAAGGAAAGCAGCACTGGTGATCAGCTTCCTCATGCTTTAAATCCTGATCTTTCCCAGGATTGAAATACCTTCTTTCACTTAGAATTCACAGACTTGAAGCCTCTATTACCACATTTGAATGCCTACTTTAAACCAAAGAACAAACAAACCCAAGCCTTCATACTTATGGTAGTGATAGGTATGGCACCAGTATTTGTTTCTGCACCGCATATCAGCAGTCAGGAACAGCAAGAGCATAGGCCTTGATCTGTGACACTCCTGTCTGATCAGGTGCACATCTTCCCTCCATTTTCTAAGATGCACTATGGATAAGTCTGGGGCTGGGGTTGTTCCAGCTCTCTCCTGCTGAATCTCCTTTATCTGGTGTTTAGGCCCTCTTTTGAGGGGCATTGGAAAAAGTGTTAATAACATCCCTGCCGTTTCAGTGCCGGTGCAGTATTTGATATTGGAGTTGTTTAGGGAATTCAGGTAAGCAACAGCTGAGCAGTCTCAAGGACTATCGTTCTACACTTCCACACCTACGTTCTACCCCCATTCCTCTTATGTCTGAGAAGCCGAGAACCTCACACAAGCTGACTGAATTCATAACAGAAACATGGTATTTAGTGACTAAAAACTTTCCAAGTTACTGAGAGTTTTCATGTGTTTAAGTACTAATAAGTTTAACTTAGGAGTCAGTATATGTTCAGCTGCGTGCAGAAGCTTGATTGTAGTTTGTACAAAGATAAGCAACTATATTATGTGCTGTTTTTCCCCTTTCTGTCCTTGCTTTAGGTGGGAAGTTATTGCAAACTACATGAACTTGCACTCTACCACTGGAATAAAACGAACAGCAAAAGATGTCATCAATAAAGCAAAGAGCCTCCAGAAGCTTGGTAACTGTATTTGCTTATTTTTGTACTAAGATGGTCTGCATTTTTCTGTACAGCTCAGTCTTCTTCAAACAGCACAATGTGTCTGTTGGGAGAAAATGCTCTATATATCCCAAAAAGAAATGTAGTTCAGGTGGAAAACTTAGAGGAGCATTTCTGTGACTCAGTATTTCCGTCCTAATAGCTATCACATTAAGTCTTTACGTCATGAGTGAATCCCTGAAATTCTTTTAATCTAACTCGATGCACCTTTAAATGTCTAGGCCATATTTCTATACTTTGAGTGAGAGGAACTGTCCACCCAACTGTGGGATTCAGCCCCAGTCAGCTAAATTAACATAGCTTTTGTAGTAAATGGAGCCTAGAGAGCTGGGATACTGAGAAAAGGCTCTGGATTATGTTCTCAAGGAAAAGCAAAATGTGCTACTACAGAAAGAAAGAAAGAGCATTAAAGTTGTTTCTCTGTACCACGTATCTGTCCAAGGAGGCTGGAGACTGCCTGTGTCCCTGACTGGCCCTGTGACACACGTAGTCTGGGTGAGGCAGGAGATGTGTGCTGCAGTCCTTACACAGGACAGTCCCTTTCAGTCTCACTGAAGCAGCACATTCAGGCTTAAGTTTATGTGGAGGAGGTGTTTATTTCAGCAGTATGAAGTGAAATAGGAGTTGGAGGGCGTGATGCTTTGAGCAAAATGTATTGAACCCTGAACTGTATTTTTATCTACCAACCTCTTTGCCATCGTTGTAAAAGAGGCATGAACTGGGGCTTCTATTTTTCTCCTATTCTGTGCCTGTTAAGATATCTGCTACAATGTTTTTATTATTATAGCTGGCTTCTGTTTTGTTGCAATAACTATTCTGTTTCTCATAGACCCTCATCAAAAAGATGATATCAACAAGAAAGCATTTGACAAATTTAAAAAGGAACATGGTGTGGTGCCTCAGATGGACACTGCTGCCCCCTCAGAACGATTTGAAGGTAAAGGTGAAAAGGGAGCCCTTCTTGCAGAGCTGTCTCCTCTGTGCATCTTAAGAAGAAAGTAATCTATAACTTAAGACTTGCTTACAAAGGAACTTCAGTAAGAAGGTGTTGCAAGCTCGGTTACTTGATCTATTTGATAATTTCTCATACGCTTAATACAAATCAAGGTTAACTAAACAGTGACAGTTTGAAATGCTTCTTTGTGAGGCAGCAGATTAAATCTGATTTCTGATTAAATCTGAGGTCATCTGCTCCTCATTTTCAGGAAACAGTAGGCATGAGGGGATGTCTTCAAATATAGGATTATCCTACAGCTAAGCTTTGGTTTCCTGCTAAAGCCCAAACACCTCACATCAAACCTTCCAGGGTCTTGCAACACACTCTTCCCTTACTGAAAAACAAAAGGAAAAGCAACATCGCTGCCCTACGGATGTGATTTCACAGCACAGCTATGGTTATCTAACACCTGCTTACCTAATACATCCCAAAGATTCTGTGCTGTATTCAAAGCTCACACGTGCCACTTGGCCAGTACTGTAAGGATTTAAAATCTATGATTTTTTTAATGATATTATGCTTATCTCAAAAGTTTACTAAACTTTTTTTGCCACTTTTGCATTTGAAAACAGGATCACCTTTAGATTCATCCCCTTGGACTACGGAAGAACAAAAACTTTTAGAACAAGCATTGAAGACTTACCCAGTAAATACTCCTGAAAGGTGGGAGAAAATAGCAGCAGCTGTCCCAGGCCGGTCAAAAAAAGACTGCATGAAGCGATATAAGGTAAGGTTTTCTTACCCTGTAATCTAGGTCTCATTAGAATCTATTGTGTTTCCTGTTGCCCTTCCTCCCAGGCACAGTACCTGACAACAGCAAGCTAGCACAAAATGGAGCTATAGAGAGAATCATCTTTTTTGTTATTTGGCCCCAGAAGAGCAGTAAGGACTGGGCTTTCTTTCCCTGAAAGTAGTGAAGGTGGGAGCTGGGAAGAAGAGTTTGCTTATTGAAACTTGTCTTAAATGTGACGGCAAGTTATTAGAGATTGTGAAGTCCTATCCATAGCCCCCTTTGTATTTCATGTTATACTACAAGATAAGTGGATGAGTATTGACCTTCAACACCACGTCAGTATTAATTGGTTTCTTTCTAGGATAAATTGTGTTACAATATTAAACTGTCCAGATTGCTTGCTATCATAGAATGGCCTGGGTTGAAAAGGACCACAATGATCATTGAGTTTCAACCCCTCTGCTATGTGCAGGGTCACCAACCACCAGACCAGGCTGCCCAGAGCCACATCCAGCCTGGCCTTGAATGCCTCCAGGGATGGGGCATCCACAGCCTCCTTGGGCAACCTGTTCCAGTGTGTCACCACCCTCTGGGTGAAAAAACTTCCTCCTAATATCCAACCTAAACCTCTCCTGTCTCAGTTTAAGACCATTCCCCCTTGTCCTATCACTATCCACCCTCATAAACAACCATTCCCCCTCCTGTTTATACGCTCCCTTCAAGTATTGGAAGGCTGCAATGAGGTCTCCCTGGAGCCTTCTCCAAGCTAAACAAGCCCAGTTCCCTCAACCCTTCCTCATAGGAGAGGTGCTCCAGCCCTCTGATCATCTTAGTAGCCCTCCTCTAGACCCTCTCCAAGCGTTCTACCTCCTTCCTGTACTGGGGGCCCCAGGCCTGGACACAGTACTCCAGATAGGGCCTCACAAGAGCTGAGTAGAGTGGGATAATTCACCTCCCTCTCCCTGCTGGCCACCCCTTTTTTAATGCAGCCCTAGCAGTGTTTCAGGCTGCCTGCATAGTTAAGTTTTACATTTCAATAAGTTGTGTGTTGTTTTTTTTTCCCCAACTCTGCAGGAACTCGTGGAAATGGTCAAGGCAAAGAAAGCTGCTCAAGAACAAGTGATGAATGCTACTAAAGTCAAGAAATGACTTTTACTGACAATCTTTGTTTTATAATAAAAATGCAAATAGTATATATTCTTTTCATTACTTCCTTAAGTACACAAACACACAGGACTACAGTTGGTGTTTGAATTTTAATCTTGTCAGACGCATTTCTCCCAGCTCAGAAGCTATAAGACGGAGATAGTGGTATCCTCTTTACTTTATTCTTTTTTCCTTTTGAAGCTCAACCATACTGAAAGTTCTGTCATCCGCTACTCACGAAGCCAATACATCCCACTGCAGATCTTGTTATACTCTGGCAGTTGTTCAATTGGACCTGGAATTGAAAGAAAGCTGACCGTGAGACAACACATTCTAAACTGTTAAGGAAAGCTGTATAGGGGGTTACAAGAGGGGAACTTGGCACCATACCCAGGGCAGCAACTGCAGGATGCTTATCATAGATGTACTTCGTGCAAACTTCTCTAATAGTCTGGGCATCAATAGCCTAAAATAATCAGAGAGACATCTGTATTACCAACCCTGTCCAAAAAGTTATTAACAGCCCAGAGGAATAGGCAGCAGGACAGTTAAAACTTGGTGATAGAAACAGTTTAACCTCTGTACTGTTACTTCCTATAACAATTAAGAAACTTAATTAATTAGTAGGGGCCTAATTAAAAATTTACAACAGGGCTGCCACTTACTTCAATTCTTGCCTCAAGTTCTGGAATTGGAATTCTGCGCTTATAACACAGCATTTGTCTTCCAATGTCTTCACAGATTGGGGTGGAGCCTAAAGCAGGAGAAAATAAGCTTCAGTTATCAGCATACAAGTGCAGGAAGGAAAAAAAAAAAAGCTCTGTAAGTCTCACCATCAAGTTGTAGCAGCATATTTGTCTTCAGAAGATTTTTTGCTCGGGCTACTTCATTTTCTGTGACGCTTGTACAAAGTCTGATCCTGAAAAATGGTTCAGATCCAAAAGCATTACTTAAAGCTGACCTGCGGCACGCAAGAGGGCTGTGCGCCCCTTTACTGCGGGCAATCTACCCAAGCACATCTTTTCTATAGGCACTGCTGATAAGAGTACTTGATATGAAAACAAGGCACAGGATATGCAGAAGCAGCATGATAAAAGTAGGGGAGGTTTTGGAAGCATCCCAATATTCAGCCTACGATCGAGTTTTTCCCCTTAGATGAGCTGTGTTTCCTTTTATTAAGTGAATGTTTTGAACCACTTGTGGTCCATACTTGCCAGTTTGAGAATGGCTGCTGGTAAGCTACCAAGAGCCAAGCAATTAGAGGTAATTAGCCCAGAAGGCAATCCATTACTTCCTGGCTCTTGCTAAGATAGCAAACTGTGTCACTACATCACACTGCATAGAGAAGACTTTATTAGAAGGACAGAAGGATGCAGTGCTCTTAACCCATTACTCTAGCACAAGAAGGGCTCACAGCTTCTCTGGTGTTACGCTGCAGCATACAGACAGCTAAAGCAGTGATGTTTTTACCCACCAGCTATTTACAGAGATCCCAGAATCATGGTCTATAAGTGCTACACGATGGAAAAAAAAAACTCGTTTCCTTTCAAGTTCACCCACTGTAAGTCCTTAAATAATGTATCTATCTCTAATTACATCTTCAGTTCAAGCATTAGAATTGCACCTATGAGCATGTTTTCAATTTAGATATAAGGTTTTAGATTAATTAAATTATCTATAGTCCCAGCTTTCAAGATTCCATGCATCCACAAACAGCCCAGCTACTTTACACATCGCTCTCCTATGTACTTCCCTAACACTTGCTGTGTCTTCAAGCAACTGCAGAATCACGAACTATAACAGTATTTAAAGGTAACTGTACATTCATTACGCTCATTCATTATGCTGAATATTTACTCTTTCAGTTGCCAAACATGCAGTTCATGGCACTGCATGCTGGCTTAGCAGCATTCTAAAAAGTCTGACGTATTTTCATAACTGCTGTCACATGAAAGTCAAAAAAATCAGAGCCGTATCTTCCTTGTAAAAGCAGTGCTGTTCACACTTATTCTTCTAGGGGAGGAAAACACACCTAAACCCAAAAGCATTCATTCAAAGTATAAGTGCCAGAAACGCTGCTGGGACCGTGCATCTCATGTGCCAAAGTTCAGAACCAGATACAGTTGTTTTTCCCAGGCAAGCCTCAGCAAAGAAATAGAAATATTCTCTTCAGAGAATTCCTGGTTTTTTTAATATATTTAGACAGTTGTTTGCTTACCATTCTCTCTGAACAAAATGCACCATGTCCTGTACAGTCGATGGCTCACAGACCATATAGAGTCCCCACAGCCCTGTGTCAGTGTAGCAGGTGTTGAAGGACTGGAAACTATGACACAGGTTACCATGGCAGGCAATCTGAGCAAGTTTACTGGATAAATTCTGCTGAGGCAACAGAAAACGCATTTCATGAACTTTCTGAAGGCCTTTTATATTGTCATTTCAACCATGACAGAACATGCAGTGGTATCAGAAGGTCCAGCAGAAGCTACATAGTCCAATAGCAGCTCTTCATCGCCAGTTTCTTCCCGTGCCATGCATTTAACCTCACACTTTCAAATAACAGCCCAGATTTTAAGCCAAAATCCTAAAGCTACGCAGGTTCAAGAAAGGGACAGCTGGCAATACCCGCACGTTCTGATAACGTCTAAGTATGAACCATTCTGCTTCCCACGGGGACTGGCAGACCTCAAGTCACCACTGTTTTAGTGATCTAGAACCACTTCCTAAGATTTTCATAGATCCTGGGGAACAAATTCTCTCAGACTTCCATCTGGGTTTCCCTTATCCTGCTTTAATGAAAGACCTTCAGAAACAATATCATAAAGTAACAGTAATACCATCAGATATGCTCAAGTCCACCTGCGCTGGCAGAACCCTGTGAGGCAATTCTCACCAGGCTCGCTATAAGCAGCAGGGTGCTTGCAGGTTCACTTACCACTCCTCCTCCGAAGGAACGATCCCAGTTACCTATCAGAGTGTTTGCTACCATAAGGGGAATGGTATCTGGGTCAGACCAGCCAGCTGCTTCTACAGCGATGGCGATGTGCGCCAGGGGCATCTTGTCATCTCTTATACGGATCTGTGGGAGCACATGAAAGCAGATGTAGTACAACCTGCACGTGGTAATGTATGTGAGAAGTTAAGCATTAGGAGACAGACATCTCCACTGCACCAGCATCACAAAGCAGGCACAAAGAACCAAAAATTAAAGCGTACAAAGTTACATTTAACATCAGCCTTAACTACTTGCACTGTGGACATTTTGTAGCACTTTGCCATGTACACACAGAGGGCACTACAGATTGTTTTATGAGAAAGAGCAGGAAGGAAAGAGAAGGACTTTTCAGTATCCGAACACAGTTGGGAACGTAACACAGATGCCTCCGTTCTTTGCCATATGCCCAACAAGTGGAAATGTTCCAACAGTGAAGGCAAGGGAATAAAAGGAAAGCAGCAGCAGGAATAGGGGAGGTATTCTTCCAGGAACTGAAGGGGCAGAGAAAGCAGTGGAAGCAAGGCTTGCCAAAAAGAAGTTGGTAAGTAAGTGCTGCTCTGGACACTACGTACTCCTGTCACTGTCACTGTGGGCAAAACAACTGAGCTCTCATCTGCATGTGTGAGTTGTGCTCCAAGTGGATAAAGGGCAGCTCAAAAAGCCACCGAACAGCTTACCTCACTGCCTGTGAAGCTGCACGGTGGTAGGGGTGGCAGTCCTCCTTCTGGAGCAGACGGCAAGTTACCGAAATGGCATTTTGCCAGGTCAAGGAGCTCGTCATGACAGACCCCTGAACAAAGGTTTTTTCATACACTTCACAATGCTGCTCTGTAAACAGTTCGTTTCAATTGCTATACCAAGCAGTAAGGTGCCCCCTTCTAATGCCACACTTTCACATTGCTCACAGCACTGTTACTCGGCATAAAATCACGACCGTATTCCAAATCAAACTGTCTGCTCTCAATTTCAAGCCTAAACATATTTTCTCCCTTTTTTTTCTACTCCTTTTCCGCAATGACCTCCTCCTCCTAAACCCTTCTTTTCAAGCTCACGTGGGACGATGGCCTCACCCTCCAATTCAGTTCTACTTATTGATTTAAGAATGTTTCTGGAATTTTACTGAGGGAAAAAGGAAACTGAAATTGAAAGGCTACAGGGACACAACTGAACAGGCAGGGCTAACAATGAGCATCTGGGACCTACTGAACAATGGGCAATTCATCGTGTTGTTCCCACAAACCTAAAAGACCATGGTTTTAAGCACAGTTTCACGTGATGCAGGGTGAGTAACTCATACCAACCTCCAGCAGCAGCCAGGACTATTCTGGGTCCCTTGTAATGTGTTGTTATGTACTCCACCAAGTCATTACGGTTTATGGATCTGCAACAGTCAAGAAATCATCACTACCATGTCAGTAAAGTTTATGACAAGATGAAGAAACAGAAGTACAGAATTATAGTATCAAAATAATTATAAGCTCTGTCAGCGTACAGAGCAAAAAGCTACAATAAGGGCAACTTCCTAAAAAGGAAGTAGGAGCTTCACACATTTTGTCTTTCTGAGTTCTTACAGCTTTCTGATAAGGAATAAGAATTACAACTCTACTCCATGTTGATCTCAGGTGGATCCAGGATCCACCAACGATCTCATGTCAGTTTCAAGATAGCACATTTGGTGATCTCCTCATCTGCACTGCTGTAAACAAGTGCAGAGAAGAGCAGTGTAAACACGGGTTTATTTACAACACGCCTAATGCCTGACCGATGGCAAAAAGGAGCACTTCCAATTGTGCACCAGTTATGTTTTGAACAAATAACAAAAATAATGGCATATAATGAAGATATGCAGCAGACACGTGAAGTTCACGTACACTTTTATGACTGCATAAAGGGGCAATAGGGAAGTTCTTACAATTACATCCAGTGCAACTTTGTGTACCTTCCAAGGCCAACGTTTAAACTAAAGTAATTCCCTGCATTTTCACAGGAATCTTAAATATAGAGAAGTTACCCCCCAATTGAAGATAACCACAAACTTGGACATACTTGATGTTTTCAGTGGGTCCTAAAATTGTCCTTCCGAGGGCAGTTTTCTGATAGGCAGTGGCGTGAAGGTAATCAAAGACAACTTCCTGTAAATTGGTTTCAACCTCTTGCATCTCTCGGAGTATAACTCCTCGCTCACGCTCAATCTCTGCTTCTCCCAGGGTGCTGTTCTGGATTATGTCAGCAAGGATTTCCACAGCTAATTGAAAACAGAGATGGGGATAGAAATTGAATTTTCAGACTACCAGAAAAACGTGGTTCCAAAAGTAAAACTCAACCCAAAGTTGGGGACGGCCCAACATTCACTACTAAGATCTGCAGTTTGGAACTTCAAATGTTTTAAAAACGTACAAGTTCAAAAGGCACTTCTGAGGGCAAGTTTGGCAGAAATGCTTCTAGTACCAACAGTGCTTCTGCCACAACCCTTCCCAAACCTGCACTCCCACATTCCTATAAGTTTAAGAAAGTACTTTTTGCCCAAGAAAGAAGGGGTTGTCAGGCAGCAAAAGCATCGTTCTCATGCTTCACCAGGAGCTGGATAAGTGTTTTGTTCTTTGCTGCTTTTCAGCATAATAAAAGCAGTTACCTCTTGGTAAATCTTTTGAAAAAGCCTTTGCATAATACACTGTTTGTTCCCTTGATGTATAGGCATTCAGATGAGCTCCCATGTTCTCAATCTCCAGTTCAAGGTCTAACTGAGATCTCTTTTTTGTACCCTGAAACAAAACAATAAGGAAGTCAAACTAAACCTTTGAATCCACTCGCTGACTATTAATACAGCAAAAGTCAAGGTCAAGAGAGAGAGTCTTCTGAAATGAATACTGGCACATTAATCTCTCCAATATTTAGGCAGATCTACATTCTACTATGCTCACAAGTTAAAATAAAAAGCTGGATTGTGTGTCTTCTAAGATCATTTTAAAAAGTTAAAAGCAAGTTAAAAGTAGACCTGGTACAAATCTATAGTTCTGTATCAGCTACACAGGATGAAAAATTTGGCTTTGCTTTCTAATTGGGACCAAAATCCAATCCCCTTGATTTGTAAACTGTATTTAGACAATTCTAGATTGCTATCACTGATCTCTAAAGGTGATTAACTTAGAAGTTTGTTGTAAATCTTAAGCCAATGTTCATACTCACCTTGAAAGCCATATGCTCAAGAAAGTGAGCAGTTCCATTGTTCTTCTCATTTTCATACCGGCTTCCAGCATCAATCCAAAGTCCAACCTCAATGGGGAAAAAAGAAAACAAATAATAACTTTATCAATCAATAATGCAACTTTGCTGTTTTTCCTGTACGAACTACACTTAAGATTTTTAAGACCTACTTTTAAATGGCTTTTTCTTTAAGTGAACCAGGATTTCAAGAAAAAGAAAAAAGATCTTCACAAAATTCTAATCACAAAACACTTGCAAAAGCCTTATGAGTCCTATTTCCCTGCTCATTTTAAGAACAATTGCTAATAAACATTTATAGACTCCAAAAAAGTTCTATAAAGAAGAAGTTATGAAAACATGTACAAAGTTATGAAAAAATCATCCCCTTCACAGGTCACCTACTGTGCATGTTGAAAGTCCAGAGTCTTCAGAAGCCACCTGCAAGCCATTCTCCAGAGGACTCACACGAGTCTCAGGAACATTTAAGACTACTTCTGTTGCTGCCTGGACAGCTCTGAATCTGCCTTTTCCCACATGTACACACTGTAAGAAAAAGACATCTGTCATACTTAGATTGTAAGTTATACTACAGATTCATTTCAGTTGGAAGGGATCCTTAAAGGCCATCTAAACCAACTCCTCTGCAATGAGCAGGGACACCTACAGCTAGATCAGGTGCTCAGAGCATCATCCAGCCTGATCTTGAGTACCTGCAAGGACAGGGCATCCACCACCTCTCTGGGCAACCTGTACCAGTGCCTCACCACCCTTACTGTAAAAAAACTGCATCTTTACATCCAGTCTAAATCTCCCTTTTAGTTTGAAACCATTTCCTCTAGTCCTACCACCACAGACCCTGCTAAAAGAGTCTGTCCCTTTCTTTCTTACAGCCCCTCTTTAGATACTGAAAGGCTGCTCTCAGGTCTCCCAGAGCATTCTCTTCTGCAGGCTGAACAGCTCCAGCTCTCAGACTGTCCTCATTGGGGAGATGTTCCAACTCTGCAATCATTTTTATGATCCTCCTCCTGACTCCAACAGGTCCATTTCTCTCCCATACTGAGGGCTCTAGTCCTATCCTATCCTAGAATGCTCTTCCTAAAATGTATTCCTGAACTTAAATGTAAGCTCATGGCTCCTTCTTTAAAACGTGCATTTAAAAAAATACTTTTCTCTCAGTTATTTGTCAATACATCACACAGGAATACATTAACCAATTCAGAAGAAAACAAACCAACATCACAGAACGTCCCAAGTTGGAAGAGACCCACAAGCATCATTGAGTCCAACTCCTTGCTCCAGACAAGGCCACCCAAAAAAACAATCAGCCCATATGTCTGAGAGTGTTGTCCAGATGCTTCTTGAGTTCTGGCAAGCTCTGTGCCTTAACCACTGCCCCATTGAGCCTGCTCCAGTGCCCAGCTACCCTCTAGTAAAGAACATTTTCCTGATACCCACTTGAACATCTCCTTTCGCAGCTTCATGCCGTTCCCTTGGGTCCTGTTGCTGTCACCAGAGAGCAGAGATCAGTGCTGCCCCTCCGCTCTCCTCACGAGGAAGCTCCCCTCCCATTCTCCGGGCTGAACAAACCAAGGGATTTCAAATACTCCTCATCCATTTTAAGACAACTAAAATGAAGTAGACTGCACCTGTTCCCCTCCAACTAAATGTTCTGCCAGAAAGCCACCATCAGCCAAACACCCTGAGTGCCACGCTTGTTTCCCAGGTCTGATAATAAGAGCCTGCAGGAAACTGAATACGTCCTTCAGCACTTGAACTCCTCTTGAGTATTTGTTTTCTAAAGTGAAGGGAGATTCTATGGGCCTATGTCTAACACTGCAATTCACAGTCATCTGCTGTTCAGAATAAAGCCAGATATTGAACCTGCCACCTTGTAGTTAAAGTACATTAATCCAGAAGAAGAGAAAAAGTTATAAGAAAAACTTTATTGCACTTTTTCAACATTAAGGAGTCACAGAATGTCTTGGGTTGGAAGGGACCTCAAAGCCCACCCATTCCCACCCCCTGCCGTGGGCTGGCTGCCCCCCACCAGCTCAGGCTGCCCAGGGCCCCTTCCAACCCAGCGCCTCCACGGATGAGGCACCACAGCTCTATGGGCAGCTGTGCCAGGGCCTCACCACCCTCTGAATAAAAAGTTTCCTCCTTACATCTGATCAAGATCTCCCCTTTTTTGATTTTAAAACGTATCGCTGTCTGCCCTTGCAAGACAAGGAAGTACTGGAAGGCCGTAATGAGGTCTTTCCAGAGCCTTTTTCTTCTCCAGAAGGAAGAAACCGAGCTCTTGTTTGGTTTTGTTTTCTCAGCTGGGTCTCAAAACCCTCCTGGGATGCACAGCAATCGCACAACCCTTCCCGACAACCGCCGCCCCCCTGGAGGCACGCAGCAGCGCGCTCACACACCTCCCGCCCAGCCCCGCGGCGCGCCGCCGTCCCAGCGCCTCAGCCCCCAGGCTACGACTACAACTCCCAGCGTGCACCGCGACAAGCGGCCTACAGCCCCCTGCCCCCATTGCGGCAGCCCGAGCAGCGCAGAGAGCCGTTGAAGCACCGGTGCCATCCGGAACTCCCCCCCTCTACCCCCGCTCCGCCGCCTACCCGGTTCCCCGAGCCGGACGGCCGAACGAGGCGAGCGCACCAGGGCAGGAAGAGCCGCCGCGCCGCTAAGCGCCCGGTAGACGCCGCCATCTTCGCCAGCGGATAGGCGGGGCTGAGGCGCGCTTCCGGCGGGCGCTGCGCGGGCGCAGAGCGGCGCTGTCGCCTCCTTTCTGTGAGATGGGAGGTGTGTGCGTGCTGTCGGCTTTGGGGCAGCCTCGGCGCGTTGCTCGTATTCCAGGAGATCAGTTATTAAATCGGCAGTGAACACCGTCCCCCTTCTCTCTCTGCCATTTTCTTGATAAAATTCCACCTCGCTGCGGGTTTCCCCCCTCAGAGCGCCCTGTCCCCGGGGCGGGGTCGGCCCTGAGTGGCGACGCCGAGCGCAGACGCCATGGCGTGTAGGGGGGCGGTCTGCAGCGGGGGGGCCATTGGAGGGTCCGGGCGGGCTGCCGGGGAGCCAGAAGTCCGTGTTCTTCACAGAAGCAATGCTTCATCATAGCTAAAATCAGTAGGATGCTCAAGCAAGCCGTGTTCAACGTCAGCTGCTCCAGAGCTGGTCAGCTGTAAACTGCAAAACAGGCCTAAGTCTCAGCCACTCTCCCCTCCTCGTGCTGCTCCACAGAACTGTACTATTCAGGAAAGTCAGTTTTCCACCTAGTAAACTATTATTGGCAGTTTCTGTAACACCAAGTTGGATGTTTTCTCTGTGCAGTGCTGTGTGTAGAGCTGATGTCTGCTGAGCTTCCTGTCGCCACGCAGCACTGAGTTAGGATAGGCTGTTGTGTTTCTTATCAGATAGAAGCAATCCAACTAGGAAAATCCAGGCTAATCATCTGAAATCTTGTTTTACAAAGTGTTCTGAACATAAGGAATGTGTCCGAGAGGCTGGACTACCAGGAGGTTTCATCCATGCCAGGAAATGCAGTTCCTGACACAGGGAGCGGCCCCGTGCAAGCCGTGCTGCAGGCAGAGCCTGGGCAGTAAAGCGGCCAAGTGCTGGGCACAGCCTGCGGGAAGGGTCCTTGGCAGGAGGCAGGGTTGGGCTGGGAAGGGCTCCAGCAGTGTGCTAGCACAGGCAATTCCATCTCAGAGCCACGCGTTCCACGTTTCTGGGCATGCTTTGGGTGTATGGGTGTAGATAAACATGCACAGACGTGCAGGAAGCAGTACTGTCAGTTTTCATTTCCTCTTTAAAATGTTTACTTTTTCTGCTGGATTTAAGGGCTTTTTCCTTAGCTTATCAAATTCTCCCTCAAAAGTACACTTTTTTTTTTTTTTTTGAACTATTTTCCTAACCCAGGATCTCCCCTCTGCCTCAGATTGAAGCACAGTACTTGTCACAACCTCTGCCTCAGTACTGACACAATAAAGCTTTTCTACTGCTGTTCTGTGCTGCTCCAGAAAGAAGGCCCTTCATGCCTGCCTTCTGTGCCTCATGTTTTCCTTTTTAATATATGCAGCCAGTGTCTGAAAGAGCTGAGTGCTAAGAGAGTGCTACAGCCCTCAGTCTCTCTGTCTCTTGCCCACAACTCTGTGAGTGTGGTGAATCTCAAAAGCGGTGAGAACTGAGGATCTCTCTGCTCAGTGTGAGCTATCTCCTACATCTACCAAGATCCTGTCCCTCAGAGTTAATTCACAAGAGCTGTCAGAAGTCGTGTTCCTTCCCCGATGAAATGTTAATTTTAATGTAGATTTCGGGTGACGGTATTACCACAAGTCACACACAGCAATGACAATTGCTAGTAGTTCCTGGGCTGTCTCAGAAGCTAATGATTGAGAAGGCTATTCACAGTTATTTATACTGCCAGACTCCAAATCATGGGGCAATACCAGAAAAGTCTCCATACATAATTTGTTGTTGTTGTTCTGGAATATTCGTGTGTGTAGGCAAATCCTTATTCCCTTAGCAGTTCACAGTGAAAATATACTGAATGCCCTAAAACCTCTGCACTGTCACTGCACGTGCCGTGTACTTAAGCAGAAGCTTTGATACTGCAGAGGGGATCCAGTTTCTGTCACAAGGACAGAAGTGCACAAGGACTGCATTGTAACAGTAAGACCAAAAGCACCATGTACTGCATACCTTCAAAAATAAAAGTGGAAACTGTCGCTAACACATTTAGTGCAATGCAAACCTAAACGCCGGGAAACCGGGTGTTTCAGAATTGGACAGGGAACCCTCGATTGCATTTCTAATAGTAGATCTCTGTGATTTCAGTTTTGCTGTTACTGTTATTTGGCTGCCCATACTGCTTTAGTACCCACATAACCTATGTCAGAAGCATTTTCAGCTGCAGTGTAGGCACATCCTTTCAACAGAGAATTTGCATTGGAGGCAAATTAGTTTCTGTGGAACGGAAAATCCATCTCTACGTGAAGCTAGCCATGCTTTTTTTTCTTTCTGTTTGGTTTCTCCCTTTTTAGTTTCTGCATATTCAAAAGATCCTTCCAGTTCCAGCATTCCTCGTTTCAGATGCATCTCTGTCAAGCTGTAAAATAAAAAAGCAAAGCATCAAACTGTGCATTTGAAAATTAAAATTAAGCTTCTCTTCTATTTTACAGTTAGATCTGCCTGATCTCATTATGCTGGGATTTATCTCAAAGACGTTTTACCAGACCTCTCTGAGCCATTAGCTATCCTAGAAATTTGAATCCTTGCTAGACAGAGAATTACAGCTTAAGATAAACTGATTATCCTCATATTATGTCTCCTACTTAACAAAACAGCAATGTCTCATATGGAAATGCAATCTAAAATTCAGCATTCAGCAAAGGTCATTAGGGAGATGCAGCTTCAAATCAAGAAATGTTGTTATTCAGCTAAAAATGCAATAAAAGAAAACCGATACTGGTGCTTTAACTGTATGATCTGAATATATAAATGCAATCCAAGCACCTCCACACCTCCAAGACAATACTTTTGAGATGGTTTTAACAATATCTTTTTACAATTAGGCTATTTTAAAATGGGCTATTATAACAAAGAGTGCTCACAATATCCGTATGGTTTAGGTAAACCTGCAGCTTCCAGATGGAGAAACCTTCCTTTATAGCTCTTACGCATCTAACTCAAGCAACAACGAAGCAGGAGGACCAGGATTAGCAGGGGAGGTTCTGAATAAACAACGTCCTTGTAATTTATCCTGCATTTATCTACGTGGTACATAAACAGTTCCATGCCAATTTCGGGATGCCGTGTAGCCTTATGAAGTGGGTAGATGACAGAGATGAGATTCTCAGAGTGACAGTCTGCTTCCTTCAAACTCAGACTACAGATTTCACCCTAAGAAAGAGCAGCTTTGCATTTTACACTAAGTAGCTCTTCTAGATCAGCATTCCTCATGAACAGTACAGCACTTTTGGTTTTTAAGCAGGCTGTGGTGTCCAAACTGGTAGGAATTGCACCAAAACCTGTCATAAAACATGGTCTGAATTAAACAATTCCAGTTAATTTCCTGGGGGAGTGAGGTTTCTGTGCTCATTACTGTGCAGCAGCGACCAAACTGGGCACAGAGTACTGAAAGATAACGCCGTTCCTATGCTTCATGAAAATGAGCGGCCGGGAAACTGCAGCCAAGGAAGAAGCTGTGGTATCAACTCACATTGCTTTAGAACCCACACTGGGGAGAGATTGTGTTACAGACACCCTGTTAAAAAAAGAAAAAGAAAGAAAAAAGATCCAGCCCGTATATCTGACTGGTTGCTCACAGAGTAATATCTCCACCTCATGAAAATACGCCACGGAGCAGCAGTGAAAGTGATATAAATCGGAAATCTGCATGTTCCTACCTGATTCATGTAATAACCATGTGGCAACACAGAGTCTGAACACCACGCTTTGAAACCAGCACTGTTTTACTTCTGGACTAGAATGACAGTCTTGATATGAGTAAAGTATGGTCATATCAAAGGGATTTTCTTTCAGCTGTATAGATAAAATACTTCTTCCAAATAAAGAAGTTCCTGTCAGCAGGATGCACTGTCACGATCAGGTTACTATGGAGGTAGTCTGGAAGCACTGTCCTGACTTGCAGATTGATTCAACTTCAGTCAGCAGGCAATGGCAGCTCAGCATCAGAACAGCACTGCTTAGGAGAAAGACCTTCAAAACTGCTGAAACCAGCACACAGTAAAAGCATTAACGATTGAAATTGCCTGCAGCTAAACTACTGGTTAGTGCTGGGTTTGCTTTTGTGGAGTCATCGTGTTCACTGCTTATTTACAATTCACTATGTTCTTAAAGCAATGATATAGTATTGCACTTAATGAACATGCCGAAATGCCGCTGCCAGGGATTGCATTTAGCTTAGCCAAGCAAGAATTCAAACAAGCCTAAAAACTTGGCTAAAAAAATGATACTTTTTTGGAGAGGAAGTTGGTTTCTTGTGTATGAAAAAAGCTATGCTGAGTATATCAATCAAGCTCTATGTATGCTTTTCATGTCAGCTGCTCACTGGCATCGAGCTGATTATTTTTATCATTACTACGTATAGGTTATCCTCCAGCTAATGAAATTGCAAGTAACTTTTCAGTCCCATGGCTTCTGGGCAATAAGTGCAAGAGCCTGCAGGCCATTGACATCAGTCCTTTGCACTCTTGAGCTGTAAGGAAATCTGTGCAAATTCAACATGAAAACCATTGGCTGAATTTACAACATTTCATTTGCTCATTAAGAGAGCAACTCCTTTGAAGCTGGTGATTAAAAACTGTCTTCAGGGAATATTATAGTATTTCGTCTGACTGAAGTTCTTTTTCTCTTAATAGTATTTGTGCTCTGAAATAAGAAAGGAGGACCTGTCACCTAGTGCTAAGCAACTCACTACCTGAGTTCTGAAGACATTTATCAGGAAGATAAATGGGAGGAGTTTGGATAGTTAATAACAAAATACTCTTTCCGAGACCAGTATGCCAAATTCAGCCTGATACAGCAACTTAATAGGAAATTACTGTGGGTAAGTTCATCTGATTTAGCAAAACAGATAGGTTTCTTCTTAGCTTTTAGCAGGCTTACTACAGAACAAGGATTTTAGAAAACAGTTCTTTTTTTGGTTTTTTTTTTTTTTTTTTGCTTCTGTTGGCATTCTATTAAAGTGTTCCTTCTGCACCTTCCCTTGGCTACAGCCACATTCAGGTGCTTTGTTTTACATCATTATTCTAATTTGATGATGGATAACTTCCCCAAACTCCAACATTTATTTCAACCTTTTGCCAATCTCAAGGAAGAGTCACTTTAAAGAAAGTAATCAAAAGGGCACACAGATTGCTAGAATAATCCAGCAGATGTTCCTTCTATGTTCAGACATCGTGCAGGTAACAAAGTTGTGAGCATCTGTTCTTAAGGATCTGTGTAAGGAAACCTTTAGCAAAAATGTTATTGATGCTACTCTTGCAGCTTATGATATAGTACTTAAACTTTCAATCTTTGATCTCTGTAATCTCAGTAATGTTTAAGAAAGTGTTAGCAAATGTAAACTTCAGACTGTATAGTTTAACATAGCTAGCAATACATCATGAATACAGACCTACCCATAGTAGCAACCGATTCAAGGCAATTTTTATTTAGCTCTACAGTTCCCCATTGTGACTGAACTGGGAAAGCAATGTATATAGGTATTCAGCTTTATAGCTCTATCCAACCTCTTAGCTAGTTTAAACCCTGCACTGATTTCCATAGTGTTGTAGATTCTCTGAGGTCCATGATGCCACTATGGGCTAGCTGAATTTCATATCTTTATTGATGATCTGTATGAGGGATTTGAGTGCACCCTCGGTAAATTGGCAGATCACACCATGTTGGAAGGAAGTGTTGATCTGCCTGAGGGTAGGAAAACCCTACAGAGAGATCTGGGCAGGCTGGATCACTGGGCTGAGGCCAATGGGATGAAGTTCAGCAAGACCAAGTGCCAGCTCCTGCACTTTAGTGACAACAACCTCATTGATTGCTACAGGCTTGGGCAGAGTGGATGGAAGACTGTGCAGGGGAAAAGGATCTAAGGGTGTTGGTTGACGCTTAGCTGAACACAAGTCAGCAATGTCCCAGGTAGTCAAGAAGACCAATGGCTTGTGTCAGAAATAGTGTTGCCAGCAGGACAGGGAGTATTTGTACTCAACTCTGGTGAGACCACATCTTGAGTATTGTGTTCAGTTCAGCCCTCTACAACTACCTGAAAGGTTGTGGCAAGGTGAGGGTCAGCCTCTTCTCTCAGGTAGCCGTGATAGGGTGAGAGGGAATGGCTTTAAGTTGTGCCAGGGGAGGTTCAGGTTGGAAGTTAGGGAAAACATCTCAGAAGTAGTGGTCAGACACTGGAATGGGCTGCGCAGGGAGGCGGTGGAGTCGCTGTCCCTGGAGGTGTTCAAGAAACATGTAAGATGTGGTACTGAGGAACGTGGTTTAGTTGGCAATTTTGGTGGTAGGTGGACAGTTGGATTAGATGATCTTAGAGGCCTTTTCCAACCTTAACGATACTGTGAATTGGAGTTCTCATTCATCCCTTTGCACTGGACTAACCAGCTCTTTCAAACTAGTTCTCCACACTCTCTTAATATCCAGTAAGACAGAAACAGACAGCTCCAAAATGTGGTTATCCATTGTACTCTGGAGACCTCTGTTAGGATGGTTACTCAGAAATATCTGCTGGTGGCACTTATCTCTGAACTAATGAATAGTTCAACAGGTAAAGATACCCAACTTCAAGGCAGATGCAAATCTTATCCTGACCTTCAGGCTAGTAGCACATTCCAGACTTCACTTATCTGAAGATCAGATCCATACATTTTATTGTTATTAGAAGGTATTATACAGACTGTAAATGTATTTACTTAAGGGCACAACAGGCTGAACTTCAATTTGTAAGGATCTCCAGCAATGTGCAATAACCTGGAAATTCAGTAGTTTCTTTACTTAAAGTTCTTGTCATTAATTAAATATAAATTAGAACAATTGAGTATTCTCTGTGTTATTTATCTTTACATTAAGTTTATGTTTCGATGCTTGCACATATTTAGCATTCAAGATGATATAACAGTGGTATTTTTTGCTTTGTTTGTGTGAAACAATTAACCACACCGTAGAAACTATCAAGAGAAAAGCTAAGAGTGTTGACAGATGTCTGGAAAAGAAGAAATTGAGATTTTTATCACTTGAAAAGCCAGCAGAAGGAGCTTGAGAATGTGGGATAAGATTGGTTGGATATTTCTCACATAATCAAACAGCTAACTCATTGAAGTTGGTATTTCTAAATTTCAGTTAAACAATCGAATCGCACTGAGTTTACTGGTGCATATCTCCTAAGGTCGTTTTGTAGATTTATTTCAGATTCACTGGCCTTTTTTTGTAGCTCTCTGAAAAAAGAAAAATTGGAGCTTCTATAACCCACCATGCTCCCATGTCCCAGATAGATGCCTTTCTCAAGCCCTATTACAGCCCAGAGTGCCAGGCCAACCACTTTCTGTGGGAGATGGCTGCTTTTGCTGGTTATTTTCTTCCCTACCATTTTTCCATGTTTTTCAGCTAACTCCCAGATGTTTGGCAGCCATTGCAGAGCAGGAACAGCAAGCAGGCTGCCAAACATCTACGTGTCCCAGACACTGTATGCAAAGGTTTGCTGCGTATTTTATGCGCACTACGATTGTACAAAATACATTCCATCTTCTCAGAATCCATGCAACCTGAGCCTCATATTCTCATAGAATTGTCAGGTCTGCGATGCAAGAATTTCAGTGCCTACACATTACTGAGTTGAGCTGTAGACATGCAATAAGCCTGAAATACCCAGGACACATGCAAATAGACATACATGTCTAAAGATCCAGCATACCTTAAGCACATTTGCTTCTTTCTACCTCTGGAACTTGAGATAGTGATTGGGAGGTAGGGAGAGTACCTGTGTATCCCTGGAACATACATTTCTTTCTTGGAAAATCCCAATTAACTAAGCATACAAGGAAGAACTGGGTTAATAGAAGAGGCTTAAGAGATCTACCTAAGAAGCATTTTCAAACACGACATGGTCTTTATGGCAGATGAGTTGCAGTACGAAAACAAAGAGGCTTGGAGTAGGAATCCAAGTGACGACTACTAAGTAGTTCAACAGAACAAGTGGATGGGACTGGCAGTTATTCTCTAGCTGGTTTCAGTCACTGATTGCATTGATTCTATTCCATCAAAATTCCATGAGAATAGTAGTTGCGTTATTTTAAGCATTAGTGATAATCTCGTGTGTTTCTGACTATGGCTATCAGTCATCCTGCTGGTCTGTTAATGGAGGCAGATCTTTTTTCTATATTATATAACATTCATTTTATTCTGAAACATTTGTCCACAGTCAGATATAAAAATAAAACCAGAAAGCCTAAGAACTTGATGCCAGATGCACAGAGCACAAATCTCACTGCTATTCCTTTTAACTTCCCCACTTTTCTTTTTCCAAACTATAGAAAGTATAAAACCATAGAAGTGTTTTCTAGTCTTGGATTTATAGCAGCAAAATTATTTACATCTCTTCTTTTTAAATTACACGTTAAGCATCAGGATTAGTTTTTAGTATAATGGTAGATATAACATGACTTAAAAGTATTTATTGAGAAACTCTGAACTCCCCAGAGCTTCTTGAAACTATTCTTTTTTATTCTTTTTCAAGGTTTGCAGCAGACTCTGGATGAATTAAAGGAGTATGTGGCATTTACATGCAATTTTTATTTCATCCATATAAGGTCCTCATAAATTTCTCAGCAATATATGCATCAGCTCTCTCTTCCTACCCCAAATCATGCATACTTGAATACGGAAAACCCATCCACCCAGTTTGCAATAAAGCACGAGGATCTATGTGCATAGTTAAGATTCACTATCTGGTCTTTACAGGCAGAGATTTTAAAGGCATGAATCAAAGTTCAGCAGTCAATGAGACACTGATGTAATTCAAAGTACCCACATTTAAACAGACAGATTGCATAGGATAGTGGCTGATACTTACAAACCAAGCTGTATTCCCAGTTCCCAAATTACTGATTCACTTTCTACTATACCCCAGTGTAATGTAAATTTCATTTTTTTCCCCCCATTTGTGCTATGTTAGAATACTTCAGCCTTGGTTAGTGTCACATCTTTATTGGGCTTCTGCTGTTATATTTTCAGTGCCTGAAACTCGTACTGATTTCTTCCATTACCAACTTTTACAGATTTCAAATACAGAGAATAAAATTCTGCCCACAAAGTCTATCCTTTTCTATCAGAGAGGCTGCTGATTTTTATCCAATACATCCTACTTCAGGCTCCTAATTACTCCGTGTTAGACCATATGGACTAGCAAGGCATTTTAGTCTAGTGAAAGAGTTGGGTCTGGGTTTATTTCACCTGCCTTTGAAACATAAATGAAACATCAGAGCTTTGTGTAGCCAGTAACATCCTTCGATATTCATTGAAGAGAGAAGAAATTTTTTATTTCACTCATTAACAATTCCCATTTATACAAAATGGAAGATGCAGTCCTAGAGGAAATGCCATTATGATTCTGTCACTATGTTGTGAAGTCCCAGAGATCTGCATTTTTCAGACAGAAGAAATCACTATTCTGTAAAAGGCAAAGGACCATTGACATAGCTTGGACCTTAACCACAGCTTATACTTGAGGCTGAGATGTTTTTTTTCTTTAAGGACTAAGTGGAAGGCACATTCTGTGTTGCCCTTCATGCAGGTGTTTTAGCAAACGTGTTTTTTACCCCAAAAACGACCACTGTTTAAGATATAGGAAATATCAACAAAAACTATAGCGAATCATGTATAGGACTGTGATTGATTTCTTAGTGTGAACTAGCAGCCCATTATCCTCGTCTTAGTTTCAGCTGGGATGGAATTGTTTTCTTCAGAGTGTCTGGTATGGCGTTTTGGTTCTAGGAGAAAAACAATGTTGATAACACACCAACGTTCTTGGGGAACAGGGAAGTGAACATCTCACACTCTCATCGCACTGAGCTAAATGTACCTCACATCCTAGGATAAGCGTGTGCTCTTGTGAGGTCCCATCTGTGAGATCTGTACCCAGGGCTGAACCTCCTGGCACCAGAAAGGTGCAGAGCTGTTGGAGGAGTTTCAGAGGAGGTCTATGAAGATAATCAGAGGACTAGAGCACTTCTACGAAGAAAGGCTAAGGGAGATGGGCCTGTTTAGCTTGGAAAAGAGAAGGCTCTGGGGAGACTTCAGTGTTGCCTTCCAGTACTTGAGGAGAGCTTATAAGCAGGAGAGAGACTGACTTTCTATATGGGCAAATAGTGACAGGACAAGAGGTAATGGCTTTAAAGTAAAAGAAGGGAGATTTAGGTTGGATGTTAGGAGGAAACTGTCTGTTGAAAGTCAGGCTGTCCAGGGAAGCTGTGGGTGCCCCCTCCCTGGAGGTGTTCAAGGCCAGGGTGGATGGGGCCCTGGGCAGCCTGACCCAGTGAGTGGCAACCCTGCCCACAGCAGTTTACTCAGAGGCTCCGTAGTCTATACTGGATAAGCTGTTTTTCAGAATGGAAGGTACTGTTTTAAAAAATAATCAGCTGCACAGAAAGATGATGAAGTGTTACTAACAAGCCCCTCAGAAAAGTGTCTGGGGTAGTATTTCACCATAAACCCAACAAGCCACTGCTGTTATGACACCACATACTGCTGCACCTGGCACAATGGGATATGTAAACAGGTATAATAGAAGACACACAAAGCAAATCCTGTTCTAATCAGCACTGATAAGAAATGGAAGGCTTTTTTGGATCTTTTTATTTAATTATATCTGGATATGCAACTCCATCGTCCTCTCTACTAAATTGGAATGAAAATGAAGGAAAAAATGTACCACTGTCTTCAAGTTTTCTTAAATTGTTAGTTTTTGGGGTTTTTTTTTCTTGCTAAGTCAGTATTGTTTTATCTAGTGTTAGTGTATCCCTGGTAGAAGTGAAACATATATGAAGCTGTGTTTTGAAAATAGTTGTTTAGCTTAAATCACATAAGCAGTAGGGATAAAAGAACCCTTTGATTTGTAACTACTCATTTTGTTTAAATGACAGGAATGGCAGAGATAAGACAACCCTTTGTTTATCTTTTTCTGTGCTGGAGAACGTATCTTACTATTGCTCTGTAATCATTTTGTCCAGGTCAATTTATGCTTTCTAATCTCCTCGTGATGCAGGTGCACTGACATCAGGATCTCGTTTCCTTTCAGCTAGCCTTGAAAGCAAGATCACAGTCTGACTTCTTTATTTCATCACCGAATAAACATATTCCTACTTTTGTAGAGGTCTTGGTGCAACTAGGGGAAGTAGCACTTGAAATTTCCAGTACTTCTATGATTAAACAAATAGTGGAGTTAAACATCAGTAAGAGAACACTAGTCACTCACTACTTTTCCACAAAGAAGTAAATCAATTGTTATTCATCTACCTCCAAATCCATAACATTGTGGTTTCTATCAGCTTCCATCTCAGAAGGTAGAAAGCTTCCTATTTAGAAGTAGGTTTTGTTTCCATTTTACACACAGTTTTATCCTCTGCTTATGTTGTTTAGGTACTTTTAATACCAATTTTTATCATTCATTAATTATCACAATTATTTTATAATCTGACACCAAAAGAATTTTCATTGAAAGAAGCCTACCACTGTGCAATACAGTGCTGTATTCCTGAGTCAATTATAAAGTTTTTGAAGAAAAAACTATACTAGAATATTTAAAGAAGCACAATTCATCTCACAAGTTATAAATAAAATACATAATCATTACATCCCATTTAAAAAAAAATAGAAAAATAGAATGACACTAATTACCTTGAAAAGATATTGAAGTTACCTTCGTGGAGTTACTTTGCCCTTAAACCACCATCAACATTTATTTATGCATTTTAAGTAACAACTGTGCACTTCTGTTCTTGTTTTGTAGATACTAAATGACTCAGTTCAGATTCATCTGTTTTCCAGTGATATCTATGGTTGCTTTCTTTCACTTATTCATTGAACCAGCTGTGTTGACTGATGTCTGAGAAATGAAGTTCACTCCCAGAATAATTCCATTGTCATCAATTTAGTTGCAGCAAGAACTAGTTTGACCCACGGAGCTCAGTATATTCTAGAAGGTCATGCAGCCTGTCAGTAGCTCAGACAGGATTTAAATAGAGGATCCTCCCAAATCTCAACTCAAATGAGCCTCTTTTGACATCATCATCATGTCTACACATAAAGAGTGACATTTTGTCAAATGCCACTCTGAGCATTGCTCAGCTGTTGGCACACCAAAAAGTGACCTTCCTGGCTCTTGTTGCATGCCCTCATTCTTCATTTGCATTTATTTATAACCCTCTCCTCTGTTCAGTGCCAGCTGTTAAAGCCAAAGCGGATTTCCTTTCCCTCTCCCTCCTGGGAGCTGTGGATGAAGGAGAGGTTTCAGCCTCATTTCAGTAGGGAGGTCAGCCTGGAAGCCCAGCAGCTTCCATCGGTGCCACAACAGCCTCTTAGCAGCTGAAAGCAGTTCCTGCAGCACACAGTATGCCTGTGTGGTGTTACTGACAATTATAATGCTCCAGTTACATGAAAGAGCTTGCTGAATGTAATGGCTTGGATTACAGAATGTCTTGAAGTCTTTTCTAGCCCTGTATATCTGTGATGTACGTACAATAATGCTGCAAAACAGTTTGCACAGGCAAGAAAAAGAATGGTCCTTCACTGAATATTTACAAGAAATCTCAAGGAAGCTTTGACTTATCTCACTGTTATACACTTTTTTTTTCCCCCTAATTCATGCCTATTTCCCCTACGGTAACTACTGAATTTAAAAAGTCATTGCTTTTTTTTCTTGTTTTTCCTTTCACTATATAGTTTTCATTGCAATATAAAAACTAGCTTAATTGAAATTACACAGAAGTTCACAACATTAGATGATTGTAACCAGGTCAGACTTACCAGCCAATTTCAACAATATGGGAAACAAGGACAGAAATCTGAAGGGCTTTTGATGGATTACGGAATCTTAGAGCGCTCCTTTGCTTCTTAGTAAAAGTGGACAACTCAGCTATCTTCCAATTCTTACTGGGATTTCTTCATATCAGTCTTTTTCCCTGTGGTCTGGCTTTCAAAGAAAGCAATCATCAAAAATCTGTGTTTGCAGAACATTTGTTCTGGTGAGTCAAATGACCAAAGCCTTGGAACACGCAATAGAGAACCCCAAAAGTAAGCCTAATACAGTCACAACTATTTAAATTCCTATTATTTTCTTCAACGTCAGTAGCTAGACAGTGGACTGAGACTCAAATTATTCTCTGAGTATGAAAAATGCAGGTAGAAAACAGCAGTGTGTGTTATGCTTAGGGGCCAATTGCCAGTGGGCTCATGCTGCCAGCCAATTGGCACATGTGACCAACTGGATTAGCCACAGCTCATGCTCTCTCTCGCCCAAGGAGATGGTGAGGAAGGCATGGAGAGGTGTGGGCTCCTATTATTGCACTGGCAGGGTGAATGTACAGAGCAGTGAATAAAACTGAACAGAAAATGCAGCTTCCCTAGCTTCATTCTTTCTGAAATAGCCTACTTATATAGAATTCTATGGTTTGATGTGACATTGTCTTTCTGTAAGTGCTCTAAAAGCATACAAGTAAAAAGTAGCCCCAATTCTTCCACGACCATCATTGGTTTTATTCTACATTGCTGTCAGAGGTACTAAACTGGCTCTAAGCTCAAAAAAAGGAGAGACGTTGTATTGAAGTTGTTCCCCTTGTAGGCTCCTAGAATGGATATGTCACTATTGAGTAGGAAATAAACATCTGTGAACCTCCAACACAGACTGTAAGACTTCAAGTCTATACACAAGTCTGTAAGACTTCAAAGGTGTTATGTTCAAATATGAGAAAGAAGAGATAGTTGTAGTGCTCCACAGCTTTATAGATAGCTCCTATAAATCATGAAGAATAAACAGCTGAATTGACCTGTCTCACTCCCAAGATCAGCTCATTCTCTTGGTCCTCTTTGGAAGTCATCATGAGAGCAATCTATTTTGGACACTGCTGGTGAAAATTCAGCCCTACGCACTCTTCAGGCATCTTCCTTGGTCGGTCTAAATATTCCTTCTGCAGTCTGTGTATTTCTTCTGCAGATGTACGCAGTCTGGAATGCCCCCACCAGCATATTTTCACCATGGAGCCTTTCAGAGTATATGCTTCCACAGCCCCATACTGCGCCTCCTTCCTTTCCTACATATCTCCATTCTGTCCCTCCCCAAGCACTCTGTAGCACTTCCAGTGCACCTACCCCCTCATTTTGCAGTCTGGCCAGGACAAACTTGGCAGGATATATTTTTCTCCCACATCACAGAAGACTCTCTATGGGCCAAAGAGTACTGCCAAAGAGTTACACTCACAGCCACGAAGGTAGCCAGACCATCTTAAGGACCCATGCCCCTCACTCCTCTGCTGATGAGGGTGTGGGATGACAAATATCTTTATTTACCACTTGTAAATAGAAGCACAGAACTAAGGCCAGATATTTGTTAGGGCCGCACATCAAAAACAAACAAACAAACAAAAAACAAACCAAACAAATAAATAAACAAAATCCCTGCAAAGACGTAAGTGACATGAGAATAAGGTTCATTAAATGTACAGATTGATCTGATCATATCAGAAATCCATCTAAAGGGTATAGTTAAGATCTTAGCAATTACTGACATTCACATTCAAGCCATGGTACTATATGTAAAAAATATTCCCTGACGTAAAAGATTGATACAAGCTCAATCCATTACAGCATGAGTCTAAAATGAATGCCAGAAGGGCACCTTCCAGTAATGCATTTAGACACTAAAAACAGTTTGTTGTCATCTTGCCTACAGTGAAAGCAGTACAGTGATCTAGGATTTCTAATTCATAATTTAAAGTCAAGTCACTCATAACAATGTAACCACGCAAGGAGCTAATCTATATATTCTTAATGTTTCTTTTTTTTTCCTCCCCTTTTCATGCCAAATGTACTTCTTTCTATTCATTAAACCTGTTAATATATCCTACTCTAGTTACAAATTCAGTCACAAAAGGGCCAGGATTGTTCTTTATGCTTAGTGCCACTAAAAAACGAATGCAAATCTGACCAGGCCTTTTAGACCCTGTAATTGAATTTCCTAAATGAATTTTAATCACAGTTATTTCACAAAATGTTATGCAATGTTTCAATTCATTACAGGTACTAACCATAACAGAATCATCTCCGAGTGCTGCGTTTTTGCAATGAAGTTGCCAAGCTTCACTGATTTTGGAAACAAATGCAACAGTTTTAATTTCCTCTAAGATACAAGGTTAAATTTTAAATCAGGTATTATCAAGGGCAAGATGCGTTCCAGTAAAATGGGGCAATATAAATTTATGTTTTATAGAGTTTGAGTACAAATCAAAACATCTACAAGGCCTGCTTATCTTTAGACATGCTGATAGGAAACAAAGCGTTCAGGAAAAACCAGGTGAGAAGAGTCAGGAGGAATGAACTGGGATTTTCCCACTAGTAAAGGCAGCAAATCTGCTTGACCAGAGGTAACAAATACACAATGGTCTTCCTCATTCTGAACAAGATAACGTGGCAGTATTAGCCTTCCTTCCCTTACAGAGGTTAAGGGAATGACAGATTAAGACAAGATAAGTAAGGGAATGTTAGATTAAGACAAGATAAGTAAGGCTTGTGTTTCTTTTCCCCCAAGATCTTTAGACCCTCACCGCTGATCCTGTGTGAGATTTTCCTACAGTCTCACCATCGATTCCTGAGCTTCCAGATAAGGTGCACTTAAACATGTCTGAACTCCAGGTAGCCTCTGAATCCATATTGCCACTACATACAGTCTCTTGTATCATACATACATAGCTCTGTTCTCTACCTTCGATTGTATTACATCCTTAAGAAAGTATGGAAAGGTTTCTGAAGTACCTGTTTTACTTCTCTGAGCTCCTCATTTCTCTGGACTGGTTCCTCAAAACCTCACACTTCCCACTGGAGCCAGGTGTGAGCTGTTCACAGAGGCGGACAGGTGTGAGGCAGTGGTCGTCATCAACCGTATGAAGAAACTGTGTCAGGAGAGGAAGGAACAAGGGCAACGCACAGGCCTGAGAGCTGTTCTTTGAGATGGAGGTCTATGTGGCTGTGCTCCAGCAGTACTGGGTTCAGGGAGCCCTGGTTCTCTCTGATAATGGTTGGCACTACTCCTGAGATACAAGGTTAAGTTGCAAAATCAAGTATTGTCTAAGGCCAGAGGTGTTCCAGTAAATAGGGCATGGACCTTGAATTCAGCTGCACTATCACTAGGAATTATCAAATCACTACGAAGGTTTAACAACGTGCATTTTGGCTCGTGCCAACAAACACTCTCCCAGTCACAGCTGAAGCATTAGTGGGATGAGGGAACACAGAGCAGCAAATGAAGCCACCTGCTCTTCTGGGCTAGGATAAGTTATTTATGAAAATACATACGCTGTACAATTTGGCTTCAAGGCTGAAGAATGCTCCTGGACCATTACTAGTACAGATGCAACCTAAATGTCTCTATTATAGTCCCAGTTATTGTCTTCCTCCAGTTATAGTCTGGCAGCCCTGCCTGTGCCAGAGGGGTTGGTGTGTGACGATCCTTGAGGTACCTTCCAACCCAAGCCATTCTATGATTTCGTGCTATCCTCTAAGTGTAAGTAGAGATACTAGCTTGTCATTAGCGAGTATTTCATTATTTCATTTAACATTTAGAAGCATGGTGGGTTTTTTGTTTTGTTTGTTTGTTTTGTTTTGTTTGTTTGTTTGTTTTTAGTGGTTCTTTAAATTCCTTCTCTGCAGTTTTCCACATGGTCAATTTCTATACCATGCAAGAAGTTTGGACATTCACAGTCACTTCATTAAGTATTGTATATTGATTCTGCATCAATTTTGTGACGGTGGCAACTTAAAGCTGCCATTTAAGCTATAATGGGCTCTTTTGCCAGGTCTGTATCCACTGATCATTCTTGAGCCATTTTTCTTTCTAGTTCCCAGACCATCCTTCAGCCATCAGGCTTCTGACATGTGGAGTAACTCTGAATGATTTTCTAAAACAATAACACATCTTGGAGCTCAGTGAGAATGTTAGCTTAACTATTTTTTCAAGGGCTATGCCTAGATTGGAGAAAGATTTTATGGTTAGGTATGTTTTAATTAAACGTTACTGTGAAGCACTCATTGCCTTTATGTATATGCATTAGCTGGCAGTGCAACCCTCTCTCACAGGATAACTTATCATCCAACATGTTTTGAAACTGCTTGCCTCTGCCTGCACCATGCCAAATATCTTTTCTTCTTTGACTTCTCTTCAAAACAACATGGATACCATAAGAATGCTTTCCTCCCCACATTACAATTAGAAGGGCCAGGTTAAATCTTTCCATTTTGTCCCAGCATGGGACAGTTTTACCAGAGAGACTTTTACTAACCTAGCAGACCTCCTTTTGGTGCAACATTTATATGTCAGTAAAAAATTTAGTAGAGTGTCCAGATAGAGAGTGGTGAAAAATGTCTTTGCTGAGATAGTTTATTTCACTGAGAGATCCAGCTCAGACTGTTTCAGTGAGTGTGCTTTCCAGTGCTATAAACTGCACTTGCGCTGTCAGAGAAAACATTGCCTAGTATATAGTGAGCCTAAATCCAATGGGGTTTGATGATATTGATATTCTAACGTTAGCAAGAAATGACAGGACATTTTTAATTTTATTATCTTGGAGGATTTTCACAATCAAGATAAGACAGCTCAGGTACAAAGCTATAAAAATGTTTCATTATAAGAATTTTGTCCTTCTTTACATTGTGCTTCAGTTACTGTCCAAGGCAGTAGGTACCTTCCTCTGACACAGCTTATGTCAACTAACCAAATTACACTTTGTGAATAAGATATTAATTCTACGCTTCTGAGTTCTGAACAAAATATTGATAAATTTCTGCTGCATTGAAAGTGAAACCCTTCACCAATAGAAGATTTATAGTCAAGTTAGTTGAGCTGTCTTGCTTGTGATTAATTCACGCTTTATCTCCAAGGGAAATACGCCACCGTGGATACAATTCATGAAATACCAACTGCATAATTCTAATTAAGATATAGGTTGTTGTATTAAGCAGTTTAAGCTATTTTTAGGTATATCTCCTTCCAAATGGTTAATGAAATGATATACCATAAAAACTTCCTCAATAAAACAGGATACTATTTCAGCTGTTAAATTTCACTGTGAGAAAATAAAATGCACCAACCAAAGAATAATCTGTTTGATTGATATTCCTCAGTATTTGTGCCTCTCCGCAGTACAAAGCAGCTTCCACATCTTTTTCATTTCCATTTACAGTGGACATATATAGGGCCAGTCTGAACAATAAAATTACCTGAAATGCGTGCCACTGAAGAAAATAAAATTATTGCAGGCTAGATGTCAAGAAAAACTCCTACCTCATTCACACATGGCTGCAACCTCCCCATCTGTTAGTTACTTCTGGCCCCCAACTTCTGCAAAATCTGAACATCAGTCCTCTAAGCACATTAGCATGTCTGTGGTACTTTACAAGTCAGACAGATCTCTGCTCTGGGTTTGCACAACTTGCTGAGCACAGATGTCCCATGGGGGCTTTTCCTTGATTTAAGTGCATTTGTGCACATAAGACATTGGAAGATCAAAACATACCAAAGCAGCAGGACCAGACTGAGATCTTAGTTGGCTCGTGGGAATAGTGAAACAGGAAATTAATTTAAAATTCTGGTTCTGCTGCGGAACACCTCTCAACTTGAATTTTCTCATGTTGTGCAGGACTGGTGTGGCAGAGTAGGTAACACACATTAGATAGGCTGTGCCAGAATGTACTTGAACAACTGAATACTTCTTCATTAGAGAAAGAGACATTTCCCTTTCAAATTAAACACTGTGAACACTGTGTGTTGTACAGATACCAGTTGTCTTTACTTACAGCCTCCAAATGCTGACATCTGCATTTGCAGTATAGACAAAACACAATAAAGCACAGCCTCCTCCAGTATGGCTTATGTAGCACTGGTGACATACAGACAACTTCCAAATGACACGTGCATGCAGCTCTGCCTACAGGGAGACATTCAGCTGACCTTCAGGATAAGTATCCCACATCCGTTACTGTTGGCAAGCAGATACTACCGGTCTGGAGGCACTTGCCTGCTGGATTGCACAAATTGCTATGCATAGGCGTTAATTATTCCTAAACTAACAGGCACTGATTGTAGCTATGAAGAGCAGCTTTATCATCTAACTCATGTAGTCAGCCTTGGATTCTATAAAGTAAGAGTAGAAATAACTTCAATCCATGTAGATTTATGTTGAATGAAGTGTGAGTACAAATCAAAACATCTACAAGGCCTGCTTATCTTTAGACATACTGATAGGAGATGAAATGATCAGGAAAAGTCAGGTGAGAAGAGTCAGGAGGAATGAACTGGGATTTTCCTACTAGTAAATCAGCTGCAAATCTGCTTGACCAGAGGTAACAAATACACACTGGTTTTTCTCATTCTGAACAAAATAATGTGGCAGTATTAGCCTTCTTTACCTTACAAAGGTTAAGGGAATTACAGATTAATAACAAGAAAAGGCTTGCATTTCCATAGAATCATTGAATGGTTTGGGTTGGAAGGGACCTTTAAGATCATCTAGTTCCAACCCCCTGCTACAGGCAGGTATACCTCCCTTTAGACCAGGTTGCTCATAGCCCCATCCAACCTGGCCTTGAATGCTTCCAGGGAGGGGGTATTCACAGCCCCTCTGAGCAACCTGCTCCAGCGTCTCACCACCCTCACAGTAAAGAATTACTTCCTAATATTTAGTCCAAATCTACCCTCTTCCAGTTTAAAGCCATTTCCCCTCGTCCTGTCACTACCAGCCCTTATAAATAGTCTCTCCCCAGCTTTTCTGTAGACTGTCTTTGGGTACTGGAAGGCCATTTAGCCTTTCCCTCAGTCCCCTCGGCGCCTTCTCTTCTCTAGGATGAAAAGCCCCAACTCTTTCAGCCTATCCTTGTAGGGGAGGTGCTCCAGCCCTCTGATCATTTTTGTGGCCCTCCTCTGGACCTGCTCCAACAACTCCACGTCCTTCTTGTGTTGGGGGCCCCAGAACTGGATGCAGTACTGCAGGTGGTATCTCCTTAGAGCACAGCAGAGCGGCAGAACTGCTTCCCTCAACATGCTGGTCACCCTTCTCTTGTTGCAACCCAGGATACGGTTGGCCTTCTGGGTTGCAAGCACACATTGCTGGTTCACGTTGAGTCTTTCATCAACTGACACTCCCAAATCCTACTCCTCAGGGCTCTCAAGCCATTCTCTACCTAGTCTGTATCTGTGCTTCCCCAAGGTCTTTAGACCTTCACCTGTGATCCTATGTGAGATTTCCCGACAATCTCATCGATTTCTGAGCTTCCAGATAAGGTGCATATAAACGTGCCTGAACTCCAGATAGCCTCTGAATCCATATTGCTGCTACATGCAGTATCATACACGCATAGCTTTGCTCTCTACCTTCCATCGTATTACATCCTTAAGGAGGTATGGAAAGAATTTAAAAGTACCTATTCTACTTCTCTGAGCTCCTCATTTCTCTGGACTGGTTCCTCAGAACCCCTCGCTTCCTACCAGGTGAGGACTTCTCACAGGGGCTTGGCAGTGGACTTAACTCACTGTGTGAAGAGTTTTAACTTCCTAGTGGCAAAGGAAAGAGCGAGGATAATGCAGGGGCGTGAGGGCTGTTCGGTGCGAGGGGGGCCCGTACGTCCCTGTTTCAGCAGTGCAGGATTGAGCGAACACCAGTTTAACTTTGGCAGTAGGCAGTGGCCCTGCTCCCAGTTCCTGACAGAACCAACTTTAGGAAAGTTTTCGCTACAGCACCAGTGAATTAGAGCACACCCAGGCTCCCAGACGGGGAACGTTTACAAACTATCGGGGCCAACCACACGTCTGTGCCAGCTCCAAGCCCGACGCCGCCCGCTTAAGCAGCCTGACCCCGCCGCCATCTTGTTATCAGCGCCTCACACGGCCAGATGGGGGCGGCCGCGCACGCGGGGCCGCTGTAGCATGGTGCGGGGCAGGGCGCTGTGGAGCTGCTGCCTGCAGCTGAGCGCGCTGCCCTCGGCGGTGTCCTGCGCGTGCGGGAAGCCGCAGCCGTTCAACAGCTCCTACTGGAGAGCCGTGGAGCCGCCGCGGAGGGGGTGGAGCGGCACCATGGAGGAGGAGGAGGAAGAAGAGGACGGGACTGCTCGGGGGCAGCGGCCCGGGAGGTGAGCGGCGTGCCGGGGTGGGGGCCGCTGCCCCGCGCCTTCCTGTGGGCAGGGAGGGCTCTGCGGGCGGGACCGAGCGGGGCCGGCACTCTGGGAGCCGTGCGGAGGGAGCACCTGCGCGCCCCGCCGCCTCCACAGCCCGGCCGGGATCCGAGCGGCCGTAGCTGCGCACCTGCTGCCGGGAGGGCGCGGACGGCACCGGCCGAGAGTCCGGTACTGGGGTGCCGCCGGGCGGGGAGGGAGCGGGGCAGGGCGAGAGCGGGCGGCCGCTTTGGCGAAGTTGGGCGCGGGGGGAGGGTCCCCGGGCCGCAGCTCTCCCGCTGGCCGCGCTCCCGGG
The DNA here is from genome assembly GCF_016699485.2 of Gallus gallus. NCBI lineage: Eukaryota > Metazoa > Chordata > Aves > Galliformes > Phasianidae > Gallus > Gallus gallus. The sequence goes on along the minus strand of NC_052532.1, from coordinate 13,144,407 downwards.
CGCGCTGCGGTGCCTGCCGGCGCAGGGCCGGGCTGCGGATGGGTCCCCCCGGCGGGGGCTGCGGGCACTGCCCCGTCCCGCCGCGCGGCTGCGGACCGCGTTCTCCCCGAGGAGGGTGACGTGGAAGGAGAAGTCCTACTTCATCCCCGCCGCCCCTGTAGCCGTGCTCGGGCTTCCCGTGAGCGGACGGGAGGTAACGCTGCAGCATCGCTCCTGGAGCGACGCGTTATGTAATCTCCCGGCAAACGCGCTCCGTGGAACTGGCGCTTGGGCGGCTGTTCCCGTGGAAGGGGAGACGCGTTCGAGTGTCTGAGGCCGGCGTTCCTCCCGCGCTGTGTGGTGCAAACGTGAAGTGGTAGATATTAACAGAGTAATCTAACGTAATTAGCTCAGTCAAACGATCTCAGCGATCAGTAATTATCTCTAGTAAGGGTTTAGGCAAAGTGTTCCGTGAATATCTTGGCTGCATGCGGTTATGTCCGTCTCAGACTTCAGCTGAAGAGATTTTTCCAGCGATGATCGTGATTTATTTTTCACTTAGCAAATAGCAAGTCTGAAACAAGTTCTCAGCCTCTCTTTTGAAGTCCTGTTTGCACTTTCTTTTTCTTTTTCAAATGATACCAAAGAAAGCAACATAAAAAATTAAAGGTCAGGACAGGAAAATAAGTAGTTTCATCACTTTTCTGATAGAAGGCTTTTGAAATGGCCATGGATTTTTCTTCACGGTAGCTACTTTACCAGCTAATGAGGTAGGAAGCCTGATTATTTTTATAGCTACGAACCAGAAACACTAGTAAGATAAAAACCGTACTGCTTTGAGAATCGTTGCAGCGATTGCTTGAGGAATGCCTGAGATGTTCTGAAAATGGAATCCCTGTCACAAGAAGATAATGGGCGGACTGGGAAGCCCACTCTGTGTGCGGTGTGGTGAAGAGGAAGAAGTAAGGGTTGGAAGTGGAACCGATGCAAATAGCAGCGAATGGGGCTTTGACTTGGCTCAAATCGAAAGAGATCTGTGGCCTTTTGAAGAGGAAGCATTCCAGTATTGTTATTGTCTTCCCTTATGTAGACTAAGTGGATTTGAGGAATTACCTCAGCTGTTTCCTTCACCTCTGTAAGCCCAAGACTGCAACAGCACTGCTAATTTGCAGTTCATTTTTTTTTTTCTGTAAATGAGAAAGCAAATGTTTTGTCTGTCATGAAGAAAATGCTAATGCTGTCATATTAATCAGTGCCTTTATGTATAACACACACGGTGAAATTATTTTTGTCTTTTGGTCACATGTGTAAATTCGTTCCTGATAGCAGTTTAGTTTTTCAGTCGATTGCTGTACGTGTTGAGCTCGTAGTCAGGATCCTCGTTCTAACACGCTCAGAGCACGGCTGTGGTAAATCACTTGGTCATCCAGCCTCTACGTGCAGCTGGAGGCTGGAATGAAAGGGATTTTTCTGTGCTGTTTGAATATTCTTAGAAAACCTTGGAGTTGAATCATGTTATTTGTTGTTTGCGTGTAACACATTAGTCTTTGGCAGCTATATAAAGGAGGTATAATATGGATTTAGGTAGCCTACAACTGCACCGAAATGGATAACTCTCAGAGAGCTGCAAAGACAAAGAGCTTTCTCTCTCAGCAGGGAGCTGGGTATTACCAAGTGACACCATGAGGACACTTGGCTGCAGTCCTCTGGTGTCCCTGTTGTGAGAAATGAGGGTTGGTGTGGTGTTGTGCAAGGGAGTGGTCAGGTGGTGAGGAATAAAGCTGTGGGTGTATATTGAGAGATTTTTTTCCTTCCACCAGCACCAACCTGTTAGCGTAGTTGGTGCTGGTGGAACTATCAGCTGAGCAAGGTTTGTTGTAAGGTGTCGATTTTTCATTGCTTATAATGTTTGGAAGTAATTTCAGTTGTTTACGCTGAAGGCTCCCATGTTGTGGGCTGGTTTTTGAAGGAAGTTTTCAGTGCGGTTCAGTTATTTCTGATGATGAATTGTGGCAAGAATGAGTTGTTTGTGAGCATCTACTTAGACTTGTTTGAATGAAACACTTTGTCTCCTCAAAACTCCCACGTATTTAGAATGGTGCCTTGAGAATTAGATGGCTCACATTTATGTTGGAAATGTGCCTTGCCCACTTCAGAGGGGGAAAACAAACAAACGGCCTTAACATGAATGCTTTTGTTATTGACAAACAACCGAAGCACTTCATGTTTCTTTGAGAGCACTTCGGGAGGCCTCCCCACCTGTGGTTGTGCGGATAGAGAAAAAGGCTGTTTGTATATAGGGGAAAAAGGGTGACGCCTTGGGATGTTCTCAGTTTCCTTCTTGTTTGTGTTCTTCTGTATCTAGTGCCCTACTACTTATCATTCACAACTTTCGTGTTTGGGAGGGCTGATCACCTCATAGCTTGGCCCTTGTGAAAGGTGGTCTTTGAACAGTTGTGTTCAAGAAAAACATCTTTTCAGTAAAGAAAAACTTTTCATTAAATTCATTAAATGATGTGAAGATGATTTATTTGGATTTCAACACATCTGAGGTCAAATGTTATAGTTTTGTCAAATCCATGTGGCTGAGGGGAATGTGTACGTACACAGAGAGAGAGGGAGGATGTTATTTGGATAAGCACAAATTGAGCGTATGTTGAAATCCAAGTGTGAAAGTAGATTAGAAAAGAATTTAGGGAAATATTTTTATATTATATAGAAATCGCATTGGATACTGTGTGCTTAGACTTGGAACTGAAGAGAGGGAATTAAGTGAACCTGCACTTAAATATGTATATAAACAAAAATGTGTGCCTATTGACTTAGCAATGAAAACTTGTTTAATGCTTAGGCATTGCTGCACTTCCTGGATAACTGAGGCTTTGCAGGCTTTAAAGGATTATTTTCAGTGTGAGCCTAGAGAAAGTTTGCATAGCAGTTTGTTCCTTTCTGGCATGGAGAGAGAAGGAAAAAAGAAAATTAAAAGGCTTTGTAAATGAGGCGGAGATAGCAACTGAGGAGCTGCAGATGTAAAAATACCAGCACTGAATAGAAACAAGTGCTTCAGGTCCTGCTTTGCCATGTGGATCCTATGGATGAAGGTGTTGGCAGGACTTCTGTGCACTTCTATGGAGCAGTTCTTACCTGCCTTTCTTTCTACCATAGTATGTTCAAATAGAGCCTTAGTCTTGTTAAGTGTGGTAGTGTGGTGGTGTTTTGTTTTAGTCATATCTAATTGATGTAGGATGTTAGGCAGGGAGTTTGCCCTTAGGACAGAGTGCAAGCCTTTAAAACTTCATTGCAGTTGTGAAAAACCTGTGCTAACAGCACAGCATCACATAATGGCTTAAAATACTAAACCCAAGCTGTGTTGTCTGTTAATGCATCCGAGTGGCTAAAGTGTGTTTGTAAATGCTGAACTTTTAAGCTTGGTCATTTCTTCTAACTGTAAGCTTCGTGCTGGAAGGGTTTGTGTCTGTGATTAATTGTATTCACATCAGGAGTCCAGCTAATGAACAGCTCGTCCACTCCAGCAGGCACTTTTGCAGAGCTGATGCCAGAACACAAAGCTGGGCTCTGGATCCTGTGGCTGGATGGGTACCAGTGAAGGGTTTGCTCTTTTAGAACAGCTTCATTAGAATTCCTTGCAACTGTGAGGGGCTGTCCGTGGAGATTATCCTTGCTGCTGGAGTCCAAAGGTTATCTGTGCTCAGCTGTGTGCATGGGCTGTCTTCTGGTATTTTTCTGTTGACTTTAAAAATCGTCTGTGTTTTGAGTCACCATCCAGTGGTTGTCTTGCATGCTACACTGCAGCCATATTGCATGAACTTTGCTTCCGTGTGTGGTCAGCTGGAGGCCTGTGTAGCACAGCAGGCAAGAAAACTTTAATTACAGCTCCAGAATGTGCATCCCCCGTTCTTCCTGATGCATTAAATAGAAATAGGAAATGGGTTGTTTAGAGAGAGAGAGAGAGAGAGAGAGAACAGTAAAACTCTTCACAGTGAAGGGAGAATTGACTCCTGCTTTCCTTCTGCCTTCCCCAGGAACAGCACAGAGCAGCACTGCTCTTATGCTTAACCTTAACAGTGGTCCCATATGTGTTCAACCCACTAGCTTTATGTTTTTGTTGCCCTTCTTTTTTTCTATGTCTCTATATATATGTACGTATGTTTTAATACATACATTAACTATATTATGTGCTTTATATGTGGTCTAACACGATTCCTTTTCACTCAGTGTGGTTCAGGCAAGCCAAAAAGCTGGACATTCATGGTAGACTGAGCTTTTAAACGTGGTAGCCATATACTGTTCATGGATACAGAGATTCAAGCCTGCAGTAAAAGATGAGGATAGAGAAGGAAATAATTAGCTTTAATAGGCATGTATGGGTAAAGACATTGGAGGCTGGCTCTGTCATCTCTGTTTATATGCATGGTTCCTATAGGCAACTACTATCATGTAGCATCATAAACTATGCAGAATACACATGTTGCAGCAAAATTCTGTCATGCGAAATACAGGACATAAACATGTCAGGGGCTATAAAACCCTGTCCCTGAACGGGGACAGTTAGCCCCAGCTGGAGCATTTGGATGGCAAAGGGATGGTTGCTGTGAGTTATCCCACTTCCAGGAGGAGGCAGCTTCATGCACTTTGTGCAAGTGCAGAGCTGATCACAGCACGGAGAAATAGCTGGCTCCAGGTACTGCTGGTGGATCTGACTAATGCCTGTTTGCATTTGTATCTGAGGGCACAGGAGGATGTAGCTGATAGCGCCTGTAATCGCTGTGAATAACTTCCTGTTGGCTTTGGCGCCCTCCCCTGCCCGAGCCAGTTTGTTGGTGTAAATCCTTGAGTGCTTACACAGTGATCTGAGTGGAAATAAGGGCTTCTGTGGGATGGTTAGGAGTGACTCTCTGCTGCATCAGCTCCTTGGGGGGGGTTCACCATGTGGACACGTGTTTGTTTTCTTTTTGGCTAGCTGGAGGAGTACTGAGGGCAGAGGTGGGTTGGCTGGCGGTGGTAATTGTTTTAATACAGCTGTTGTAAGATGCGTCACACTTGCTTTATTGGTAATTAATTTTTTTTCTCAGTAATGACTAAATAAAGTTTTGTGTTGGTGGTCCTCACATCTAGATTCATCCTAGTTCTTAGAGGGCTATTTCTGCTTTTGTTATTAACTCAGTTATTCATCTTTCTGTTATATCACAAAAAGTCAGGATGGAGTCAGGATACTTGCAGGTGGTTTATAGGAGCAGGGAAGGAGCAGCTTGCAGCTTACACCTGTGTATGCAAGAAGGGAAGAAGGCCATAGAAGCGTGGGCTCAGGGGAGGATTGTGGTTGGTTTGAAAATAGCCTGGGGAGCAGGATGTCCCACTGAATCTCTAGCTGGCTCTTAAAATATCAAATAATTTGAATAAAACTTTTACAGTGCTTATTCTTGTTTGTGACTTTTTACTGGAAATCTCAAATAAAAGAAGTATTCAGAGATCAGCTAGTTGCAAGCTTGAGAGCCTCTGTGTGTGAAATCTTAAGACCGAGAGAATCTGGAATAACTGCTATTGCAACTGGCCTGGACAGCCTGAAGTACTTAACAATAAAGGTTTAAAGACACTCAGAATTTTCCAGTCTCAAACTGTTCATTAATTAATGCAGACAATTTCAGACTTAAAGGAAAAATAAAAGCACAGCCAGAACTTAGCTGGCAGTGTCTTGATAGTTTAGTGTGCAGAAGGCTTTTTTTTTAGCTGGTGTGCTGCCTGGTGTTTGCAAATACCTCTTAGCTGAAATCCTTTTTTCAGTTCCAAGCCAAAAAGCGTGCTTTTTGCAACCATAAAACATGTATATTGAAAAGCATTTTCTGAGTTGGGTAGCAATACACAGCTTACAGAAAGTTCTCACTTTGATAAGACTGTAGTGGTACAAAGAAAGCACAGACCAACTCAGTTTGCTGAGTACCATGCACTGCCCCTTTTAGGTAGTGCACAGTGCAACCCAATTCTGGATGTGGTCTATATAGAAGGACAGCAGTTAGAAATGAACCAAGCGCGATTCTTCAAAAACAGAGATTAGTAGGGATATTTGAAAAGCTGGGGAATGTTTGCAAAGTATGTATGATGTTTTGTTGGATTCCAGTTAACCGTGGTTTCATAGTAACTTTCTTTTCCTTTCTGGCTTATGAATTTGTTAAATAAGGACCATGTTTCAGTGTAGAAAAGGATGAATTTGTTTCAGCAGTCTTCACAGTTAGCGTGTCAGTGCACACGTAGTACCTTGTCAGGTATGGAGCAGTGACTGTTAGAGGAGGCTGGCTGGAAGAGGTGAAGACCTGTGCACTAGTTTATGCATTGATGCTTTTCTGCTAATCAAGCTAAAATGATGTGGCCCTTAAATCTCTACAGAGAGCATTTTAAAATAAAAGTTTTAATGACAGTGCTTTTGTAACTTCAACGTATCCTGCTTTCAAACTTCTTTTGGAACAGATTTGAGGAGGTATTAAAATGTTTACATAAGCTGTTAATGGTTTTCCTAAATAAAGAAAAGCCAAAATATTTCTATCCAAGCTTTCAGTTACACAAGCAATGCTAAAATAAACTATTGACACCAAATCTACTGTCATAAAAGCTTTATGCTTTTTTTCCAGGAATAAGCCTATTTATCAGAATATAAGGCCTGGATTTTCCTTGCCACATCCCACCTCATCTACAACTTCCTTTGCTTTGTGGGTTCACAAGGGCCCCTTAGCGTTTGCTGCTGGAAAACCAGTTGTGTGAGCTTTGCGTTTTGATTCATGTTATGTTTCATCCTATTCATCCAAAAGGGTTGTTCCCCTCTGTCTAGAGTACCTTCTGGCACCATGGGTTTGGCATGACTCACGGGCTCGTACACTAGTTTGTATGTGATGATGTGTTTCTTTTTCTGAATGAAGCTCAACCAGTGTAGCATCCCTACGTGTGGAGATCGTAGAAGCACAGAATCAGAGAATGGTTTATGTTGGAAGGGACCTTAAATACCATGTAGTTCCAGCCCACTCTGGTGGGCATGGTTGCCACCCACTGGGTCAGGTAGTTGTGGAATGGTCGTGTTTCTTCCTGTCTTAAACCACTGTGCCAATCCCTTTACCCTTTTTTGTGGTAAGTCACCTCATCCTGAAGGATGATTTCCATATGTTAAGAAGTCAGTTCAGTGCTTCTAAGTAGGAGCTTTCCTCTTCCCTTAAAAGTGTGGAAAATAAAGATTTCTCATAGCACTTTGCATGATCAAATGCTCATCAAGGGCACAACCCCTTCCTCCTGCTTCCTTCTTCCCCCACAGCTCCAATCCAGTTTGATTTTTGTAGTACCTCTGTCCTCATAATTTGGCTGGCGATACAGTGCTTGAATTCTTTGAAGCTATTTGCCAAACCATTATTTTTCTTGGAGAAGAATTCATAAAAGCTGCCTGAAATATCAGCTCATTCCTGACTGCTTAGTTTTTAGTATTTAAAATATAACTTTAGAATCTCTTTGTTGTTAGAGGCTTTCTTTTGCAAAAAGGCAAGAGTCTCCTTAAATTAATAACTGGTTGAGTTTCATTTTAAGCTAATAGTTGAAACATACTGGCTTTCTAGAAATGATTGTGTTTTTAATAAGAAGAATCAGAGTTCTTCTACTGTATTCCTTAAAAGTTCTTGGAAACATTTTACCAGTTTAAGTGGAACAGAAGTGACCTGGTGAGACTGAAAATTCAAAAGAATCCGTGGTTCATCAGGAATACTTTGTCAGTTAATAGTTGGTAAATTTGTCCTTATGCATCTAGAAGAGTTTGAAGTATTCTGTGAGCACTGATGTCTTTTCTCCCTTCAGTTGCCAATGGAATACTAATGAAAGTAATGTATGTGCATCATGTGGAAAATATCTTGGCAGACATATACCTGCAGTGCCTTAAATGCTTTGGCATTGTCTTTGTTTAATCAGCATGGTTGATCCCTTCTTCCCCTGGAGGCTTACTCTTTCAGAATAAGATCAAAGGGTTTTGTAAAAATGTAAGCAAAAGCAGAATTCACCTATTTCAGAGATGAATGAATAGATAAACAGAAACTTAAAAATAAAACCTTAGGCACTTTGCTCTCTAATATAAGATGTCTGATAGGAATAATAATTACAGTAGTCATATATATTTAAAAATCAGTCTCCAAGATGTTAACAGAAGAATTTCCTGGAATTAAGTACCTACCTGATTAAACTACTTAGGGTTGTTTTCACCATGTGTTATGGAAGAGTAGATGTCTTATGCTGTGCTTGTGTGCTTCGCTAAATTAATGAGTTGACTGGGCACTGGAAATGCTCTTTGAGGACTGGCACAAAAAACCCTCCCCAGTTAAAGCAATAGTTAGTGTATTCATTACAGTTTTCATATATATTCCACTTACCAGTTTGTGCTCCTTAGCACTTAGATCTGTTTAAAATGGCATAGAGCAAGTTGGGTGGCTGTTGAAACAAAGGCTGATTTCAACAGATATTTTATGGAACAGAGAAGACAGCTTGGGAGTATCAGTGGTTACAACCAATATTGTGATGCAGGTGTGATATACTACTGCTAAATAGAAAACACACAGTGAAGTGGTTTCACTGAAACTACAGGGAAACCAGAATAAAAGGCAAACTAGTTAAAACGTGGTTATAACCAGGAGTGTTACTTTACAGAAATGTGATCAGGAATGTTTCCTGAATGTTGATTGAACAGTTGTCATGCATTCACAATTGACATCTCACCTGCTGTTTTTCAGTTGATCCCTGCTGAAGTAGCAGGGAAGAGCTCTGCATTTGAAGTTGGAGCATCACAAAAATGCATTTGAGTTTAATTTGATGACACTTCTTATCAGTTTGCAAAAACCGAGCTGTAATGTTGCAGTAACAGTCCATTTTTTTTTCTGTAATTATGAACTTAAGAGGGATGCAGTGAGTCCTGCCTATTCAACTACTTAAAAAATACCACATCTTAAGGAATAAATTTTAAGGAAACCATCCGCTGTATTTAATTCTGTTCTCTGAAAATTTTCTTTGAGTGAGGTGACTTTGGTACATCTGACCAGTGCTGCACGTATGGGTATACCTGCTCAAGTCTGAATAGCTGAGTTAACAAACTGTTAGACAGTCTAAAACGTGTACTGGAGAATTTTCCCCAGAACAGACTTCACAGTTTCTAATTAAAACTTGAAAACTTCCAACGTGTAGGCAGCATATCCTACTGTCTGTCCATTACTGGTTGTCTTCTAGTTCTTAACAGATAGATTTGTAAGTACTTGAAAGGAGATAACTTTTTAAAAATAGTAACCTGCTTTTTAAATACTGTCAGGATACTGAAATGTTGACATGAAGTATAGAAGCGGAAGCATTTGACTTTGACTGAATTCCTTTTAAAGTAAAATCTGAATATTTGTTTTCTCCACCTTGGACATACAGAGGTCAATGGGACTCTGTACTCCTAAGCTCTCCAGCCGTGCAGTGCAGTTTGAAGTAAGAGCCTCTGACTGGCACTGTGAAAGTTTTCTAATACCCCACATGTATGGCTTCAGAAAAATAGTCTTTTCTCTGTTATTTTCTCACTTCTGTTTTTTTTTTCTTCATTTCACAGTGGTATTAAAAGCAGGCATTGCAAACATGATGTGTGATATTCCAAGCTTCTGTGGCCTTTCAAATGTCAGTTCAGTCAAATTTTTATGAAGCTTGTCTTTGAAACAGTTAATCTTGCTGTTACTCCACTGAAGTTTACCTTTGTTTCAAACAAGATAGGACCAAATAACTCTTGTGGTTTTGTTTTTTTTGCATGCGTGTGCGTGTGTTGACACATCCTGTAGTCAGAAGCAGTGTCATTAATGCTACAGGAGGCTGCTGTTCTTACTACACAACAGTCACCGTGTGGGCAAGTCCAAAGGTGCTCTGTAGTTCCAGTGTCTCTTGGACTTGCTTGAAGGATCACATTACATCAGGCACTAAATGTCATAAGTGTCAGGAGGGACTTAACTATTCGTCCCTAATGTAAATTAAGGACCCCTCCCCCTAGCTCTTGCAGTGGGTAGATAATAGCACTTATATCCCAACCGGTGCATACCAGGGAGTAAAATTCTGCCTGAACTACAAAGAGATCTTATGTCTACTTGCCACAGCATGTTTTTGATGTCTTTTGTCTAATAGCAACAGTTTAAAAAGCTTATTTTGTTCAGAAAAATACAGTAGATCAAAAAATGGGTAGAACAGGCTTGTTTGTAATGTTTGAGAATGTTCAGTCTTTGGAACGTTGATGTTACTCCAGAAAAATATTGATTAATTTAAAATGTATTTTAGTTCTCAAAAAAATATGGATAAAACAGAAGAGCCTGCTCCATCTGCATCCAGCCAGTACCCTAAGGAAGCAGTGAGGAAACATCACAACTCAGATCGAGGATCCAGGGGCAGTGACACTTCCAGAGCCTCCAGGAAAAGCTTCAGGCTGGACTACAGGCTAGAAGAAGATGTAACAAAATCAAAGAGAGGCAAAGATGGGAGATTTGTCAACCCATGGCCAACATGGAAGTCACCAACCTTGCCCAATGTTTTGAAATGGTGCCTCATGGAAAAAGATAACAGCAATGTGCCATCTTCAAAACAGGTAAGCACTTGCGTGTTCTCTGCTTGTGATTTAGATTGCTTTTTTGTCAACTGTAACACCTAGATCAGGACAATTTTTAACTAACCCATTGGACAACCTCAGGATATTCCTTGTTGGTGCTGTTCTTCTGATTTTTGTGATTGCTTTCTTTATACTTTTCAATAGGAGGAGTAATCCTTTTTGCTCCTTAAACTTTTTGCCCTTCAATTAGTTTCTCAACCTTTGATTTAGTTAGTTCAATTTATATGTATGGAAACAACAAAAATAACCTGACTCAATCATAAACTACATAAACAAGTATACTGTTTCCATTTTAATGGGCGTTGCATTATGAATCATACAATAAAACATCATTCATATTGGACAAAGTAGCTGTGGCACATATAATTACAATTTTTTTTAAGACTACCATTAAATATATCTCTTTTTTAATATACTTAATAGTTCCTTTTACTTATGGAAGTGTTTGCAAATCTATGTTTGTTTCAGTAAACCAAGAGAAAAAAAATGCATGCATTAAAACTAACAGGAACAAGTATTTATGCTGAAATATTAAAGGTACAGTGCCAGTTTACTGGGAAACGTCATTATTTGTTCGTTATGTGTGTTGCTTCTATCAGATGTGGTGTGTAAAGAAGGCTTTAAAAAGCGGAGGTTGGAGAAGCCACCTCTGAGAGATGCTTCATTTCCATGAAGAGTACTGGATATTGGAAAACCACTCGTTATCTCTGTGGCCACAGCAGTGTTAAGGTTCATGGTGTTAGGCTAAGATTTTGACAGGATTACTTCTTTGCGTATTTTCTAATGTGTTTTCTTGACCTACAGAAAAGCTGTGCAAAAGGGTACACGACTAGGGGAAGTATTTTTGAACCAACAAAAGTTCGTAATGCTTTTAAGCATCCTAGAAAGCAGACATAAGCTATAAATCTCACAGGCAGTGTTCTGCAAGTAGCTTACATTTTTCATTTGTTACCTTATGTGAATTACCTGTGAAGGAGGTTATCTGATCAGGTTTCTGACTGGAAATTTGTGTTACTTACTAACATGGCCCTGAGAAAATTTGAGATTTAAGGTTATGTGGTACAGACCTTAATTAAGGGAGAATTAATCTTGGCTGTAATTGTTTTACAGTAACAGTAATGCAATTTCAGAAAAAAACACAGCAAACCTACTTTGGTCGTGGGGTCCCCTCCAGTGATTTACTGTTTTAAAAATGGTATTCTGCTTCTATATGTTATCTGTACCTTTATTTGTATTAACAGCAGTTGTCTCAGTGTGTTGAGCTTTAGTCATGTTTATGTACAACTCACAATTTGGCTGGTTTCAGTTGCCTTTGACTGCTGACCTGTTCTGTACGTGTGCAGTAGCTGTAGTCATTGCTTCAGCTCTTGTCAGCACAAGTGAGAAGCCTTACCAGTCACAGAGAAGGCAGTGCTCAGTTGTACTACTGAATGCAGAACGTACAGCTTTGATGGCAGTGGAGACCTGCAGCACTCCTCTTTAATTTACTGGTTATCCCTGCAATAAAGGATGATTACAAAGAAATCCGCACTGTCCCAGTTGTAAAGCTCACATGTTCTCTCTGACCCAGCTGGGATTAATTTTGGACTAATTTTATTACTTTGCATCTGAAATTGTTGGAGTAAATACCTCTAATTATTTAGTAGCTCGGTGAAATGCATCAGAAACATAAAAACCCAGATAGGGATCCATGAAATGCACTCTTTGGGTCCTCAGCCATTTTGATGCTTGTTCCTGCTGTGTTTGTTCCACACCTAAATCAAGCTGTAAAGCTCTTCTGAGCTTGTTTAAAATTCAAACTAGGTGCTCCATACTTTATTTAACGCTGCTAGATAACATAGCCTTAGATGTGATTCCTGCTCCAGTTTCCAGCTTTAAGCATGTTTGGTGCCTCCTGTACTGAGCAGTTTCAGTTTATCTGTACCAAATGCTTTGCATATGTTTTTAAAAAGTAATAATCCAGGTACTTCACTGTTGAAAAACTGTGTATTATAATCATGCTTTCTCAACAAGCCTCTAGCGTTATCCAGAGTGAATATACTTATTGTACATTTATTACAGGCTTTAGTAAAAGTTGATTGCTTTTTTTCCCAATGCCATTGAAGTGTCTTTTAAGTATTTAGGTTTTGGATCAACAATATAAATTGCTCTTATTTCTGTAAAATCCAGTGGTATTCCAGTATGCACTAAGCACCAAAAAATCCTAAGCTAATTAGCTAGTCTTACTGAGGCCAGTCATGTGTTTCTTCTTGCTTTGCATTAGGGAGGAAGGAAGAACTTGAGCTGGGGAGTATGACACGTTGTAGGTAGAAACATTTTCTTATTCTAGCAATGAAGACAGGATGGTATTAAGCGCATCTGCCTCTGCTGGTAGCTGACTTGAAATTGATGCTATATTTCAAAGTTCTGATCTTGTAATATTGCTGTTTCTGGTTGGTTTGACAGAGAACAAAATGTGTTATAGCAGGATAAAGGTTCTATAAGATCATGTATTTTGTTCATTATCCCATTGCACAAGTTAAGAATTTCATATGAAGCATGCTGCTAATAGAACTTGTTGTTTAGTTTGTTCTTATGGTTTGAGAAGTGGTTAATTTTACTACCTGTCTCCTTCCCTGCTAGTTGAAGTTGAAGATGGCCCTGGGAGGAGGAATTGGGTCTTGTAACTGAGTCTCATCTTGGTTTGTTCAGAATGAAAGTGAAAAAATTTTATATGCAAGCAGTTCCTTGCTTACCAAAAATACTGTCAGGCATTACTAGTACAAGCCAGAAAATTGGTTGATATAAATACTGTAGCCAATACATAGAACGACTTCACTGTTACTCATTGGAGGTAAAGCCAAGTAGTGAAACTATTCTCACCTTCAGCGCAAAGTAATTTGTAGTCCAACTTTAAAAACAAGTACCTAAAAAGAATGTTTTCCATAACAATGCATTTACTGACGTAAATTGTGTTATGAGAGTTATTACATTTCCATACCTGGTTTAATTTCCTTGACACAAACTGATGTATTGACTTAACCACATCTAATTTCATGAGTTGACCTAATTTCTGTTCTTGAGACTTCTGCTGCTTCTGTGTACATAGAAGAAAACGTTCCTATTTCTTTCTTAGAGAATCAGTGGCTTTTCTCAGTCTAATAATCATACTTTGTTCATTCTTGTATGAGTTAAGTGATTGTAGTGCACCAATCATTCAGCTTTGGAGAAGGTTATCTGTACAGTAACTTAGTCTATGTCTCTTTCCTGAAGGCAGTAGTGAAACTTTTTCAGTAGACGCGTCTCGTCCATTAGCTCTCAGAAAAGCAATTTCATGAATATTTAACTACTTACAGTAAGATTTCAGTATCTTCGTCCCAACATCTGCTCTCCAAATCAATAAAATATTGCAGGGAACGTAACTTCCCTGAAGCTCTCAGGACTGTTTTAGCAAAGGAAACCCTAGACTGCTGAACTGTCACAGCGTCAGCTGGGCTTTTAAGGGAGCAGGAGCTTAGCTCTATATAAGCTATCTGATAGTGTTAATCTAATGCTAGAGACAGAGGGCAACAACCATCACAGAGAGAATCTAACTAGGAACCAGAAGTGCTGGGACGTCAGTATCAGCATTAGTAGGTTTCTTAGCCTCTCTTGAACTCTCTTCTCTTGCGAAGGGGAAGTGAAAATGTGACCAAATAAAAGATTAATTTAAGAGAAACTAGCTGGGAAAAGGATCATTAAAAAGACATCTGTGTTGCAGTTCTTAAGTTGCCTAAAAATATAAACAAATCACATGTCTTGACTGTAATGATTTGTGTCTTGTATGAAGTTTTTGTTTCACAGCCAAGTACATTCTGATACATCTCACGCATACTTTGTTCTTTTTTCCTGATAGGAACTTGACAAAGAGCTTCCAGTGTTAAAACCATACTTTGTTCAAAACCCGGAACTCGTTGGAAAAACAGGAACTGGTATGCGAGTCACGTGGTTGGGACATGCCTCAGTTCTGGTGGAAATGGATGAACTGGTATTTCTTACTGACCCCATCTTCAGCCAGCGGGCTTCCCCTGTGCAGCTGATGGGCCCCAAGCGCTTCCGACCACCTCCATGCACAGTTGATCAACTCCCCAAAATAGATGCTGTCGTCATCAGCCACACCCACTATGACCATTTGGACTACAACACTGTAAAAAGTTTAAATGAACGCTTCGGCAGTGAGCTGCGCTGGTTTGTGCCTCTGGGGCTCTTAGACTGGATGCAGAGATGCGGTTGTGAGAATGTGATTGAACTGGATTGGTGGGAAGAGAACTGTGTCCCTGGTCACGATGCGGTGACTTTTGTCTTTACCCCTTCTCAACACTGGTGCAAAAGGACTGTGACAGATGACAACAAGGTTCTGTGGGGCAGCTGGTCTGTCTTGGGACCTTGGAATAGATTTTTCTTTGCAGGAGACACCGGATACTGTGTTGCTTTTGAACAGATCGGTAAAAGATTTGGACCTTTCGACCTTGCAGCCATCCCCATTGGAGCTTATGAGCCAAGGTATGAAAATCTTACATTTTGGTCAAAATAGGCAAAAGAGATAAATTGCCCATTTTTTAGTTTTTGTCATTCAGCAACCAGAAGATGGAACTGAAATATCTAGTTCACTTGCCTGTGTATTTGCATATATCGGAGGTTTTATTCTTCAGTCTTAAGATAGCAAGGATGAATTGGCTGACTTCCATGAAAAATGTTGAGTCAAAATCTGGAATTACTTGGTGGCTTTTTCTCTTAAATAGCATTGCTCAATCCATGTCATTTAGGTGCATACAGGTTGCTGCATTTTTCCCTTGCTGAAGTCCTTATGCTGCTTTTGCAACTTACCTGGAAACAAAGATGAATCCTTTCCAGTGTGTGAAAGACCTATTTGTTCAGGAATCCGTATCCTACTTACCGTGGGGTACCTAAATTTTTTAGATGATAACATTCACATAATGCTGGAAGCAGAGCATGCACAGTCTGGGAAAAGAAGATAGGAATCACAACATGGTAAATAAATAAATAAATAGTGTTTTGTAAGAAATGCCTAGGTCCCCTCCTCTGCTTTCTCACCACTCCCTTTGGCTATCTTCTGAAGCACATACTTGTATGGTATGTGCTACTAGCATGAAATTAAGTGGAATTTAAATCTGTGGTCTTAATGCCAGGTCCCAGGTATCAATAATATGTCCTTATGCTATTAAAATCTAGCTAAGAAAATGACTTTCTGGGGAGTAAAAATACATGAGCTGCTGTTTTGTGAGTATGTTGGTATTTTCCAGCCTGTTGATTTTGAGTGTTCTCTATATTCTTAAGGCCTATATACTCTAACTCTTTGATTGGGCAAATGCATATTTTTAGATTCCTTGCAACTTACTCCATGAAGGTAAAGAAGAAATCTGGTGACACAAAAAACTTATTTTGTGTTTTGGTAGGTGGTTTATGAAACATCAACATGTGGATCCTGAAGAAGCAGTAAGAATCCATATTGATGTTCAAGCGAAGAAGTCTGTAGCAATTCACTGGGGAACCTTTGCTTTAGCAAATGAGGTAAATTTAAGCGCTACATATGAGCTCAGATTTTCTGACTACACAGTCATTAATGATATTTCCTTCATGCAATTTAATGCACGTATCTGTAAGCGTATAATTAAAATGTAATATGAGTGAAAAGTTACTAGATGTACTGTGCATCAAAACAATATGTACTTATTAATAACTAATGTATTAAATAGCTAAGATTAATTTTAAAGTATAGATATCAAAACACCTGGAGATCTATTAGCATTTTGTAACTTCAGCAAAATTATTTTTTAAAGGTTGAATTTCTTTCTGATGGAAAATTTTGTCAGACAGAGAAGCATGTTGGGAATCTTATGTTAAGCAGCATCTTTGAAGTCCCTTTATTGTTGAAGGAACTAGATACACAGAAATAGTTACAACTACATTCCTTCTGATTCAGAGAAAGTAAATATTATGGGCAATAGATTTCTCCAATTGAATGCCCTTATTAGTTAGTTTATTTGCCTCCCTTTTATTTAGTGTAAAGTTAAATTAAAAAAAAAACCCACTAAAATGGAAATCATGGGGCAGAGAAAGATTGAAGCAGACAAGAAAGTTAGTCTGTAATCTGGCATTTCAATAACTTTCTCTTCTCTGAAGTCTGAACCTTTAAGTCATAAATTGATAGTTATGACAGCTCCTCTGTGTCCTTTCATCTGAAATCTGGAAAGAGAAATCAATGCAGTTGAGAAACCTTTGAGTCTTTGGTTCTGAACATTCCATACTGAAAATAAAGTAGATAGGATAGTGCACTGGCAGTCCTTAGAGAATATTCAGGCAGAAAAAAAAAAAAACAAACAAAAAAAACCCAGCAAATATCTTCTGAAGAAATAGTGTTTGTATAGGGATTTAAATCGCTAGAATATATCCTGTAGAGTGAATAGTAAACCTGATGTCTGACAGCTGAGGAACATGGTAGACAGGGAAATTCATTGCCAAGTTAACTATTTTATTGCATACATCTCTTGGAAGCCGTAAGAATTGAGTGCCCTTACTTCAGTATAGTTTCTATGCACTGTGTCAGTCTAGTTAAATGCATTGAATGCTATTTTTGATTTATGATTAAATATCAGCTTCTTTTACTGGTAAAACACGGATAAGCTTAGTTATTCTGAATTGTTGCTGGTTTCCACCCTTGCTCTGTATCGCTCCTTCTAGTAATTAGTTACTAGATCATACTGCAACAGTGACTAAAAATGAAGTGAAAGGCGAGAAGTCTACTGGTACTTGGAGGCACCTTGTCTCCTAGCTGTTTTTCAACTTTCTTTGCAACAGTTGCACTATTGCTTCTTGTAACTTACTTCTGATTCTGTTAACTATGTTTACTTGACTCATAACATTTTCTATCTGAGATACTTTTAATGCTCTGTCACTAGTGCTTAGAAAACAGATCAGTTACTTCAAAACACAAAAAAAACGGATTATTCTCCCTTGAGATGCCTTTCTAAAAATCTAACAAACACTGTTCCCCTGAACGTTATATTAAGTATACTGAAATGGCACTATTTTGTAAACATTAAAACTGACAACTTTCTTTTACTAACGTGAGAAAGCGCCATCTACTGCCTGTTAGCATTTCCTCTCTGTGCTAGGAGTGACTAATGACTGTTTCTGCTTCTAAGAGATCTATTTACATTGAAAAGGATTGAATTTTGGATGATAAGTTATGCTTTACTAGATACCGGATGAGTGTAAATCAGTATTCTTATTCTTTAAAATAAAGAAGCAACATTTGGTTCAATTTGACAAATGTATTCCCTTTCCTTTTTTAGGCAATAGTTAAAATGTAAAGCAGTCTTTTAGAGTGATGATACTCCTTCTTATTTTCCTGTCCGCTAAATGTGGTAGTGATGTTTTTTTCCTTGTATTGTTATTTTTCCAGTATTACTTGGATCCTCCGGTTAAACTGAATGAAGCTCTTGAAAGATACGGCTTGAAAAAAGAAGACTTCTTTGTCTTAAACCATGGAGAGTCACAGGACTTGAGTACAAACGATGGGTCTGAATAGTAAACCAGCAGCAATTCCCTGTAAGCCTTCTTTGATTTGAACGAGTATTTAATATTGCAAATGTTAATTTGATGTACTTACAAAGTAGATTGAGTTAATTGGATTTTTAGATTCCAGGTTTGTCAGTTTCATAACTAAAGTTCTCATACAAATGTCATTTTACTGTTGTTTTTGTTTTCATTTTTCTATTATATTCATTTTATTAATTTGTTTACAAATTTTGGGAGGTGATCCAAACACTGGTTAATATATGAGATATTGCTTGGATATAACTTGCAGTTTCAACTCTTACCTACACCAGTGATAAACATTTTTGTTTGTTTTTTAGAACTCTCCATCTTGCCTATAACAGCAATAATACCTTCAGAACAGGACACAGTCTCATAATTAATGGCTGACATTAATTATTCCTTGTTATGTCTCACTCATTAATCACTGATTTTTCAAATTATGTCCTGTTCCTCGGTAGCTTCACAACATGTTGTATGGGGCATCCCCCAATACATCTGTGTTACTAAAGCACAAGCACAGTAAAATCATTATTTTACTGTGTGCTTCTACATTTTCATTTACTGAGGAACCACAAAAGTTGAATTTTAAAATGATCTAAAGAAATGTGCCTTTAACAGAGAGAGAGTGAGAGAGCGCCTCAATATTGCAACATCCGTGTGTAATGCTTAATGATGACCAGAGTATCTGTGCACTTTCATTGTTAATGTTTTTAAGTTAGGCCTGAACACGTCTAAAATATTTCCTTGTCAAATACTGTACATGAAATGGAAGAGTCTATTAGTGGCACTTGTCTTTGCATTGACTCAGCTAATTAAATACTTTTTTTTAAAGTGAAAAGTCTTAAGGGCTGTGGTAATTTTTCTTATAGCTTCCTTATAATCTTAAAGTTGAATGAGAGACTACAAAACTACTTGCTATTGTAATACTTGGCTAAACGTATCTGTATCAAATTGCCATGCTCATTTACAAAATTAAAGCCTATTGTTGCCAAAAACAAAAAGTAAAAATGGTTGTTGTTTTGCTTCGTAACTCATAAATAATTTGTGATTATTTGTTTACTTTTGTGTCTTATGCTTTATGTTCATACTCCACCAAGATCAATAAAAACAATAAATTCCCTGTGATTTTAAGGCATTGACGTCTGCCAGCTAATATAAAAACCAGTCAAGGAGATCTCACGCTGCAAGTAAGCTTCAGTTTTCAACAGTTACCTTTCAGAAACCTACAGTAGGAAGTGCTAGAAATCTGAAAGAACTTAATGGCAACAAAGAACAGCACAAAGAGGCAAAGATCAATTAGTCTAAGTTAATGCTGAGGAAGGCTTCTGGAATAGGTAATTAAACTATATGTAAGCAAAAGCAGCTTATGTTCTTTTAGTGTAATTCATATTTAACAAACATTAAGATTTCTTTATTTGAAAAGGTATTTTAACAATGAATGTAATAACCAGAATGTGTTTAAAACTACTGCTAATACTTCAGTGTTGATTTCTGCAAGGATGTTTCAGACCAAGTCTGTGTTGGGCCTTTTATTTACACAATAGCTTCAGTAATGACTTGGATATGTAGTGTCTATTACGTGTAATATTTTGAAGGAGATCAAGTTGCTGGATATCTTTGGAGGACTTTATTAAAAATCAATTGTCTTGAAATGAAAGAACTATTAGATTGCATTCTGTAAAATTCTGTATTTTAGAAAGGAAAAAAATGAAACGGAAGGAGTACCCATTATATGTAGATAAACAGCAAGATATCAGAGTACTATGTCACAAGCATCAGAGCCTTACATGTTGGTAATGGCATATGTTTTGGTTTAGATGTACTCATTTACAGTATTTGTGTGTAGGACAGTGACAGCTGTTTTGCTTGGTGCTGATAAGATCCCACCAGCTTTGGGGCAGGAGATTAAAAACAACAAAAAAAAATTAAGACCCTTTCATGAAGACATATTGGCCAGTCTTGCATTATTTCAAAATACCTCAGCAGTATTTTTCTGTGAAGAAAAGATTTTAAAATAGATATAGACCAGAAGAAGAAGACTGAAGCAACAATGCAATAAGTTTTCTGGTGTTTTAGATAAAGAAGGCAATGGTCATTTGAATTCATTCATATCCTTTGGCAGTTGACAGAAACTGTAATTATTCAAAAGATGATGTCAACTGATTTTTAGGTTGGAGAATGTAGAGGGGAACATCGGGGCATCTCCATTGCTGAGATTAAGAAAGGAAATGTTGATAAAATCAGATGATGTATCAAGAGTAGACTGATATCTTCTTGTCTTAGAAAACAAAGGTGGAATAAGTGACTCTTCAGGGTCAGACCCAGACTTTATTTATCTTTGCTAAATACAAAAGAATAAAAAATATATACACATATACATTTTTATATATTATATATTAATGTAATATATAATATATGTATATATCTATATAAAATATTATATATAATGTATATGTATATATACATATGTATATAAACAAGCAAAATATTAAGTGATTATATTACAATTTGCATATTGCAAAATGGACTGGTTTTGGACCAATGGGAAGGAGAAAGAAAAGCCCACTGTAAGTGCAGTCATTGAGAGTTCTATTCAGGATTCACGTTAATGTGTACTTCTGCCTTAATGGTATTCCTGTTGAGCTAAAAATACCTGTATAGATTCACTGGCTTGACCTGTTCATTGATCAGGGTTGTTGATATTTTGATTTGTTGTATTTTCCAGGTCATATTTTTCTTGCAGCTTTTTATCTATTTGTCTACTGAAAATAAGTAAAATATCTAGTGAATATACAGAAAGAAAAAGGTATTTTATGAACAGTGGAAGGTATGTATTAAGTTAAAGATGAAGCATCTGGTAACAGTTTAGGTAACGCATTTCTCTTAAATAGTACAAGGTATATCCATAATGTGGCATTCCGGAAGTTTTCGTAGTCTTGTTTTAGTGTACAGTATTTTCTACTACACGTTCTTTGTTCATCAATGAAACTTCCTTCAGTTTCCTTTGCAATGTTTTGATATATTCCATTTAACTTCAAATTAATGCTGCAGAGATGATTGAAAATTTATGGGGGCTAACTCAACAGAAGGACTTGTTCTGATAACATTCCAGGAATAGAACTCTCCATCAGCTCTCATAGAGCCTCTCCAAGCAGGTTTGAGGGCTGCTACAGAATGGGAAGTTTTTGTAAAAGTGTGCCTGATACTGCTCTTCCTGGCTTCTTTTAACAAAGATAATACAGAGTTTCATTTATAGATTTTTTGACAGTAATATAATTTGAGAAGTATGTATACTTTCATGTAAAACTATCAGTCACCTAAGGGAGATAAAAAGCCCTTTGATTTTTGTTAAAGTATAGAAATGTTTCATGTTGTCTGACTGCCCTGCAGTTTAACTAAATGGAATAGATGTATTAAACATAGAAAACATTCTGAGTAGATAGGTGAAAGTACACATGACTACATAATTTTAATATGCACTTTTCATTGAAAATACTGTTTCTGCATGAAAGTCAGTGATAGTTTGACACTGTCTTTCAGATTTTAATATTTGCCTGCAGCTGTTTCACAGGTATCAGAGTAATAAAATGTAAACAACTAAGCTCTGATTGCTGAATCTTTAATGCATCATTATATAGATGCTTATTCAATAGCTATAAATATCTAAGGCACAAAAATTCTGACCTTAAGAACATTTAGATAGACTTTATTCATGAGTTTTAAATGTTCACTGTACATCTAAAAGCTTTCATGCTTTAAAATGTGCCTCTCTCTGTTTCCATATACCAGAGTGGTTTCTCAGTGTTAAGTAACCGGTTCCTTATCTTTCTTTTTACAAGAAATCTGTTATACTCTCCAGTGTATTTAATATAGAGTCTCTTACAATTGATTTGTGCCAAGAACAATATTCAGCATTTTTTATCTCATATTAAGATGAGATATTTTTCAGTCACTAGTAAATTCTATTGTGTTAATATTCTCACAACTTGCTCTTTCACGTCTGTGTCAGGGTGATGCAGTAAAGATGCCAGCTTCTGAGCAAATGCAGCAGAATCCCTGCAGAGCATGGAGAAAACTGAATCTTCACTGTATTCATCCTCTGTCGTGATGCCATCTTCATTGTTCACGTTCTTTTTCAAATTTGCTGCAAATACCAGGGCTCTAAGCAGAATATCTCTGTTTATACAGTTGTCAAAGAATGACAGCAGTGATGGCACCTGGGACATTAAATAAATCATCCATATTTAATCAGCAGTTACATCTAGTTAAATTAAACTTTAAAAAATGGAAAAGAAGAAATCTGCACCTAAACAACCTAAGTCAGAAAACATGAAATACCACAACTACATATGCTGAGATATTGTGCAGGAAACCTGCACAGCATTCATGTTTACTCTCTTGAAAAGATGTGTGTCATAGGCTAATTAATACTTCATACTTTCAGTTTCTAAAATACAGTATGGTGGTCTGGAAGCTTTCTGTCTGTCTGTCTGTAAGAGAGCCTGCTTTTCTTCAAATAACGTTACCTTTGCCTTCTGTGGTGATCTGAGTGTTTGTTAACATGTCTGACAGAACTGAACAGGATACACTTTTAACAGAGGGCTGAACATACGCCTACCGTAATCTTGTTTTAGACATGAAAATCCAGTAGTACCTAGACTAGCTCTGCTTCTGGGAAATACCTCAGAAGTGAAAAGTTTGATTTTTAAACCAGCCACTGCATGTTTTAAGGGACATATTTTAGTGAGGAGGAAGAAGATGCAGAACTGGTCCAGCCCCAAACCTTTTGTTTTTAGTACGAGCAAAGGCTGTAACTGAAATAAATGTGTATTCTAAGCCAGTGGTGGGAAGTATCAGAAAGTTAGCCAACGGGACAAGTGATGCATAGGAAAAGTTAATTCATAGTGCCTAGAGAAAAAGATTTATGGATGCATTTGAATAAAGAGATGGGGATTTTGGTGGAATTTGATTTTCTTAGGTGTGTTAGCAATTGAAAAGGGAAAGTGAGAACGGGCTTCTCCAACTTACCACTATTTGGCTCTAAACTAGAAGAGGTTTAGATTAGACATTAGGAAAAAAAGTCTTATAAGGGCAGTATGGCACAGGCATAGCTGCCCAGAGAAGCTGTGGGTAGGCCTTCCCTGGAAATACTCAAGGTCAGGCTGGTTGGGGCCCTGGTGGGTGGCAAGGGGGCTGGAACTCTATGATCTATAAGGTTCTTTCCAACCCAAACTTATCTGTGATCCTGTGGTCTGGAATATTATACAGGAAGTATGACCAAGTGCCTTCAAGTGCATATGTCCTGTACATTTGCAAGTAATGTAATCTGGAATACAGCTATAAGGCTAACCTGTGAAAGAATGTATACTTCTAATTACTTATGTGAACCAGGTACTTGCTAAAATTTTACTTCCAAGTTACGTATATACTTGGATTAGAAGAATTAAAATGTATTCCATGTGTACATCTACATACATATACATAAGTAAATGCTAAAAAAAAAAACCAAAAAAAACTGAAATCTTACTTGAGCTTTGAGAAAATGTCTTGTTGTGGCTGGGTTTGCAGACAAGTTCACCAGGACTTTCAAAACTTGTATCTGAAATGAGGAACATGCATGATCATTGCAGTCTCCAGAAGCAGAATGTGTGAGCAGACATTAGTGCTCCCTGGCACCTTTGTCATGTCACTCTACCCCACCACTTTTTAATGTAGTCCACTATCTTCTGGTTTCCTTTATTCTGATAATCTCCAAACAAATTCTCACCTTCTTTCAGAGAATCTGTATTGTTCACTAAAGCAAAGAAAGTCATGAAATCAAACATTATTTTAACGTTGTCAGCAGACTGTAAGGACTCCCGAATAGTCTGCACTGACTTTTTTTTTTTTAACATGGAAAAAGATTATAAAATATGGCTTTTCTCCAGATTAAAGCTTTCAGACAATTGCATCAGCAAGGCTTATATGTATGTTTTAGATGTAGGACTGAACTTCCTTAGTATTTTAAAGGCAGGAGGTGAGACAGTGAAAGGAGATGTTAATCTAAAGAATAAGCAATAAGGAGCAGCATTCAGAGGAAAAAAATAAACAACAAGCACTTAAAATGTGATCAGAAGCACACAGAAAATACAGCTTTGTCCTTTCCTGGACTTTGTGGCACTAATCTTCTATATAAACACTGGAAAAAGGCTAAATACTATTTATTGTACTTCAGTAAAGTATATCTAGTAACTTTAGTGGAACTTGGTATTTCTGAAAACTATTTTTGATCTGGTAGAACAATTCAGTGCATTGATATTGATGGAATATCCCAGGAGTTCATGCATCCATGAAGCCTTTCAAATGCATCTTCCTTGCCCTGTCGTGCAATTGCAGTGTTTGGTAAGCAGAACTCTAGAGCTGCTGTAGTAAAGGAAGAGAGCAACAACTGTGCACGCAATAGGGTTTTGCTAGCTACAGCTCTAGCCCAGTGATTGTACTATCAAGATTCTCTTCTTTCCCTCTCTCCATTCTTCCTGAATTTATGTGGAGTAAGTAATACAGACACACATTTCACATTTTTTAGGGACCATCAGCTATCGCCAATAAATACTTGTTTTTCTAAGCACACTCTAAACCATGTTACAAAAACAGTAGAAAGGAGGCAAGTAAAACAGCTTCATAAGTGGTTTATAACAATGCAGTACCCAATACCTGTGTCCTTTCA
The DNA here is from genome assembly GCF_016699485.2 of Gallus gallus. Taxonomy (NCBI): domain Eukaryota; kingdom Metazoa; phylum Chordata; class Aves; order Galliformes; family Phasianidae; genus Gallus; species Gallus gallus. Next base: position 13,119,490 of record NC_052532.1, on the reverse strand, counting down.
GATCCTTCTGAAAGCAAATGAAGAAAGCATGGAATCTTGTTTATCATCTTATAATGATAGGCATTGGTAACAGACATATTCGTCAACAATCTGAGTCCAGCTAGCTGCAGATCAGAGTTCAGAGGAGCTGATTCAATGTTCTTACAAACTTGCATAATATATACCTTGGAAAAAAAAAAGGATGAAAAGATATTTCTTTGAGACAAGCAGATTTTCTATTCAGAAATAGCATCAACAGTCTAGCAACAGGAACATAAATACCTACTGAACACTGCTTGTTGAATACATAATCCGATCACGGCACTTAGAAACAAGAACTTTATTTTGTTTCAGCTTTAATACATACAAATACTGTGGCCTGATAGAAGCAGACAGTCCAGACTTACACTCCCTAAATTTCCTGAAGCATAAATTACTCTGGGAACTCAAATTGCTTTGACACCATCTCAGAAGTGGCACATTTGCTCCAAGGAGTTACTTTGAAAATCACCTACTTAAAGCAACTAAGGTCATAAATGTTCAGAAGAAGCCAAGGATAAGGCTTGGAATGAAACCCTTCCTTCCAATTATGTGGCCCATCCACTGGAGTACTTCTTGGGAATGGTGATGACAACTGATACTCACAACTGTTATCTACCCAATTTTCTTCTGAATGACGCCACACAGTGAACTTTGAAGCTTTGACTATGAAAAAAATGACTTTGCCTTCATCAAAGGAGTCGTTTTCTACCTACATGTCTATATAAATATTTGCCGTGGGCAGGCACTACTTTAAAAAAAAAGTTGCTCAGCATTAAAGATGCTATAAATGACAATGTATAATCAAAATGTCTTTCTATCAAGCTGATGAAAAAGCTTCCAAAAATCTTCAAATCTGCATGTAAGCTCACTGTTTGGACACTTCTTGATCATATAATGCCAAAAGAGGCTTTTTTTTTTTGATGGCTGGTCCCATCTCATCTGTACCATCTACTGTATTTATCAGCAGGACTTACTACCACTGTTACAGACAGTTCTTTTAAGAGTAAAACACCACACTGAGAAGTGGGTCACAGACAAGCCCAAGGGATCGATTACCATTTTCTCCTCCAGTTCCCTTGCTTGGGGAATCATGCAAGGCTCAGAATGCTACCCACCTTATTACACAACCTTACTGATGTTCTGGGGATATTTAGAAATCATCTTACAATCATAGAATCATAGAATCACCAAGGTTGGAAAAGACCCACAGGATCACCCAGTCCAACCATCCACCCATCACCAATGGTTCTCGCTAAACCATGTCCCTCAACACAACATCCAAACATTCCTTGAACACCACCAGGGTCGGTGACTCCACCACCTCTCTGGGCAGCCCATTCCAGTGCCTGACCACCCTTTCAGAGAAGTAGTATTTCCTAACGTCAGGCCTGAACCTTCCCTGGTGCAGCTTGAAGCCATTCCCTCTAGTCCTATCACTAGTCACATGAGAGAAGAGGCCGACCTCCAGCTCACTACAACCTCCCTTCAGGTAGTTATAGAGAGCAATGAGTCTCCCTTGAGCCTCCTCTTCTCCAGACTGAACCTTGCCTCACATTATTTCCCTATAAACTTAGCAGCAGTATCTCTGTTTAGCAGCACTTGGTGAAAGCCAAATCCAGGCTGCCTAGTTTCCTTGGTGCTTTTTCAACAAATGAATTGCCAGTGACACAAATGCATTCAGTTATCCGTTTGGCCTTAGGGTGTGCAGATCACCTACAGCTGATGACTCTCATGTTTAACTGCAAAACATTTTAGCATCCTCCCTCATATTTTAAAAATATGCTGAAAGCCCCATACTATTTCCTGTGCCTCAGTTACTTTTATTTGTTCCCTGTAATAAACTTACCTGTATCTCTTCCTGATTTTTAATGTTCATACTCAAATTATTAAGTGCATTTAGTGCTTTTTCTTTAACTGCGGGAGCACAATCCAAGAGCATCCCTCCAATTACAGAAAGGCCACCCAGATTTCCAATTATATCCTGAAATATAAAAGGTACTCAATAAGATCATTGCAAATTTTAAATTAAATGCTGAAGGCTTGACTCAAAGTTTGTTTTTGTGCAAAGGGAACTGTGTGAATGAAGACTTTCAGAACAGATTACTCTGTTTGAAGTGTTAGTTTGTTATTTTTTTGTATTATGATTGCATACAAAAACAAACTATGGTATCTATTTTAAAACTGCCACCAGCTCATAGTATCAAAATCACATTGGAAAGCAGTTTCATTTGACAGACACCAACAGCATCCATCCTTCTGAAGAGTTGCTCATAAAATAATAGACTTTTGAAGAGCTTGCAAATTCGTCAAGCTCCTAAAGCAGGCAGGATAATATCCGTTATGTTTTGCTTGTGCTAAATTGAAGAAGGATTTGATACAGCTTGTTCATTGTAAGACATGTAATCACTAAGCTGCACTTTGCCTTGGAATATATTAATTCAATTGAAATTATCAACAGTCTTGCTTAGGGCCAAAGCTTTTCTGCATCATATTTCCAACCGAATCAAAGAGAGCTGAATGGCAGGGAAGCTGCTGCAAATGGCACACAGCTCTATAAACATAAAAGCTACTTTAAAATATTTCAGTAGATTTCAGATTGGATCCTAAGATTATTTAACTTGTCTCAAATTCAACCCTTTAATTAACATCATAAAACCAAAGGCAACAAAAAATATATATTTACAGCACTTTTAAGTGCATTTAATGTATACAAACATTAAGCACAGATAATTCTTGTGAGGCTGGTTGGTTGCATTCTTTGGACTAGCAGGAAATTAAGGCATAAACATAAAACACAAGATTTAGAACACAGGTTAACTCAGCTCTCAGTCTTCTGACACTCTTAAGCAAAACAGTACCCTTCATTTTCCATACTGATTGGTAGTGAAATGCTGATGTTTTCCACAGAACAACACTTACTTGATTTACAGAGAAGGTGGCACTGTTACTGAGAGCGATTAAAGCTTGTTCCTGAATTAATGGATCATCTGTGGCCTTCAGCAAGTGAATAAGCTTCTGTAGAGCATCTGCATCCATGCTGTGGGATGATGGAGGAATTTCTTCCATCACTGCTTAAAAATAAAATAATAGCAAGTTTGAGACATTTCACTTAGCAATTAATGCTGTCTTAGCAAGTTGAGTTTTAACTCTGTTCCAGTTTCTCCCCATTGTCCCTTGTTCTATTGCTGCACGCCAGTGAAAAGAGTTTGCCCCCCGTGACTTAACTCCTGTAGTTCAGATATTTATGTACAGTGATAAGATCCCTCTCCGGCCTTCTCTTCTCCAGGCTGAACAGCCCCAAGTCTCAGCCTTTCCTCATACAGGAGGTGCTCTGGGCCCCCATTTATCTTCATGATGCTCCACTGGACTCTCTCCAGCAGTTCCCTGTCTTTCTTGAACTGGGGAGCCCAGAACTGGACACAGCACTCCAGCTGTGGCCTCACCAGGGCAGAGCAGTGAGGGAGGATCACCTCCCTCGACCTGCTGGCCACACGCATTACATGTTCTATGTTTGATTGTACCCAACAACCATATAATGGCAAAAAGATTTTGCTTTACCACAGCACAACTTTCATCCCTTTTCCTGAATCCCGTGACTACTCCTTCTCAAAGTACAAAAGGAAGGAAAAAAAAGGTATATGTAACAAGAGCTTGGGGTACATTTCTCTGAGGTTAATTAACAGCAAACCTCCCTTACAAAATTACAGAGAATATTCACCAAATGTTAACTTTTTTCTTGTGTTCCACAAGATGAAATGTGAAGATCTGTCTGGACATTGGAGGGAAAGTAAATAAGCCCTCTGATTTGCAGACTGCTGCTTGCAGAAATCATGCTGGTGACATCGTGCCCGTATGCTGCGCTCCTCTGACAAAGTAACAGCCCGGATGTAAGGAACGGTGCTGCTCAGTGATGGAGCCCCGCGGTGAACAGAGAAAGGCCGCTCTATCAGGATCACAGAATCACAGAACCGCAGGGGTGGGACCACCTGTTCCACCTACTCCCTACGTTGTGTCACGCGGGAAAGCGTCCAGGCGGGTTTTGAATTTCTCCAGAGAAGGAAACTCCAGAACCTCTCCGGCCCCTTCGCCCGCCCCGCAGCCGCGGGCCTTCTCGGCGCTCACTGCGGCAGCGGGAGCCCCGCGCAGCCAGTCCGACCGCGCCGCCCCTCCTCCTCCTCACCTGAGGGCGGAACGCGGGGCGCTCCCCGCCGCCGCCCTCGGCCCGCCGCCCGCCGCCAGAGGCAGTAGCAGTAGTAGGCGCCGGCGCCGAGCACGAGCCCGAGCACGGCCGCTCTCAGACGGCGCCACTCTCCCATCTTCCCCGCCCGCGGAAGCCGCTGCAGCATCCGGCACCGCCCCGCCGTGCTGAGGACTGCGGGTCCGGCCCGGGCTGTGAGCCCGCCCGGTGCGGTCGGGGCTCGGCTCCTGCTTCGGCTTGTTTTTACAGCAACAACGAAGTGAAAGTACCGAAGTCTTAACGAAGCACAGCGCTATATACGTGCTGGAAATACGTGTCCCAGGGGCACGCGTAAGCGCTGACCAAACCGGGAGACACCACAGTCCCTCTCCCAGCACAGACATACACCAAGGGCTACTCCCTGCCCTCGCTTTTTCACGGTGAACCAACGCGTGTGTGGAAGGGGCGGGGCGGGGCGGGGCGGGGCGGCAGGCCCGGGGCAGCGCCTCCGTCCCGGCCCGTTGCTACGCGACCGCGACGCCGCGCGGCCATGGCGGCCCTTCGCGGCGGCGGCCCCGAGCTGCGCGCCTACTTCAGGCGGCACAGCCTCCTCCAGATCTACGAGGTAACGGCCTCTGCGCGGCCTGACGCAGGCGGACGTGGGCCGCGTCTCGGGTGCCGTGCTGGGACAGGAGTAAAGAAGCTTCGTGAAGTGTTGGGGAGTGGGACTGTGTCACAGCGTGACGGGCTGTGGCAAACGATTTGCGTTTTTGGCTTTAGGATTCTTCACCATTCTGTTATATTTGTTTGGTTTCTTCCCATTTTACCTAGCACCCGTGTTTCAGTCTCCTTGAACAAAGATGATGCACAGAGCAGTTTCAGAGGCTCCCTCATAGTCCTCAGGTACCAAAATAGACCCACTTGGAGGCAGCTCTTACAGCCAGGATTTCCATGGAAACATTCATAAGGAAATCCTGACCCAATTAGAATAATGACAGAGCAGCACTCCGGGCAGACTGAGCACTCCTGAGAACCTCCTGATCATTCCTTTTGGGTTGCTTACTTTTAAAGCTCAGAAAACCAAAAGAAGGTGACACTGAAATGAAATAATTAAGGTTCAGATTGAAGAGGGTTCTTAAGGGAAAGATCTAGTTATAAAATCAGTCTCTGTAAGATCTTTTCATCCTTTTTTTTTTTTTTTTTTTTTTTTCCCCTTGTTTCTTAGGTGTTGGTGTTCACTGATGCCTACAAGTATTTTTTTTTTTTTTTTTGTCATTGTCATTTTTTTATGAGGCTCCAGTATGCTTTGTATGGAGATAAATGAGATGATACTGGCCTTGATATTAAGGCACACCAAAGCTAAGCTGAGTTCTATAGGCATTTACCTAAACGTTCTCAAAATTAAGAAGGTTATGGAGTTCCAAAGTGGACATTTGCTTAAGTCACTTATGGTTCTGTTGTGTTTTGGACATGATCCACACATAGTGGGTACCCAGATAGTCATGTCCAAATAACTTGGGATTCCCTGCTGCGTCGGATTCTTTCATTCCTGCGTGATTTCCCTCTTTCAGATCTCATCCAGATTTACTTTAATCGATAACCATAAAACATCAGGCAAAATGAAATCCTGCAAGTTGTATGCTTAGGATGACTTCACTGTAGCTGTGTTCGTGCAATGTTTAAGTTAAATGTGGATGCAGAACTGGATCACTGTTTTTCTGCCGTATGACTCAGTTGAATTTTGAAGGATAGTTTGCTACACATTTAGGAATAGAAATGGGAGGGTCAGGGATTACATGGAGAAGCTTGTGAGAGAAGTCAGGCGTCTGGTCAGGGATAGCAGAGGACTGAAGGTGATGGCCAGGCCTCATGGTTCACATACCCTCCTTTTTCCTTTTGTGCTGACAGGGATAGCAACTGTAGGCCAGACTTCGTGAGCCTCCAGAAGAGACAATGCTGACAATAGTTTTGCCACACTTGTGGGTCTATTTTGGAATCGGTGCTGCTTTAGACTGCAGCCCACCTACTTGGAGCTCTTCCTGAGGATGCAGGCTTTCACTGGCTTTGCCAAAGTGCACGCGGTGTATGGTGTAGTCTTCCATCGGAGGTAGATCTGAAATGATAATATGTAACATTTATAATACTGCAGCAACATTTGAGCAAGGTGTCATGGAGAATGTAAAATGTAAATGTTAGTGTAATTTGAATACTCAGTGAAGAATAGATCTTCAGTACTGCAAGGATGAGGCTGGGAAATAACATTCTGTGGCAACAAATCAAGACAACATTAGTGTATTTCTTGGAATTTTTTTAACACATTGTACTCACATACTACTTCTTGTAGTAGTCATCATCACTGTAAGGCTTAGAAACCTCAGTGACAGCTCAGGACAGCGTGCTGTGGTAGGTGCTGTACATAGAAAATGGTGATCCCTGCCCACGTGTCTCAGAGGCAGCTGCTGAACTAATTGCAGCCTTTGAGTACCTAAAGGGAGTCTATAAACAGGAGGGGAGTCAACTCTTTGAAAGGATAGATAACAGCAGGACAAGGGGAAATGGTTTGAAGTTGAAGGAGAGAAGATTTAGGTTAGATGTCAGGGGGACATTCTTTACTATGAGAGTGGTGAGGTGCTGACACAGGATGCCCCGTCCCTGGAGGTGCTCAAGGCCAGACTGGATGGGGCCATGGGCAGCCTGGTCTAGTATTAAATGTAGAGGTTGGTGGCCCTGCCTGTGGCGGGGCTGCTGGAGATTCATGCTTCTTGGGGTCCCTTCCAACCCAGGCCATTCTGTGACTCTGTGATGCAGCATTCATATGTAGGAAACTCATGTGGGCATAAAGAACACAAAGACACGGTGAGATCATTGCTGGTAAGCAGGAGAGGCAGTAGTCACAGCACATCAAAACCTACAAAGGCCGAGGGCTTTTATCCAAAAAGAATTTTGGGGGAACTTCTTCCTTTCATTTTTTTTTTGGAATTGTGACAGGAAAGCACAGTCTCTACACTTCAGCAGGTGCTTCTGGTGATGAGGGTGCTGCAGATGATGAGGGTTAAGAGATGCAGATGATGAGGGTAAAAGCGAGAGATGCTGTTAGCAGAACTGCTCTCCATGGCATCTGCTGATTCTGGATAGTCTGTGGGATTTTGGAGAGTCATTAGGTTTAAAGCTGGTTCTATCCGCAGCAAATTACTCCTGGGTAGATGCTGTGTTGATTTGTGCAGGACTGGGAGTAAGAGAAAATGGTGAAAATATGCAACTGTTAAGGATTTGTGGTAAAAAATTAATCTATTGCATTTAGATTTCCTGTTTTTTTGGGATGTAGAACACAGATCTTGAAACTATTTTCTTTGGAAAACATTATAGATAAGACATGGATGTTCTTGTGTTTTCTTAGGGAATTCTTTCCAAGGCACAGCTGACAGTTGTCAACCATGTCATCCACTCATGCTGTCTATTTTCTGCTGAAAACAAATGGAAATCACTGTTACAAAATGTCGAACAGACTATTGCTCTCTGTATCAAGACCATTGAATGGCCAAAAAAAAAAGGTCACCACCAAAGTTTGCAAAGCTTACAGAATGATAGAATATCCTGAGTTGGAAAGGACCCATAAGGATCACTGAGTCCAACCACCCAAAAATCAGACCCTGTGTCTGAGAGTAAGGATAAAAGTAAGGAGTAAGAATAAATTTGAAGCTATGAGTGTATTTTTATCAAGTGTTAAATGGATGCAGAAAGGAAGAGTTAGTTAAATAGAAGCCTTGCAGACCAGCCTGCAGTTGGCTGTTGTGCATTTTCTGTGTGCTAAACCTTTCAAAACATGAAAGGAAAAAAAAAAAAAGCTGTTGTGTTCACGTCAAAGGGAAAAAGAAAAGAGCATAAATGAAACTTTATAGTAATACCTGGAATTCATATGGTAGACAGATACTGGGTTGATCCAGGAGGGGGAGTAGCTGAGCAGCCTTGGGATTGGCTTTGGGAAATCTGCCCTTAGGAGAGCTTTCGAGGAAAGTTATTTAAATGCCTAGATATTATTTAAAATGGTATTATTTGTCATGAATGACAACAGTAACTGTGAGATTTATAATATTTTCTTAATATAGTCCCCTATCAAGGAATACATAGAAACTTGTGTTTGTATTATGCTAAGGTGGTAAGTAGTGGGTTGATAAGTACTACCAAATATTCAGTGTGTGTGAACTGAAGACAGTTGCCCTTCATTGTCTGTGCATTAAAAGAATGTTTTGTTTTGCCTTATTATAGTGCTCTTAACTTGTAGGCATGGAAAGAAACAGCACATACTCATGGCCAAAGGTCTCCTTTACTGTGCTTCTGTGTTACAGCTGTCAGTGGTTCTCCCTCCTGTCACTGCTCTGCAGTTACAAATCATTTGAGTTGGTATGGTGAAAAAGCCATTACATTCTGACATTGAGCTGATCCAGCACATAAGTAGCAGTTGCTTCAGATAATTCTTTTTTTTTTTTTATGTATTTATTTTTAAATATAATTAGTTATTTATACAGATCCACTTTATTAAAGTAATAACGAGAAAATCAACATGGATGTTGGAAAATGAAGTATTTTTACCCATAGGGTGCATACATGTAAATAAATGGTTTGGAAAAATTGAAGATAAGTGGCAGGGATTTGGAACGTGATGGTCCTTGGGGTCTCTTCCAACCCAAGCCATTCTATGATTCTATGATAGTGAGTTGCACAGTCAGAATTTGGCTGATGAACTTCCAGAGGTTAAGCCAGATTCTGAATGGCAGAAATTAGACATAGAGAGTTAGCAGCATCCAGCTGCACCATGGAGAGCAGCAGCAGTGGGGAGTGGGCTGAGACAAAGAAAAGCAGGTTTTTAAGGGTCAGGGCTGGAAGAAAATCTAAAAATTCAGATGCTGCTTTTGTGATAACTGTTAAGAGCTCTTTTATTGGTAGCCAGCAGAGGGAACTATAAACAAGAGTGTGTCCCAGGATAGCATCTTTTGCTTTAACGTGGGTTAATATCTCATTAAAGATGCACAGTCATGTTCCAAAAATTTTACCTGGAAATAGAAGCTTTCTAGCTTATAGTACTAATTTAAATAACCAGAGTTTGCCCATATGCTTTTAAATATCAATGTAATTTATAGAATCATAGAATCATAGAATCGCTAAGGTTGGAAAAGACCCACAGGATCACCCAGTCCAACCATTCGCCCATCACCAATGGTTCTCGCTAAACCATGTCCCTCAACACAACATCCAAACTCTCTTTGAACACCACCAGGCTCGGTGACTCCACCACCTCTCTGGGCAACCCATTCCAGTGCCTGACCACCCTTTCAGAGAAGTAGTATTTCCTAACGTCAGGCCTGAACCTTCCCTGGTGCAGCTTGAAGCCATTCCCTCTAGTCCTATCACTCGTTACAGGAGAGAAGAGGCCGACCCCCAGCTCACTACAACCTCCCTTCAGGTAGTTATAGAGAGCAATGGGTCTCCCCTGAGCCTCCTCCTCTCTAGACTGAACAATCCCAGCTCCTTCAGCCACTCTTCATAAGGCCTTCATTTAGAAGTTCTGTCTGTATGTGAACTCACAATCCAAAAGTAAATGAGCTATAGATGTTAGATGAAGACAGCTGAACGCAAGTGAGAAAAACTGTTCATCAGTTACTCTGCAGCACTGCTAAAATGTAATGCAAATTTGCAGATCTTATTATCTGTGTTTTGTTTTCAGTATTGGTTAGAGGATTGATGTCTGGTCATGCTTCCTAATTCAATATATTCTATGCTGCACAGAATTAATCTTGCTTTGAATTCTGTTTTTCATTAGATAAATGAAATCAACCTGTCTCATGGATGTTTTTCTTGAATGCATATTAAAAAATGGAATTCTTAGTAGGAATACTTATGGAAATACCATGAATTTAATTACTGTCCTAAACCCAGTGCTTTGAAGTCTAGCAACTGAAATATTCTGATGTATGCAATATTCTATTTAAGATATAAATGAAATGAAACGTAAATGATAAAAAATCTGCTTTTATTTTTCAGTATTTTAAAATTAACTTGTAATCTTGAGTTTCTTTTTATGGTTTCACATCTAGATGATCCTTTACTGTTACCATGAAGGCATTAATTTGCAGTTTCTTTTTCAGGCTCTACTTTGTGGTGTAATTGTTATGCGTCCAGAAGACCCACTTAGGTTTTTAGAGGAAAAGCTCAGAGAAATGATGGAAAAGGGAATAGATGCTGTTTTGTGGTATGTATTAAGTGTCTGTGTGTGATGTGGTTTATAGTGTTGAACCTGGCCTTTCAAACATGCTATTGCCACTGCATCTACTGAATAGACAGAAAGTTAAAAGTAAATATTAACGGCTTATGATATTGCAAATGCAGTGAGACCAATATTGGCAGTATCATGAAAACAGGATTTGGAGTTTTGTGTTAGTTTTGAATATTTAAAGTTGTATGTTCCTACTCTTTTTTAAAGTGAAATCTCATGTACAGCTCATGCGGAAGCTAGTTTCTCCATTTCTCCTCCTGTTTTAGCTTTCATGTGTACATAACTAATTTCATGGTTCAGATGTGTTTCTATAAGTATACAATCTCTGAGATTACAAATTCTAATCTGTTGAAGGTTTTGAATGTTGGGAATAAGTCTTCAATTGGTGTAGAGGAAAGAGAGCAGCTGTGCTGATACTTACCTTGACAAGAGTCACAAAGAAGATAGAGTACCCTCTTTTTTTACTAACTGGAATTCATCCAGTAATACAGTTTCATTTGTAGGTGTCACAGCTGTGCAATAATTAAGTATGATATTGTATGATATCATCAGGATTAGGCCATGAGAAGAGCTTTTGAGTATTGAGAAGAACTTCTGAGATTGTAACATAAGGGAAGAGGAAGAGAGGGAAAAAACAAACAGAAGTTTGTAGTAATGTGAACAACCAGAGACAAAAATTCAGGGAATGAAAGGAAGGAGATGGAACATTTTAATTCAATATGAATTATATTTTGTGTTACACGTAAGCTCTATGCTATATATATATATATAAATTTAACTTAATTGAATTGTCTGCCATGGATACAGCCTTTTAGTAAGGGACTGCTCTGTTGAGATACTGAGTTATGCAAAATGGCTCGTTGTCAGAAAATTGCCATTGAGTATTTGCATTAACTCTGTACTGTGAACAAATCTGCCAATACCAAACCAGTGAAGCACTCAAGAACTTGCTTACATATTCAGTGCATGCGTCACTTCACTTCAAGTTCTTTGTAGGAGGTGGATCCTTACTCATTAGGCCCACCTATGAAGGGATCTCAGGCACTGCCTGTAGCCCAGCCGCTCTGAATGCTTTCAGACTGACTTTGGTACCTTATGGTCACAGATAAAGTCATTGCAGTGAGTGATGCAGATTTTTGCCCTTACTGTGTCCTTTCCACAGCATATCAGAATTCCTCATATCACAGGGTATGTCAGCAGCCTGAAACGCGGTGATGAGATTTTATTGCTAATGTTTATGATGTCTTTTCTAAATGTTGAAACATGACTTGATTTATCCTTTAATTTTGGTAAATACTTTTCATTTCTATGTTTCTGCTGAACACATAATGAACTGTGGTCTTTTAACATTTATTTTGATTCTTGAATGTGTTATCTGTATTTTAAAATGAAAACAGAACTGTTTACCTACCTAGACATGCCATTGTCTGTCTGTAACAGAAGAAAACATTACTCCAAGTACTGAACATTTGAAATACCTGTTAATTCAATATTGAGATAAGAAACTAAATAGTATAATCTGGTTGAAAATGGCTGACATCACACTGAATGTGTTAAGCTCTGATTTTCACAGTATTTCAAAATTACCCTAAGAGAAACAGTAAAGTGTAGCCATTTGTTATTGTATTCTGTAAACATTTTTAAATGTCTCCTATAGTGAGTTGTAATTAAAGTGATACAGGTCTTAATCTTTTCATTAATGAAGTGTATTTTGTAACTATAATCTATTAACTACAGTGAAAATATGCATTTTCTTTTCAGGATACTCATATGCTCAATGTAATTTGGTTATGCTTAATGTAATGGTTGTATTTAATGTAATTTACTTCCTTTTTGAAGGTATCTGTGTATTGATTCATCTTTACACCCAAAATTAAAGAGGATTTCAGAAACACACCTTGACACACTTTTCGGAGTAGATGCACAACTGGTAAAAATCACTGAATATATTATATGCATTAACTCTCTACTGTGAGCAAACCTTCTAATATCAAATAACTCAAATTCTGTTTTTTAGATTTTCTCATGTTATTTTTTGATATCTGATGTCAGAAAAACGATCCTTTGTATTTCTTTCTATTGATACTGATTTGTAGTCTTCCAAAATTAATTTCATCAGAGGTGAGCATAGCATCTAAGGGGATATTCTTAAAATGAAAGATCATAGCTCCTAGTCTTAAACAACTTTGATTTTTTTAGAAGTTCAAAGAGGATTATTAAAATAAACATGGGTTGAAGTCGGGTAACGAATGGTGTACATAATAATGGATCATGGGAACATTTATGCAGAGAGCGTTTATTTCATTTGCTTAACTGCTGGATAAAATCAATCAGTTGGAGAGAGGATATGAAGGATAAAAGATAATTTCAGTTACATTGAGCCCTCCCTCAGGAACACACATTACTTTTGCTTCACATGTTAAGTTCGCTCTTCCTTTAATTCCATGTATAAAAACAGAGGTATGATTTGGCAGCAGAAGTATTTCTAACTGTAAACAGAAAATAATACATGAACATTCATGTCTTTAAAATAGATACTTTAATTTGCACATGGACAATATTAATATAAGATTTCATATTTTTGTCTGATTTTTAAATACTCATAATACAGAACTGTTTTGTGTACTAATGCTATAAATGAATTGTTTAGATTACTGAAGAATTATGTACCAAAGCATGGAACTTTTATAGCAGAAACTTAATGAAGCTGTATTTTGGGTAAGTATTGCATTTTACATATGAGTCAGAAACATCTTATGAAACATCTTTTATCATAGGTATGCCTATGTAATTCTTTTGGGCAAGGAAATGATTTTCATTTTAATGGAACAAAATAAAGAGAGATCAGAGACATCAGTTTGGTTTCACTTTTCTTCAGCAATGTTATTTTATGTTAAAACTAGTACGTTTCATTTCAGACAGAGTCAAAGTCCATTGACACTTCTGCATTTTGATCAACTCTATTTGTTAGGGATATGTTAATGTGCCCAAGAATAAAAGTATAGTTTGAGTTTCAGTCTGACTGTAATAGATCTGGGTTCTCTTCTGCTCTTTATTCAATTTCCTTTGTGCTTGGTGGTATGTAATTTATACTTTTGGTAATCCCTCTTTTTCTCTCAAACAATGAGGATAATACATAGGTATCTTTTAAAATATAATAATCACAAATAAAGATATTCACTAGTTTCTTTGTTATAGACACATGTATCAAAATATAATGATCCTTCATTTAGAATAGATTAGATTAGAGATTTACCAATGTAATTTTATTTTGGAAATCATAGACTGCTAATTATATCTGATGGACAGCTCTGTTAGAAACACTGGTGTAAATTCTTACTAAGAATGACAGCATCATAGGATTGGTAGGGAGGTCAACATTTTACAAGCTATATCTGGGTTAGGCTTGGTGAGTGTTTTTCTAGGCTGATTTTAGTGATCTTAAAGATTACACGTGTTGGAGACATGCTGGCAGTTTATTCCAGGACTTCATAATCCTTTCTACTGGAAATATTTCCTCATAGCTGAATTTTCCTTGCTGCAAGGAAATTTTTGTCTTATACACCAGGGACATGGAGTGTTATTCCTTTTTCATTTGCAGCAGCATTTTGAAGATTGTCTGAGCTAACAGATTTTTTTAATTATCATAGAAGGTGGACAGGAGCAATAGAATGTTCCGTTCATTAATGCATCCATTATATATTTTAAATGCAAAATGAGAGAGATTTTGGCAAATGCAAGTGATCTGATAAGATCTAATTTATTCCATAGCCCTTTCAGAAAATCAGATGTGGAGAAATGTTACCTTTTAATGTATCTGTGACATTAAATCTAATCACACCTTGTTACTTCACATGGAACAGAAATGAGATTTTTAGTGAAGTTCAAAATTGTTAATAATAAATATAGCCCTTTTAGTTGCCAATTCAGAGGGACACTTAAGCAAATGTGTGCATTTATAAATTTATTTGTATAAATACTCAAAAATGCTTTCTTAAATATGGACCCATACATTAAAGAGCAGTGGATGACAGCATGGTATATGATGGTGAAAGCAAGCAGGTTTCTATTGTGTGATAATGTAGAAAATTAAGAAAAAACAGAAAAAATATTAAAATGGATAACCAATACATATTTTATTTAAATTAAATAAAAAACAGCTTTTGTATTCAGAAATATATATTGATGAGTTTGACTGTTTTGTGTTTCCAAATAAATTGCAGTTTTATAGATTTTACTGCATTTAAGTTGGGTTAGCCACATAAAATTATTCATTCTGTTTCATAATTCAGAGGATGGATAAAATACAATCTTCTGAAGAAGAACAAAAGAAAAAAGGCAGAGCAGAAGATGGCTCTGGCAGTAGTTCATTATAACGTCCAAATATTAAAACCCGTTATACAGAAGTGGAGTGTGTGGGTTCGGACTCACAATGAAAAAATTACATGTAAGTCTACACGGCTATTCTGCATAAGAGAAAAATACATGTTATGTATGAGAAAATTGTGGTGCACAAGTTAAATATTCTTGGTCCAGTGATGTATCCATCTTTTTGCTGGGTTGTATTGCAAGATGCTGTTTGTTGACTGGCCTGTGGCTGCTTGGTTCCATGAATGCCGTGATGGCAGTGTTACCCTGAATTGCTTTGCTAGGACGGGTGGTGGTGGTACACTTCTGTAAAGACTGAGCAGTGATGCTGATGAAAAGCAGGTATGGGAGGTGGCAGGAAAGTGGAGCGTATGTCAGAAATACTGGGTGGTGTGTGCCAGTATTCTTTTCTGGGAAGAGTACAGTGATAGGGACAAAATGAGAGGGATCACAGAGTCATAGTCCTGGATTCAGCTAGAGGGAATCTTCATGAGAGGTGGAGAAGGGGTGAAGACCAAAATTAAAAGCCAGAAAATGAAAAAAATAAATTTTATTTGCTCTGCCTGAGAATTTATGTTCCTCAGATCCCATAGGTATGTTTATTTATTTATTTATTTTTAATGTTGCCACACAACAGCTACTCCAAAGGTAGATACTATTAACATGAATGCTCTCAAATAGAACGTCTGTAAAAGTAATGATTGGGCCAGATGTGCCACCTGTTCCTATGGGTTTACGCTCAGATAGTTGTGTATGGCTCACACATTGCTTTTACAGAACTGGAGTGCCATGCTGTTGTCTCCCCTAACCAGTTTTTAGAGCTTTCCTGTTCTGTCCTGTTGCTAACTTCTTTCTTCCCTTCAAAATATTACTTTCAAACAAGGCAGCTTTTGTTAATTCCTAATTCACAGAAGCAGGGGAGGCATCTATAGTGCATAATTACACCATATATTCCCTTCTATGACATATGGATAAACTCCATTCAGTGTACCGATAGCAATATAACTGTTTGTCGGGTTGCACTGTAATCAAGTTAATTGGAATGACTGAGAATTAAGAAAAAGAGAAGAAGGAGTAGAAAAGTATTCATTTCTTTTTCTTGACTAAAATTTGATGACTTCTGGGGTCTGTTTATAGTAGAACTCTGTTACACTATGACCCAAACCAAGGAAGGAGTGATGTGTGGAAAAAGTCAAGAGTGAGCCATGTGTTTTGAGAAAGAGTTAGAGAAGTGTGCCAATGTGCTGTTAGATCCTGACTGATTTACACCAGAGCATGCTAATGTAGGTGCAGTTTTAACTTGCTTTGCCATCCTGAGAGTTTTTTGTCTGGCTCCTTGGGTCTCTTAGATAATGAAAGTTTGCAGGAATTTCCCTGCAAATCTTTCTGGTTTCTTTAACTGACAGATTACATAGCTTAAAAAGTTAGTAAAGTTTATAATTAAAGTGTAAAATGTGTACTTGGTAAAGCATATAACTAAGTAGTATCTTACCAGAGATGCCCTACAATGCATTAGTGCATGAGTTTGACTCATTTAACAGAAAACAGACTGTTAACATTTTGTCAGATTTGAGACACCATGGGTAGTTTTTCCACAAACAAAAATGGGTCTTAAATATTCCTTTGTCATCATTTGGTTTATTTTAGTAGAATTTCAAGACTTTGTTTGTTTGTTTGTTTGTTAAAATAATAGTAGAGAAGTGATTCTATAGTGTGTATTTAACTTATCTAATTTTACATTTTACATCTTGAATGATTTTTTTTTGCAGAAAATTGCACTTCTCTCACTTATCTTCTCTCATCTTTTCGTGGCTATGAAGAGCATTTTTCCATTGCATTTGCAAGATGTTTTACATGCAGAAGGACAACTACTATGGGTTTTTGGTTTTGTTTGTTTGTTTGTTTGTTTTTAATTGGTGCCCTGGACTAAAGAAAACTCAATTTCTCCAAATTTTTCTTAAAATTACTTTTTTTTTTTTAGCTTGCATTAATTCAATATGAACTTGTGATCTTTCAGATACTGCTTTACTTGTCCTTAATATCCTCTATTCTGTTTGTGTGTTTAATATTTCAGTGTAACACTTAGTACCTAACTTCACTGTATTTATTCTTTTGACTTGGCTTCTATGCTATCTGAAATATTATTAAAGTTTTCTTTATAGTATTTGATTTCACAGATGTCTCTATGAATTTTGCAACTCCAATATGAAATCACTGGATAATCTGGTAGTTCAGACTGTGGATCAATAATGTCTTACACACAACTCTGATAAGTAGGGATTATGTCATGTTTATGCTTTACAATCAAACTCAAAATCCTATTGCAAAGGTGTTAGTTGTATCTCTTGTTGAGAGCTGTGACTTATTTCCTTACAAAAGCTGAACTGAATGGTTGTGTTTTTGTTGTTTTGGTTTTTTTTTTCTTTTTTCTTTTTTGAAATACAGTTCAGTAAATGGTCATTCATCTAAAGCATTTAAATGATACACTTCTTTTTACTTATCTTCAAACTGATTATTTATATTTTCAGTAGCAGCAAGCAGACTGCAAGATATCTTTAACAAAATAAATCTAAGTGCTGTCTTGAAAGCTTGGCATGCAGAGGCCCACAGTTCTTCAAAAACTAATGCATATTTTGCGGTAAGTAGTGGCATATTTTAAATATAAGCTCAGTGATTAACGATTACCTCCATTAACTCCAACTGTTACAGAAAAGCAGCTAAAGTATTATTAAATGAAGTAATTTACTGTACTACTGCTAATACTGATGTTTAGTAATAATGATGTTTGGGAAGCAGAACATAACCTCCGTGATCTAGATTATCATCACACGAACAGAAGTATAGTTATATCAAAAGCAGGAAAAAGAGTTGACTGTTGTTGTCTATTACCAGTGATGTCCCTGGCTTAGATCAGATTGCTGATGTCTTAGGAGCAATGTTACTCGCTGAGGTGATAATCAGCAGTGAGAATGCTTCTGGACCCCAGCCCCAGAATCCAGGAGGTGTATACGCATAAAGAGCAAGGAGAGTCCTCCGGAACCTTCTTCACACCCCAAAAGGATGGGGTAGCCACAATGGGGAATCACCTGAGAGTAGGCAGCACACGGACAGCCCAATATGCCCCACATTCCAACAGCCCTATCTAATATCTAAGAAATAGAGTCATACTTGTCATTTATGGGAAGATTTTTCCTGCCAAGGAAGAGCATGCTATAGTATGCTGTGATGCTCAGCAAGTACCGTGTGTGGAAGGAGAATGCTGAGAGTTGTAAGACCCTGTCTCAGCTGATAGCACGGAGATTCCAAAAATCATGCTCACACAGATAGAATTCTACTGTTTAGCTACTTTTGCTTCTCCACCTGTAGAAGGATTGGTCAGAATGGAAACAAACTTTTGACTATTTACCCACTGCTGGCTACCAGACACCAGTTGCCAGATCTTTTCTGGTGAAAGCCAATTTTCAGTCCGGATTCTTCTCTATTATCTCAAATTAGTTAGCTGACTCTTGCTTTTATATTTATTTCTTGTCCTTCCCATACTTTTGTTTTCTAGCTGGTATCTTAACATGCTTAAAAGTTTGCCTGTCTGTATTGCATGCACAAAAGATGTCCTGTTTCTGGGCTGTATCAGGGCATACTGAGGACATAACATTGTTGTAATTCTTTCCATTCATAGCAGCAGATACAAGGATTGATTTGATGTCCATAACTGAATCAGAATGCATATAACAGAAAGCATATAAATGAACCCAAGTATTTTGATTACTGTCAAATTTTGTATTGTGTACAGCATTACAAGCATTTTGGGTGCAATTATGTTGCCTAAATGTAGACTTCTGCTGTAACTCAATATGCCTTGGACATTGGGAAATACTTCTCCAAAAGAGTGGTCAGGTGCTGGAATGGGCTGCCCAGGGAGGTGGTGGAGTCACCGACCCTGGAGGTGTTCAAGGAACATTTAGATGTTGTGTTGAGGGACACAGTTTAGTGAGAACTGTTGGTGATGGGCAGACTGTTGGAATGGATGATCTCAGTGGTCATTTCCAACCTTGGTGATTCTGTGATTCTATGATCTCAGGCTAGACTGGACTAGACAGACCTCCAGCTCAGTGCCCCAGAAGTGCAAGAATCCTCTGTGAATCAGAAAGAGTGTTTCATATTGATCTTGCAGTATACGTTGTTGGATACAATAGAACAACAGAGAGATTTTTAGTAGTGATATCTTTTGAAGTCTTGTCTTAAAAATGTGCACGTTTGTGTCATGTTGTACATACAAACTAGTATTCACAATGTTTTAATTTGGAAGTGCAGATTATTTCCTGCTTTTCTATACTGCATTGCTGCAATGCAAAATCATGAGGTGTGCTCTAATATTGTAATTATTCTCAGTAATAGCAGTTAGAAATGTTCGCAGTTATGTAATTACATCTAATTATATTTAGTTAACTATATCTAATTTAGCAAATTTCCTTTTTTGATTATATTTCTGAATATTTAGAAACATTCAAAAGTTTGAACCTGCAGTTACTATAAAATTGTACTTCTCTTGTGCTATCTTTTTCAGAGCCTCGCAAAGGAAAGCCAGAAAGGCTTTTCTGATTCAAATGATCTTACCGTCAAACATAAAACATACCGTTTCCCAGAAAAAGCCTTATTGCAGGTTTGTGATTAAATAGAACACTTCTGACGTACTAATTAATTTTTATGTATATATATATATATATATTATGATATTTTTTATTTTACTTTTGTTGATATGCTTATGTGATGGAAACAAAGCATCCTTACTGCATTGTTCTAGCTGATTCAGTTTGAGCCAGGTGCAACCTCTGAAGGATAGAAGTATTCTTTGCTTTAATGTCAGGTGAGCATGTATTGCACACCTCATTCTAACATCCAGAAGCTTCTACAAACTAAGGAAGAACAAGAAATCGGGAAATTTGTCAGGGAGATGGGGGCTGGAACTTTTGAGAGAAGTAAAAGGATTTGTTTACAGTGGGTAGGAGCTCTTAACCCAAGCCTTGAAGATGATAAAAAGCAGTTTATTTTCTCAAAGATCAGACTGTATGGAGATTATGCAGCTCCGCAAGACTGCGTGAGCCCTGAAAGCAAGATGAGAGGAGGAGAATCTACTGCAAGGGCACAGCGAGTGGGGAGAGATTTCTCTCAAAACATTCTAAACCTGTTTGTTTAAATTTGTTTGTTTGTTGAAAAGGTTGCTTTGTTCATTATTTTTGTGCCTTTTCAAAATGTAGCTTGTTAATATACTAACTTCTAGAAAAGAAGGTAGTTCTACCCAGATGCAAGAAGCTCTAGATAAAAATGAGGCTTTGTCTTTAGACTGGTAAAAATGTGTATAATCAGTAGTGCTTAATCTGTAGCAATATTTAAGAAAAACAACAAAACTATTAGACATTGGACATAAGGCCTTCAGTTTTAGAGGACAGTTCAGCTACATTACAGTTTTGTTACTGTAAGTAATTGCTGTTGGGTGATATACTGTACCTGCAGGTAAAATGTTTTCTTCTGTAGCTTGTGTAGAGGCTCTTATTTGTCCTAGCATGTCTCTCTGCTAATTTAACACTGAGAAAACATTTAAGTGGTATTTCAGTAAAACACAGTGTGTTTTTCTTTTAAATATTGTGGACTATGGCGTATAGTGAACTCAGAATTTGTTTTTTGTCCAACAAAGCTTAAAACTCAAAAACAGATAATTATAATCGTGTGCCTAATGCCACTGAAGTCACAGGAAGCTTGAATCTGGAAGCCTTTGCTAAATCGTGTACATAGTTCTAGTGCTGTCATGCACGTACAACACAGGGAGACCTTACTCACCAAAAAACAACATACTTTGAGTCTTAGTGATGTCATTTGTATGATTTCCACTATCAGTGCATATGGTTTTCATGAACATGAGATTGGTTTATTTTGGCTAGGTCCATCAGCGGGTTCCATCTGTGCTATTTTCTTACTGTCTTATTCAGTAACCAGTGATTTTCTACAGTCAAATGATTCAGCCATGGGCCCCATCCAGTAGCAGTGATATCTCTCCTATAGAACATGGGAATCATAATACCCATACCTCTAATTTCTCAGACACTGATATGTTAAGGAAGAATCTCTAGTCTGAGCTCCTCTTCTGAAATAAAGAACTCAAAGGGAAATGTTTCCTCCCACAGAAGTGTAAAATCCAATAAAACAGAGGGAGAGATTAATTTTCAATATGAAAATTAAAATGAACAAAATTTGATCTACAGGGCCACATCCTAAGGTTTCATTTCCTAGTAAGATAATGTTACATGCCAAAATGATTATATATACTACAACAATATATAAAAGATAATATGATATAAGACATTATTACTGCATGTGTCCATACCTATGAGACTTTTCATAACCGTAAATAAGTAACTGATCAAATTTTCAGAAAGTCTGAGGTCTGCAGTAGCATTCTTTCTTCATTAAAAAACTCTGTGGTAACATAATATTTCTGTTAGTTCCATAATGAACAATATCAACAGTAGCCCTCCTTATTTCCAGTTTGAGAGGGAGTTGTTTCTTTCTTCTTAATCCTTTCGACATCCAAATCATGAGCTCAAAGTGTGTTATTCTTCTACCTCTTCTGTTTTGACTTAGAAGCACTTATCTCAAAGCAAAATTGATAGCAGTTACTTATGGCTTAAAGTTATTTACAGCTATATTGGACTGTGTATGTAAATCTCTGTCACAAAATGTGGGATTCAGAGACCTCAAAAACAAAATTCTATCAATAAGCTGGGCACTAAGTCAGCTGAGCAAGTACAGCCATTGGTGTGACATGCGAATAAGCAGCGTGGTGTAGCGGCTTTAGTCTGCCAACTGCATCTCACTTGAGAAATAAAATTATTGTTATTAATAGCTCAAACACGAAAGAATAGCTATTTATCATACAATGCCTCTAGTTCTTTGGAGAGGGTAACATTGATGGCACGTTCTTTTTCTTTGCTTATTTGCTGGGATACTTGAGGACAGGGTGGAGGAGTAGTGAAGACTCAGTCATGTGTGGGTGCTGCTGCTGCAAAGAATCAGATCTCACATACATAATATCTGTGCACACAAAAGCCATAATCCACACAAAAAATTCAAAGAGTGACAACTGTTGTGTGGTATGCAGCCATTCTTTTGGATTAATGCTATGGAACATCTGTAGAAATACAAAAAATAATATTTATCTTCTGCTTACATATAAAATTAATTTTATAGCCATTATAAATCAAATATACTGTTGACTGTTACCTCAGTGGCTTAGCAGAAAACGTTAATGCTTTCCACTTCTCATGCAATTCCAACTCTGAGGTCTGGATCTGAAAAGCAAGCTAGTTTGCCAGCCTAGACATTGGTCCCAACATAGAGAAGAATTTTATGTGCATTTGTGAGGGAAATCAAGTAGAAGATGAGAACAATACTGATTTTTAATAGGAAATAACAAGGTAAAAGAAAAAAAGTTGAATAATTTACACAGTTTTAACCCATATTTCTGTGATCCATATAGAAAGATGTAACTGTAGGAAGAATTATTTTTGTAATTATTTAAATAGTGTTTGCAAATCTAAAATCCAAAAGCAATGCTTAATAAAACTGTATTTCATAAAATCATAGAATCATCTGAGTTGGAAAGGACCCTTAGAGGTCCATCTAATCCAACTCCACTGCAATTAACAGAAACATAAAGCCAAATTACTTCTATCAATTGGATGAATTAAGATTCAGCCTCTGAATTTAAAATATATCCATACAGTGATGGTTCGGTATTGCTTAACTGTGATCAATCAAGTTTTCAGTATTCAAATTCCTCGGAATGTCAGGTTTGCTGAGGATCATGGACCTGCCACTGTAGTTGGAGGGAAACTGTCTCTTTTACCCCTCATTCTCATTCACTCATTCTTGCCCCAGCACCGTTCTCCCCTTTGTGTTCATTACAGTCATTTATATGACTTCGTAGTGAACTGCATTGGGAAACAAATCTGTTCGAAAAAAAAGCCCTTTTCTCCTTCTACAGAATCAATTGGTTCAGTTCCTCAGTACAGCTGCACAAGCACTTACCTGGTACAGGGGAAGAGATGGAGAATGAGTGGTGGGGAAATGGGTGAAGGGGTGAATCTGCGTCATATGGCAGCAGCTGCAGCTTTTGCTGATGGAAAAGTGTCGAACTACAGTGTGCCTAACCTAAGCTTATTGGGATCCATCACTGAGGCATTTCTTAGAGATGAGGCACGCTGAGCTGTAGTGGGCTGTTCTGTGATGCATGGGAGCACAGCTGTAATACATCTTTCTGAGTGCTACCCCAACTGAAGCTGTGACGCAGGGGAAAGGAGCCAATTCTCTCAGATTGTTTTGGTGTAGTGAGGGTTAAGGACTGGAATGAACATATACAGAGATATGGAGGCATTCCAGCTAAGTATGCCTAGATGTGGCTTGGAAGTGTGAGGCATTGGGTCGCACCTCTTGCAGGTTGTCTTAGAGCACATATGGGAGGACAGGTGGAGACAGCTGTGCTGGTAGTACTTTTGCAAGTATTTTTTGTGTATGTGATATGAAATAAATGATACAAGCTATTACATAAGTGCTCTTGAAGGTGCCTGTGCCAAAAAATAATGGCTTTATTTATGTGCAAATTGCACCAGGAACAAAAACTGTTACAGAAGAGCTGGGAGCTGTCCAGATACATTGAGAACTGTTGCTATGGAGATAGAACACCAAATCCTTCTAATTTAAATGATTCCATTTTGTATTAAAAAAAAAAAATAAACATAAAAAATACAGCTTTCTTGTTCCAGAGAGAAGTGCAAACCTGTATTTCTGTCACCTAGTTATTCTTTCTTCAGCTGCCACTCTTTTATTCAGTGCAGTTAAGTACAGAAAGAACTGTTCTGTTTATTAGCAACAGTTTCCAATTGCTGAGTATCTGTGACCATTTGCTGCAGAAAGGCAGAGAACTCTTTCCCTGCTTCCACAAATCCTCCTGTTCTCTTTTGATAGATCCATTTGCTAGATACAATCTCATTTAACAAGAGGTTTTTATTGGGTACCGTCTCCACCAGCCTCTGGTCATTAGTTTGGGCGTCTTCCTTAAAAGCAGTAGATAAGCTCCAGCAGGGGAGGAAACAGCCAAGGCGAGACATAGTTATTGAATTTTGACATTAGATCTCAGCAATTTCCATTCATACTAAGATGGTCAGATCCTTCGTATTCAATAATATCTTTATTCTCTGTTCCACTTTGGTAGCTTCCATAGAAATTGTGCTTAAGCATTCACAGGCTCTGGAAAATAAAGCATGCTTGAGCTTCTCGATGTTTTGGAACTTATGAGGAGACATTACTGTATCTAACACCACAGATGTATTTGTCAGTGGATCATTTGAAAACCACAGATTATTTTAGTAATAATCCTTTTTAGTATGCTATTATTTAGTGCAACTTTCTGTTCTGCTCCCATGATAAAAAAAAAAGCCTTGTCAGCTTATACTTGATGCTGGGATAAAATCTGTGTTCACAGCCATCTGGAAATCATTTGCTTTCTAAATGTCATCGTTTTATGACACAGTTTCCTAAGAACATCACTGCTATGACTGTACCCTAATGCTGAATTACTGACAGAAAATTATTGCTCTGCTTTAGGGCTGTAATAGTGGTCTTGACTTTACATGAAATAGATGCTTCAGTGGATCATTTCAGAACTGACAATTCATAAGGTTGAAAAGTACCAAATCAAAAGTTTGCTTTTGTTCTTAGGCAGTAAAACTAAGCCCTAGTAATAAATAATAATAAACAATTCATTTTTTTCAAATACTTCTTGTGAGCTGTATCAAAATTCCTTAGAGTTTTAAGCTAGGCTGAATTTTGAAGTTAAGGAAATAATCCACATGAAACAGAAGTCTGTGATGGGTCCAACTGTACTTATTGTGGGATTCAAGTCTTTGAAGGTATGGACATATACAGAAGGAATTTACTATTCAAAAGGGGCTGCGTATTTCTGTAGCTTTTTTTTTTCTTCTTCTTAGAAACAAACCTTATAAGTGCCTAACTGCATTCTGAATCACATAAATATCTTGAGAATTAGTATGGCTGTATTAAGCAAAGCTTTGTACTTGAGTTCCTCCATGCAGAAAAAATGACATCCACTGACATTCACTGTCACTTCTGAGTGTTTCTGGAGACCAAACAATGGATGTGAGCACAGTGAGGTGGTGAGTGGTGCATTTCAGCGGTGGTGACAGTGATAGTGGGTCACCTCCACCGGTGCAAATGTTTACAAGTATGGCATGCATGCTGTTGTTCATCAGTGTTGAACTTGCACAGCTAATAGTGGTGACTATGTTGAAAAATAGTGTTTTTTTGGTGAGAATTGTCTCTATTAAATAGTGTTATTGTGCTCTTTGTATCTGTTGTGGTTTCCATGGAAACAAATAGGAGGCATTACTTTCAGAGAGACCTACATTATTGGGTAGTTATGAAAGTAATTATTTACATTACAGGCATAAATCTTTCTTTACATAAAAGTTGCTTAAGGAAAAATTGCATTTTTCTTTCATGTGCATTTTTTCTTACTATGCTTCTTTCAGCATAGTTTCTTGGTTTCTTTTTCATACTTTCAACTGAACATTTTATACAGTAAGTTTCATTTCAGATATTTTACTGCATTTTGGCATATGGTGTAGTACTTCAGTTCTGCAAATGATTAGGGTTGTGGGTGTTTTTACTATGTAAATCATAGAATGGCTTGGGTTGGAAGGGGCCTCAAGGATCATCAAGCACCAACCCCCCTGCCACATGCGGAGCTGTCAACCTCTGTATCTAATATTAGACCAGGCTGCCCAGGGCCCCATCCAACCTGGCCTTGAACACCTCCAGGAACGAGGCATCCACAACCTCTCTGGGCAGCCAATTCCAGCACCTCGCCACTCTCTCTGTGAAGAACTTCTCCCTGACATCCATTCTAAACCCTCCCTCGTGCTGTCTTATGTAATATTCAGTATATGGTCTTACTCTGAATCTTAAGTGCATTTTGTATTTTCAGATGATTAGAATATAATACATATTTTCTTCTGTAGCAAAGGTATTAAATTTTACCATATTTTCTCTCATTTTGTTTATTTAGTTTCTTCTAAACTGAAACATTAGTATTATATTGGCAGAAATACTGTTTGGTACTTGGCCTTAAAATGACAGGTGAAAAGCTATAGAAAGAGATTGCCAAATGCAATTTACTTTCAGTCTCTTATGGCTTGAGTTTGCTGTATCCAGTATTATCTATCTATCAGGGCAAGATCTTTCTGGAATAATTAGCTGCCACAATTATTTAATGTTTCAGAATGGTGCTTGTGGTAACAATATTTTACATGCTAAACTATCAGTATAGATTTTACAAGTGTTGTTTTAATGTAGATGAAATGAAACAGCTGACACTCCATGGAAAAACATCAGTTTAGAACCTCATACCCATCTTTCTCCATCACAGTTTTTGATTAAAGACATCTTTTCATATCCTTTGTTAAGCCTGTTCATAAGAGCAATTAGTGACATTCCGCCCACATTTAATGTGTGTTAAAGAGCTAAAGAATACTAAGAATTATTTAGTTTGAAAATAGCTCCTGGTTGTTTTTCTTCTTTTTAGAATAGATGTACGTGTATCATTTACTGAAGCTGTGCTTCCTAATGAATAGCTTTCAATATCATGTTTGTCTGTTTTTCCGACCTAGATTTTCCACTATGTAAATTTAGTCGATCTAGCAAGATGTGCTCAAGTTAGCCAAACCTGGATGCTACTAACTCAGAACAGTTCGTTATGGAGTGATGTAAGTAAGAAGATAATTTTCAATATTTTATTGTAATTTTATTTACTTTTTGAAAAGAATGTGAAAAGGAGGCAGATTATTTTAAGAATGCTAAGGACCTAGGATATAAATTTCATCCCACAATTTGACCTATTCTACTTGGCTTTATGAAAAAAAAGTTGGAGCAACTGAGACAAAGTTGTTTGTGCAATGTCATTATGAAACCAGTGGAACTGAAAGGACAATTGGCCGCTAATTCTTGGCTACAGTCCACTAAATTTAGGCTGTTAGGTGAAGTGTCATAAGCTCCATCAGTCGTCTGAGCAGCTGCTTACATTTCCTACTTTCTGCTTCAGGGCAGCTGCCTGTTGTCTGTGTGAGGTGGTTTTTTTTTAACTGAACTTGTGATGTGTTTTATTTTGTGTATATTTTGCAAAGTGCCTGCTCAAATTTGAAGCACCAGCACCTAAAAGACACTGCAGTGCTCAGCTTCTAGGAGCACATAGCCTTTATTTAGTCTAGTCTTAAATTACTGTGATGACTTCATAGTCTGAATGAAAAATATTAAAATTTCTGTTAATTTTAATGTAAGAAGAACAAAATCCTAATAAAGAAGAGGAGAAAATTCTGAACTCCTGTCTTTCTGACCTGGTAACATCTTCCAAGTTATTATACACAATACTTCCAAGTACTATACACAAAAAACGGTGATTAATTTATTGAAGTATTTGGGTAACAAGTATGTATTATAAAATATACAACAAGCAGATGTAGTGTAGGTGTAGTAGATTCTACAAAAAGGGAAGAAAATCTTTCTTTTTTTTTTATGAAAAGACATGGAAAAGTCTCCTCAAAAAAAAAAAAAAAAAAAAAAAAGAGATGTTTCTTAAACTTTTTAAATGTTGGCTTTCCCACTATTATTTGAAACACTTAGTAGTCATACTGTTAAATCAATTTTTAGCATTTTTTAAAAACTTCTTCAGCTTGAACTTTTGATAAATACTACAAAATATAATGTTTTTAGTCATTGATCTAGTTATCCCTAGCCTGCAGCTTAAATCAATAAAGGATTCTTCTGCTAAAACTGAGATAACAGATTGCCACTTCTTGATACCTTGATATATCAGTGGGCCAGTAATTAGGAAAAAAAATCTTAAACAGCATTAGGACTTTTTGCATCTTAAAGACAAAAGATAAAGTAACAATTCAACTTCCTATTTTTATTATTGATTTTCATAATTATGTATATTTTGCATATGCACACATATATTTATAGTACTGAATTATATATGAATTCCTTAAATTTTTAGATCAATTTTTCATCAGTAAAGCATAAAGTTCAGGACAAAATAGTAGTAAATATATTGCAGAAGTGGCGTCCTTGTGTACTGCGCTTGAACCTTCGAGGTTGCTATTCTCTTCACTGGCCAAGCTTTAAATGCATCAGTAAGTACTATGCACACTTATATGTATTTATTTATTTTCACTCTTTCTTTAAATTAAGTCTTCACTTTAGCTCATCTCATTTTGCAGCCTGTTTTCTTTTCTAGAGGTCAAGTCATAATGAAATAATTGAGTATGGGATCTGTAAAATTAATTTAAATTTATCCCCTTTCCCTCACCACAATCTGTAAGCCCAGAACTATCCAAATGACTGAATATCACTAGAATGTCACAGGGTGGTTTCCATTATGTGTGAAATGCTGTAACATGAAAATAAGACTGAAATGCAAATGTATGCTTGAATATATCAGAGTGCCAGAATCCAGCTACACTGAGATAACAGAATTGCAGAATCTCAGGTTGGCTGAGGTTAGCAGGGACCTCTGAGTCCATCTGGCCCAACCCCTGCCCAAAAAGGGACACCCAGAGCAGAGTGCCCATGGCCACATCCAGTAGAGATGTTTTCCAGCTGTGTGGCCCCCAGCATGTCCTGGTTCCTGGGGTTGTTCCTCTCCAGGTGCATGATTTTGCACTTCTCCTTGCTGCACTTCATCACATTCTTGCCAGCCTCTTTCTCCAGACTCTCAAGGCCCCTCTGGATGGCAGCACAGTTCTCTGTTGTATACTTGGGGAGGAGAAGCTAAAGAGCTGTCTGATGGAAAGGGACCTTGGTGTATCAATGGCAGTCGGCTGAATATGAGCCAGCAGTGTGCACAAGTGGCCAAGAAAGCCAATGGCATCCTGGCTTGTTTCAGGAATGGTGTGGTGAGCAGGACTAGGGAAGTCATCCTGCCCCTGTACTGAGCACTGGTGAGGCCCCACCTCGAGTACTGTGTTCAGTTTTGGGCATCTCAGTACAGAAAGGACATGGAGGTGCTGGAGCAGATCCAAAGAAGGGCAACAAGGCTTGTGAAGGGTTTGGACAATATGCCCTATTGTGAGGAGTGACTGAAGGAACTGGGGATGTTTAGTCTGGGGAAAAGGAGGCTGAGGGGAGACCTTATTCCTCTCTTCCAATATCTGAAAGGTGCTTACAGTGAGAGCGGGGCTGGCCTCTTCTCACTGCTGACAGGTGACAGGACAAGGGCAAGTGTCCTTAAGTTGCACCAGGGCAAGCTTGGGTTGGATGTCAGGAAAAACTTCTTTACAGAAAGGGTTGTTAAACACTGGAATAGGCTCCCCAGGGAGGTGGTTGAGTCACCATCCCTGGACGTGTTTAAAAACCATTTGGATGCGGTGCTCAGGGACATGATTTAGCAAAGGGTTGTTAGTTAGGGTAGTACGGTTAGGTTGTGGTTGGACTTGAAGACCTTTGCGGTCTTTTCCAACCTGAGTGATTCTATGATTATACCAAAGTTCACATGATAACTATGTAACAACTTAAAGTCAAGGTCAGGAGATGCAGTTCAGGGGAATTTTTGATTCCTCAAATAAATTACTTTTTTTACCCCAAAGAAATGAAAAACAGATGCATAAATATCCACAATACCTAATTATAATTCCTTGGCACTTTGTAAAAAAAATTTGCCTACCAGTCATTCAAAATCAACCAGAAAACATGCATGGTGTCTGTATAGATAATGTATTTTGCTGACAGAAAACCCATGGAGAATCATGATTTTAGAAATAATATTAGTTTCTTCAGAACAAGATTAAATTGATAGACTTGTGAATCTATGTATATTGCATAGCATTGCCAACTTTGGAGGACAAATATCTCAACCATCAATATTTTAGAAACAGATTTGGATTGTTTTTGTCCATCATTATTTTTTAATTCCTCCTACTCTGTTTACAGAGTAGTACAATTCTGGCTCTTTCTGCAGGATCTGTTACCGCTGAAACTGTATGGAAAGAGTTCATCCTTGTGCCACTTAGAGACGATA
The DNA here is from genome assembly GCF_016699485.2 of Gallus gallus. NCBI lineage: Eukaryota > Metazoa > Chordata > Aves > Galliformes > Phasianidae > Gallus > Gallus gallus. The sequence goes on along the minus strand of NC_052532.1, from coordinate 13,089,511 downwards.
ACTGCTGAAAATCTTTTAGGGAGGTGGCTGTGGAATATTTACAATACACTACACTTATGACAGTTTAAGATCAAGTCAAATTTTGTCTACCCTAAATCTTCAAATGTATTTTTCTAGACTAAAAGAAACTGAGAATCTCAGAGTTGGCCAAGATAATAATGTTGTGCTCGAACCTTCGTGCAGATAACAGGTACTTGATTCTGTGGCCCAAAGAGTTCCTCTGGATGTGGAAAAATATCTTATTCCTTCCTGATAATATATGGAGGGGTACATATGATCATGTGATCAGAGGTTAATTCTCTTTGTGATAGCATTTTACAATAATTTCAGGCCAGTCATCTTTTTCCCAGGGCAGCTGATGGCTCCACTAAGCAAGGTAAGTGGGCAGGAAAAAAAAAAGCCTTTATGATCAGTGTTAAAGGTTCAGTACTAGCTGTGAAAGTGTGCTTGGTTCACTAGGAGTTACCTGCATCCTTACCACTACTCAGCTATTTCATCATGAATAGTGTTAAAACATCTTTATAGTGTTTCCATGGGAAAAGTAAGTCCTCTGTTACAACTGGGCAAAACCCAAAGGGATGTTTTTCATTCCCCTTTCCTTCAGTGTTTCTCTAACAGTGGAGTATTACCAACTGACTCTTTCCTAGCCTATGCTTTAATTGAATGCATATGAATTAAAAAAAAAAGGAAAGGAAAATGTTTCTATTTTCCAAAAAAGTGTATTTTGATGTTTTGAGACTACAGTGCATTTATTATTCTATCAGATAATACATTATTTAGATTGTTGATTTCAGTGTGTTTTCTTTTCCTTTAGAGAGTGATTGTGTAATTGTGGATGAGAACAATTTTCTCTCTAGAGTTGTGATGGAAAAGAACAGTTGGCCAGGAATAAAAAAAATATTTGATCATGGTTTTGGCTTTTAAATCAGAGGGTAGAATAACATTCTTGATGATATCAGCATGCAAGTTACTTAGTAAACTAATTGCTTTAAATATTATAATAAACTTTGGCAGATAATAAAGCCAGAAAGCCAAAATGAATTATACAGAGCCACATTGTTTCCCTTCTGGGCACTGGACTTTGAAATGTTGCATCTTTTTATGATGTTGTTTTCCTTATGCATTTGAGTACAAAACTAAACCATAGTAGGGTTAATTGCGTGACATTTCCTACACTCTAACATTTGCTTTCCAGAGTGTCTTCTGGAAAACATGTCCATTAGTATCCTATAGTAATATATTCTTTTAAATTTTGTGTATCATTTCTGAGTTCTCTGTGAGTTAAAAATATTGTTTCATACTTTGCATATATGAACTAATTCTTTAGTGCTTGTCAGAAGAAAGATGGATCTGTTTGGTTTTTTTTTCAGTGAAGTTTTCACAAAGAGAATTACAGAACTTCTCTTATTCTATTGCTATTTTAGGACACTGAGCTATTGTTAATGTGTGTGTTGATATAAATCTAGAATTTCATGGCATTGCAGTTGTTCACAAATGTACATGTTACCAAAAAGCAATGACATGAGTAAGGAGTGGCTGTAAAGTGAGGGATATTTCTCTCTGCTAAAAGGGATTATAAAAGTCTGGTAGACAGACATGATCAGATTTTTTTAGTTGAATATCTGATTGTGAGTCTATACATTAACTTTGAAAATTTGCAGGTTATATGTTTCATAGAGTCACAGAATCATAGAATGATTTGTGTTGGAAAAAACCTTTCAGATAATCTAGTTCCAACCCCCTGCTGTAAACTGGGACACCTCCCGCTAAACCAAGCTGCTCACAGCCCCATCCAGCCTGGTCTTGAACAGTGTCTTACCACCCTCCAATTTCTTTCTAATGTCTGGTCTAAATCTGCTCTCTTCCAGTTTAAAGCCGTTTTCCCTCATCCTGTCGCTACATGCACTCATAACTGAGTTGACTGAGAATGAAGTCACAAATAAACAAAAAAACTGATGACTTTTTCAGCATTTTTGAAATCTATTCTCAACTTCCTTCATCAGAATGAAAAGCACAGTTGCATATGCACAGAATCATAGAATCATAGAATTACTCAGGTTGGAAAGGACCTCAAAGAACATCAAGTCCAACTGCAGCCTAACCATAGTACCGTAACTCTAACAACCTTCCGCTAAATCATATCTCTGAGCACCGCATCCAAACAGCTCTTAAACACATCCAGGGATGGTACTCAACCACCTCCCTGGGGAGCCTACTCCAGTGTTTAACCACCCTTTCTATAAAGAAGTGTTTCCTAACGTCCAACCTAAACTTGCCTTGGCGCAACTTGAGGCCATTTCCCCTCGTCTTGTCACCTGTCAGCAGTGAGAAGAGACCTACCTCAATCTCACTGTAAACACCTTTCAGGTACTGGAAGAGAGTAATAAGACCTCCCCTCAGCCTCCTCTTCCCCAGACTAAACAGCCCCAGCTTCCTCAACCTCTCCTCATAGGGCTGATTTTCCAAGCCCTTCACTAGCCTCGTTGCCCTTCTCTGGACCTGCTCCAGTACCTCCATGTCCTTGTACTGAGGTGCCCAAAACTGAACACAGTACTCAAAAGCCACAATTTCTTCCATTAAAAATCACTAATACTGATCATACGGCCTATTTAATGCCATTCTTTTGAAGCTCTTGTGGGTGACTTAAAATTGCTGAAGAATGATTTCTCTATTTTCTTTTAGTGATCGAATATCATATTGAAATTCTCTTCCTTTGACATTTCTTCAGCTAACAAACTGCCTTGAACTGTCTGTTTAGTTATATGCTACAGATGTTATGATCCTTTCCATTGGAGCATCCCCCAGCTACAGTTCTGACCTCATATTTCTGAATAAATCCAAGATTACACAGATTTTGGCAATGTGTTTTTATTGTTAATGGTAAAATCACAATGATGCTAACTGCTTTTTAGGTCTGTTTGCCTTGCTAATCTTGTTAATATTTTTTGTTTGTAAATTAATTGCAATTTTTAAACATTGTTTTTATTTAAAGTAACTTTGTTACGTAGTGTTTGCACGAAATGGTAATCATTATTTAATGTCTACATATGAATGTTATGTGATTCCAGCCAAGACTGTTTTTGGCAAATGAATGTGTTGTTGAGCCGAAGAAAAATGAGTACATGACATACGTGGATTATAGCTCAGCTGTTTGTGGTGTTACTCCACCCACTCAGGGATCGTAGAGAATCGTTTTACCTCCATGCATGACTGGGAATTGTGTTTAAAAACTGCCATTCATGTTCATAGTGTAGGAGCTGGGATTTCCTCAGAGGGATGTGAAGTGCTTTATCCCCATTAGTGGTCAGAGTATTGGCATATGAATTCATTTTTCTTTCACCTTGTTATGGCCAAAAGTGATGCAAAATAATCCTTTTTGCATTTAATGTGTGCTGTGCAGAGAAGGGCCACGCTGCTTTAGAGTAGTGTAGCTGTTCCATCTGGACAACACTCCTAGTGTATACTGTGTTTCAAGAAGACAAGCAGCGCTATTGTGCAATTATTCCCTTGGTGTGGACAGAGAAAGCAGGGGAATTAAGAGAGATTACTGAAATAAATTTAAAAAGCATGCAAAGTAAGAGAAAGACCCTTGGGTTGCTTGTAGATACGGAAGTGATCCTGGAGCCTTTGTAACTAAAGAGTACAGAGATAAAGAAATTTCAAGATTAAATTGTGGCTTGTGACTGTGTCGTTTCATGGAGAGTATACTTTCATTTACAGTAGATTCCAGAGAAGCTCAGAGGAATGAAAAATAAACCTGTAATGCTGACTTGCTTATCAACTGTTAATTGCTTGTATTTTTCTCAAATAGATTTTTGTTTCTTATCGTGGGCTGCTTCATTCTCTACTATCTTCATAGATCCTATATATTTTTCCTGCTCATGCAGTCTTTTGTCCAAGAATTTGCTACTAGGCAATGTCCAGAGAACATACTACTCTGCATGTGCTCTTGCTCTTCTCTAATATTTCCATTCCTCTATTCCATTAACTGTCTATTTTGACACTTCCTCAATATGAATGTCTGAAAATGCCAACATGTGGAAAACTACTTTTTTTTCAGACCCTCTCCCTCTCTCTTTGCTCTTTCTGTTTCCCCAGTGAGTTGTACTTAAAAGTATACAAATTCCAGTTACTTGTTTGAAGCTCTAGAGGGCATCTAAGGAAAATAATGGCTGTGATAGAAGTTCCACATTCAGTACTTTAGTCCATCCTTTGATCCACTCTAAGTACTTGAACTTCACTTTGGTATAATTTGCATGAGTCTTCCTTTATTATCCTCCTGGAGCTTGTGGGATGACACTGATTTCACAATTCCACAGTGAAACTTACTTGCAAGATAGTTGTTGAACAATGATCCCTTCCTGTACACATTGATATGTCCTTCACTTACACACTGCATGTGTCTGAGGTGTCACTAAACATCTTGTGCAGATAGATACACACAGCATGTTCGGTTGATCATTCTCTTGAACCAAGGACCCACAGATGCAACATTTTCTGGTGCCAGTGTTTGAGAACTTGTTATTTCCAACTGTTATACCACTGTTCGCGATCTCCAATCTTTTTTCACTGCTTTTCCAACCGCAAACCTCCTGCTGACCAAAGATCAGAGAACTCTCACTCAGCTTTCCTCCTATACTCTTTTCCTGGATTGCCTTTCCCTCCTCTGACTTTGGCCTACCTCAAGTTTTTTTTTTCTTAACACTGACTCCGTGCAGAAATTATCTTGACGTGGTTTATAAACTCATTTTTTCCTACTCAACTTTTCTCTTTTGGCTGTATTGCTGCTAACAGATGTTCTACTCTGGTTCCATTGCCTGTCCTTTTCAATCATTCCCAGTAGTTCAATTGTGTACTGAAAAAATCCTCCAGAATTTGAGAGGAGGAGTTTGTTAGTTAATGCTGACCATGATGGATTTCTTTCTTTTGGCACTTTTAGAAGTTTCTAGAAAATGTCCTGTTTAGTGAATATTATTGGCCAAATGGGAATTTCATCAGTGTTATATCTTCCTCAGATTATCCTTTAAAAATTAGGATAATGCTTAGGATATTCCCAGGAACAGAGAGGGAAGTAATGTACTGTTGTATTTCCTATACAATTTTTAAAGATATATGCAGGTGTAATGTCTAAATTATTCAGTTTATCTGCACCATTAAATAGATTTAATCTCAGTAATGGAGGGTATGAACAAATACAGTTAATAATAGCATGTTTTTACTGAAGAAATTTTTGGAATTTCTACCATGTTTAATTTTTTTCTGAAATTTTCCTTTATGCTGTGCTTTTATTTCATGTAAGCATAAAAGTGCTGAGTACTTTGTATTACACTTCTAAACCAAAACATCTGACTTTTTGGGATTGTTGCTGGAGAACCAGAGGAACCCACAAACACCACACTTGTGTGCAGAGATTTAAAAGAGCAAGATTTCTCCCTGGAGTGTTCCAGTATTTCTTCCATGATAGTCAACAGATATTTAAAGTTTTGGCCCTGAATCTCTATCCTGCACCGTGTATTTCTTACTTGATCTAGGATTTCCTTGAGCTAGGAATACTGAAGTTTAAATCCAGCATCCCCTACTTGTCTGGGGATAAAATTGTCCTTTCTGAGTGTGGGGAGTTTATAATATCTATCTTTAACAGGCAGTAGGTCTAGTTCAACATTAAATGGTGCAGAAATTAAAAAAAGACAGAAGCATTATGTAAAAGCTAGTAGGAGTCTTTCAGTAAAAATAGCTCTTTTTGGTAGAGGAATACGTAGCAAGGAACTTTAGAGATACTGACTGGTTAGCCAGGGCATTTCTATGGCTTTATAATAATAATAATCACAGGTTCTTAAGAATATGTGTTCACATAGACAGCTGTGTGATGAAGAGTTACTATAGTGTGCATTTTTACAAGTGAGTTTTGGGATGGGTAAGCTTGGAGAGTATCCAGCTCTTCTATGAGTGCTTAGATGCATACTTACCTTCAGTCTGCATGGGAATCGGCATGTGGGATGCAGACTGCAGCAGCCTATGTGCTTCTCTTGATCTACAAGGGAGGTCGTGTAAGCTGATATGATGACTAAAATGCTTCCTAGGAAGGCTGCAGCTAGCGGTGTCTTGGCTACTCCTATTTTCAGGCAGCTTGGGCACAGAAGAGGCAGAATCTGGGTTGTTGAGTTAAGACTGAATAGGAATGCAGGTAAATCAGCAAATAGAACCCAACTTCTGGGTTTGAATATTAATCAGTATAACAACTGCCATTCCTGTTCTTCTAGAACTGTATTTAAGATTTAAGTCTTCAGGTTTTTTTGTTTGTTTGTTTGTTTGCTTTTTGTTATTCTTTTTATATACAGTAAAACAACAGGAGGCTGATACAAAATCTTAAAAATGTTTTCTGTGGATATTTCAGGAAACTGATAGATACAGAGAACTGGCAGTACATTCAAGAAAGTTGTGTGTTGGTCACAATCCTGCAGCGACTCCATATCTGCATAAACTACATTCATACATAATGTTCATACACAGCTTCTCCCCACCACATCTACATTTGTGTCTACCTATTTCTACTGCATAGTTTTGAATTTTTACCAGAAAATTTCACAAGAATGTGCAGAACAAACTGTCAGAAACAACTACTTATGAAAGGATTCTGTGTAACTAATGCCATTCTGTATTTGTTCACTACATTAAACAGAAATCCTTGTAGGCAAATAGTCTTGCAATTTGTATAGTTAACAAAAATGTAAACAGTGTGTTGGGTTCCTTTTTTTGTTGGAGTATCAAATATTTGAATTCACTAAAAAAAAAAGGGTTTCCTTAGCCTAGCACAGTGACAATTACACTGTGCTTTTTAACTGTTTGAACTGACTTTTCTTTGTGTCGTTCCCATTCCTCATCATCTTTGTCCAGATCAAAAGTTTCTGGATAAATGGGCAGCTTGTCTTTTGGACACTCCTCGTAATAACTCCGAACATATTTTCCGACAGACCATCCTTTGTACTCCTCAGGCATTTTGCATTCTAGGCCATTGTAGTGGACGTTGTAGTGATGTTTCAACCAGTAGAAAAGATAATGAATGTTGTAATCACATCTCCAAGGATTCTCTCGCAGCCACAGAACTTTCAGAAAGTAAAGATCTTCCAGTACTCCATATTCAAAATTCTGCAAGCTGTTGTTAGATAGATCCAGCTCTTCTAAGTTACTGAGCCCTGAGAAAGCAGCTTATCAAAAGAAAGGTATTTATTTGTAACTTTTATAGATGAATTAGAGAAGATATGCTTATCTGCAACAAGAAATAACTTTTTCATAACTTTTTTTTTGTTTTTACTAAGCACCACAAAAAGACTTTTCAAACACAGATCTTTATTAAATGGTTTGTACCCTGAGTATTGACAGATATTGTCCTGAAAATGTCATCATCAGAGTGGTTGTATTGCTGATAAAGTTGTAAAACACTTATGAAAATGCATGAGTGTAGTACGGTGCCAATGGAGATGAATGAATATTTGATTTACTCATAGAATTCTTGTGTTCTTTCCGTGACACAGAAGTAGAATTACAAGAGATGATTGCATATTAGACTAAAAGTGAAAGACTAGTTGTTTTAATATGTATGTTTGTGTTCATGTAATAATAAATTAAGATCTTAATAATAATAATATTTCTGAGGCATATTTCAGAGAGCACTTCATACTTTTGGCAAGTTTTGTATCATGACAGAAGTCTTAATTTGAATAAGTATATTGCTGAATCTCAATTGCTGAATCTCAGAAATACCCTTTTACTGATATTATCACTTTCTCCTATTTAACTTCTAAAATACTACTAGAGGATACTCTACTGCTTCATTATTTCTATCTCTCCTTGTGTCTGCTTTCATAATCAAAAATCAAATGCAAATAGGCAATAAGCAAACTGCTAAACAAGGTCGCTTGAGGTCTAATAATAAATAATTTAAGAGCAATCATGTGTAGCATTTTTTGATCAAAAAGAGTTTTAATTCTTTTAGTTTGTCTATTACTTCATATCCATTATTATTTAAAAGCAGCATTCATTATATTATAGCTTTTCTCAAATTGGAAATCATAATTAAAGGTATTCAACTATTTGGCACTTTGGTAAACATTTAGCCTTCGGTCTGCAAAATTCTATTTTTGTATTGGCTGGATTAGTGTTAAAGGGCTGCTGAAATCAGTCACTCTTCATTGACTTGACGATTTATACATTACAATGCAAACCTTTGTGAATTGAATGCTACAAAAGGTTAAATTTGCACCAACTTCTAAATTTTTAGGTCCTTTTTTCTTGCATATTTGTATATGACAGAGACTTTACCAAAGTTTACAGTTTATAAAACACAAGTAAGTATAAAATGAATATTTAAAATTATTCTTACCAGGATCAATGTAAGTTATTCCATTACTGTTTAGGTTTAATATCTTCAGTTCACTGACGTCTTCAAACTCTTTGGGTCGTAGTTGTCTAATTTTGTTGTAGGACAAATCAAGTTTAACTATATCTGGAGGTATGTTACCTGGAACTTTTTTTAAATCTTAAAAAATGGAAAAGAGAGAATTTGTATCAGTTTTAGGTTATTATTACTGCTTAGGTTTCAAATTTGCACACTGAGCTTTGTTGATCTCACATTATTTCTTTTCCTTTTTTTTTTTTTTTTCCCCCTGCTACTTCTATCAATGTTTTTTCAGCTTCTGACTTTGACTGCCTTCTTCTTTTCCATCTTTACATTTCATGTGAAAGTTGCTTTCTTCACTAGTGATCATAGTAAAACCTGATTTGGTGTTTTATATTTTTATTTTAGTAGTACCGTATTACTCATTTGTATAGGAATGGGATAGGTAGTAAAGACACTAATGAAAGGTATGTGGTAAACATGTAAATAGAGAAAACAATCCATGGGGTAAATAAATGTTCATTGCTATGGGAACATATTCCATAATCAAATTACAGTGTGCTCTGTTACATCTTTTGTTTTATATTGCCAAAAGGTAAAATTTTATTAGCAACAAAAGTGGTAATAATCATAGTATTTAGTAATATGTGTAGTTATAATTGTAATTCTATAATTTTAGTTGCTTATTATTTATAACAATATATGTTTTTTTACAATACTTATATTATTTTTTGTCCAGGCAGCATAGTGACATTTCTAAGTATTCTGCCTGTCTGCTTCTCTACCCTATTTGTATCGCTGGCATTTCCAAAGTAGACAAGCATGTCTCAGTCATTATTTTTAAAAGTTCCTTTTTAAAGAGTTACAGAAGGAATAGCTTCTAGATTGATAGTAAGGGCACGTTCTTGAGAAGTGCCAGGTGTGGTCAGAATCTTCTCCGGATGGAGTTATTAAACCTTATCTCCAGGCTTTCTGTCTACTAAATGTAGTGTTCTAATCCTGGACTGTTAGAGTAAAATGAGTGGTAGTACCCCTTCTTTAACTGTCTTTAAATAAAAGTATAATTCCTGAATCTGTGCTGAAATTGGTGTTGTCTGTACACTTCAGAATTTTGAAGATGTCTCAATTATCAGGCATTCTTGAGACTAAAGCAACGCATCAGATACTTCCTGCCTTATATTTGAATTTCAGTAGAGCTTTGGAATGATAATACCTGTATTATAAATATGTAAATATTATAAATGTTCCTGCCTGTTCCGGTTGGAATGTTTCCTGCTTGTGCAGATGTCAAGGTTTAGGGTCTATTTATCGCCAAATGAATGAAAATAATGCTTGAATTTATAGACATTAACATACTCTTGATGTCTGTGTTCTAGAATGCAGATTTTTTTCAGCTGTTTTTGTGAATCCAGATTATTTTGCAGAAAAGCAGAGAACTTTTGTTTTTTATTTTTCTTTCTTATAACAGTCAAGGACATAGAATGTTCTGAGGCACTGTCTGTTCTGGTGTATCACTGATCTGATGAGATACGAATAAGAAGTTATTTAAAAGGAGGAGATATATACATTTATATATTTATTTTAAAGAAATATTTACATTTTTAAGATGTCTATTCCATGAGCTTTCTGGCATTAGCTGAAAGCTGATGACCTGAGGGACGAAGTGCAGGCCTTCTCATTTCTCTACTGAAATGCACAGTAACGCTATCCTACTTGTTGCTCCATCCCCTCAATTGTAAACAAATAATGGGTTTCAGCTTTCGGGGTCATCTTGCTGATTTGACAGGTGATAAACTCTCCTCCTACTCTGAAATCTTGTTCACATAGATTTAGAAGAAATTTTATTTTTTGCTAAGAATTTGAGTCCATTGTACTTTTTTCTGATGAAAATTTCAGGGAAATTGTGCATCTGCTGCACAGTAATCATATGCAGGGACAGATAAGTTCAGTGCTTTCATCAAAGATTACCATATGTTCAGAAATTCCAAATTTTCATGAGATATGTGCATTCAGCTGTCAAGCATATGCACAGTAGATCTGATACTTCCTAAATGAGACTTACTCATTGTGTGTGTGCTAGACATTCAGGAAGTCCAGGGGTGATAGAGATAGCTCTTGACCTGAAGGAAGGAGTCCTGTACTCTGTAGTACACTCCTGTGGGTGTTGAAGTAACTTTATTTATTCATTATTATTACTGAAGTCAGTAATTTATTTTTCAAATTCTGGGAAGCTCCCATGAAGAGCAGACAGGATTGAAGGTCACTATGGAGTTAGGGAAAAAAATATAACATTTTTCTTGCCCAAAGTTTTTGAATATACTAATGTATTCAGCTCATCTCTTCTATACCACTGAAGGGAAAGAGACAGAATGTCAGTCTTATATCAATATTTATATTATAATAGATGTATCTGTATATTTACGTACACGTATAATATATGTATATGTATAAGATATGTATATAATGATATATGTACATAATAATATATACCTCTTTTTGTTCAGCACTGTTTTCTAGAAACATGAGATAATTGATGATGTAATGTCCTTCATATGAGGGATAGTTAAGATCATAATTTGTAGTCTAATTATTAAGTTCTTATTTACAAGAAGAAGAAAGATAAGGGATTATTAAGAAGTTAATAAGTGTTGGCCAATAAAAAACATAAATCATTAATAAAAAGACATAGTAAGAGAGGAATTTAGCAGTGATAAAAAGGGAAAATCATCAATAATTTTTATGGAATATGTAATAGACAAACCATGTCATCTAATGCTGAAAATATTAATTCTTTATATTTATGTAACGTCTCCAACGTCTAAGTTCAAGAGTAAGAACTCATGAAGAATTGTATAAGTTACCATTAAAAGAAATAGAAGTTTAGCAAACACACTGTGTGATACAAGTAGACAAAACATACTGCAGTGATCTAGTTCTGCAGGATATACTTTGCAAAAGTTGGGAAAAAAGTTCTCCCAGTTTGTGCTACTTCTAGCAATGCTTTTTAGTTCAGATTTTATAATGTTAAAGAACAACACTCTTCAGAATTGTTCTGTTCCGTGTTTTGTTTCATTGTGGTATAAAATATGAGAAATACAAAGCATGAGTAAATGTGCATTTTTGTATTGATACATGCCACAGTTGGTTTACCCTTAGGGCTTAACTATGGCTTTTAGGAGCCTGAGATGCATTTGGGAATGGAATGGATCCAAGAGACTGAGAAACATTTCCTAAAGACACTTCAGCTTTGAAGTGTTTGTTGGGTACTGAGAGGAAGAGCACAGAGGAGTATGCTTTATGAAGAAAAGCATACTATTTCTTCCTTCAGAGGAAGAAATCTTGCAAAGTACATGTGAGGCTGTAGTGACTCTTCTTTGCATTTAGGTTCCTTTTGTTAACTTTTGTGAAACCTTTGTGTTTATACACTGGAAAAAATAAAAGGAAATGTGCTCCATGCATCTTTTTGTCGGTGCAGCAACTTTGGGACAGCTGTAATATGACTGATTAGTATGCTTGCCATTGTAGTATTAGACAGTTGAGGTGCTGATGGTTCAGTAGTTTAAGCATAGGCTTAATTTAACTCCTGTTGATTTTCACTGGATATGTTGTTCTAGAGAACTAAAGAATATTTATAAGAAAAATATTTCTGGTAAAGAGACAGAAATTAAAATATTAGTTAAAGTGAGTCAAGCAAGAACTGTTGCCATATGGATTTGTCCTAAATAATACATGCAGCAGTAAGGGGGCTAGAATATGAAAATCATTCATTCAGTCAGGAGAATATATACAAACCTTTTCTCTTGCAGTTCAGAGTTGGTACAGGAAACACATACATATGGCACAAAGAAGAATCAAATTCTGGTTTGGTAGCTTCAGGTTTCTGTTTTATATTTTGGGGATCTTGCCTGTCCTCTTCACTACACAGCTGTTCAGCTTTTATCTGTTTTAGCTTCTGATTTTTCAGTTCTATTGGGTGCACACACTTGGCATAGTTTCCCAAATTTCTGTTTGTTGGAACCTGTAGCATTGTAACAAGAGTTTCTAGTTCACAATTGCAATGCCAGGGATTATCATAAAGACGAAGGTAGTTTAGACTGGGCGTATAAATAAAAATCTCCTCGGATAAACTCTTAATTTGGTTATGCTGGAGTAGGAGTGTGGTGAGTTTATTCAAACCAAAGAAAGCCTGGCTCTCAATTTTTGATATATCATTCTGCTGTAAATCCAGACTTTTCAATACTTTGTATTTAGAAAACATATTATTCTTCAATTTACGAATCCTGTTTCTTGCTAGCAGCATGTGCTTCAAATCCTCAGGCCAATCAGGTGCCACAAAAACCAATTTTCTTTCCTGACAATCTAGATATTTCTCATGAAGGTAAACATATATATCACATGGTTGGCCTTGGACATTGCGCTTAACGGTGCTAGATGCTCTTCTTAAGATGTTTTCCCTTTCATTTTTTCTCAAATTCCTATTCCTTGTCTTCCTAAAGTCAGATGCTTTACAAAGAAGAAGTAGTATTATAATAGTAATGACTTGCATCCTGACATTCAGCTTGCCCCACTTATTTTTCTGTGACAGCTGGAAGAAATTTTTGGTTGTCTTAATCAGCGTTGTCCAGATCTGAATAGGCACAGCTGGGGTACGTGGTATCCCTGTGTTGGAAGAAAAATAAAATATTAGAACAGATGAAATAGGCTTTTTCATGGAGGCTTGTGCATAGTATGCAGCTTTCAGTAAAGTACTCAGTCATTACATTACTTCGAACTTCAAAGTTACTTTGAGAAAGTTGTTTTTACTATCATCTGTGATCTACTGTCATTTATTTTGCTAAAACATGGAAGATTAGGCAGACTGCTTGATACTGGATTTTCGTCACAAGGTTCTTGGGTGTTCAAAAATGCCATCAGACTGAATCTTTGTATTTAAATTCATCTTGGTTCATAAGCTTGAAAGAGGAGCTTGAGGCTGGTATTTTCCAGCTTTCTGGGTACTGACCTACTGGATGTTCCAATAGGGACAACATCCAGTATAATGTAGAAATTGACCTACACCCAGTGTTTCTATCCAACTCACAATACAAAGTGCATTTGTTTTCTTGTTGACTCCCATTTTGTCCCAACCAACTCTGGTACTACCATGTGTCTCTCATGGCACATGCCAGATAAATTTGCATAGACTGCTCTGAGAAGGACCTAAATGTAGTAATTTTCAAAAGCATATGAGGTTACTGTGTCATCTGAGGGTAGGCAAGATGCAAAGGAATCTGAGGAACTTGACAGTGGTTTGCTTCAAACCGCTCCCAGGTCTGCCCACTTGAGAAGACAGAGGATAGAGGTGTTAAGCCAGGAGCTTTTACCCAGGGATAATTCTTAGAGGAAGATAAGAACTACACCATGCAACTGCATCCAAAATTGCATTAGTAAGTTTTTAGCCAATGTTTGCTCCTGTATTTCCTATAGTGGTCCTATACACTGCCCTTAATGCAGTTGTTTTCAGTATATTTTGGCCACAAAGTTGTGTTTCCTCAGAAACATTTTCACTGTTGAGATATTTATATTGTCTGAATTTTTTTTTCATCTCATTAATTTCCTACTTTTTGCTCATTTCCTTCTAAAACTTTTTTTTTTTTTCAATTCTTCACTGTTTGAATTGTGTACTCAGTTATTTTTTCTATGTTAGTAGACATCTTTGTGTTATTCTCTATCTTTTTTGACCTTGTTACATAAGGTGGTAGTAGATCCCAATCTTGAATGCAGACAGTTTCCCAGATGTTCTGTTTCTGAAGCAACGCTGTTTTGGTCTCATAAACCTTGTATTTTTCTGGTAGAAAGGTTCTATAATAAAAGAACTAACATTAAATAAAATCCTTCTGAAAGCAAAGCAATTTGTCATGTTTAAGCGAATTGGTAGTTTAAATCAATTCTGGACTAAGGGGTATTTTCTGTGTTTGTGTACTTATAGCTTATATTAAAAAAAGAAATAATCCTATCTGTGCATGCTGCTTTATACCTCCAAACCATGTGAACTGCTGTCAATACCAACTTTGAAAACCCCACTGGAGTCTCCATTTTTAACGCTGTACTTGCCAGTTCTCCATCAGCATTCAGTTTCTGTTAATTTGTTGTGTGCATTATACTAATGACTTTATCCCTCACATGAAAAGTGAGATTTGTTACTTTTCAGAAGTTATATACCAGCGTGTTAATTGTGTGTTTTAATAACATCAGCCATAACTGGAATCCTCTGTGTTGTTTTGAACTTTTCAACATTTTTCAGTATTCAACTTTCATTCTATCCACAGGTGCTTGGAATTAGAAAAAGATAAGAACTTGGATGATGAAAGATAGTAAATAATTATGAAATGAGATATTCTTTCTTCGTCCTTTCCATCTCCTAAATCTGAATTGGCATTTAGTACCAGTATTATTCTGCCATCGAATTATTGTAATCAATTGTAATATCAAAATGAGCAACTCCTTTCAGTAGCGTTTACAAGTTCTCATGTGAAATACGTTCCATTTAGTCTTAGGGCAAGAACCCTATAAGAGGTATGTCATTTCTGTGGCTTAGCAGCCTCAATGATGATTTTAACTGCATAGATTCTTTTGAGTTGTGCAATCCCTCTCAGGGATCTCGAGGGATCAAGGTCCCACTCTTGTAGGACAGACCTCCGGTTGGACTAATGCTTGACTGCAATTGAAAACTTGTATTTGGCTTACTAGTTTTTTTTAAATATTTTTTATGTACTTCTTTTAACTCTATAGACATTTCATACTGCATTTTCCATGTTAGGTATGTGTATCAGGCCTGTTTTTTATTTTCATATTAGTTTAGTCAGATTGGTTATTTCTAAAGATTGGATTAAGGCAAAAAGCATTATTACATAATGACCGTTGAGGATAGACTTAAAATTTGGCAAGGAGAGTGGTTGAAAGAATGTGTAAGGGCTGCTTCTAGTGTCAAACATCCACTTTTCATTGTTTAGTTAAAATTGCAAAGATTTCTGCAAAATAGATGTTATAAACAAGAAATTAAATGGACACATAAGAGAATGTCTCAACTAAATTCTCCTAAATTCCACAGCTGCAGAAGATAAGCAGAGCATTTTGTATATTTAGTCTTGCTGCTGCTCCTCTACTTGTCAAAGGAAAAAATAGTTCATCTATATAATCAAATTATGGTATCATCATGTAACAGTGGGAGGGAACAGACACATTTTAGAAAACTTAATTCTGTCATTTCCTAACACTAAATTTCTTAACTAGAGAACTTTCTCATCCTTTGGTAATGTAAGACAGAAAGCAGCTTGATTCATAAGCCAGATATTAGTTGATGAAGTGTTAAGAAGACATTTTTCCTCTGGACAACTTCAGCTTTGTATACTACTTTTTTGTGCGTGTGTGTCTGTGCTTTCTTCTCGGTAATCTGATACTGCAATAGTGTTAAGTAGGATATTAGCCTAGATGGACCAAATCTGTAAGAGAAGTACTTAAGTTTCTATGGCACTCAGAGAATTTGAACTTTTAACCTTCAAAGCAACTTTTTATTTTTTTTAGGTGAATGTAGGAATTTGCAAGATTTAAATCTCTCTGAATGTCAGGGATTGAATGTAAGTAACACAAACTTTATCCACATACCTATTACAGAGGAAGCTCGCCAATCAGTCTTCCGCTGTATTTTTTTCAAATGAACTAAAAGATAAGAAACTTTTCAACAAGTATCAACATTTGAGAATAATTATTTTAGGATTATGCTTTTGTCTTAGACTATCCAATTATCCAGAGGCTAAAATTTATACTACATGAACCTTGTGAATAAATACATTCTTGTCATGTTCACAATGCTCATTTGGCATGGTCTTAAAATTGCTGATTATGTGCAATTCACAGCTGAATTCACATAACATAGATCTCAACCATCTCCTAGATGTGATTAATTTCAGCATGTCTCTGCAAAGAGCAGAAAAAAAGTGCAACTCTTCTTTAAAATTTCTCTTATCTTTTTAACAGGTTTTGAATGTACTTGTATATCCGGATTACTTCAGATGCTTAGTTTGTCATAGAATTTAGACTAATTATTCTAAAATATTCTTAGAATTTTAATTATACCTAATAGGGCAGTGGCTTCTGACCCAAACATTACATAGTAAATTTTGGAAAAAAATAAAAATAAAAAAGGAAGAAATCAACAGTAATGACATAACTACTGTAAACTTCCTAATATCATATTTTGGCAAACTCAGAGGACTGGTGAAATTGGAGAACTGTTGACATTTGGAGGTAGTAGATACTTAACAATATTTTCAAGGAGGAAGACATACTGACCCTTGAGGAATGTCAGTTGCCACAAGACACCAGTGGTACTTAGCAATACTGGTGATAGTGCTTTGGCCTAGCAGTCCAGGAAAATTTTCACTCACTTTGAAATCTACTTATCCAGCCTGTATTTTACACATTTGGATATAAAAGATACTGCGTTGAAGGCCTTGTTGTAGTCAAGATACACAAACTGCTGTTCTCCTCTTATCCAAAGATTTTGTTATGTCATCATAGAAAACTATTACATCCGTGAGGAATACTTTGTACTTAGTAAATTCCTGCTGGCTGTTCCCTGACACCTGTTTATCTTTCATTTGCTTGGTCATGGCTTCAAGGAGGGTCTCTAAATAAATTTCTTAGAGTCTCTGGTGAGGCTGAAAGACTCACAGTTTCCTGGATTCTTCTTCCCCTTCCTGAAGGTGAATGCAACATTTCCTTCCTTCCAGTCATTTGAAATCTCCTTTGTTACTTAGATCTTTGAAAAATGAGTAAGGACTCAGTGACAGTGAATATGTAAATGTGATATCCTTCAGTAGCATATGTGAAAAGTACCGTATGCTTAACTGAACTGCAATGTTAAAATTATCATACTTCATGTGATAAAAGTAGTATTGTATGTTTCTTAGTATTCTGCTAAGAGATTGAAGAAAATGGCTTTCATGTGTAAAAATAAATATGATGATTTAAAAATACATGTTGAGGTGAGGTTTTGTTTCTGTTATTATATGAGGGCTGCTCCGAAAGTAATGCCTCCTGCTTTATTATGTTGGCACATGACATCAGAGGCAGATGTTGGTGGTATGACAGTGGAAGCTGAAAAATATCCTGACAATATCCAGTTATGTTTTGTTGCCATCCAATACATAATAGCAGGGGGACAGTCTGACAGAATGGCGTCTGGCACGGAAGTGCATATAAAGCAAAAAGAATGTCACTGAATTCCTCCATGCAGAAACAGTGGCACCCATTGACATCTCTGTCAACATTTTTGAATGTTTACGGAGATCAAACAGTCAATGTGAGCACAGTGAGGTGGTGGATACTGCATTTCTGCAGTGCAATATTGGCAGTGGGTCACCTGCACTGGTGTAGGTTTCTACAAGCACAGCATGCAGGTTCTTGTTCTTCACTGGCAAAAATGCAAAATGCTTGTGGCAATGACTATATTGAAAAATAGTTTAATAGTTTTTTGTAGGTGAGAATTTGTTCTGTCAAATAGTGTTACTGCACTCTTTGTAAATGTTGTAGTTTCCATGGAAATAAATAGGAGACATTACTTTCAGAGAAATCTACGTATATACAAATGTAAGATAAATTGATGCAAATATAATTTTAATGTACATCTGGATTTTTTTTATTATTCAGGATGAATCAATGAGACTCATAGCTGAAGGCTGCAGATCTCTTCTCTATTTAAATTTGTCATATACAAATATTACTAATGGAACACTACAACTTTTGTCAAGGTAAGGTTAAAAGTAAATGTTAAAGTGTCTTTGTTTTACTCATACAGTAAGCTTTGAGGCATGTATTGTAGAAATACCCTTCTGAAGAGATTTACCAGATTCTGTCTGTTAGACAAAACTTACAAAACACTCAATACATTTGACTTAGATGACAAATCCTTTTTCTCTTTCACTTTTTATTATACTTAAAAATATATGCTAGCTACCCTATGTATTTCACAGATTTCTACAGAAACTTTCAAGACAACATGGTAGTTAAAAAAATTCGGTGGCATGTCCAGCTATTCCTGATGATACAAGAAGTTTGCACAAAGGAATATTTGTAAAAATTCTTCTTTGTGAAAGAAGATTGTGGGTGGGTTTATTGTGTGAGCCAAATAGTTGTGTGCCAACTGCAAAAGAGTTATTCTTAGATCTAATTTGGAAGATCAGTGAATGGAAGACAAATAGTTAATGTTGTTAGAGGTCTGTCATTCCTGTTTAGATGTGTCCTTCTATGAGACATGAAGATTTGGTGAATTAGAGGTTTTTGCTGCATTAAAAGCTGACATAAAGGAAAAGCATGATGGTCAAGGATGTGCCTCCACAAAGATGTATATAGATTTTGAAGATATACATTATTTCTCTTTCCCATTAATAAAATTAATGCTGTCCTTTCAGCAACACCCCCACAAAGTCCAAAAATCTCTTCTTTTTCACTGTCATCACAGTTTTTATTCTTTTTAATTCTGTGCGCTGTATCTTCATATTACCAACATGTGCTTTGGCAAAAATTTTTCTTGAGTGTCTCCAATCTTGCCAGTCACCTCTTCATCAATATTACTCTCATCACAATCTGTGTTTCGTCCACGTTGGCTGATACTTTGTCTTTTTATATTTCCACATATTTTTGTTGTAGTTTGGAAAAGCTATTCTTTCTTTCTTTCTTTCTTTCTTTCTTTCTTTCTTTCTTTCTTTCTTTCTTTCTTTCTTTCTGTCTGTCTGTCTGTCTGTCTATCGATCTATCTATCTATCATCTGTCTATCTATCTATCCCAGCCTATGTTATTCTGGTTATCTGAGTATCCTATTACTACCAAGAGTCAGAACCATATATTTCTTTTCATGTGTAAATCACATTTACAAAAGAAAAAAGTCTCCAGTGTAGACAAAGCTTTTAATGCAATAAAATGATTAAAACAAAAAGAAAAGTTCTTCTCTGGTTAAATGCTAGTATACGTTTTGCAGTTAACTTCTACCTCATAAATAGTAAATTTTCCTTTTCACACGTGAAGCTTCTGGTTTGAAAGTATAAAATACCACTCTTTTAGAGACTATTTTTGGACAAAAAGCAAAGCTCACTGTTTCCTATTTTATAAGGAAATACAAAAAGTTGCTGTCCTGTGAATGATTTGCTAGAAGACACATTTCATAAACACTTCGTGTCAGCTCACCGCAGGTCTTGTGTAATAGTGTAACTAGTACAGAGTTCTTAAAGGTGGCAGTATTGTATTTTGTAGTACTGCACATGAGGTTTGCTATTGGATAGCAAATGTCCATTTCTGGAACAAGGAACTAATGTAGGCTGAATGTGCTGAAAGCTATTTGGTGATTTTTGATTCTCTCCTACTTTTCCATACTTTTCCTCCATACTGACACTGATTTTTGGGTGCATTTCCACTCTGAAAAGTGCTTCTTTATATGATAGGCATGAGTATTAGCTATTAAGAATAAGCATGAGATGGTGATTTTATCAGATTGCATTAAAGAAATGATCCTGAGACTGTTAATACCAAATTAATTTTAAAAAGCCAGTATGAGAGCATTTCTGCAGATTTCACACAAAACAAGGATTTATAAGGAGTCTATGTGCTCAAGCTTAAATTCTTCAAAAGCTGTCACTTTAAAGATGGCAGAAGCAGTCATGTACTAAAATTCCCAGATCATAGAAATGAGTCATATGACCTATAAGGAAAATCAATGTCTCTTCAAGAGTACTGGATGGTTTTGTTCACAGGTTTCAAAATCCCATAAGAAAGGCTTCCCTATATCTTAAGTTACGCAACCTTGTAGCACAACCTTATTTATAAAAGTTCATTACTTTATTGTCTGTCTTGTTAGATGCATTTGGAAGCATAATCACTTGTAGTGATTTTTGCACTAAAATGCAAAAAAACTTTATGCTTCTATCAAGAAATATATTTCTGTATTCAAGAAGAAAGAAATGATTTACAGAAGAAGAAGAAAGTCATGATTTACATTGCCTGTCTTCTTTAATGTTTTCATGAAATGTAATCCTACATTTATTTTTAAAAGGTTTGTTATTATCATTTTTTAAAGTTAACATTATTTTCTGGCTTCCTGTGTATATATGTATTTGCAGTTCAGTTCAAGTTGCCATGTTTCCCCACTCTATGTGGAAAGTATAAAGTCAGCTCTGAAAATCAATGCCACTCCTCAGGTAGTTAACTCCTCCGTGGGTGTTCCTGTATTTCTTCAAAATCCTAACTTTTGCTGACTTGCAGAACTGCAGCACTGTATGCCTACAACTAAACCAGAGCAGTAGGTCCTAATTCTAGGCTCTGATTTTCTGTGTACTTCCATTTGTGGTGCTTGTGGCAATAGTTATTTATTCCAGTTAGAAATTTAGTTCAGTAAAATGAAGGGTTTTCACTGTGCTATAAACCAGATCTGCAGATGGAAATTTAAATATATTCCAAGTATAGATTCTTAGCCTTTACACGGTGCTGTAGATTAATATTTTCCATTCATAGAGTTTACTTTCTTTTAGCTAACATTTACTATAAAGCAATGTTTTCCAGAAGAACTGATTAAAACTTCAGAAAGCATTGAAAGATATAAGATGTGGGTACTTCATTCGCTTTTGTATCTCTATCAGTTTTTCAGGTTCTTTTAGTAGTACTCTTCTAAATAACTGTAGGAGCAGAGAAGCTCTAACTGTACTTTTTTTGCTGTTAATGTCCTTTGATAGAGCTCTGGCTTTCATTTCCACCAGGCGCTGCTTGTAAAATCAATGGCAACAACAGTCCAGCAAGTTTGCACTGAAAAGCCTATTAGTTTTCAAAGTATGCACACAAGAATCACAGTTAATTAAAAAAGTATGGTTTTGTAGTTATTCAAAATAACTTTTAAATGGTATTGTTTTCATTCAGTGAAGTATGTTATATGATAATGCTATTCTCCAATACACCGCAGTAGAAAGTGCAGTGGAAAAAAAGAGACTTTTAGCAAGAGAATTCTATTAAATGTCTAACACAATTTCTTTACAGTAATTTTCAGAATAGTTTAGCTCTGCTATTTTGCCTTTTTCTGATTCTATAACGTACTCTTGTGATAATTTTCTCTCTTTTCTATTTTATCTTGAAAAGGAACTTTCCCAATTTGCAGTATCTGAGTTTAGCTCACTGCAGAAAATTCACAGACAAAGGTTTACAGTACCTGGGCACTGGCACAGGATGTCACAAGCTCATCTACTTGGACCTTTCAGGTTGCATTCAGGTTTGTACTTCACGTCTTTCTTCCATTCTGTGAAGAAGAGAATCCTTTATATGACTGGCTGCATCCTGCATTCATGGTATACTGAAGTAGAACAAGCACTGCAGCAGTCTTCCAGGGTTTTGAATTACACGACTACAGCTGTTTAAATTTTACTGAGGAATAATAGCACTATAGGTTTGGATCGCGTCCAACAAGCTGTCAGATCTATAAACAGCTAGTGCTTACTGCATAATGAGAACAAGGCTTGCTTTTTGTGGCCATAAATAACTAATTCTATGTTATGATTAGTTAGGGTTTTAAATCAGGAGATTTGAAAATGCAGTTTTTACTAACGCATTAAAGATAAAGCCACCGTGCATTGGAAAAATGCAAAGTTACACTTGAATTTCTGAAAAGGAAAGTAATTCAAAAGTAATCTTTTGTTACTACTTTACAATGGTTTAAAATACACTGAAGTACTGTTTATACTGGTAATCTAAAAACAGTTAATGTTTTGGATTATTTCAGTCTCCTACTAAAATTCTAAAGATGCCCAGTGTTTTAGAATCTGGCACTATTTTAGATACTTTCAAATATATTCTGTATCTCAAAACATACTACAAAAGCAATATGAAATACTAAACCATAAGGCAGTGAAAGCCTGCCAATGTCTTAATAAAAGCTCCCACATATATTCTTGTTTACACTGATAGGCTTCTCCAAAGTACAAAATACGTGGAAAATGGTGAAGAGACAGTCTGACAAACAGAATGGTTTAGCTTCCCATCTGACAGAACCTTTCCAGAGCCAAGGATGAGGGCAGAGAGGGCAGTAGCCTTCTTCTGACTGCTTTTTGCTCTGAGTGTCTCTTTCCTGCTTTTTCAGAAGTGCAATCATGAACTGTAAGGATCTCCCTCTAGAAAGCATGATCTAACAGCAGTCAGAGCAAAGTGGTCATCACTGAACTAGGAAAACCACAGTCTTTCCAGAGGAATGAAGTGGGTTTGCTCACCAGTGTATTTGAGAGCTCTGAAAGTCATTCCACAGCTTCCTCCATTTTGGGTTTCCCTCTGATTCTGGAACAGTATTTAATGATCATGACTGAGCAATTAAATAAACAGCTAAAACCAAAAAAGAGCATCAAATTGCATCACTGTTGCTAAAAGCCTTTCAATAGGACAGAATGGTGGGTGTTTTTTTTTACCTCATTGGATTAACTAAACAAAAGGGATCTTCTGTGTGGATAACATTTTAGAATTAAAAATTAGACCAAAAAATCTGTTCTGTAGAACCCTGTTTTTTCCTTCATTTTAACATCACTGTTCTTTTTAAATTAGTTCTTATATTACCCTTACTATTGTAGTGCTCAAACATCTGTTTGGAAAACCCATCTGTAAAATGAGTGATTATGCTAATGGTCTTAGAGGTGGCAATTTGGGGACCTGAGCATTTAAATAACTCATTAAAGCTTAATTAGGCAGAAAAAATAGGTATTAAGCAAACGTCTTCTAGACTATTGTAGAACATGACTGCCTTTGTTCTGACTGACTGTTATAATTCATAGTAATAATATAGGGTGAATTTTAGCTATGGCTTTTTTGCATAAAATTTCAGCAATTAAGGTTGTGTCTTTATGACATGGATGGTAAACATTTTCATTAAAAAGTTTCACGCTATTGTTATAAAACAGAGATTTCCTTATGTCCTCCTCAAAAGCATCCTAATATAGCACTGATAGTCTCAAAGACATACTCAGAAAACCTTATTGCTTTGTCCTGCTTCTGGAGCAGGACGGTATAGATGGAATATTTTCTGCTCTTAGTCACACAACTAAGATAAAAGGTATAAAGGAATTGTATGTCATATACTGACATATAAAACTACAAAAGTTTAGTGAGAGATATTTTCTTTTACATTAGAAATGTGGAGTTTTTCAAAGAAATTTACTTATTTTTGGAGCCAAGATCTATGGCCTACTGTTTTCTAGATGAATATTCTGGCCCAGAATGTTTTAGAGCAGCCTATCAATTGCTGCAGTTAACAGCTGGTGAAGAGATTACAAGGCACTGGGGAAAAATTGAATTTGACCCGTTCATTTCTTGACATGCTGCAGTGTCTGTGGGGATGACAGAGAAGCTGTTAGCAAACATAGAGGCTTCACCAGATTTCACCGAGTTCTTTCTGCTCTCACTTTACTGAGAGAATTCTTTCTTTGGCAGCTACTGTCAAATGTTGGCTTCTTCAGACATATCAAGCAGGAAAATAGACCAGCGCTTAAGAAGAAAATATGAACTGTATTTATTAATTATCAAAGAAGAGGACTCATTGTTTATATTTCCCAATTACAACATTGTGTAACTGAAGAATAAGTTACACATGCTTTATTATTGGAAATGTGATCACCTGGGAGTACATTAATATAAGCTATTTTGGATAGTGGCAAATAAAAGAAAAATAACATTGTCATCAATGTAAGAAGCCTAACATCTGAATGTATGTCACAATTTCTTTTATTGTTCTTGATAAATCTGAAATTAAAAAAAAAAAATGATAGCCCCTTGTGCACTGCAAGAGTACTTCCTCAATGTGGAACACTGATTTTCAAGATTCTTCATTCACAATGTGTTGAGAATACTGGAATCACAGAATAATGATTCTTCAAAATACCTTCTGTGCTGAAGAAAGCATTCTGCTCTGCAGGGTGGATTCCACAAAAAACAGTATTTTCAGAGTGAGAATGTAGGAATTTTAAAGCAGTGATAGTATGTGATAACAAATAAGCCAAAAGCCAAATATAATTTCTGTCTTCCCACTGTTTGGAATTAAGATATATTTTTTTTAAGATTAAATGAAACAAATTTTGACATTCTTACAAATAGTTTTGCATTTCACTACATTTATTTTCTAAATCTGTGGGGACTGTTTACTAGCTCTTTACATGTAGCTGTAGTTTGCTCCATGGTGGTTTTAACATATTGTTTTAGATAACACTATATTATCATACAGTTAAGAAAAAAAGCAAACCAATAGTTTATATATCAGACCGAGAACTCGCAGACAAGGAATCATGTTTTATGTAGGGTGACTGTGTTGACTTCTGATCCTATATATGATAAATATATATATAATATCTTACTGAGTCAAGCAGCAAAATTCTGTTTCGTAGACTTTTATAATATCTTAGACTCAAAATCTTCTTTAACTTCAGAACACCATCCCTCACAGTTCAAATGAAGGAAAAGGTTTAAATAGGATTTTCTCATCTAAAGCAAAAATTACGGTATTAAATTCAATATATGTTCTAGTGATAATTCCATGGTCAAACCGTAGTACTTGAGGCAAACTTCTAAACATGAAATTCCAAGTGAGTTGTGAAAGCAGTCGTTTCACTAAAATGTCCATTAGATTTCACATTATTTCAACATCTTATTTTCAAGAGTGCCTGAGGTTTCTTAGATAATCCACAGTGGCTTTAGAATAGAAATTCAAGATTAATACATACGATATTGCAACAGCATCAAAATGTTGAGTAATGTAATTGAATCTTATCCGAATGCATGAGATCTATTATATAGTTTCAAGTTAAAAAACAGAGTGAAAAAATTAGAAGCAATCAGTACAAGAGTTTTATTTGCTGCTTTGGTACAATTGTTTTTGGCTTACATGGAGGAAAACACTAAATTGCTGCTATTTGTGGTATTAAATTTCTAAGTTAAGCAAGCAGTGTTTTTCCAGACAAAGAAATTAAAAATTCTTTAGACTACAGTTAACATTTGCAGTCTTTACTGAATTTCAGAAACAGATATGCTATAATCCATCCCTAAGCGTGGTTGAGTTTGACCTGATTACCTGCTACCTACTATCTATCCTTATGAGAATGGGAACCCCATTTAATTTTAGGTACCATACAAAGGGAAAATGACCGTTTTGTTATGCTTTTGAAGACATAAATATTGTATTTCTTACTCAGATTTCAGTTGATGGCTTCAGAAATATTGCCAATGGCTGCAGTGGGATTCAAGATTTGCTAATCAATGAAATGCCAACTCTTACAGACAGATGTATTCAAGTAAGTAATTGAAATCTGAATTTAGGGGAATGTCTAAAGTTAGAACTGGATTATCCTCTCAAGTGATTTTGAAGAAAGTATACAGATAAAGATGAGAATTTCTTTCCTAAAGCATTTTTGAAAACTATTATCTAATTATGTTTTAATATCTTACTAACTCTCATTCACTAACAGAAAATTTCAATTGTCTTGTCTTCTTTTGCTACATAGGTATAGCTGAATTAAAATCTTCTAGTTTATATGGTTTTTCAGTGTTGCACCAAGTATAAAATATGGGAACATTCTGCTGCTAACTTTGCCCATCATAAAAAGTTTCTCAGGCTTCTGCAGAAGTGGCTGTTAACTGCATCACTATCTCAGGTTTTTGCCATACTTCACATGTCCAGTTACTTCTTTGTTTTGTGTTTCCAAAGATAATAAATATATGCAGAATTTCAATTATATATATTTAGTACTCACATGTTATAAGTTACTGTTGAAATGGGTTACAACTATTTGTTCAGAATTCTAACTACCAGTATTATATGTAGAATTTTTGCTGATCTTTTGTTATGTACCACATAAGCATGTTAATTATTTATTTCACCTTTCTCTTCAAAGGCTCTGGTTCAAAAATGTCGACAAATAACATCCGTAGTGTTTCTTGACTCTCCACATCTTTCTGATACAACTTTTAAAGCCCTTACTGAATGTAAACTTGTTAAAGTCAGGATTGAAGGTTAGTAGAATATTTCACAAAATTATTTTGAACAATTTTAAAAATTAATCCACTTTAATCTATAAGAAATCAATAAGAATCTTTCAAATGACTTTACTGAGTATTTGGATCCGGCCCTTAATGTATGCCAGATGTGTAACTTAATCTTATGTGTTTCAACAGGAAATAACCAAATTACTGATCTGAGTTTCAAGATGATGAGTAAATGCTGCCAATACATCAGGCACATTCATTTTGCGGGTTGCCCGAAGATAACAGACGTTGGTCTTAAGATGATTTCAAAATTGAAAAATATTCTTGTCTTAAATGTGGCAGACTGCTTAAGGTACTATCTCACATCCAGTTTTCTATAAACCATTCTGAAGAAATTTTAATAACTTTAGTTGTCCTCATAATAAGTCCTTTTAACATATCTTTCAGTTTTAAAAATATATGCATTCTTATAATATTAATTCATATTTATTAACATTTAAGTATATATACATATAAGTAGGTTTTTTTGTATCTGTATCATGTTTTCAAAAGTCCATTCGCTATTACTCCAGTTCAAGCAAAGTAATCAACTGTAGAAGTAATGTCACTTAAAAATGAAGGCCTATTTTAATGGAATATGGCAAGTGTCACAGCTCTATTAATATTTGAATATTGTTTATTTTTGTGAATATTGAAATAGTACATTATATCTATCTATTACTAATATACAAGCAAAACTGCCTGTTTTTGACAACTACTAGGACAACATAGTGTGTTATCTTGTAGAGGAGCAGTATAGTTGATGTGGAGATGCGTTTTCTATTTCAAATGTGTAATGTACCAGCAGAAAAAAGACCAGTGATAAACTTTCCAAAGTTGAACCCACATTCCCACTCTGTGGAATGGTGATGGAGTTAAGGGTGGATGGGAACAGGAAAGGCAACCTCCCCAGCATTACAAAATCAACAGACTTATAAAATATTATGAAGAAAATAGAATTGCTACTGCTCTTAAAAGTTCTATCATCATGTTAAGTTTTAGGGATTCTGTTTTAATACATAAAATTATGTATAGAAATTGGATAATGTTGCATGTAGATGTGCTGAGAAGTGCTGAGTAAAACTGTGACATCACATTGGAAGTTCAGCTGTGCAGATGGGACAACTGCCTGAACATTCTGGTTTAACATTTAGAAGGCTGGATTTCCAGTGTGTTGTCTTCCTGCGCTGTGAGTGTGTCTGTATACCTGTTTACTACCTCTAACACCAAACATTTATTGAATTACATTTAAAAAAATTTAAAATTAAAGCTATTATAAAACTGTATTTTTTAAATTATATTTGCTGTTATCTGTGAAGTTTTCAGCTTTAGATGAAAACTAAACTTTGTAAAAAGTGTTTCTTAAGAAAAGAGAGACGAAACTACAAAAGGGAATTATTAGCATTTATTTTTTTCTTATTTGGAGGGTATGTTGATATAAAAATTCACTCTGAATCAGCAACACTTAAGAATTTATCACAGAGATCAAATGGAACACCATGGTGGTGGTAGAATCTTAAGAACAGATCCTGAAATGTTTTGTCTATAAGATATTAATACTCCTAATCAGTTTCCTTTTTTCACTGTCATTTCGTCTTTGTCTGTCCAACTTTTTCTAATTTAGGAGTCACATGGATTTTTTTATTTTTTTTTTAATAAGTGAATGGAACAGAAATAGCAAATCTAACAATTCAGAATTCCTAAAATTATATGAAGTGTTTGACTACATGTAAAAATGAAGAAAGAAACTGGTCATGATTATTAGAATTAAGGAATAATAGAGATATGAGTAAAAAGCTGACTAAAGGTCAGCACAGGCAATGCAGTGATTCAAACTGCTGGCATATTTTCTCCACTTACATATGTTGTCTTCTTGTATGTTAATCCAAGTAAAGCAGTGTGTGATTTGTGTTCTTACATGATTACTCAACTGACAAAAAACTTCACATACGTGTTCACTGCACAATTATGTCAGCAGTGCTATTCTTACCTGTATGTTTCAAAGACTTGGGGATTTGCTGTGATTGTGATGCAACAAACTGTACAAGCTAAAATATGATTATGTCACACATACATTTTGGATATCTTGTTTGTCTATCTGGGAACATAGAAGAAATAATGAGAATGAGTTGGAAAGCTAAGTGTGCAAGTAGTATTAAACATACAAAAGATAGAAACAGTACTGGAGCACTTACCAAGGTTGTAGTTAGCTCTTCAAGCCTCTGAAGCCAAATGAAGGATTTTCTGTTTACCTAATATTTCATAACTTATTTCTATACTATGAGTTGGGGAGTTGTGTGTCTGACATGCAGTTGATTAAGTGGAAGACTCAAAGAAATAACTCTTCAGTCAGCACGCATATACAGAATAGCTACTACGCGCACATACATGTACAACCTATGTCTTCCGCTTCTGTGCTGGAAGATCGTTTTTCATTTAAATTACTTCCTTTACTTAAATTAAAAAAAAATCTAATCAATAACAAATATTACTCCAAAATGTTTAAATGGGTTCTGATACCTCTTAGATAAGTTTTCCAAGCTCTGTCTTTTGGGGTGCTATCATATCTGAAAGATGGAAGTAATGGAAGTTCTCATAATTTCCAATAGACTTTATTCCAGTAAGCTCTGTTTTTTAGCAGTCACAAAAAGCAGCTTAATCAAGCCATTAAATATTCTGACTTGTTTTTTTAATTTAAAGAGTATTTAAAATTATCAATATTCATTTTTCCTTATCTGTAATGTAGGCTACTGAATTTAAATTAAATGTTGAATTGTACAGAACAGGAAAAATACTTTCTATGGATATTGTTTGCATTTCTCTTTTAGAATCAGTGATAGAGGCATAAGGCCATTTGTACGAGGTTCTTCAGGAGCTAAGCTGAGAGAGCTGAATTTGGCTAACTGTATCCATGTCACTGATGCTTCTGTCAAAGAAATAGCAGAAAGGTACCGTAGTCCAGTACAATATTTTTCTGATGTGATTAGACTTTCAATATATTTTTAATGTCAAAGTTCTTAATGTGTTAATAAATTGGTAAAATTATACAACTGATTATATACAGAAGTTTGCACTAGTCCCTTGCTAGTCCCTTTTGTTACTGTGAGTCTCTTAAAATGATCCATTATACAATGAAGAATTCATCAATATAAATATGGAAACCTGAGACATCTTAATTTTATGAAAAAAGGGATTTAAGAGATTGTTGTCAGTAACAAAACTGCATTAAACTATTAGTATGTCTAAGTTTTTGTAAGCTCAATAAATAATCGTCTGTACAAACAAAAAGCATTCAGTTGTTAAAGTTCTTCATTTCCTGGTTCTCAGAAGGAGTATTGGTATTGGCAATCAAAATATAATTTCTAAATCTCAAGAGAAGGTTGGAGTCAGTCTTTCCACTCCTTGATGTCTCAGCAGGGCCCTTGTTTATACTTTCACAACATTAGTTGTGAACAATTATAGCATGCTTGCTTGTAAGGGAATGCCATCTCTGTTTTTTTCATGGAGTCTTGACCCTAAAGCTCTGAGTGCAGATGCATTAACTGTCTGAGGGGGTATATTTCTTAAATCTTTTGGTTTTGTAATGGGAACACACCACTTAATGTAGTTCTTGAGGAAGTAAAATTCCGTCTTCCGTGTGCGCTGATTTCCACAACCTTGCAACGTCTTCATGGTTTGAAGCATTTGCAATACTTGTACATTATGAATATAGCCTCTGGAAGTACCTACATAAGATAGATGTCAAGATTCTGGTACAATCCCATGGGTCTAGAGAGTTTATTTTCATAGGTACCCTTAAAGAAATCACAAGGGTTATTACAAAGGTACTTGTTATACTACATTTCTGTTTAAAAAATGGAAAACCAACATTTCTGGTTTGTTTGTTTTTTTAAAAAATTTAATTTAGATGTCATCAGCTGACATACCTTAATCTACATCACTGTGAAAATGTGACCGATGCTGGAATTGAAGCTTTGGGAAATATGTTGTCAGTGATATCCATTGATCTCTCTGGAACCTGCATCTCAGATAAGGTACATACATATATAATTAAAAAATAAAATCTGTTTACTATTTATCTAGACTTTCAGAAAAAAATAAAATCATAAATCACAGAATCATAGAATGGTTTAGTTGGAGGGGACCTTAAAGATTGCCCAGTTCCAGCCCCCCTGCCAACCACAAGATGAGACTGCCCAGGATCCCATCAAACTTGGCCTTGAATGCTTCCAGAGATGGGGCATCCACAACCTCTCTCTGCAACACACTCCAGCACCTCACCAACCTCTGAGTAGAAAACTTCTTCCTAAACTCTAACCTGAATCTCTCCTCTTTTAGTTTTAAGCCATTCTCCCTTGTCCTATCACTATCAGACCATGTAAAATGTCCATCCCCCTTCTGCTTGTAAGCTCCCTTCAAGTACTGGAGGGCTGCAATGAGGTTTCCCCAGAGCCTTCTCTGCTCCAGGCTAAAAGAAGCCCAGCTCCCTCAACCTTTCTTCATAGGAGAGGTGCTCCAGTCCTTGGATAATCTTTGGGACCCTCCTATGGACCTCCTCCAACAGCTCTGCAACCTTCTTGTACTGGAGGTCCCAGGCTTGGACACCCCACTCTAGATGGGGTCTTACAAGAACAGAGTAGAAGGGGACAAACACCTCCCCCTCCCTGCTGGCTACCACCCTTTTCTATGCAGCCCAGAATACCCTTGGCCTTCTGGGCTGCAAGTGCACACTGCTGGTTCATGTCCAGGTTCTTGCCCATCAGGACCCCCCAAGTCCTTCTCCTCAGGGCTACTCTCAGTGAGTTCTTCTCCCAGTCTGTACTCATATCTAGGATTGCCTCAGCCTAAGTGCAACACCTTGCATTTAGCCTTACGGAACCTCACTGGATTCTTGTGCACTCACTTTTCAAGCCTGTCCAGGTCCCTCTGGATGGCATCTCTTCCTTCTGTTGTAGCAACTGCACCACTTAGCTTGGTGTCATTGGCAAACTTGCTGAGGGTACACTCAATCCCACTGTCTATGTCATTGGTAAGGATGAAGAGCAAAGATCCCAATACAGACCCCTCGGGGACATCACTCTTGACCAGCCTCCACCTGGAAATGGAGACATTGACAACAACACTCTGGCTGTGACCATCCAGCCAATTCTTTATCCACTGAGTAGTCCAGCCTTCAAATCTGTATCTCTTCAATTTAAAGATAAGGATGTGATGCGAGACCATGTCAAAAATGTTGCACAAGTCCAGGCAGATGATGTCAGTTGCCGTTCCTTTGTCCACCAATGCCATCACTCCATCACAAAAAGCCACTAGATTGGTCAGGCATGATCTGCCCTTGGTGAAGCCATACTGGCTGTCTCGGATCACCGCCTCATCTCGCATCTACATTAACTTCTCTTCCAGGAGGATCCACTCCATGATTTTCCCAGGCAGAGGTGTGAGGCTCACCAGCCTGTAGTTTCCCAGGTCTTTCTTTCTCACTTTCTTGAATATGGGAGTGATATTTCCATTTTTCCAGACACCAGGGACCTCGCCTAATAGCCACAGTTTTTCAGATGTGATGGAGAGCAGTTTGGCAACCACAATAGCCAGTTCCTTCAGAATCCTGGGATGTGTGTCATATGGCCCCATAAACCTCCGCACATTCAGTCTTGTGGTCTCTGACTTTGCTCTTACACTGGGAGGGATCTTGTTCCCCCAACCCTCACTTAGAAGTTCAGAGACACAAGAGGCCTGGAAAGCCTGACTGAACATGAAGACGAAGGCAAAGAACCTGTTAAGCACTTCAGCTTTCTCCATGTCTGAGGAGACCAGCTCTCCTTTTTTATTTATGAGAGGGTGTACATTCTCTCGCCTGTCTCTTCTGCCCAATGTATCTAAAGAAACCCTTGGTTTTCACATCCCTCAACTCCATCTGCACCTTGGCATTCCTAATCTGATCCCTGTGCAAATGGACAGCATCCCTATATTCTTCCCAGACAACCCATCCTTGCTCCCATTGCTTATACTTTTCCTTTTTTTCCCTCAGCCTGACCAGCCATGCTGGTTTCCTGCCTTGTCTGCCTGATTTCTTATTCTGGGGGAACAAGAGCTCTTGTGCTCTCAGAAAGGCATCCTTAAAGCACTGCCAGCTCTGTCCTGTTCCTTTGTCCCTAAGGCCAGTTTCCCAGAGGATCTCATCCAACAGTTCCTTAAACAGCCTGAAGTTTGGTCTCCTGAAATTCAGTGTCCCAACTCTGCTCTTTGCCAGGCCTGCGTTCCTTGAGATCACAAACTTAACCAGTTAAAAACTTGCATGTATTTGAAGCAGTGGAGTTCCAATATCTTTAAAACATATTTTAGAAATGTGTAATACAATATTTGCCCATGCATAGCCAGTACCTAATAAAAGGTAATTCTCACGTTGGACATTTTTCACATTTGAAAGAGAGAAAAAGAAACAAATAAAAAAGATATTTGACAGCTCTGAATCTGATCTGTAAAAAATTTTCACTAAACAGATTAATTTTTTTTTTCTCCATGATGACTAGGCCTGAGGAAAGCTAAAAAGTTGGTGTTTTTAAATGTTAAATTTTCAAAAATTGTATTTTCCACAGGATAAACTTTATGATTAAAGTGTTAGTTCTAATAGAGGGACTGCGCTATGCTGTGGTCTAGAAAAATAATCGTTCGTGAAAGAATTGCAAACAAGGTGTCTTCAAACTGTCAAGTTGCTAAGACTCTGGAAAGCCATACAGCAAGTGTAGGAGCCAGGTTAAACATAGCAGGCCTCCACATAAGATGTTCTTGGCAGATCCTGCCTTGTGTGCAGGGTTTAGAGCCAGCTCTGCTGTTACTTTTACATTTCAGGCAAACTCTTCACTGAACACTGAAATCTAGCAGAAACTTCATGAAGTGAATGATTCTATGACTTCATAGGAAAACTGTTGCTATATTCATTCAATTGTTGTTCAATTAGAATTCTGATCCAAAACTTTACTATTTGTGCATACAGTATTTTTTTCTTAAAAAAAAAAAAGCCCTTATCCCTCACAGAGACCTAAAAACAATTTTTAAAAAAACCTAAGCTAAAAAAGAGAGTTGGGAAATCCATGAAGACTTAATTTAATGTGCCGATTTTAAGTATTATAAAATATATGTGTATGAAATTCATAGCACCTTCACAGGCCTTGAATTACTGTACCACAGCCTTTCGCCATAAATGTTTTCTTTCTCTCTGCTAGCCATACATAGCCTCTGAAAGTGCTGTATTGTTTCTTCCTCTAGTTTTCACATAGCACAACCCATGCTGTCGGCAATAATCCAAGCTCTTCTGCTTACACTGCATTTTTAAGGCATTCAGTTTCCTCCCTCCCACAAGACAGATAAACTAAGCCGGAAATTGGCCATTTATCATACTTGTCATTTCTGATCTCAGTGCCTGTGCTAACTAGGAATCTGTTAGCTTTGCACTGTTTGCTGTGTTTAAGTGTGTGGCTCACATTTATGTTAAATACATTTCCTAATCTTACAACGTGAGTTGATGGAAAGAAATATAGCAATCTGCTTTGTAAGAAAACTATTATTTGTATGCTTGACTTTATATTATGCATTTTATTAGCATATGAATGCAGTTGTATTAAGATTCTTTTGCAAGTACTGTGGCCAAATTGCTTGAAAAATGTAGTAAAAAACAGTTATTTATGTTTAGTAATTGACTCTGTTACACCGTGCTGATAACGAGAAGTCGTAAGACTTGTATTTTTTCTCTTAGTCTGTGCAGTTGATCTCTCGTTTTTGCTGTCTTGGTTTGTGAAACATGCAGAATGTGCAACATAAGTCTGCAGTACACAGGAGAATGTTCCTTTCTTTTGTTTTTCAAATGATGGCAGAATCATTCAGCCCACCAAAGCAGAGCAGAATTTACTGTCATGATAATACCACTATGTACTTAGGGGAAGAATAGGGGACAAAAAAGATACGTTAGAGTTAGACTTTCTTACAGATTTGTGCCTCAAGTATGACTGTCTTAATTAAGACCTTAATCAAAATGGAAAGTTTTTTTTTCCACTGTTGGTGCCTTTCTCTTTGATAGCTTCTTTGGTGCCAATAAGAGAAATGTTCCTGCTGATGTCTGTCTTTCATTCAGAGAATTTGTTGCATTTGGAAGAAATACGCTGGCTCAAACTTTTGCCTGACAAGAGAGCTTGTTCATATAGAAAAATACTGTAGAGTCATTGTAGACTCACAGTAATAATAAAACATAGTGCTTAGAAAAAATACAATGGTAGTCTCTCATGTTTGCAGAAATTTATTATATTTGTCCAGAATCTATCAGTCAGTCAGCAGTAAGATAAGTCAAGAAATTTCATCACATACTTAACTTTGTATGTATGCCTAAGTGTCTTCGTAAGTCCGAGTCAAAGACCATTCATTAATGAAAACAAATACCATCCACAGAAGAGGATGTCAGCTTTATGTGTGTAAGGGACTGTCTATTCCATTACTGTGATGGAAACACTGTCAGTCAGCTCTGAAAACTATTTGTCATATAAAATCAGTCCCAGTGATTCAGTGGAAATGCTTCCATGAGATGGAAAAGCAGTTTTAGTTGTAAGATTTGTTCTGTTACTCTCCATATTTTTATTAAAATGTTGTAAACTATCTCTGATGTTCGATATGATACAGCTTTGGCAGTTTTGTTCCAATTGTGAGTCTGAAAGTGAGCAGCTGTATAGTGTTCATCTTCAGTCTGTTAATGCAGATGGCCTGGACCACCCATCTTTTGATAGAAAAAAATCACTAAATATTGAAATATTGGGACTTTTAAGGAGAATTGTTTAAGGCAAGCGGGATTTAGACATTCAGAAGAAGCGTAACAAAGAATAAAAAAGGAATGGTTAAAGTAAATCAGTTGACTCCTGACATACACATATACACTGTCCAGCAAGAAATATTGTATATGCTCATCAGGGAAACTTGGTGTCAGTGGTAAATTACATGCTGTGTAGTAATGAGAGGGAATAAGATAGCCTTAAGTATAAAAAACAGACAAAATTCTTTAAATATTGAAAGAACTCTGATGCACTTCTAAAATTAGAAGACAAAAAGTAAGTACAGAGTTTGTGAAGAAGTTTTCTTTCACAGTTATTTCTTCTTCTTCCATAGTGGCTGTTATGTGTGGAAATCTCTCTCTGTAATGACTCAAAGTCCCATTCTCTTTCCTGGCTGACATTCCTCCTCAGGAATCGTAAGTGACATCAAGTCACTTAATCAGTCACAGGTTTTTTGTTTCCTGGCCATGTAAAATTAGTCTTTAAATTTGAGGGTAATTTGTAATCCTTGGGAACTATGCAGCAGTGGTTACATGATGGTTGTATAAACAATTAGTTCTACTTTCTTTTCCTATGTGTTTGTATTTAATGATTTTCAGATACTGGCTGCGCATGAAGGCCAGGCTGCAACATAAATATTTACTAATATATTAATAAAATGTTTCTAAACAGATCACAGGGGGGAAAAAAAATACATCTTGGCTTTATGCAGTCATTTAGAGTAACTTCTTTTTTGCAGTCTTCGTGGGATTCTGGATTTATGGTGTCTTGAATCCACAGCCTGGCTCCACATTTTGGTCTGTTAGAAAATTAGAGCATTAGGACTGAGGAAGAGCCTTGTAAAGGTTAGGAAGAAAATATTGCCCATAGGCAGCAACAGACTGCAAATGAATTGGTTGCATTTGATTTCTAGAGGAGAGGAATTGACAAATCACACATCCCTAAGGCAGGCAGAAGGATATGATAAATATTCAAGCAAGCTCCAAATTCATAATGTTAGCAGTCCAGTTCAGAGGAAGAGAATTTGGCCTGAAGAATCAGTAACTTAGTTCTGCGTAGAAATAGGAAATGTTACCACAAGGAGATATTGCAGTCAATTCTTTTGGGCTCAGTGTTTTGACAAAACATTCAGTCACAGCAGAAGGCCTGTCCTCTGGACTTAGTAGCAAGAAACATTAGCAACTGTATTTCACAAGTCAGGATTTTGTCTAGCCACAAATGGTATTAGATACAGAAAATAAGCAATGAAGTAATAATACATTTAAGGAATATATTATACACAAAGTCGTACAGGGAGATTTCTGCACTGCAATTGAAAATGTGTTTACTGCTCCTCTAAACAGATCTGACTCACCTTTATAGCAGCTCAGCTACTGGAGACAACATAGCTACCTTTGTTATGAACTTAGCAGGTTTCCAGAAAGTGTTATCTGAAACAGAACTCTGTGCTGCCATCTACATATTGTTATTAGTGAAATGATACTAAAGGGTATCAGTTATGTTCTTCTCTACTAGTAAGCCTTTGAAACTGGTGCTAGAGCGTGGCTAGTATGTGCAGAAAGCTGAGCATTTTAGAGAATGAGCTGAGCCATTTCAAATTAAATAGCTCTCAAATGGAAGGTGGGAGGAACTTCTTAAGAGCTCCTCCAGGATAGGGGTGACTTTGAAGTCAGTCTCTTTGATTTAGGGAATGCACAGGAAGAGACATCTGTGTGTCTCTGGAACATGAAGACAAAGATTCATTACAGATGCTGACCTTTAGGGTTACTAAGAGATATGTGAACAGAAATCTCAGAAGTTGAAAATAGCATAGCACATTCATTGCACTCTGAAGTTGGAAGGCATATAATTGCAGTTGGTGAATATAAATAATAAAGAACTGTTCTCTGGTAAGACATAGGTGCCTTTCATCTCAAACAAGTGAAGACCCTCACCAGATGCTGCAGTAGATTCTCATCTTTTCATCTACAAAAACTTTGGTGAAGTAATAACAAATGATGTTCTGCAAGTGTTTGTGGGCCTTACATGAAATAAATGAAATAGAACAATGCTATAAAACCCAGTTGCTTGAAAAAAACAGCTGTTGGAGAAGGGTAAAATGTTTCTTATAAAGTTGTTTTCTAAATAGAGATGGTAATAAATATGTTATACAAGAGATGCAGGACAAAATCTTCCCTTTCTCTGTGGCATTGGAGCATTGATCCAAGAGACGTGAGTAGATTTCTTTATGTTAAAGAAGAAGATGAATGGTTTTGGAAGCCTGCAGAGTTGGAGTCGTATATTCTGTATGCTGCATCGTGTCTGTTCTGCTCGCATATGTTTCCAGGAGTTCTGATGATAATGTCATAGCTCTGACCATATCTTGTAAAAATGTCTGGAGGCTTAGTGTAGGAGATAAAAGTCTCAGAAATAGGTCAGTATCCCAGATGGGAATCCCTGATGTTGTTTTTCAGAGAATACTACTGAATAAATCAGGAATTCTAGAAAAACTAGGGATAATTAGCTACTCTATACCTCTGTTAGATTTAAATCAGATAGTTAAAAACTTTGTGTAGATTCCTGCACTGAACTTGCTTGAAGAGGTTTATTGTTGGAAATGCCAGTTTCATAGTTACTCTGTGTGATTGACAGTTCATAATGACATTCTTTCTATTCCATGTATTCAGCCTTTTCCTTTCTCAAATCTGCTGTTATTAATGAAACCCCTCAGAGGAGACCGTGATTGTTATCATAAAAATAATTTTACTGTACCACAATGTTAGTATCGTCACATAAAATTATTGTAGATCAGCTTTGAAGTAATAGCAGCATTCTTTGTCTCTTAGAAAATTAATTGTTTAATATTTCATTTCCAAATACCATAAAGTTGTGCCACTTTTAGATAAAGAGAAGTGGATGAAGAAATAATGTTCACAAGGTCACACCTATCACTGTCAGTGTCTTCTGCAAGGAGTTCACGTTTTGACACAAACATATTGGGGAATAAAGTGCATGATCTGTTGCCTTGAATAGGACTTGAATAGGACAACAAAAACTTGAAATCTGTCCATTTCCATGAAGCTGTTGAAAGTGATGGTCACCATATAAATGAGGAAAAACGCAAATTTCTCTGTTTTCCTAAGCAGCCAGGATTGGAAATCTATTTCATCGTTCCATCTTTTTGTTTTGTTTTTATTCAGCCTGTGAGATTTCAGGCATTTGCAAAATTTGAACTCCAGACGCACTCTCCCAGCATTATCATTGCAGAGTCCACATCTGGGTTCCAGACACTATTTACATGTGCTTAGTTTTTCAGTATGATATTTCCTCTGTGCAGCGCAGTTCACTGCCTAATTGTAGATAATTTTTTAACCATATGGACTGAAGTGATAACTTTTGTTTTTCAGTGAAGTTTGTTCAATGATATGAAGAACACAGATACTCTGCTGTGAATACCAAAATACATTTTACAAAATCAACGTTTAATTTTCCTTCAGCTTTAGAGCTGAAATTCAGAACAAGGTCTGAATGTACAAGCAGTGAAAAAGACAAAGCAAATTCTGATCCTTTTGCACTCCTGAAGTAGGAATTTACTGAAGTTGCCACCTCTCAGTTGTCCTTAATATGTTTTGTTGGTTTTCTTTTTTTCTGAAGTAAAATGTACCTATGAGTGTGTCTCCACCATTTCGAGTATTGTCTTCTTGTAGTTAAAATTTGTAGTTGTAATCATGGCTGTAGTCATAAGAGCTCACTGATAAGCAAATCCCAAAGGCAGCAATTTTAAGATACTTTATGGTTGCAGAAGGTACTATTTTCTTCTTTCAACAACAGTGAAAAAAAATGCTGTGAAAAGTTCTTTCATACTCAAATTTTGAAGGAGATCTATAAATCTGTTTTGTTTTATGATTGTGCTGTGTTCCATGGAAGTATTTCACACTGTGGTATTTTTCTCCAGTTTCTTTCTTTCTGAGCAGATTTTGTTGGTTTTTTTTTTGTTTGTTTGCTTTCTTCAGTGCATTATTTCTGTAAAGAATTCTTGACCTTTTTGTCTACTTTAAGAAAAAATTAGAGGATAAACTACATGCATTTTGCTGAAGATGTTCATAAGAACCTACCATTTATTTGTTCCAATAGAAGTGGATAAAATAAGACTGGCTGCTCTGCTGGATTCTATTGGATCCATGAATATCCTTAAGAAATGCTTCAGAATCAGAAGTTAACTAGACAACAATTGAAATTACTTTTATTTTGATTTAGGAAATAATTCTAGCCAATAGGGAACTTATTTTGAACATCTTAGAATGGAAATCCAGACCATAGTTCTTACTGTGTAAGGATTTCTGTGTGTAACTTCAGGCAGCTCATTTACATAACATTTCCAATCCTCTTTGTAGAAAGTAGTAAAGTTCTGTGAGGGTGCTCTGTGGGATTATTTCTTTGTGTGTGTCTTAAAAGATGCTATAATTCTTAGATAGAATGTTTAAAATACAAACATTGAATGTATTAACATATTAAAAGTAATTATATATAATTTCATGTTTTGATTTTTATTTTTTTCTGGATTTTTTAGGGCTTGAGAGCCCTTGCCCACCATGGAAAGATCAAGCAGCTTTCTCTATTGGAATGCAAAAACATCAGCGACACCGGGCTTCAGGTAAAACTTCACCTCTTCTCTTGATGTTTCCTGGAAGCCTCTCTATTCTTCAAATTAGCCATGTCCAAACAGATCATATTTTACTGTGTGCAACATCATTCATTCTTCATTACACTATTCTACACGTTTATAGAATCATAGAATGGCCTGGGTTGAAAAGGACCACAATGATCATTGAGTTTCAACCCCCCTGCTATGTGCAGGGTCGCCAACCACCAGACCAGGCTGCCCAGAGCCACATCCAGCCCGGCCTTGAATGCCTCCAGGGATGGGGCATCCACAACCTCCTTGGGCAACCTGTTCCAGGGTGTCACCACCCTCTGTGTGAAGCAATTTTCTTCTTACAGTCCTTTTCATTTTACTTTTTTCTACTTTCATGAATTTTAATGAATTTCAAATTCTGCCTTCTGTATTGACTCTGAATGATCGTAAGAGAGCTTTACCTTCTACTGCCCCGTACTGTGCAAATTACAATCTAAATTGCTACTATTATTCTCTTTCCCTTGCTCTACAAATCCTTTACCGATTTCTATTTAATACATATTTTTCCTGCTGCTAGTGTGGGTTTTCAGGTAACGCTTTCTGTTTTATTAGTCAGCCTTTTGTTGAATGTCATGCTTACATGACCAAGCATGGCTAGCTCAGTGGAATAGCTAAACTTCTTTTATTCTATTACATGAAGTTCTTCATGTGCTGCTGATATATTGCTATGTGCCAGTATCTCTCAGTGGCACAACAATGTGTCTCAGTGTAATTCTGAAGTATATTTCTTACCAGCAGAAATCCTTAAAAATAACAACTTACGTTTCAATAAGATATGCATGTACGTCTTCTCCACACAGCAGATTTTGTAGCTGCTTTGTGGAAAGAACAACACAAATTGTACTGTGTTGTATTTCAGGAAAAGAAGCCGAACCTTTTAAAATGTCCTATAAAAACATCAACTGAGTAATTTGTTAATATCTAATGATGAAACTAATCTGCTAGAAAATGGACTACGTGTATTTTAGCTAGATAATGTTCTTAAGATCTCATGCTCACAGCAGGATATCATCTGTTGAATCTTTGTAAACTTCATTTTTACACTGTTTTTCTTATGATAATTGTATTCCTTGCTTTGAAAATTTAAACAGCAGATCTCAACAATACAAAGACAGATGTTGTTCTTAAAATAAAAGAGATTAGCCTGAACTATGCATTGTTTAGTGTTCTGACCTTAAACTTAGCCTATAAACTCAGAAATTTTCCAGGTCGGTAATCAGATAGGAAATTACTTAATTTGTTAAAAGACAACATACAAATTGAAGTTGCCACAGAGGCAGTTATTTACATTGATGATAAGTTATGAAGTTATACAGTAAGACAGTATCTCCTCTTTTGAATAATCAGCAATTGTAGAAATTTTTAATACTAATATAGTATTTGAACTGCATTTACAATGCCTGTAAATGATTTTGTATTTATGATTTATCAACTCTTGCTTTTTTAATTAGTTGACAGTGAGATTTACCATCCAAATATTTATCCTACTTACACTACCATTACAGTGGCAACTACATATTAAATTCTGATTTAGTATTACTCATGATCTGGTTTTGTTAAAATCAGTTATGCTGTGTTACTGGAAGTCTTTTTATGGGTAAAGCATTGACTGAAGGCTGGAAGAGAGTTGGAGGGGGAGCAGGAATGATCAGACATATGGGCCGCTTTCCATAAATGGAGCAAATAAGCAAGCGTGGAACCTGTGGTCTGGGAAGGAGATGGCTGCTGGAATACAGATGAGATCTGTACAGTCACAAGTGGCACAAAAAGGGTATTTAGAGGTCAACATTTTGCTGTTTGCTTCCATATGTTATCTATTGGGCATGAAGTGAATCTAGTTTGTGGTCTGAGAGGAAGAAAAGGGGATGTCTCCAAAACGTACTGTTAAGCCGTGAAGCTCCTTATCAAAAGTTATATGCTTGAAACTCACCCATAGACTTAAGATTTTACAGATTCAGTAGGATTACATAGACTTACACTTCATGTTTCAGAACAGTGCAAAAAATAGGCATTAGTTGGTTATTTGCCAGTGGAAAAAGGAATTATCTATCTTGTGGGAAAGAAGAGAGGTAGGATTTACATCCAAATAAGAGCCCTTTTTTTCTGTAACTGAGAACTGCAGATAGTCAGGCTGCAGGTACAGGCACTGCCTTTGTGCAATCCCGGTCTCTAGCCTCTACATTTTTTCCATTATAAGGCTCCAACATCCATCATTTTATAACCATATATTATATGCATGAGTCAGTTTTTGTTGCACCACAAGGGATGCATCTGGTTTGAATCTTCTAGGGGCATATACATCAGGCTGCTAGAATTTGCTTCTTACCGACCATTCATGAATGTTCCGTGTAAAGTTCTCTGTTTTCATGCTTTTGTATCCATGAAACAATGACCAAGTATGTACAGTTTTCTATTTCATCAAAAGTTGATGTGGAGCCAGCACTGCTTCTTTCAGAGGAGAAGGTTCAGTTCTATATCGTGCTATGACCATTGCTAAAAGCTACTTCAGTATCTCACTACTTACTCCAAAAAAAGAATGTGATAAAAAAGCAGTGTTTACACTTTCTGTATCTGCAATATGAATTTGACTTGAGTCAAACTGATCCATCAGCAGAGAGCACATGAAGATGTAGGTGTAACAGAAACCATATAATGTTTCACAAACATTATTTATTTTCACAACCTCTTCTGGAGATCTTAGGTATGAGACCCAAAGATACAGAGATGAGGATCACAAATCAAGCTCCATTTCCTTTGACTGAAAATTATATCCTAAGTGCTATTTGCAAAATAATAATAATAATAATAATAATAATGATGATGATGATGTAGGGGTAGACTTTAAGAGCAAATACAGACCCTAACTCTGAAGGATATATTAAGTATGGATGTAGGCAAACTATGCCATTATAAACAAGATAAACATATCTCTCAGGCACTGAAATCTTGGCTTCAGCTTGTGCTGCACACCCTAGCTGAGAATGTAGTGATTAGATCAGCATGTCTGAGGCTAATTCTGAAGGGAGTTCAGTTTCTCTTACACATGGAAAAAAGATATATCAGTTTTGGTGTTTAGAATATTTCTGTATTGCTGTTAACACCCTGTAAATCTAGGATTTAAATAGGACAGGTAACAGAAGCCAATTTTTATAAACTCTGACTTGTTCACTCTAACCAGTTCTATTTTAAAATATTCACAATCAAATATTTTGTAAGACAAAACAAGAACCCCGAACCCAAGAAGCATTGCATTGGTACAGCTCTGCTGATGGAAAAAAAAAAGCAAACTAGAGTTAGGATACAGATGAAAAATGCTAAAAAGTTTGGCCTGTGAAACATATTTTAGACTTAATAAGCTTCCTTGGATCTGTTAATGAAAGGCATTAAAATCACACACCTCTTGTTCATCAAAAATCTAGCATTTGCCACTGATCAGTCATAGGCTGGTGCCTGGGCTCCTGTTTAATGCAAGGAAAAGGGCATCACTAGTAAAGTTACCATGGGCTTTTTTCACAATGATAAATAAGTAAGTGCATTTATACATCTCGGTGTGCATGTTGGTGTTCACTTATCCATGTGGTCCTTAGTCAATTTACTTCAGAATTAATTCTAGAAAGTTTTGAAAAGCTTCAAGCAGCCAGTGTTTTCTATAGAGGAAGATTCTACCCATTGAAGTAGAATTTCTATTGCAGTAAGTGCCAAATTGCACTGCTTTTAGACCAGGAATGGAAGTTATCTTACTACGGTTTTAGGCTGGAAATGATAGAAGAGGAGAGAGATTCACTGAAGCTAATGCCACAGAGAGTTCTGCTACACTCACATCATGGCACTATTAAGTGAAGATTACTTTAGGTTACTCTGTTCTTGAGGAAACAAATCTACAGGCTCATAAAACAAAGGTTTCAACACACTGAGTTAGAAGAAAGGAACAGAATCCTATTCTAATGACCGCATAGTTCATATCAGCTTCAGCAGTGGAAATAACCTCTTAATGCAGCTCTTTTTTTTTTTCCAGTGAAATTCCTAGCTTATGGCTGAGAGAATTCACTACAGTGAAGGCTACATAGAATAACTAAAGTGCCTAAGGTGGACCACAGGATTGATGTAAATGTGTTATGCACTGAGAAAAGCAGAGTAGGCACATTTCCAAAGAATGACTGCTCTGTTTGTTGCTCTTTCAGGTGTTCTGCAAGGGCACTAAGCACCTGGAATATTGTCATGTCTCCTGCTGCCCTCAGCTGACAGATGAAGCTGTGAAAGCTTTGGCATTTCACTGCCACAGACTAACATCTGTCAGCATAGCTGGTTGTCCAAAGGTACGTATGAAAACTGGGACAATAGTTCTGGGGTTGCTATTGCAAAGGAATACATAGTATTTCATTCAGGAATTCTGCCTGCTGCCATCTTTATCTTGTCACAGTTCAATAATACATTCATTTAATTTAAAAATCAGAGCCTAAGTTCAACTGGTTTATGTTCTGAGACTTGGTTCTTGAGTCTGTTTGGCATTCTTCTAGTGGTTGCGGTTAGAACATAAAGATGCCTGCACTGGATCAGACACAAGCCTGTCTCAAGGAGCTGATGTCTGGGAATGAATAAAGAGAAGGGTTTTTAGAGATGCTTCCTGCAGATACTGTCTCAGCTTCTGGTGTTCTGGGTGCTCCCTAAGTAGGGAGTCTTTGTTTTAATAAGCCTCCATATTTTCATGCTTTGTTATTTCTCCAGTGCTCTTTGTGAAAGAGACTGCTGGCCTCTACCTACTTAAACACTTAATACTGTCCAAAACCTCCTAATGCAATGTATGAGAAAAACTAGAGGCACAGGAGCACTTTTTCAAAAGCTGGCATTTAAGTGGAGAGCAAGCTTCATAACCAGAGATGAAGCACTGTTTGTACCAGATGAGCCTGTAGAAACTGGCTGCTGAAGCACAGTGAAATGCCTCATGGACATGTTGTGTATCTTCATATCCTCTCTAGGATGTAGGCCAGGGATGTTGCTCCACGTCT
This sequence comes from Gallus gallus, assembly GCF_016699485.2. Classification (NCBI taxonomy): domain Eukaryota; kingdom Metazoa; phylum Chordata; class Aves; order Galliformes; family Phasianidae; genus Gallus; species Gallus gallus. Next base: position 13,044,556 of record NC_052532.1, on the reverse strand, counting down.
TAGAATAGCCCTTAGATCATATCCTTGGGATATTTACTACACAACATTAATTATTATATACATGGTTCCCACTATTCTGTATCTTTGCTTTTAGATAGATATTAAGCAATTTTTTCAATAATAACAGTAATAACAGAAATTGTTGATGTTTGTCTTGCCAAAGTAGTTGAAGTTATATGTTTTTGCAAGGCACACATTCCACTGCAACTTTTAGACACCTCACACACATCAAAATTAGCATTAAATATCAGCGGATGCATCTAGGCTGGAAATCAGTTCAGTTTCTGATTATCAGAGCAGTGAATTGTAAAACAGAATCCTGGAAAGGGAGACAGGGACAAAGTGTCAGGTAATGTTAGGATGGCTCTTAATAAGGGAATGAACTGGGTCATATTTTGTAGCTCCTTCAAATAGGAACAAGAACTAAACTCAGTGACCTAGTAATCCCTGTCTAGTGCTTCGTTCCCAGATGATATCTTCCTCATTAAACGCTTATTAAGGCAGTCTGTTAACTATTGTATTCAGAAAAGAACATCAAGGCTTTTTCAAATAAACCTACACGAGTTTACAAGTCTTCTTTTGACTTGCATCCAAATTGCCTCTCCATAAAATGAAATGGATACACCTGCATTAGTACTAATGGGTCATTCAAATCCTTTGGCAACGTCTTGTACAAATTGAGGCGGTCCAGCTGCTAAGTAAGGAAATATTTTCCACTCAGAGACTATTTAAAAATGGCTGGGAGATTAAAGTAAGAATGAACCTTTTGCAAAGGGTAGATGTTAAAACATCTGACAATCGTGTCCTGCAACGTTAGCTGTTCTAAAAAACACCAAACCCAAATGAATCAAGAAAAATCATAGCAAAAGAACATGAAAACACAATATAGAAATGTGTACCCAATAAGAGTGTTTTGGTATGCGCTAGGCAGGTTACTATAAAATTAGAGTAGTTTTTCGCTTCAGTCATATTTTGGGGGCAAATTAATTGCCTTTAAATAAATCCCATTGGCTTCATTGAGCCTTTTTGTCATGTATCTGCACACCCCTGGCAGATAAAATTTATGCTGATAATATAAAATATTCAGCAGTGCAGTTCTGAGTCTTACTCGAGGAAATAGCCTGACTCAGAAGTAATTCCTAACTTACTTCATAGGAAAAAAATGAAGTTGCTCTGGGAAACGTATCTTATACATGAAAAAATAAAGAAAGAATTGAAACTAAATCTCTGGTTGAATGATTCAGGTATTTAAATAGTAAAGTTCTGAAAACGCCATTCCATGGACAGTGAATTCAATAATTCAGTCCTGCTGCAGGATTAGCATTTAGAGTTTGATGAATGTGGATTTCCCTGAAACTCATCTGACACTGAAGTTCAGTCAGCAAATTCTGTTTATTTCGGTAGGAGTATTAGTCCATTTATTAACCTGTAGATCTATTCGATAATCTATTTCAGATCTTATCATTGAGCATATAGCTAAACTGAAATTTTCAGACACTGAAATTGTGTGCTATGAGGTGTTGTTTTTTTGGAGAGAGGGGCTCAACTTTTCTCTAACTTCAGAATCCCTTTTGCTTCATTTACAGATGACTGATACCTGTATCCTGTACTTGGCCTCAGCTTGCCATTATCTCCACTTCTTAGACATCTCAGGTTGCATTAATCTTACTGACAAAGCACTGAAATGTCTTTGGAAAGGATGTAAACAACTCCAGATTCTCAAGATGCTCTACTGTAGAAATATTACCAAGTAAGAAGATATTTCCTAATCTTCATTTAGTTTTAAAACTCAAAGTATAAGATCTGTTTTCACTGGTATTTTGCTGCTCCTTTTGTCTCCATCTTTCTCCTTTATCTGAGGAGTGGGAAGAGTGGGCAACACCTTATGATTCTTATGGCTCGGTGTAGGTATCTACGTGTTCTAGTGTCAGCCTGAAGTGAAAGGAAATAGGGACCCCATCTATCTTTATGGCAGAAAATGCTCTGTTAGGAAAGTTTACGCAGACATGAGGTATCGCATGAAGGAAATGTGGAATGTGAGGGAGAAAACCAGGCTGGGCCTCCTGCTCTCAGCCATCATTTTGAGTACATACTTCAGCTCACTCAGTGGGTTTGTGGAAGCCTGTGGGAGCCCATATCCCAACAATTAAACATCAGTGCAGGGGTGAAGTCGAAGTGAGCATTGATGTGGGCCTGTGCTCGTAATGTGGCATAGTTACAGTGAATGAATCAAGGTATCATAAGCATAGTTTCATGAAGTATAAGTGAAACATACTACAATTGGAAAAAGCAGGTCACCTACCACGGTGTAATCCAGTTTCCCTCCTGTTGTACACAGAGCTGCTCTGTTGCTTCCCCATGACATTCAACACCAGTCCATTTTGGTCAGGTTTAGATTTGAGTTTTTGGTTCTGAGTCTCTAAGATGCACATTTCCATTGTGTTTAAGAGCCCTGCAGAGTAATCATCTCACACCTAGAGCTGCAAAGTGACCAGACACAACAAAGGCACTGACACTGCTTGGAAAAAGATAAAACCTAAGTATGGTTGATAGATCTGGGTGTAATTTTTTTTACTTAAATAAGAGTAAAAAAATATATATTAGATTATAGAGAGTATCCATTAAGAAAGAGTGTTAACCCCCATGTAGAACATTTACAGGACTGCTATAGATTGAGCACTCCCAGCAAAATCATTCCAGGGTTCAATAATCACTTCATAGACAACAAAGCTAATGCAGATCCTTAGCAACTTAGAAGATATCTAGTGTGTTTCATGCTTTCCAAACCTTCCTTGTTTTATTTTCCCCTAGCTGTTTCACCACAAACAATTCTGTTCTCATTACTTTTATTTTCTTTTTACTTGTCAGGCCTCATTTTTGTCTCTCTGACTTTTAGTTTTCTTAATGTCATCTTAGAATTTCCTTCTCAAACCCTCTACTTCTAATTAAATACATGTTAGCTATGGAAAGCGTCTTGAAGGATTGGTATGCAACATTGGTGATTGAAAATATCATTCTAAATGAATTACACTTTAACAAAAAAAAAAAAAAAGGATTTGAAATACTTTTAATTTCTTCATAAGTTTCCAATTTACAGTTTTTCCCATGTTAAACCTCAGGGGATTTTCTTCTACCCACAGATTACTGTTGACTTGCTTTTTCTGTCTCTTGATATCTCTCTTTGGAGCACTGAGCAGTATATCAGCCCTCTGAGGCTCTGGTTACTTCTACATCTTTTTGTACAAACAATATGTAACAGGAATGGAAATTCAGTGCCTTCCAATTTGTTTGGTGAGCCACAAGCAAAGGGCTGACTTGATTTCTCAGAAACTCACTTGCAGCATTGTAGCTTTTGCAGGGTGACCAGCACTGTGGCTCTGCCTCAGAGTCACACATGCCATGGATTCACTGACCGTCTTGATTAAACCCTCCTGACTCAGCCAAGGAATTTCCCAATTAGTTATTTTTACTGGAAAAAAAGCCCTAGAGAGTTACAGATTTTTTACAAAACAAAAAGCAGCCATGAGACACATATCTCCACCCACTGTCATCTTTCTAGTTTATGTCACTTTTCAAACCAGGAAAAATACCAATTTTATTTTTCTTGATCCTGGCATTTTGGTGTGTGACAGCAGTTGGGTCTTTTCTCAGCTATCCCCACTCTCTGATCCTTTGCACATACACTCAGTGATAGGAAAGTCTTACCCTGTGCAACGTGAGTCAGGAACAAAAGCTATCAAGTGGCTCCACAATGTAAAATAATTCAGCACTGATGTTTTTTCTGCTTCTTCTTTCTAATACAGCTAAAGAGCCTCCCTAGACCTAGGCAGACTGCAGAATGCACTGAACCTATTGGATTGGAGTGGTTTTTCAATTGCTCTTAGGTGGAATGATATGCAGAAAATAGAAAGGGGGTCGCAGTTGGTTTTAGATATTTTCCAGATCCTGAATGTGTCACACTTTCTAAAAAATCTTTTCTTTTATGGTAGTTCAAGGTCAATATTGGGAAGATAACACCTTTCTGCCAAAAACTACATCAAAAGCTTAGTAAAATTTAACAGTGGTTCTGTGCTGTTAATCATCCTGCAGCAGATTTTTACCGGTGACGTCAAAGGCAATGACACCACTGCCACTTAATGTCACCCTATGTATTTATAAACTGTGTTTTTTAGTCACAACCAGTTTGTTTTGCTAATGGATTGTAAGCAGCAGATTGACATTAAAATGAACAACAGTTCCTTGTTTTCAGACTGACTCTTAAAACCTTCTGCTGGCCCTATGAGTCTCACGGAGGTCACTGGAAAAGCCTGTTTTCAGGTGTATTTTGTATTCTGTTGGTGTGAAACACACATTTCAGAGACATTTCATTCCATGTTCAAGGAGACAGAAGAGATGAATCTGGAGAGCCTGCTAGAGCATAGAAAAAATATGTTTTTAATTTGAAGCTGCTCTACAAAATTTATAAATCATGTGTACTTCATTTTGCCAAAGGAATTCCCCATTATTAAACACTAACCAGTCCTAGCAGACATCTCTTAATAGACTGAGCCATGCAAGCATTGAGGCATATCTCTCATACTGTGTCACACACTTTTTCAGAGCTTTGTTTTCATTCTTTCCTGAGATTTAAATAGAAAACATATGGAGCCACTCTATATGCCTCTTGAAGCTTTGCAATGCAGCTTCTTTGGAAACAGTTACGAGTGCAGAGATTGTCCATTCTTTCCAGTACTAGATAGCATTTGAGATTCTATTCGCCAGCATACTAGCCTCTGGTGCCAAGTTTAAAAAACATCCTATGAACTGATATCCTGCGGCGTACTTCAGTATCTGGGGGCTAATGACCTCCTGATTAGTGCCACAAAGCATCATGGATGACCTGCCTGTGGGACGAAGTGATGCTGATGCAATTTGTTTCTTCTACTAGAGGAAAACAAAGGTAACTCACTGCTCCTTAAAATGTGGCTTCCATAGGAAAAGGCCATGCCAGCTTCGGTGTGCTTAGGAGTAATCCTAGGGGAAGTCATTGATGTCTTTAGAGAAACACCACTCTTCACTGTAACAGTCTCAAAGTTCACAACTTCACAAGTACCATGTGAAGTCAGCTAAGTGCTGAGAAAGTCTCCATTAACCTTTCTGAGTGCAGAATGAATGAGGAAATCTGCCACTGCCATCTGAATTCCTTGCCAGCCAATGTAGTGCTCTGAGCAAAGGGTATGTTGTGTGCAACGGTCTGCTTCTGCCGGACAGCAAGATTAAATGCTTCCTTCTTTCTTGTCTGCGCTAATAAGAAGCCAGTTACATTTCTTCTAAAGTCATGACCATTTTGTTAACAAATGACTCACCAACAATCACTATTACATGTTTTTGTCTTTGAAATGGAAATGTCATTGGTTCTTAATAGCTGCAATACATTTGACACTTGGAGAACATTCTGGTTTTTGTTTCGGTTTTGTTTGCTTTGGTTTTGGATGGTTGCTGTTGGTCAGTAAGCAGATTGCAAGAGCTCTATCTTCTTGAAAAAGCAAACACTCTCCAAATACTACCCAAATATTCAGGTCTCAGGAAGGATTTGAGCATCTGACAGCCTTGTAATCAGAAATGAAGACAGCCTACAGGTGAGCTGGTGATGGACTGAGTACTCTACAACTGAGCAAGCAACCAAAAAATAGCATAGTGCGGTCTTCTCACTCACTGTAAGCTGGTTTTCAGCTGTGACCTGAGTAGAATCTTCACTGCTAAGTGGGGCTCCTGGAAAGCTACGTTCCAGCTTTTGTGTGCACTTGAACTGGATACTCTAAAATAACACTGCTACAGCATTGGTGCAGACCTTGGAGTACTCTGGATTGTATGTGGGTTTATCATGTTGTGTAACCTGGGGGATGCTTTCTGCTTTTCTTGCATCCACTTGCTTCTATAGCTTAGTTTCTACTGCATTTTCATTACACTTTGCCCCTGTTTAGGTTTTTCTTTTCCATCACTTTTTCTTGGTTGTTTTTTTAGCCTTACCTCATTACTTTGGAATCTCTGCTTTTAATTATAACGGACACAGTCAAAAAATTCTGAATCTTGGAACAGCTCAGAATTCAGACCATGAGGAAGAACTGTATAGCTAACTCCTCTTAGTAAAAGGGATTGAAACCTTGGGCAAGGATTGAATTACGTATTCCCGTACTGCTCGAGCCATGTCTGTGGTCTGAGTTTTATACCAGGAGACATTTGCTTCCAAAGATAATTGTAATTATTTACTGAAAAGATTTTATTCATCAGCGTATTCGTTTAAGACTTTATATGAATGAATAAAGAGGCTCTATCATAGTACAGCACATCGTAAGTAAATGATGTATTTTGCCATGTGTTGGTGATTAACGAGTGGCTGTTTCTGGCAAACTAATCAGCTGTAGCTCCAGGCATGGGACAGCATAAGTTTCCAAAAAAATAGTAACAACTCCACTCATACATGCTTCGGCCAGCCACTATACATTGCAGTTTCCATGAAAAACAGGAATTTGGACTTGGATGAGTTGATTTTGTTTTATAGCTTACAGCTTATAGCTCACATAATTTGCGCACGCATTCCTCAGCGGCAAAGGCCTCTAGAAAAACAGTTAGAGCCTTGTGTCCATGTGGCTAACAAACACAGCGTGTCAGTGTTGTTTTTTAAAGTACATATCCTGCAGTGGTGGGAAAGGAGCCCTCCCACCCCACTGCTCGTGTCCCTTTTGCAGCCCTCTTTCTTCCCCAGCCTGCTGCAGGGATGTGAGCACCACAGCTGTGCATGGCTGGGACTGCTGTAACCAGCTTCACGGTTTTCATTTTGGAAAAAGAAATACCAGAATATTACCAATATTGTAGCAGCATTAGTCAGATAATTTTAATTATCTGCCCACTTCAATTTGGATTTTTTTTCTAGTATTGTCTAGATGCTATGGATTATGTTCTCTTACAGAGCTCAGCAGGGAGTAAGGCTGCTTTGCTGTGGCCATGACACATAGATAGGTTGAGCTGCCTGCAAGCAATGCAGGGCTGGCCCTTCCCCAGCAGCACATGAGCACGCTGGGCCCCAGGGAGCTCGCTGGCACACAGGCAGCGAGGGGGAAGCCAGGGGAGGGAGCTGGGGGGTGGCTGCTCTGTGCAGCTGGGAGCAGGCCAGGAGCCAAGCTGCAGAAGGGATGGAAAGAAACGGGCTTTCAAAAGACTGCGAGCATTGGGTCGAGTTTCTTCAGCTCAGGAAGCCAGTGGAAGCTGCTGGGCCAATAGACACTGTGCCTGGAAAGGAGGGAGAGTTGCTCTTGAAGGTCTGTCAGTCAGCAGTCCTGATTTTGACCTGTATCTGTGTCACTTTGTTCATTGTTTCGGTGCTCTAATAGGACACTGCTAAGGGGTATGGCCATAGAACGGATAGACGAGTAGGAAATGAGTGACAGCTACTGGAAAGGAGGGACGTGACACAGTCTGTGCTTTTGGACACCATAAATGATTCTCTCCTCGTTCAGCTGCCACAGGCTCCCCAGCCAGTCAGACATGGGCACGCCAGAACAAATCAAGATGAGGGCCACCAGGACTGCCATAGGGCTGGAGCACAGGCTGGGAAAGGACAGGCTGGGAGAATCAGGCTGGTCAGTCATGGGAAGACTTGGATCAGAGTGGGAGAGACCATACTGCTGTCTGGAACCCTCTGATAAGAGGATATGAAGGAGAAGACAAGGCCAGACTTCTCAAGAGTGCATACTGTTGGGACAAAAGGTTACAACCACAAGATGGCATATGTGAAGCTCTGATTGCACAGAAGGAAACCATCTTTTAACCAGCAGGGTGGTCAAATGCTTGAACAGAATCCCAAGGAGGCTGTGCAATCTCCAGCTGTGGAGCTATTCAGAGCTCACCCAGCAGAGCCATACCCACCTGGTCTAGCTGGATCTACTTTGAAAAAAACCAAAACTACCATGACCTCCATGGGCCTCTTTCAACCAGATTTATCCCATGACTCTATGATCTAACCAACTATCTTCTTTTCTAGTTTCCATGACACCTAACATCGTGAGTTTCAGTTAAGATAAGGAAGCTTTTAGTGCTCTTTGTAGAAACAACTTCTGCAAAGCATTTTTTTTTGTCTTGTTATTTTCTTCTGTTATTGCAGACAAGCTGTCTTGAAATATACAGCCAAGTTGGAGCAACAAGACTACAGTGATGCTGACCCTCCTTCCTGGCTTGGCTATGACAGGGATGGTAACGTACCTTCACCAAAAAGCACAAGTGAGAACCTGTTAGAACAAATTCTTCGAAATGAGAAATGAAGAAATTGTGCACCATCCAGAGGTGAAGGTTTGAGTTTGTTTGAGTTTGTTTGTTTTTTTTTTTGTTTGATTGCTTTTCACAAGAACATGAAAAGAACACCGCATTATTTTCCTTGAAATTAATCAGACTTCAATAAAAGACCACGTTGGATTAGTAAGACTGCTCTGTAAATCTTTCTCACAGAGGCATGTATGCCTTCAAGCAAGACAGCTGCACTGAAACGACATTGCTGACTTTCACATGTTGATTCAAGCTGTCTTCATCTTTCACTATTAAGAGGTTTTTGTAGTCTCCTGCAGAGTAAGCAATAAATAAATCTGTATGTGTTTGGGGGCTTATTTGCCATCAAGGTTCTCCAGAACATAAACACTCAGACTTCCCACAGAACTTCCCCTTGACATGGCTGGTACTCATCCTGTGCTTCTTGAACACGGGAGAGCGCTGAGGAACGGTGTCCAGGTAGCGACGACCTGTTTGTTCATCCACAACTGTATACGCACATTTAAGCACTCTTCTACTTCTCAGCAGTTAGTTGCACAGCCAGAGCACTAATTCTTATGGAGTCCTCTCAGGCTATGAGTTCAGCTCTGTAAGCAAGCCAGTGCCTGTACTTTCAGTTCTGAACTGCAGGCTAGCTGGCAGCTGACAAAGTCAGGAGCTTCAGAGGAAAGGGAGTGCAGATGGGAAAAGTGTTACAGCTTCATCTTTCTCCAGTTGTAAGAATTTGTCTTCCTATCAAAAGGACAAGAAAAATGAGCACACGTGGGGCGTGCCATTTCAATCCCGATTACTGATAACCCATTAATCTTTTCTTGTCTAGAGGAAAAAACTAAACGTCTCACCTCATTGTATTAGAACAAGACATTACTCAGATGTCTTTTGGGTAATCTCCCAAACATTTATCTTTCTTCTTTCTGCTCATTCTTGACCTTTATGTTAGAGTTCTAGTGGTCTCAACAGTTAATAACTTAGGAGGAATACCACCACAGTAGCTCTACTGGTAGCACAATTTTTCTAATGGCTTATTTAAGCTTCTTTAAGCAAATTATGAGCTATCCTAATGTTTAATCATGGCAAGTTTTAGAATGCATTATTCTGCTTCATTTTGAACACAGAGGAAATAACATGCTTTCTTACTACGCTCTCCCTTAGATAGCTAATGCAGCAGTACCCCAAAACAAGACCTTCATCACTGATGCAGACAGGCTTTGTAATTAGGGTGAATAACAGAACCATTAACAGACTCAATTCTGTGAAATATCTACTTCATATTTTATTTCCAGATCCAACATGAATTCAGGAGTACTTCTTTCACTTTGTGTCTGCAGCTCAGAAAGTATTAGTTCCAAAATTTTTGAGGAAACCATTACACATTTATGAACTGTATATCTTTTAACAGTATAATAATATTTAGTAACATTATATTCCTTTTAGTAGTGACATTACTGTTTTATATACTAGTGTATTAAATATATAACTTGCCATAGACATTAGAACAAACTGAACACACAATGGGAAACACAATGTGGAAGATTTAGCCACTCTCAATTAAAGTAAAAAAAAAAAAAAAAACTGCCCCGATTGCTGCAGAACATTAATGAGGGGCAACTATGGGCCTTGGGAAATCTCATTTTATAACGTTATGGTCTACAAACACAAATACACAATTTAAAACCTGAGCTGACACTGAACTCTGCATTGTTTCTCTCCATCCACTCAGCTGGTGGGTAGTCCTGCATTTCAGCTGTACAACACAAACTTCAGTACTTCTGTTATAAGGGGCCATATATAAACAGAAAGGCTTTTAAAAGCTTCTTTTTGTTTACTGTGTGTTTGTAATACAGTAACAAAATCCTCCACAAAAATCATTGTCTCTTGTGCTGGGTGTATAAACTTCCCTCGCCTTCCTTCCTCCTCTGCCTTTCTGCCTCCATGAGCTTACCGTCCTGTCATGCAAGGCTGATGGTAAATCACTGGAAATTAGCAAGGAGATTACAGTTCTCATTTATTAGCCCAGTAGCTTTTACTCTGGGGAACATTCATATGGATTCTTACCCGAAGCCCTGTTTGGTGGGGCGTTCTTCCTTGAAATCAGCCACACCTGTTGCACTTTGGAGTATTTATATTAAAAGCTTTTCTTTGTAGACAAACTGCAGCGCACATCGAGTTGCTAAACTCATTCCGCAAGGAAGTGGTTCAGGACAACACAGCACAAGTTTCTTTGTTTTGTAGAAGCGGTTTTACACACGCAGTGCCCACTGACAAAGCAGAAACCATTCAGGGGTTAAAAACAAAACGACAAGAAAACCAGTGAAGAATTACAGATTGAAAGTGGTTTTATCCTGCCCACAATACACATAATTTGATTGAAAAAAGAATTCTATGTTTGCATAAACAATGGAAGTCCCACAGTAGGAAGATATTTTGCTAAAAAATACAAAATAGTTGGCAGAGCGCAGCTCCTTGGAAGTAAACTGTCATGTTTCCAAAGACCAGGAGGTGAAAGTGCTTCTGTTTCTTTCTTTTTTGACTTTAATGATGACTCCAAACTTTTGTTTGAAAGTTACCAGCTTTTAAAGACTCATCTGGTGAGTGGGTCAGGTCATACGAATTCTGCATATGTATGGCCTTGTCGTTCCTAAAAGGCACTAAAAGTAAACCAGACCCATTGATCACCAGCCACTGCCACCAGCAAATCTTGGGTTAAAAAGCCCTCATTTTTAATATTCTTTCTATCTTACATTAAGAATATGTATCAACAAAGTTTCACAATTCCAGAGCAAATGCTGCTTTACAGTCTCTTGATTTGATTGCTTTGACTATTTCGCCTTTAAGAAATCTTCAGCTTGACGGACTGAATCCAGCTTTGGCTTTTAAGATACACTTTGCCACTTTGTGTGTCAGCCTTAATCCATTTGTCTGTTTCATTCCTTTGATTCATGTGACCTGGAAAAGAGAGTTCTGTTTAGTTGAATTTGGCACACAGTAAACATCATTACCTTCACACCAAAATCCCTGAAAATATTTCAAATTGTACCCAAAGAGTCTGTATGTATTTTTAGCTGGGGCTTCTAACATTTCCCTTTTTGATACAGATCTTTGTGGTCATCCCATTTCCCATAATTTGTTACATTATTTACTGTGTTATTTATTGTATAATATCATACGCTAGGAAATACGTCTACATTAAGGTAATTTGAAGTTGACATCTCTTTTGTAAACATGGAAGAGAGATGCTGATAAGACCCGATGACCCAAAAGACAAAACGTTGTTAATATCACTGCTTTCTTATGCCAGTGGCTTAAAAACAAAACAAAATTGAGATGTCTGTCTTCTATTTTTCATCTAAACTCAGTAAGAAGGGTCACGCTCTGAAAAGCTCACTCTAACAGACAAAGAAGAAAGTTGAACATAACCCCATTTTACAGATCAGAAATTGAGGCCAAGAGAGATTAAGTGACCTTCCAAATTTACGCAGAATGTTTGTGACCAAATTGGGAATTAAACTGAGATCTTTCAGTCCCAAATCAGTGCCTTTATCAGAAGATCAGCCTTCATTTTGGTTTATTTTTACAAAGTGCCTTTTATTGTTATTTCAGTGTTCGTGTGACTGAGTGAATTCTAAGTTTAGAACTAATCTGAGCTTGGAATAGCATGTGAGATGGCAGGGAAGCAGATTCTGAAGCAACTTTGCAAGCATGCTCCGCTCTGACCTGTAACAGAGCTGAAGTAAAATTCTGGCCATGTCAAAAGCAGTGGCAAACCTCCAACTTACATCACTGCATTGGTTTCTACAACTCAAGCCAGTGTGCAGAATTTTTCAATAGCATTTCAGCTTTTTGGTACAGCTAAGTGGGATTGCTTGATGGCTATGGGCCAAGCCCAATACTAACAGGCTGAAGCACAGTTCAGCAATACAGGATTTTCAGAGGAGTCCCACGCTGACCAAGTTCTCCCACTGAATGAAGAAGGATTTCAGTATTCTTTCCTAACAGACTGCAATGTGCCTTCAGGGATCCCCATTTGGATGTCTCAGTACAACTTCTGCCCTCTTGGTTGCACATGGTAGCAGAGGCCTCAACCACACCACACGCTTACTGCATCTTTTCTACCTGAAGGCAGGGGCAGTATGGTAGAACTCACAGTTCTATCTGCCATCTCAAAATACCTAAAATACATCTACTATGATCACTACAAAGCCAGGTGAATGCACTGTATATGAAATGTGGTAACATCTGAAACTTCAACTCCCAAGCAAGCTTCTCTGACTCATTGATTTGCACAGAGAACAGACATTAAAAAAAAACCTCTGCTTTTTAAGTACAGAGCCCTTAAAATATTAAATCAGTCAAAGTTTTAAACAAGGAGAGTCTCCAGATATCAAAAAAAATGAAAGAACAAAGTAACGCAAAGGAGAATTTCACCTGATCCCTTCACAGAGTTCTGGAGCACTGAAAATGCAGCTGTTTTCCTACGAGGAGAAGACACAACATTTACAGGACAAAGACATTTTCTCAGAAAGCGCCTATTGGAGTGGTTGGCCACAGCCGTTTCCCCTCTCGTGTTTTTGCCACCATGTCATGGTGTTCTGTGGAAGGAACAAAGGCCGAAGCACAGAACCAGCCCTGTGGATGATTTCACCCCGTTACATTTCTGCTAACATTTTAACGGAGAGTTTTGGAGAAACACAGAAACAAATTAATGAGTCATTTCCAAGCTCAGTTGTAGTCTGAGCTCTGTTTCTCATTTTGTATTTGCTATGTGAACTTAGAAAAATGTTTTGTTCCTTATGCTTCTTTTGGAGATTTGCCCGTGAAGGGAACACAGAAATATAAAACTGCCTGCAGCAAACTCAGTATCAAATTCCATACCCTGGGGATGCAGATCTTCAAAGAATCTTAAGGTTATTAATCCTATTGCCAGTAGCAGGTTCAAATCAAGCTTAAGATACTTGACTTGTTCTGTGTAGGAGGTGCTAATCAAGGAACAAAGCTTAAGTTGGAGAGTTCTCCATTGCAATTTGATCTTAACCATACCCAACTGCCTGTACTGTGGGAATGTTAAGTGGGTTTTGAGGATGACTTTTAGCATGATTATATCACAAAAGCCAACAAACTACTGGACCGAGAATACAAAATAAAAAGATTTCACTTCAAAACCCACCAGCCAAGGCAACAGCATGAACTCAGGGAAAGGCAGATGCACCAATATGCTGCATGGCCACCTTCTCAATATAAAACTTAGGAAAAAGGAAGTTTCTCCACATGTCCAAGGCAGAGAAGGTCTTTGCAAAACTTCATGCAGTCAAGTATTGATCATTGACCCGTATGCCTTACTGTAGGCCAGAGAAACTGAAGTAGTTCTATGTTCATATCATAACGTGTACAAAGATGAGCAGATTTTAAATGCTTTTCCCTGGTTTCGCAAACACTGCGGTGCATCCCAAAAATGCTGCGCACAGCCTGAGTTAAACACAAGCTGAAACCAATAAAAATCTGTAGGATAGCACCTCATCTAATGTGCTTTTTAAAAGTTGGATGAACTTCTTATTTGACTTAAAGGAATGTAATCTTTTCCAGATACAACCTGGGCTTTTGTTTGTTGTTTTGTTGTTTTTTTTTTTTTAAGATACTGCTTAAGGATCGAGGCTTCACAGAGGGACAGTGTTTAGAGAGACACTGTAAATCTGTAAAACAAAGCGCTTCCCACTCAGATCTCATGGCAAAGATTCAATTAAAAGTGCTTCTAGAAAAGAAGGGAAGTATTAAGGAAGTGCCTTGAGAACAAAGAAAACAACAAAGGACACAACAGCTAATAGGGTTACTCCTGGGATCAGAACTGAAACTTTGAATGCAACAGAGACAAGTCAGCTGCAACGTGGGGAAAAGGAGTGCTATGCTTTCACAGCTGTTAAGTTTCAGAAGAAACTTAGGTTTCAGCCGAGGGCTGTGATACATGTTCTTTCAGTTATTTCCCTTTTAAAGGCAAGTTGCTTGCCTCACATTACTCACTGCCCGTTTGTGTTTAACTCTGGAATTCAGTGCAGCAAAAAATTATCTTAAATAATATGAATTTCTGATAACAAAAGCAATAAATACATCCATAAAGCTTTGCAGATGGTGTACAAGGCTGCTGGAACTCATGCAGTCATCTCTCTCCATGCACACTGGATAAGCCAAACCTTGATGCAAAACTAAAGGTAAGCCCACAGTACTACATAAGCAGCTCTCCCACTGCTACTGGATGAGGAGCCATTCTGTGAGCAGTGAGAAGATGTAGGTAGGAAACAATCTGTCTAAATCACATATGGCCCAGACAGGAATCCAGTCCTAACTTCAAGCAGACATGAAATCCTTATTATTTCACTGCATGCCCAGTTGTTCTGAGGGTAAAGGTGCTTGCCACAGTCATCTTGGAGAACCAGGCAGGGTAGAAAGACACAAACTAAGTTATTGGAGAAACTTGAGAAGCCAGAAATAGGATGGTGGTAGCAACACCTGTTCTACCAAAGGGATCTGGTAATTGGACTCACTCTGTCCAGAAGCACATGAGGAAGAAAGCCATCTAATGTGTTCCTAGTGACGAAAGAATAACTGGAGATGGGTCAACGCATATTGTAGAGACAATATGTATCTGGAAACTTTTACTGGAAAAGAAGATTAGAAAAGAAAACAAGAGATTCCTCTCCATCCCCAGAACAGATACATTGGGAAAGACGTAAGTTAACATGAAGGAGAGTCCTGGTTACTTGTGCACACAGTCAACAGGTGACATGGCTCAGAGAAGCACCCTTCAGATAAGGCTCAGCAAGGTGTTAGTGCTGTAGATTGATGAGATTAGAGCCCAAACTACAAATCCTGTTAACTCTTGCAACTGTTGTCATGTTGGCTGAAATAAGGGAGTAGATACACTTCTTGACTTGAGAGAAGATAAGCATTCACAAAGAATATGTTTGTTATTAGTAAAAGAACAGAAAACCATGAAGGGCCCGGCTCATCAACTTGAGAAAGTAAGAACAGTGGCATGTGGTAACATGCAAATACAAACATCCACAGCCACTGAGGAGCACCTGTGACACCGTGGGACTTGGACCAAGCAAACTCATGCCAGTGCTGAAAACCAGATGGAGCAACTGACCAAAGTTAAAAGCTCACTCAGCTCCAAGTAGATGGATGGCACCATGTCAAAGGTTACTGCTGGATATCAGCTTGGCACTACAACTGGGCCAGGGGAGAGAAAGATCTGGAATCAAATGAGTCGCCAGCACCACACAGAGACAGAAGATTTACGTGTTGTAAAAGATGGATTATATTCCAGATGATTCGATTTGGAAATTGACACCATCAAGGAATGACTGCAAGACTTTTTTTCCCAGCAAACTTACAGTTGTCAACACATACGGTGGCAATGTAAGCATGCCAATGGCTGCATTCATTTACTCCCCAGATTCATCCACATATATGCTTCATAATCTTCTTTGCAGTTACTTTGAAGTAGAGGGGAGCAGATGGCCACATCAACTTGGAAGAAGAGAAAGTAGAGCTGAAAGAAGTCTCCAATGTATTTTAATCTGACATGCTTGACTAGGCCCTTCTTCATAACCTGCTACAATGCAAGCACTGTGTCCTCTCCAGACCATTACTTACTACTAGAAAGTTTATCCTGCTATTTAGCTAAGCTTTCTTTACTGAAAGATCAAATCATAATTTCTTGTTCTATCACCAGTGGGCAAAAGACATTTTCTTTCATCTCTGCAGCAATTTCTGATGTAGCAGAGAAGTGCATATTCCCTCAGACTCCTTTTCTTTAGAAGAAACCAACACTTTTTTTTTCTTTTTCAGTCTCCCTCCCATAAATGATGTTTTCGGCCTCTGAGCATATGTTCTCCTTAGGAGTCTCTACAGTTGCTCATATCCTTTTTGAAGTGGACTACTCGAAACTGGACACATTCCAGCAAAATATTACTAATGCCAAGTAAAGCCAAAGGATTATTTTGAGTTTTTACAGAACAGTCCTGTTAATAAACTATTATGTTTGGGTAGTTTTGTGTTTTTTCAACTGTGTAACATTATTGCTTCCTGTTTACTCAAATACTCCTCATCTTAGGAATGCATACGTTTCTACCTCCATACTTTGAACATAAAAATGATATACTGGAAAAATGGCTTAAAATGCAAACAAATCCAGATTATTTAAATGTTCATCAGTCCTTTTAACATGCTTGTAACCTCTTTGGCTTGAGAGTTCCCTAATTTCCTTATCTGCTTAAATTACAGAAACAATTACTAGCCTGCTACTTCTCCCGTTACCATACGTAGTTCCAGATATAGTTGATGGACTCTACATGCTTCTTAGAGGAACTGATTCCCAGATAAAGGCAGACCTGGGGAAATGGGGAAGGCACACACATCTGCAGGAGGACCTATGGGTTGCAAGAAGCTACAGAGCCTCTTTTCCTATCCTCTTTGCTAGGGGAAGGAAAAAAAGTCTTGATATGATTACTATTGTAAACTACTGGAGTTACTTAAACATTCTCAAACAAGGCAGGAAAAGAAATGCTTTCACAGATGAAAGTTGGACCAGTGCTTAGCATGAAAAATCTGTTTTTATAACCTTCATAGTACCACAGTATAGGAGTACCTACTAAAGCCAATGGAAACAGATGCCTTATTCCCGCAAATTACTCTGAGGAGTAAACTCCCTGGCATGTTCTCTGGTTCCATCCCTTCCCTGACAAACATGCCAGCTTTGTAGGCAAGTCCCTCACTCTTCTGAAAGAGAAAACACCTTTTGACAATTTCATCACTCTGCTTCTGAAGTGCTCGCTCCTTTTATCTTTTTGCTTTGATGAAATCCACATCTTTTCCTTGGCTGCCTTGCAAAACCCTGGATGTGACTGCTCACAGGGCTATAGTGTGCCACCTTTCTCACTCCTATGGATGCAGCAGCCTTGAAGCAAGGTGAGGACACAGGTCATACTTGCCCTAACAGCAGGAAGGAAGGCCGTGTCACAAAGTGGTGACAACCCAGGTGCACATTTACTCAAGTCACAGAGTTCTCACTGAAGAACCTCCTCCCTCATATCTCACACAACGCTCCCAGAGGCAAGAACAGCTTCCTGAAAGCAGCCAGTTCCCATCTCATCCACATGAAAACTGGCCAGTTTCTGAAAAGCCATCTATTTTTAAACTAACCTCTGAGCTCAGAGCTGCCATGCCTCTTGCAGTTCATTTTTTTTTCCTCTAGTTGGCAAAACTCCTCTCCCTTCCCCATTTATATTTCTTTAGTTGCAGCAGAACGACATCTATGATCTCTGCACCTAAAACTTCAACAGTAAGCAATGTTTTCATGATACAGAAACTGCATTAAATCCTTTTTAATTATTTGAGAGTCTACACTTAAAAGAAAATTCACAAATATCAACTTCTAAAAGAGATTGTTGAGAATGAGAGGACAGGTGCTTGGCTGCAGCAAGAACACAGCATCCCTATGAAGAGGAGCAGGAAGCTTCCCCCTTACCATGCCAAAGGAACGTTACTGGCTTGGCAAAGAAAGGGAAAGTACTATTTTCAAAAGAGTAAGAAAAGGAACCAAGCACACCTCAAAACCCATTAATTCATCTTCCTTTAGGTTTGGTGCCTTTTGCAGACCAGAAGAAGCAGAAGTAGGCTGCTAAAAATCATTGGATATATGAGAAAATATTTAAGAAAGCTAGATGACCAGAGTAAGGCAGATGAAGATGTGTCACTTCAGCCCAGTGCTACACCCTGCAGAAAATCTGTTCCAGGGTCTGTTTTCCATTTACCTGTATTCTGACAAACTTATACGTACATTTAATAGACTTCTTGTGCAACGCCTCTTTGAAAGCAATCAATGAACAGTGGCCAAATGCTGCTGCCTCTGCATAATTCCTGATGATTTCTGTGGCTTTGGGATACTTATATCTGAGAATTAACTAATTGGAGCTAATCTGCCGGGATCATTTAGATACGGTATGGTAGGCTGAAAAATTGCTTCCGCTTCAGTGTTGATGGCCCTACAGAAACACTGAGTGGATTGCAAAACCAGACAAGCCATTGAGCTGTGTATATCTGTAACAGTAATTTTATCTTTAATGCTGCCAGAGTAGGAGGATGCAACAAGGAAATACAATGCTTTGCTGCTGAGGCACTTCATCACCTAGAGCCATGCTGGAATCTACAGCGCTTCCACAAGTTATTGAGAAGTTTTAAACATAGTTTAAAAAAATTATATTTATTAACCAGTAATAAATTTAGATGCAAGTTACTGTTCAATGCAGGAAGAGATATGTCCATACGTTTCAGGAGTACAAGCAGGTTGTGTGTTAGTAGCATACTCTTCTAACATTTCTTAACTGTGAGAGCTCAGGAGTTATTACTTCACATGGGGAGAGGAAAAGACATTTTGAACAGATTTTCTTAGTTTTCAAACAAAGGAAAACTCAGAGCCTCACCCATCTGTTACCATATCTGGTCACACTGACATAATGCTTTCAAAAACAAAGCTGGAGCCTTCAACACGCTGTATTAGCATTGCCACTTGAGCAAACTGAGTAATTAGTAACAGTAAGAGCCTTAACTTGGAGATGGACATGTCTGGAGAAGAGGAGGCATACACACCCAGAGAACGAAAAGTGCAACTGTTTTCTAAAGCAGGAATCAATGAGACTTGGGATTCCCAAATCCAATTTTAAATCTATTAGAAGAACGTTCCCAGTAACCGCAGGCACCTTTCCATGGATCTTTTATTCCATACTCCAACTTCTGTTCCTTTCCTAGCCATCTCCCACCCATCACTTCTCAGACTAGCCCCCCTGTTTAACATTCATACCGTACATTTATAAACATACTGTACGCACCTTTTAATTCCTCCTACCTACGCAGAGAAAACTTTTCAGTGTATTTTTAATTGACGTTCTTCGGCAATTTATTACATGAGATTGTTTAAGGCAACAAAGCAATGGGTCAAATTCAGCCTTGGCTTACATCCCACAAATTCAATGGAATAATGCTGAAAGCAAGTTTGGCTCTAAGATTTTTGTTAAAAAAGCAGTTGTTTGCACTCACAATCATTTACCAAACAAAACGAAAGAGCCATCTAGAAACACGGAGAGTTCAATGGCATAAGCAAACATCTGAAATCTGAAACAGCTGAAACCAGAAGAGGCCAAGAGCAATAAACTCGTAAGAAAACGTGGATGTCTTTGACTGACACCAGACAGACATTTAATGGTAGCCAAGATTAGTAAGCCTTACCACTTAAAATTACGTGATCATCTTTGGAAGCACTCCGTGTTTCTTTTAACTCGATCTCGGAGCTCACATCCACTTTTCTTCCAGACAACTGTAAGTAGGCTTTGAGAGAGGCAGGTACCTTGACTGTAATAGAACCTGACATAAATTTAAACAAAAGCTCGTCAGATTAACATTGAGATCAAAGCATGAAACAGGCCATTATATAGCTAACTCGAGGCAAATAGTCATTCAGACACTGTAACCTCTTTTTTCTGTCAAAAGATTAACAAGGATAACCTCATTTTTCATAACCAGAATACTGTATGTCACATATAAAATAGAAACATAGTATTTCTTCAGACAGCATGAGTATTAACACTGACATATGCTGCCAGAAACAGCTCTTGCTAGAGAACCTTATCGCAAGGAAGGCCAAGGGAAGCAAATAAAACAGATCTCACAAGTATTATGACTCTGGTTTCATCTTCCAGTTGTGTATTTGCACTCCTGAGCATGGAAACAAGGTTTGATTTAATGAGTAATCCAGCTACTGCACACAGTACAACACAAGAATGTTACAGCGGAACTGTTCCTCTGCACTGATGGGAGCCCACTTACATACTGCTATCACTAGCAAAAAGAAAAAAAAGGGGATCTATGTATAGGAAATCTTTTTCCTCTAAATAAGTGCTTCTGTGCAGCAGATTGGAGGTAAATACTTGGCCTCCAACCTGCCAATGTCCGTTATACTTGGAATTACTCAATCGCCATGTTTGGAAGCTGTATGCTAAAACAAAATACTAACAATAATCAAAACACACATTCTACATACATACTTCTTAGTTTCTAACATTTTTTTCTAATATTCACTTTAGAAAAACATAGAACATTTTCTTTAATTACAAAATAAAAAAAAAATCCAAAAAGCTGAAGCAGATCACATTTGTAAGACTGATGTAATAACGACGTAGCAGTCAGAAAGCAACCTGAGCTATGCAGTTTATATTCAGATGCCTGTCAGACTCCTGAAGAAGAAATAGCTGCCAAGACTTTAGGCCTAAATTTTGTTGGATACACAAAAGCGTTAGGATAAAAGAGGGGAAAAGTCTTTTCCTTGGTCCTCCCCTTTGGGAGCAGCTCAGTGACGTGACTCATAAAATCCAACACATGCAACTCATTTATCACAAATAGGACATTTTCTACTCGGCAGCTGTCAGCAGTTACTCCAAAGTTACAGAGTAAATGAAAACAGAACTTTATCAACTTTGCCTTAACTAAACTGTGCTGCCAGAAGAGCCATCAGGCAATGTTTTCAAAATAACATTAACTAGCTTTTGTTAAATACATTCTTCTTTGCTACTAAATCAAAGAGACATAATTTAGTGATTCAAAACGTAACTTAGAAATAGCATAAAAATAAATCTACTCGTACCAATGGAGCCAGAACAGCTTAAAGAAGAATGGCATAAATGATCCCAATCCATTTTTTTCATTATTTCCCTTGTGATTAACTGCTACATGTAATAGGGCATAAGATTATATCTCAGATAAACCGAGGAAGATAAATACCACACATTCATTTAAAACAACTCAACTGTCTGACATCATATTAA
The DNA here is from genome assembly GCF_016699485.2 of Gallus gallus. Lineage (NCBI taxonomy): Eukaryota > Metazoa > Chordata > Aves > Galliformes > Phasianidae > Gallus > Gallus gallus. Next base: position 13,023,389 of record NC_052532.1, on the reverse strand, counting down.
CATGAAGAGTGCTGTAGTTTTGGATTTCTTCATTTGTTTTGCAAAATTAGGGCTGACGATGTCTTTAGTGCTTAGTTATTCACAATATCATTTCTTCTGAATGGCAAAAATGATAAACTTCAGGAGTGAGCAAAGTTAGTGAGTAATCAGGAGAAAAAAAAAAGGAAGAATGGTAGACTGCACTCGTGTTTATTGTTATGCCTTCCTGTTTCAATAATGGGACATTTCATAAGGAAAAGGCAGGGAAAAGAAATGCCAGTGTATGGTGGTCATCAGTGAATATGTATGTAATATATACCAGCAAGATGGATTACACTGTACTCAAGACAAAGATCATAATCCAAGTCAACTCTGCAGAATTCTACTGAGATCACCAAGTATTAAAAAAGTAAAAAAAAAAAACCCAAAATGTAATCCATCTTAAAGCATTGTTGTACCTTATTGAGTTTACTATATTGTAAGTATCTATATACATTTTTTAACCACAAGGTGAAAAAGAACACAAATAACCAAAAGTCACATGATAATCATTTTGAATAGACAAAATACCCTAATTTTCTTTACTTCATATCATAAGTTGCCATAAGAAAATGTGCTGCAGTTTTCTAACCTTTCTGGGATTTCAGATCCACTTCTCTTAATTGACTGACATAAACATCTATTGCTCCATGAAGCGTAGAAGCTTTTAGACTTCCATCTGATGAATCTACAAAAGAACAAAAAAAAGAAAGGATTTGTGTATCGCTCATTCTTTTAATTTAGAAAAGTGCTATGGTTCACTTTTAGAAAAAAAAAATTTGCAATAATCTTTTTTTTTTGCTCATCTAACTAACTTCATCAATTCCTGTATGATTAAGCAATATTTGCTGCTAATTTAATGAATCATCATAGAAAGGCTTGGGTTGGAAGGGACTTTAAAGCCCACCCAGCCCCAACCCTCTGCTGTGGGCTGGCTGCCTCCCACCAGCCCAGGCTGCCCTATATAGCTTACTTGGCTGCCATTCATGAAAGCAGAACTTTCTGAAAAGCCCTATTCATATACGCAATACATTTATTAAAGGCTGCTTCTCAGGTATACAAATAATTTGTAATCTATTCCAATTGTATTTACACAGTTTTCCACAGTATTACAGTGAGATCCTGAAGAGTTAACTTTTAAGCTACCAAACAGACCTGATGCTGATAAAAACTGCAAAGAAATTACAAAGCAACTCTGGATAAGTGTGAAGAAAAAGTACGTAATGTACATGAGCAAATTAGGAAGACTGCTAAAAGTGAAAATACTAACCAAAAATATCTTGAAACACAGAAGAAGAATAATTTCTTTAGTTTCCATGGTTGCATAGAACAAGAAGCACAGTTATGTTTTCAGAAGTAGCTAAAACAAAATCAAACCTGACTGAAAGTAGTCATTTCCAAAGTGAAAATATTCACTGGGGAATAAACTTGATTAATCATAACAAGGATGTCCACCATTAATACCTTAAACTCACATCTGGAGCAGATGTGGAAGATCAGTGTATTACAAACAATCATGTAAAGGGATTATCCCTCAGCTAGAGCTGAGATCTTTGGAGGGAAAAGTAACAAAAAAAGTGGCCAATCCTGATTTTGTAAGCTGAATAAGTGACACCATCTTTGGTCAACAAGAAACCTATAACACCTGGAACTGGACATGAATGCTTTTCCCATGCAGTGGATTGTATGTAAAAGGAGCTCTGTTCCAAATCTGAAGGAATAACTGAACTTGCTTGGGTAGGTCACAATGAAGCATTTTCTTGGTATTAGGAGGAAGTTCTTCCACTCAGAGGGTGGTGACACACTGGAACAGGTTGCCCAAGGAGGCTGTGGATGCCCCATCCCTGGAGGCATTCAAGGCCAGGCTGGAAGTGGCTCTGGGCAGCCTGGTCTGGTGGCTGGCGACCCTGCACATAGCAGGGGGTTGAAACTCAATGATCCTTTTGGTCCTTTTCAACCCAGGCCATTCTATGATTCTATGATCCATATAATCCTGACAGAGAGTTTGTTGTCAACAGATACAGGAAATATCCAGCTTCTAATTCTTCTGTTTTAAACATAGCATATTATTAGCTTTTCTCTGCACTGTGAAGAAAGACGATCTTGCTGTGACAGGACGCTGCCGCTCCAGGGAGAGCTGCTAGCAGCCTGGGCAGCACAGCTGGCTGAGGGCACTTCACAGAGAACAACAGAAACAATAGGAAACATGTTTGAGGTGAACAACAAGAAGTGTGATTGATGGAAAAAGTTTTATGGACATCAAATCAGATACTGAAAGATGTAAAGTAGTCCATGATTTCTACGAAGCCTACCTTTTATTTTTTTTTTTTAGGTTTTTGCTCTTTAAGGTTTGTATCTCTGTATGTAAATAAGTGAGAAGCAGGAAGATGGAAAGAACAAGAAAATGGGTTAGAAACAGAGATGAGTAAGTTCTACAACTCAAATAGGTGAATTCAAATAAATCAAGATTTTAACAGGAAAAATTACCTTACATTAAAAAAGAGAATCTGGAAGGACAAAATAGAGACAATATATAATTCACAATTTTGATTGAACAAAAGGCTATTAGTTTTTAATATTTAAGTATATATCCATCAATAACTGGGGTTTAATGCAAATAACAGAGTAAAAAAAAGAAAAGAAAGCATAGTTTAAAATTTAGTTTCCTAAGGACTGACAGCTCAAGAGGAAATACAAGAATGAGTTGTTCTGCTGCAAAAGGAACAGATGATTACTCTTGAGCAACTTCAGCTATTTAAGAATTTACTACTACTACAAAAACAAAAAGTTAGTTGTTAAGCTTTAAGAAAAATAACTCTGCTGTAGTAGACATGAGCTATGCTACTTTTATGACAGCAGCAACGAAATCACCCATGGAGACAGCTCCGCTGCTAACAAAGTTGTCCTGACTATCTTTCAACCCCTAACTTCCACACAGATTTTACAGTATAACCACTGCTTTGAAAGGCCATAGTCTGTTGTGAATAACCTGCTCTGCTGGCAAGAAAAGAAAATCACCGCACGCTTCAATCCTGCATCACAATACAACATGCTAAGTATGACTTCGTGATAAGCCTCTGACCTACTGTAGGTCAGGTAGGATCTTCTTTCAGAATATCTAAACTCGTGAGGGAAGAAAACAATTTAAAAAAAAAAATCAATTGTTTTTCCATTTGTGGCAACTGTGAAAAACTGTCAGACATTGTATCTGAAGGAAAATATTGCACGTTAGAGGTTAACAGAATTGGATCATACTTGGATGCCTAGTTTTATTTTTCCTGCCTGGAATTCAGACTAGTTAGCTCTGCATTGGAACAAAAGCATCCATTTGTGGGTGAAGCGATAGGACAAGGGTGAATGGATTTAAAGTGAAAGAGGAGAGGTTCAGTTTAGATGTTAGGAAGAAATTCTTCCCTCAGAGGGCAGTGAGGCACTGGCACAGCTGCCCAGAGAAGTTGCTGGTGCCCCGTCCCTGGAGGTGCCCAAGGCCAGGCTTGATGGGTTCCTGAGAAGCCTGATCTGGTGGGTGGTAACCCTACCCCTGGCAGGGAGGTTGAAACTAAGTGATCTTTGACGTCCCTTCCAACCCAAGCCATTGTGTGATTCTATGACGTGTGTAGTATAAATACTTCATTTTTCACCTATAAAGGCACGGGTATTGACAACTGTTGCAAGATACACATTCTGCAAGTACATTATCTCTTATTAAGAGTTCTAAAAAATATTGCTTCAAATACATTAGGTATCTAAAAGTTAATATTGTAACAATATTCCGAATTTTCAGTGTCATTATATGAGAAGTTATAAAACATGTGATGCAGCATCATCAACGTGGCTTAATGTTTGAACACACCCAAAAGAAAAAAGTTTGTGGTTTTCTAAGCTGCAAGAAAAATGCTCTTACAGCCAGGCAACATCAACTTCTACTGTACACTCAAAACTATTAACTGTTTTCTCCAGTACATAAGCTCTGTCCAAAACACTCTGCATTCCATAGGACATAAAGAAAGGGAAGAGGAAAGAGAAAATGGAGTGATGATGAAACCAGGTAATAACTCAGTAGGTATTAATTCACAGCAGACTAAGCTTTTATTTATTTATTTATTTTAAATTTCTGTTTTCTATAACCTGGCACCTGAGGGACAAGAAAATGCAGCTGACTCCAGTCTCTCTGAAGATCAGGATCCTTTGTATAAGATGGTGTGGGAGAAAGCATGGGCACAAAGGAAAAAGAATTTGCCATCAGCAGAGCCAAGGCCAAGTTCTGAAATAGGAGACTGGAAGACAAAGGCTGCTTAAAATGAGGACAAACACATTAACACATTTCATGCAGATGGCAAAGACTAGATCAACTGAAGTACTGAGACACAAGCATGTGCATGGCTAACTTATATGTATTTTAAAGTATATATGAATAGTACTTTAGGATGGTACAAAAATGGCCTCAATGAAATTCTGAAATAAGATTTGATTTAAAAATTCCCTGGAGCACATTTTAAAAAACAAATGCTAAAGGAGAAGGGAAAAGAAAAAAAAAAGCAGATACAACATTGCTAAATAAACTGTTCAGTGTTTAATTTTTCAGTTGTTCAAAAAAATACCATTGTTTTTCACATTCAAAGCCCTCTGAAAATAAGATTCTGGTATTCTGCCTCAATGCTGGAAAACTACCTTGTGAGAGCATTCTTAAATCACAAGTCTTAGAAACTTGAGCTCACTTTCATGTGAGGATTATTCACAAATAGTAAGCAGCTACTATGTATGTTTTCAAGAAAATTGAAACTTTGCTGTAATTGCTAGGTTTCAGTTCATTTACAACAGTGAGTATACCATATATACCATAGGAAGTCACCAAAGCCTTTTGGTCTTCAGTATTGGTTGAAGAGGAAAGAAGCTGGCAGAATAATGCCAACAGACGCTGACATCCATAAAAGGGAAAACACAAAAAGATAAGGGATTTCTTGGATGTTTATACACATTTCTGCTTTCCAGAATTAAGCTCCTGCTGCTTATAAACCAGAGTCAATTTGCCCTCAAACCTGTAAGTCGTTTCTCCTGAGTTAAATACCAAAAGAATTTTCTTTTTATTTTTTTGAGCTGGTAGGGGAAAATTTGGTCTGGCAGCAGAGTAGAGAATACATAGTCAGACAATAACAATAACATTGAGGAATAAACAAGTTTTAGCTGGAGTGAACACAAGTCAGCCTTGCACCCTGGCAGAAAAGAAGGCCAACAGTAACCCTGACAGTATTAAGTGCAGCACGGCCAGCATACCAAGGGAAGGGATTACCATCCACTTCTACTTACTCAGTACTTGTTGGACCACATCTAGAATACAGCACCTAGTTTTAGGGTTCCCAACAGAAGAGAGACATCAATCAACTAGAGAGAATTCAGTGGAGGAACACCAGATAGTCGGGGTCTGAAGCACTTTTCAGTCAGGAGAGGCTGAGGGCTTATACAGCCCCTAGAACAGGCAGCTTCAGAACCTGACAGTAGCCCTCAACTATCCACAAGGAGGAGATGAAGATGAAGACAGAATGGAGAATGACAAGAACACAAGAGACAAAAGGCTTAAGTTGAAACGCAAAAGGTATCTGGATATATGGAAAATGTCAGTTTGTTGGACAGTCAGAGAGTTATCTTATGGCATTAATTCCTCACATGCAGAAATCTAGCACTTAAAGTTTACATTTTCAAGTTTTCAGAGTTGAACCACTGAATCTTAAAAGCCATTTGCCTTTAGAAAAACTCATACAAAATTAAGGGGGGTAATCCTCTTTAGGAAGAGATTAACTGTAACCAATGTTTTCCGAATTCAAATCTGAGAAATAAAATTAGTTCAACAATCACAAGACTTCTAAATGTTTAAGCTGAACCAGGTTAATTAAAGGAAAATAATCATCTGTTGGTGGAAAAAAAACCTAGCTCCTGTGTTAAGAAACCTTCAAACACTCTTCATGTTCTATGAGTTTATTTAACTGAAGGAAAAACAGACTAGCAAGCTTAATTCTGTGGTTTAATGACTAACTCATGAGAATGTGTACTGCATTCATTTTCCAGGAATATTAATATAGATTGCTTAGAAACATAAGAGGACTTGTAAGAGGACAGCGTGTCCCTGCAGGATGCTTAGTGAGTGACTGTAATAACCATCACTAGCCTTATCTATACCTTCTATTATTTCAGTTTAATTCCAGAGAAATTACAAGAAAATGGTCAAGAAAGTGAGAAACTCAACATATAGAACACCAGTTGCCCTGAGGCTTTCTTAAAATAATAAAACTGATAACGTCTAACAGTTATTAACTGAGAAGAAATTTAAGAGCTACTTACTATTTCTGAAGGGAAAAGAGAGTCACCAACATAACAGTTTGGAACCATCAGGTTCTCACAAGCTTTTTTCCTACCTCACAATACATCAATGATAAATGCTACACGATATGAAAATTAAACATAGCTAATCACTGATAACAAATGTAAGACAGAACTAGGATAAAGGCAAAATTACTACACTTGATGTACACTTAGTATTTTCTCATGCCCTTTTGTCCAGTCTTAATCTAAAGACACTTAGATTCAATCTAACACCTAAAGCACAGGGGGTACGGTGACTTGCCTACTCTGAAAAAGGCTGTTAGAGCCAAGTTTGGAAAATATCTTTCAAGTACATACTAGTGAATGCTATTCCTGAAAATAAAAGGAATGAGGGCAGAAATGTTTGAAGATTATAAGAAAACTAGCTTATGCCTTTGTGTGAGTATTTATATTTAAAAAGGAAAAGGGAAGAGTGAGAGAAGAAACATTATCTTAGAGAGAAGACAAAACGTACCTACTGTGATATTCCCTGTTTTTGTCTCAAGGCTGGTGTTACCTGTTAAGGAAAGAAAGAGTGAGATTTTAATATTAAAAGTGGAGTATTTGACTGGTTTCTCAAATCTCAATAAAGATTAAAGTAATGATATCTCATGGTGAGATATATGCTTTGCATATAAAGACAAAAGAGCATAAACCAGTTATATTGCTTCAATACTACTGCTTTACAAACAAAAAAATCTCAACACATGGGAAACAAAGAACTGATCCCGGATGAAAAAACTTGGTCTGAGTAAAGCGAAAAAGGAAGAGGGACTGTTTTTTCTTTTTTTTTTTCTTTTTTTTTTTTTTAAGTTGGTCAGGTGCCCACATCAACACTGTAGATGATTTTAGTACTTGAATAGGATGAATATCTAAATAGTTTCTATTTTCCTTCTTTTTCCTATGTGTTAATATGTATTCATCCCTCATCCTCCAACACAGGGATTTTTGCTTTGTATTCAAAGGCTGTTTTCTAGACAATTGCCTGAAGAATCACTGAAGTTTACCTACTCCCTCCAAACTGACTCTTGTTACATACATAACTCATCAACAATGCTATTCATTGAATTCAGTAAGATATGAGTGTGCTGGGCAGACTGGAGAATTAAACAAGAGTATAGAAGGCCTATGACACAGAATGGTCTCTTACTGACCTTGCATTATAGAATCATAGAATTGCTCAGGTTGGAAAAGATCTTAAAGATCATCAAGTCCAACCACAACCTAATCACACTACCCTAACAACCCTCTGCTAAATCATGTCTCTGAGCACCTCATCCAAATGGTTTTTAAACACATCCAGGGATGGTGACTCAACCATCTCCCTGGGGAGCCTATTCCAGTGCTTACTCTGAACTGGCCCTGGTGTGTTACCAGTAAATCTCAAACACTCCTTCCACATCACGTTAAGCACCAAGAGAATCTGGAAGGATGAGGGATGTACCTCATAAAAGAAGAATCATCCATGCTGTTAACAGTCTAAAAGTTGGTAGAAGCTCTCATATTTCTATTTATGCCATGCATATTGCCACAGAAGAAAAGCTTTAAGTGAAAAAACTGAGCCGTGACAGTTCACTCTTGCTACTCCCTCATCATCCCAGAAGGATAACAAACCAAAATAAAAGAGAGCCGATCACAGTAATTTAGTCTAATTTAATAATGCATAGTATTCACAAAAGTTTCCAGATCCTGATCAAGTTCTGCTCCTGCCTTCTGTAATTATACAGTCATTAGGGTAGAATGCATTCCACTGTATGCTCTGTAATGTTTTCTTTAGCAGCCCATGAACTGAAAGCTAGAAAAGAAGCCTATCATCAATAGTCTTGAATTCATTGTTTCAAGCACATACTGTATAAAATACTGAGCTGTTCTGCAAATTACATTTGAAACAAAACAACATTTCAGTGGATTTGAAAGAGGTTTGGTTCATTGTTGGGCTTTTGTTTCGCTTGTTGTTTTTTGGGTTTTTTTTTTTTAAGGTATGCAATAATTACCCCATCCTTCTCCCCATCTTATCATTACTAGTATTTATTTTTATACAATCTACAAAAAACCCTAGGATTTTGTCAACCAGTAACTCCCATAGATTACAACACAATCTGAATATAGCTCTTTGGACTTGTAGATTTGCTGCTCTGTTTGTTTTTGTGGTTTACTTTCCCCCTTCTATTTTGTTAAACAGATCCTTGAAGAACATTAAACATTTAGAAATCAAAATCATATCAATCACAAACATTGCATATGACTAAAATTGCATAATGTACACATATTAGAGTGATAGGCTCATTTCAAACATCTAGCTAGAACAGAAGTTACTTTTTAAGCAGATGGGAGTTTCCTGCTGTGTATACAAATAGCGCAGGGAAGTGTATTTTTGGTCAAATAATTGTTCAGTGAAGACCAACACTTACAATTGAAGTTAACCATCTATTTTATGGATATATCAACAGCAAAGAAGGAAAAAGGTAATTACTAGCTTGATTTTAACATTCTGTTGAATTCAGTTTGGCAGTGCAACACTGAAAAGTTTAAGACCTAAGAGTTTCAACAGAAAATTGATTACAGTGGCTTAGTAGTTTTTCTGTTTTGTTTTATCTACTGCTTCTGAAGAGCTATCTTTTCTGCCACATATGAAAAGCTTCAGATTATAGTTTTGCAAGACAGGGCCAGTGCAAGTCCAAAGAGAAAAGACAGCTTTGGGAACATAAATAAGAGCATCACTTTATGTTATTCCTATTTCTTCTGTTTGTTTCAGTGACTCTCGAGGAGGCTGGGTTACGCTGATGAAGCATGCAAGAGAGCAATGAAGAATGTCTACATGCATATCATCTTACCTCTACCTTTATGTTCCCTTGCAAGACTGATTAGATTCAACTGGGACCATTTATTCCCTTCCCTTCAGTTGTGGCTTAGATTACAGAAACAAACATGTATTATTCACTGATATTTCCATGCAAACTGTAATCCCCCATTCTAAGGGCACCTTAAATAATATAGTGACATCAGATCCAAAACATTCCATAAGAGTATGTTTCTGGACACTTCATTCTAACTGTCTTACTGAATAAAAGTTTAGTTTTTTTTGTAAAAAGGTGCAGTGACCTGCAAAATCATAGAATTGTAAATTGATTGGGGTTGGGAGGAACCTTAACGATTGCCTAGTTCCACCTCCCCTGCCATTGGCAGAGAAACCTCCCAATAGACCAGGCTGCTTGAAGCCCCATCCAACCTGGCCTTGAGCACTGCAAAGAATGAGGCATCCACAGCTTCTCTGGGCAGCCTGTGTCAGTGCCTCATAATCTTCATACTGAAGCATTTCTTCCTTATATCTAAATTAAATCTACACTTCTTTACTTGAAAGCCATTACTCCTTGTCCTATCACTACAAACCCCATAATATAGCCCCCTTCCAGTTTTCCTGTGGGCCCCCTTTAGGCAGGGGAAGGCCAATACAACATCTCCTTAGAGCCTTATTTTTTTTCCAGGCTGAACAACCTCAACTCTCAGCTAGCCTTCATAGGAGAGGTGCTCCAGCCCTCTGATCATTCTCATAGCCCTTCTCTGGGTGTGCTTCAAAAGGACTACATCCTTCTTGTGCTGGGGGCCCCACAGCTGAAGGCAGTAATGCAGGTGGGGTCTCACAAGAGCAGAGCAGGAAAAATCACCTCCCTCAATCTGCTGTTCACACTTCTCCAGATGGCATCCCTTCCCTACAGCGTGTCAACCACACCACACAGCTTGGTGTTGTCAGCAAACTTGCTGAAGATGCACCCAATCCAACCATCCACATTGTCAACCAGGATGCTGAACACTGCAGGTCACAATACCAACCCCTGGGGAACGCCGTTTATCATTGGTCTTCTCCTGGACCACAACTGAGCCATTGATCACAACTCTGAGCACAACTATCCAGCTCACTCCTTACCCACCAAATGGTCTGTCTGTCTATTTTGTAATTTTGAGACAGTATCATTCACATACCTCCTAGCACAAGTGAAAATACAGAACTCTTCAGACAAGCATTTTTATGTTAAATGAAAAGTTATGTTTGTGGCATAACTAAGTAAAATCTGAAATTCTATTTATTTATTTTTTAATAGTTAGAAAAGTACAAACAACATTTTTGCACTGAAAGAAGGAATGAAATCTCACAGACATTAGGATACTGAGCTAATAAATTAGAAGTCAGGTGTTAAAAGTACTACTTGTATTCATCCTGCTAACAGTGATACAGGTACTCTGTAAAAAAGCAGCAGTTTTCATTCTCTAACAAAACCATCAGGTAATTTCAGCATTGTAATACATACGTAGACACAACACGCACTCACTTTGTTCAATAAGAAGAGGCCAAAACAGCCTTTTGTCTGCTGCTTATTTGTACTATTCTGGCAGTGTAGGTTTTGTGTGTGTTTTTTGTGACAGTAAATGATCTTCTGACAATATGCTCATGCCTCCATAATCTGAGGCACTGGAGAGAAAAAATAGTGAAGACAATTACCATTACAGGATTACTTGAGGTCTACAATACACAATCACCATAGTATTTCTTTAGAGTTGTTTCTAGTCTTTCAGTTCCTAATTTGAATTCAATTCAGGCACTTCCAGAGCCAAGGTTTCCACTCAAGCCTGGGCACCAACAGAACTAGGATTACACAGCTCAAGTTTCAACTACAAAAACAGGACTCATGCAGGTCTGTGAAGTTTGTGTTCTCTTGACATCAGAGTTGTGTGTGAAAACCATAAGCCATTTTTTAAAAGAAACAGCTAAAATGCTGTCAGGTGTTCCAGACCCATTTAGTAGACTGCTCTGCTCATGAAAATAACCCTGAAGTATACAGACATTTCTAACATTAATTTTGAAACAGTTGAACTTGTTTTCACACTGTTCCTTAGTGAAATTACCACGAAGCATCACTAAGGAAGTATGTCATTAACAACAGCTGTTATTATTTCAGTTTTGTATCAAGATAAAAACCTTCTGGATGTGCACAGAGGCACGAACAAGCACACAAGATGATTATTCCACAAAAGCATAACTGATAGAAGTCAGAAGAAAAAGGAAAAACAAAAACCTCAACAGCTTATTGGCTACAAGTACCAATAGCAGAACAGCCTACATGTTAGAAAAATACAACAAAAATCATTATTTCTGCCTATGCATGCTGAAGTGAACTTTACCTAATGGGTTTAGAAAACAAGTTTCTGTCTACTATAAATGGACAATGGAGAATCATTTCTGGAACAAGATAACAGAAAACTGCTAAAAATTGCAGTAAATTACTAATAAAGATGTATAGCTAGAAACTTGAACTTGGATAGGCCTGAGTAATTTTCACAGCTTATACATCTGCCACTTTGCTTCACTTGTTAAATCATCACAATTGCATTATGGTACACTCAGGGAACTTCATTAAATTAGAAAAAATAAACATTAGGTTACAACCCTGACTACTGTTTGTATCAAATGACACCCAAATTAATTTAATTAAGTTATAGGTGAATGACAGTAAAGGGCAGATGGATGACAGACTCCCTCCTCCAACCTCCCAGATAACAAAAGCTGTTACCACTTTGTTACTATAGAGTGTCAGTACACACAAGCTACTTCTGCTAAAATCTTTGTCAAACAGCCAAGTTCTATCAAAGAGATTTTTACCTCATTAATATGTTTTGTTTCCTATTTCATGTGTGCTTACAAAATTATTTTCAAAAATAAATGCAACATACCATGTGATAAGTTAGCTCTCCTCAATTAAGTACCTAGGAAATACAGGATTGCTTTGTTCATGTACCATGAACAGCTGATTATACTGAAATAGACTACAGCATTATTCCTTTTGTTACTGTGAACATTATAAATACCTTCAAAGCAGCTAAATTTTTGCCAGAATTTCCCTAACTCAGCTCTTACCATGAATACTTCCCAGCAGAATATCACCAGTTTCTGAAGAGAGAGACGAAGATTCTGCATAGAGATACTTAGTTTTCAGGAGCCCATATTCTGTGGATATGTTGATAGATGTCCCCTGCAGCTTCTCTATATTCACACTCTAAGAAATAAATGTAATGGAAAACATCATCATTGTTTGGAAAGGCCAAGTGAAATAACAGCATTAGGAGGACACAGATGGATCGTTGTTGGTGCAGAACAAGCAAAGCTCCTCAATTACAAATAATTTCATCTAAGAGCTCTGACAAACAAGTTGGTAATTCATTACAACATTTCTATGAATTGTTGCATCCATCAGGCAAGTGAAGAACTGAAACAGACAAATGGAAAGAAAAGGTAAATTTATTTTAAAAAAAACCTTTGTTTTGAAGATTAGCTCTCATTATTAAAGCTACTACTTTAATGTTCATGCACCATTAAGACACTTAAAGCACTGGTGATCAGTCTTCTGGCACCAAATACACCCACTGGCTTTCTTGTTAAAAATATGCAAAAAGAGCTGTAATTTGTTCATTCTGTAGGCACAGCTTTGGTGAATGTTTGAGATTACAAAAGAGCCACAGCTGCCCTTAGCTGTGGCTAACAGTCAGCAAAACCATTCATTTTACCGTTGGTTATCCAGGCCTCAATATTTGGAGGTAAGCCCCAAGCTATACAAAGCCTTAAAAACAAGTGACAGCATCTGTTTCTTTTCAACAGAAATGGAGAAAAAAGGAGAACATCTGAAAAGTTGCACTGTGGATAGATTTGGGGAATAAAAGGCGATAGGAGTTACCTACATCCAGGTAACCAGTCATGTAATATAATGTAAGCCCATCTGAACAGAACAGAATAAGGTGTATTCTCACTTGACTACCACGTGAATTTACTTCTATTCTTCCTAAGTTAAACATGATTCATGATGGAATTGTGACGGGTCATACTTAAACCTTATTCATTTTGTTGTTGCTTTGCTTATACCAAATTCAAGTGAATTGCACAGTTATTATCATGTGGAATGGCATATGGCCTTCTTGATCAAGCTGTGCCTTAAGCCAATTGAAATTTATTTTGTCAATTTAACATTATCACCTTGTGGGAAAAAGTTAATACAAAAAGAAAAACCACAAACAAACCAAGTCTGCTGCCCCTTTCCTTGTTATGTCATACAAAGAGCATGCCCTGGATGGAGTAAGAGGTATTCTGACAAACAGCAACCAGCAGTGCACAGATTCCACACAATATTGTGTTACAGTAGATTAGCTAAAGAAACTGATTTGGCATGGGACTGCATCATAAACAAATTATGCTGTGATCGTAGCATTCCATACATAAAAAGTCTTTTTGCCTTAAGCAAAGTTACAGAATGGAGTCTTACAGTAAGACATTTTACATTATATAATGCTAGAATACACAGTACATCTCAAATAGTGTAATAAACTATGTTAATCTATAAGAAATTCTCATTACAGAAGTGCAGTGCTAGAATTATAGATATGTGACAGCTAACATCTACAATCCCTGTAGATACTGCTACGTATAGCAATGCTACAGAATCTAAGCATCAACAGCAAACAGAAAATGATATTAAGGCAAAATCTGAAGCTACAGCAACCCGTTGCTACAGAAGTGACAGTGATTTGAATTTCGACACTTGTAATAAAACTTTGGCAGTAGAGACATTAAAAAATTAATCGCATTCTTCTCACCACATACTCCACTATTCCCTCAGTCATTGGCTCTGAGGATGACAAGGTACAAAACAGCTGAGGCACAGACCCAAAGCAACAAGTGAAGGAAAAGCCACTGTCACGTCCATGATCAACAGTCTAATCTATTCTGAAGGGAGTTAAGAGCAACTTGCAATGCAGAGACACTTTTTTGCAGAGCCACTCCTGCCATCAGCAGGACAAAAATAAGAGCTGGCCATGACTTATGGAAAAAAAAAATTAAAGAAGCCACTCAGAAAGTAACACCTCCTGTTTATTTCCCAGGAAACAACAACAAAGAGACAACAGTACTGTTTGAGGGAACAAATTCTCAGCTACAGAACAATATTTTTCAGCACAGTCACCACCATTAGCAATGCATTTTTCCCAGTGATGAACAAGTGCCTACGTGCCTCCCTTGTAAAAATCTGCACCAGCAGAGGTGACCCACTACTCCACAGCTGCTAGGAAAACATTGCCACGCAGCCTATCTTTCATCAGCCCAAACAGATGGCAATCAGAAGGTGCTGAATTGGACTACAGTCCAGGACAGCCCAGTCAAGGTTAGCAGTGTGCTTCACAGTCTCAAAGTGGTACGGGGCATGGCGTTATCTTGATGCAAGAGACAGGCTGTCTCCTTCTCTGGCCTTGTAGTTCAATCCAGCAGGCAGCTGAGCACCATGCAGTTGTTGGCTCACCCCTCCCCTTCCCTGTGGGATGGGGGAGAGAATCAAAAGGAAAAGAAAAGCAGAACTGATGGGTTTGAGATAAAAACTATTTACTAAGATAAAGAAAGTGGGAGAAATAAATAATTATCATAACCATTATCTTTTGTTAGTATCTAACCTATTATCCTTTAAATAACTATTATCCTTTTAATATCCTTATTTACAATTGTCATAACTATTATCCTTGTTTTCCCTCTTACTTTGTATATTTATAAAATAAATTATAATTTATATGTACATAGAATATACATATATAAAATATGTATTATAAAATAAAACAATTGATGCACAATCAATTGCTCACCAGCCACTGACTGATGCCCAGCTAGTCCCTGAGCAGTGGGGGACAGCTCAATGAACTCTCTTCCCTCTTTCCAATTTTTCTTCTACATTATGTCTTATGGTATAGACAGTTCAGGTCAGCTGTCCTGACTCTGTCCCCTCCCAGCTCCTCAAGCCCCCTTAAACCTCCTTGCTGGCACGGCAATAGAGGAAGCTGAGAAAATTGAAGTGTCCTCAGCTCCATACTCCACTGTTCAGCAACAAGTGGAAACAGTGTGTTATCAACATTGTTTTTTTCCTAAAAGCATAGCATCATAGCAGGCACTAGAAACTAAAACAAGTCTGCCCCAGCTGAAACTAAGACAGGACTGACTCCAGAATTTCAAGGCTTCAAGCTTAGCCAGTGTCACAATGTAATGGTCAGAGTTGATGGTTTATCTAAGTTCCAGGGAATCCAGAAGGATTACCACTTCACTGTCCCAAAAGACAGTGCACATCACTTCACACACTGAGGGCTGTGTCTGGAACATCTTCCATGGGGAATTCACACATCACTACTCCACATATTGCTGTTTTGGCTCCAGCTTGTAGCAGAGAAACCACATCTCATCACAGTAAATGATGCAATCCATGAAGCTGCTGCCTTCAGCCTTGTATGTTTCAGTAGGTCCTGACAAACTTGCAGGAAGTGTTCTTCTTGCTCCTTTGTGAGCATATGTGAGATCCATCATGACCTTTGTGATATTCCAACACTGCTGCCATTGGTTCCAACACACTGAAGCAGATACTCAGCTCTGTACACAGTCCCCAGGTTGTAATCCAATTCACGTGGATGAGCTGGTAGAGACACTCTTCATGTCACAGAGTGACAGCTGTGCATGGCTGTTCAGAACATGGCTTGTCCTTCATGTTGCTGCCATCACTGCTGAAATGCACCACCCACCACCTCACTGAGCTAATACTGTTTGGTCTCTGTGGCCAGAAGCATGCAATTTTATCCACATGGAGGAATTCAATTCCACACCTTTGCTTTGTACATGCTTCCATGTCAGACACCATTTTGTCAGACTGCCCCTCTGCTGCCATCTGTTGCACAGCAATAAAATAGAGCAGCATATTGGCTGGAGGGTTCAACCTCTGCTACCATACCACTAACATCAGCCTCTGTAATAAATTTCTCTGTAATAAAATAGGAGGTATTACTTTCAGAGCAACCCTCATAGCGTAGGTACAAACTGACTGCCTAGTGGCAGTCTTGAGCAGGAAATGGAAAGTTGGAAAAGCAAAAAGCTACATCTATTGCCTAGATGTTAGTATAGCTAAAAGCATAACACAGTAAGGTAAATACCTTATGAGGCACCTCATTATAAACAAGCTCACTGATCAACTGATGGATCAGTTGCAGCTACCTTTCTTGAAAATGCAAAGCAATAAGATAAGTCATCTAAGTACATGATAAGAAGTCATTGGATAGCTCTTTACTGAAAAAAAGCTACCAATGCAATGAAAACTTGCTTTAAAATAACCTAAGTCTAAGGAAAAAAAAAAGTCAGACTGCTCAAATAAAAGACAAAGAATATTCCAGATAGGGAAGGCATGGAAAAAAAAAAAAAGGTACGTCTGCTTTTTACTGAGACTAAATATGTTTTCAGTCTCAAATTATTCAAGTCCTATGATTTTTTGGCAGAACACAGATGTTTGGATCTGTTAAATAAGTGATAGAGAGAAGCCCCTAGGGGCAGATTAGCTAATGACACCCCAGTCAAACAGATTTGATTATTTTTGTCCATCGAGTCGCCAGGTTTTCTGGGAAATCCTCCTCCCTTCAGGGTAAAGCCTTAGGAGTTACAGTTACTGACCACATGCTCAAGTCCCATCTGTTTCTTAACCTTTAAAGAAAAGAGTCAGCCTACCCTCATAAATCTGACTATGTTTTCACACCTGAATGTATTTTCAAGACGAAAACTAACACCTTGCTGTCCTAAAATAAGACAAACAACTCCTTCCTCACATATACTGTTTTCCTTGGCTTTGCTTTTTTGTGCTATTCTTGGTCAAACATTTTACAAATATCTTCTCCTTTTCCCCACCTTAAGAATATTCTCTCGCGTGTGTTCAATGTCTTCCACCACATCCTTCCCCTCCCCGGCTCCAGGAGGGCCTGGAAATGCTGACAGAGCCATAGCTACACAATGACTGCAACTGATGGAAGAAACATCTCATACAATCACACAAGGGAGACGTAATCTAGGCTGATTATTAAGTGAAGTGGCCAAGTGAGAAAAGAAACCCTGATATCCTAAGTATGCAACATTTTTTTTTAAATGAGTTCAGTAACACTAACTTAAGTTGTTCCATAGCCACAAATTCCTGTTAAAAATTACTTATTTCAATTAAGTTACTTCAATTTTGCAAACAGAAGAGTAACTTCTAACAGTATTACTTACTATATAAACATTTATGATCACAAAAAGTTTCAGATTAATCTGCATGAAGTTTTTTATTTTTTCAGGACAGCATGTCTGAGGGGGAAAAAAGGCAGATAAATGATTTTAAGAATTAAAAGGAAAACCATTACATGTACTTCCACATAGCTCTAGATCTTATTTCCCTACATATTTTGATCAGCACCATTAAGCTGCTATTTGAAATGAACTCCATGGATTCCAGTGGTGTCCCAAAAGTAGTTTGTTACAAATGACCAGGCATCATGCACCTAATCAAAAGATGACCACCATACTAGTATGTTGTGAGGAACATTAGTCCATGGTGGCCAAAGCACTCCCCAAATAGCATGAAATACTTTCCACTGGTATAAATAAGTATTTCAGTTTTCAAATCCTTCCATCAGAAACCATCTGTAGGAAAGCATAAGATACATTAAGAAGACTGTAAACTAATCCTGCCTCCTTCCAATTCCTGTGGTCACCAGTGGCTTAGGATGGAACCTAACTCACTGACTTAGTAAGAAGGCCCAAATGGACTAATAATTGATCAGCACTGATCAGTCCAACAGTGGCAGTGACAGAGCACATTGTAGTCAGAACCAACCCATGCTGCTTTATGCTGAGAGGTTTTGGTAGGATGAAATAATGTTCACAAAGAAATAACAATAGCTCAGCTAGAGCAGCCTTAGGGCTCCTTTCTATGTAACAGGAAGACTAGTATCCACTGCAAAGAAACACAGATAATTTAATGTTGGCAGTCTAGTTTTCATCAGCAGTTCAGAGCAGCTCACAGCTGGTTCTACTTAAGTGAGCACATGACCACAGAATCCAACTGACCAGGTGTGCAACAGCAAACAGCACCTCAGATGCAATTCTGGACTGTGAGATCTTACCAGCTTGGTCTCAACTCTACCCTATAGTAGAGAAAGCTATCTGAACTCTTTCTGATTCCTTTCAATTCTGCTGGTTTTAAGGGTACTGCAAGCAACCAAGCTACTTCCAGAATTGGCTCCATGTTTTCACATAGCAATGCTTCTGATCTAATGAATCCTAACGCAATCACTTACACAGATATTTCAATGGCTGAATATTCAAACTGAGCTTAAGAACCAGACCAGCTATGAAAACTGTACCATCATGTAAGGGATCCTAGCTCTGCATTATCCTAAATAATGAAGAATCGACTACTAGTGGTAAGAAAATCAAATCAGTGTAGTATCAGGCTTGTCTCATGCTGCCATCTGCTGAAAAAAACAGGTTATTTCTCTGAAACCTGCTCTCAGGGTTCTTCCCACTGCACGTCATAGCAGGATTATATGTGATTGCTTCTTTCGATGCAAAGAAATATACAGAACTTTCTACTCTTCAGTTCTTACAAATCATATAATGCTGGAAGTAAAAAGTATGTGCATATATCGGGTTGTTATTCATGAGACACTACAATAAACCTAAGTACCTACTGCAGAATCCAAGTGCCTAAACATCAGCCAACCAAAAAGCTCAAGACTCCAGCTTTAGTTCTGTAGGCCCTCACAGATGTGTTGCATCAGCTTGCCCAACCTCAAGAGCTGACAGAATGATCTCATGTTCATTACTCCTCTTTTTACAGAGCCTTATCCAAACAAAGCATAATATCAGGTAGTGTAGTTAAACAGACAAATGTAAGTTAACAGTGAAATGACAATCAGCCAGTGATGATCATTAAATATTCCTCAGTGTAAGCCCTTCAAAATGTAATCACTTTACAACAGACAAGCTGAACAAGTGACTGGTGAGAAAGCCTCAATTCTTACTTACACCCTTCTCTGTTGCATGAATATCTGTATTTCCATAAAGCGTTCCAAGGCCAATCACTTTGCCACCATCTGTTCGTATATCGATTTTATGGCTCTGAAAAAAAAATAATTAAATGTGCATGGTTAGGACAACCAAAAACTACCTCCTTTTTCAAGCTGTATCACAATAACAAACTTACACCATGAACTTCTATCTTACTGGTTTCTTCTGAACTGCCAGACGTGTTGCTTGCTTCCAAAGCAGTCAAACCCAAAGACTCCTTTTATTCTAACCAGAAACACAGGAGAAAGAAGGCTGCCAAGTGCTACTTTATTCTCAATGCCATGTTGCGTTTGTGTTTTTCTGTTTGTTGGGGGTAGGAGAGGATTGGCTGCAACCCACAGTGTCACAAAACTCTTTAGGATAATTTATACATATATATATGTTATATATATGTACATATATATAACATATATGTGTATAAAAGTTTATATGTATATATGCACATTTCTCAGTGTTTAAGCTTGAAGTATTTTTGTACAGCCATAAATCTATGTGATGTAATCAAGTGCTAACTAACTTTAGGCCTGCAAATATAACCAGACTCTGCTGTGTTTCACTCAAACACAGTAAAGTTGAGAATTTTACAAATATCTGCATTACTAACTCAAATATTCCATAAAGAAGCAAGAAGTCAAAAGGCAATAACCCTTAATAACTTCTGGCTGTTGCATAAAATCAGACAAGTAAAAATACCACAAAATACCCTACCAAAAAAGGAAAATGTAAGCAAACTACATTCAAACAAGAGATCTACCACAAATTACAGGGCTCTCAGGAAGATTAAAAATAAAAAAAGTGGTCTTTAGAGTGAAAAGCAACTATTTTAAGAAGGGAGAAGGATGAAAAAGAAAAATCACATTTAAGTAATCTAACTGTATTCAGAAACCATAGCTGCTGCAACTACTCTGACTTGTCTCAACAGCAACACTGCTTTGATCAGTTTCACTACTGTACTGAATTGGAATATCAATTTAAAAATATTCAGCATTTTTTATTCTATATACTGGATACACATGTATACTGGATCCTCATGTACCTGCATCTCAATTCTCAGATATTAATTTCTGTTGTAAAGGGCATAATTCCTATAGACGATATTTGACTTACACTGCTATCAATTGGATTTGACAATCAAACATATCAGAAGTTTTCAGGATACTTTGATAAATATCTGCCTGAATAAACCCCAATCATTACATTAACTACTTCATATTGGGTAGCAAAAAGATTTAGGGAAAAAAAAAAGAAAAAAAAAAAAGGTTCCCACCATGGAGTTCGTGGATTCTTATTGTTCCTATACATTCTGATGAAATAACACTCTCCATGTGGCAGAATCAGCTCTTGTACTGCACTGGAAAAGCCAGCCTGAAGCACTTTCAGAATCTTGGAAAAAAGGTCCATGAGATTAAGAATTGTTTTTCACTACAGAACATAATTCCTAAACCTACACCAGAAAGCTGAGTTACAGCCAACTTCTTCAAACTGTAATGTTTCTTAAAAATGGTGTTGGACAAAACCGACTGAACGCAAAACAATACTGTAATCGGACAATTGCTTGCACCTGCAAAAAACAAGGTGGTTGGTAATTCTCATTAAAAATCTTTAACCTGCTACTTTATAGCCAAGAAACCAAGGAAACCGGCAACATCTTCTGTAGCAAGAAATGCTGAAGCAGTCACAGTAACCAGAACAATAGGTAAATCAATCAGGATCCACCCACAACTCACAAGAACTCTTTGGGTAACTGACCGAGAAAGCCCAAATCTTGTAAGCTACTGAAGGTCTATTTAACAAGTACTTCAACTGAAATCCCCAGTTCATTCTTGATTCTTTGCATTTTAAATGATTTCTGTTTACTGGGACAAGGTTGTTCCTCTCACCTGGGGCCTAAGGGAGCCAAGAACCTTCCTGTGGCCACCAACACTGCAAACACATAGAGAGGGAAAGGACTATACTTTCTACTTGTTGTTTTCCCTCACATTTTCCTTATTTTCCTGAATCAAGCAGGCTCAGTGACGTGATGGAGAAGAGCAACACCAAGCTCCTCCAAACTACATTGAGGACACAGAGGAGCAGGGCTCGGAAGCCTCACATTGCCTACTTCACAGTGCTCTTTTCAGTTTGTTAGTGAGCATCTTCACTTCTGCTTGAAGTCTCTCAGAAAGCAGGACTGTGATTTTTCCACTTTTAAAATTCAACTTTTCTCAAGTCTCTTATCTTTCAAGTATCCAAGAAAAGATGCTCATCACATTTAATAGAGTTTTGAGGGAGGACAACTTTCTCCTCAACATTATAAAGCCTCCTGGTATCCTGTGATTACTATCAATAATACTGGCTAAAATTGCTTTGTTTCTTATATTATGCAGTTTCTCATGTATTTTTTTGTTGTTAATATACAGTCCTCACTTTTAACCAAACCTTTAGAATATCTCTAACATACAATACTGTTAGCTTGTCAGATTTTAGTTACTTTCAAAGATTAATATGGTCAATTAGAATCTGGAAGATACAGATAGACTGTAGTTCACTGAATATGGAGCAAGTCTGGCTCTATGGTATACTGAATTAGCATGTAAGCTGAACTTCACTGACGCTGCACGCTACATAACCACCTCTTATTGTACAGAAAAACATTGAAAGGCTTTTTCATATCTCAGAAATACTTAGAGGAAAAAATAAAGTAAAAAATAAAAATAAAAATCAGGTGCAATCTCAATCATTCAAGTGAAATTTATTCCAAACAGCACTTAAGATGGATACTCTTCAATGACTTCCACAAAAGCATGTCAGCAAACATGAAGTCAAAAGATCAAGAAAATCAAGGTCACAGCCATGTCACATACGGTATTTATCAGTATATTCAGTTTGGTACTTCGGACACATAATTTCAAGATCAAGTTATACATTAATCCAAGGCGTTTCAATAGCACTGAGGCATCAGAATTGAGAAAAAATATCCCACAGGAAAAAAAAATAAGAAATGATGATGCATATAGCAAAGTACCTCATAGCACCACCTAAGCAAACATAACTATTAAGTCCGCTGTTCAAATAATGGAATTCCCACTGTTTTTATTTTGGAGGGGAAGTGCAGTAGGGGAGGAGCACAGCAGAAATGAGGTTTACTGCTTCCACTGTTTCAATACCTTTCAGCTATCAAAGGTGCCTGGACTTCTTACTTCATGGTATTTAGAGTCATTGACTTAGTGTTGCAATGGTATGCAATAAATGAAGGCACAGTGCTGCCCACACACAGTAACACTTAGAAATACCAGAATATTTCTCACCTGTAGAGCTGGCATTCAGTGATTTATTATACTATACACCATCACACAGTCCCTTTCAAAACACTGATGGCATAGGGAAGGGTTCATCATACCTTTATTGACTGCAAGACACTAGTCCCCTTCTCAGTTTCTATTTTGCAGTTATCACATTCCATTTTCTGAACCTTCACACAGCCAGTTCCTGATGTTTTGATATCCAAATCTAGAATCAAAAGGAGTTTTATTAGCAACAGAACAGTAAGAATCAGATCTGTTAAATACAGCACTTGATCACAATACAGAGCAACTATACAAAGTAGGATAAAGATAGTAGCTTCTTTAATATAAAGAATCTTCTACTAAGTTCAGCCATCCTTTCAACTGTACAGATAATTACTATCAACAACCAATAGTGGAAACTGGCTGAACATTACAAGTGGCAGCAGTGACCGGCAAGGAATCAGCAATGTGTGGCTCATTAGTGAGGCTATAACTTCACACATATACACACACACAAAAAGAACCACATTCCCACACTCCACCACCACCACATCGCCACCCTCATCACCGTTATCTACTAACAACTCTTCCCTGACAGGGGTTTTGGGATGGGAAGGCTGACAAGTTGTTCAAGACCATAGGCAGAGTAATAGCAGATGCTGTATTTGTACTGTTAGTTTTCTTAGATACATGTTGCTTCAACAGCATAACACAAAAACAGGTACAGAAGAGTTCACATATGCATCATTCTTCCCTAGCCCTCTGACTTACTCTCCTGGCACGACAGAGTCTGAACCACCTTACCTTACTAATGTTTATAAAGAAAACTTCCTGAGTCTCATAGATAATTTGATTATCAAGTAAGTAATTCATGAGCTCAGAATGTTTCATGCAGGTCAGTATGTTTGTGCCACTTAAGATCAAGGATGAACTCAAAGGACCAGGGAGAAAAGTGAGAACTTACAGTCAGGGGATTCTGACTGTATTAACAGTCATTTACATTAATGACCACCATAAACATTGGCAAGAGTTAAAGCCAGAAAAAGAGAAGTTTATTTTGTTCTCCTAAGGAAAAGAGACAGAAAAAAAAAGAAATAAAAAAAATATATAAAAGATTTAACCTCTTAGCTTGCTGTGGCAGTTAAGTTTAGTGAAGGATACACATGATATTTGAAGGCCAGATTTTCATTAGAATGGGGCCAACAGAGCTGGAGTGGATAGGCAGGTTTACCAGAAAGCCTTGTTTGTACACCTTGTTCCCTCAGCCTCCTCACAGAACAGGGAGATGTACAGTCCTCCAAGACAGAGATACAGTGACTGAGATTCCATCTAATTGAACATTTCTTAAACTTCAAGTCAATTTTAGAAGAGGTTTTGAGGCATGTGAAAGCACAAAAGTGCTGACAAGTGAGATTGGTGGCTATTGTCAGAGGCTGGAGAGCTAAGCACCACAGTGTTTGTATGGCCACTGCCTAGCCAGTTTCACTGGACTAAAAATATCAGAGCAGTATTTGAGCTATTTTCATCTGATCAGTGATGATCTGCTGGTTCTCAAGTTGCCAAGGCAGGCAGATGAAACTTTTCCAGGATGCTGTATTTCCTGGGGAGCAGTTGGATTGTTTAAAGGCAGTTCCCAGAGAGACACCAACAGAAGCACTTCTCAGACATCTGAGCTTGAAACAGCATGTCCCTGCACAGCACAGACCTGGAGACAAAAGGGAAAACAATATGGTTTTTGAAATACAAGCTGTCTTGCTCAAAATTCCTCAGTTCACTCACTGGAAAACTGCACAGTGCTTGGAAGGGCCTACATGCAAACTTCTGCTACTTTGCTTTTAATGAAGAGAGGCCACAGAAGGTGATTTGCTTATGCAAACTTTTAAATTCTATCAGCATGGTGAGCCTCCAGCTCTTACTGCTTCTGTCAGAAAGACTGGCACAAGCCCATGGGGCCAGATGGGATCCACCTGAGGTTAGTGAGGGAGCTGGTAGAAGTGATTGCTAAGTCAGTTTTAATAACAAAAGATTACGATGCTGCAAGGTGTATTCTGGCTGTTATTTGAAAATTATATTGGAAATGTAATCCTATATGTCCTCTTCTGGCATGGATCTTCAGTACTAGTCTGAGGGTTTATGTGTAAGTTGTCAAGAAACACAGGATTGCTGCCCTGCAAACACACCGTGTCTTGATCCTTCACAGAAGTCACAGCGCACTGCTAGCCTTGATCTAAGAAAAATGAGCAAGCAAGGAATGGAACGCTGCTGTCTTGTGAACAAGCTTCCTAGGCAAGAATAAATGACTCAAAGAAAAAAAAGGCAGGCTAAGAGCTGGATAATATTGCTAATGAAACCTTAAACAAGGAGGAGGATGTGATTTCAGTGCCAAAGCGCCAAGAATAGGGTGATTTCTCCTCAGCAAAGCTCAGAACTGCCGCCAACTTCCGCCACACAAACCTTGAAGAACACAAAGACCTCTGAGGTGCAAACAACTCGCACCTGGAAATAAACGTGCATGGAGAAAAACCACCACCAGCACAGGAATGTAGGCAGGGGTACCCAGAAACACCACCTTCAGCTATCATACTTAAACACTTTGCCAGCCTACTTTAAAATGACTCAGCAGCACTGAACCACTGGAAGTACTTTATGGTGATTCAGTTCTCAGCTCACAGAGGAAGCCTACTAGTACATGCAGATACATGTTAAGATCCTTCAGTCCCATTTACTGAGGCTATCACATTACAATATTTGCTATTCTGAGGTTGCAAGTCTGCCATGTTTAGTAGGTGTGAACCATCTTTGCTTCCCTACTCAATCATTGTTTATGCTTAAGAAAAGTACAACATGGATAAAACATTGATATCTGCTTCCCATTAACATTTATGGAAAAGAAAGAGAATCTACATTATTTAGCTAAAACTGAAAGCAATCTTATGGGCTTTCATAAAACTGACGTGGAAGAGTTAAATTCTCCCAAGGAGACAATGGTATCCAACAGACACCAAAACAAAAAACACCACAGTGGCTCATAAATTGGCCTGTCACCGACCCTAGTGGTGTTCAAAGAGCGTCTGGATGTTGTGTTAAGATGTTGTGTAAGATGTTGTGTTAAGGGACATGGTTTAGCGGGAACCATTGGTGAAGGGCGAATGGTTGGACTGGATGATCCTGTGGGTCTTTTCCAACTTTAGTGATTCTATGATTCTATGATTTGATGACCTCGAGCATCTTTTCCAACTTAAGTGATTCTGTGAGTCTAGAGCCATCTAGCATACGTTCTAGATTGAGGCACACCTTTCAAGGAGTAAGATCTTGTGCTGACACACTGATGTTTGCTTACAGAACACTTCCTTCCTAAACTAAGGAGAGGAACAACCCCAAAATAAACTCAGAGGACCCCAGAAAATCAAACCAGAACTGAGAGGACACAGAGAGGAACCTTACTGGCAAGCAGCAATTCCGCTTAACTGGGTACAAAAAATATTTGCATTTTAATAAATATATCTCTGAATATCCCTAATTAACAGCATGATGAGACAACACTAACATCATGCTAATTGAGATGCAACTAACAGCAAGTAGTAGAATTGGACTATAATCCAGACTGTATAGGACACTTGAGTTGTATGATCTTTCCACAAAACTAAATGGAACAATTTGCTTGGAAACCTAAAAGTTAATAAAGCCTATTTCAAGAATGTCAAAAGGAAAAAGACTATCATATGAGACTGTCTGCAGAGCTGGCGACATTCCAAATATAATAAGAATATAATCTCAAAACAGGACAAAGACTAAAAGAATTCAGTATATTAGGATTCATCGTTGAGGCCTTTAGGGAGGCTCCCCACAATGAAACTCTTCATCAAAGCTGAGATTCTCCAGATCTTAACACAATGAATTCTCTCCCTGCACTCCTCAAAAGAGTAACAAGTAAGGAGCAACACAAAACACCCTGGAGAAAATGAAGTATAAGTGAAGTCCAATCAAATGAAGGGTCTTGGTTTGACTGTACACCTGGGAGGAACCCTATCAATGAGCTATAGAGAAGTCAAAGTAATGTTTGTAATTGACAACCAGAAAAAGGGGGGGAAAAAAAAGCATAAGAACATAACAGATAACTCTTAAAAAAAGGAAAGTAAAACCTACAGAATTCTGCTGGAGAGTACACTTTTGCCTCCTAATGTTGCTGCAGTTTGGTAAAAGAGGCAGTCAACAGATAATAGCTGATTTGTTTAGAAACACCCAACTTGGATTTTCAGAAGGCTTTGACAAGGCCCTTAGTTCTACATTTGTTCTCCTTCTTTTAACTGTAAATGATGAATCATCCCCAACACTTGGTGAGTTTAGAAATCAGTACCAACAGCCAGCTTCAGCAACTGACTTATTGGAAATAGTTAAAACTGACTGAGAAATCGTACACCTGTGTGATAAAAATCACAGGAAACTCAGTGGCGCACCTGATGAATCACTTTGTCAGAAGACACGGAGTCTGTCAATACGCTTTTCACTGACAAGCACTTCTTCTAAGAGATCCTCTGTGGGTCTGTAACTGGTTACAACAGCTGACACCTGAGAGCACCCCTGGGTGAAGCACTGTTTCTGTTTGGCCTGTTCTAACTCTGCCCTGAGTAACTGCTGGACACAGCAGTCGGCCAGCTGTGCTCATCAGAGGAATCAGCATGGCTGTCCCAAGACAAAATAGGGAACAGTAAAACAGATCAAAGGTTCAGCACATCTTTGCTATAAAAGCTTGGAGAAGCGGTAACCAAGAAAATACAGCACAGTAGTCTAGAAACTCACAGGTGACACGTATGAAGCTTAGATTGGACGGAATTATTCACCACTCTCATAGCACAGCTGCAGCAGGGCATCAGATGACACAGAGCCTCGAATAACCACTTGAAACAAAACAAATAACTTTTTTTTTTTTTTTTTTTTTGGTACACTGAAGAGTTTTTCGGAACCTCAGCTCCCTGTAGAGGTTACCCTCCGGGCACTACCGGAGGGTAGCTACCCAGCAGCCCAAAGCACGCCGTACCGCAGCCTCAGGCGCAGCGCCCCAGGCCGGCCCGGCCGCGCAGGACACACCTCCGGAAGAGCCGAGCCGGGCTGCAGGCCGGCACCCCGCGGGCTCAGCCCCCGCCCCGGGGGAGCCCCGCCGCCCCCCCACGCACCGAACTTCCCCGGCGTCCGGACGTCCACGGCAGCCTTGCTGTCCATGCCCTCGGCCGCGATGGCCAGCAGCTGCAGCGCCTCGTCGTAGCGCACCTGGACGTGCTCGAGGTGGCGGCGGGCGCTCCGCTCCACACCGCTGACGGTGACCAGCACGCGGTCCGCGCCCGGGTAACGCTGCGGGTCGAGCGGCCGCACGCTCACCTGGCACGGCAGCCGCACCCGCAGCCGCCCCCGCGGGCCGACCACCAGCGTCCATTCCTTCAGCGGCTTGGGGCCGCCGAGCTCGGCGGAGCTGCTGCAGCCGCGGCACCACCCGCCGGCCGCCCTCAGCACCGACGGCGCCCAGCGCGGGGACAACGCCTGCATGGTGCCGGCAACGCTGCCCCGTCCGGCGCGGCTCTGGTAAACAGGCGGCGGCCGTTGGCAATCGCCCCGCCTGCCGCGGAGCCTACTGGGAGTCGTAGTTCGCCGGTGGCTGGAGGGCGCTGAGGGCTCGCCGTGCTCATTGGCTGAGGAGCGAAGGGGGAGGGGAAAGCTCGGCCGTGTTCTTCTTGTATTGGTCAGCGGGAAGGACTCTGCGTCCAATTGGGAGCCAGGATGAGAGGAGGGCCGGCAAAGGGAGCAGGAGGAGGCGGGCCCGTGTTGTCATAGCAGCAGGACGCCGTGAGGCGGAGCGCGCCGCGCAGGTAGGGCTGGGCGGCGGTGGCGGCGGCAATTCGTGGTTCCTACGGTGATATTTTACTGAATTCGCTACAAATACGTCATGTAACAGTTATCCTGAGAGTGTATACAAGCAGGTGGGGAGCCGCGGAGTCCAGTTTTCGGGATTCAGTGCCTGCAGTGTAGGATAGTTATAACGGGGAGGTGGGGATGCGGGCGTCGCTCCTTGTTTCGTCTCAAAAATCGTTAAACGAAGCACAGAAAGGTCCAAGCTGGCACATGTTGGGCTAGTATAGAGAAAGTCAGGGAAGCCGGGACAGAGCTGCAGTGTGCTGCAGTGCCGCTAGGGGGCAGCAGACGCAACAGGTTGGCCGCCTCTGCCCGGTGGGGGCTCCATGACGCGTTGAACGCACCTCCCGCCGCCTCACGGCGCTCACAACCGCTGGTTGGTCTCTAAGAATGCTCAGCAAGCATCGACGAATGTCAGTGGGTGCCCTTGTTTCCACACGGAGGGATTCAGTCCCACACCTTTAGTTTGGACGTACTTCCATGTCAGATGCCATTCTGACGGGCTGCCCCTTTATTGCCGCTTGTCACGCAGCAACAAAATGTAACAGGGTGTGGGTGGGAAGGTTCAGACTCTGCTGCCATACCACCGCCACCTGCCCCTGCCGTGGGCCAACATAATAAATTAGCAGGCACTACTTTCAGAGCAGCCCTCCTCTACGTTGGCTGTAACATTGATTCCGCTCCGTATTCAGTGCTCCCTGCAGCTGTATTCCTGCTGGTGTTAGCTCGTGCTGAGGTTCCTATCTGCAGGAACCCGTCCTTGGAGCTAACACGCAGTGCTTGGGCCAGGTTAGCCTCACTCAGAGCTGGCTGTTCATTCGTGTTTCTCCAGCTAAGGCTTAAGAATTGTAGTGTCAGGATATAACTTTTTCAGTTTATTAAAAATTCCATGCATTTCTACTGTAGAATATTTGCGTGGCATTATTGTCATCTATTTTTTGTTTTGTGGTTGGCAATTTATATTTTTCTGTATCTTTCTGAACTGCTTCCTCGAGCCCTCGGGTGTTTCAAGTCATGAGCAGGGCTTGGTGGTTAGGGAGAGCTTGTTTTGTTTGTTCTCGCTTGGTGTTTCAGTGTGTGCGTAGTGATGGAAACAGTTTCTTCTCAGGGTACAGAGGTTAGATTTCAGGGTTGTTTTTTGTTTGTCGTGCTATAAGAAATCTTCTGAGGAAATCAAGTTCCTCATGGAAACCAAGTGAAAAGGGAAGTGACAGTTCTCACCATTCAAATCGTTCCTATCTCAGCCCTATCTAACTATGGCTCCAGCAGATGAGGTCTGTGGGTGGCTCAAGGTGATTCCATTCTAAACAGCAGGGACTTGAAAACAAACAGAAACAATGGAATTCATAACAGAATTGTTAAGCAATTTAGGTATGCAGTGCACTATCATCTCCCCAAAATAGTTGTCTTTGTAGTTGCGTGTCTAATCAAAGTACTCTGAATTGCGTGGAATAATAACCAATTGTAACTATGTAATTTTAATTTCAGTTGTTGCTTAATGTCGGTATAGCTTCATGTTTTAAAGACACAGCCTTTAGTGCTGAAGCTTTGCCCAGTTAGTACAGATATCCTGCTATTTACTAGACTGTAAACTTTAACTATAGGAAAGAAGCATTAGGAAATAAGATGTTAGGAAATGAAAAGAAAATCACTGTGCCATTGAATAAATCCCAGTACTCCTGTGTTACCAATATTATCTCCTCCCTCTCTTTGATGAGGATATGATAGAACTGGAAAAGACTTGGAGAAGGACGACAATGACAGCAGAAGGCAGAGAAGGACTTTATTACCAGTAGAAGCAGGTAGGTTGGGTTTCTCTGCCAAGAGAAAGGATTACCAAACAAAGAGACTGTGCTGGAAAACAAGTGGCATAGAAGGGTTGAGACTATTCAATGACCCATCCAGTAAAAGAACTAGGAGACATCAAGGAGCCAGATTCAAAACAAACAAAAAGAACTGATTGTGGATGTCATGCAGAGGTAAGATGAGAAACTCCAATCTGCCAGATTTTGCAGATACTGAAAGTTTTGCACAAGTTCAGAAAAACACCACAGATTCTTCTGTCTGCCCCCTGGCATCCAGTGCTGGCTGAAGGTATGATGAGCTAAACCAACTTTCATAGAATCATAGAATCATAGAATCACAAAGGTTGGAAAAGACGCAGAGGATCACCCAGTCCAACCATTCACCTATCACCAATGGTTCTCACTAAACCATGTCCCTCAGAACAACGTCCAAACGTTCCTTGAACACCTCCAGGGTCAGTGACTCCACCACCTCTCTGGGCAGCCCATTCCAGTGTCTGACCACCCTTTCAGAGAAGTAGTATTTCCTAACGTCCAGCCTGAATCTTCCCTGGTGCAGCTTGAAGCCATTCCCTCTAGACCCTTTGGGTCTCTCTAGGTATCACTGCTCTGATGTTCCAGCTGAATTGCATAACTTTTTTTCTGACTAATTCAGTGCAAAGGGCTAAGCCAGTTGTCTCATTCTCAGAGCCATGTTTCTTTTTTTTACATTTGTGTGCAAAACTAAGCAGCATGGAGATGCGGATAAATATCCTGTGTCATGCCCAGGAGCTTGGCTGAGGTTCT
This sequence comes from Gallus gallus, assembly GCF_016699485.2. Taxonomy (NCBI): domain Eukaryota; kingdom Metazoa; phylum Chordata; class Aves; order Galliformes; family Phasianidae; genus Gallus; species Gallus gallus. Next base: position 12,992,319 of record NC_052532.1, on the reverse strand, counting down.
GTTCATTGTCTCCCTGCTCTGGGTGCTGCCTCTCAGCCAGCAGGACAGATAGGAATGTGGAGCACATTGGCTAACTTCCATCAAAATTAGCCATTTTATCTCATACCATTGACTTAAAAATAGTAGGCTTCCTTAGCTGATTTTGCCTGAGAAAACGGTCCTAAAGCCATTCCTCCTGCAGATCAGCACTGAGGGAGAAGGAAGGTATCTCCTCCTGCAAAGGAAGGCAGTGATACCCAGCATCCACTAATGTGTTTGGTTCAGGAAGGAGATCCATGTCTATGACCTTGGTTCAACTTAGTGTGGATTTACACCTATCCATTTAAACTTGCCTAAACCTTAGCTTTGTGCTCTTGCATGAAACAAGGAAGCCTTTAGTGGTTTATGTGTCAGTCTACACCAATTTAACTAACTTGGCTTAGCTGTAATGGATCTGTTTTCTGAGATAACACAATTGAGACAAAGTGTAAAGTGTTAATGAAGTGTAGTTCCTCCAGCAGAGGCTTTTATAAATTTGATGTTTTCTTAATAAGTCTAGCTGATGCATCTTCATACATAGAGCTGTATCTCTTCATGTTCAGAATGAAATTTTACTGCTTTTACTAATGTTACTACTTCTTGTAGTTGTCATTTTAGAAAGAGCCAATACAACTAAGCACGACCTTTCAGTACTTTTGTATTAACACAGCTGATTGCTGGAGAGGAACTGAAGTGAAGGTGCTGGAGTTCATCTTGGGAATTTGCATTCAGACTTTTATTGCTGTCCTGAAGCAATTTCACATGATCACAATTCACATATCACAAGATATGACCCGGGTTTTAAAACAGGCTTGTAATTCTCTTCCTCAGAAATTCTCTGTGTTGGTTCAAGGTCTTGGTGTTATTTGCAGTTCTGCTGTTTAAGAACATCCATATCTATTGAACTGCTCTGTAAATTTAGAGAGCATTTCAGCTTTCATTTCTATTTGAATTAAACTGTTTATCAGATATGGCAAAAATACTGTTTTTCCACTTTATTTTTTAAATGTAATGGTATAGTGGATAGTTGAAGAATGCTAAACTTCACATGTATTTTGTTACAGTACTACTTGCTAATATTTTGAAAAGGCAAATCTATTCCCTTCCTTCTTAAAAAGCAATGGAGACTGGCGTTTATCACAGTAGCCAAGGCTGTCTAGTCTGATGGGTCTGTATTTGTGTCTTATCATTATATTACAAACATTTCAGATTCAGATTTTGTTCTCCTTTTGCTCAGCAAAATGGAATCTCTGGTGATAACATTTTTTGTGCTGTCAGACTGTGAAGAAGTGTTAACCTGGGTCTTTTTTTACTCGCATCAACTCTGTTTCACATACAATTGCAAATAAAGATGTCTACACAGGTGAAGCTCTCAGTCTTTGGCATTGCTCTGCTTAGAGCTTTTTTCTCTTTTCACTCTTTCTAATTTCTTTCTAATTTCTTCCAGAAATGTGTACAGAGGCACAAATAAAGCAACAGCAGCCATAAAGGTGAAATGTGTATTCTCAAATATTCAGCAATTTTGTAGATGAGAAGTAAGTCTCATTTTATAATTGCGTGTATGTACAGTGCTTCAGAGTTATTTCTTGGCCTCGGTGATGTTTACAGCTGTTTCACAATGTTTTGACTCCTTCAGGAGTGATCATGAAATTGCTGTTTCTTTTTTTTCATACGCAAATACAGCTGCTGAAGTCTCTCTAAAAGTCAAACTGTTCCTGAAGGAATTCCAAACAGCACTGAACAAAGTGCGGTTTACAGACAATTTGTAGTCTACCTTTATAGACAAGTGATTTTTCAAGAAGTGGCTGTGCTAAACAAAACATTTTTGTACCATTTTCCCGTCACAGCTGTAAAAAGAAATCACATTCTGCTAACTGTCAGTTTTCTGACTTTGGAATGCAATGGTTCTTTCTTTGGAGAAAGCTGATGAATACCATTAAAATACTCACAAAAAAAATTCCCTCATTTTTACTGTGGATTTTTGATTTATAATAAAAAGGATTTTTCTAAAAGGAGAATAACGACAAGGCTAGATAATTTGATGTGAGTTCAGCATTTTGGCATCTATCAGGATCCTGTTCTATCATTACTGCGGCAGAAAATAATGTTCTCTGCAAGAGTTGCTTTGCGTAATAGTTACCCTAGAAAGAACTGTCAGAGTCAGGTGAACACTTGCAGTCATCATCAACCTTTCTCCCCATATTTTGAACTAAAATACCAAGATAGTGCTTTGTCTGTCCACTGCATCTAAGGCCAACTATAGTGGACTTGTGGAGAAATGCTTGAATTCCTCTATGCGTATCCTGTCTCTTCTGCCTTCTATGTTTTGCTCTACAAACAAGCTCTGGCTCTCTTGTCTTGCTATGGCAGGGCAAGACTTCTGTGTTCCAGATTTCATGATATATCTACCTCCTGTTCTCAGATATTATGTCATGTTTTTTGCATTTTGTATGGCTTTGGTGTTTTGTTTTGTCTTTTTCATAATGTCATGCAATGACTTACGAACACGAATGACTTTAATGATATTACCCACACATGTCAGACCATGTCTTTTCCTCAAGAACTCTACATTCTGCAAAGGGGATCCCGTTCTGTGTATTGGTACCCCACAAGATCAGGAGATGCAGCAAAGGGTGGGCATACGTGGCTGGAGAGGAGGGGAGACAAATTCTTTGATTAATACTATGGAGACAACAGAGGAAAGGTCATAGGAGTTATACCTGCACCAGTCCCACCTACCTGGGGATTTTGTTTATAAGGCAGAAGCTGAAGTCTCCAATTAACAGATTTTCAAAACTCAGATAGTGAAAGGCCTGAGGAACTTGATTTAGGTTTGAAGTAAGCTCTGCTATGTGGAGGAGAGATGACTCCTGAAGCATTTTCCAACTTAGAGCTATTATTCAATGCCTGTCCTTTAAGAAGTATTGTTTTACATATTCTCAAACACTTATGTACAGACAACTTAGCCAACTGTGGATTTTTTAAATACTCAAACAATGCTAGAGGGATAGTGCTGTCTCCTAGAAGTCTTTTGGGAACTTATAGAGACATCCAAATTGCTAACATTCTGGTTTCTGTTGTTTGAATGTGGGTTTCACATGTAGATATTGTGTTCTTTGCACTACATACTTATCTTGCATAGTCACATGTATCCCAGGACATGATTAACCAAATTTTGGTATTTTGTTACTTCCTAGATCTCCAGAAAATGAGTCAAGCTGGTGATGAAAGTTCCAGTTCCGATGAAAAAGAATTGGAAGTCGAGAAGGAGCAACCTATCTGTGCTTTAGCTCCAACAGTATATACCCGAGATGAAGGATCCACTGATGTAACATCAAGTCCTGCATTTCAGTGTTTAGATGAGGTATCATGTACTCTAGTTTTCTTAGTTACAGCAATGCATATTGTGTCAAAATCAAATAACTGAAAATGTATATTTTTTTGTTAATAGTTGAAGCATTTTTGTTAATAGTTGAAGCATCTGTAGCTTTTCTGTCTTCTCTTATTTTTGTTCTAAGGCATAAGAATGTTTTATGAAGGACCAAGCATATACTTCTTGCTGGAGATGGTGTGTCTAACGGATACCCACATTACTTATTTCAGGGAGTGTGGCTTTAAGAGGTCGCCATAGAGACTGTTGCATTGATACTAGATTAAATCTTGGAATATCTTTCAAAATTTTTCCACATAAAGTATCTTGTATCGTTTTTTTCTCTGAATTACTAGCTAGTCACTTATACCTTTGTAGCAGTAAATACTTATTAGAAGGAACACCTTTTGATATTAAGATTTATTTGAGAACAAATATAGCCCTTCTGGCAGTAAACCTTCCAGCCAAACCAGTCTTGTATTTCTCACGAAAACAGCAGAAATTACAAAAAGTCAAGCTTGCAGAACTTACTCGTTTTTTTTAATAATACATAGTAACAGTGTTTAGTCATGTGGAGTGGGGAAAATTATTAAAAGCTTGCTAGAGGTTTGAACAAAAGCCCCTCAGTCCATCATGACTTGCTTCTTTCCATCAAGCATTTTTATTTATCACTAAGATGACATCAAATACAACTCAATACTTCCACTGCTGTTGGTTAGAGGACTGTCATACATTCAAAAAATGAACTTTCCACTTCTTCCAGCCTTTGCTGTTATGTCCTTGAAATAAAGTCTTTTGCTCTAGCACTTTTAATTGGTTCTCTTGTCTTGTGTATCTTAACTCATAATCCTGTTCTCTTCTGGTGTACGCTTTTAGAAATAAGTAAATCTGTGTGACATTAATACGTTTAATGTCTACACATTCTAGTACCTATTTGATGAAACAAATATACCACTTGGATAAATGCTACATAAAGATTCTATACATTTTGCTAGTTAATTTTGAACTTTGTGCATTATGGACTAGATATATGCAATTCTATTCTTAAAAGTAATGTGAATATATTGAATTTTGTCATGTCCATTATCTCAATTTTAAGATATATTAACAAATTTATAAAACAAATATTCTACTAGTAACTAGCTTCATTAAAATGATCTAAAGCTATTCTTTCTTTCTATACTTTCGAATTGCTTTCTTTTCCAACAGATGTTACAATTGTACATTTCACCTCTGTCTGCAACTCTCTTTGTCTGCTATAACAACACAGGAGATACTGAAATTGCCATTTGCAAAGAAAAATCTGCCAAACATGACACAAAACTGGTATAAATGCTCAAAATGAACTAGACCAGGGGCAATGGAAATAAATCACAAACAAATTGCCCACTGCCCACTCTCACAATTTCTGTCCTCATAATTTTGCCTCTTCCCTGTGCTGAAGCAGCATTATTTCCCACCAGACATTAATTACTTTCCTTTCTTCCACCTGATCCAGGCTCCTTTAATAAGAACATAAATGAATAAAATAAATGTCTGCATGTCTGTTACCATAATGATGCTGCTGGTATTCAGTGTGTAGTCTATTACAATCTCCAAATCCTTTTCAGATACCTAGGCCTTCCTCCCAATTAAGATTAAATCCTACATATAAAAAAGAGCCCTACTCTATACATCTTTTCAATTTAATAGTAAATCATCGACTGCTACACTCTAAGGACAGTTTTCCAGCCATTATATCTTCACAAAATTACAAAGGTTAGATAAAATTGATTATCTGCTTACATAGAATTATAGAATCATAGAATCATAGAATGGCCTGGGTTGAAAAGGACCACAATGATCATCGAGTTTTAACCCCCTTGCTATGTGCAGGGTCACCAACCACCAGACCAGGCTGCCCAGAGCCACATCCAGCCTGGCCTTGAATGCCTCCAGGGATGGGACATCCACAGCCTTCTTGGGCAACCTGTTCCACTGTGTCACCACCCTGTGTGAAAAACTTCCTCCTAATATCTAACCTAAACCTCCCCTGTCTCAGTTTAAGAACATTCCCCCTTGTCCTATCACTGTCCACCCTTGTAAACAGCCATTCCCCTTCCTGTTTATATGCTCCCTTTGAGTACTGAAAATATGTTGTTTCATCTTTCTGATTCAAATCACTATCCAAAACTCAGTATTCTTCAGGTTCTTTAAAGAAGAAGAAATTAGTTCAAGAGACTAGGATCTTTTTATTCTGTCTGGTTAATGCTGTTTATTTATAAGTACATACGGACTACTTGAAGGGAGGTTGTGGTGAGGTGGAGGTCAGCCTCTTCTCCCATGTAACTAGCAATAGAATGAGAGGGAATAGCCTCAAGTTGTGCCAGGAGAGATTCAGATTGAACATTAAGAAATGTTTCTTCTCATGAAGAGTGGCCAGGTACTGGCACAGACTGCCCAGGGTGATAGTGGAGTCACTGTCCCTAGAGGTGTTCAAGAAAAGTTTAGATGTGGTATTGAGGGATGTGGGCTAGTGGGAAATATTGGTGACAGGTTGGTAGTTAGACTGGATGATCTTAGAGGTCTTTTCCAACCTTGGTGATTCTATGATTCCATGGAAATCCTGTTTTTCTGGAAGAAAAAAAAAAAGAAAGGATAAAAAGTGGTGAGAGGGTAACTTCCCCCAGTTTGGGGCCTTTTTCACTTGTCAGCAGTTCTTGTTAAGTTTTGTTCAAGAGGGATCTCTCTAAGCTTTTCTATGTTGTGCTTTCTCTTTCTCTTCCTTTTGCTGGTGTGCTCTTGGCTTAGAAAGATACTTGTTAGTTCTCTCAAAGGTGTACATCCATTTTTAAAACAATTTCGGAAAATGTATCCTACAATATTTATCATGCATATCTTTGTAGAAGACACTACAAGAGAGTTATTCATTCTGCAAAATGCTTCTGAATAGAAATGACTTTATTATTTACCGGAGGCAGTGAATTGGTACCTTATTTGGAAGTTACCACAGTAATCCCTTTCTGCTAATGAACACAGTCCATTTATGTGCTAAATCTGAAGCTGCGGAAGAACAAACTCCTTTGGGAGATTTCTCTGGTTGGTCTGATGCAGACTGGTGTACTCAGTATTGTAGAATGATAACATGTATTCTGCACCCTATTTGAAGGCAGCACCATCTGTTCCATTTGCACTGCTTTTTTTAATGCAAATTGTCATTATCATGTGATGTTACTTTTTGCCAGTGTCCAACCATCCCATTGCCCACCACCCATCAGGAAGGAGAAAGGGCCTTCCACAATGCTCTGTTAGTGACTAGCAAAGATTTTTCATCACTATTTTGAATCTTTGAAGTCTTTCTGACGTTAAGGAACTGAGCAGTGTGTTACCCCTGACTGCCAAGAAAACTGTTATTAAAAGTGTTAATATCTGTTAACCAGATTCCTGGTTCTACTGGAAACATATAGCAAAGTCTTTGTGCTTACGAAAGGTGGAATTATGTAGTGACAGAATTCTCGGAGTTTCACTTCTGCTGATGTGAAGCTGATTCATATGGGTCTGTTAGCTGGAAGAGCTTTAAAGTCACAGAAAGACGCATAGGGTCAGTGCTTGAGTATGCTTCTTTTTCATCTGTTATTTGAACTTTGGCTACAGCTTTCAAATATGAAAACTAAGATCTGATATTTTACATATTCTTTTTTATTGTATTCTAACGTTTGACAATGCCACTCTAGAAAATGGAGCATTTTATTTATGTTTTTAGTTATCTTTGCTAAGAAGTTGGTTTTTAGTTCATTCTTAACTCAGGTTAAAAGGCAAACAACTTTATTTTTAGATAAAAATGTTGGTATAACTTTAAATGGAACTTTTCCTACAAAAGCTAGCTTGGTAGACTAAAATAGATTTCAGAAGTACATTTCTGTAACCACAGCAGTGGCTTATTTGTTTCAGTACTCCCTAGATGTGTATGTGCTATGATATATATATACATATATATATACATAAAAATCTTAACACAGCCATTGAATGCAAACAACATTTTATAACTTAAGCCGATCCTGGCGCACACCACGTTACGTGCTTCAAGGGCTTCTGGCACAGCAAAAGAGCTATATAAATATGCTGGCACAGACAGGGAGGACAGATGTTGCCTCCACCTCCACCCACAGGAATCTAACTGTTAATTAAACAAACATTTTTTACTTTGTTTATATAGTCACTTGGAAAGTCAGTTAGGGATGATAATGTGGCTGTAAGCTTTCAGCTAGTAAGCAATGTTCTGCATAGTGAGTGTTAAACTCCGATTAGTGACTGTGATGGGAAAACTGATCGCTCTAATTGCTGGTAATGCCTATCAGAAGCTGTAAAGGAGTGGGTTGAATTTACAGATGCCTTTAACCAACACAAACAAGAACAGACTCAACGTAGTATGCTCTCTCTATAGAGAGATTCTTTTTGCCAGGTGAAATTGAGCACAAATAAACCCTGGTGGTTGTTGAATATAATGAGGTTATCACAAAGCAAGTAGTATTTTGGTTGATTATCAAACAGCATGTTTGAAAGTGAACACCCTTGTCAATGTGTTGTTATTTTTTGCTGTCAAGTACAGATCCTGTACTTGAGGATCTAGAGGAAATAGCTCCTGAAGGCAGTGAGGCGGAAGGAAAGAATAACCTGTAACTGCATTCTCCTGCTCTTTCACCTTTCCACTGAAATTTCTGAGACTCTTGAGACTTTAAAAGACAAGTTTATTATTGTCTTTTGTTCCAAAGCTATCTCCCTCTCCCCCTATTCTCACTCTAAATATGCATTTGAGACCAGATATCCCAAACTAGGGCACCCTTGTGCTAAAACTGGGAGACTATCTGGCTTGGCTTAGACCATTGCTGTCAGCACAGCTGTGTTGAGAGGAAGCCAGAGCAATGCTCACTTTGGTTATGTGTCCAGCCATGGAGAGTCATCACTTTTATAGATCTGGTTATTTACAATGTTAAAAAGTTGATTTCTGGTTTTCTAATTCAAAAAGTCTTTGTGTCCAAATATTCCTAAATGAACAGAGCCTGTAAGATCTGAGTTAAGAAGAACTAATTATCTTTTGGTTTATAGAGGCTAAGCTGCAGAGGTATGCACAGGAGCTTTTATGCTCTGTCCAAACAGAGGAATGGGAATTTCTGTTTCTCAGGGTGGATCTTATTTCTCTGTAAAAGTCATAAATTCTGTGTAATTCTTAGAAATCAGCATGTAAAACATACTTATAATTTTCTATTGTGTAATTCTGAATGCTGGCATACTGTTTGGGTAGAAGTGTACCACCAGTTAGACCGACAGTTTCTCTTAATTGTGTGGACATAATTAGGTAATACTGGGATCAGAAATAGATGGTAAACAAGGACTTAAAAAATAACTGATTCACATCCTAATCTCATGACTTGTTTGAGCATTGGATGTGACACATCATCTTAAAACATTTTCTGTTTCTGGTTAACACTGAGGCTGATGGCCAAATTCACTTCTGACAGAAATATTATAACTCCATAAAAGCTTCATGAAAGCTGTGAATGCAGCCTGGCTGCTCAGTAGGTGGAGTGTTTGCATTTATCAGGGACTGTGAATGGAGTTTTTCTTTTAAACATATGTCAGCATTTTCAGGCCCATGGATACCAGATTGCTTTTATTTTATCTCTTGGAAAAAAAAGAGGACAAAACACATTTATAAGAATATATTTATTTATTTATTTATTTATTTATTATTATTATTATTTTTGATGGGCCAGTTTTTTAGTTCTTGTCTTCTATCTATCTCTATAAAAACTTAAACACCTTTGCTGTTTTGGGGTTTTTTTGTATGACGTGCATAACATAGAAATTAAGTTAATTTGGCACTTTAAAACTGATTTTGCTTTAGGTCACAAACATGGTGTTCTAGGTATGTGTTCGAGAACCATCTGAATTTCCTTCATAAATAATTGTACAAATGCAAATTTATTTTCCACTGAAGTGTCACACTACAAGTTGCACTTAAATCGTACAGAAATATCTGCTGACTGCAGTGCTTCCCCAAAAACACAACTAAGGGAATATATTTGCATAGAAAGGACATTACAAATACTTAAAAAACAATCATTTCAGATCTTCAGCTCTTCAGGTTTTGCACTTGAGTCAAGGTAATCCCAGATAGGTATACAAGCTGTGAGAAGAACTCCTTGAGAGTAGCCCTGAGAAGGACTTAGGGGTTCTGGTTGATGAAAAACCTAACATGAGCCAGCAGTGTGCTCCTGCAGATCAGAAAGCCAATGGTATCCTGGGCTCTATCGGAAGAGGGGTGGCCAGCAGGGACAGGGACTGTCCCTCTCTACTCTGCCCTCACAAGGCCCCATTTGGAGTACTGTGTGCAGGCTTGGGGCCCCCAGCACAAGAGTATGGGAAGCTTTTGGAGAGGGTTCAGAAGAGGGCCATGAGGATGATACAAGGGCTGAAGCACCTCTCCTGTGAAGATAGACAGAAGGAACTGGGATTGTTCAGCCTGGAAAAGAGACAATTGCAGGGAAACCTCATTGCAGCCTTCCAGTATTTAAAGGAAGTTTGTAAACACAAGGGAAATCTACTTTTTACATGGCTGGATAGTGATAGGACAAGGTATTAAACTAAAGGAAGGGAGGTTTAGATTAGATGTCAGGGGGAAGTTTTTAACTGAGGGAGTGGTGAGGTGCTGGAACAGTTTGCCCAGAGAGGCTGTGGATGCCCCGTCCCTGGAGGTGTTTAAGGCCAGACTGGATGGGGCCCTGGGCAGCCTGGTCTAGTGCTTGATCTAGCGGCTGGCAACCCTGCCTGTGACAGGGGTTTGGAACTTCATGATCCTTGAGGTCCCTTCCAACCCAAGCCATTCCATGATTCCATGATGTGATTGATTCTCTTCAGTTCTTCTCTGTTGCTTGTTGTTGTTGCTGTTGTTGTTTAAATGTTGCGTAGAAAACAAAGACATTACAGACTGCTTGGTTGATCACAATTAACAGATGGATTTGTGCATTTCTGGGGGGGGATGGAAACTCATATGAATTTTTCTAGCAAACCCACTGTTACTAATCTTCTTTACTAATATTCACATTTTAAATATAAGCAAGATCAAAACCACAAGGTTTTCTTGTGATAATCTTTGTTACATAGATACTTTCTGTACATTAAAAGACATATTTTTAATTATTAAGCCTCAAAGACCAAGTGCTCTGATTTGTATATAAAATTGTATGCTTTAATTTTGAGTATTATTTCTATTCACATGTTTTCAACTTGAATATTTTCTGACATGTGCAGAATTAAAAAAGCAGATGAGTTTCTGTCTCCTGTTTCATGACAAAGATAAGTGTGGTATAAACACTTGATTAGGCAATTGATTCTTTCTCTTCCAAAATATGAATAGCCTCAAGAAGAGCCTAAGCATTATCTGGCAGCTGAATGGATCCGTTAAGAATTATTGCTAACAGCAATTCTGTAACTCTTCTGCCACATGGCACGTATATCTTTGCAGATCATCTGTAGTTATCTTACTATACCTGTGTTTTCTGACTACTTCAATTTTTACAGAAAATCAGTAGACCATTTATACGAACTTTTTTCTTAGTCCCCACAAAAATTTATGATAACAGTATAACTTTAATAGCGTGACAATTTTATTTACAACAAGGAAAAATATAAAATAAAGCTTACAACAAATAGATGGAGTTACACTTTGTAAAATTAGTACACATTGCTGGAGATTCAGCTACAACAGTTCCAGGCAGGCTTTCTTTTTTTTCTTTTTTTTTCTTTTTTCCTTATTTTATTTTATTTTATTTTATTTTTTAAGAAATTGATCAAGGCTTTGTAGGTGACATTAATCACATTTGTTTATCCTGATGAAATTTCTTTTTTACAATTTTTCCTTTTAGCACAATAAAAAAGAAACAGTTTTCCTCCCAGCAAATTAGCAGGAAAAAGACATTTTCAAGTAGAAGCTTATAGATACTGTAAGTCATACAGAGCTAGTTACCATGTAATGAATAGGAGAAAATTGTGCATTTCGTGCAAAATTTTTAAATACAATCATACACCATTAGATATTTGCTCTTCTAACCAATATTTCTTAAATTGCTTTTTGTTGTTGTTTTTTTTTTTTTTTTTAGACAATCCATTTTATCACAAAATAAATATTCTATGACTTCAAAACATTTTCAAGCACAGGTTATACATCTTAAAATTAAAATCTTCCATTAGTCTTTACAATTGAAATACAATAACCCAAATTACACTTCACACAGAAATATCCTTCAAAGTATTTACTCTCTCAAATATATATATTAATACTCTGCTATTTAGTAATTGCCACTTTTGCTGACATCCATAGCTTGTAACCATGATAGTTCTGGATATTATCTTAAAAACAATTACGGTCTGATTTGTAAAGTTTTAGGCTAGATGTGCACTCATAGGTTTGTCAGCTCAGTTCTGTTGTTTAGCATTACCAACAAATGGCTCTTATGGCAAAAAATGCTATGCTACTAAAGGCCATACTTTTACCAGTAAAGAAATACAGTTTTTGTGTAGTTTATCTGCATCTGAGAATTGCTATTAGCTATATAGCAAAATACCTCATGCTAAGATAATTGACGTCTCCTCTCAGAATATTAGTCACTGTAATTATAGACATGTCCTTTCTAGCATAGACAATAGGTATGTGTAGGCAAATTTGTGCTTGCTATCTACAGTGTGAAATATAAGAATGGTTTCTTTAAATTGCACTTCCCGAAGTATATGAAAAGTGCATTGTTTCTTTTGTTACGTTTCAGTAGAAAAAAGCCCTTTGCATATTCTCTTTTCTGCGTCTAATGGCCAGTGGATTACTCATGTTTCTTTGATTGCAAAAGCAGTATTCAGAAAACGGGGAGAATGTAATATTGCTTTACAAAATATAATTTATATATAATTTAAGGCCTAATTATGTGTATAGTGAGAAGTACTTAAATAAGAGATTGAGTCTCTACGGGTGTCGTCTTGCAATGTTTGGCTCACCTAAAAGATTCAGAAAAGAAAGCAAAATGTATTTCTTGTATGTATTTAGAGGGATTAATACAAACACATGGATTCTTCTTGACGTGTCTTCTTCCTACCTGTTCGCTCCCCTATAGAAATCTGAGATAAGCTATACGAAACTTACTTTCTCCCACAAAAGATGGAAAGGATATTGAGCTTGAATAGAAGAACTGAAACAAGCATGAAAGGTCATCTTTCATTACGTTCTCTATGTGTTATTGCCACTTGCTTTTATCCAATTCTTTCACCAGCTTGTTGGAATAGTTTTTGACAAAGGGAATAATGTTTGAGGAGCCATATTCACAGTCTAAGTTTTCCTCAAGCTTTTTTCTGTGTGTCCGAGCTAATCACGTGGCCCTCTGTTCCCTTCTCCTTTTAAAATAATAACGTATCTTACTTTTCCTAATTTATTTTGACATTCCTGTAGTACATCTTTGAGGTTGTGAAGGAAAGACAATACAAAGTGTTGGGCAGTATCAGAGTTACAATGTTTCATGCTAAATGTTTAACAAATTAGTGTGTTATCAGGGTATCTCGGAGTTATATCCAGGTAAAAATGCAGGTGTTCATTCAGACACAATTTGTAGGAGGTGTATCACATACAGCAAAAGCACCAAAAGCAATGCTTAGAATATTTATGTTACAATACCACAACTTAACCTATGCTAAGTTTTAGCAACAACTGTTGTCTTTCATACATTATACGGGAAACACCATCTTTAAAAATGCATGTGGAAATATGTTACCTTGTCTAGAACTATGTTATGACAAACAAAACTGAATATTTGAATTCTGGATATAATACTGAGTAAGTACGATCTTGAGTGCAATCCAATGCAAATTAGTTAAGAAAAAATGTTTAAAATTATGGTGCAAAACTTTTGGGTCTGATCATGATTTTTACTGATTTAAGGGATTGCTTGTATCCACTGGGAGTATCATCGGAAATACCATGCCATGTACCCCAGAAAATTCCATTGCGAACGCCTTTGTATTTCTTGTGGTAGTACTTGCCGTTGAGGTTGGCAGACAGGCATGCATCGAACCACCAGCCAGAGCTGTAGAATGCGCCACAGTTCCCTGATGCATACCTGTCGTTGTCCTTGTCAGGAGTTGTGAAGAACTTCTGATCATGATTGTAATGCTTGCTGTAGAGGAGAGCATCTCCTGCTGTGCCGCTATAGCCGTGAACGCTGAGACGATACTTCAGGTACTCGTTGGCCACGTAGAAATATTGGTACTTGGCATACTCTTTGATACCATTGAAATCTTCAAGGTCAATTCTCAGCTGCATTTCCTGGCTTTTTGTCAGGAGGTGAATTTTGTCGTTCCCCAGCCAAAACTCCCTGCTGAGGTTTCCAAAGCCGTGCTTGTACTCATTCCATGTTCTGTTGAAGTTAGTGCTACCATCCTGACGCCGCTGCAGCACCGTCCAGCCGCCTCCTTGTGTTTCCATGTCACAGTAGACTTGGAAGGTGCTGTTTCTGGGGTCAGGGGTAACTGGGTAGATACCACTACTCCTTTTGCCTGCTGCATAATGATCTGCACAGTCTCTCTGCATTACTTGAATAACTGGTGGAAAAACAGAGATTGTCAGATTAAGCACAGCATCAATTTAAAAACAAGCAAAAATTTTATCCAGGCTGATGTGGTCTACAGAACATATTAAACGCTACGCAGACTCTGTTGTTATCTGCTCTTCACATAGGCTCTTTTTCTTACCAAGTTCATTATTTCCACAGCTATGGTTAAATAAGAAAAGTCAAATATTAACTAAAGTTGTCTGTTACATTGCCATGATTTTGAACTGGGATCTACTTTTAGTACATCTAATGTGTGAAGACCAAGAAATCTGTTTGGAAGAGGTATAAGCATACGTTCAGTTTTTTGGATTGGACTTCTAGATAGGAAATAGTGTTACCACAGTTTCCATTCTAGGAACAAACTTTTTCTCCATCAAGTTTATTCTGTAGTAGATATCAGCTAGGATCTCTGCATCAAATGACTACCAGAAACCATTTAAATGATGTTGTTTCTTTTTAAATCGAAACTGGCCAATTGAGGGTCAAACTTGGTTGGGTTCCATTTTAATCTGTTTCTCTACCCTTTTCCTCATCCTTTCATCATCTTCAATAAATTCATACTAGTGTCTTCTTATTTCTAAACCTTGCTCCTTTTGTAATATTTCACTGTATACTATCACACTGTGTCTATAATTCAAATCTTTATCTGGCAATGTGTCAGAGAAAAAGCTTTGTTCATATGGGAATAACTTCAATCTGGCTGTTTTTCAATAGCCACAGTTTGATTCAGAACACTGCATCATTAGGAATCTTTCATGTGTTAATATTGCAATAATTAAGGAAGCAGGAGAAATATTATAGAATTATCTAATCTATTGTAGTAATACTGCAATTCCTAGAAAGATAAAGTTAGAAAAGTTATGTGCTTTCCTGTGTATGTGGCTTTGCTGGCCTTAAAGTAAGGAAAAAGGTTTGGCATCTGCCATTAGCACAGTTTTTCCCCTTCTCAATGATATATTTTATTCAGAAGAAAAACACCCCCAGATGTTTCCTGCAGAGTAAAAAGCCATTTTTGATCTACTAACTTAGTAATGACATTGTGTTCAATAGCATTCAGAATGCACTGTTCCTAAATGTTCCTAAACAAATGATGGAGACCTTTCCACCTGTCAATTCTGAGTTGAATCAAAACCATTTAGACACTGTTCCTCTGTATTGTAGATTTGAATTTAGGAATATGTTCAACTGTAGAACTGAATTTCATATTTTTACAGGGAAAGTTAAACAGTACAACTACTTTTTGTAAGGGACAAATGTTCTCAAGCTGCAGTGAGGGATGAGGCTCAGGACTCCTTGTTTGCTAGTGCAGAAAACTGGACATCTATGAAAGCATAAAGCGTAGGAATCAGAGACTTAAAGACCAAATCTGAGTTCACAACAGATTCTCATTTATTTCACTGAACTTTGTGTAAGATCTTTACTGGACTAAATTTAAGAGCAGATATTGACAAGGAGTGTTAATTTCAGCTAAAAAGCATTTTATAATTCAATTAAACTCCTATTTAAATGAAGTTTTGTTGCTATTTTCAGAAGAGGTAGGAAAAACTTTTATGTGGGAAAAAAGTTGTAGCTAGCTTTCTATCTATAACATCAGTTGCTGTAAAATGTAAGGAACATCTACATGATTGTGTGCTATGAATAGTACCCAACAGCTCAGTATGAGAGAGAAACATCTAAAATGAATTTAGCCCATCATGAACTACCACGCTTGAATGTGATTCGTTGCCCATTATCAATAGACTGGATACCATTCATTCTTTCTGTGAATGTTTTCTATCTGAATTACAGTAATTAATTTGTACTGATTTGTATCTGTTTGAAGCTGGTTGTTGATACAGTTAAAGCATTACCTTCATTATTATTCATTTGCTCTTTTTGCTCTTTTGGGAATTTCAACTGTACACACACTGTACCATCTGCACAAGCTTCACAGTGGACACAAGACCACAGGGACTTAAAAACCGAAGTGCATTCTGTTATTTCTCTGTTTTGTCTGTAGAGATCCCCATCTTCACATGTATGATATCTAAGTAAGCTGGAATACACTTACAATCTAGTGGATATTTCTTGTTTGCAAAAGTTCTTATACGTTATAGGAAAACTGTATGACTTTGCAAAAATATTTTAGTCATACTTTATGAATGGTGAACATCAGGAAGAAATATTATTCTTTTCTTTATTTTAATTAGAACAGGTAAAAAGTGAAATAAATAGCAGTTGTTAAGCATTAAAATGGGGCTATATATATTATCCACTTGATAAGTACAATTAAGAAGCTTTCTTAGTGAAGCCTTTCTGATATTTGCTGTGATGTCAGAAAACTAAACTATCCATTTCTTAAGAACTAAACATTTTACCGGATTCACTTGATATTTAATAATGACTTGCAGACCACTTCAGAATAGCTGCAGTTTCACACTGAAAAAAGCATGCAGTATTATCAGGCATACCTAAGGAGGAAATTTGCCCCTTGAGAGCCGAAGAGAAAATACAGGTAGTTCACTGATATTTTATATCCTTAATGAATGGTGTAAACTAATACCTCCATTTTTTCATGTTTGCTTATTAGAATGGGGAAAAAAAATGTCCTTTAAAATGTTGTGATTTAGGTCCCGTAATAAGGAACAACCATAGCAGGAACTGAACACCTGCAACTCTCAGTAACCCTCTAGTGGCAGCTGGAAAGTTGCACAGGAATACAAACAAACCACAAATGGGCAAATACTCATTTTGTAAAGTTAGAAGCACAGATATTTGCTTAACATATATTTCATTTCTTTACCTAGTATGTGTAAGATGCACAGAAAGCTTATGTTGCAGGCATTAAGAACAAACAGGTTACATACCAGGGCTTGGCTGCATTGCTGGACACTGAGAAGAACACTTGTTATCAAGGCTGTTCACAACAAACGTCAAATTAGCAACTTTGCTGTCTACATAATGTTCTACATTGTTCATATTCAGGAGGCTCATCTTCTCTATACGGCCCTGCAGTGTCTGAATCTGGTTCCTTGCATTTTTTAGACTGGTTGCCATTCTGTTCACTTTGCTTTGCAGTTCCTTTACTCTGTTATCTTGGATTTCTGCTGGAATTTCTGTATTAGGTGGCAGGAATTCATTACTGCTGTCTCTTTCTTGGTTGTCATCTGCCTGCAGCTTGCAGTCTTGGCAACACTTCTTCAGCTTGTTTACTGCTTCTTTAAGGGTCTGTACTTCCTTGAGAGTCTTCTCAATCAGTCTGAATTGTTTGGGTAGCTGGATGGTCATTGGCGGCAGATTGATCTGATACGGGCAGTCCTCTCCTTCATCACAATTCCCATTAGTTTTGAGCTTTATAGGACAAGCACCAGTAGTTTTTTCTTCCTTAGCATCCTTTTCTTCTTCTAAAATAACTGCAAACACATTTGTTAAAGCCAGGAGAGCTGTCTTAAGCAAGACTAAGTAAACAAGCTGCTTCATCTTTGCAGAGAAACTCGCAGTATGAGGAAGTATGCAAAAGTGGAACAACTTTATAAGGGCAGCCTGAAGCCTGTGAGTTATCAGACTGCCTGCACTGTTCTCAGAAATGGGTGGGAGTTCTTGCATCACAAGCGATATTAATAGCAGAGCAAAGTAGGTAGTGCTTGGCAAAAGGAGCGTGTTTCAGTGATTACTTCTGACTCAGAACTTGTGCATGTAGGCAAAATGATGAAATGCATGTGTGCTGATCATTTATGCAGCGTAATTTCTCGTACATGGATTTGTTAGTTAGTTAGTTAGTTAGTTAGTTTGTTAGTTTGTTAGTTTAGTGGGATTAGTAGCTCTGTGTTATAATAGTCCTTTAATATCTGCTTCTTAATATTTGAGTTTCTAAGACTGTTTTTGAAATCCAGACTCTAGTTCTAGCACAGCAGGTGGAGAAGGTGAGAATCAACCTCTTTTCCACTTTGAGCCTTATTACAACAATAGTTTCACTTACACTGAGTCCCCTTCTTCCTAAACTTCTTTTAATTGGTTAAAGTATTCGAGAAAATTAAATTCCACAGCATGTTGAAACACATATAGTTTTGGTTCCAAGTATTTTTCAATACAAAGTCACTATGAAAAGAGGACAAGAAGCTCTTTTTCCCAGTTCTGCCTAGCACTGTTTAGAATATCTGGAATATTCATTATTTGTATGGGGCCTCGCAGTTAAAATTCATCATTATCTGATTCTGAGAACTGCTGATTGAACATTTCTATGCAAAGGCAAGAGAATTTAAAACCCACAGCACCTCCCCAGGATCCTAAGTGTTGGCTCAGTTGTCCACAAAACTCATAGCAAAACCTGGTGATCTGAACGATGCCCCAAATTCTAAATCTAAAGCCAGGCTGATTGCTGAGGAAGGAGCTCATGTGGGCCCATCTATCTGAAGGATTCCTTTCTGTATTCCTCCTGTTTGGTTTTTTTTTTTTTTTTTCTCTTTTATTGTGCCTTGTATCAGCTTTAAGTGATTCATGTACTTTGCCTGACTAATCAAATCAAACAGAATATTTCAGCTGCAGGTGACAGTTTACATCTACTTCCTTGTTTCTTCTCTATAACCACCTTTACAAGTCTCACATGGTCCTTACTCAGTTTTAATGATTTAGGTCTTTTTCCTTGTGCCTGAAAGTAGGACTGAGTGAACACGTCTTTGTGCTGTCAGGAGTCAAATAACTTGCATGAGTAAGGGATATTTACACCAGTTCTTGTTGAATTAGTCCAACCCAAATGATTTATTTTCCTAAACCCTACTTGAAATTACTCATACTACAGATTAATTATTAACCAGACAGTCATGCACACATTCCAGAAGTTTATGATCTCTGGAATGTTACTAGTTTTTATAGAGCCCATAGGCAAATATTGACAATATAGGAGGAAGGCTTGTTTTGTTTTGTTTTGTTTTAAGCACAAAAAAGAAAAAGAAAAAAAAAACCTAATTGTCTGACCTGCTAAAGCAATTCCTTCTATTCTCTACATGATGCTATTATCTGTGCATTCTGCTGGGAGATGGGCTTTAAATCATCTGTCTTTCTCCAGTTCCCCAGCAGTGAGGTCCTTAGACAGCAGTATGGATGTAAAGCAATGCCACCACTTTGAGTTTGTTAAAGATACATCAAATGGAAATGAAACGGAAATAAATGTAGCAACTGATGAAATTATGGTTTCCAATTAGTGAATAAAATTATAGGATTTTCGTTTGCTTGATATGAACCTACACTTTTCTCTGTCAGACTAAAATCAGGTATTTATAGAGCCTTACTCTCCTGCATGGCTGCTATTGCCAAACTAAAGAAAGCATACCAGCCTTTTTTGAGGAGCATTGAGGAGAAATACGAAAGAGTTCCTAAATCCTTGCTATTTGGTATGCCATATTCCCTTTGCACATTGTTGTGCATTCAGTTTGCAATGAGCTCCACAGGCTGTGTGACCTAAGATTGGACAAATTTTTCTGTCTGTAAAATTAATAATATTTGTAGACCACATCTTATGAATTGCCTTGAAATACTTATATAAATATTAAAGGTTATTATAGGTCTATTATGCTGCATTGGAAGTTTCATCAGGGCTGAATGATTTCAGGAAGGGTAGAAATTTCTAGCAATGCTGAATGTCAAAGGAAAGAAAGATCAGATAGTAACATAATAGTATCAAACCCTTCAAACATCTTTGTCTTAAGACATTCATTCCTTGCTCCCTTACATGCCTACATTTTGGGATGTTTACTTCCCCATTTGGATGAGATTTCTGTAATCATGATGCTTTGCTGTCATCCTGATTTTATAGTTAGTTTGGTGTTCTGCTGCTATACTACCAGCAGTCTGTTTGGACTGTGAAAGAATCCTTTCCATCGGGTAACTGTATGCTTCTCTTACCTGGAAAGCTCTTGTTATTGAGGACCAGACTTTCTTCCCATTGTTTGAGGGAATGTCCATTTCCAACAATTTGACTGGCCTTGATTCTTCCTTTAGGAACTCAAAGTACTACATACAGACTTCCTTTTGTGCTCCATGCCTCTTATTGTCCTTGAGATAAATGAAACAATCTTTAAAAACTGTGATTTTCTAAGTCTTTGCCCCTGAAAGTGTTACTTAGCAATCTTACACCATAAAGTGCTGAAGTAGCTTAACTAATGGCAGAAGTAATTAATGAGAGAAGTAAAGACCAGATCAAAACAGAACTGCAGAGTTTCTTTATGAGCAATGTTCTTCTTCTCAGATGGGGCTTTTCTAGATCCCCAGAGTGTTCTGTATAATAACTACAGCTTCAAGTAGTTAAGCAATCACAAAATCCAAACAAGAAGCTTTAAGACATTTTTTCCAGCTGTATAAGGATCCAAGAGAAAAAGCTGATGATCGCAAGTGAGAATTTTCTGTCAAGGTTTTTTGTCTGGTTAAAGGTCTTCCTTGTACCTTTTAATTCCTTTTAGTCTTCCTTTCAAGAACTTATTTATCTTTCTGTGTATTGAAGATAAGGAAAACAACCAAGAGCTCAGGATATTTTTAAATTCTACTGAAGATTTTAATTCCATTCCCAGAGCTACCCAATGGTTGTGAGGTTAAAGCAGTAATATATTTTGGTTTGACAAACTTGTCTTACTTAGGGCTGTTTATTCAATATTTATCAAAACAGAATAACCATTTCCCATGATTTTTTGGAGCAAGTTTTGTTGTATTTTCTGGCAGATCATGGAATGTAGGTCAAACAGAAAATAAGAAAGTCAAGACTGCAAGCAGATGTTCTTTGAGCTGGTGACTAAGGCAATTTAAAACACTACAGCTTGCCATGTCATCTCTGGCATTATGCTGGGAGCTACCACCTCCTGCAGCAGAGCTGCAAAACACTCCAGTTTGTTCTAACAGCGTGAATGGTAGGTATGAACAAACCTGAAGCACATTTGAGCTCATTCACATAAATCATTTTTGTGGCAGAGGTGGGAGATGTTAAGATTCCACTTCTGCAGTAAAATTTTGTTGTTTTTTTTCAGATTTCAGTGGTTCTGTGTTAGCAGGATATTGAGAAAGAGGCTGAAAAGTAATTAGATTCATCTTCAGTTTTTTCCACACTGTGGGATATATGCCAGAACTCCATGCTAGAAATAAATTCTGATTTAGGATTCTTTTAGATTGTTTTCTCTTTCAATTCAGCAGTCATTCTTTATGAAAGCAGACTATATGTTGGCCAGTGGATTCTATTACTGGCTATTCAACTTCCTCACGTGTCTAGGAGAACAAATCAGAGCACAGAAATGCAGACAGTCCTATGCCTTTTGATTTTAATTTAGGTAGAACAACTAGCCGCATGTATTACTTACCATTTTTAATTGGTCTTCATTTTTTGTATAAATTCTGTTAACAAGCAAAAAGGTGACACTGACCTAAAAATAGTAGTTATTTATAATAAAAAGTAAATATATCACACATTACCAAATTAATGTGGTCAGAGAACATCGTTCCCTCTACTGAGGCAAGGATCTTATTTATAAAGACAGAAAAATCCCTATAAAACTATGTTCCAGTGTCTTCATTCTATTCCTTCTACGACATCTGCAGATGTGATCTTAATTTATCTAATTCCTCCCTGAAACATCTTTTCAGGAAAATTCAGTTTTGATTTCTACAAAGCTCTGCTCCAATAAAACCACTGGTGTAAGCCTATGGGGTACGTGGTATGCTTCTTTCAAAATTCACGGCCAAGCAGGCAAGCAAGCTGCCTTCTCTCCTAGAATGCCTATCTAAGCAGTCTGGCACCCAGCCTTTTAGTGAGCCACGCAAGACACAACTGACTGCCAGATGCAATGTTTTCTCATCCACTGCAACATACAGATAGAAGGTAATTCCAATATTTTCCATGCAGAGAATGCTTTCTCCCATGCACTAGGAAACAAATTGCTGTTATAAATTATGCTTTGAGAAAGAATACATGGTATTATTTTTCTTAGTTGTTATGTTTTAGTTTTAGAAAGCTCTTTGGCAGCTTATTTTTCATTGTAGGATGTCTGACAGATCCATACGTAATAAAAATATTAAAAGTGTAGAAATCCTGCATGAGGCAATGTAGTGCTTTACCCACCATAGCAGGGTATATTACTGTATTCAATTTATGCCTTTACATGACCCCAACTCTCAGTGTTGTCTGGTTTATGCAGCAACATCTGCATATAGCTTTTCTGTATGCAGTACTTTGTAGTAGATTATGAGCCTTTCAATGGCATATTGATATAAAAGACCCCATATCTAAACAAAGAATGAAGCTGTTAATCTTTTCTTCAGGTTCATCTTTTTTAGTGTTCGACTTTCACCTGCTGGGTTACTGGGTTGTTTTATGGGTAACCAATGCAATTAAGTCATTTTCTTCTAGGCAACAGAGTTCAAAGAAACATAAATTTTATGCCTTCTCTTTAAGAAATAATGATATGCCACATTTGAATTCAGTTTTATCTTATTTGTTGCATTTAAACTTTTAGAGAAATAGAAAAGGGCAAAATTTTGAACCATTTCATGAAATACAAAAAAAAAAAAAAAAATTCTGAAAATACTTGCATTATTTCAGCTTCCAAACGTGGACAGAACCTGAGGAGAAAGCTTTGAGTCACTTAATGTGTTGTCATGGGTCCAAGCATTTGTCTAAACTATTTGGAGGTATCAGACACAAACAACTCAGACACGAGATGAAATTGATTCTCTGTAGACTGTTAACCAGCACTGTGGATAGAAATGTAGGAGTGACAGCATGGTTTCAGTACTCTTGTACCTGTTCTTGCCCTGCAACGTACACATAGTCTCTGAAAAAAACATTACGAGACAGTGCTGCTTTCTCCCTATGCTAATACCAACTGTACAGTAAGTGTCCAAACAGTGTGGACACAACAGAGGAGTTGACAGAGATATAGAGCTTTCCATTCAGTGTTGAACATCTGCCCTTTTTCTTCTCTAAATGTTTAAACATTTGAATATTAAAAGAACTAAGAGGAGCTCTTCAAATAAACAGCTTAGAAAATTCCAAACCTCACACAGCAGGCTGGCAAGAAGAGCCACTTGCTAAGTGGCTAATGCTGTACTGAAATCCTGTGTGTACACAAACTATAAAATATCTTAATCCCTGGATTTTTTCTGTTGTCTCATATTATAAGACAAAATACTTGTTTGAAGAGACATTCCAAATGTTTGAAATAAGAAAAAAATAATGTAAAGCACTGGATTATTTTATGCAATAAAATAACAGTAAGTGTAGTCACAGTGCCTTGCTATAACTAAACAACCTTCAGCGTGGAATGAAGAGGTGGAAAATGGTATCGTCTTGTTAAAGCTTGGAATACATTTTCATTATTTTGCAGTATCTGCAACCCTAATTAGAAACACATGTTGGCTCTATCATTTCTCTAAAATGAACGGGTTTTAGGGAATACTGAAAGTAAGTCATTTCTAGGAAGCTTGCAAATAATTCCCTTTCTTTATATTATGAGTAATTGATATTAATCACTACTGTTGTTGTGGTTGATATAATTAACCTCCATTCTTTTCTTGATGTATTTTTTTCAAAAGCATGTGAGGAATTAGTTCAGTATTCAGATTGCAGAATCTTAAAGCGTGGCTTAGTTTTATTTATGTATGGAGAGTCCTGAAAGAAGTTTAAAACCCTGGAAATTCAAAAATGGGAAAGTCAAAGTTCTTGTAGTTCTTACTTACATCATATCGGAGTTAAAGAAAATGTGTTTTAAAATCACAGATGAGTTTCTTGGTGTATTGCTTTGAGGTGATTGATTTGAATATAGTCTACTAAAAACGAGAAAGTAATTGTGGACAGATTTTAATGTACTTGGAGATGGGTTTCTCTAGTTTTGCTCACATGAAAGTGTATCTTATTTATCAAGTAGATCCTCTCCTTTCTACACTCTTATTTGCCATTCGTATTGTGATGTCTGTTTCTTATCAACATCTTATCTACACCCACCTACTGACTCAGGAAAACTAGAGCAGTCCTATGTGAGGGGCTAGTTGACCTGAAGTCAAGTTAAAAGCATATGAAAGGACTCCCTGAGATGCAGTGTGTTCTTGGATACTGCTCACTTTTTCCTGGATTTTCTGCAGGAGGTTTTCAAGAGAGCTCTGATGAGAAACTGTTGTTAGAAAGCTTATTGCTAGTAAGGCTATAGGAAAGAGTTATGCAAGTGTACGGAACAGCTATTTAAGCACAAGTGATTTTGGTTTTTGAGCTTAAGTATTCTTCTGTTTTACTCGAGGATTCCTGTTCCTAAAAGGTTCCTATCCCTTTCAGCAAAATCTTCATCCACGATCTTTATCATAGGGCAGGATTATGCAGTACTGGCAGTGCATTTATTTCATGGGATTCACTGATTGAAGGAAACAAATTTGTTTGTTTTTAATTTGTTCTGTTTTGCTTCAGATAGTAAAGTAACATGAAAAAACAACAAAATTAGAAGATTCTACTCAGTGCTGTGTAATATGTTAATTAGTTGAATGTAAGTAAAGTAAAAGAAAGGGTAATGTAATAGTATAAAACTAATATAACAGAAAAAATTAAGTTAAAAGAGAAAGGTAAAAGTAAATCCAGTAAAAAGATATACACTTTCCTATTTTTATGTAATTACTTTTATGGGCGTATGGGGAAAAGAATAAAAAAGAATTTCCAGGCAACCACCCACGAGCAGCCACCAAATCTTCATCCATTTTTCCAATTATTCTCTATTTAGATAAGGAAAATTTATTTTAGCTTACCCAGATTATCTAGCAAATTCGGGTGTGTTTCAAAATATATGAAGACCTGATGTACTGTATAATGAGAAAGAAAAGCTGAGAAAAGCAAAATACAGATTAGAATAACTGATACGAACAGGGACTGGAAGACAGCAATTACAGAACTGGCTGTATGCCAGACTGCAGACTTCAGATTCACTCTGGCCAGTATAACCAAGTGATCTCAGTTCCTTCCAGAGCGTTGTAGTTAACACAGAACTGAAAAAAGACACCTTCAGTTGTCATTCACAAGCTCTTTTTTTCCTCACTACTCCAGCTTCTCACTCATTCTTTTCCTTGTTTTCAATATAGACCATTATTAATTCAGCAGAAGACAACAACTATATTAGTTAGAAATGTGTGATCTTACAAGCAATAAAATGAGCTATGATTGCATTGTAGGGAATGGGAACATTAACTATAACTTCTTACTTAAACATTGGACTTTTGTCTTGTATGCATCTTCTTGCTTTTTTTTCTTAAAGTGGCCAATACAGATCCAACAAACTCAAAGAAAATTATCACAAACCTTTGCTTAGAAATGTTTGTATGTGTGGAGGAATGTAAATATTACTGGCTATTTTATCATTAGTTGCTTTAACTGTGTGTTGTTGAATGATGACTTTCCTTGAACAAAGTTACTTCCCTAAGGTTGAAACCTGGAAACTCATCTATAGTTTCCACTGCTGAAGCACGCTGCCATTTTTGTTGTGTCTGTTGTTTGTAGAATTGTGGTTTGGGTTGGACCTTTAAGATCGTTTAGTTCCAACCCCCTGCTACAAGCAGGAACACCTCCCTCTAGACCAGGTTGCTTACAGCCCCATCCAGCCTGGCCTTGAATGCTTCCAGGGAGGGGGCATTCACAACCTCTCTGTGCAACCCGATCCAGTGTCTTGCCACCCTCACAGTAAAGAATTACTTCGTAATTCCTAGTCTAAATCCGCTCTCTTCCAGTTTAAAGCCATTTCTCCTTGTTCTGTCACTACATGCTCTTATAAAAAGTCCCTCCCTGGCTTTCCTGTAGGCCCCTTCAGGTACTGGAAGGCCTCTATAAGGTCTCTGTGGAGCCTTCTCTTCTCCAGGCTGAAGAGTCCCAGCTCTCTCAGCCTGTCCTTGTAGGGGAGGTGCTCCAGCCCTCTGATCATCTTCGTGACCCTCCTCTGGACTCTGGGGTCTAATGCTGACTTCTATAGGAGACATTAATGCACTCTGGGAAGCATCTCTCCTCTGAACCTCTAGGATGTTAGATACCTTGTACAAGACATCTACTTCCACACAGCCTTCTTTCATGCAGTCTTGTAATGTTTATACTATGTTCTTACTTAAATTCTTACACTGTACTGAAATACTGAATTTCTTGAGACGATCATTTTTTTTCCACGTGGCTTTTTACATTACAATTATGAGTGTGGTTTAGAATTCATCAGAGGAGTAGAAAAATCATCTTCAGACATGAATTCCTGTCATATATAGTGCCAGTAGTCATGCACAAAGCTCATTCCTTGAAGAAACGTTATGTTTTGTTCTCACTCACTGAGTGGAAAAGGTGTACTTTTATCATCTTCACATCTTATGTGTCATTTATATTTAATATCGTCATTTCCTCACAAATAGCAATCTATGTGTTCTAGTGACATGAGTTGGGTGCTATAGATCACTCTTATGTTTCAAGTACAGAACAAAGGAATTGGATATTTTTGCCTTTGCTACAACTCTATACAAATTTACAATTTACTGTCTTGTTGTAGCATTATGCACTCACCTCAACTGCAGGGCTTTTTTTCCTAACATTTCCTTAAAATGATTATTATTTATAACTCCATAAATTAATGATTCTTCGTTTGATTTCTTTTGTTGATGTCATTTATTGTATACATTCTTTAACTTATAGAGAAAATAGAGCTCTCTTAACTTCTGTTTTCTCTATTCTTTATGGACACAGCTGTTATCATACATCTTTTCAACAACATTATGTTTTAACCCAGATTACTCTTTATTTAACTTTGAGTATTGTGGTTTTATAACCATTTTTTGACAACCAGTCAGATAATCCAAACTTTCATTAAGACTTTCTTGAACTAGAATCTATGCTCCTTTCTGTCTGTATTAAAGCTGGTTTTGGCTTTGAAATGCTAACCTTTCATGGTTTCTGGTATATACAAATTATGTCTTTTTTAAAATAAATGCTACTAGACCAGGTTCATTGTAAGATGGACCATCATTTATTTAAAAAACTGATTAACTTTATTTTGCTTCCAAAATGATACGTGAGACACTGTAATGTCTTTGTTCAAAGTCCGTCTATATGTCTTCCTAAGCTTTGTTAATCATTTTATGTAAAAACCTTTCCTGCTAAATCAAATTTAGCCTGAATGAGCTGAAAAGCATCAGGGAAATGAATGTTTGCTTAAACCATTTCAATTAGATTTTTTAAAATTAGCTTATATTATGCTGTATTTTAAAACAAAGTCGTGTTAATGATTGTATATGCTTTTTATAATAGATATTATGGAAACAGTATAAAATTTATTTAATTGCTGATAGATATAGTATAACTTTATATAATTTTTAAAAACTTAATATAATCAGATCAATATCAGATGCAGATTTTAATTATGCAGCTGAGCTATTCTCTATTTGCTATTCTCTACAGCACTGTGTCAGATTATGTGTAACAGTTCTTACTGCTCACATGAAATGAAATAAGGCCTTCTCATCTGTGTGCAGAGGCAAATTAATGAAAGTGTATATGCACTCAGAATTGCACATACCCGTGTATTTAACTTATGTTAGTTGTCTGAAATTTTTACCATGATGTAGAAGCCTGACTAGGAAAGAATAATGTTTATACTCCATCTATCCCCACAGCCAACATCAGTTTGCTATAGAGAAACAACATTTCTATGCTTAAGAGTTAATTTGTTACTTATCCTGTGTCAAAACATGCCTTTTATGATAAAAAAGACAAAGGTGACCCTAATTCAAATTAGACAGACTCTCAAAGGAAAATATGAGTCATCCATTGTCAACATTCAAAAATAGAAGTAAAAAGAAATATTTATGAATTCTAGTTCCAATTTGGCTTTCAGTGTTTAAAAAAAGACATAAAAGAAAGAAATCTAATGCTGGAGCTGAGTAATAAAGCTGTACAAATGTTTTATATTATGGCATGTGGTTATAAAAAAGACTTTTTATATACTTCTCTGAGATCCAAATGCAAAACCTGTAGTTTAGAGAGGCAGCTGGCATCCAGGAATTCAATATATGGGTTTAATATTCCTGGTTGAGATTTTTACTGTTCTGACTTCGGAAGAATTACTGTTATACACCATACGGCTTTACAGGTCCTGTTAGAAATATTACCCATATCTCTGATTTCAGAACAGAATAGGTCTGTGAGCTGAGGAAAGGAAGACTATTTATACAAAATTAACAGGCAGATTAAAGCATGTCAGGACTCATGGCAGTGTTCTTGGGTAAACTCTATAAAATACAGTCATATGGTACAAGATTTTCCTTCACAAAATAAATGTTATTCAGCTAAGAATTGCAGAGCCTTTTGCAAATAGTTCTTTCTTGCAGTAAATCACAAAAAGGTCTTTGGTACCGGTGTACATCTTTCAATATAGGCTTTTTTTTTCCTTCCACAGTTGTATTTGTGCAAACTATAAAAATAAAATAGTGGAAGTTTTTCTTTCACTTTATGCCGAGATAGGTGACCATTCCTAGTAAGAATCAGTTGAGTTTGTGAGGCAGGGAAATCTTTCAGTTTTATTACAGTTCTTCTGGACTTTGCCTACAGTGTACTTCTTAAAGCTGTATGCTGACTAATCAGTTCAGAGCTTTACATTTCAGCTAAATTAGTTTAATATATTTTTTTCTACTGTTAATATTTATATTGGCTTTACCAGAATTTAGAATTTTTTTGTTAAAAGGTTAAATAGAAAAGGAACGCTCACTACATCTTATATACCATTTGGGACAAAACCCACTGTAAGCACAAACACATAAAATTATTGACATGACTTAAATTCTGATTCCAACAGTTTCTTTTAAAGCCAAATGAAAGTAAGCAAAAAGCAAGATGTGGATTTTTGTATGTTTTGATTTGAAGATTGTATAGTAAGAGTCAATGTTTGGACCGTTAGCTAAGCAAATAATGCTCACTCTTTCAGGTATCCCTATTTAAGTCAGCTTATAAAACTAAAGTTTCTCCTCATGAGTACAGATTTGTTCTGGATCATCGCCCTCAGATTCTTCCATGTGGTTGTTGTTTTTGTTTTTTTGGTTTTTTTTTTCTTTCTTTTCTTTTCTTTTTTTTTTTTTTTGGCTAAAAATAAACTAAGATTATATTGTTCTCCACCATAAAATCTTTGCCCTTGTAAACAAAAATATGGGAAAGATATGTGATGAGATGACCTGGAATGGAATGTCAGGGGCAGAAGCATGTCCCCACAGAAGAAGATATGCAAGGTCTGCAATTACAGGCCATGAAGGAAAATGGTCTTTGTTTCTGTACTATGGAATAATAAAATATTCTAAGAAACTCTGGAGAAGAACAAAAGTTAAAATAGTTACCGTACTTTAAATTTGAACATAATGTGAATCCAAGTTCATTTTCAACTTAAGTTAAACCCATGAATTGGATCTTGTCATTGGGTAAATCAAATCTATCAATAGCAGTGCACATGACTAAATACTATTGGAATAAAGAGTAACTTGAGAACACGTGCTAATGAGGAGATTTAACAGGGAAAATACTTTCCTGAGAAAGAGAAAACAGTTTGTTAGGAGTTAATATTTTGATAACTTGGTGGAAACTTAGTTGACACCAAGTCACATCCTAAAATTCCATTGGTTAAATGAAGGTAATTTGGATTTGTGCTATTCCTGTAACTCAATAGTAAATCCTATATCTGTATATATCATATAGATATATATCTTATGTCTATAATGAAGAGTAAATTTAGGTTAGTGTTGTATACATGCAGGCATTATCTTTTCTTTTTTCTTTCTTTCTATTCCTTGATGTTTAAATGAAACCCATTGCTTGAATAAGTCAGTCAGTCATTTTACGTCATTTGTCATGAGTTTCTGAAGAAAGAATCACAGATGTTCAGTCAGACTAGCAAGGTAATGAACATGTGACTTTGCCATCTCGCATTAATTGCAGGAAACACAGTGAAAATCATATCCTAAAGCAGTTAAGAACAGCATGATTGGCCCCAAAAGACATGTATTTATGTTCATAGTGGCTGTACAGTCTTTCATGACTGTGTCCGTATTTGTGTTTGGGTTTCAACATTTACATTCATACTTTAGAAATTAGCTCATCCTTGGTTATGCCAGTGGCATCCACATACTGTTGACAGAAATAATCTGCTGTTTTGCATCTATTTTATACTTCTTTCCATATGACAACGGTTTAGTACAATGTGTATGCCTTTCATGATTATGCACTATATATAAAAAATAATATCTTTCAACCTCCTTGTTGCCTGTTCGTGCTGCTGACATTTAGCTGGAGTATGTCCATGACCACAAGAGGATATTTGCTTCAGGGATGTTAGTAGCCTTTCCAGCAGATAAAGGGACAAACAATTTCTTGGCTCTATCTCCATTCTAGATTCTAGGAAGAAAAGTCATTCCAGCTGCAAAACTGCTTACCTCTTGGCCACCTGATGGCAAACAGCATGGATCCTGTCTGTTACACTGTTCTTTACAACTGACTCTAAAAGGAGACAGATATCTTCAGCACCATTTACAAAAAGCTGTTACTCATCTTCCCCCTACTATGCACAACAATACTTCCAGGTCCAAAAGGGTACCTATTGTTATTCCAGTGTAAACCTTAATTATTATTACTAATAGAAAATGTTTTTTCATCATCATTATAGAAAGGTGTAAGGAAAACAGTCTATGCTATCCCTTTCTGGGCATCCAGTGAATTTTTGGAAGTAACCACTGATTCAGGTAGCATGGTATCTGAGGTTCACTTCATTCACACATCATCCACTATCACAGATGTGGGAAAAGAAGCCTTGAAAGGAGTATATATCAATATATCAGGGGCATCATCCTTCATTTGGTTTTATCACCACAAATAAATTTTTTCTGCAGTTGACACACACTCTCCTCCCCTTCTTCTACAGATATTTTTCTCCTCAAGCTATATCCTCTTTCCTTCCTTTCTTTCCCTTCTTTCTTCTCAAGAAAGAGAAAAAAAGAGTTTTTGGAGAAAGCAATTTGCTGGGCTTCAGTAATAAATCTTCAGATCCCTGGTAAAGTGATGGTAATGGGAACTGTATGGTGATTACAGTTTTCACAAGTGTTGCCCCATTTCCACATGGTGGTTATGCTATCCATATAGCCTGCCTTATAAAGTTTTCAAGGATAGGTGTCTTCACACTGTGTAGGGCCGTCCTTTTTGGAATAGACTTCCCTCTGAACTGAACTGTGAAATTAAGCGTAAGACATGTAGAAAACTAATGCATATAAAGGAGAAAACACAGACTCAAGGACAAGTAAGCTTATTTCTGAGGAGATGTTCATGACCTATGTCTGCAGGGAGAAGATAAGCAGAAAGATAAATTGGAACTCAGAGGTATAGATGAGATGTACATGAGGAAAGGACAATAATGAGATAATACCTAATTAGAAAAATGATACTTTCACATGAGGCTAATGAGGGGGTGGAGATGGAGAAATATTTTCTTTCTCACAGAAGAGTTAATCAGTACTGTGAACTCAAGTGAAGAGTATCTTTAGCTTGAAAAAGATGCCAAAATAAATATCTTGAGAGTTGCTTATCTTTAATCTCATGCAAAGAAATGAAAACCAGATTAGATCTGCTTTCCTTTTCACAGGGCTATATAAAATAAAGATTGCCCTTGTTATCCTGAAATATTTTGCAGCAAATCTTAAATAAATAAATAAATCAAACATCTATCAACACAATATATGCTTCCTCCGGTACATTCACATGAGGTCTGCTTCCTGACTGTAGGGCTAATTCTGGACAATTTCTCCTTGGTATTCAAGAAAAAGGTTTCTATAGAATAGACCACATATGAGTCTCTTAAATGGTTCTTAGCTCACCTTGGGAAAGGCATTTCATAGAATCATAGAATCATAGAATCATAGAATCATAGAATCATAGAATCATAGAATCATAGAATGGCCTGGGTTGAAAAGGACCACAATGATCATTGAGTTTCAACTCCCCTGCCATGTGTAGGGTCGCCAACCACCAGACCAGGCTGCCCAGAGCCACATCCAGCCTGGCCTTGAATGCCTCCAGGGATGGGGCATCCACAGCCTCCTTGGGCAACCTGTTCCAGTGCGTCACCACCCTCTGTGTGTAAAACTTCCTCCTAATATCTAACCTAAATCTCCCCTGTCTCAGTTTAAGACCATTCCCCCTTATCCTATCACTATCCACCCTTGTAAACAGTCATTCCCCTTCCCCCTTTTTCTCTGTGGGCCTGAAGGACTAAAGGGCATAATGACTTTTGGGCTTCTCCTGCTGCTGCATCAGACGACAACTAAGATTTGTTTCTTATTTCAGAAGATCTGCACAACCAAAATTTTAGCAGGTTTCCATGAAATTGCAGATTTGACTTGCTACCCCAAAAGACTGGCTATGGCCTCCGTGAACTCAATACAGCTTCAATAAAACCAGATCAGGTGGCGTTGTATTGCTGCTGTGGTTTCTCTCATTGGCAAAATTGGGCCCATATTCTATTTCCTATTTACATTAAGCATTGGCTCATCTGGCCAAATTACTGCCCTGAAGACACCTGAAGAATCTTCAAGAGATGTGTAAGCTGCAGCTCAGACACATGGCTTTTGTAGCATTGGGTAGGTGAAGCGGTTTGCTCTTGGAGTTTGCTGAAGGCCTGTGTGGATGCATAATGCAGTGTGTTCTGTGGCCTGGCATAGTCCAGCTTTAGCCAAGCTGCTCTTTTTCATAACCAAAACCTCACTAAATTAAGGGAGTCAATTATGGTTATAAAAATTACAGCATAATGAATATATTAGTGCTTAGCAGATTTCATAACTGTCTGTTTCTCTTCCCTAGCTATTTTCTGCTGGAAAACTCACCAGCTCCAGAGTAGCTGAGCTGAAGGCAAAGTACAACCTGCTGCATGAAACTGTGAGAAGGTACAATATTTACAGTTTTCTAAGTGTATCTTCACTTGCTTCTGTGCAAATAATGCGTTTGTCAACTTACCCCTTGTCTTTTTTAGACTTTGAGTAGCCAAAGATTACATGCTTAAAGTAAATTTCTGGTTGAGGCTGAATTATCACTTATAACTTTCTTACAGTGACTACTTACACTCTGACCGAGAATAAAAAACAATATTGTTTAATATGAAGATCCAAGGGGCACTTGAATGCTCATTTGGACAACATATTTTTTAATATAAACATAATAAAGGCAATTGAAGGAAACACAAGCTGCAATAAATGATACACAAGTTTAACATTAAGATATATTTGAATATTATGTAACCAGAATTGTAATGTATTCAAACCTGCTGAGCAAATACATTAGAGAGAATTAAAGAAGCTAAAAGGCTGTTTCTAAGAAGGAAATCAAGATAATTCCACATCTAAATAGGGATTAATTTTACCCTACGAAAATACAGTCACATCAGACAGGTCTGATAACAAATATAAAAGGTTATAACCTGAAGCTTTAGAGTCTGAAGTTAGGTGTGGTAGCTGTGAGTCTGCCCTGCTCTGGTGAGACAAGAGAAGGGACAGTGGTTGTAACTGAGTGCCAGGCTTGAGCACTTCCTTGAGTGAAAGGAAAAGAAGAGTGAATAGTACTGCATTACTGGGCTGAATAGAGTGGCAGGACTCCAATATTTGCAATAGTCTTTTTGTGACTAATATGTTTGATCCTGAAAACACAGGATCCTAAAGTTAGAAGTCTTATAGTTTCATCCTAATAAAATGGGAAGCTAGAATAAGGCTTTGGCTGTGTCAAAAGTCATCTGACTTTATTCAGATCAGTGCACGTCAAATATTTTGGAGAAACAACATTTAAAGCAGTGCTTCTAAACCAGTTCAATGCCATAGAAGCTCCAAGGCTGATGCTCAGAGCTAAATATATGATGTGGGCTTTGTTTTAGTTGACTGAAAATGCTTCTACCATACCTGAGATGAAGGAGAAATCCAGTAACTACTGAACATGATTTACATTTAGCCAGTGTTAATTTGAAACCACTTTTTGGCTGGAAAAAATGCAATCGTGTCTCTACTTACTTTATTTTGCATATTTTCATAGCATTTTTTTAAATATAAAACATACTTTTTTATAATGGCAACTTTTTTTTTTTTTTTTTGGAAGGTAGAATAGGTGGAATATTGCCTGAGAGAAAACAAGACTGAACTATTTTCTTTCATGCATAAAACTACTTTAAACCATCTGACTACTTTAAATCATGCCCTAGAAGTGTGTTGGATGATAGATTACAGCCCTCATTCCTTTCATTGTTCTCACAGAAGTATGCAATTGCTGTACATCTGCAAGAAAGTCAATTGGAGAGAGTCACAAAGCACTCTACTTGGATTAGCCACGTGTCAAAGCAAAACACTAACACATGAATGCACTAATGCTACTTTCCACAGATTAATTCCTCCTACTACTGGAAGAAAGCAAGGGAAATCAATAATCAAAAATGTATCAGAATCTCTGCTATATTCTGAGGACTTTCCAAACAATAAGGGCGAGATTCACCTACCCACATTTCTATAGATACGCACAGCTGAACTATGTACCTAGAGGCCATTGATGTTCAATAACAGGAGCCATACACTTTCTCCTTAGACAGATATCTGCAGGCATCTGTTCTTGTCCATTGACTATAACCAGAGTCCAGGTGATAAGTCAGTATAAGTTTATACTGTTGGTCTCAGTCAACTGAGGTGAAACCTTGCCCACCCTTCCAAAAAATCTGTTCTGAAGGCAGAAAAGTAATAGTTCTAGTGTGCTTATGACTCATGTCAAGCTCTTTTCAGTCTGTACTGAGCAAGACCTTTTGGGATCATCTATGAGGCATTTGTCCTTTTCTTACAATCATTCAGAAGAATCAACATAAATTTTTAATTTTTAGTTCTTCAGTAAAACTCTGTGGATCAATACCTCATTTTTCAGCTATTACAGTTGAATTTCATCACTTAATTGGTCACCAGGGCAGGATGTCTTTTGTTTACCAGCACTGGTAAATGCTGTGCAGAAAGAAGTGATGCTTGGTGAGAAAGTCTTCAAACTGAGTGTAGTTCTTTCTTTTAGTCAGTGATATAACCTAAGGGAAGTTCAGACTGAATATTAGACTGGACTAGACTAGACTAGAATAGTTCAGTTGGATGGGACCTTAGAGATCAACCAGCCCAGCTGTCTTCAGGGCAAACAAAAAGTTAATGAGGACATTATCCAGATGCCTCCTGAACACTGATAGGCATGAGGCACCAACCACCTCTCTAGCAAGCCTGTTCTATTGCTTGGCCAGTCTCACAGTGAAGAAAGTTTTCCTAAAGTCCAGTCTGACCCTCCCTAGCTTGTACTATTACTGTGCTTCCTGTCATTAATTACCAGGAAATGGTAACTAATAAATTTAGGAAGAGTTCTTCACCAGAGGCAGGTAGGTGGGCATGGAAAAGGCACCCCAGGGCAGTGGCCATGGCTTCAAGCTGTTGGAGTTCAGGAAGAGTTTGGACAAGGCTCTCAGACGCTGGGTTTGAATTTTGGGTGATCCTGTGTGGATCCAGGAGTTGTACTCAGAGATCCTTGTGGGCCATTCCAACTCGGGATGTTCTGTGATTCTATGATTTTATGAATACAATTTTACATACAACTGTGTCAGAGGGAACAAGCTGAGATTTATGCACCATAAACAGTGTAAATCCCTGTGACAGTTCTGTCAAAACAATGTGGGTGATTTCTTGGTATCTAATGCAGATCTGCTAATGTGATGAGTGAAATTAATAAGTGTGCAGATCATGTTAAGGCTGCTGATGCAGTACACACTGGTTAGCGCATACTGTGTTCCTTTCCTTGGTGGTAAATACTTCATTATTTCTTGGTTTCAGTTTTACTTAATTTGGTATTCAGAAAAGCTGAGAGATGTCAGCTGGCAGACAAGATCCTTGACACACTGAGTCAGGCTGTTACACATTGCTGAAAGTCTGCTGCACTACTGAAATTCTGCAAACAGGCTGCCTTCTCTTTCTGCTGTTGTCTCACCCATCTGCTTTGCAGTGAGGCTGCATCTGAAGTTTAAGTACCTGCACTCATATTTCATCCTAGAAAACCTCTTTGGCCAAACAGACGTGTGGCTCAATTGTGAGTTGCACAAAAGGATAGAATCATAGAATGGTTTGGTAGGAAGGGACCTTTAGAGGTCACCTAGTCCAGGTCTCCTGCCATGGGCCAGGACATCTCTCCCGAGATCAGGCTGCCCAAAGCCCAGTAAGGAACGAAATATGAATATTCTCACACAACAAGCTGTAAGAATGTAATGATACTTCATTGACAGTTTTGGAATCTTATCTTCTTAAGTCTAAATGAAATTGTTTGTCACTTCACTAATGCAAAAGTTGCTACATCAGACTGGGCAAGCATATTTTTGCACACATGGGGTTCTAAATATGTACACTGTGTAGATTTCCAATCATTTCTTCCTTGGAATTTAAACCTTCACATGAAAAAATACTGCTGGCAAGTATAAGATCTGGTCTAGATTCAGTAGTTGATTCTGATTTATTAAATTCTGAATTTATTTTTCTTTACATAATCATGAAAAAAAGGAAATCATAAGAATTTTGTTTTTATGGAAGAACTTACTTTTAATGTAATTTTTATATAAAATTTATGTTTAATGTAAGAATTATTTTATAAATGAGTGTGTATTATTGCATCCGATTCTGTTTTCTCCCCAAATCAATTTCATTCTTTTTGACTTATTTAAGTAAGATCTAAGCATAATTTAGGATTTTGCATAGATCTCTCAAACTATTTTCCCCTTGAAATATTATTATACATCGTCAATAAATACATCAAAGCATGAAGTTCATGATAAAGACACACCCTTGCATCCTGCTTGTCTGTGGTTTTCTTATTTTCTGCTCTAAAAAAGAAAGTGGTTATTTAACTAGAGATGTTAAACAAAATAAAACTCTTCCTTCTTTGTTCTTTCAGCCATATGCCGTGTAGTTAGTTATGTATTTTATGTTTTACTGTTACCATCTGAGTTCTGTTCTTCGGTGTGATGTAATTTTGTTGTTACTTATCTTGTAGTGTACTCACAGTTGTCATCTTTGAGCTAGAATTTGGTATAGAGATTATCGGTATAGGAGATTATAAATTTTAAAAAATAATAAATTACATTTTTTTAATTAATTAAGGGCAAGTGATTGAGTTCTTTATTCTTCCTCATTACTTCTTACTAACTGTAGCATGCCATTGTATAAAGTTTATGACTTAATAATATTGAGAAGGCATGGGCAATGGTAGCTATAGCAAGAAGACTAAGTTTGCATATCAAACAGCGTATAAGAATTTTCATGCTGCAGTTCAACAAGACTCTTCCATAATTACCAGTGTATTTTAATAACAGCTCTTAAGATACATCATTTGGCTATCACCATGCAGGCTCATAAACACACTGTGAGTATCAGCCTCTTATGACTGACAGAATATTACAATTTGTTGTTTCTGTGAAGCCAGACTTTGGTGGCACAGCTGATTTCAGATAATCAGTCAGTTCCATTAATATGTCTCCAGAGAAGTCCATAAATGTAGTTGCAGCCTGAGATCACCAGGTGAGCTGCTTCAGCTGCTGGTAACACTCCAGCGACAGCAGCACATAGCTCAGCACTGGGTACATGTCCAGGTGTTAGCTAAGAACACTGAGGCAATGTACAGCCCAGGCTGGGCCCTGTACCGGTGAACACTGCCCTGATGCTGATCAGCACACTGATGTGATAAAACGTTTTGTGTTGTAGACCAAATCCCTTTCTTGAGTTCTTAAGACAGTAACTTGTGCTGAAAGGGGTGCATTTACTCTCTATGAATGGGAATTTTACTACTGAATGTAATTGCTTGGGATTTAAACCTAAATATTGGTTTTCATCTTCATACTTGTCTCTGCTGTAAGAGGTCATGTAGGAGAGAAAGTGCATTTTTTTCATGCCAGGAAACAAAGATTCCAGATTTTCACTTCCGTCCTTTTCTACACGCTGTGTAGTTACTGAAGCTAAGCAGTAGAATGTTGCTTATCCCTCCAGAGTATTTCAGTTATTCAGAATGCTTTCCGTGTAATCCGTGAGTTGAACCACTACCAGATACCACGCACCCCTTAGGATAAAAAGAATTTCTGTCTCTTCACTGATTCCGGCAGGTGATAGATAGAATAACTTTGAATAACTTGGACTAACTGATCATCTTTCATCTGGTTAAAATTAGATGAGATTAGATGCAGAAAATCCCCTTTCAACAAGTCTCACTGTTCTCATGAGGCCATGGAACAGCGCAGGTTTGAACAGACCTCAGGAGGTCTCTGGTCCAACCTCCTGTTTGATCAGGGTCAGCCATGAGATCCAAGCGTATTGCGCAGGACTTAATCCAGCCTCATCTCCAAAACATTGCTTTATATACTGCAGAAATGTAAATAAATGTAAATATAGAGCTTGTGCTTCCTATTGCTTAGGTCTAAGTTTTTCTACTCAATGTAGTTTACAGGAATCTGAGATCCAGCTGTTGCAGGAAGCCAAACGTCTTAGTGTAGACCTGGAACAGCAGCAGCATGAACTGGAAAAAGCAGA
The DNA here is from genome assembly GCF_016699485.2 of Gallus gallus. Classification (NCBI taxonomy): domain Eukaryota; kingdom Metazoa; phylum Chordata; class Aves; order Galliformes; family Phasianidae; genus Gallus; species Gallus gallus. Next base: position 12,953,709 of record NC_052532.1, on the reverse strand, counting down.
ACAGTTCCCTGAAGAATCTTCCAGTGAAGTCTGCCGAATAAGGCAACAGCTTCTTAATTGCCAAAATGAGTACAACGCTATTAAAGAAAGAGAGCATGAAATTCAGTTCAGGATAAAATGGTAAGTGATAACAGCCAATCTCTGATTGTTTTATCATAGTTTGTCTGAAAAGGTAATAACATAGAACGTAATTCATTTTCCTCCCCACCTGACATGGATGTATTTCTTGACAGGCATTTTTAAGCAAATTGGAACAAACTTGCCTAGTAACAACATTTCAGTGATTAATAAAATTACTCCTGTGTGTGGTTTGTAGATAATTTTTTATTTTAAAAGGTATCCTCTGAAATACAACCACAACTTGAGTTTTATCATATTGTGCGGTTAACATTTAGAGAGGCAAAACTTTCAGCACCAATTCTAGTCTAGGACAACTTCAATACTAAGGACATCTTCAGTACTAATGGCTGAAGTATCTCAGAGCTCTGGAGAATGGGATTTTATGGAAACGACATCATAAATGGACTCAACACTATTTTTAACATCAAGAACACCTTTTATTCAGGATTTTCTACTCATTTAAAATAGGAAAAGCATTTCTATACTCTCACATCTGAGAAGTGAGAAATTTGCTGTGAAGGATGTGAATACTTGAAATTTTTATGAAAATTTATTACACAATATTGTATTGAATCACTTACACATCAGTGTTTTGTACTTTGTTGCTTCTACAGTGAAATTACAAACAATACTATCGTACTTTTAAAAATATGTACCTATGGAGATGGCCTCATATTTTCGCTTTGTGGAGTGTTTGCATTTTTACCCATCTTCAAGCCAGCAATACTTCAGCTGGCACATAAAGCTATATAAGTAATGTCAGCAACTCAGCAGTTAAAACTAATTTTCTACAAGGAAATCAGGAGAGCTGTATGAGCTGCACAGAGTGGATTTTTCTGGCAGTTCTTCCTTGATATTTTTTGAAGAGCCAAATGTTTTCTCTAACAGGGAAACTTGAGAAGGAAGCAAATTGGGAGTGGGAGAAATAGAGAAATCATCTGGAAGAAATTATTCGCTATGAGATAACTAAGCGTCATGAGACTTCCTGAAATAATTATTAAATACAGAATGTATTGAAACTTACAAGCAGTCCAGAACGCACTGTTCAAACATTTCTCTTTAATTTGTGTTACATTTCCTTAGTAATGGTGGGTTTTGTATCATTAGGGGATATCTACTCATACTCTATTTTTTACCTTTAGTCAAAGGGAGATTTATATGTTCTGCAGAAACACAGCTGAGATATTCAATTACCCTTGAACATTTACTCCATTGATCTTTAAATATGAATTTAAAATCTTATAGCGCCAATTAAAAATATATGGTTTGGGTCAGCAATACTGTGAAAAATGTTCTTTTGCTTTTATAAGAAGCTTCCTCCATGTGGTCTTATGCTTTGCATGAGATCAAACCCAGCCGTAGGGCCTGACCCAAAGTCCATATGGCACAGTACCTAAGAGCGACCAAAAGCACAGCCACCATCCATTTGTGATACAGAGGTTTCATGAGCCAAATGCATTCCTCTTTATTTAGGAATCCTCAGTTGATCCCTCTTCCTTCAACTTTTCCTGTCTCCTCCTAAGCCAATATAAACTTCTGGCATTGCAACACTCTGGGCAATGAGTTCCACAGATTAACTCCACAAGCACTGCCACCACTTATCTGTTTCGAGCCTAACTCATCTGTTTTGACTCCTAGCAGCTTCATTTCATGTCGGTAGTTGTACAGGATGAGGCCAAACATCTGGACTCCTCTTTGTCTTCACTGCTGCAGGATGATTTGATGGACCTCTGTTGCATTCCCCCTCATTTATCCACTTTCTAAAGTGAAGAGCCACAGGTTTTTTAGATGCTCCTTATTCAGCGTCTGTTCCATGCCTGGTGGCAGCACCAGGTCTCATGCCTGTTGTGGGGTTGATGTGAGGAGAACGTGCCTCAGTTATCTGTAGATTTGCATTCTGGGAGAGAATACACTAACTTGCCAGAGATGAGAGGGATTTTATTGTTAAAGAAGGGTAGAATGAATAGGACCGGCAGAGTTACATATCAGTGTGAGGAATGAATAAATGAATGTAGGTGTGGAAATGAGAAACAAGCTATGGAGAAAAACAGACAGCAGATGTGAATATGTTTGTAAAGAAGGAATGTGTTGGTTCAAGTAAAATAAGTGAAACTGAGGTTGCAGAATAGAGTAGTGAGTAGCAGGTTATCTAAGAAAAGCATTCATGTAAAATGAAGAACTCTATGCCTGATGGTTTTCTCCACATAATAAAATTATACCTTCTGGCATGAAGGTTTGCATAAGCAGTGTCACAGCCTGGGGGCAAACCTCACCAAAGATACTGTAAGGTATCTTAGAGTCATCTTAAGGTGTTAGGTGTCTGCTGGGTTCCCTTCACTTCTCAGGACAGAATCTCATCTCGTGGTCCGACCTCTCTTGGCCATTGATCTCTCTGGAGCACAGTTTCCCTTGTCGTCCAACTGTGTTAATATAACAGTCCCAGCTGTGCTTGGCACTTACAACAAAACTTCGGGAATTATGACTAATGGCTGTTTAGCCTGAAAACAAGCATACTGCTTATTTACCTTCTTGAATGGAACGTGAAGGAGAAAAGCCTTTGAAGGGAATCCATGTCTCTTATCTATTGCTTTATCTTTTTCTTAGGAGCCCTGAGTAAGATCTTGCCTGCTTGGATGGAAGCAAGTGAGAACCTCTGCAGACCCTCTGTTTCCTTGTTTCTGTAATCTCTTCTTTTTCTCTTGAAGAGAAGTAGTGATAAAGCATAGCACTGTTGGGGTTTTTTGTCATTTGAATATTTTGTCTCTCTTAGTGTTCTATGTTCTCGCTTCCATCTTTCATTTCCTGTCTTCTTGCCTCTGTAAACATTTTTTTTTCCAGATCAGATACATTTTTCAACATCTGAAGTTGGTATTTCATCTTTTGTTTTAATTACTCATTGTTTTGCACAACTGGAAGTGCCTCAGTAAGAATACAGACTGAAAAAGGATCGATAAGATCAGCAGTGATGGGTTCTGTCTTGAAGAAAAATTTCATTTTAGTGCCCATGTGAGTTTTGGAGCCCTGGCTTTTGAGATAAAATAAGGAAGTGCTGCTTTGCTTTATTAGACCGTAGCACCAATTATAGCTCATTATCGATAAATAATGAATTTGTCATATAAATGAACATACAACCTACACTTTAAAAAGTAAGCAATTTAAAATGAAATTAGCTATACCTGGAGTCTGTGTGGTTAAGGATGCCTGATTCTTGAAAACAGTTTTCCTCCAAAGCCCAGTCTAACCTACAGCCCTCATAGCCAGTTACCCAGCTAGCAAAATGGCTACTCACTCAAGTCCTATGTGCTATTGCAGGCAAATCAGGATTGCAAAACAGATTTTGTCCTTGTACAAGCATTACAAGTATGGAAAATTGCTTCAATGCTTGCAATTATTTCAGTATTAGTCACTCAGTAATTAAGAAGGGGAAAAGCTTTTATCTGTAGTTTATCTAGTAAAGAATTACAATTAATAAATAAATTAGATTACAGTTTGAAGTTGTTACCAGCTCGTCTTGTGACTGCATTTCCAGTGTGTACAAACTGAACAGCCTTAAGAGCCTTACAGGAATGCCATGCTGGCTACTTGTCAGCTCTGATATCTTCTTGTGGTCACTACTTGGGAGGTTTGTAGTTGTGAAGTGCTGAGCACTTGCTATAGTACCTGAGCAGTCCCAGCTATGTGTAAGAGTAGTTGAAGGAGTTCACTTCCTTGTGTATTGGGATTCATAACATTGAGAAGGTTCTGGCTCTTTTACCTTCTGAGGAACTGAAATGGACCTTTGTTGACAACTACCACTACATTTCTTAATCTCTATGACAGTTTTATTTTATTTCTGTGGCAGTTTGCAGCTGTGGACATCTCTGAGGGAAAAGTCTGGAATGTATTTTCATTAATGGCCCAATTTTCCACATGCTTTTTTTTTTTAAACTCATTACATCTGCATCCATGATAGCTTTAAGTGCACGGTACTGCTATTGAACTTCACGAAAATAAGTAGAGCAAGGTAAGAAACACAAACACTCCATTCCTGCTCCCAGGTGTTTGCTCCTCTCCCCCTCCATTGCCCGAGTCCACACCCATAAGTGACTTCAACTCTGAGAGCCAGTTTAACTCACTAAAAGAGAAAAAGAAGTAAAAAGTCTGATTTGATGACTTTTTAGCTGTTCTAATGACTTACATTGGCTCACAGAGTAGTTTCTTAGGAACCCTGGAGCTGTCTTGAGGGTTCTGTGGCCAACAGCTGAGGAGAAGCCTGGAGATTTGAGATGTTCAATATTTATTAGTGGTGATCTATTAAACTGAGTCATAACAATTCCTGAAACCATATCCTCACGAGGGTAAGATAAATCACACCAATAGCACTCACTGAGTGCACAGAAACAGAGTTTTGTTTTAGCACCTAATTTAAGTTCAGATTTGAAACATTCATTTTAAGCCTTAAATGCAATTTTTAAAGGCAATTTTTCTAAAGGGCATCCAATGTAAACAATTTTCAGAAATTAAAATATGGTTTTGCCAGAAAACCAACAATGTCAGGATGACAACACGAGCTTTAGCAAAACAGAATGTAAAAAGCAATCTGCAAAAGTGAATGTTAAGTATGCAAAACTAATGTAGCAAATTATTCAAATGTTCACGTTTTTTGAAATTATTACATGGTAACATTCAAAAATAATATTTCCCTTCTTCATTTTTCTATTCTTTTTACCGTGTCTTTCACCTCTTCCTTCTGCCCCCATTTTCTTTTCATCCCTTCACTGTTTTCTGTGTAAAAGCAGTCAGTATGCCAGCTCCTCTGGCAACTTCACTCGGTGCTTACAGTGTCCTGTTGCCCTTGTTTATGTCACAGAAAATGAGGTGTTCAAATCATTTTACTTTTGATGGATGTCAGAGTCTTTGTTGTGAGGTTGGAATGGCTCCACAGGAATCTGTCCTCATGAGTGAGGAATGTGACAAAAGGAAAACAGTGCCAACTGTGTTCTCCTCCTAATTTTTGGGATTGTTCTTTTGATTGTCTGGCACGATATAAAAGAGGGCACAGTGCAGACTGATGACGACTACTGCAGTACCTCTTTAATCCATTTGAGCAGGACTTATTTAATCAGGTTCTGTGGAAGTCAGACAGGTGTGGGTATTTCTGCAGAGTGGACATTAATTACAATTAGTGTGATTATGCCAATCCTGAGGAGTCCTGCTAGGAATCCTGCCCAAACATGCTGGGAATACAAATTGTGACTATTAACTTATTAATACACTTAGACAACCTGTCAGTGGGTGGAAATATTGAGTTTGACCAGCACAGCATTCCAATGTAGACCTCAGCTGTAGCTCAGAGGCATTGTACACAGGAACAAAGATGCTATCACCAAATCGAAGTAGCTCAATTTTCAGCACAGTTTGATGCCTTGTCTATATATCGTCTATAACCAGTGGGACATGAAAGGAGTAACTCCTGAACCCGCTTCAGCAAAGCAACCACCTGATGCTTCTGTCTGCTCAGTTGTACTTGCACCACACACTGCAAGATATGCCTGTATCTGTCTGCAATCTTGTTCTGTGCAGTTTCTCAATTTAGAATAGATTTTGAAACAGAACTTTCTTTTATAAATATTTTTACAATTTTGGGGGGTGGAAGATTGATCTAAAATTATCTTCTTTTCTTGGAATAACTTTTCCTACACTCAGGCATTCAAATTAGTTTTCAGACACAGCAGTTCCCATGGAGGTATACTTGCAGCCTGCACAAAAAATATACGTACGTACTGTAAATAAAAAGTTCTACTCTGTGCCTTTATTTCCTCTTTGCTCTTCATCTGAGTCAGAGCTTGCTCTTCATGAGCATTTGGATTGCAACACTGTCAGCTCAGTTCTCTTTTAACTGCTTTATTCCCTTGACTGATTGAAAAGTCTTTATCTGGGGCTTATGCATGTAAGTTTTGCTCCTTTTGTTCAAGGAACAAAACATAAGAAACCAGTTATTGGGGAAAAAACAAAAAACAAAAAACAACAGAACACTGATAAAGAATTGAACAAGAGATCCAAAGGAGGATTCTCCGTGAGGAGGAGGCCACCAGTCAGCTCATCTCTCCCCACCATCACCACCACCCAAAAAGCAAACCACTGCCTTGCCAAGACTGAAGCTGCCCCTGGAAGGTGTCAAAGTAATACTGATGGGCTGCTTCTCTTCAGTATCATCCACATTCAGAAGAACTGTACTTTCTATCTGCTCTGGGCAGTCGAGGCTTCTCCAGGGCTCTCTAGCCACAGTTTACAACTTCAAGTGACACAGCTATTTCATGAAGATCTGTCTGCCTCTGTTAATGCTCCCTTTATTTAAAGAGTGGGATAGCAGATTCTTGCAGACAACCCTGAGTCTCCAGGAGACCTGACCAGCACATCTTCACGTTGGAGGAACAAACACAGATTTATTGTTAGAAGTTGATTCTTTTGTGTATCTGGGACAAAGAATGTTGTTTCACCTGCTCCTTAATTGTAATCATTACTCATTTATAGTTTGAGACTCAAAAAGCGTCATCGCTAATACTAATTGCATTGAGAGAAATTGCTTCCTAATTCTCCCACCAGTGCTACAAGGACTAAAGCTCAGTTTGGTTGTGCTAACATGCAAGCTGCTGTAGACCATATACCTCATTTAGGTTCAGAGTTGTTCATTGCATGCACTGGGGTTGTACTGATATATTCCTTCACTGATTCCAAAGCTAGTTTGTGATATTTATCAGTTCTTACCTATCTGCCATCAGGAAGCTCCTGTTATAAGTCTAACATGCTTGTTTACTCAGCTCCATTTTCGTTGCTACTCCTTCAACTTTCTCAGGGCAACATGGCTAAAAACATGCCCAGAGCTCTCCTATACTTTCCTTTCCTCCTTCTGCCCTCCTTCATCATCTGTCTCTGTTGCGAGACATGAAATTGAAATGTAGTTTTGGACATAGATGATCTTTAAGGTCCTTTTCAACTCAGGCCATTCTATGATCAACTTGGCTATTCAGTTTACTTTGCTACTATGTCCCATTGCCTTAGTCTACATCCCCGGTCACTTTTCAGGAATATTTTGTCACAGGAGCCCATTTTAGATTTGAGGAACTTTACTTACAGTTGTTTGCAGTGCGAATGTGAACAGTCAAAGGAAGAAAGTTTCATACCCACAACTGCACTTCCATTGACATGTGATCTCTTTGTGGATATACGTTCCGTACCTACTCTTTCCTTTTCCTCAGCTCCATGTTGAAATGTTGTGCTCTGCAGCAGAGAGGACCTGTGGGTGTAGCATGTTTCTGATCCCCTAACTCTGTTAGTGTCAGCACAGGGGTGAAGGAGGCACAAAAGCAACCCTATGGAAGGTGGTAAGACTAAGAAAATCCGGATCAAACTGGATTAGATATGTGAACTATAAAACAATGATGTTTGTGTATGACCTATCTTTCAGTTAGCAGACAGCAATCTTTGTTTAAATCAGGACACCCTTAATCTGTCCCCCATTATAGCTCACCATCCATGGCAGTCAAGCAGAAGACAGGCTTCAGTACTTGTTCCTTGTTTGGTGTATTACTAATACATCTACTTCTGCTTTGATTTTCCTGCAGTTTGCAAGAAGAGAAAAGACTTCTGGAAAAAGAATATGAAAGAATTCCAAAGCAAGGTGTAAGTACAACATGTGAGAAAAGCCACGTTTTCTGTTCTGTTTGCTAACATACCAAAACATCTCTGACAATATTTTCACAGTGCATGGCTCTAGAGTTCTTTAACTTACATAGAAAGATTAATAGCTTGATTTTATAGGAGAGATGATAGTAAATGGTTCAGGTCTGATAACTGTAGGGGAAGCAGTGCTCATATGGTTCATAAAAGATCTGGATATTCTTAAGTCTACTTAGTATTTTTTACAGTATGCAGCGATATGCATGTAATGTACAGATAGCTACAAGTTATAGGATGTGAGTATGCAAAATACACTTGCAGTCATGAATCCTGGTGAATGTGTAGATATTTGTTGGAAATAAAGTTCTGCTAATTATCAGTAGAAGAAAAGACCATATTTCGTACCTTGTTGTAAAAAATGTTAGCATCACTCAACACCAGAGAATTTTGTAATATCTGAAACCTGAAAAATGTAAAGGGAAAAATCTCAATCTCTACTTCATTTTTAAAGGAAGCAGATAAGAAAATGAGAAAAATGAAAGAAGAGTGTGATGAGCTCCACAAAGAAGTAATCCAAAGGAAAGCAGAAGTTAATGCAATGAAAGAAGACATTTCATCCAAGCAGAAGCTGATGTTAATAGATAAGAAAGAAGTGGAAAAGCTTCTGGAGGACCAGGATAGTTTAAAAGTAACACAAAATTAATTAGGCACATATCTTCGTGTTTGTGCTTCTATGTGTGTATGGGTGTGGCCTGCTTTTGTCTAAGGATGCAGTGAATCTACTGGATGTTGCTTGTCATTCCAAATCATTTAATGGCATTACAGTATGGATTTCATCATTTTCCAATAAGCGTGAGATATACTGCTGTCCCACATTCACTATTATTCCTGTAGGAAATAATAGTAGTCATGGTTTTGATTAAAAATGCTTTCCAGAATGCCATGTTCTGTGTTGTGTTATTGTAGGCTCCTCTAACACATCCAACTTTGGACAGATTTGTCCAGAGAACTTAAAAAAACGCACCCAGGCGCAAAGCGTCTCTCCTTTCCGTGGTATGGATAACATATGCAGACATTAATAGCATCCAAGTGTGAATCTTGTTTTTCAGACATAACGACATGGTAAATAACACAGTAATTATTTTCAAAAGCAGCAGCTACAACTCCCTCTGATAAGCTCAAATAATTTCAAAACACGTTTCTGGCCAAGTTTCACAGCAGTTCTGAATGAGTATTAATTCTGTGAAATCACCCACATTGTGAGGCTATGAACCTAACCTCTCTCTTTTGTTGCTAGGATGAATTAGTTAAGATCCTTGGTGTTCCAGTGCAACTTAAAAAAGAAGCTGAGAAGATAAATCAGAAAAAAATGTATGCTTTTAATAAATAAAATAAATATACTTATCTATGTATTCCTTACTTTCATCCATTTGTTACAGAGACTAATTAGAGTACAGCTGTTGATTAAAATTAGGATCATAATTTAAAACAGCATTGATAACCCACTCAAAATCCATGCACCCTTCTAACAGATGTTGTGTATGCGGTGAAATACTTTCCATTTAAACACTTTCCTCTATGGGAAGATGTCCCTGCCCATGTCGTGTTGGTGGAACAAGATAATCTTTAAGGTCTATCCAACCCAAACTATTCTATATTTCTATATAATTTAAGCACAATAAAGAAAAATAGGGAACAAAACTTAGCTGAAAATGATTTAACCATCTTACTGAGCTACAGTGATACATATTGGATCTGCTTAGTAGATTCCCAATGGTTAACAACGTTAAGCTGTTACGTACACTGCATAACGTAGCAATTAGCCTGTTCTGCATGTTCTGCATGTTCTACATCTCAGTGAGTGCACATAAGTTTGTTTACATCGGCCTCAGTGAAACTGCAGCAGTTTTCTCACAGGTGGAGGTCTGACCCAAAGGAAACCAGCATTTTCCCTCCGTGCTTGCATAGCGGTTTGTCAGGCAGAGGCGGTTTACTATAAGCTCCCAGTGTGAACTGTCAAATATTTCAGCTAGGAAAGCAAGCCAGCCAGCAGCCTTTTCTCTGTTTCTGTGGCTGTTTTTTCCTCCATCAGAGCATGATGTGCTGCTTTCTGCATGTGTAAAGTCTATCTGGTACCTGCAGTATCAGCCTGGTCTCTCCCAGCTGCTGGAAGCCAAGTGCCCATCTGGCTGAACAGTACACATATGCCCTGTTAGCATACAGGGATACACAGAGGGTTTTGTGTTGCCTGACTGCAGTCCCTGTCAGAAATAAAGTTATTGGTTAACTACGTTAAATTTCTCAGTTTTAAAATTTAAGTGATTGTTTTCTTTTATTTTCTCCTCAGTACTCTGCTTAATGCTTAATGTAACTCTGCTGTTGTAGATATAAGAAGTTTTCCCTATTGTGTTACAGAAAAGCAATTTTAAAGAGTGCACTGGGTAGATTATTAATGGAGTATTTAAATGAGTTCCTTCTACCTGAGACATCACAGAACAAACTCAGAGCTTCCAGCCTTGCAATGACAGCTAGATGCATCACAATCCTGTATCCACTGATGCTGACAGCTCCGTTACCATTTTTTAACAGTGTCCCGATGCTAAGATCTCCATGATCAGCTGTAGTTTGATGCACAACTGTATTGGAATGCGAAGATTTTCACTGTCTGTAGCTTGCTATTGTACACGCTGAGTAGATAGCTGTGGCTTTGAAATAATTTTGTGCTCTCATGAACACTGACAACATATATTCTGTCATTTAAATACACACATAGCAATGTCAACCTCTACTCTTTTGTTAACACGTATCCACAGCGATGCAGAGAAGAAGAATGAAGACCTTAATAACCAAATGCAGGAGTTAAACAGTACCCTGAACGACATCGACAAAGGGACAGAAAAGATTTTGCAAGAAAGAGAAGATGTAACGAAGGAACTGGATGGAAAACGAGCTTTGCTGGAAAGCAAAGAACAAGAATGTGCTGCTTTGGCAAGATTGCTAGAAATTGGCAGAGAAAAGCAACTGGCGATCCTGGTAGAGAGGTAAGAGCAGTAGATGTAAGGTGTGTGGTGTGAGGGAGCACTTTGTTCTGAAACATCTCTTTTTGTATGGCATTGCTTCTGTTTTCAGGTTTTATGCTGCAGCTGTGATGGACCAGAAATATCAGGGTTGGTTTTGTCTTTGGAAACGTTTCCATAAACTGCTGGTCTCTGGGATCTGGCTCAGAAAAGAACATCAAGAAGTAGAAACGTTTGATAAAATCCTGGGAGAGTGGAGCTCTGCATTTTGCTCTGAAAGGGAAAACGGCTCTCCCTCCAGTGGAAATACCTTTTTTTCTGTGTAGCCCACAGAAAACAAACTGAGCAAAAAAAGTTCAGTATTCTCATTTTTGGATGAGAGTCATACATTTCTGCCCCACATACTCCTTGATTTCAGTGGGAATTGGCTGCTCATATCTTTCATATTCTCTTTGAAATTATGATCTTATATGTACTTGGTAAAGTAAAACTGTCAGGTCAATCATGAGCTTCAAATGACTCCTCCTGAGGAAGAAGTACACGTATAACCACTGTCATATTCTCAGCATAAATGCTTTTGCCTCTGAAGTTTTATGTTAAAGGATAGCAGCACTGTGAATTGAAATACTGGAGGGAAGTGACCGTGCAAATATACTAAAAAAACTTCTTCCCATAATAATTCATCTCCTACAGACTTGTAGCAGATCTAGAACAGGTTGTGAGACCTCACTGACATAATTAGGAATGTTATCATTTCTTAAAGTTATAAATTTGTTACCTGCTAATTGTAAGGTGGCTTGTGGCAGTACTTTATGATTTTGTCTTACTGCTTGGAGATAATTACATTGTACTCAAACCCCATTAAAATGATCGTGACTGATGCAAACATTTCTTGCTCAAATTACCTGGCTCTGAAATTCTCTGTTTATCTGTATAGAGACTCTCTGAACCAAAAGTTAAATGAACGAATCTTTGAGAAAAAACAACAGCAGGAAACTCTCATTTACATGCAAGGAGAGAAAGATAAAGAACTGAGGAATCTGAAAAAGATGGAGCTACAGATGAAAATGATTCATGAGTCTTTGCAACAAGAGAAGTCACAGCACAAAACACTCAAATTGGAGGTCTGTATGAACACATTGATCAGAAGAATTCCAAACTTTCTTGCAGAAAATCCATGTATGGATTTGGATGATTTGGATCAGTCCATGATTTGGACTGATCCTAGCAGAGGGAGAAGGATAAGACTTTTCTAAATCTTAGGCACAGAGAAATGTTAAAAGTGCTGCTGCTACTGACTAAGGATGCTCTCTGTTTTATAGCTGTAATGAGAATACTGTGTCAACCCATACTGGTGCTCTTATTAAGAACCAGTAATTAAAGTAGCATGCTAATCAGAGGTGGCACTGATTATATTAGCACTGTGGCATCATGTCTTCCTTTGAAGCTCTGTATCACTTTCTGTGTGCAGCAGCATAGTGGCTTGCCTGCTGGCATCAAAGAAGTTTATATCAGGCAAGTAAAGCCACGTAGCCACATATTACCCAGGTCCTGGGTTTTACATCGGATAACCAACAAAAATCATCTATATTAAGTTTGAAGATTGCTTGGACATTGTTGCAAATAATTTATGAGGTATTTAACAATATTCTGGGGGCAGGAAATTAGCACTATATAAAGTCTGGTAAAAAGATATGTATTTCCTCATGTTTCCTTCATTTCCACTGAACTTTCTCTTTTCTCAGCTTCCTCCTTGCTGTAGTGTATCACCCATTACTCTTCTCATACTGATTTACTCTCTTTTTTGTGCCTTCTCCTACACTGCTATTAAAGTGCAGTTTTAGTTTGCTTGTCTACTTGAAGCATTTCCTTTCTTTTCTCCCTCTCATTCTTTCTTAAAATATTATTTTGTCTGCTTTTAACCAATACTTTCCTCTCATCACTGGTTCTTCTAGTCCCTCTTTCTTATGCTTTTTTTCCTACATTTCTTCCTTTTCTTCTCAGTAAGTGTTTTTCTTCTGAGTAAGTTGTGAAAGGTCAGCTATTGCTAAAGTGACATTGTGTGTGAAAGAGAACTGGCAGCCCTGGCTGCCTACAGCCCCAGGCAGGGCTGCTGCTCCTCTCCCTGGCCATGTCTCCTCCTGCCAAAAGCGCCAAACCTGAGTCTTGTCTGGTGCCAACAAAAGCCCCTAATGCATGAAAGATGTTGGTGTGAGCTTTCTGCTTTCAGACTCAAGAGCCTGACGGCACCTTTAGAATCCCATCTTGGAAATGTGTGTCTACATCTACCACAGCCAGAAGTGCACAGCAGAAGTGGTAACAGCACAGCAGAAGTGGTAACCAATGTACACTCTGCAGAAATGCTGTGTTCACTCCCTCCATGAGAACGAAAGCAATTTGCTTAGTGTGGGTTATGCAGACCTTTTAGCAAATCCAAGTCAAATCTGACCTGTTCCAGATCTGGAATCAAAAAGCAAATAACTTCAGGGCTTCACCTTTGCCATGCCACGTTATCCTTTCCTTTAGTGCAAGTGAACAATATCTAATTTTATAATATTACCACTGAACTGAAAATCATGAGTGCAAACTTCTCATTATCGATGTGAAGGTTTTCGAACATCTGGCTGTGATCTGAGAAAGATACCACAGTGCTGCAAAGCCAAAAAAACCTGGTGCCTCACAAGAGGTATCACACAAACGGGTTTAGTTGGATTGTTCAGATTTACTCAGAAAGTAATTTCTTCCTTCTCACAATTCTTTTTAAAATCTGGCTGAACAAACAAGTTCTCCCACAATGTACAAGAAAAAGTTGTATGCAGCTATGTTGTTTTTTTGGACTTTCTGGAGCCTCAGGAGGAAACAGGAAAATCCTTCATAACTTAAAGCCAAAAACAGAACACTTACACATTCCGTTACTTAAAATGGGCTTTGTAATACTTAAGAAAACCTTGAGAAACTTGGACATGGTGTTGAGGAACTCAACCACCAGTAACTCTTGGATTAAGGGTTGCAACAAGACAGAAAAATAATCGCTCCATCATGCGTATAAGTAATTGAAATAGATTTTCTGCATTTTACATTTTTCACATCTCTTGTTGCCATCATTCAGAATGCCTGGTTTGTTTTTGTAGGCAGAAGCCATCCCTAAAATTAATGGAGTATTACTAGAAAGAAGACGAGAACTGCAGAAGGAAATAGAAATGAAAAAGAGATGTTTAGCTGAACAGGTGATGAGTTCTTCATTCTCATATTAATTCCCTGTAATGGTTTTCTGTCACGAGAATAAAGGAACCAAAGAAAAAATGGTGATAGTTTCTAGCTGATCTTCATGGAAGGGACCTTAAAGATCTTCTAGCTACAATTCCCTGCCATAGGCGCAGACACCTTCCACTAGATCTGTGGATGTCTGTCAGTATTCACCATGGTCAAATACGCTGAGGAAATGCAGATGTCTCATTCACAAGAGTATTACTAATTGTCACTATACAGATGACTTTATAATAAGCAGTAAATTTCAGACATACTTTCTTCCTATGTTCATATTCTCTTATCATATTCTCATATACATTTTCTTTTGTGCTGCCTTTGAATTCATTAGCATTGTCATAGAATGAATCATAGAATGGCCTGGGTTGAAAAGCACCACAATGATCATTGAGTTTCAACCCCCCTGCTATGTGCAGGGTCACCAACCACCAGACCAGGCTGCCCAGAGCCACATCCAGCCTGGCCTTGAATGCCTCCAGGGATGGGGCATCCACAGCCTCCTTGGGCAACCTGTTCCAGTGTGTCACCACCCTCTGTGTGAAAAACTTCCTCCTAATATCTAACTTAAACCTCCCTTGAAGGGGAGGATATTTCCTTCAACTTTTTTTCTTCTCAGTAAGTTGTGAAAGGTGTCAGGTGAGATTCAGCTTGTGTTTGAATATGCATAGCTACATACATGTCACTATTTGTGTATGTGATATGTACTTAATGTTCCGCCATAGTTGGTGGAGCTTAGAAATCCATCCATTCACCTCATCCTGAAATAAGCTGATTTGAAGATTACATAAGGAACCCTTCTGAGTATTTGAACTGACCACCACTACAACACAGATCACAGAAGTTCCCTGAATAAACCCTCCTTCGAACTACAGCAAAGACGTAGGGAAAGCCCAAATCTTGATTTCAAAATTTCCACTGGGAGAGAAAGGGCCAGATCCTGCTAAATTGTGTCAAGGGTTAATCCATGTTAAAAATGTGTGGCTGTAATCATCAGAGTTTGATTAGCTATAGCATTCAGTCACTATTTTTTAAGTGTTTGACCTTTGATTTGAGGAGTTTGTTATCAAACTTCTGTTCACTGTATGGCTAAAAAAAAACAATCCCACCTCATTATACCGTTATGGTGCTTTAAGGAGACGAAGCTCTTTGAGATTCTTAGCATAGACGGTGTTTTCCAAACCTTTTGCAGCACAGTTTACTGCATGCTCTGATTTTGTTGCTCTTATATTCAGCAGCTGGAAGTGCTGCTGGGTGGAGGAACAGAAACTTTGTAGGTGCTAAAATATTTTGATGTTACCACGGGATTGTGCGCGGTGCTTCAGATGGTATTTTTAAGTCAGCTTTATTATTCGTTTATTTTTAAATCCATGCATGGGATGCTTTGTAAATAAACCCTAAGTGTTTCAAACATTGGGTTTTCCAACACTGATAATACATCAGTGTATAAGGAACTGAATTTGATTTCCTTCAGGAGATGGTATCGGATACGGACGCCCGCAGGTTAGAGGAATGTATTGCTGAAGAAGGCCGGCTGTTCAAGGAGCAGGAGAAATGCCGCAGTGAGTTATCCAGACTTGCACATCTGACGTGGCTCAAAGTTGAAGAGAAGGAACAGAAATCCAGGGAAGTTCAGAAAGTCCAGGTAAAAAAATCTCATATAATTGAAAGTCTGCTCTAAAGCAAAAGCTGCTACGTGAAGAAATAAAATCACTGATGAGAGGAACCTTATAGACTCTCATTTCCCACTGTACTTCAAAGATCTATCACAACTGTCCCTGTTCATTGCAGGGGAGTTGGACCAGATGACCTTTAAAGGTCCCTTCCAACTCTAAGGATTCTATGGTACTGTGGTTAGGCTGCGGTTGGACTTGATGATCTTTGAGGTCCTTTCCAACCTGAGTTATTCTGTGATTCTATGATTAACACAGGAAGCTCGTAATACTCTGTTAGTTTGGTGGCAATTTATGGTGCTGTACAACAGTGCACTAAAATATCACACTACAGTTGAAATAAGGTGTTTGAAAGCATGATTTCTTTCAAGCCTACAGAATAAAATGAACAATCATGGAAGAGGCAGAAATTCAGATAGCCTCAACTGAGATCCTTGGATGTACAAGAAGGTTGTTTTGTTTCGCAAATATATTGACATCAGAACTACTATTCACTCGAAGGAGAGACACCAATTCTTATTTTCCTGATACACTTCAATATATAAATCAGTCTATTAACTTGAAGGAAGAGGGAAAAATCCCCTGTTCTTCTGACTAAATAACAGGAACAAACTATTTACACTTCCATAATGTATTAAAATAAATTGTAAATCTGTATTAAAATAAATTGGACTGGCCACCATTATAGTGTGTTGTGAATTATTGACTGTCAATAGAAATAGTCAAAGGAGCAGTTCAGGCTTTGCAAATTCAATAAAAATAAGCTCATAAACAGAACAAATCATTAAGAATATAATTTTGTTAACAAACACTCCTGCCCGGAACTGCAACCAGACATCCACCAGCTTTTCTAATGCCTATATTCTCCTCTTGATATCAGTAGGAGATGTGAGAAGGTTTGTCCATTGAATGTTAACGACACAAACTAGTAAGGACTGAACAGAACTGAAATCAGATGTGCAGAGCCCTAACGAAGTGTAAATGTGCCATGTCACTCAATCACCAGTGACTACTGAGAAGGTAGAGAAAGTAAAAAAAGAAAAGAAAAAAAATTCTTTAAAAAAGTGCATCATAAATTCAAGGTAAAACTCCAGCAGTGCATATGCACAACTACATCATGATGGAACTGTTTAATAATGTTTAATAGAAACAGTAGAACTACAGATAGCAGAGATCATTCATTTCAAGATGAGCATGAAATAAATTATCTACATTTTTAGCAGTCATCGTAAGACTTGTATATACAGAGAGACTGTGTTTCTTAGTGTTATTACAGTAAAAGCATTTCATTGTAATTAGAATAAATTCTTGGAAGAATTTTGCCTGTATTTTCATCATCTAAGAGAGCTGTTTTGTTTCTCTTTGAAGATTTTGCTTTGAAAAATCTAAAGTGCGTACTGAACTCCATTTAAATTTCAGATACAACTTCAAAATATTATTAAAGAAATAAAAAGAAAGGATCTTGAAATAGAAGAGTATAAAAAGAGGAAAAGAAGAGTCCATAAACAGTAAGAAAACAATTACACATTAGATAAAGAAATTCTTATCCAGATAATGTGTGCATAAACTTATAAAAATTATTTCTTTTACACTCCTCTTCAGACTCCAAGGAGTTGCTAATATGTGTGATGTGATCAAAAATGAAAGGAATAAATGTATGCATTTGGTGAATGTTGCTCAGCAGAAAACAGCTGAAATTGAGGACCGGATAAAAGTAAAAGCAAGTGAAATAGAAACTTTAAGGAATACCCTTATAACCCAAGAAAGGTGAGTTTTAACTGAGCTGTAAATCACAGATATGGAAATGGAAAAGTTTTCTTAGAAAGAATCCTATTCACATTTATTACCCTGATTTTTAAAACCTGATCCAAAGAAATATCGCAACACCCGCACAGAATCTGCTCCAATCCTAACACTTTACAATTAGTTTGGGCATCACTGCATGGGAAGGAAACATTTTTGAAGATTGTCCGCACTCTTTCTCATTTTCCTATCCTTTCAAGTGAAAAACTGTCTTTATATTTTCTTCGTATAACTGCTCTCAAGCCTCTAGCATCTGAATATGAACAACTCTGTTGTACCCATCCTTAGGCAAAAAGAGGTCGAAACCATACACAACTCCACAACAGACTGGGTGGTACCAGTAAATGAGTCACTAGCTAGTGATATGGCCAATTAATTATTAAATTAGAACTGAGCTTCTTGTTTCAAACTCAAGTTGTAGTCTATTGGATAGTATTTATTTCAGATCAAACAAAACATGGTTTCAACTTCTAGGCAATCCTCATCAAAATGAAACCTTGCACTGACAGCAAAGAGGATGAGGGGGTGTAGCTGGTGTTTGTGATTCTGTTTTTTCCTTGATCATTACTTAGAGGAGATGCCTTTTTGCCATCTTTTTGTCATCCTAGTGGTGATTTTCTGCTTGGCACCAGACAGACAATGACAGTGTCTCTGAAATTGGTAGTTGGGAAAGCAGAAAGCTAGGAAAGGGTTAATTCTGTAAGCAAAACAGCACAGTCAAAACTAAGTTTATGAATAATTTATTTTGCCCAAAACTTTGTTTTCTGGTGCCAAAAACAAAAATTGCACAGCCAGACCTAAGACTGCATTCAGGATAAATTCAATCTATACACGTAGCGAATCTCCATGTACCTTGACTTCAAAGCCACGCTGGAGCAAGCTGGAAAAGAAGTGGCACTTCATGGACTGAAGTGATTCTGAGGACGTGCACTAGCTGATGTTTTGTGCTAAAATTTTTGAGGCCTTCCCAATAAATTACTTGTGAGAGGAAGAGGAGAAAAAAGGGTAAAAATCCATCATGGTATCCCTGACTTAACTGCAAACTACTCACTTTGGAAGACAGAGTATCAGTTTGAAAAGATAGGTTTTTTTCATATTCCATTTAATAATAGGCTGCATTTCTCCAATACTACCTTTCTGTCATTCTGACACTTGATTTACAAAAGCAGAAATGAACCAGAAAGAATCTCACAGCTTTGCACAGAGTAATTCAGCAGCCTCATACGGAACTGAGAATGGGAGGCAGGGCCTTTCATCTGCAGTTCCGCATTTTAATAGGAGACAGTGCTTCTTCTTTCACTACCTCTTTTGTATGTTAACAAATATCTTCCCAGTGTAGACAAAGTAGTCTCTTAGTCCAGAAGTGACACTTAGTGCAGTTTAAATGCAGTAAGTCTGAATTCCTGCTGTTACCAAAGGAATGCTCTGTGTGGCAACAAGAAGCTGTCTTCTCAGCAAGGCACCATTGTCCAGTGGCCATCCGTCTCTTGACATAACACCTTTTCTTCTTCATTTTCATGCATAGTTGTGATAGATCTCGCCCCCAACCTTTTGTTATGATGTTTTTTCCACATCTTTCAGATAGAAAGATTGATAATATTGATAATATTCTATCTTGTGTGAATGCTGGGATACAGTGCTTGGAGACCTCAGAGTCACAACTGTGTCATTTAAACATTGAACTGTAAATGAAGAGAAGGACAGGCTTACTGCACATTAAGAATTTGCATCACATTAAGAATTTGCAGTCCACGCTTCTACTCTTTAAGTTTTTTTCCCAGGGCAGAAGAGCTGTGGTGCAGGCTCCAGTTATAGCATTTCAATGGGCAATAGTCCAGATCTGCTCGAGTTGGAAAGAGCTTGTACAGAGGTGGTTCTCAGGAAAGGGTTCTACCTCTTGCCATACTTCCTCAAAGCAGAGTGACATAGAAGATTCTTTGTGCAACTAAGCAATTATTTTAAGCTCTGCTTTTTTGTGCTGAAATTGCTTTCAAATTGAAAGGACTCAAAACCTTCCTACTTTTCTGTTTACGTTAAAGAGAACTGCAGAAACAACACATGAAAAATAAAAATAACGCAGCAATTAAAGAGAGTCTCAAAAATGATTGTTCCAAAGTCGCACAAGTCATGTATGAAATGAATGAAAAGAAAAAGCAACAGGTTTTGGATCTTGACGGACTTACCAATGCAGTCACCCGCATTGAAGAGGAAATTGCACAACTGCACAAGAAGTACAAGAGAGCCACTGAGGAACAAACTGAGAGGTACGCGTGTAAGTGTGATGCAATAAAGTGGGTCATTTTGAAATTCATGAATTGATACTTTTCAATTTCGGAGCAAGTCTAACCAAGAACACTAAGGGCACCTTCACTCCGGTGCCCCGCAAGCAGCCTGCCCCACTGCAATGCCAGTACTGCTGTGTGTCATGGACGTGTGTGTTGGTTCTCCACTGCTGGAGCCATTCATTCTTCAGAACTCTTACAGAACAGCACTGTACCTTGTCTGCTGAATGCCTTGAGAGCTTGTAGCCTCTACTCTCTGTTTGCGCTTTGTGCAATACTCTCATGTGGAAGTGCAGAGAAAAGCTCTCTGATTGCATTTCTCCATTTTCCAAATCAATGCTGTAGGAGGCAAAAAAAAGCTTGTAGCAATGGTATGAAGCACCAAAGCAATCTTGGTAACTGTGTTGTCCAATTTTCAGCTTGTAATTCTTTTGTCCTCTTTTAAAATTGCTATAACAATATTAAAATAGCATCTGTGAAATCTTGCTATATTTCCCAGATTATTGCTGTCATTTTTAAAATCTGCCTTTTATGTTCTTGAATGGAATACACTGAATACCAACCAAAATTTTTAAAAATCTACCTTTTCACTTGGGACTCATTGCAGCGGCCTTCTGCTTAGAAGTCGAGAAGAAGAAATATGTATTTTATATGAAAAAATAAATGCACAAGAGTTTTTGTGTAGAAAAGGAGATATTGAGATGCAAGCTATGGATGAAAAGATCAGTTTTCTGAAGATGAAGGTGGCTGAGAAAGAGAGACAGATCAAATTCTGGCTCAAAGCACTCCCAATGAAGAGAGTCCTGGACGCAGAGTTGGTCGTACTTCAGATACAGGTTAGTGGGAAAGAAATCTTTCCCCCTCCTTTTGTTTCTCTAATTCTGTATTTAAAAACAATTATCATATACAATATAAGTCTGCATGTACAAGGCTTATTAAAATAGACAGTTCACTAATACATCTGTCCAGGAAAGCGCTGATGTATATTTTAACTTGAAATATGTGAGTTTCTAGCTTGCATGTAACTGACTCCATTTGCCATGCACATACCCAACGCTCCATCCCAGCCAGCCCTCCCAGGGTCGTAAATGTCAAGATGACTAAGCTGGAGAATGGCAGTCATGGGGAAAGTATGGGAACAGAGATAAAAATTGTTAAAGCTGTACTGATGGGTAGGTGGAGGGCTGGGAAATATACTCAGCTCTTCACATTTCTAAAATAACAGCCCAATTCAATCTTGACCCTGAGCCTACTCTGGAAACTCTGCTGCCCACAGTGATGCCACATACATTTCCTTCTACACAAAAACAGTATAAGTTTTAGTTCTAGTTACAACATGACATTAAACAATTAACAAACTCTGGTTTTCGTCATTGTTCTAGGCATTCTTTCCTTGCTTTCTGAAATGGCCCATTTACTTTTGACCTTATCTCCAGATGGTAATTTTTTCCACACATACTCTGTTAGCATCTACACAAAATTATGGTGTACCATTGCTATCTGTAATTGCATCGATGGAGCTGTGCCTCGCTGTTAAATAGTGCTTGCACTGTTCTCTTATTTCTGGTCTTTTAAAGAGATTGTATGCTCTGCTAATAAAATACAGTTTTGTGCGATACCTTATGCAAATCATGCCTCAAAGATCTTCACAGTACAATTACAGACTTAAACGATGAATAAAAAGAGCATAAAAAGAGATGGCAGACTGGAGAAAATAAGAGATGCTTCCAGATAAGACTTAGAATGAGACTGAGAGACACAAATGCAGTAACAAAGTGCAGACGATTTCTGTGTTGAGTTTTCTGTTCTACATTCCTGAAACTTTCTCCTTTGTGATGATGGTCTGTGTTAAGAGCAAACCCACAGCTGAAGGGAGGCTGCTGTTACAGGCTTTTGAAATCTTCTTGCAGGAAGTAAAGAAGAATGAAAACAGTGTTGTGATATGTTCTCTATGCGTGTTCCCAAGTCAGGGATTTTTAACAAACAATGGCAAATAATCAGTTGTCACCTTTTCAGATGTAACTAGATACTGTGGTTATGGAACATTACGTGGTTCAAGCTGGCTGCCAGCCAAGCCATCTCCCTGTGCTGTCGGCTATTCTAGCATTGATACTCATCCTTCTGCTGGTAATTACCATTATGATCACTGAGAAACAGTTTTAAATCATTTGGCTTTATCACCTTGATTTAAATAAAAGTCATAAACCCTACACTAAATTCTGGCATCGGTCAGATCATTAACTCCTGTCCTGATTACAGATCTGGCCCCGTGTTGACATCCAACAGCATCACTTGGTTACAGTGTGCAAAGTCTTTTACAGCAATGCTCATTCGCACACGACCTTGACTTGATGTGGTCAGTATAGGTCTAAATCCATCTTTCCTGTGAACCCAACCTTTGATGCCAAGCTGAAGCCTAACGAGGTGGTCACAGGCACTCCGACCTGAAGTTAGAGCCCACTGGGCAAATTATCCAAATCAATGGTAAGAGCTCTGTATTAACAAAAAGAGTTTGGCATCTTTGCCTTCGGAGGAGATCCTGACAACTCTTGGAGGTCTTTGTCCTCAGGGCACCTGCCTCTCCTCGTGGATTGCACAGGAATCTTCAAATCGTGTAGGAAAAGTGCTTCAGAAGGCATCTACGTTTGAAATACAGTTTAGACTATCTGAATCAGGCAGGACAAATCCTGTCTCTGTGCCTCTTACATTTTCTTTTTCTTCTTTTCCTACACTATCTCCTTACATCTCGGGTACTTTCCAAACTTTGTCATCTTATTCTTTTTCTGTGCTGCTTTTCTTCTCTCCTGCATTTCCCAGTCTCCCCATTACTCCAGAACTGCGTCCCCTTTTCTCACTCTAGATGTGAATTAAACTTTCTGGTACTGAATGCAGAACAATCTTCCATGCACAGATACAGTTAGAGGCAATGCTTCAAACACTGAGAAGAAAATAAGCAGGAAGGAAATATTTCTGATTTTTTTTTTTTTGAGACATCATTTGAATCTAAGCCTCCCATATTCTCACCAGATGCTTTAATCATCAGCAAATTAACTATTCTGAGATGCGTTATCTGTTTCCTTAGAGACACACTTCTAACCAGAAGGTGAATGAATGCATCATATTCAATAGACTACCGCTGCTGACTCCGTGTCTGGTGGCTGTGGTACCCACTGGGAAGTGGGGAAGCACAGATGGAGGCTGCATGGCAAGACAGGAAGAACAAAAATGTCACCTGGATCTCCTGTGTTCCACACGAGTTGCTCAATCACCAAACCCACAGATATCCCACTCTTATGCTTTCCATCTAATGCCATATACTTTCTCAAAAGAATGACAGATGTTGATAGATATTATCTCAAGCAACGCCAGATCTGCTCTAAGCAAAAGGGCTGCCAAGATGGGCTGGGTATTTTTGTTACATCCACTGTAAGGCACTAAAATCAGAAATATTTAGAAGCAGTTCCTCTATCTGACACAATAAACACCCAAGGAGATTTTAAGGTGGGCATCAAACTATACAGCTTTTACTTGTGACTGCACATCACGTTCCTGCTGACTGAAACAACCCATGAAAACTAATCTGCCTTCAGCAATGAGAAGTACCTGGCATTAATCGTTAATTAGTCCAACAAACAGACCTGCTGAGCTCACAGTGCTCCACGTGGCACCTTCATGCCTCTGAGCTAAGCTAACACACAGGGACTGATAATTGCACAGAGGCATTTGGCATCAGTTTATCCAGGTTTTAATATGGCTTCATGAAAGTCTATGGACCACAGCATCAGTTGTAGAAAACCAGGGCTAGCAGAGTGGAGAAGAGCCTTGTGGCAGGCCTGCTTGTGCCCCAGGCGGGGCTGCCTGCCATTCCTGAGGGCAGAGCGGCTCTTTCAGCCACTCCTGGTGGAAGCTCCTGTTCCCCAGGCAAGCTGTCCCAGTGCTGTCCTTAACACAGGAACGGTTTTCTTAAAACCTTAAGCGGAGCCTTTCTTGCTGCAGTGTAGGCCTAATGGCTTCTTTTCCATCCACCAGGGACACAACAAACAGATCATTCTCTTCCTCCCTGCAGCAACATTTCACATTCCTGGAATAACGTCAGCCACGTTCCTCTCCCATGCTTTTGTTGGGCTGCACAGCCCTACTCCTTTGCATCAGCCCTTAGAGCTGGTGCTGCTTCAATCCTTCTTTTCTACCTTCCTTTCTTTCTGCCTTCAAGCGCAGTGCTTAACAGCAGTGGCTGAGAGCAAAAGGTTTCATTCAGGCAGGTGGCACTTCTGCTTACACTTCCTGGTACGATGGTAGCTCTTCTTGCAACAGCACAATACGCTGATTCACGTTTGCTTTGTGACTACATTTCTTGATGTAGTCCTTACCTTACATTTTCATCAAGAACCTGTTTCCTTTGCTCAATTATGATGAGATGATATGAAACAATATTGAAGTTATGTAAAAGTCAAACAGTATGATACCTACCATTTCTCATCCACGCTCAGGTTAAATAATAGGAGGTCAGACTGTTTGGCACGACTACATTAGCTATTATTCATACTCCTTTTATTTTCCAGCTATTTACAAAGAAAGCTTCATGATTTTTTCCAGATTTATTATTCAGGAAGTGATTAATTACATCTCTATATATTACATCTATAAATAACATCTATAATCCGCAGCTCCATTTCCCCCCATTTTAAAAACCAGATGTGATATTTGCTCCTTTCCAGTGCATGAGGTACCCCCTGCTATGTTCCCTGAGGTTTCCAGAATCAGTATGAGCCCTTCCCTCTCTGAGCAGCCCTTTATCTGCTCTGTGTTCCCTCTCATCTTCTCATTCTTCAGCAGTTCCTCCTATCTACAGTCAAGCACAGCAAAGCCATTCCCTGTATCAAAAGCACTCCAAGAAAGGGCTTTTCTGGTTTTAAGACGGACCTATCACTACATTGCTTAAGCAGACACACAATATCATGGTTATCTCCAAGTGTGTTTTGCTTTCCATATTTTTGGTTTAGCTTATATTTAATTCCCATCACCTGTAAAAGTAAGCCAAGCATTTATCAGAAAACCTGGATTTCCTTTCCTGGTTGGGACAGCGTTTGTTCTGCATCAGCCCCTTGATAAAGTAACAACTCAACCCTGTAAAACGCAGCGCGGGGAGCTGTGCTAATCCCACGGAGGTACCACCGCCTCCACTGAGGTGCCTGCAGCTGCGCTGCTGCTGGAGCCCTTTGGCCCCCGATCTCCGGCAGCAGCACTGCATCCTGTTGTTTGAGCTCACCCTGTTCTTGTGTTCTTCCGCTTGTAGTTCTCAGGTACTGCTGGGCTCCATTTTCAGCTGTTTGAAATTAAAATCAACTTTTCAGTACCCCTGAAATGAGTTGCATGCGGAAGGGCGTGCATTTTATATCAAACCAGAGTTTGACAAGGAAGCTGCTCAACGCAGATATTGAGGGCTTCTACTCTGTCTGTTCTTAGACAAAGTGTAAAGGAAAGATCTGCACGAGCCTTTTTCCCAGAAAAGAGCTACTTAGAGCAAGTACTGTGCTGATGTTCCATTATCACATGCGAATACCTGTCAGTTTTCCCATTGGCAGTTGAACAGAAACCGTTCTCTTCCACTGCATAAACCCTATCCCTATAGCGACAGTGAAACATTCACGTGTTTTTGTGGTGACTCTTCCCAGAGCTGTGAGCGCCATTTCCTTGACAATGTCACCACCCCTGGCTGCAGGTTAGCACTAACAGGGAAGTCACCACACTTGTGTTCCAACAGATGCGGGTGTGACGGTGTGCTGACAGACAGACAGGTGCACATTGGACACACAGCAACCATGGCCTGCCCCATGAGTCCAGACATGAGGAAACGTTCCCAGTCATTCCTTCAGCAAGCAATGGAGAGGCACATGGAGTTCCATCTGTGTATTCTGGGAATCATAGAACGGCCTGGGTTGAAAAGGACCACAATGATCATCGAGTTTCAACCCCCCTGCTATGTGCAGGGTCACCAACCACCAGACCAGGCTGCCCAGAGCCACATCCAGCCTGGCCTTGAATGCTTCCAGGGATGGGGCATCCACAGCCTCCTTGGGCAACCTGTTCCAGTGTGTCACCACCCTCTGGGTGAAAAACTTCTTCCTAATATCCAGCCTAAACCTCTCCTGTATCAGTTTAAGACCATTCCCCCTTGTCCTATCACTATCCACCCTCGTAAACAGCCATTCCCCCTCCTGTTTATATGCTCCCTTCAAGTACTGGAAGGCCACAATGAGGCCTCCCCAGAGCCTTCCCTTCTCCAAGCTAAACAAGCCCAGTTCCCTCAACCTTTCCTTATAGGAGAGATGCTCCAGCCCTCTGATCATCTCAGTGGCCCTCCTCTGGAGCTGCTCCAAGAGCTCCACATCCTTCCTGTGCTGGGGGCCCCAGGCCTGAACACAGTACTGCAGAATCGGCACTCACAGTCCCTGCAGTGCCCCACAGCCGAGTTGCTGCAGGACACGCTCAGAACAGCAGCAGAGAAAACCTGGATGCCCCTGGGTACAAAACACACTCAGCATTTCATTGCCAGCAGTGACTGGCCTGGGCCCACCTCACAACCACCCTCGCAGGTGCAGACACCATGCACTAGGCTGGGCAGCTGAACCCCATCCAGCCTGGCCCTCAGGGCTCACTCCCTTCCCTGGGGGTTTCCACTCTCCTCTGCCCAGAGCTACATCCATCTGCACACAGATAGGCCCCGCCGCTCACTGACAGCGGTGATGGAGGGCAGCCCTCGCCCAAACCAGCCCCAGCTTCCCATCCTGACAGCATGGCCGAAGCTGACCATCTCCCCCCAGGACTGCTGCTTTTTCCTTAACTTTCCAAATGTATTTAGAAAGTAAAAAACATTTTCCAGTCCAGGCTCTTGCCAGGATAGCTGGTGGTTAAGAGAAAAACCCTGGCTGGCATGACTGCTGTACTGATACACAGGTCGCTGTGTTGCACACACAGTCAAGGGAACAAGAGCTCAAGAAATCATTAATGAGTGGAAATTTTATCTATGTCTTAGAAAAAAGCCTTCATAGAATCACAGAATGGTTTGGGTTGGAAAGGACCTCAAAGCCCACCAGTCCCAACCCCTGCCATGGGCAGGCTGCCCCCCCAGCTCAGGCTGCCCCGGGCCCGTCCAACCCGGCACCTCCAGGGATGGGGCACCCACAGCTCCTCTGGGCAGCACCTCAGCACCCTCTGAGTAAATAACTTCTTCCCAGCATCTAACCTGAATTTCCCATCTTTTCTTTTAAAACCACTCCCCTGAAAGAACCCTTCTGTGGCACAAGCTCTCACATTCACTACCAATATGACAGGACAATGCCACCTCTGGCGGTGTAGGGAAATGTTCTGAGTGTTGGACCAGCACAGACTGACACAGGCCTGCGCTGCCACAGCACCCCAGGCACTCCCAACGAGGCTGCAGTCCTGCTTCTGAGCTTGGGCAGTGCAGCATGGCCATGAGCTGTGCACCTGAACACCCTGACTGCTGAGGCACAGCACACCAGGCACACAGAGACCTTCCCTCCCTCAGCACTGCAGCAATGGGGCTTTTTGCTTCTGGTCAGAAAAGTAACCCTTGCGTGTTTTTGTTTACCAGTATTCCCAGTGCAAGGACAGGATTAAAGAGATGGAGGAAATCTTTGTGGACCCCACAAATGAGAGCAGAAAGCGAGACCTGGGAGGGAAAGACCCATCTGCACCTGAACTGCAGAAGAAGATCGAACAGGTAGCGTCAGGTCTCACTGCACAGCCCTAACACCGTGCATTGAGTTCTTTTAGAAAAAGCAAATGGTGTGCAAAATAATAAACCACTGATGTATGTGAGCCAAAGGCAGGCCCACCGTCCTCTCAACACAAAACCTGCACACGTGACATAAACCAGCAAACTCTGCAGGGATTGGCTTTTCTGCTTTGTTTCTGCTCCAAACAGAGCCCCAGGAGAGGTCAGTACCCAAAGGCACCCAGGCCAGCTGGGTCACAGCCCACCTGTACCAACCTCACCAACATTACAAAACTGGCTTTTGTGTATGTGTGACGTAGATTTAATGTTCCCATTCAATCTCTCCTTATGTTTTAAAGTCCCTTCAGTTGCACAGTACTTCGTGTTTGGTGCTCACATTTAACAGCAAGGTGTCAGGGGGAGATTACTTCAAGCAAGAGCTGAAACTTTTAATGCTGTAACTCAAAGAACCAGAAATTTAAAAACAAAACAAAAAAATCACTAGGAAAAAAAAAAATCATGGCTTTCACTCAAATCATGGCAAAGCAGTAGTAATGCTGGTGTAATTTGGGAAAACTGCCGGTGAAAAACATTGCTGCTTAATTACATTAGCTCTGAAGGTGTCTCCAAGCAGCCACAGGAACACCTTCCGTTGCACTTTCCCCCAGCATTTACCTGTGCTGTGCATATATTCCTCCCACTGCAGCTGGAGGTGGAGCTGGTACAGAAGGAGGAGAAGCTGCTGGAGACAGACATCATCTACCAACACATTGCCCGGCTCACAGACAGGATCCGTGCCACAGCAGAGAATGGGAAGCAGGGCACACTGCTGCTAGCAACAAGGGTAAGGAGGGCATGCTCTGCCCACTGGCCCATAGGAAACCAAATTCTATCTGGGCAGTAGGTGAGATGACCTGCTTGCAAATTACTAAACTAGCAGCTGGAATTAGTGACAGGCAAACTGTACGTTAATCTTAAGAAATGACAGACATTTAGTAATCACAGTAATATAGGCACAGCAAGAGCATTAGGAATGGACTTTCTTTTTGAAAGAAAATTGCAGCATCAATTGGTCTCTCACCAAAACATGCACTAAGTTATTTCTCAGGTCCAGTGCTTCCAGACATGAGACCCAAAGAAGGAAGGGGAGCTCTGCAGTTGGCCTGTACTTTCATCAAGCAAGCTAATCCAGACATTAAACAAAAACTGCAAAAAATGGAAGGAGAGGAGGCCTGATCCTTAAGTAAATTACTTGAGGCTACTTGGAAAGTGTATAATAACAGAGAGAAAACTGAGAAAGCAAAAGAAAGAAGGACAGAGACAGGAAGTCAGTGGCATTGGCCAAAGAACAACAAACACAGTAGCAGCCAAAAACAGAAATCTTCCCACCTCCACCTCCTTGATGGAAAAAGCTTCAAATAGATCCAAACCCAGAGAGAGAGAGAGAGAGAGAGAGAGAGAGAGAAAAAACAAACACCACAGTGATGTAATTAATGTACAACAAGGCCAGGGCTGACTTGCTTTTCTTTGTTATTAACTCTGGCACTCAGGCTTAAAATCAGAACACATCCCTGGAGGAAATCTTTCATTTTCTACAGAAAGAAATAACATGGCTGCCATTTGCCTGTGTGAGATTACAGCCACTGGCTAATAAATTAGTGTACCAATGGCACTGTGCCAGAAGTTACGTGCTCTGACTCCCCCAATTCTCTATTAGTTACTTCAAAAGCAGCATTTGAGCTCTTTTATGCTTTTTTTTAGTGTATATATATAATCTTGATTTTTAAACTTCTCTCCAGTCAGAATCAGATTCCCACCCCGTTCCCTTTCTGTCCATCTCCCTGCTAAGGATAACTCAACACCTCACAAAACAGCCGTGTCCACGTTATCACTGAACTGCCCTGTGAGGACTGGACTTAACACACTTGTTAATAATGCAGTAATTGTGCACAGCCTCAATCAGAATCCAGGCTTAATACCTTCCTTGGAGGTAAATGGAAGTCTTGTGAGTCATCTGTAAGGGGCAGGATAGCATTACAAAGTTGATATTTTCTAACCTTGCATTGGAGTAAATGTGACTTTTTAATACTGCCTGCTGGCAGGGTTCCAAGTATACCCAGGAAACAGACACTGTTTCCTTACTTTCAAGAAAAGAGTTGTTTTTTGAAACACAGTTGATTTCACCAACCTTACTTACACTTACCTGAGCACCACATCCAGTAAGTGCCTGCAGATGTAGTTGTTACTAAATATCCAAAATGTACTTGGTTTCTGATTGCAGATAAATGAACTACAGAAGAAGATAAAAGACAGGACCCAGAAGATGATGGCTCTTGTTGCAGAGTTGTCCATGAAGCAAGCACTTGCCATTAAACTCCAGCAGGAAATGAGAGACAGAGAAGAGTTTTTGATGATTGTTTCATCAAGGATAGATCAAGGCCTTCCTCCTCCTAAAGAGACAGAGATTGAATGGTTGAAGGTTTTACGCAATGAGAAGATGCACAAAGAAGCAGCAGAGGCCAGAGCTAGAGTAAGTTTTTTTGCTCTGTGTTACACTTTGTCTCCTCCTTTTTTTTTACTGCTCTAGCTTGTCCTTCTGAAAGAGCAGCACTAACTCACTGCACAGCTGCTCACTGACAACCATGGGGCTCCAGGAGGTGGTGGAGATGATGGGACAGACAGTGGCAACTACAAAACCAGCACACTGTGGGTTTCTGGAGTTACAAACTGCAGTATGGCACACTGCTCAGATAGAACAGGTCATCAAACCTTAAGTAGAGGATATGTTACATTCAAACTACTTTAATAATCAAAGGTAGATCTTGCTTTATGTGAAAGTAGATCTTGCTTTATGTGACAGTGTTCTGAGTTAACTGCTAAGATAGTCAAATACAACTGAGATGTGTATAATTGAGGGAACACCTGCAGGTAGGAAACTGACTTTGTTATATGATTCCTTCTCCAAAGAAATCTGAAATGAACACAAAGCTGGGAGAGGAACACATAGTACATACATTTAAAGAGCCTGATGGCACAAGGAACTGCTGCAGTTAAACTGGTTTAGAATAAGAAACCTTTGTCATTGACTCTTTTCATATTATGACCCAGTTTCCTTTCAGTACAGTGACAGTATTCAAGAATAGCTGCAGTCAGCATAAATAAAAACTGGGCTTTGAAGCATCATAACTTATCTTGTTCCTGAGATGGTCTGTGCACACTTATTGCGATTACTACAAGTTCATCTAATTTTCTTTCTCAACAACAACAACAACAAAACATTACAGGCTCAAACTATACAGTATTTAAAAGGACAAACTCATACCTACATGGTCAATAAATCACACTTTCCTTTCAATGAACAGTTGAATACCCATCTTTGTTTTCTGGTTTCTTGATTTGCTAAGAATTAGACTATTGTTATTTCCTCACTGGGCATCCTCTACTTTGGCTCAGAAGAGTACTGACTGCAGTCTTCAAACACGTAGGCACTATGTGCTCATAATGCATTTCTTTTACAGCAGGCTGCAGAAGAGGAACAAGCTGCAGTGCCTGGCCATGTCCTCACAACAGCTGAACCACGGCCAACTGCTTATGTCCCAGATGATGCATACAGCCTGCCAGTGCCACGGCCCTATGGTGCTTTGGCTCCTTTCAAGCCAAGCGAACCTGGTTCAAATATAAGACATTTCAGAAAACCAATTATAAAGCCAATTGAAATCTGAGAAGACAGCATATGAAGGAAGAGAAGCCCTTACCAGTTGCTGAGTATCACAAGTCAACAGCATTTAGACTACACAAAATGCCTATTAGAGTATAGCCAAATTCCCCACAGTAAACAAAGTAGTACTTAATGCCAGAAGCACAGCTAAATACTCAGTGATACAAGTTCCTCCTTTCTGACTAGGTGGAGCCTGGAATGCCAAATGCACTGCAGTATTTTAAAATGAGTGATCATCATACTACGCTTCTGTTTTCTCAGGTGAAGTTTTATTGCATCTATTTTATATCACATTTCATTAAAAAGAATAAGATAGAAGATGTTCTCTGGTTATTAATAGCACATGAATGATGCCTCCACATGTCACACAAATACACCATCACAGCTTTCCACAGTCTGAGGCTGAAAAACTTATTGAACTGAGAAAAATTATGTCACTGTTCAAAATATGAAAAAGTGCACACCAAAAACCAAACCCACTTCAGTTATTCATAAATAATAGTTGAAAATGAGGAGAAAACAACCTCCAGCAGTTCTTCCTGAAGCTGAGTTTTGAACCGTAATACTAAAAGTTGGAAGGAAAGAATTAAGTAAAACTCATTCCATGCTGCCATGAAGGTACATTTCCAAAGAATTTTCTTCTTGTCCTGCGCTGCATTCAATATATTATAGGTATCTTAAAAAAAAAAAACAAACATAACATAAAATCCTTCTCCCATAAAATTTAAGGAGACTATATTTTGTGCTAATTACATAGCTGAATATATTAGAATCCCACTCCAAAGGCAAAAGTACCGTAAGACAATACATGACCACCACAAGGAATGAGTATCATAATTGGTGCATTATGTACAAAGACTGACTTCTCATTTGTTATTCTTACCTATTTTACATCATCACATCAAGAAATGCTTTTATTAGTCTAAATGAGTAAATAATGGCCAATTTCTCATTACTGTACAGCTGGACTATACTTACCAGCACTGTCTGTCTCATTAAAACTGTTGAGAGTAATATCATTTCTCACAGCATGTTTTGATACCCGCTAGTTCCACTGATTTGACCACTGCAGACCTGAAACCCCAGACGTGTTGGAAACCCAGGTCTGTGTCAGATGCATTTCTCTACAGTTTACCTAGAGGTCAGTAATTTCAGCCTTAGTGCACTGGACAACTGCTATTTTGAGTAGCTGATGTCAGTAATGGTGGCTACTCAAAACTGCAGATTGATTAGCAAACAACATGACATTTAAGTTTAAAAAAAAATCAGAGTTGGCTGCATACTTCCATATGAGTGATTTTGAGTACCACAGTTTACATGCAGTTGAAGAAAGAAGTTTCAGGAATATCTGAGGCCCAAGAGCATCATCGTGTGTTTCAGTGCTGCTTCCTCCACAAACCTGACATTAATGTGATCTTGTTTTTCATACAGATGCACACCTAAAAAAACACCATTAGAAAATCAGTATTTGCAAAGCTAAGTGTTGTTGTACACTAAGTCCTGCAGTCTAACTAAATGTCCTGATCCACAATACCAGAACATAAGGTATTAGATGGAACTGTGTTTTCATCTAAACGAAATGCCTACAGCTTTCAGTGCAATTGTCTGATGCTCACCCATGGCATACACTTTCCTGTTAGTGGCATATAAAGTAAATTACGCTCCATATGGAGGAAAGCTAGACTATCTCTGGAGGCTACTAGGAATTTCCATTATAATTCTACATTGGAGAGTCAAATAAGACTTAAGCATGGCAGCTATGTTTGTGCTAGTACGTTCTCATATGCACCTGTATGGTTTAACTTTTACCTCTCCCAGATGGGCTGATATCCATACAAGGAGAATCCTGTATAGCACTCAGGTCCTTATCACACCTTTACTTCATTTATTAGTAAAAGTATAGCCAACTGCACTAAGCAGTGTAATGCTTCCTTAGTGCATTTTGCTTTTTTAGTGGAATTCAAAATCTTTGGGTGCATCGGTTTCACTGCACAAAGCAAGGACCATGACTAATTTGAATTTCATTTCACAAAATGGAACAGCTTTGAAATGCACCCCCTATCAGAGCATTCTTCTCTGAGATGGAAGATCTGACTTTATCTACCTCTACTTATTGGACAAAAGGCAGTGCTTTAGCTACCATACTGTATAAGTAATGTACAAGCCCTTCTCCCCATTTAAACACAGAATAACAGCTACCACCACTCTGTATGCCAGTTTAGCAACTGCATTCAACACAGAGGATTCTGAATGAGAGTATACGCAGTGAGGAAGCATTCTGATGATTTCTATCAACAAGAAGTCTAAACCTACATGTTCGGACATCACTAGAGTTTTATAGCAGTGTGTGAACATAAAAGGGTAGCAATTACCAGTCTTCCAAAGTACAGAATTAAAATTACCTTGACTCTCTATCTCTGCCAGCACATTAGTCAGGTAGTTAAGAGGCAAAAATTCTACACAGACTGGGTGTCTCTCAGGGACAGGCCTGCTACACTGTAAGTAAAAACATTTCAGATTAGTTTGCATGGTACCATGTTTCAGTGTTGCCTTCAGTGTGTTATGGCAGACAGCAAGGTCAGGAATCTCAACAATGTCTTACCTGCCTATTCCCCAGCTTCTCAAGCAAAAGTTTCACATACTTCCGTGCACGGAAATTAGCATTTACTGGATGATCCCAGAACTGACGGGCCTTTAAACCAAGAGCCTAGTAAGTAAAATCCCAAAAAGATCAGTAACAAAACAGAATAGTGGAAATATAGTGGGAAAAATAGGAGGGGAAGAAAAAAAATTGAAATCTAGGACTACTTTGCCAGTAACTAAGAGATTATCATAAACCCCCAGAACATGGGGAATGATCAAATCCTTTGTACTCAGTGCCCACTGAGCTACTCACGAAGTTTCAATCAATCAGTCTGTCCTATTAAATCTGTCCCACTCTGCATGTGTACTGAAATATCAACTGAGGCTTAAAATGACTATTTATCTTTTACTGTGATTGTGGTTTAGAATCATTCCTGTCCCAAAGAATAGCAAAGATGCCCCATTTGTCAGTGCTGTATTCAGAACAGGCTCAGTGGCAGAAAGCTTACAAAAACAGAATGCCAACAAGGAGAGATACTGCGAACAGAATTCACATCCTATTATTTAGGGCACTGTCTGGGAAATGGCAAAATTGATTCACATTCCTGAAGGCAAGAAATTCAAATAGAATTGCTCCAAAGCTTCCAATCCTAATCAGTAAGAAAGCAAATACAAAAACATTGTGAAATTCGTTTTTCCTGCTATTCTCCCAGTCTTGATCCTTTTTCCTCTCACTTCCAATTGTAATGAAATACAGACTATTGAAAGAGTTCATTTAGGAAATGCTGAAGAGTTTCAGTGTTGCTGAAATACTTGCTTCTGAAGTCATCTAGTGAATGTAACCTGAACTCAAAATAGTCCAAGTCACCCCAAAGTGTCCTTTTAAGCAAACAAACTATTCTCTGCATTTTTTCCCAAAGCTGTAAATAGACACAATAAGGCACTGAGCCTGTGTGTAACTAGCAGTACATTCCCCCTAAAGCACAAGTCAGAGCATTTGGAATGGTGTTCCCCACCCACCAGGCCTGGGGCTGACAGCTCAGAGTCCCCACAATGACCTCAGCTCACCAACCCCTGCCCAAAACAAGATACAGAGGACAAACAACACTTTGTGAAGTCCTCCTTCCCTACCCCTTCTCAAAACTGCTGCCAAATAAAGAAGCCCTTGTCAGAGGAAAACTGAAGCAGCACTTCTGGCCATTTGAACTACACATAACAGTCCATAATGAACAACAATAAGCAATTTATATTCAGAAAAGCCTGTTCTACAGCAAGGCACTCCCAGAGGGGGATCCCTGGTTTTCTTCCACTCACAGATGTTGTGCTTCCTCTGTAGTACTGATAAGGGAAAAGAAAGAGGCAATCTCCCATTGATGTAACTTTCAAAGGAGCATAAACAGCATCTGCCCAAACACCTTACCAAAGGGTGAGGCCAAGATCTTGTAATTCAATCACCACAGGGCTCTGGTTTGATCAGATTTTACACCTTCTACTATACCAGCTTTTGAATTTATTTGATAAAATGAACAAACTGAATGCACGAGGAGGTCTTTCTTGTTTGTGACATTTGTGGATACTAAAAAATACAAACAAAAAATATCCAGAAACTCTCTCTACACCCTGTAAAACTCTTTACTACTTTATGCGTGTGAGTATTCAGAACAGCATCAGTCTTGTCTGTTTGATTCCTGCAAGGTACCGGACACACTGAAAACACTACGGACAAACCTAACATTTAAGTTACCAAGGTACCCTAAAGGTTATGAACAGCAGATGGAGAAGCTTTGGATGTTCAGGCTTTTTCTGTGTCCTATGTGAGCCACAGCTAAGTTTTCTGTTGACTGGATCCTATGCACAGGGAGGAATTTCATACCCACTTCCAAATTCCAAGAACTAACATCCAAAGTCACCTCGGGAAGCCTTGTCACAATACTGAATTTCAGCTTTTCATTCTTCTCATTGTCATCCAGATCTGCAAGAGAAAGGTAAATAAAAAAAACCAACAAAAAACCCTCAAACTCTTTAGTAGTAACCACATAACTTTCAAATTCCACTGAAGACATACTGAAAATTATTTCTGCGATGACAATTTTAATTTTACATAAGGGTTAGTAGGAGTGTTACTTTTACAGTTTATAAAAACATTCTTCTGTACATTTGCATATAACTTCACCACTTTAAGTAATGATTTGTACAATAATCCAAATTGTATTTATCAAAATCAGGCATAGATTAATATAAACATTGTGTCCATTGTGATCCTAATTGCTCCTACAACTGCTATTTTGTACCACTTCCCATTTTGTTCCAAAGCTTCATGCCCCAATTATTCCTACTGTATGCTAGTTTGCTCCTAAGCCTCATTTGTTGAAACAAGCTGCTTACCTCCTGCTGAGAGCAAAGTCACAAACAGCTGCTCCTGATGATACAGAACTGGTTTTAACTCCTGCCTTTAGTTAACATATTGATACATTTAGAGTAGATCATGTTTAGAGTACACAAGCTTGCTATTTACTAAAAATATTGGGATGGTAAGTCAGGTTATGCCTTTACTTGCTTATTTTCCTACTTAACTTCCTAGTATAGGGCTTCTAGTTGTAAACGATCACAGAAACCCCCCAATATTTCTTGTTTACTATAGTAAGAGTCAACCATAGAGTATGACTGTTAATTTTCTCCTTTCAACTAAGTAACACCAACAGCTACACTCCTCACGGTAACAGCAGTCACGAAGAAGAGCTGAGTCTCCTGATCAGTATATATTGCAGCTGTATCTGAATGGCTGAAAGGACATCACACCCAACAAGTTGGCTGTTAAGCAAATGAAACATAAGAAACTCACCGTACCTTTCAGCAGTTTCCTGACACAGGTTTCTGTCAGATGTAGAACCCCATTGTCAATATAGTGCAGGAGAGTATGAAGGGGGAGACATCGAACACCAAGCCCCAAGTGTAGAGAGTGAAAACCTATGAAGGAAAGACAAATTTGTTTGGGGAAAAAAAAAAAAAAACATTTCTTTCCAAGTTTGTAGCACTGACCTGCATTACTGTATCTAAAGCCAACACTCTCCTCAACTTCTAAGCATAGTAAGGAAATGAGTTTATCTTTAAGTCTTGTCAAGCACAACCCTGTCAAAAAGAGGAAAACTAAGGACTTGAAAACAATCATTAAACTTCTCCAAGCTTATTGTTGGCTTACATCAGAGTTGTGCCATTAATTTATCTCCCTCTTTCTTCCCAATTTATCAAAGCTGAGGCCTCACCACATTCAGTATATGGCTGCTACCTACACATTACCACAGGCCATGTGAAGACTTCAGTTTCTCACTGAGCATTATCCAGATGACGGTCTTGAACCACAAGACACCCTCACACAGCAGCATTTGCCCCTCACACATTGTAAGTTCGAGGCACAGCCTCATACCAAAACCAGATTGAAACCAAATCAGAAAATACTAACTAGAAAGAGATTCAAAGAGAATAAGAAAGCAGAAACAGACTGGAAGCTATTTTTTTCTAATAAAATTCAGAGCACGATTCTGTTTCTGTCATTCTGTAGTTACTGGCAGGCCAGGCCTTGGTCCTACAGCTTAACAGCAGGACAGCAAGCTCAATGTTTCTGTAAGAGCATTCTTAAAAAGATTAGAATCCAGTCCAAATCTAAAGCTTGGCTGTACATTCCCTGTCTGTATTGGCAAATTCAACCACAGAAAACCTAAGCACTCAATGTTAAAAAGCCTTTCCCTAACAAAAATAATCAAGTGCTTTGAAAAGACTGTAAGCAATTACAGATCATCTCCTTCAGAAAGAACAGGAGCAATTTGTTAAGGATAAAACTGAAAAACATTAGCAGAGCAACAGCATAAGAAAAAACACCCTGGTTTTGCTCCAGGATAGGATTTTCCCTTGTAGCCCTTGACATTTGAGGCCAGCTGTCTTATAAAATCTAAGGGAAAGTCATCCAGATCTTAGTTCTGAGCTATGGCTGTGCCCACATGCTTCACTGGAAACTGAAAACAGTGAACTAAACCTCTGATTTGTTTTCTCTATTTGTATAAAGTATTCAGTAATGTTTCACTTTACTTGCACACATTTACGGAGGACCTTTCCCTCCACATGTCTCGAAGAAATTTAAATACTGCTAGAGCTAACCTGACACACATGCTACAACCTGTACTCTCCTGGGAGGAATTGATATGCATTACAACAGCAAAATATAGCACTTACCAGGAGGTAAAGGCATACACATGCCATTTGCAGCTTCCAGAATTCGACTCATGATGTGAAACACTCTGAACTCTGCTTCACTTCCTCTCTCATCACTATTTAACAAAACAGGAACATATTAGTAATTGAAATGCCCACAAGCAGAGTATTATGGTCAAACAACACGTGCACTAAATGTGCATTTTCATTTAGTCACCACGGAATGCTATCTTCCTTACTTCAGCATCTGTCACCCAGCAGCACTAGACATTCTTCTAAACATTCACACACACAGTCTCTGTGATGCCCTCTCCTCCATCCCCCACTGCTGCATACCTGCAAGGCTCTCAGTAATACCTGGCATCAACAGGTGAAATATTCTGGGTGCTGGTGTGAGTGACCTGGCTTTCACAGCTGTTCAACACCCACTACCCATCTGGAGAACACTGTGAACCCAGCAGCTTTGAACTCTAGTCATAAAACCGCCTGTATGATTAATAACCATGTTGGCTTCAACAGGGCCAGCAGGATCATTAGCAAGCCTAAATTACAGTCATATTGACATTCACAGCACTGACTGTTCAAGGCTAAAATTATTATGCCCAGGTTTTAAGAAGTTAAAAAAAAAAAAAAGATTTGCTTACAAGCAGAAGATGCAGGAATGCAGCTGATGTATCTTCCAAACTTCTTTCATTATTCGATGTACCAGATTCAGCTAAAACAAACAAACAAAAAAGATCAAACATTTCTAGGAGCCTGTATATAGCAGGTCCTCAGCTTTCATTTATTTCACATACTAGTTTAGATTATGAACTTATCATAGGACTCCTCCAACTAAAACTTTTATATTTTGATTTATAGCATTTATATTTTGATTTTTCTACGGGGCTTAAAATGGTAAACTGTTACATTTGAGCTGTGACTGATTGCCCCATTCCTGAAGTTTACAGTAAGTGCTCTCAGTTCATCCAAGCATTATGCAAGATATACAGCATCTGACATCCTGAGTGCTTCTCAGGAATCAACCGATCTCAGGCTCTTGCATCAAATTCTTAAGGACCATTTTGCCATGAAAGTGAAAACCACATGTCCAACTGACTAAGCAATTAGCAAGGAAAGGTTCCTATGGCCCAGACAGCATTGGATACTGCTGAAGGTGGTAGAATATTAAGTCTGCTGAAAAAAAGTCTACAGGGTGAATCATAAATCTAGCCCGGGTAAGGAGGAAACATGAGACAAGCAAATGCTTATCTGGCTCTACTGAGTTCCCTTCTTGTCTACAGTGAATTAAAACAATCTCTTGGCCCACATTGTTGATCCCTGTGCTCCCAGGCTGGCTTCCAGAGCAATGTCAGCATGCAAAAGCTACAAACTTGGATTTTCTAGCGTTCTGCAGCTGAAAGAAAGAAACCACGCATAGAAGAGTTGAAATAATTTCCTCTAGCCAGCCCCTTATGGCTGTCATATGTAATGACTTCCACATCTCTCTAACACAACTAAGACACTTCCTCTACGCCTTTTATCTCTGGGCCTCAAAGTGCTATTAATCAACCCCAGGAAACTCTCAGGAAACAAGGCTGATCCCTGTTTCGCAGACAGGTGTC
The DNA here is from genome assembly GCF_016699485.2 of Gallus gallus. Taxonomy (NCBI): domain Eukaryota; kingdom Metazoa; phylum Chordata; class Aves; order Galliformes; family Phasianidae; genus Gallus; species Gallus gallus. The sequence goes on along the minus strand of NC_052532.1, from coordinate 12,914,039 downwards.
ACAAGAAGTAACAAACCTTCCCCCTTCAAGATGGCCAGAATCCAGGAATCCTTTTTCCCATTCTTTTTTTTCCTCTAGAAGGAGAAAAAAAGACCATTTTTTTTTCTTCCCCCCCTTCTAGCCTCTAACTTGTCACAGGCTCTGAGCAACATGGTGAACAGACAGACAAGAGAAATCAGTATGGAAAAGTCACAATAGGAACACTGCTCTTCACTACCACTCTCAAGTGCTCTCCTCTGCAGCACTGGCCAGAAAACTTAGCACCTTTTCTCTCCACCCTTCAGAACTTCATCCAGCCTTGCACAGCAGACAGATGTGGCTGCCTTAGAACAACCACCTGATAATTTCCATACTCAGTTTCTGGACGCCATGGAAAGCTTCCATTTAATATCCCTGGAAAACAGCAGGTTCTCTCCTCTCATCTTTCAGGAAATAAGTGATTTCCACTTTTCGGAGAAGGGTCACAAGAACCACACCTGCTGCCAAAATGACTTCCCTCTCCAGCCAGCACAGCGTACAGCAAAGGCCTCTGCTGGAGTTCCAAGTGGATCTGAAGATAAGCATCTGAGGTGGAAGGAAAGCTTCTTAAACACCAGACTCACTTCTTATTATTTGTGTAACAAATTATTTTCACTGTTTGCTTTAGAACACAGCCAATCACGTAGCTTTTGCAGAGTACAGAAAGAAAGTATCTTTTAAAATCATAGTCAACCTACTTATTACAACTTGCTTAAATCTTAAATACTAACAACTTGTGACATGACCACCTCACCAAGAGCACAGCTCACTGGAATCAGCCACAAGTGACACCACAGAGAACAAGGCATATCCTGAACAGTTTTCAGCATACTACCCACAAAATAAGGTACAAACAAGAAAGGAAACATTGTCTGTTTTAGAGAAGGAATGCGGGCAGCCTCCTGCTGAGAGCCAGTAGCAGGTCTCTGGAGGAACAAAATGAAGCTAAACCAAAGCCTTCCAGGCAAAACCATTTTTCACTCAGTAAGGAGGTACAACATGAGTTTTTTTCTAGGCAAGTATCAGAGGCCATTTCCCTTTGACTACTGAAAACTAGCACGAGAAACCATGATCAACAGTGAGACTGGGCACGCAGCAGGCTCTAAGCTGTCATTTGCAGAGTACATTGCTATCTTGAACATTTACATTTTCAAGTAAAGGTGCTGCATGAAGTTTCATTGAAGTCATTTGGAAAAAACAAATCTTCAACTCTTATGGCTGTTTCTACAGAAAATACATGGGAGTGGCTAAAAGAGAAACATCAGGAGCAGAGGAGAAAAGGGAGAAAGATAAGGTCTCGCTGATTTCTAGATTCCCTTCCTGGGAAGGGGATACAAAGCAGAAGTCCTTCTCAGAACAGTCAAATCCAAATGGTGTCTTCGTATTATTCGTCTGCAGTTGAGAACACATCTGATGTCTGTGGCTGGTTATCTACTAAAGAGGTGCACCCACTGCAAAGACTTACAGAGACATCTCAACAGTTCATCCTGATCCATTTCTTCCCTGTGTCAGTAGGTTGTCTGATCATTACGATTCCTTTGAGAAAGCAAATAGATGAGTAAATCTTTTTTCATATCTCTTCCTGCTTCATTAGCTCAGCTACACACTGCTGAGGTTATGGAAAACTTGAAAGAATCAAAACAATCAATCTCCCAAAAGAACTTCCCAACAGGTGGGATATAGTTTCACCCTTGGGTGAAAGGAAACTCAAGCCTAACAAATGATTTTTAAAGATGTCAAAAGAGCACCCAGCAACACGTACCCACCGAAGACCAGGAGTAATTTTGAGAGACATATGATCTTTGTTCATAGCAGTTTCTCTAAGAATAAGAAGTCTATAATGGAAATGAAAGAATCCTGCCTTAAGAGAAATTTAAAAGAAAAGAAAAAATATGAATCCTAAGATTTCACTGATGGTGGGGTGTGAAGGGCTGAGATTTGTTTTGACTATAAGATTCAGTCTACAATAATTTTGTCTTGCAGATCAAGGTTGTTAAAGTGTTTTAGTAGATTTTGCTTTTTGTTTTACTTCAGATAAATAATAAACAAATGATAACTGAAAACCAAATGAAAGGAGAACGAGCATTCCAGTTCTGCTTCTTTCAGCACCGCTATCAGCTATGAAGCTTTTGTTCATGCTGTCCTATTCCTATTTTCATCAGCCACTAGGTTTTTCTTTTTTCCCTATAAAGACAGGGAAAATATACTCTGGTGATTGTGAAACTCTAGAGCAAGGCCTGAATAAAAAAAGGCAGTAACCCCAGCAGAAGTTGCTGCGGCTCAGAGAACATTGTAACCTTCACAGCATAACTGATCTGCAAAGGACTTCACAAAAGATGCAGGCACCACAGCATGCTGAAAGTTTCCTGAGCTGCATGGATTAAATTCTGAATCTGGTGACAGGACTAGCAAAAAGACAAAGAACGTGATTTCCCTGCTGCCATGTGAACGCTTATGGATTCTGCATTCCGTACTTAAAGGATTTGATGCTGAGACAGATAAAAACAGGTATGATAATTTCTATGCACGACAGTTTTTACAGCTTTTTCCTTAAGTTTCTCTTAAGATAATGAAAAATAGAATCTGGAAAGTAAGTTTTCAACGTAGTTCATACGGATTCACGCAAAACTACATCTGTTACACAAAAAACCTAATGAAGTCAGTAGGCAGGAAGAGCAATAATTAACTCTCCTTTCATATTAGAGTGATTTTTTTTCTTAATTTGTTTCCCCGATCACATTTTCATTACTTAAAGTATGCATCAATGTATTGCATAGGAATCAAAAAGAATCCAAAGACCATTCTTCCAGCTTTCAGGATGAGTTCAGATTTTCACTTCCAGGAGCAGACCATATTTCTACAAGCTGTAAAGGAAATTTTCTTTTGTATTCTGAGAGTCCAAAACAACTCTTTAAATTTTAAGTATTATTTACCTTACCAATATACACATTACTGAGCAAAAAACTATGTTTTAGCATTTAAGAAACAACCCCCTCCCACTAAAACATGCAAGATACACACACAGCACATATCCAACACCACACATCCCCACCCAACAATACATGTTTGCTCACATCAATAGCAGCAAAATAAAACTAACCAGGTTTGCAACATAATCCAGCACTATTTGGTCAATCTTCTTTTTTCCTACATACTGCAGATGTCTCATAAGATGATCCTTTAGCTGAGCAACCATCTAGGAAAAGAAGCCAACAATTCAGTGTCCTTGTGGTCTCTTCAAAAAGATGCAAAAGCCCCACCAGTTGCAGGGCCTGACCAACGGCAACCAGCACAACCCTCTCCCTGTCACAAAATTCCAGCTTGGCTTGTGTGAGAGTTTGGGGTTCCAAAGTCAATAGCAGATCTGAATATTCAATACGGTTGCTTGGTGTAAATTCAGGAAAATGGATGCTACTGTCAGTGATGTTGAAGAGAAAAAGCTAACACTTCTTAAATCTCTCTGGGTCAAACCAAGCAAATAGGTGAAGTAAAGATTTTAATATGAACACTAACTTGTATTTATTACATATGAATAAATCTGAGGGATTTTACAATAGAGAAAGCTAGCACAAGTACAGTTTGTGCTAGCAGTGATGGAACATGACTTGGAACGTGAGTGAATAATGACAACTTTAGGTTAAATATTCATTGCAAAGTGTTTAAAATCAGCTACTTGCTACCATACAGTCCATGCCACTACCTACCCTCTCCTTTGTCTCCTTTCTGAAATACTCTGACCTCACATAGCTTGTTCATTATGTGGTTTTTGGCAGTTCTTTGTTGAGAATTACAAGAAAGTACTTTTTTTTTTTTCCTTCCCTCTCCCCATCCCCCCACAAAGCTCAGAGAAAAACAGGTAAATAAAATCTCAGTCTTGAGGAATTTTCAAGTAGATTGATCTCCACACGTCAAGAAAACAATACAGGTGGTAGGAAAGCACAAAGGACAGCAATGATCTGCTTTTTTGGATCTCACTGAATTTACTTAAGGTAAGAGATATAGAGAAATTTCAGAGGATGAGAGGAAAAACTTGGGAGAAAGATAGCAAGAATGCAAAGAATGAGAACTTGCCTTAGATTTGGACTGACAGAACAGTGTTGATACACTCTTCACATAGGAAGACCTTCCAACACAAGCTGAGAGCTGTATTTAGATCTGACAGCACGAGATTAGCAAAGATGCATATTTAAACAGAGGGAGGATAGGTAGCTATTTAAGAAAGGATTTAGTACCCAGAAGCATAAAGATGGTAGATACTTGGCGGAGATCATCAGGGGGGAAAAAATCAAAAGAGGAGTGACCTCAGAATAGCCATAGCAGTCCTAGTAGTGAGGCAGAAGGAAAGGGAGACAGCAAAAAGGTGTTGAGAAGCAAGAAGATCTGTCATATTTTTGAGGGAAGTAGAAGGTGAAGAAAGTTAGAATGATGTAAAGTAGTCCCAGAATAATTGACAGATTAAGATGAAGTTCAGGGGGTACTGAAAAACAGTTTAAAAAAAAAAGCTGTAGTGCAGAAAATCACTCGGACAGATCAACTTTCCATTCCTGTTAGTCCCTTATGCCTTATGATATCAGGACCTATTAAGATCATATTGTGATATCACGATGATGAAATCCAAAACTTGGGAAACATCACTTTTGTCCCATTGCTGCTCTGAGTGAGCTTCCACTCAGCACTGGAACTGATTATCTTACTCTTTACACTTGTTGAGGTTGTGCGTCCTCTAGTGCACACTGTAACAAAAGCACATACCAGTCCCATTAGTAATTGCTGCTGATAGTCTTCCTCTTGAAAGAGAGGTACGAGCCTTTCCTCTGAAATAAACAGAGCAACAGTCATTCAAGGGCATGACACTGTATGACAAAACTCCAAACCACTTCAAACATACTGAGAAACACAGATCTCCACCTTCTGTTAACATATCTACTCACATACAGAACTAACACAATGACAGAATCGAGGACTTCATAAGAGAGAACCAAGGAATGGAACTTAACCCCTTATTTGCCATCTTTACACTTAACACTGAGCACGGAGGAACACAAACTGTCAAACTGTTTTACACTTTATTTTCATTACTCTTTTCTTTGATATTTAAGGGAGATGTATCGTACTGTGGTGATTTGGTAGAGGAGGAATACTAAGAGAATCTCCCACCCACACAGTGCAAATGCATTTATTGTTCAGACCTTGTTATTTACTAATAAAAGGCAAAAGAGCTGCATGGGTTTTCTAAGGAAATGGATAGACACAAAGTAGAAACACCACAGTATCAGCTCTCGCTTGCCTGGTTCTCTCCCACAGTTGCTTTTGTTACTCAGATTTGCAGACCATTAAGGAACACAACCCTTCAACTACACGGAAGCAGATTATAACAACTACTGTAATTTAATACTCTGTATTTCCTAATCAGTTCTTTCTGAAGGAAGATCTACATGCAAGAGGCACTACATTGATGCTTATTACTTGTTGGCAGCTACCTAGAAATTCTTTAGAAACAGCTGAACATCCTTATCAATATGCACCTTAGGAAAACATGCCAGTAGTTTCAACATGAGGCAACTAAAGTTGATGCAGGGCCCTAAAAATCAGAGCCCACTGCAACAACCAGCAGCAGCACAAATGACAAATGCTAGGGGCTGGCAGTGAACACACTGAAAAGTCTTTGTAACAAAATATGTGATCAACACTTAGATCAGTATGACTGCACAGCACACAGTAACAGATCACATAGAAGGCACTGATGGATGAACAGGAACATAATTTACCACTAAATTTAGTTTTTCTCATTTGTGACAGAGAAACTGAACACCACTTATAATCTCAGGTGTTCCTGGCCTAGGCAAGTCCATTACATACTTCCATCCTTCACAGTGGCTGGTGTCACCAGCCATGCTCTCCTACCATACACAAATTCCATATTTGTGAAGGCAGCTCTAAGTGGGCAAGATACAACAGTAACATCGTGTCACTGATACTCTCAGAAAAATCCTGGAGAAGAAATTCTTAAGCAAACAAGGGCTTACTGCTTCTATCAAGCTAGATCCACTATGAAAGAAGAACCTCATTTTCAAAGGTTTTCTAGCCAGTATGCAACCTTACAGGAAAACTTTATAGTAGTGTCAATTTAACAGCTGCTCATACTAATGCCTCAAACTCTTCAATGCTGGCAACACACACTATTTACTTTAGCTGACAACAGCTTGATGGAAATATCCTAACAAACACTAGGGCTAAGGCCTACATCAACAAAAGTTTTACTTACCAGAGTCCCAAGCATCCAGATGAGAAAGCACCCTGGGGTTTGAAACAAAAATCAGTTTGTTTCACAACCATTACTCTAACGGATTTTGTAAGGACATCAAAAAGCTTAAAGAACCCTCTGGACTTTCAAAGGTAGCTGAAGAAATTCAAGAAATCTACATTTGGTAAAGAAAGAATTCTATTTGTCTGGGTAGTGCCTTCTCACATTTACAATAAATTCCTGAGCTCTAGCAGCCTAGATAATTCAGATCATCCTGCAGTGACTACAAGGATTGTCATAAACCATCTTCAGCTGGATACTCATCTTCAGAGCAAGATATCTGATCAGATACCAGAGTAGCTATTTAAATGACACATTTAAATCCTTCAACACATATCAACAAAGTAAGAAAGGGTAAATATACAAAACAGTACCTACTTTTTGGCGTTTTCAAATATATTCCTTAAATATGCTGTGGCTCTTCTCTCTTCTGTCTGTTTTATAAATAAATAAAAATCCCAAAACAAATAAAGCAGAAGGTCAATTAAAATATTTCCTGATAAAATGCAGACAAGGAATGACGCTGACTTTCATTTTGAATGGAAATAACACTTAGTGATTCTTCAACTCACCTCCCAAATACTGATGCCCACAGACACATAACTGACCCACCTAACAACACAGGTATGTCTAAGTTCTGCTTTTGTTTACTTTCTTGCATTAATTTCACAAAGTGAGAGCTACAGGCAACCACCTTATAAGTAAATGAATGCAAATCTTTGCACTCCTCATAATCAGATTCCCATATCTTTATCTCCATAGTAAAAAAAACAAAAAACCTTTCTGTCCTTGGGTTTAAAACATCCACTCTTCAGCAGCAGTTCTGGAGACTGCTTCAATGCACACATATTTACCTCTTCTGAGAGATTACGCCATTCCCTCCTGAGCACATTATTGTGGTAATGCAAGTGTGGCTCTGCATACTTCACACTCTCCAAGTTTGAGTCGAGTTTCTCCCAGAAGCCTTTAGAGTTTTGCATCTGCAAAGTATTGTAGGGAAAACATAAATACATTGTTGCACTGTTACAGAAATATCTAATCACTATCCCACAAAGTAACTGGAAAGAACTGCAATAAATGTAGCTTCAGTGTAAATGAAGTGAAAAAAAAGAAAAAAATCAGCTACATCTTTTTTTTCCACTAGTTTTATTTCCTTAACTTGACAGCAGGAGTAGCACTTATCTACTTGAGCTCATGCCTGCAATGCACGTAGCTGCCTTTGGATTCTATTAAGTCACTGGGAAGACACAGGTACTTCTAGGTCTTATTTCATCTGACCTATTTCTGATGGCTGGTTTTGGGTGGGAAGAACTGTACCACAGATCACACTGGCTGTACTGTCTAGAGTGCCACTGTCCTGAGTGTAAAAGGAGCCTTAGGCATCTGACTCACAATCGGAGTGTTTACAATTAGGTCAAATAAGCCCCACTCTGGGTTTCTGTTCATTCCCAGCAGAGGAACAACACCATGACTCTGGCATCTGGATGGAGACTTCCACTATCTTCAGTACGCTCTAATACTTGAATTGCCAACTCCCATTTGCCAGCCTCAAGCAACAGAGCCTTATCCTCAGAAAAGAAATAAAATCCCAACATTTCCACAGCAATTCCAAAGCCTTTGACTGTAAGGCTGAAATTAATTTAAACTCAACTGTAAACAAACAGGTAAAAAAAACTAAATATACCCGCATTGTCTTCCTGAGCTAGTTATTGACTGGGTATAAAGATTGAGGCCACTGTTTATTAAGCAGCAGCAGTGTGGTCATTGCTGAGGAAGAGATGAGATTATGGCACTTCTTTGTGGCAGTTTTTTAGAACAACTGATAGTACCAACAGTTCTTCCCCATTTTAAATACATATATCTCCTCAATACACACATTACAGTACTGACATTTTAAGGCAGAAAGTTTTTAAAACTACACAGTCCTCAATATTCCTCTGACTTGCTATAACATACTGGATTTTGCTCTCCCCCACAGTTTTCCACAATTACAATAACTTCAGAAGAAAACCTCAGAAGCCCTTCAAACCACTTCCTACTATGAAATACAATTAGCCAAGGAAAATTAAATGCAGAGACTCAATTCTGCTAGCCAATTCTCTCTTGCTGCCAGAGCTAACTGTTATTTTATTGTTGTAGATGCAGCAGAAAAATAAACATACTTTTTGCTCTGTGTTATACTAAGCAGCTGAAAACGAGGAATGCATATGCCACCACATGTTCACCCTGATGGAGACAACTATCAGATCTACAACCTACTACAGCAGCATGTTGCCTACGTGCTACCAATACAAAATTAGACAAATATCAAGAATACAGTGTAAGGGTATCATCTAGTGACCAATTTATGCAATTGCAACAGCAACACCACCACAAAACTGCATTCAGACCACGGTGAACTTTGTTTGATGCGTGATGGTGGGGGATTTCTTTAATACATTGACTCCGTAACAAGAAGTGGTAAACTTTAGAATTAAAAGCTGAAAACCTGCACTGTATTAGATCTCATTAAAGAGTCAAAAGTTTAAAATACAAGATTACTTTAAATCTGTTTGTTCTTGAGGATTACCAGTACAGAAGTTGAAAAGAGAAGGTCCCTTTGTCTTAGATGGCACCTATTTTGCAGACATTTCAAGAGTCTGAGTTAATACCTAAGCATGAACACCTTGAAGACGTACTATCAGAAGTCAGTCAGGTCTTTCCAGTTTGCAAACCATGAAAAACTTCCATGAAGCCTTTTTATAAGTAGCGTTGCTTCAGCTGGAGACAGAGCAGTCTGCTGTATAGCAGTGAAGGGCTGAAAGATGCCTATGAGCTCTACAAGGCACACGTGCTCTCCTGAGAAACTGTATGGACATAGCTACCTAGCAGCAAAGGTACTCAGAGCCATGTAACTAATCATTTAACTGCACAAACAGCTACACTATGAAGTTTCACTCAGCCTCTGAGGCTCAGCTCAGCCTGCACTGATCTGTGACAACTGATTGCACTGTACATCTTCACTCTTCCAGACTTCCTCCCATTTTCTTCTCTTCTTCCTCCCATCCATTTCTTCTCTCCTTCTCATCAAGCCTACTTGCACTCCTTTAAGTTTGGTTTCTGTGTTCAAAGTGAAACATCAGGCTTGTATTAATCATAATCCTTATGTAAAGCTTTCTGACAATCTCATTCTGACCGTTGCCCCTTTAGAATCACAGAATCATTTGAGTTGGAAGAGACCGTAAAAGGTCACCTACTCCAACTCCCCGATCTCCTTATCTCTTGCTAAACAGGAACTTAGTGATAAAAAACACTTTCACCCAGGTAACAAAACTTTTTGTTGTGCATATGGATATAGACCTCCCAAAGGCTCTCAACAATTCATAGGCTTGAGGATACTAAAGAGCTTCTCAGGTCAACAGCTCATCACTGTTTCTCTGCAATACCAGAGGATCAACTGCAAAAGAAAGAATACTTGTAGAGAACCAGATTCATCACCAACACCTGACTTCTGACAATGACTAACTGAAGCGCCATTAACCCATCAGCTATGGTGGCTCTGGAATATAATGCAGCCAAAGCATTAAACCTTAACGTGTGTACTACCATAATTGTACCTAGTAGACAGAGCAATTTGCAGTCAAAAGTAGCAGGAAATATTTGTCTGCAGTTCAACTCTGACCTTTTAAATCTGTTTAGGTTTCAGACAAATAGGAAATGAGTTCCACAATCAGGAAGTATAGCTGCTAAAGGCATTTGTCCCCAGGGGCTTGAGGTTCAATCTCAGACAAATTAAACACATACTAACTTTGGCCTCAGCAACTGACAGGGATTACCTAGCAACAAAATTTCCCAAGATCTGATTTTCCCAGGTGACCCACCTCTCAGGGCAGCCTTCCCAAGCAAAGCACACAGTGCCCAATTCCCTGATAGCAGACACACGAATCTGCAGCAGGACAGCTGTGGCACTGTTGAAGAGTGAGTGAGTAGGGGGGTAATTTCACCAATTTTAAAAGATATTACGAAAACTTAAGCTTTTTGAGCTAATTACAAGGGTGAGGGAGGAAACAGTCTCTCACCTTTCTAAAGTGCTACAAGAAATAAAATTCTCATGTATCCAGAGTCTATTGCTGCATGTTGCCAGTACTGCTGGGTTCAAGCACTGACTCTTCACATTAGTCCCCCACAACGTGCTGCTTATTAAAAGCATCTTTCAGATTTTGTGGGGAGCACTTAGGAAGATTTCAAATGTTTCTCCAAACTGGATCTGAGGGAGTGGAATGGAAGACAGGAAGAATCATTCATCTTGTTTGCAATGGAAAATACAGTTTCCGACACACACAGCATGTGCTCTCCCCATCCAGCTCAGCACCTTTTCCATACTGTGCAGGAATTTGTCTAGATTAGACAACCCTGACATTGTTGCAAAACAAAAAAAGCCAGGATGGACAAAAAGCCAGAAGGTCATGAACCACTGGTACCAATAGCAGCACTATGAATTATCCCTCCAGCACATCGAAGTGGGGCTATGAAATCCTACACATCCATCGTGTCGAGGTTGCCTCAATCTAACGAAGTCACAAATGAAGAGGTTTCAATTAAATTTAAAAAGAATTAATTTTTGGAGAACCTTCCCTGATGAATGGAAAATTTCTACTCAGAATAGGAGAAAAAAAAAACATTTTGAGCTAGCAAACATCAGCGTGGCTAACCAATATCTTAGTAAACATATAAACCATTTCAAACAGCAAGATTCTGCTCACCTCTATTTTTGCACAGGGCTGTGGCAACACTACTTCATTAGTATTTAGCTTTTACCCACCACCACCATCATCCGTTCTTCCTCCCCACCCCCCCAAAGAAGCAGCTCATAACCTGCAAATATGAGCAAATGTGGTTTTGTACTAGAATTTACCTCTAACACAGGTAGAGAAATAATGTCTGTTGCACATGCTACTCCAGGGATAACCTATCAATACAAATGATAAGATATAAATAATTTCACACAATACATGCACCTGTATGGGTATACAAGTGAATATCCATTACTTGTTTCCTTTGCAAAATCATCTAGTTAGCTAAAACTGTACATTCAGTTTTGCCAAAAAGAAGAAAGGAAGATATGTCTCATTCATCCCATCTAGAAAAAGGTAAAACTAGAACAGTTATAGACAAAAAAAAAAATCAAGTTTTCTATTTGTTCTGTCATTTGCTCTTGCCTGAAGTTATCAATCTTAACTCTAGTGATGCTGGTTGTCTTGGAAGTAACTTCAGGATTTTCCTGGTCAAGTATGTTTTGTATTCATTATAAACTTAACAAAATCATCCATAAATTATTATTTTATTATGAAAATTGATAAATTTAATTGTCCGTTCCATTATGGTAGCTCCTCTCATTTTATAAATGCTGGTTTTTATTGACAAAATATAAGATTCATGGAAAACATCGTTAGGGTTAAGACTTGACAACATAAAATGTGCATAAAACACAGATGTGAATTCAGACCATATCTAAGAAAAGGTGATGTATACAAGTAATTTACAGGTTTTATTAAAGCAGGAAAAACCAAACTTCCTCTAGTTATTATAGTGCCAGCTGTTGTCTTACCCCAGTCCAGTCAAGCAGTGATGTGTAGGGCAAGAGTTTATCCAGGTTGTTGGTTTCTGGACACATTCTGCAGTACAGAGAGGCTGAATGCAACGTAAAAAGATTTAGAAGGGTGAGATTTGTATGAACTACCAGCTATCAAGAAGAGGCTTCACAGTCAGTTCCTTATCTATTTAACACTTGTTTAGGGACAAATCCTGCTGCTGTCTCTGAAACAGCTTCCTCCATGGTGGAACTCATCCCATTCTCTGCACAAAAGGAGGAAGGCAAGTCCAGATGGCTGCAGGGCCCAGTCAGCTGCTTGGCTACAGCTCAGCACTGCAGGGGTTCTTTGTATGCAGGCTCAAGGCACACAGTATACATACTGGATAGGCTGACAAATCAGCTATTACAGGAGAATGTCATGATATGCCAAATCCTTATGAAAAAAAATGGTTTGGGCTGGGCTGGAAGAGATTTGTTCCTCCTCTCCAATCCCAGTTATTTACACCCCAGATATCAGACATAAGCCAGATAGAGAATTCGCTCTCCAGTGACCTTAAATTTTTGATAAATCTATTTGCCTTACTAGACAGAAAAATGCACTTGAAAAGTTCTACTACCATTCTCATTTTGAGAGGATCTATATATCTTCTAAACTACTAAAATTGCCTCCAACACCACAATATGCAGGCCAGCTAACGTAGATCATAACAAACAAGTTGGAAGAGAGTCAGTTTATGACATTGTGGCTTCTCCTTAAGTCATAATTAGGCTATGCAGGAAAAGTTAATATGCAGGAAAAGGAATACCTTACCAATGATAAATTCCTGAATAGGATCAAAGGAATGACACGTTGATAGGTTCTCAGAAATCCACCAAATAATCTGTCAGAAAGAGAACAGAGGAAATTTTCACATTTCTCTGTTAAACCACTTAAGAGACTTGAAACGGACTACAGAAACCTTGGTTTCATCACTAACATTTTGCAAGAAGTCATGATATAAGGATAAATGTTTTTATGTCAGCTTTGACCAATAAAGCACCTTCGGTAGCCTGGGTGATGAGCCTCTTGGCACCAGCAAAAGGTACATATGAATCAGAATTTTTCTTCTTTCACTGATATCATAACCCTGGCCCGGCCCTGCATGAGATGATCAGTCACTAAAAGAACTCAGCAAAAATTCTTTTCCCACCTTCATTTCCAAGTCTGTTGTACTTCTGACACACAGAAGAGCACAATGTAGAGCTGCCAACCTCTCACTGTCTCGTTTGCTGTTCTGTAGGAACTTCAGTAAGGCACTGTCACTGATGCTCATTGCATACAGTCTTCCTATGCAGCAATCCAAGACTGTTGAAACGAGTGGGGACTGGATGGAGCAGTTTGGCAACATGTCAATTCTTGCATCCTCACCTGAAAAACATAGGTTTGAGAAGAAAGAGGACTAAGAATAAAAAATTTGCCTGCTACCATTATTTCTCTCAAGACTCCCAGATCCCCAACAGTAAGAAAGAGTTTGCTTCTTGCTCTAATTGCCCTGATATTGTACTAGAGAGAAGATGGAATGGTGCTGGCTAGGTAAAGGAAATAAATCAGGACTCCAGTCCACATTCAATCCTTTATTTCCCTACTGCTGAAGTGGAGATGCACAGATTTGAGGCTCACAACCCAGGCTTAACTCAAATCAGAGTACGCAGAATGGAACAGAGTAGGGTACAAGGTTAGTAACAGGGATACAATAGAATTGGCACTTAAGCACAGTTAAGAACTGCCTAAATTCAGAATCATAATACAACCTTGCGCTGGTGGACTGCATACCATGTCATTAGTGACCAGAACAGGAAAGTTCTGCACTACGATTACTTAATGAACCATGAGACAAAGCCACTTCACTTATGCTAGCTCCAAGGCTCACCAACACAGCACTATAAAGTAGGTTTACAGACCTTGTTCATCAGAGGAACTGGGCCCACCGCACAATAGTCATGCTTTGTACTCATCTCTAGAATAATAGTTTTCAATCAGGTATTTACAACAAGTATTAGCTCCATATGATACCCCTGTGCCAGTCCCCATTACCTACCTTTCCTTTACCCAACTAGAAGAATGGATTTCTGTTTCCAAACAAAAACCCTCCATTTCCAAAAATAACCAACTTCCCATAAAAGATACTTTTGTTGAAAATGAAATAACATGCCTCTCAGATGAAACTCTAAATCCAATTGCATCAGCCTGATCAGGTGAAGGAAACACAGATTTCCTTTCCCCACATCCTCCAAACACACACATTTAGAGCAACTCAATTGGAGGAAGGAAATGTAAAATCAAATTTACATCTCCATGTGAAATTTGAGAACAGCAGAGGACTGAGAAGCATGTGCACAGATGGGGGAAGGGAAACTATGCAACTAAAGCAAAGAATTCCTAATTCAGTGAAAGGTCTCCTTCCATTTCATAATAAGCGAGAAGTATGTAATCGATGAAGTATGAAATGTCATTTCAGAAACACTTTTTAAAATGGAAAGTGGCAAAACGTCACTCTTAATTTTCAGTCTGCCTTTTTCAGAACACTGTGCGATAAAGCAAGCCTTGATCAAATGCAACTTCCCTATAAAGAGATTTCAACAAGTTTTCTCTACAACAATAAAATTTCACATAGCAGTCGTACTATACCTGTCAGAAATAAACTGTAGCACAGCAGGTCAGGATGGTGAATATTTAGGAGGTGCAGGAACTGTCCAGGCAAATAAGCAGCCACATAATAGTCTATTTAAAGAGATCACAGTGGTCAATTTAGCACTTAGCTTCTTAAAGCAAATAAGCTAATGTTTCACTTAATTCTCATCTTAGCCCATTTCTCCTTTATGGATTGATTGCATCTAGGAAATATGAAAGGAATTAATTAGAAGCCTCTGTTGTATTAACACAGGAAATACTAGCAATACATTCAGACTTCCAAGGGAGGTTTCAAGAAGCTTAAGACACTCAAGAACTCAGCAGCTGATCTCCTGAGCAGAAGTTGAATCAATTTCAAAGGAAGTTGCTTACTAACAGTGAGGTAGTGCAGTATCAAATGCTGAGTAATGTAACTACTTAAACTTAAGGAAAAAAAAAAATCCTCTTCTTCTAGAAAAGGTTTTGTCCTTTGTCTCCCCTGCTGGGGACAGACAATAACAGGCAGGGAAGTAACTCGAGTAGCTTACCAAGATTCAAAAAGGCCACTTCCTTCAATTGAGGAGTTTCTGGTCTTTCTAGAGAAGCTGTAAAAGTTTTGCTAAACCCTGTGAAAAATAAATATATAAATGGAAACAAGAAATACCATCTGTTACAAGCCAAGTATATATAACTTTATAGATCAAAATTTCAGCAGTGTCTATATACCCAAACAGTGATATTTTAAGACCGTTTTACAGGCTTATCTGCACAGATGGATTTACTTCATACTAAACAGTGTTGCTGCATTCATAGTAGACCTTCACCCACGCAACACAGTTCTCTGGAGTGAGGAAACTGGCCACACAATGCACAGCCTATGCTCATGCTTAAAGAAGCATCCCAACCATGAGCAAACCTGTGTAAGGATACCACCCCCTGCAAACAAACAATCAAAACCCATCAACAACAACAACAAAAACCCACCACTAAACACTTTAAATAGGTGAGTTTCACATTTTGGTGACCTTTCAATTGATTTTAAAAAAATTTCAGTTCGATTGTGTTCTATTGCTACAGTTTCCTTCAAGATTTGTTTAAACATACGCAAATTTCAGACCCTCCTTGGTTGCATGGGCTTTTCATCAGCACAACTATGTATTTTATTCTAGGCTTGCATCAAACTTCCACCGGCATCCAGTAGGAATGACATACATCTCTTCCATTTTCTCAGTCTCTCAAAAAAGTTAGAGATTAAAAACAGCTAAAGAGAAAATGACTGATCTCCGTGCTGTGACATCCTGAACACTGAATGGTGTCATGATCAGGACGCTACTTAATACTGCATGAAAGTTCAAGGTAACAAACGTCCACAGTCTACAGGACCACCACGAAAAAACATGAGTCATGCTTTAGCAAATCATCAAGGGGACAGATTTTTGTTCCTGATCATAGCACAGAAATATGCTTTTGCTCTGCTGAAGAATAAAGAAGTGAGATCTCCAAGATCAACACTGATGCTGAAGGTGAAAGGTTATCTAAGAAAAATAACTTTTCACACAAGATATCAACTGAAGTTTGCCTGAAATGAATCAGCATACTTCACCGCCCTATTCTGTTGCTCGCCAGGCTGAACACACATGTAAACTAATACCATCAACTGCAGAACCTGTGGCATCACTTCTGTGTTTACCCTACAACAAGAAACTGAGGGGACTCCTGTGGGGGCAGCATCCTCTCCCCAGCCCTCCCTGACCTGACCTTTCACTCATCACCCTACTCAGACGACAATCATCAGCAGTGTCTGCGATGGACGTGTCTGGTTGTGATTGCTGAACCAGGCTCACAGTGGCTCTGTGGGAGACAGCACGCACTCACCACACATGGCTGATATGCAGATAGAACCAGTAGTCAGACATCTTACTCCCTGAACAGGGGACAGCCCCGAGCTTGTTAAGCAATCCTTGCACAGCAGCCGCCTGCATGCCAGGATCTTCCCCTGGAGCAGGGATGCCTCTCAAGGTTACTCCTCAAGGTTGAGAGATTTCTTACTTGCCACAGATCTGGATGAGTAATAGCCAGCTTCTTGAAACTTTAATCTTGGAAGACTGAAAGACTTATCTGCCAATAGCTTGCTAACTTGCTATTCAGTATTGAGTGATATAAAGGAGTTATTGCACATATAATGGGAGGTGATTCTCCCCCTCTACTTGGCCTTGGTGAGGTCACATCTGGAGTACTCTGTCCAGTTCTGGGCTCCCAGTTCAAAAAAGACAGGGATTTCCTAGAAGGAGTTCAGTGGAGGACCACAAAGATGACAAAGGGCCTGGAGCATCTCCCTCATGAGGACTGGCTGAGTAACCTGGGTATGTTCAGACTGGGGAAAAGACGACTGAGGGGGGAATCTAATTAATGTTTATAAATATCCAATGGGAGGTGGGAGAGAAATGAATATGGGCAGGATCTTCTCAGTGGTGCACAGCAACAGGACAAAGAGTAATGGCCTAAAATTTGAACATATAATGCTTTAGACATAAACAATTGGCCAGAGGGTCCATCCTAAACCTTGAGACTCAACAGGAGGGTTTTCCTAACTGTTTTGTCAGACTTTATTCTCTGTTCATAATCAAGTAACCTTGTTATCACAAATTTGTTAAGTTGAAAAAGCTGCTTTGTTAAATCACTACTTATAGCAACAAGACACATTGCTGCATCTCTCCTACAAGTGAAGTGTATAGCCTCACCTGCAACACCTCCTCCAAGTGAAAGAGGGAAGCTTCCAGAACTAAAATCATTTGTCTTCAAAATGCTCTGATATTCTGCTGCTTGTACACATCACCTCAGGAGCAGTCTTGTAACACCCTTCCATGACTGGTGATTCTTACATGAATCTACAAACAGCTCTGCACCAACAACTCCACTTCACAAAGATCATTTCAGATGCAGCTGGTCAGCATCATTATTTATCCTCACTCTGTTCCTGATACAGATATGGATGTAATAAGGGCCATGACTGACTCTGAGCAGTGCAGTGCCCCTTCAGCTACACATGAAGTACATACACCAGAAGAGGCCAGTCCTTTGTTGGAGATAAGTAGCAGCAATAATGCAGAGTACTGTCACACATAAAATGGACTGTTCCAATTTGTTAATGCCTTCGAGAACCAAAAAAATGCAGTTTGCCCAATCCCACAACATTCCAGCAGCAAAGTAACATGTTAGTGCAACCAACTCATGGAAAGTTTCCTCACACAAGAGAGCAAAAACTTAAAGCAGAAGAAGCACGTTTTCCACTTGAACATGGTTGCCCCATGCTATGCAGCTTCTCACCTAAGATATAATTCACCTCTCTCCTCCACATATCAAATGAGAAAGAAATCTTGCCATTCACAAGTTTTATGCTCTGATCAGAATAATGTTATTATTTTCAAGGAAAAAAGCAGATTTTAAAATTAAGATCTAAAATACCACTTACACAGCTACTGTTCGTAAAACCAGTGGGTGTTGTGTTGCACCACTTGCTGTGAAAATGACATGCTGAACTGGAACTCTAAACACACATTCAAGCTAGGAGCTGCTGGTTCTGTTTTCCATACAAATGCCTCATGGCATCAGTACAACACACCTGCAGCTCCCACAGATTTCATTGATGTTGTTTGTGCTCAGCATGTCAAAAAATCTGGCTAGAAGTAAGGAACCCAACTAATAACCACTCATGAAGTCACTGGTTTGAAGCCATTAGCTCAGCATCAGGCAGGAAGTTTAGAGCAGGAAAGATGAGTCTGCAGACAAACGCAGCTGCAGTCTTTAAAATATCAGCTACAGCAGTTTATTGTCTGCAGATTTCGGTGGCTGTTTGTTTCACAAGGCATTCTGTCACTCTTTAAGCAAAACGTCATTCTCCAAAATAAAGTAAGAATAAATTAACAAGTCAATCTTACCTTTATGTAAAAAATATATGGAGTATGATATTTCCCCAGGAATATCCGAAGGAAGACTACAACACACACACAGTCCTCCTAAGAAGACAAAAAGGAAAAGGAAATTGACTGTTCACAGTGCACAAAACTAAAGCAAAACTGTTTCAAATTAGAAACTAACAATAACAACCTCTCAAAAAAAAGTAACAGTTACAGACATATTTACCTAGTGAGACACAGTAAGGGAAAAGACAGGAGGCAGATTGGCACAATGGAATTCAGAGTTCTGACACGACCAGCTCATTTTAGAAGTAGCACATTTTTAGACCTTGTCAGTAAAAACCTTGCTTGCAGCCAGAAAACTGACCAAGCCTTTCTCTCCACAGCCTGCCTTAATATCTAAATATTTTCTGTTAAGCAACTGTCAAATATGCATGGAACACAGCAAAACACAATTTGTTGACTTTCTAAACAGTAGTTCCATATTGGCAGCAGCATGGTATGCTAGTAGAGCTTTCTCACTAAAAATCACTGGCACTTCTTTTTCCAGTACAAGGAGCTATCATCTCTTTCTGTGCAGGACTGGTTCCCTCTACTCCATCCACCTTAATTCCAAATCAGACTGACAGACTTTTGATTCCATTGGGTGGTAGCCCTTCACCCATCTCTTATGAAACTTTAATCCACTTTCACCAATGCCTGGCAAGCTGCTTTGGCATTCATACCAGAAACAGCTTCTTAACCACATTATCCCAATACAGTTGGGAAAGATAACTGTAACTGTTGGCTTTTTTTTTTTTTTTTTTTAACCTTTGCTGAAAGTTTATCACTTAAGACAAAATAAATATATAAAATTAACAATAAACACTCTTTTCTGAAAAATAAAGGCTTGTATATACAAGGAATACACACATACATACACAAAAAGTCACAAGAACGAAAAAGCACAAGTACAGAAGCACAGTTACCAAGGTATTCTACTTGGTTAAACGCTTAGTACTTCAGACCACAGCCTTGGTACAGCTGCAGAAGCACACCACACTTCTGGGGAAGGTAAATCCTTTCCTGAGCTGTCATTTTTTTATTCTTACCTGACTGAATATTGTTGGGAAGGTTGATACAGTTTTGCTTGAATATTTGAGTCATTTAAACAGACAGGGCATGCTGCCAGAGCACTTGGCATCTCTCAGAGAATGCATAATTTTTAAAATAGCAGCATCAGGACTCATGAGGAAGACTGGAAAAGCTCCAGCAATCCACAATGCTGATTTATTACCAACAGCTCCCTTCCAACTGCAAATGTCTTTCTTCCATGCAGGAGGCTACTATATACATTGTTCTCTAAATTGTACAGCATGTATATGGAAGTCGACCACAAAAAACAGTGGCTATGGGGAACTGTTAATGAGACGTATATATTCAACACCATGAATATCAGTAGTGAAATATCAGTAAGTTGAACTACACACAATAGGAAATACCAAATGGTGCTTTGTTAACACAGATGAAAACATAAACGACTCAAACCAGCAACTGTCCAAGCAGTATTACACCTGATACTGTCTTGACAGACCTATTAGTGCAGTCAAAGACTAAGAACACGAGACAAATTCTTTTCTTACCCTTACCAGTGATCTCTGCAAATGAGAGTTGGGGTGTGTAAATGCAGGGAAGGCTTGTTTTGTTATCCTATTGCACCTATATGGTAAAAGCTTTCTGCCTTTGCATAACCAAGTCTCCTATACTATCAACTTCAAAATCTACTGCAAACAGATGAGCCACAATGTCAGAAGACTCACATGAATACATACTTGGACAGACTCACATCTTCTCAGAAATAAAAGGGGGGGAAAAAATCTCAATCACAATAAAGAAAAAAAGCATTTAAAACTAATGCTTTAGGCAGCAGCAAGTTACTGCATTTGGCAGTATTGGCAGTATTAAGAAGACAACAATTACAGCTCTGCCACTTCAGAAACAAACATCATACCACTGAAACAGTAAGTCTCACATGAAGTACACATGAAGACAGTTTTCTGTAGGAACCTTAACTTCACATTCTTGATTCTGATTCATGCAGAACAGATGTGAGGCTGTAAGAATTTCTCAACATGGTATTTGAGCTGCACAGTTTGAAGATGACGCTGCACTTGCACATTTGCCTAGTCATACTGGCACAGGAGTGACTCGCTTCGCCTAACTTCAGCCATCCAAGCAGCTCTCATATAGACGTCCTCTACACAGCTAATGAAGAAAATATGGATAGAAGCAACCATCCTCTGGAGATGCCTATTTCTCTCCATAATTATAGTCTGAATGCTTAGCTTTTAGGCAGGTAAATTTTAGTGAGAGTAATTCCCAGTTTATGCCATCTTCCTGTTTTTTTCAGAACCAAACAAATTCAACTAAAAGGTACTTCTGAAGTGTTAAAAGAAAACTTTACAGTCCAGTGCTGTTTAAATAACAATTGAACTCTGAACACACAAAGTTAATTCCGAGACCAGAATTATTTGATCTCAGCTAATCTGGAATAAGAGATCTTATCTGGAGACATTTTGTCTTGTGTGTGCTAAGTAACAGGGCTACTTCCCTGTTATTGCAGAAGTTTGAGAAAGAAAGAGTGATTTATTTCAGAGTTCAGCTTGGTGGTGCTCAATAACAGAGGAGAAATTACATTGAGTATTTCATTATGAAGTTATGCCAATTGTTTTCTGCCAGGGATATCTAAATGATACAAATAAGGATATCAGCATTAACAGCTGAAGCATGCTAGCAGCTCCACAGAAGGCACAGTTCGTGCCTCAAAGAGCCTGCAGTTGTCTTGTAAACTACCACAAATGAGAAATACAAAAGGGAACTTCAGTGCAATTACCCACACTGTCCCTCAACAACTACATATGGTCTGAGTATCAAAACCATTTTTTTAAATTGTCTTTGCTCAAAATGAATTGTACAATGCAATCCTCGCTTTCAAACAACATTCAGCAAGGAGCCAGATGCAATGAAGTGACTCAGGAAGTGTAACCGTCAAATCATGTTTTACATTAAGCACAATGTTCAATTTGTGAAAGGTTCCACAATGAACTTGAATATGGTGTTGACTGATGGAAAAAAAAACATTTTACTTCAGGGTAATCAAATAAATGACGAGAGGGAGGCAGACTGAATTTCATCCTGGTCTAAAAGGTAGTGCTAGAATCTAAAATAACCTTAGCAAACCGCAGCTTTAAAAGGAAACACGTATACACAAATCAATAACTTCTTCCATTATTGTACATGCAGTTTGTATATGAAATGCAACTGAAAAATACTTTGTCTTGCTAACAGAACAAAATTAACCTAACCTGTATTTGGTAAATGGAAATGTGGCTTTCTCTTACCTCTAATTCCTTCCCTCTAATCTTTTTAACTGTATCGTCTACCTTTGTATGAAAAAAGAAAGCCATATTTCACTTTATTTGCACTAATAGGCACCTCAGTACAGCCTCAGCAATTCACCTGCATGCATAAAAGCATCCTTAAAAAGCAAGATGAGAAAGCATTTCTGCAACACATCACACCTCTAGATAACTCTGCAGACCATTTAAAGGTTAATCATACACCATCTCTGCTTGGCCGTATGGTCTAATTTAGAAATTGAAATTGCAGGCATCTGTGATGAACAGATGTCTCTTGAGCCCAGTATTTAATTAAAAAAAAAAAACCATCAACTCATAACATGCATTAGGATGCAGGGAAAGTCCTAAATCCTAAAGGTTTCAGGAACATCACAACATATACATATCAAACCATTAAGTATTATGTCCTACATTTAGTATCACATGCTGGACCTGTTTTGCTGTATGTACACACTACATCAGTTCTTTGGACCTAGGCTACCAGAAAATTTCTGGATGACTGCTTTATTACTAGTGTTAATATATAAAACCCAAGTTAGTCTCTAGCTCAACTTGCCATGCAGCTTTCAAAGGGTAAATAAACTCAACAATAATAAGTAGTGCACAATTGCTGCCTTCTCCTCAGTTTTATGTCAAGTATAATCTAAGGACTAAACAAATCTCACACTTGTATAAAAAAAACAAAAAGAAAAAAATGTATATAACGTCTTAAAAAGAAATTCTTAGTTATCAATTATGATTACACTAAATAACAATTACATGTGGAGATCACTGTATTATCACAAGATCTGTACTTATTCATTACCTGCTTTACTTGTAAAAACCTGAAGATTCAAAGACTTGGATGGAACATCTCGGTCTTCACAGTCATTGTATCCAAAATTCACAAGTCTAGGACCAAATAAAGATCACTACATAAACCAGTTCTTCATCCAAAGGGATTTATCACAACACAAAGACCATGAAAACAGTCATAATGTAATGAAAACGTATTAATTGAATTATATTCAAATATTCTCTAATTAAAGTTAAGTCAGGCTTCAACCAATGATCTCAGTGTTGCCAGAAATGAGAATCACAAGGCTGCACTGTTAGTAGAAAATATTTTTTAATACAACTGCATGAACTCCTATTCATTTATTGCAGTATAATCCAACCATTCCTATACTTGAAATGTCAGTTAGTTCTGATGAAGCATCCAAAATCCAGTAACTCATCGTGCCTGAGAACTTGGAAGGTTTTGCAGCCCAACTGCACCATTCTTGTACCTCCAAAGCTACATTTAAGTCTGCAAGTAAGCACACCAATTTCAGTGCATGTACTTGAAAAGGAAAGGATAAAATCACCCTCACATGGATCCTATGTTACCATGACATTCTTTTTCAATCTCGTGCTGACTGTACTTTAATGGTTTTTCAGGGAATAACAGAACATCCCAAGTTGGAAGAGACCCACAAAGATCATCAAGTCAAATTTCTGGCTCCACATAGACCTACCTAAAAATCAAACTCTACATTTGTGAGGGTTGTCCAAACACTCCTTGAACTCCAGCAGCTTGAGGTTGAGACCACTGCCCTGGGAAGCCCATTCCAGGGCCTGAAGACCCACCAGAGAACCTTTTCCTAATATCCAATCTGAACCACCTCCCCTACTGCAGTTCCATGACATTCCCACTTTCATATCTTTGAAAGAAACAAGTATCATGCTTCCCACACAGAACATGCAATAGAAAAGTGAAGTCCATCTGCTTTGGGTTGGTTTTTATTATCGTTTGGGATTTGGGGGGGTTGGGGGTTTATTGATTGGTTTGGTTTCCCTCTGCCCCTCCCAAAAAGATTTTGCTCCTATATGGATATTTACCCTAGGTTTTCTGAAAGAACTTATATATATATATGCACACACACATACATGTGTGTGCGTATGTATAAAAATATATGCATATATATAGCATTGAAGCTCTTAAAAGACATGGATTTTTTTCAGTACTAACTGTAAAGTATATAGTACTCATTCATGGCAACTTACATGTGCAGCAGCACTGTACTGAGCTTTCTGAGATGCTCTGTTCAGGATGTAAGACAACTACCTTCAGTTACTGATACCTGAACTTGTAGCTTTCACTTCTATTTTTATTGATGAAGGAACACAGGCCCTTCTGAAACATAAATTCAACCGCGTGTAGAAAGATGAGAATGAGATGAATATGACTGAGTGACTATTCTGACTAGATCTTCCTCACTTCAAAGGAAGCTTCAAGGAGACAAGCCCAGATGCACTCATGTGCACTGCAGATACAGACAGAATCAGATGTGTCTTAGCCTTTGAAACTCCAGGCTGCTTGGAAATAGAGTAATGGAGAATAAAAAGAACACAGGCACTGCCTCATGGACAACAAAAAGGAGCTACCAATATGGTTAACTCCCCAGTAAAACATGTAACAACAATTAAAAATTGAGAGCCTCCCTTGACAGGAATCTCAACATCACTACCACAGCGTGTCCAAGAATGAAGCAAATCCCTTTAAGTAGGTACCAAACACTCAGAGAAAGGACGCTTTAACCTATGGCAAACTCTCCAGAAAAATCATTCTCAAAAATTGTACCAAAAAAGCAGTCAAGGGCGGAATTGTATTTTACTGCTGTCCTTGAGGAAAATAAGAGGTTTGGACATAGTGTTCCTATAATTGTTATGTATCAGTCCCACACAGGTAACTCCAAACTCAGATACATGGTTCTAACAGTAAAATTACCAAGGTTTATAAAGTATTAGACCATACATTAAAAGGAAAACAACAACAACAACAAACTTACTTTACTTGTTTGTCATTTACAGAAATATCCAGCTGTGATTCCAGCTGTTAAAAAAAATAAACATGCCATTTACTGAGGTCAGTTTAATTACTGAATTATGATTAATACTTCATCCCAGTGAAATGTGTCACACACATTTCAACAGATTGAACATTTTAACAAAG
Organism: Gallus gallus; assembly: GCF_016699485.2. Lineage (NCBI taxonomy): Eukaryota > Metazoa > Chordata > Aves > Galliformes > Phasianidae > Gallus > Gallus gallus. The sequence continues at coordinate 12,889,206 of NC_052532.1, read as the reverse complement.
AAGTTTATCTATTCTCTAATCACCATCACAAAAATCAATATGAAAAGATATTCTTAAAAAAAATATATATATATATATATATCAACTGCAAGTAATTTGCTTTAGAGTGAATTTCAGCTGCTGGGATGGAAGTATATTACCAACTATATGTTCAGTAACAGCAATTTTTATGTTCTGCTCTCTGCCTTTTGATAGCTAAAACTGTCACAGTAGTCCAGGTTTTGTCCAGTGAGTTTGATAACCTACTTTTCAACACTTGAGTACAGTATCAGCATAATGTAATGAATGTCACTTACTTCTAGGTCAGTAGCTGTCTAGTGGCATTGAAATTACCTTACTATGGCATAACCTGAATCTGAATGTATTTTTGAAAATAATATTAAACAAGGACAAACATTCTCTCTCCCAAAAGACAAATCCAAAACCAGTCTCCCTCAGCAAAACCATCTACTACTGGAGATTATACAGACACTGAGATTGATCTCATTATTAGTGTTTGGAAAACAAAATTACAACCAACTCAAAACTATTATATAAAAAAATACTGATGACTTACTGTTGAGTTAAAATTTTCATCAGGGTAGAACTGGACACATCTTAAAATACTCCTTGATTCCTAAAATTAAGAGGATATGTTTTATAGCAAATAAAAAATTAAGTATATCTCACAGACTGAAAAGTGCCTGGACAACCCAGTGTTCCATACACGTGCTTCTTTGCGAACAAATATGTAGAAATTAGGGGACAAAAGAAGACATTAAAAACCACATATAACCCTCCACAATAACACTCTGACTAGCTTCCTTCCTGTCCTAGATCATTATCTACCAATCACCTCTAATTGCGTGGGCCCTCACTTGAAGCATATCTCATACACACTCTCTCTCTTCCTCCAGTAGGTTAAAAATACTTTTCCACAGCTACCTATACAGAAAAAGGAACCATAGCTGGCTTTAGTTAGTTTGAAAAGGGTATCTCAGAAACAAAACCAGGAATATGTTTCACCATCGCAATTTGCTTCCTGTTATTTCCTAACACACATATTTGGCGGCTAAGAGGTGAGAAAAGCAGATTTTCATGTATGCAGAATGCATCAAGTGCAAATAGTCCTTCAGTCAAATTGAAAAGAAAAAAAAAAGTGAGGAACTTGGGCATTTCTAGCCACGAACTTGTCCTCATTTGGTGTACTCAACGAGTCTGTGTACTTTCTAAACGTGAACTCTCTAGAAAAGAGGGAATACATTCACCAGTTTTTAGTAGATTTAGATCTTTTGAACAGAGGACTTCTTTAAAGCAAAGAGAACTACCAAATTCACCAATCTTTATAGGAACCACTGAGACCATCAGACTTTGTGCGTGCACACAAACGGCAGGTAAGGCAAGTGTCGCTTTTGATTTGGGTTCTTTGAGACAATGACAATAAAGACTGCTATAATGAAAACCCAACTCAGGCTATTATTACCCCATACACTCAAAGCTTTGCTGCCATGAGACAAACAGGAAAAAAACTCGAATGACATTCAGTTCACCTTTGGAACAATGTAGAAGAGTCTTTGTTCTGTCATATCCCACTGTGCCCAAATGAGATCATCTGCAACTCTGGCTCTTGGAAGCTGACCTGAGTTCTGAATCACCTAAAAGGAAAGAAAGAACATTAGAGGTCATCAAGCATAGTTATGTACTGATGATTACACACAGAGTTTGCTTTAAAGAGAAAAGCAACGGCAGAAGGGCTTACGTACTATGGTGCTTGAAGGGAACATGCCACTTGCTAGCAGCAGCAGAATCGCCTCTGCTACATGCAAGATGCTCAAGTTCAAGATCAGTTTTCAGGGTATTCCAACTGTCAAATATTCTGAGATATCCTTGACTACAAGAAATTCACCGCTTTTGCTGTGCAAAGTGCATGAAGAAAAACAGATGTCACCCTTCATCAAAGAGAAGGAGTGAAGAGTGAAATACCACAGCCAGTTGAGAACCAGATACATTAACTATTTAGGGAAGATGGCTTAGCTCTGGAAAGGATTTCTAACTAGAACCTCACTCATGACAGAGAGTACTGGTAGCAGCATACAAGCCAGAATTTTGGACAATTTTTAGAATCACAGAATCACCAAGATTGGAGAAGACCCACAAGATCACCCAGTCCAACCACCCGCCCATCACCAATACTTCTCACTAAACCATGTCCCTCAACACAACATCCAAACATTCCTTGAACACCTCCAGGCTCAGTGACTCCATCTCCTCTCTGGGCAGCCCATCCCAGTGTCTGACCACTCTTTCAGAGAAGTAGTATCTCCTAACATCCAGCCTGAATCTTCCCTGGTGCAGCTTGAAGCCATTCCCTCTAGCCCTATCACTAGTTACACGAGAGAAGAGGCCGACCCCCAGCTCACTACAACCTCCCTTCAGGTAGTTATAGAGAGCAATGAGGTCTCCCCTGAGCCTCCTCTTCTCTAGACTGAACAATCCCAGCTCCTTCAGCCGCTCCTCATAAGGCCTGTGCTCCAGACCCCTCACCAGCTTTGTTGCCCTCCTCTGGACACGCTCCAGGGCCTCGATGTCTTTCTTACAGTGAGGGGCCCAAAACTGGACACAGTACTCAAGGTGTGGCCTCACCAGAGCTGAGTACAAAGGTACAATTACTTCCCTGTTCCTGCTGGCAACACCGTTTCTGATGCAAGCCAAGATGCCATTGGCCTTCTTGGCCACCTGAGCACACTGCTGGCTCATGTTCAGTCTAGCATCAATCAATACCCCCAGGTCCATTTCCTCTACACAGTCTTCCAGCCACTCTGCCCCAAGTCTGTGCCCCCCCCCCCGTTGTCTGGGGTTGTTGTGGCCAAAGCACAGGACCCAGCATTTGGTCTTGTTGAACCTCATCCCCTTGGCTTCAGCCCAGCTATCCAGATCCCTCTGTAGGGCCTCACTACCCCCAGGCAGATCGACACTTCCAGCCAACTTGGTGTCATCTGCAAACTTACTGAGGGTGCACTCGATGCCCTCATCCAGGTCATCAATAAAGATATTAAACAGGACAGGCCCCAGCACCAACCCCTGGGGAACACCACTCATGACCAGTTGCCAGCTGGATTTAACTCCATTCACCACCACTCTCTGGGCCCGGCCCTCCAGCCAGTTCCTTACCCAGCCAAGAGTGTATCTGTCCAAGCCACAGACTGCCAGCTTCTACAGGAGAATACTGTGGGAGACAGTGTCAAAGGCTTTGCTGAAGTCTAGGTAGACTACATCAACAGCCTTTCCCTCACCCACCAGATGGGTCACTACATCATAGAAGGTGATCAGGTTGGTCAAGCAGGACCTGCCCTTCGTGAACCCATGCTGGCTAGGCCTGATCCCCCAGTTGTCCCGCACATGCCACGTGATCTCCCTCAAGACAATCTGCTCCATAACCTGCCCTGGCACCAAGGTCAGGCTAACAGGCCTGTAGCTCTCCAGATCCTCCTTACAACCCTTCTTGTAGATGGGAGTCACATTGGCAAGCCTCCAGTCTTCTGGGACCTCACTCGTCAACAAGGAGCCCTGATAGATGATGGAAAGTGTCTCGGCTATCACCTCCGCCAGTTCCCTCAGCACTCTCAAGTGAATCTCATCCAGCCCCATGGACTTGTGGCAGTCCAGTTGGAGTAGCAGGTCTCTGTTTCCTCCTGAATCGTGGGGGGTTTAGTCTGCTCCCCAGCCAAGACTACCAGTTCAGAGTGTGGAGTACCCTGAGGATAACTGGTCTGACCTTTAAAGACAGACGTAAAGAAGGCATTCAGAACCTCTGCCTTTTCCTTATCCTCAGTAGTCACATTCCCAGCCTCATCGAGTAAAGAATGGAGATTCTCCTTGGTCCTTCTCTGACTTTTGATATATTTGTAAAAGAGTTTCTTGTTCCTTTTTACCCCAGTGGCCAGGTTGAGTTCCAAGCCGGGCTTTTGCCTTTCTGATTTTCTCTCTGCAGGACTGTATGAATGCCCTCTTGAAAGACGGAGGGAGATTTCATGTCAACACAACACAGATTCATTTTTCCACTGTCAACTACCATGCAAAATCCACTTCCTCTAAAAGCAATGATACACTTTTAGAATACCATGAAAGAATTCAAAATGATGAAAAATCAGTATCTCAATATTTTTCCATCCAAAGACTGGATTTTCTCCATAAAATGAAACATTGGATTTTATGATGCAATCTGTCACTATACTAGAAGTATGCAGATTAATAATTTAAGCAGAATATCCATAGTCAGTTTGCTGAAAACTAACTGACGGGTAAAACATGAAAAAAAAGATTACAGGGGAAAAAAAATTGGAACATTCACAGTACTTAGAGCATATTTAAGTTCTAAGGGTTTGTTTTAAATAAATTCTTTCCTGGGATACGTGGGCATTCAGAAGGAAAAATCAGGAAGGTGATTTTACAAATATATCGAATGATCTAAAAATAAATATATACTATTTCTTCTTCCAAATTCTAACATCCATACAGGTTTAGATCAACAGCAACAAAAAACTCTAACTTTCCTCACAAATTACTTGTCACGTAGATTTTTTTTAATCAGCTTTGTGGGTAGAGGAATACGTTGCCAAATTACAAAAATAATTAGCTAGAATTACAGAACAGACCCTTAAACTGTCAATTAAAGCAAAATAAAAACCCTGAAACTCCAAGATTTTTCAAAACTTACCACTCTGTGTTCCTCTTCTGCAACGTGAATATCGAATTGTTCGATGTCTTTAAAACAACACAAAATATTTCCTTAAAGCCATCCATTTTTATATGTTTTTATATAGTTAATCAATCTAATTTCTTATAACCTACAGATGGCATCTAGGTTAGCAGCAAAGATGGGTCTCTCCAAAAAGATGGGAAAAGCTATCTCATTCTTTGATATGAGGGAAAGGCACGAGGGATAAACTGCCTTTTGCAAGCGTCCCTCTCTATCCACTCACACTTATCAGGGTGAAGTTCCCACCAGATTAGGCTGAACATGTACAGTTAGCTGAATCCAAGGTGCTTTTGTCCCTTTCTTATCACCTCTGTTATGCTATTAAATCATAAACCGTCTGTCATAATGAACTGAGCTGCTCTGAATTTATACAAAGAGTTTACAAAAGTCTAATTCAGCTTTTCTAAAAATTAAGATGACTGATGAATGCATGAACTAAGGGGAAAAAAAATGCAAAGTTGGCCATTCTGCTAACACTGGAAAAAAGCCTCAGTGAAGCACACAGGCTTTGAAAGACATTCAGGATACTGAGAATGGTTTTCTTCTCATTGTTCAACCCCCCCCCAAAAAAAGGTTATGAAAAAATAATCCATGATAATCACATTAAAGTAATAAAAAAGACAATGCATTCTCAAAATATTAACTTACATTTATCTTCTGAAACGAGCAAAAGATGACTTTCTGTAGAACTATTTCTGTCTTCCACTGGATAAAGAAACTATACAAGAAGTTTCACAGAAGTAAGTAAATAACCGAAGTTGTTTACAACACTCATGTACAATACTTGTTTAGCCAAACAGTTATATATGTTTAAATAAAGCCAAGCACATGCATGATATTCAGTTAATAAGATCTATTATTACAGACTACAAGTTATCAATCACTACTATTGAAGGTGTAGGGGCAGACTGCAGAGAGAGGTAAAAAAAGAAGTAGGCGTCATGTTAAACGTTTGAAATAGAACATTTTGTGATGTTTCTCATCTTTTCAAATTTATGAAAACATTGGCACAGTATCTCTGGAACAGTTTCAAGAAACATGAGATATTTCTGCACTCAATCACTTTCGCACAGAGAATTACAAAAGTCTGTATTTAGATTATTTGAATAATTTACCTGCACTCGAACACAGCTATCCACAGCCTTTAGGACTTTCACATTATTAATGGGATGAATTTCAATTAGCAAGGCTAAATACTTGGACACTGCAAAAAGAACATGTTTTAGGTAACTATCTTTTCTTACAATATAAAGTTGTATTGCTAAGGGAGGAAAAAAAAAGGAAAAAAATACTTCTAATAGTTTAAAACAATACAGTTGCAGTACCTGACTGTAACAGGTGAGTCACTCTTTCTTCCTCTGTATACTGGCGGAAGCTGACAGCTAAGCAAGAGAAAAAGCACAGCAATCATGCATGTTTGCTATTAATCTTATCGAACATTCTTGGAGAATAAATATCACAAAACTTTTACCAAAAAAGAAAAAAATCTGTATTTTAAGGACCAGCAGGAGCCCCACTACATGTAGGAGGCATATATAAATGCAAGTGAGGGCAGCAAGCAAAGGGTATTTTAGATTTTTGTTTCAATAAAACAGCAAAAACAACAGCTGTACTGATTGTACATCAACTACATTCTTTGGTGATGCATCTATTCAAATGCACAGATCACTGTGAACAACATATGGTTCAAAACAGACTAAAGTAATTCAAGACAAATGTAACATACTACTAAATCATCTTTGCCATGACAAAAAAAAATGATGAAACATATTTACCCAATAACGTCCTTTCACTGTTGATTGAACAACTGATTATGCGTAGATCTTTCTCAAACGTATAGAGATGCTACAGAGAAGTACATTAATAAATTATATTTTAACTATATCAAGAAAATCTTTTCATTACTCCTCCCTAGGAAAACACTGCTGACCAGTTCATCTTTTTTTCTTAACTTCAGAAGCAAATAATTCCAAGGCCAGAAGAATCATATTTTAAGCCTCAATCGTATCACTTCTTGCCGTTTGTTTCTTACAAGCTCATCTGAGCTCCATGTTGCCACTGGAGCTGCACAGCAAACTTTTACAGCAATATGAAACTTCACTCATTTGCAAAGGACCATCATCATGGTTCCAGCCACTGAACTGCGGTGCCTTCCATTTTAGAACCATTACTCATAAACAGAAGCACCAGACTGAAGAGGTACACAGAACAAAACAGAAGAACATTTATTTTTAAGGACATATGCTCAGAGAGAGGAGAGGTCCTCAATTAGCTGTACAGAAACAAAGACTCAAGGCATGACACTGTACTGCTCCCATGTCATCCAGAGGTTTTTTCCCCTTAATGGTACTGAGTAAAATTTGAGAACCTTCCCATTCTCTCCTCTGTTCCAAACAAACCTATAATTCCTTATGGACATAACATAATGTGTTGTAAGGCATCAAAGCCTAAAATGCTACAGCACTGTCCTTACCAGGCAAAAGTATTTGTCTCACCTCATTTTCTTTCATTTGAAGGTCATACAATCCAATATGGGTACTTCTCTGATTTCCCTATGGATGAAAACAGATCAACACTGACAATGCATACACAAATTTAAACACAATCTTCGGTAATTTTTTTCCTACTCTTCTCTCCTCTTTTTTCTCCCCTTTCACTGACACATCCACTTACACTTCCCTGATAGTTAATTATCTCATTCCAAGGAGAGGAGGCAAGAACAATTCATTTTTTTTCCTGTTTTAGAATTAATACACTGGACAAAGCTGAAACACATTCAGTCCACTGCTCACAAACTGAGCCATATGCTATGTGCCCCTCCCTCACTTTGGTTCTCAGCTGTTTTTAGTTATAGACAGTATGACAAGGAAGAGACAACTCTAAGAACAAAAGCGGATCACATGATGGTACAAGTTAGAAGGGAACTTAAACATGATCACACCTGGTGAGGTGTGCCCCATGCTGTGTCAACACGCTTGGTCTTTAAAAGGAGTATCTGAGATCACAGAACCCAAACCCTAAGCGTGGCACCAGTCACGCAGCCAACCATTCACCTGAAACTATGCTGGCCCCAGGAAGCCTGCAGGCTGGGAATCCAAACCCCATTGCTCCAAAATGGAGCACAGAAACATCATCACACACAGCTTCCAGTGACCTGGCTGCAGGATGGAAAAAGGATTTCAGCTCTACCTTAGGAAACAATTATTTGAAGCCTAAATATATTTCATGAGTGCAAATTACACCATTAGCCTGCTGCTTATTGGTAAAAACATACAATGATTTATTTATTTATTTTATACTCCTAAGGCTTTACAGAAGACAACTTTCTTCCTGGTACATTTTACCATGCTTTAAATTTTCAAAATACATTTTAATTTAAAAAAAAACTTTATTCTGCCCTACTGTACACATTTCATTTCAAAGGAAGCTGAAATTCATTTGCATACTCTAGGTACATGTACTAAATTGAAATTACATCCATCTACATAGCCTTGTGCTCAAACAGTAAACATCTTTGTTTTTAACTACTGCTTGAGAGGTGGGGGGAGAGAGTAGAAATCTATGGTTATTTACAAAGCTATGGCATCTTGCTTTGTGATGTTAAAACAAAAGCGTAAGTATTCTCTTTCTCAAAGGTCTATTTGCAAGTATCTCATTATTGCTGTGGCAGTGACAAAATTCTCTGACTGCTAATTTAAACAAGGAAAACAAAATGTCTTTATGTTAAGATGCAAGCCTCAGACCTACTAACTTAATATTAAGCAAGTGATTTCACAAACAGCCATTCTTTCCAAAAGTGTCTGAAACTCTTACCCACAGTACTTAGCTACTGAAAAATACACTTTACAAGATTGGTAGCAGCACTGTCCGTGCCCACTTCTGTGTATAAGCTAATACACTTGCTATCAGCTTCTCTGCAGAGATTCTTGCTACAGCTTTGCAAAACAGAAGCACACCTGTTATAAAATATCTTCCTTTACACCAAAGTTCAATGTCAGGAAAGACAGACACTTGAAATCTACAGTATCGTGCAATGCTCCAAAACACGCTTGACAATAAAGCTCATTCTCCACCTTTTCCTGGTTTTAGGGGAATGCATTTGGTTTTCCTCTATTTGGTAAAGTCTGTTTTCCATTTGTGTTTATTAGGGGAAAAGCCAGGACAGCTTTGTTTAGTTTACATCCTTGCTTGTGCGCTGTCCTCACCAACAATGTCACTGATAAAATTTGCTGCTACAAAACCCAGAGAAAAGGATCACGTATAGGTGCTCTTGCAACAGTGGTAGCTCATGAGTTACAAATAGTTTACAGAGAAAGGGGGGAAAGAGAGAAAAAGAGAGGTTGAACTTCATTCAGGAACTAAGACCTGGAGTAGTAATTACAGTAATAGCAATTTCTCCAAAGTAAGTTTAAGGAAACAGAAGAGTGAGCTGCAGACAGTAGAAGCAGCCACAGAATCACACAGAATGGCCTGGGTTGGAAGGGACCTCAAGGATCATGAATCTCCAACCCCCCTGCCAGGCAGGGCCACCAACCTCCCTATTTACTAGACCAGGTTGCCCAGGGCCCCATCCAACCTGGCCTTGGACACCTCCAGGGACGGGGCATCCACAACCTCTCTGGGCAGCCCGTTCCAGCACCTCACCACTCTCCTGGTAAAGAACTTCCCCCTGACATCCAACCTAAATCTTCCCTCTTTCAACTTAAAACCGTTCCCCCTTGTCCTGCTGTTAAAGTCTGTTTTCTCCAAGGAAGCATTCTAGTTTGATGATATTCTTTAGTAGAACAAAACGGCCAAGTGCAATCAATAGTTATCACTTAGAACAAGCTTGTAACAATCTGAAAGAAGTGTCAAACTGGTGCCTAAAGCCACTCCTTGTTCACAAAGACACATACACCAACACTCTTCTGTTCCTTATAAATATGAACACATACTCCTCTTAAAAGGTAAACTCCAGAAGCACAGAAGCGTATGCATACATCACCAGTTGTCTGTATCAGTAAAGAAAACAACTGGATTGAATCCTTGTTAATAGTAAAGAGTAAAATGACAAATGTGGCCACGCAGCCCCACCAACACCCACCTTTTGTTTTTTCTCATGAATAGACTTTTTTTAGAAATACCACTCTAATCTTGAGAGAAAAAAAAACAGCCCCAATATTTCAGTCCTACGTTAAAGTATCACCATCCCAATGTGTTTCTGCAGCTAATTTAACTCTAACAGAGCACAGGTGTCACAGAAGGCTCAGCGTTAATAACTCGGGTCCCTGTCTGTTCCAGCCACTGGCTGAGAGCTATGCAGCTACAGACTGGGCTGCTACACGTGCACTCCCAACTCCCTCCCAGCAGAGAAAGAACCTAGGTGCTGGTTCTTCTGCCGGCTGATTCACTCAAGAAGAGAAAGATCTGACTACTGTATAGCAGTAAAAGAACAGGAAAAGAAGCAACAGAGGCATCTCCTTCAGGCTGATGTGTGAGCGGTAACAACTGCAGCACAGCTGTGCACTTTGCTACCTTCAGCCCTGGGACTTTCTCATCCAACCACGCACATCACACCAACTGCAGAGATCCCTTTATTCCTCATATCAGGAAGCCACAGTGAACATGCCTGTAACTCCTTGTGCGGACTTCACTTGCAGATTGGGGGAACTAACACATTTGAATCCTCCTCTGCATCTCTGGCACTTCAGTCAATGGAGCCTAATGAATATTTGTCTGCCTCCTCCACTTTGTACAGCTTCTCCCAAAGGCTGTGGGAGGTGGGATGCTACAGGCAGCCATTTCTCTAAATTCCAGCTTCCATCACATCTGCACCAACACAATGGCAGTTCAAACACCCAGCATGCAAACAGACACCCACACTGAGATGGGGTGTCCAGCTACATCTCACCCCTTCTGCCAGCTGCAAAAGCCCAAACAACACTCAAGGCAGCTGGACTCTTCTGTCAAAAACCCAAGAAAGTAAGGAGGCACTCCAAGCTTAGCGTGAGACTCCACTGGCACTGGAAAGCAGCAACACCACACATATGCACGTCTCCTGTAGTGAGCTGGATGGATTACTTTCATTAAATCCTTATAGAAATTTCAGCAATGCAGAACTTGACACTTTCTTCAGTATTGTTTTTATGATTATCATTGTCTTGCAGACTCTCCTCCCTATGCTTGTACTAAAGGAAACATCCACCCACAGTTAAAGTCTGTTCTACCTCGATGAAGGCCTCGCCTCTTCCCTTAACCCTAGGTAAGCTGGAAGGTTGAGACAGAGGGGAATGAAAAGCAGCTCTATTCTGCTGGAGTCTGCTATCTCCACTTTGTACTTTCCAAGAGCCAAGACCTTCCAGAATCCACCCGGGTGTTCAGATTGCTCTGAGCTGCACAGCAAAGAACCACAGTTTGTCTCCTCAAGGGGAAACCTTCCCAAACCATTCAGAAATTTCTTGGAACAACACAAGTTTCAAGCCGATATGAAAAGGATAGCTCTAGTACTTCAGTACATCAAATAAGCTAAGGTGACTTGAGACTACAAGCAATGAAGTGCTACAGATGCATCCTAAAGCAACAAAAAGGTTGTAGCAGAGTTAGAGTTACAAATATGGCATCTTAGCATACACATTGGTAGGACTGAATATTTAATTGAAGCAGTGCGTATGAATCTAGCAGTCAGACTTCCCTAAGAAAATCTCAGGGTGAACGAACATGCTGCTTATGAAGAGCTTATCTGTTATGGAAATGGTTTTTCATTCAAGGAGAGATTCTGGCCCCAAAGAATCAACTCCAAAACCCCTATAGCCTGATGAGGTCAGTGCTTTACTCTCCACTTCATTACTCTTAATGTTTGTCTGAAGTGGAGATGGGTATTTTCCCATTGCCCAAACCTCCAAGTTGCAAACTAAGTTTTCATGTTCCAGCTCTTGTTGCAAGGAAAATAAACAAACTCATGTGCAAGGACTCCAGTAAGTATAGGCAAACACACAGTAATATTCTCAGGAATACCTTCACAAAGCTCCAAGACAGACCTACCTTCCAGGTGTAAATAATTTTTCCATTTCTTTCAACATTTACAATGTAAAGTGCTGATGATTTCTCAGAAGTATCTGAAATTATAACAAAAGGCACAAGTTTTCACTTTAGTTCCTCATACACAGACACATTTTAAACGAAGATACCAGGTACATTTAACATATGTGTATCCATACATGCCAGAAATCACAACCTTTTGAAAAAACAGCTCAAATATTTCATACGCTATAATTTAATTCTCAAACTTCAAAACAAAAGGTCCTCAGAACACTACACAGAGATAGACGGAGCATGAGGAAAAGCATCAGCTGCCTCAGCTCTCTAAGGAATGCTTAGAAATAAACGATGCCTTCAGAGATCAGCTCTACAACAAAAACAAGAGCCACAACACCAAACTATATATTACATGCAATATATTTACAGGTATGAGGGGCAATGCAGGACAACAGAAAGGAAAACATTGGGGGAGGAAAAAAAAACCACAAAGAAGATATTGTACCACAGATGACAAAAGTGCATCTTTTCTCAATTCTTTGTATTCTAATCACTGTATTCACCAGAAGTGTGTTTATCTTGGATGGAACTTATATTTAAAGAAGAAATTTTGCTCTTAGTAAGTCTGAGAGCTGCATGACTGGCCTTGATTTTAAGACAAAGGTAGCGTGTAAATATGAACAAGAAGAATTCTCCGCAACTCTAGGCAAGCATTACTTTGCAGTAACCACAAAGCCTTGACTGGAGAAAGCAGTGTGAAACTTAGTTTCACAAGCCTAATAGTATGAACCCTGCTAGTACTGATGGTGGTGGTAAGAAAAAAACTGCTCAGAAACATTACCAGAGGTAAATAATTTTAATGTGGGAGGACAGAAAATTCTCAGCCTATATTTAACAATATATCACTTTCTACTGGCTTGGTATTTGATACAAATTACATGTCACTGTACATTGTCTGTAGGAACACGTAACCAAAGGAGAAGTGGCAACGATCCCTTGGTTGGGAAAGTCCTGCAGTAAAGCTTTGCATGCAGAATTACAACTTCTTCATCTCACAGCTTCACCTAGCAGATGAAGGGCTGCAAACTAAGCCAACCCAACCTGCCTGCCCAGCAAACAACTCTTATCAACATGCTCAAGAGAACATTTTGATTTCCTGAAAGCCATTATATGGAAATCATACAAAAATGAGTGGAATTAAGAGAGCTGGGCTGGTTCTCCTCACCTGCCACTCCCTCCCTTGATCACAGCTACTCCCAGCTCTCATGCCATTAGGAATTCTCACATGCTACCAAAGAGCTTTCAAGTCTTCAGGAAATAAAACAGTAAATAGGGAGAACTGAAATATCTGAAATCATTGACACAAAGGCACTAGGACACCTAAGAATGACTTGCTTTCTGCAAATAGGTATTTCTCTGATGTTTAAAGTAATCTTTAAAGATTCCAACCTCCCATGTACACATTCCTAATACATCAGCATCACATTCAGAGGAAAGAAGGAGTACACACAAACAGAAGTTAACATGCAATGCAGAAATGTTAGTAATGGGTCAGACACGCCTTCCAATCCATATTCTGATTCTGTATTATCAGATGCATTTATTGAACAAAAAGTCTGTCACTTTCCCAAGCACCTTCCTGTTACCTCCACAGTAAACACAGAGATTAATTGATTACATGGGTTTTCAGAATTTTACCTCAAAACCCTTTGGGTGAAACCCTATACCTCACAGCTCCTCAGTCAACTTTCTGGTGTCGTGAAATAAACGTTAATAGATTTTTTTAACTGGCAGCGTGCAAAGCACCTTGGTTTATGAAGGCAAAGGAGCCAATATGCTCTGACCTATGGCCAAACAGGTTTTCTGTGGGACAGCAGACCTTTAAAGAGGGAGGTAGGCTAGTTAACTAAAAACAACCAAGGGAACTGAGCACAGCGCACAACCACCCCGTGTTCCGACTACAGCCACGGTTATGAGGCTGTTCAAATCGATGCTCAGACCAAGGCTTTCAGCAGTTTCTGAAAAGCAGAACTTGACCAACTTCCCTGCAGACAAATGAGAGCAACCACGAGCACAACACCAACACCACAGGGCCAAGAACATGGCAGAGACACTCCTTCCAACCACCCGCTCTCACCCCACTGGGACATCCAACACCTCACCCGATTTTAATTAGCACTTGTTTACCACACGCACAGAAGTGGAGTTTTGGTCGTTTTATTTTCGGCTAAGTGCTTTTTGTGTCATTTTCTTTCTTTCTTTCTTTCCCAGAGAGGGCCGTGGGGTGGAAGAAAGAGGCACGCTAAAATTCTATTTGGAACAAAGGGGGAAAAAGGGCTACGCGTGAAGAACCAAACGATCTGCGAGGAGCAACACAAGTTCCTTCAGTCGTGGCAAGCGCCCCGAGGGCACCGACTCCGCCACCCTCGGCCACACTGACCGAGGGCAGAGCCCCCACAAAGCGACAGGGTCAGCCCGCGGAGCTCGGGGCCGGCACAGCCCCCACACGGCAGCGGGGCAGGCGGGCTCAGCCCGCGCAGCTGGGGTCGGCCGCTCGCCCCGCCGCCATTTCCCCGTCCCCCTGTGGCCTCGAGGCGGCCCGGCCCTGACGGAAGGAGGGGGGAGGCCGCGCCGTGAGCGGCTCGCGGGGACTCACGCCCGGCCTGGCTTCTCCGCCCGCCGGAGGGCAGCGCACGGAGGCGGCTGGAAACGGAGAAAGAGAGGGAAGGAAGGAGCGGGCTCTCCTCAGCGCTGCCCCGCGCCCGCCAGCGCAGCGTTACCTAGAGCCACGGCCCAGCCCCGCGCCGCCAGCCAGGGCACCACATCCCTCTGCAGGTCAAACTCGGCCGCCAGCTGAAGCAGCATGGCAGCCCCACGGCCCAACCCGGCCGCACTCCGGCGGCCGCTGCCCGCCACACCGCGCCGGCTGCTGCGGGGCGGCCACCGCCATGGGCCGGCCCCTAGGGCCCGCTCGGCGCCTATTGGTAGGGTTGGATCTCAATCAGTCGGCTGCCGTGCGGAGTGGCTGAGGGCCGTCCCGCCCCCCTTCAGTCGGGGCGGTGGTGCGGGTCCCGTTAGCGGTCCGGGTGGTGCTCCGGGCCTGGCGGGCTCCGATTGCCACCTGCGGGACGTTGGCAGCGGGGGGAGTGCTTGTGGGTCCCCGCGCGCTGTCTCCAGCTTCAGGGGGTCTGACAGGCCCTCTTTTGTACATTACAGATGAGGGGCTGAAGGAGATGTTTCTCCTGAGATGTGCTGCAAGGAATGCTTATGCATTTTTCAAGCTTTCCTCACAGAAAGATTCAGAGCGCTTTACGCAATTGCCTATGGGTGAGGGCTGGTGTCAAAGTTGAATCTGGCCGCAGTCACTGATAGAGCGCCCTGCTTCTGGGTCTGCAGTCCCACACTTGGCTGAGCAGTGTTCAGCATTTCCCTTCCCCACAGAGTCCCTGTTTTCTGCTATTACACACTTGGCAGTTGTGTGCTGGGGAGACTGAGCCTCTTTCTGTACAAACGGCTTTGACAGAGCAGCTCGGAACTTGGGATGCTTCCTGAGACCAGGCCTGGCCTGAGCCTACCTTTCATCCAACTCAAAACAGCAGAAGAGATAAAGCTTAGTGAGATCCTCGGGGTGTTCAGGCTGAGTTGCTTGGTTTTTGTTTGCTTTGGTGGGTTGTTTTTCTTTCTTTCTTTCTTTATTTATTTAGCATTTGAAAATACTTGTAGCACTGATAAGTTGCTGTTCATGGCTATCTATAGTCTGCCTGTAATTACCATTTCCCTTCTGACATGCGCTGATGTCAGCAGCTAAAAGTGGCACAAATGTGGACAGGCTAGCACGTACCAAACTGCTGCACTGCAAGGACAGAGCAGCTTCAGCCAGTTCTAACAGCCAGTACTGAGTTTTTACACTCATTGCTAAGCTTGGGAGCTATATAAAGACCAGACTAGAATCAGGTACATCAGCCGAGTGCAGATGAGAAGCAAGTTGTCCCTCAAATGCAAAGTGGGCTTGCTTTCTCTCAAACTATTGATAACTTTTACAGTTCTATCACAAGTTTCAGGATCAGTATTTTTCTTAAAGCTCATTGGATCAAGTGATTGTGCAAGAATTTCAGCTGATGTTTTCTCTGTTTTGAAATAGACCTTGACTGGTATATTTATTTTAAAGGTAGAAGCGGAGAACAGAGATAAGATCCCAAACTGATGCTTTTTCTAAGAGATGAGGTAGGGATAATTCATGGTTATGACCATTGGAGTTAACGCAAAAATGTTTGGAGTTGATTCAAAGAGAGAAGAAAGCAAAGGAGGGAAGCCAAACCCAAGAAATGACTGATTCTCTATGTGCAAAAAGGAAAATTTTCACATGGAGAAAATCTCCTGTGCCATGAGCTTCGGAGTTCAGCTAAGGCTAAGATGAGGCCCAACAGCAGGATTTTACATTGTCCTGCTGTAAAGCAGGAAGTGTGGAGGTGGATAAAAGTCTGCTCTCCAAATGTGAAAGGGAAAGAAAAAAAAAATTAAACAGAACTCCCCAGTTTGATGGTGTTCTGTTTTTAAGGAAAGAAAGAACAACTGTCACTGTGCTTTTGTTTCACAATCAATCCTGACAGTACAGTTCTCAAAAGAGAGCCCACGAAGCTGATGAATAAATTATTCTCTAACATTTACAGACTGAGAATCAAACGATGATGCTATTCTTCTAAGGTATGTCGTGCAATATGTGAAAGGCCTTTGAGCAGGAGGCAGGAGTTAGCCAGAGTAACTGCTGAGTGTGCCATGGAACTTAAGCTGGTCAACACGATAAGAGAAAAAGAGAAATGTTCTCATACGATATAAGCAGGTGAGTAGCTATAAAGACAATTGGGTATAGAAGAGATCCATCCATTCACTTATGGCTCATGGTTGGGATCCATTCCACAGTCCTTACTCAGGAAAACTGCTGTAAAAGTTTGTACGAGGCTTCACAGTCGGGTGTGAAAGAAAAGCCTTTCCTGTTGAGATATTTAAAACAAAATTTCCGCCGAGTCTGCATTCTCACTGCAAAGGATTTGCTCTTCATTATTTTTGTACGACCAATATTTGTATTGTCTCCCTAAAGTTAATACATATTCTTTCTTGAGACTGCAGGGATAGAGTGGGACCTCACCTCCTCTGCACTGTCCTGGGGACTTGGAAGCATCTCTGATGTTTGGCTCTGAACCCAAGAGAAGCGCTCTCAGAACTTAACCAGTCTTTGCAGTGAGACAAAGGATGAACTGGTAGCTTGACAGATGAATAGATTTGAGAAACAGAAAGGGATGAAGTGATACATGACTGTCAGGCTTCAGAGATACAGAAACATAAGAAAAGCAACAAAGTAGAGCTGGGGAAGATGGGATACACAGGAGCTAAAGGAATCAAAAGGAGCAAGGAGCCAGAACAGAAGAGAAGAAAGAATCTGAAAAAAGAAGACATAGGCTAATAACCTGTTTAGAAATAAAGTCACACAGTCCTCCCAGAAATTAAGTTGGAATTCCTGAGTTTCTCTGTTGCAAATTATTTGAAAACCACTATTTTCCAGTGGCTTATCCATATAAAAAGGCATGATATTACTTCTGCCTGTCTTGGTTTTTGTTCCAGTGATAGGGGTTTCCTTGTGACTCTTCAAGATCCAACACTGCTGATGACCCTTGGGAGTGCTTGGGAATGTCATTTTGATTCCATGAGTAATTAGCTGTTCTTTTTGCTCTTCCTCAAAAATACATAAATAAATAAATAAAATATGCAAATGTATATGAAGAAATGACAATTTTTTGGTTCAGAGAACAGTTTCATTTGTTATATCTTTTTTCATTTCTAAAACATAATCCATTCTATTAACGAAATAAAAATGAAATCTGAAGGAGCAAGAAAGGTATGTTTGTTATAAGATGAATGATATTTCAAAGAGAGTTATCTGGTATGAACAGTGCTTTTTGGCAATTTCTTATTTTTGAATTTTAACTTTGTAATTAAATTGTACAGCAATGGTGTACATTAGGACTATCTATGTCTGCATTCAGTTCCTGAAAACATATTTAGGAGAATGCATATGGTTTGCCTGCCTGTTCATGTCTTTGTCTAGCACAGATAATACTAGAAATACTTAAAGTAAATGAGCTTTGCAGTAAATTCAGAAAGTAATGCAGTTTCTGATTTAAATTTTTCAAATTTTTATAGGAAAGATCATAAAATGCCGAAAACTCATGTCAGTGTTAACCTGAAAGTGAAACTCAGAGTGCCTGATTACTAACATGTAAAAGATAGCCCATCTTTCAAGAAACAGCAGACAGCTGCAGATTTGGGGTTGTACAGTCTAACATGTAAGGTGGGGCAGAGCAAGCAAGCTGTCCCTCATGAGAATTTGCAGTGCTGCAAAGGAAGCTACATGTGCTCTTTCTCCCCAAGATAATCACCAAGTGTTCACTACAGCAGCTGTCACCTGAATAGTGCCAAATACTTTTAACTGGGATGGAGTTTCTTCTATCTCCCAGTGTTCCCCTTATTGTCTGATGCTTCTTTCCTCACTTCCACCTTTAATGTTCAATGCAATTATCTATTTCCTTTGCAACTGTAAAAGATAATTCACAGTTTTAGATCTCATTATATAAAACTTGTGATTTCCTGAACTGGAAATCTGGCTCTGCATGTTATAGGCTGTATCTACAGGACCAAATATCCAGACTGAATTCCTAGAAGCACAACACATTCCTTGAAAACCACAAAACTGACTCATTCAGTGCACTTCAAGTAACAGTGCAATGTGTGATACCACTTCAGTCCACATACAAAAAATTAAAAGCTTGACACAAAAACCATAAACATCTGAAAAAATAACCCTTAACATTTTCTTTGGTGAGCTTTGCATTAAGGCAGAGGTACTGATACAGTCTTAGTAACATCAGCTTTGCTAGATAGAGGAAGAAGCTCTTGTTTTTAAGAAAGAATACTTACTCTTATCTGTGCCAAGTGAAATTAGTACTATAATCCATTTCTGACTTTTTCTTCTTTTTTTTTTCATTGTGAAACCAAACCAGGAATTTCACTTTCTATTTCTATTCTGTTTCCCTTCCTGATGATCACACTCAGTCAGTTTGGATCTCTACAGCCAGACTGAATATTTGCGTAGGCAAAGGAGGTGATTCCAATGGAACAGTATGCAGTATGGGGATGTGAAAATAAAGCTCTTAGAAAAAGATGACAGATTAAATTTTTCTACTTTTTTTTTTTTTTAATCAGGAATCTGTTCCTTTCCTATTAATGGGAGGACCTTCCTGGAGTTTTTAGCTGAAGTGGTTCTTGAATGAAGTCAGCATTAATAGGCACACCTATCATCAAGGGACAGTGGCCCTACTGATCACACCAACCTGCATCAAGATTTTCTGCCGCTGGCAAAAATTGTTGTGCTAATTGCACGTGTGCCTATCATCACTTCACAAACAGTTCATGAGGCAGGAATTACAAAATCATACCTTTAAGCAAGCGTGAGGCTGATATGATTGACTGCCAACTTGGCATTAACGAGTCTAACATGCCTTTCAGCTCTCAACAGAATAAAGACTCGTTCATGCCTATCAATGACAGGGAAAAAAACTATATACAGAGCCATAAATCGTTGATGTGTTCCACATCAGGAAATTATACTTAAGACTTCTTATCTTAGTGGGAACCGACAGAATGAATATCTGAAATAATTATTTAAACTCATGACAGCCTGGCAAACAGCTCATAACTTCTTTTGAAAGTACTGCTTACCAAGGCCACCCTCTTTTCCCACCACTTGTGCAACAGAGGATTTATTGTGATCTTGTCTAGACAGTTATTTCCTTGAAGAACGTTTTAAAGCAGTTGAACACAAAATATGTCATTTGGTTTCCTCGAGGAGACGGTCAATATGTTTATTAAATCCTCTACAAAAAACAAACAAGATACCATTAGTATTTTTGTAGTAAGAATTAAAGCTGTGATTCAAGAGCGGCAGAGTAAAACATCCGTATCTCAGCATATGAAAAACATCTCACTCATTATCTTTCATTACAAAATGTCAACATAAAACAGAGTAGATTCACGGAAGTCAGTCAGTATCCATTACAGATCCAGTGCTCCATGGACATGTTTTTCTATGCTTTGTTTAATAATTAATCATAGGATATAATCTTCTAACTACTAATGATAAAATTACTGTTGTGCTATTCATGCTCCTACTGAACAATACCTCATTCTTTAAATAGTTCAGCTGAAGCCCATGACATGCTCAAGCCAATAACTTGTTTCAAGTTGAGGAGACTTTGAAAACCATTAAGGTATTCCTCAAAGTGAGGGAGGGAAACAGACCACAGCCTAACGCAATCTGTGGCCGTATCCCAAGTGGCCTTTTTTTCCCACCAGTTCTCTCCTCATGGCCCAGGCACTAAGGCTCCTTTGTTCCTCACACAGAATAACCCCTGCTAACACTGATGAAAGCTCTGTGAACACACATGGTCTCAACAGCTGTTGAAGGAACTCTCTGCTCTGTTTATTCTTCCAGCTACAGCCTCATTAGGTCTCGTCAGCAGCGTTTTTTGGAGCTTGCTCTTTTTTCCTTTATGATCTTTCAGTTTTGACTTCATTTTGTGTTATAAGAGAACACTGTCAGTACTCTGCAACAGATTCATCACTGTTAAGGAACAGATGCAATAATGCATTTGTCATCATATCGATTCGCTTTTAGATACGCTTTTATTTTCAGTGTTGTGTTCAATTTAAAATATAAAAGAAACACTTAACACAGTCTTTCAAAAGGCAAGATACATTGGGGACTACAAACATGGACAGCGCAGGATGAACATATTGGTTGAATTTACCCTCACTGAGCTTCAGCCTTCTTGAAAATAGGATTCCGGTGTGACTTCTTTGTCTAGCCTCCTGCTAGTTAATGAGGAAAGATAAGAATCCCAGAGAGCAATCGACACAGCCCAGGACTGGCACATATTTATTTTAGGGCACATTTTGTAAATCCAACCCAAATGTGGATTGGATTTACTCCACATTTACTCCACATTGGATTTACTCCTACTCCCTGCACCTGCAGTCATACCTACCAGCCACGTGCAGCTGGAGGAAAGCAGGGCTACAATTAGAAAATGTGCCCGCAATTAGATCACACAGTGTAATTTGAAAAGAGTTCCTAAGGGTGTGGTTTGATGAGCATCTGATCTAACGACTCATGGCCTTGAATGGAGGGTGTCACACTTCCCTCCCCTCCCCTCCCCCCTCGCTTGATTTTTTTTCTTTCTTTTTTTCCTCCTTCCCTCATCCACAGGTCATTCTGCCTCTATGTTTACCAGCCCTGCTGCACATCTGGTGCCTCTGTGATCCAACTCTACTTGCTAACCCACAAAGTCTATTGATTTTTATTTAATCATTTGATTTTCTGCCACGTGATTAAGGTGTCTCAGGTCACAGAAAGCTTTTACAAGTGCCAGTTATTGTAAAAGGAAGTACTGTTAATGTGCAGCTGGCAGCAGGGAAGGGAACAGAAGAATGGGAGACCTCCCTGTACTGGCAGCAGTGAAATGGCAGAGCCACACAGCACATTCAGAGCCTTTGCTGGAGGCTGACAAACATTTTCCTTCAGCTTTTGGTGTGAAAGAAACAGACGTTTTCACCCAGCATTGCTCGTGGCTGTTGCCTGGCCACCACTGGCGTGGCTTCCAGACCAGAGAAGTGATCCAACTGAAAAATAACCCTCAGGGGAGAAAGCAGAAGGTGCTTTCTGTAATATCACCTACCCGTCAAGTTTTCTCCTTGACAGAGGAAACCCTTATGCCCACAAAAATGTTGTGTAGAAGTGGGAACAAACCACTGGTGCTGGGCAAAGGGCCTTGGAGCAGTGCAGGTCTCAGTGCTGCAGCACATTTAGGACCTCTTCCATTTCTGCCGAACCACAGCCTGGGGATGGGGTTAGTTGTCCCCAGGGCAGATGCTTCTTCCCACTTACAATAAGCACAGTCCATTAACTGTTAGCTGATGTAAGTTAGATGTCAAAGTCCCATACTTGTATCATTTGCCTGATTTCCTGTTTCCACTGGAATCCATAGAAACTAGTTTTTAATACCTTATTTGTATCTCATAACAACCTTTCCTTTGATACAGTACAACAATTTAAATATATTCAGATTAGTCTCTCAAATCTGAATGCACTTCCCTGGCACATGCTAAAAATATCTTTAATTTATTATACACATTAGTTTCAATAAATGCCACATTAATAAACAAAGAGGGTGTACTTCATTAGTCACACAGCGGTTTCTTTTTCCAAAATACATCCAGAATTCTATCAGCTGACCTCTTTTAACAATGAGGTATTTATAGGATCCGTAAGGGCCTTATCCTCCAACCATGACTCAGCCAAAACTCACAACTGACCTTATCACCTCCTGCAGTCTGTTCTTACAGCCTTGTTCGTGTGAAGAGCTTTTATTCACTGACCTGGCTTGGGGAGCATATTCTCATCAGTATGATGTTGCAGGCTTGATGCCCAGTTCATCTGCACTTGCTAAATGTCATAGAAATCAAGTGCTAAGCATGCATATATTATTTTTACAACGTTATATATACAAAAACGAGGGAAAAATATGCAGCCAACTTCTGCTTCCAGTACCACAGGGATAAACTGAGTCTGCGTACTTTAGATTTTCACATCTACAAACAAAACAATGGGATTCTCCTTATTTTGGAAGAGAGTGCATTTATTTTTAGAAGAAAGCAGTTACTGAGTTTCTGAATCATAACAATTACTACTAAATAAAACAGTAACGTTTTTCAACAATACATAATCATTTTAAAGTAAAATACTGTTGCAGTGTTAGGTGACTGCACTAGCTCAACATGACAACAGTAAATTGTATTATTTAATATCATCATTATGCCAATATTCCTATGTTAGAAGAGCCAAATCTTCTGGAAAAAAAAAAACAACAAACATTAAATTGTGAACATGCATAACAGCAAATGATTGTAACTGCTTAATAACAGTGCATCATGTGATCATGAATTAGCCAGTAAATCATATATAACATCGTTAGAACGTTTCTGCCACAATGGGTTAGCTCAGTTATCTACATACACTGCTATCACAGACATGGATGCTATTAGATGTTAAAGAAGAAGATGCAAACAGTCCATAGCAAACAGAAAAAAAAAAAACCTCATGATCTATAACTACCACTGTTGTTCCTAATAATTATTTTTCTTTATGATTCAGGCTGATAACCTTTCTTAGAAGCTAATATCTCATCATTAGTGAAGCTGAATAGAAAGGTGGGTCTGTATCAAAAGCACTCTCAACAGTCTACTATCCTTCAGTTTGTTTGAATGATTCTTCCATTTATAAAGGTTCTAAATAGATAAAAGTTGAGATATCATCTTTCCAAAATACACTGTTACATACATATCTCATTTTCTTATTTTGTCCTTTTGAAGTGGAAGAATCCAACATTTCAGGTGCTTTTCTAAGTCCCCAGTGCTTTTTTCCCCCCAGATGTGAAACAATTCTATTTCCCTGTATCGTATTATACTCATGGCAAATCTACATTTATTAAATATATGAATCATTAGTATGTTATATGATGGTGTTTTGTAGCTCCTGTATTTTATTTGTTCTCTTGAACATGAGTGAGCAGTATAACGGAGTCTTCAGTTAGCTGCCTGTTATGATGCCCAGGCCTTTTTCTTGAGTAGTCACAGTAAAGGTAGAATCAGTTGTGTTTATGATGAGTTGAAACAGTTCCTTCAATCAGCACTGTCATAAATTTATCAGCATTGGACACCATCTGCTGATATTGCCAGTTGGGATACTTTCACAAGCCCTTGGAGCTTTTTTGTTTTCTTTTATAGTTCTAATTGAACTTAAAAAACCAAACGCTGGCTACCTGCAAATGTTACCAATTTAGAACATGCTTGCTTTTCCAATTATTCTAAAATATACATAGATACTTCTCCAAAAGTGCATAGTACACTTCATTCTGCTGTAGTTGCCTTCTTCTGTGTACTTAGTGGGATGTATTTCATCACTGTGATAATAATGCAACTTCTTTGAGGTTGGCTTGGAGAAAATGTATAGGATGATTAAAGGATATATATAGTTTAGCATCCTTCCTCCTCTTGTTTTTTTTTTTCTTCCTAGTTTCTTCACATTTGCAGGGTAACTGCCACTTTCATGAAAGGCGGCTTGCAGGCACATACATCTTTCCTTGATTTGAAGACACACAAGTAGGAGCAGTGGCAGAAAGGAGAGAAAGGAGCAGTCCCAAGTCAGCCATGCTGCAAGCTGAGATTGAGCATTTTTCCCCTCCCAAGAACAGTCCATGGCCATGGTGGAAAGCAGACCATGTCTGCCCTGACCATTCCATTACTAGCATCAGAAGAGATCTCTTACTGTACCCTGGGACAATCTTTTCAGCTAATATTAGCAAGTCCAATACTCACAAGCAGTATCTACAAGGGGGCCTGTTTATTTATCAGTTCTATGAAGGTTCCATGTGGATAAATGTTAGTTTTAGATCTGGTTTCAGCTCTTTTATTCATTCCAGCTCTCTTACATAGTCCTCCTGTTTAATGACAAAGGTCATTGAGCCTGATGTCCGAAAGGAGCAGTCTTTATGCCTTGTCTTTTTTTTTCTTCCCTAAGGTCTCCAGGTTCACTTCTTTACCTCCAAAGCACTGCTGCTTTAGATAGCTCTTCCAATTTCCCTACAAGCATGGACCAGCCAGCTTTCTCCTTCATCTATTCTCCTGCACTCCACTCCTTGTGCCTTCAGAAAAGGTTAATTCCAGATGCTGCAGAGAAAGTTGCAAGAAGCAGTGTGGTTGTCAACTAAAGATATTCTGCAACTGTCTTCAAAGTTAAGTTCCATCCTGATCTCTAAACTGTCAGATTTCCCAGAAATAGACAGATACATGGCACAAAGATGAACATTTAATATTACAGGATGCTCAGATTAATTAGAAGTCTGTGTCTTCTTGTAGTCCATAAAAATGTATAATTCCTTCTTAAATTTTGGCCTCAGTGATCTTTTTTTATCTATGGCCTAATTAGTGAGCATATGAGAAGTAAGAAGGAGGTACAAAAGAGAATTATTTAACAAACTGCCTTCATTTAATTGCTTTGAGTTAAATTCAAACTCCTGCTCTATCTTTCCTATATAGCACTTTTTAGTCTTATAGCGCTCTTTTCAATCTTTTCTAAGTTAAACACAATCTTTTAAAATTTGTCTTCTGACTAGAGGCTTTTTATTCTTATAGTCTTTCCTGGACGACTTCTGAAGAAACGTTTTGGAATACGTTCTTTAAAAGACAGAAGTAAGGTATCTGCATTTGATTTTCCATTTCATCATCACACTCTGATGATGAAGAGCTTTATGCAGGTCTTTATGCAGATAGAGCTGTTGTGCTATCACACTGTGTTTAGGCTTGTTTAAGTCTGTCATTTAGATACCATCAGCAACTTGTCCTTGTCCTAAAAAATCTCATTGTATAATTCCTAGAAATCCTTTCAGTATTAATTCTGTAGACACATACACATGCTACACATCGGACTTATGATGATATTAGAAAATTAGATTAAATAGAATGTTAACTCATGAGTTTTTTCATTCTTAAACGTGAAGTTGAATGTATCACACCTCTTTCTCATTTTTAATTGGTCAGTTTATATTAACTTCTGTGTTATTTACTTTGTAATCCTTCTGCTGTTGCCTTATTTGTATTACAAAAAAATGTAATTTTAGCCATTGCTTTCTCCTGGGGGAAAAAAGAAAGGTTAAATGGAAGCGATTATTTGTGCTGCATAAAACTTCAGATTAACTGAATCTGAGGGTGTTAAGTTAGATCTAATTCCATCTCAGTAGCATCTTGCTTGTGAGAGTGGCCAGTGTCCAATGCTAGGAGATAGCATATAAAAAACATGAAAGGCTGTATCTGCTATCTACTTCTGTTTCAGAAGGGATCAAAACAATCTGGAAGCTATTGATTGTTTGAGCATCCAGAATTTCCTGTGAGAATAAGTTTCATGATATGGTAAAAGTGCAAAAGTACATCTGTCTGTTTAATTCTCCCCTCTGATAATCCTGTTCACTGTACTCTACTTTTTATTTTAAGAAAAATAGTGCATAATCACGTTTTAATCAGGATTTTATATATATCACATTTTCTTTACCTGTCATCTTTCTTTTAATGCAAGGAATCTGTTTAACGTCTCTTTACAAAACCTATCCTCTACTTCTTATCCTCATTACTCTTCTCAGTGCTTTTCTGTGACTGCATATTATACAGAGGTTTTATCCTTTGTAGTTGTTGGCTTTTATTTTGCTGGGAGATTCACAGATCCAAAATTTGTATCTTTTCCATTGTAATAAGATTCCCTGTGACTTGTCTTTTAACATTGCCTATTTGCTTGTCAAATTCTTTCCTAAGGCTTCTCATTTCCATTTACTACTCTACTTTCCATAAATATCTTTTATGAAGGCATGTAAATGAGCCATTTGTTTTTCTCAGGCACAAAACCCATCTAAGGTTCATTACCAATTAGAGATCACACACTGCATTTGTGCTGCAGTTCCTGTGTCAGGAGCTGGCAGGAACTGAAAGGCAGCACTTGCGAGGGCAGCAGGCTGGTGTGAACAGCAAAACCGCTGTAGAAGCAGACTGCACTTGGTGCCCTCCACACTGAAGGCTTCAGAACGCTGACATGAACCGATTTCATCAGCCCCAACAGGAAGCTGTATAGCATCACTGCTTGCCAAACCCATCTTCTTGCCTGTTTGTCGCCCATGAGGAAGAGTGGCCACACAGACCAGTCGTGCCTGGCAGTTTCAATAGAATCACAGAATATCCTGAGCTGGAAAGAACCCACAGGGATAACTGAGTCCACCTTCTGCCTTTGCACAGCACCACCCAAAAATCAGGCCCTGAGAGCAGTGTCCAAACGCTCCTTGAACTCCAACAGCTCGGGGTGGTGCCCACCGCCCTCTGGCGCAGACCCTTTCCCTACCCCCTTTTCCCGCCCCTCCCCTGACACAGCTCCATGCCGTTCCCTCGGGCCCTGTCGCTGTCACACAGAGCAGAGCTCAGCGCTGCCCCTCCGCTCCCTGTGAGGAGCTGCAGCCGCCATGAGGCCTCCCCTCAGCTCCTCTGCTCTGCGCTGAGCAAACCCGGGGACCTCAGCAGCTCCTCACACACCTTGCCCTCCAGACCCTTCTTCATGTTTACAGCCGTCTTTGGAAGCTTTCCAATAGTTTTATGTCCTTATATTGTGGTGTTTACATGTTCTCATGGTCCTGGTGGGACAGTGCAGAGAGCTGTGCAGGGAGGTGCTAGGCACACAGGCAGTGGGACAGTGGATCGTGCTGAGGGGAGCAAGATGCTCAGCCAGCGTTTGCCCTCTGAATTATTCAAGGACTTCAGATGAGTTGCTCTGAACTGCTTCTGCACTGAGCCTAAAGAGACTGCTGCTGGGTTATGTGTGCAATATTGTGCAGAGTGAATGTTTCTTCACATGTTTTATTTGTAAGGACTCCGTGAATCATAGCTTAAAGTTGTGTTCTCAGCTGGGAAAAAAATACATCCAAAAGTAAATATAGCATTAAAAAAAAAAAAAAAGTTTTAATTATTTAGGAGCTAAAACACCAAAGAATGCCTTAATTCTAATCATCTGATTGCTGAGTGACTTCATGCTGAAGTGAGGTTACAGTTGTTAGGGTACCTTCAATACATATTGCTATTTTTTATTATTATTGTTGTTGCTATTTCTACTGTACATAACCTGAACTCTGAATGTTCTGGGCTCCAAAAAGCTTTCCTTTTCCATAATTACACAATCTTTTTCTTTATTCTCTATTTTAATACTTGAACTCAATACTTAAACTCAGCGTCAACTGTGTGTTTCCAACTTAGGTATCAATGTCATCCCTGACATTCCTTCTTCCCAATACACCAAGCTATGATAGTTAAAAAAAAAAAAAAAGTATTTAAAAAACCAAACAAACATGTATCAATATTCATCTCCTTTTCTAACAATTCTGAAATACTATTTTTGGCTCTTGATGTTAAGATCCAATTCATAGGTCATTTTAAGTCAGCACATCTCCATGTACCTGAACTAAAGCTGGTGAAGTCAGTGGAAAGTAATTCAGCCCATTGCTGGTATGCTGTTTGTCATTTCTGGAAAGGTTCAAAGTTGTTTGATGTATGGAAAGTTTGCAGAGGAGTAACTGTTCTTAAAATCAAGCTGAAAGTAGACAATGTGCTGTTGTCCCCACAGTACAACGTGATGAAGCCACTCTGCCCTGAAGGGCAGGCAGCGTCCTGCAGAGCCACACTGCCAACCCACAGATTGGGCTGTGCTCATGCAACTGAGGGGTGACCCGAAAGCACTGAGCAAACGCACAACGTGCAGACCAGAGTTTTATCCTATGTCTACAGATCTAAAGATGGGATCCCCAGGGCATCGTGTCCCCCAGGCCACAGAGATCCCCCCCCAGTGCTTCATTTTAAGATGCAGAGGTCTGTAACACCGTCCCTTCTGCAGCACGCAAACAGGCTCACAGAGTGAGCACCATATACTTCTCGTTTTCAAACCACCAGTGTAAGAATATCTTTCAGTGGACAGAAAACACCGTATGAGTGTATTTGCTCATGCCTGCTAGCTTCAGTTTTGTCCAGTTCTGCAGTTCTGCTGTAATGATTTCTCTCTGAGCACAGCTTTGATAACAGCCATTACGTGCAGGGGAAACTTGGAGTTCTGAAACACTCCACTGTTCTTGGAAGACCAGTTTTGTCAGAGCAGACCGGCTCTTTCAGGTGAACTGCCATGAATTCACTTCTGAATTTTGGACACACAAAGTTTGCAATAGGTATGTGATTGCTTCAGAGAGCAAAGTAAGAAGCAGTTCTGTGGTTAAGGGGAAGGAAGAGCCCTGTGCTTTATGTGAGGAGGAAGGCTTTGTCTTCTCCAGTGGAAGCTACAGAGGAAATTTTCAAGAAGTAGCCACAGGCTAATGAAAGCATCCAAGCAATTGAGAATTACCTAAGAAATTAAACCTCTGAATCTGTTCAGCCAATACAGCAGGAAGGGAGGGAGTCGTTCCCTCACAGCAGCTTTTTAACTAGTGATTTCATAATGTAAAGCAATGCAAGCAATGTGTGCAAATAATGAACTAGCAAAACTATTACAGCCATGAGTGGGGACTGCTGCTGAGCTAAACTGGGCTCAGGTTCTGTAGTTTGCTGGGGGAGTTGCGTTTGAAAAGGTGGAGGGGATCTCATTCTTCCTGGTTCATTGGGATTGGACCAGGTGGGGGTATAAGTGGTGCCAAAGCAAACAAGCATAGGAATTACTCCTGGCCTGATGGATAAAACTGCAAGTTTTAGCACAAACTTGTGTGTAAGGCATGTATCAGTTTTGCTTGAAGCAGGTATATTTGAACAGTAAGATGTAGCTGTGTTAGGATCTGCAAGTACCACATTATCTTCTATTTTTATCTGTCCAACAGTGAAGCCAATGTCATAGTAATTTAGTTGGCTTATTGGTCTCAGACTGTCCCAAATACTGTTGTCCCACAAGTATGTCACTGCAGCTACAAGAACTTAGGTTTTACAGCATGAATTTTAAATACCGTAATCAGACCTTTCTTTAGATTTTCATCTTTAAGAACTCATCTAGAATACAAAATAAATGCAAAGAAAATTAGAGGCAGGTATTAAAGTCTTGGAAACACAACTAATAAATATAAAAGCTGGAAAAAAATTATATGCAACAAAAATAATTTAACATGATTAGAGCAGTATATGTAGGCTTTCTTTTTTAATGGAAACAATGGCAGAATTAAAGTCACTTATGGCTTGTCTTCAGGCCAGACTGACTGGAAAATGTTTCAGCTTCAATAGAATGCTGTTTGGTTTGGTCTAAAACTGGTAGGACGTGAAAAACCTCAACAAAACCTCATTTAAATATAGTAATGTCCAATTTCGGTAATGTAACATGTATAAACAAGATGTCCATCAGTTTGGTTGGCAATTTTGTAAGATTTCCACTAGATGCTCTGCAAACCTCTGAAGCATGTGAGAACTACAAATACTATGCACTTATTTTGCCTGCTATTTAGAGAATAAATACAGCTTACTTTTACTGCTTTTTTGTGCTAGTGTATTTTAGTCCTGCTTCGGTGCGGCTGGTGCAGCAAGCTTTTGCTCAAAGCTCAGCTAGAGTCTTCTATCCTCATGGCTACTGCTTGTGCTTTTGACCTGTGCTGGGGATTTTTCTGGTCTGAAACTGGAACATAATTCTGTTTTGATGTGGATCAGAATTTTGATGTAATGTTTGTAATGTCTGCATTCCTTTTGCATATTTACAGGTTGTACTTATGGCAAAAGTATGGATGCATGTTTAAAATCAGCAGTTCGTTATCCAGAGCCCAGATAGGCAGGTGTTTTACTGATAGCAATAAAGTCATGTTTTAAGGAGAACATAACTGAAATTTACCCACTGGTTCCTTTTTTTTTGTGTGTGTGTGTGTGGTCGGGTTTTTTGTTGATGGTTTTCCTCACTGGTGTTGTTAAGTAATTCATCTGACTTGGAATAACTGAGTATTTTCAAATACGTCATCTCAACTTTCAGTTTTTGATCTTACCATATGTAATGGTCAAGACTATATTTAACTCGAGAGTTAGGATTTTTACCAAAAAAAAAGTTGTAAATTTGTGAAAGCTGAAGAGAGCAAAAGTCGGGTTTACACACAGCAAAGGAGTACCACCAGTGAAGACTTTGGTTCAGAGGCCAAGCTGTGACTCGTTAAATGGGTTTGTCCTCTCTAAAGGGTGATGCAGACAAAATGGCTGCAGTAGGGTGGCTGTTTTCGGTTTTGTTCATTTCAGCCATGTATTTACCAGAGCTGTAGGCAGTTAGCCATAAGGGTGCACGAAACAGGAGTGTACTGTTCAAATGTTTGTACAGTCAAAGAAAACAAGCAGAAACCCTTCAGCTGGCTTGTCCCACCTTGTAAAAGTCCCCTCAAGTCTCACAAAGATGTGTTCAATTTACAATAAAGCATTCTCTGAGAAAATTCTGAGGTCATAAGCCACATTTCTGAAAATTGCAATGACTCAAAGGACCTCTTGCTCTGACAACTGCAATTTTAAGCCTCTGCTGCTCAGATCTGTAATCAAGATAGGGGGGGAAAGAAAGTGATGTGGGTAACACAGGCAGAACTGGATTGCATCAGAATATGATATTTGTTTTCTTGGCTGACCCAATATAATATGCAACCTTGAGATAAAGAGTAGGAACAAATCTGTAAGCATTTCCTTTCTCTTAAATGTATTCACTCATATAATCATTTTCAATTAGTCATTTAATTCCAGGATTGATTGCAGTGCTCTGGTTTGTGGACAGTCCTACCCCCGTGCAACTACAGCACAGAAAAGCTCAGTGGGATTTCAAGGGTCAGTCCTTGTCTGTGCCCCCACACTGCGCTGGTCAGCTCTGTCCCAGACTATCTTCAATAAAAGCATGCCCAACCGTTCTTAAAACTTCTGGTTCTTAAATCCTTTCTCATCTGTTGCATCTTGAGGTAGCCTGTTTTGGTGGAACTTACGTTGGAATTATTTTCCTACTGCCTATACCAAATCTCCCATTCTATAAATTAAGTCAGTTACGTCTTGTTTTTCCTTTTGTGAACAGAAATGGTATTTCTTGTTGGTGGCAAAAGGTACTGGTAACAGCACCCAGGGTCCGGTCTCACCATGACACGAACGGTGGCTCTTCCCGGTGGCTGTAGCTGTGCTGCAGTTTGTTGTGTGGATATGGCACGGGCATTCAGGAGAGGAATTGCTCAAAGCAACTCAGCAGGGGCAAAACTAGTAAAGTGTGAGTATTCCTGCCTTTCCTTAAGCCTCCTTTGTACCACTTCTGTAGCAGTGCTGGATAACTGTTTAAATGCTTGGCTTGATCACTGTACAAATCCTTCTCCAGTATTACCTGAGATGAGACTCATACAGCTGCAAAGTACGGACTTGCAAATTCTGCATGCTCTTAACCTTTCTGAAAGTGAATTGGTGATGGCACCTTCCCTGAAGGGACACAGGCAACACAGTCTTCTCTATCTGTTTACCACAGATCTAAGTATTCTGTTTAAAATATAGTGGGATTTTTCCAGAAAATTCAATTAAGTGTGTATTTTCACGTGGGTTGGAAGAGCAGGAACAAATAAAAAATGTTAATAACTCCACATCTCGCATTCAGTTCTCTAATGGAAAACCCAAGCACTCTGTTTCCCAGCAAAATTTCTTGGTGCTAATTTTCCTGCAGACAAATTAGTACTCGGAGTGCTAATGTGTGTTTTGCTGTGACTTGTGAGACGTGTTTCGCTGTTTTATAATATTCTTTTGTAGGTGCGGTAGCAACATATTGCCTACATAAGATTAACATTTCCAAAACGTAGATTTTTTCTTGTTTATGCGCCATTATTCTTGTAATGTGAATTGCGTACAGAAATTAGGATGGACTTTTGCATTGTAAATTGGCTCCTAATGTGCAAATTGTAGTGCATATGTGAAAGTTTTTAGTTAAAACATTGGGAAAATAGACACATAAGGTGCATTTTTTCAAATGAATCGATAAGGAGTTATGTGAAATATGCAGAAATATGTAGAGGTAGATGGAGTGTTAGCCTTGACATTTCTGACACTGATCACTTACATTTTTCAGAAATGAAATGAAGTTCAATAAAATGCCAGACACACTTTTCCTTACTTTGAAGAAGTATTTTTAGTGGTTAAGCAACATTTTAAATAGTTAAGCTCAAGCATTTACTATCCGATCTTCTGTGGTCCTAATTTCAAGCAGTTACTTTCTGTGAAATCTTTTCAGAGTGAAGACTTGGAGATTTGGTTCTCCTAAAACAAAACATGCCATGGAAAAATTCTTACTGCTTGGAATGGGCTTTTCTTCTCAAAACCAACAAGCAATGGAGTGATATGTCTGTATTCTGTGCCCACTGAAGTCATTAGAAAATCTGACATTAACAGGAGAGAGTATTATAACCAGTAATTAGCATTCTCTACAGCCCAGCTTGGACTGTAAATATTTCCTTGCATCAAACACAGTCACCTAAAGATGTAAATGCATTGCAGCTCTTTGGACTTGAAAGAAAACCTCACATGTGGGCTATAGGTTAGTTCCAAGCAGCCTCCAAGCCTATCTCTACAGTTAAGCATTTATTTGGAGCACTACAAATGCATTTTATTATTTTTTTAATTAAAATTATCTTGAGTTAGTATGCATATGATACAAAAGATGAAAAGATAATTTAATAAACAGATGAATGAATGATAATCCAATATTAATAATCTTTCTTACTTCTGTTATTGATAGAGGCTACAGAAGACAAGTCTTCAGGTGCTGTTCTGAAACACAGGAAGGCCATATGAGGAGATTGGTAGAAGCTACACAAAATAATACAAAAAAGCAAACACCTACTTAAGATATGTTGGAGAAAAATCGACAAAACCTCTGTAGGTGGGTGCTGTTTCATAAAGTTGTTAGAAATCGTAGAAGGCGAGGTGGTCCAGTGTTAATAGTATCTTAATGTTTTAAGATTTTAAAATCTGCAATCTCCCACCAAGTCTTTAAATTGAGGTATCATACAATAAAAGAAAATATTCTCTTCAGGGTTCTCAGCTTCATAATGAAGGATATTATGAGCAGTCCGTGAAATGGAGGTGGATACTACTCAGTAACAGTCATAAGTCTTGTATGAAAAGATTATTCAAGTTAGCCAAGTCTAAATATGACATCTGAAACTACAAATACTGAGCAGCTAGGATATCTTCTATATGAACAAAGAGAAAATCGATTTGGACTGTCCTGCTTACGAAAGAAAATTTAAGAAGGGATTTGAGAGAACTCTGAATTTGTGAATGCAATGGAGTCTAGTCATCATTTTCTGTTATGCAGGGAAGGGAACCAAATTTTATCCTATCAGGTAACAGATTTAAAATGAACAAAGTTCATTTTACTTTTTTGCATAACATAATTAGACTGTGGAACTCAAATTTTGGACATGAAATAGTGTCAAGAACACAAGCTGGCCAGTTCTCAGATGCTGTTTGGTAACCATAGTACAGGGTGGTCACAGAGCAGGATCCCCTTCAGCTGCAGTGCTGCAGTGTGCCACTGCCTGTGGAGGAGTGCTCCATGGAGGTGTCCCAGACGGACTGGGATCTCACCGGCTGTGGCTGTAACTACAAAAATGTTCTACTATTTTCTTTACTGAAATTTTAGAAAGAAACACAATTTAGTTTGTTTGTGTTTGTTTAGTTTCTTCCTTTGATCTCTGTCTACCAAATACCATAAAATAAAAAATATACAAAAAAAAAAAAAGAAAAAAAGAAGGGGCATAAAAATAGACAAGTTGATAATTTTAAGGCTTTTAGTGAGTATCATTAGCTGACTGTTACCCAACCTTTGTGCTGGGGCACCATTATCTATAGCATGTCCCACCTGTTGAATGTGAGAGGAGAAGGAAATGGGGAAGAGGATCAGTGGATGTCACCTGTAGTTACGTGTACACTGATGTGTATCAAGTGCATTCAGCAAAGCTATACTTTCTGCACTTAACTGAATTCCTAATCCTAATTTTATCCTATTCCAACTGACATCACTGGAAAAGCTCCTTCTCTGTTAACTGTTTCTCCTGGTAGAAAAACTGTCCAGAAGATATCCTCTCTGCCTGTCTCGTGAACAGCTGTTTAAAACTTATAAGGTAAGACCCAAGCTTTTTAAAGCTTGTCCCTTGAATCTTATTCGACTTGCAGACATGAAAGCTCTTAGTGAGTAAAAGACTACATTTAGTTACCATCTACTGTAATCCATCATGAATGATAACTCCGAAAGTGGCAAGAAAATAGTAACAGAAAGTGTATTACCATAAGCATTGCCAAAAATCAGCTTTACCCATGGAAAACATCTGAGATCACTGTCAGGGTGGAACAAAGAAGTTTGCATTGGACAAGTTTGTGGTGAATAATGCACACAAAATGAGTGAGAGGATGAAATCCTTAGTGCTCATAGGCCACAACACACACCCAACCAAATGAAGTAATAACATTCAAAAATATTCAAAATAATTATTCAAAAATAATTTCCTTTAGAAAAGGCAATAAACACTATTCCCACGTTGCCCTGGTGGGGCCTTGGCTGTGAAAAAGACCTGGCATAAATGGGAGGGTCTGTTAGCAGCACGTTTGTCATTTGGGGCATTTGTCTGCTTAAATCATGATTCTTTGTAAACTATGAACTAGTCTGTTCAGTACTGATGAATTATATTTGCTTAGACTGTCAGGGATGAAATGAAAAGAATCTGCAATGAAAGTGTATTCACAAGTATAATGCTTCCTTTCAGAGAAGCCAAGCATTGAAACCAATGCAGGCCCAGCTTTTTAGTGTTGGAGTTGTTACACTGGGCTGACTGCTGAAAGCAGAGGGTGTGCAGGAAATCCTGCTCACTCCTGAGCATGTGTGGAACCAGGAGAAATGCTACAGGCATCTGAGCTGCCTCATAAGCAGCCCTTGGAGCAGCCTTGTGGCAGGAATGAAGCAAATGGAGAACACTGGTGCTGAGGGAGCAGAACTGTGCTCAAGCTGAGAAAGATTTGGTTCACCTTGTCCCCACAAGGTTTATCTGTTGTCATGCAGCAGCTGGCAAAAGTATCTACCTCCTCACAAAAGTAGGAAGTCATATTAGTAAGAGTAAGGAAACTTTCCATGTTTGGTTGTGAGATGCATGAAAATCACAGTGCATCTGCGAAAAGCTTGAAGTCAGACAGAATGAGAGTGACAGCAATGGCAACAGCCTGGGCCAGCCCAGGATAGGTGAACTGTGAAAAAAACACCTCAAAAATATTCTGGAGGAAGGTTTGGTTTCTCTGCTGCCAAGTTTTCAGGGAAAAAGCTTAAAAGATGAGAAAGTACAGCTTGTAACCTTAAGTAGGCCTAGAAAAGAGTTTTGAGGAACAGGCCTCCCTTACTCAACCGCAGATGTAGAGGATATGAAGACAAGAGCACAGTGCACTTACCTTAATCTACAAATGATCTATCAGAAATAGACACAAATATTGCTAGGATTTAAATGGAGAAAAAAGCCCGAGCTTCTGGATGGCTGGTAGAAAACTCATCAGTTCTTACAGACATTTGAGAGAAAAGAGAATGAGCTGTAGGAATTGGACCAGGCCTAAAAGAAAAACATGCTTTTTCTGAGGAAAATGCACGTATCTGGGGAAAATCCCACAGAACTCATGTTGGTATTGCATTGACGAAAGAACTTACAAGAATAATTAAAGGAAAATACAGTATGAGGCAGAAAGAAAAAGATTCCTTCACTCTACAGAGAATACTAAGGATAAAGTCCCAGTAAGCCTATGCTGATATGTGAGGCTAGTAGAGCCTGAAAGTGTTTGGTAATGAAATTATTTAAGCACACTTGTGACCAGGAACTGCTCAGAGTGGACTATTGCACTCCTTTTATTGATGAAATTCAACTAAGCAACTTGTTAGTCAGCAAGGAAATGAATCACAACAGGACAGCGTTAGCAAATGACATCCATGATGAATGTATTTCAGATAACAGGACACATTAATACCTCGGGAATTTCAAATATTTGAAAGGTATGGAGATTTCATAGACACACTTGCAGCCTGTATTATTCAGAGGTCAGTGGACTTTGAAAACTGTGTCGAAATAAAAAGCAAACACTAACTAAGGCAAATGAAGATGATTAAGACCCTATCTATCTTGGTTTACTTCACTACCAAGCCACACCTCTACCTTTCATGAGCCTTGTTCACATGTATAATGCAGACCAGAAAGATCAGTTTGGCAAAAATGCAGATGTATGAGCGTGTTCTCATGACCTGAACCACATAAAATTGGCAATGGTAAAGAAAGGAAACCAAACCAAGCCCTATTCACCTACCACCAAGCAGAGAAAAGACAGCTCATTTGCAGACAATGAAAACAACCACTAAATGATATAAAACCTGTCTTTCAAGTCAGAGAAGCCACGTTCACTCCAGATTAAAGACGATATTCCAAGTAGAACTACCATCCTTCTGTTTTCTCGTGAATATATCTTCTTTTTCACTTAGAAATCTTGTCTGGTCAGATATAGAGATATATTCATCTAGGATTTTTAGGTGTGCAGCAGCCTGTTTCCTGGTACATCTGTTGATGAGCATGCAGAGTTGTGCACGTAGGGTTGACATGGACATTCACAGAACACTGGAGATTGTGGGTCCAGGTGAGCAATAGTTTGATGTCTCTCCAAAAACTGTGGCCATGCCAGCAGTTTGGTTACAGCACACATGCACGGAAGGGGGGCACAACCCAGGAATTCCAGGCTCATTCTGCCGGGCCAACATTGATTACTTTTACAGTGGATGGGTGGGAAGCTCTTAGTTTATAATCCTAATTCAAACCTAAATAGTAACCATATATATAAGATCAGATATTTATCTGGCTCTGCACTTTACTTCCAAGAGTGAGCACCAAGTGAGTGTCCCAGAAAGGTTATAAGGATCCTGTACAGAGCCTTCCCAAAACATTTTATGAGTATCTGTGATCAGTCATTTTAGGTTTTCCTAAACCAGATGCTGTGGTTTTGTATTGAATAGACCTTGGTGTCCTCTTCTTCAGCAAACTAATTTTATTTTATTTTATTTTATTTTATTTTATTTTATTTTATTTTAATTCAGGTACATTTTCAGCATCCACAATGTACTGTCTCAAGTTCTACAGGTTAACTGTTTAATTACATGAATGAAGGCTGTTCTTTTTTTAATTAGTATTATTACTTCTTAGAGGCTGGCATCTCGCTTTTACTTGATTTTTCATACCTTATACTGAAAAAAAAAAAATTATTTCCTACCCACCTTTCCAGAACAATCCTTATTTTATCATGTCTTTTTAGTGCTTTTACTGACAAAAGCCTTCTTCTATTCAATTGTTCTTTGTACTGTAACTGTTGTGTATCAGTAACCATGCTTGCTAATGCACATTCTTACACTAATTTGTGTATTTTACCATACCTCTCTATCTTTCTTCAGATGAATGCATAACTATAAACACTCTGCAAGTTGTGGGTGTGTCATGTGTTTATACAAAAGCAAAAGGATGTTTTCTCATATGTTCTTGATTCCCTTTCTTGCGATTACTGGCATCCTGTCTGTATTCCCTTTGCATCTCCTGACAGGGAGCTTTTGTTGCCTAGTCATTAAGTGACTAGGTCAGAAGTTCTGAGTCTGCAATCGTCTATAGTCTGTATCACTGACTAATTCACTGTTATCAGCAAACATTTTCATTCCTTTTCTACAGTTTTCTGATCACTTGTGACCTGTGTTGAGCAATGCAGACTTCAGCATAGAGCCATGTGGAACACAACATGTGATTCTTTCTACTGTGAGAGTCAATTATTTGTTCCTCTCCCTTCTTCCCATCCTCTGAACATTTCTTCATGTCTGATTATCTTCTTCTATAGCCTGTAGGGAGGCAACTGTTCCAGTGCCTTCTGAAAATCCAGGCAGATGGTATCAAACAGATCTATGTTGCCAGCATGGTTTATTAACTGTCTGAAGACTTGGGTGGATTTGTGAAGCATGACCTCTTTTTACAAACGCCACGGTACCTCTTCTTCATTGTACCATGCTAATCCTGATGTCTGCTAATGCTGTTTTTTGGATGCCTGTTTCTGTGAGCAATCTAAAAGACCATTCAAATTTCATTTAGAATAAAACAAAGGGTAAAAAAGGCTCAGGCAGCAGTAGATACGAGTATATGAACTTAGCCATAGGTCAGGCTTTTCAGGATCTGCAATTTTACAGAGCTTATTAAAAGGCAGTCTATTTTGTTCTACTAGTTTTACAGTACCATGAGTCTGTTGACTTCCCTGTCTTTCTATGATGGAAGTAAAAGATAAAATTAAAAGCATGTTAAAGCCGTTTGTCAGTACAACCGTCTATTTTAACATTCTGTTTTAAGGAGTTCCTTGTGGCTCTGAGAGTAGTTTGGTTCCCTGTAGCTTGATATTTAGCATTCAGAACATTCAGCCACTATATTACCTATTCATTGCCTCTGCCAGACAGAGTAAAAAAATAATTGGATTATTATGTTACAGGCTCTTGGGTTCTTACTGAAGAATGGGAAGAGAATATACTCTGAAGAGATTCTAATGGATTCTGCAGGTATTTCCAATAGGACAGTCTGCATGCATTTATAACAGATTTGATCTGTGAAATGTTTGCCAATTACGTGGCTTATTGCAGGAGACCTCCTTGCCACTTCTTCAGTGGATACGTCCCTCCAACACACAGAACCCAGGGCCATTTGCAAAAAAATACCAACGTTCCAGGCAGTGTATCTATCACAGGGCACGCTGGAACTTCAGAAAGATATTAATGGAAAAGATTTGCTTCTTATATTTTGTGTATTGCTTGCAAATATTGCCATCATTAAGAAATACTGAGGTGTGTTCTCTATTGTGCACACCTTCGAACTGGGTTTGTTGTTTCTTTGACGCATGACAAGATACTGACTGTACCAAAGCATAACTTTGTTTGCTGCTCTGCCCTCCTGCTAATGCTGAAATGTAGCAGCTGCATTGGATTCTACCCTCATTCTTTGTGCAAATATCCTTTTTTCACAGCTGAATCATTGTTTTCTTCCTCTTTCTCTTTTAGTTCATAAATTTATGGATATTAGCATCTATTTTAGTTTGCTATAAAACAAAGAAGGACAAAGTCTCTGTACTCAGAAAATAGAATTGTTTTTAACTGCTGAACGTTGTATAGGCCATGCTAATATTTTTTATTCTACTAATTATTTGATTCCATCAAATTTAATACAAGTGTCAGTAGAATTGCTAGCAGACAGAAATCTGCATTTTTGAAAGAACGTTCCATCATAATAGTCTGCTTACAGAAGTTAAAATTTCATGACTTTTTTTAATGATCACATATTTTAGTATGCAGCTTTGGTCAGGGGTGATTAGTTCAAGGAATGTAAGGTAAATATGAAAACCTCTAAATCAAAGGAAGCAGTGGGCTGTCCTTAAGAGGTGATCTCCCTGGATGCTGCTTACAAAGGGAATCTCAAAATGCAATCTTGGGCACAGCACCGTTCAATAGTTCTGTTCACTAACGAACAAAGGTAATACTGTACTAATGACATTTTTGATGGCAGAACATGAGAGGTATATTTAAATCAGTAGTATAGCAAGAAGGAAGAAAGGCAGACCTTGACACTGAGAATAAAAACAGGCTGGAAGTTCAATTGAACTGCACTGTCATGGAGTCTGTATTTACATCTTACATTCATCTTACCATCATCTAGGCTGTGTAAAAACCCTTACCCTCTGCACTTCCACACCCTCAGTTATGTTGTGATTCCTCTTTCTCATGGCAACTGCTTAAATCCTGCCCGTGCCACTGAAGATGCCCATCTTGGAGCTTTGAGTGAGCCAGGCCCCAGCTGTCTGCTTAAGGCAGCTTCAGAACAGTGGTTTCAGAACGAAGGTCTTCAGCTCACAGCAAATCTGTCTCTGTGCTCCTCATCCCACAGGCTCCGTCTTCCTAAGAAAGCTCTCCTGGACTCAAGGGGGAGAAAATACAGAGTAACTTGCTTATGTACTTATCCAGCATTCTCACTGGGCTTGAGGGGCTAGGATTCAATCACACTTTCTGAAGAAAGACACCTCCTCAAATATTGGATCAGTTGACTTTCTTGGCTAGCATGTCCTACATCAGTGTCACGGAACTCACACCAATGCCAGTATCTTGATTGGCTGTTAATGAAATGTGCTAGGAATGTCTGTGGTTAATTGATGCCAGCACCGTATTGCTGGTGTAATACAGGTTTTATGGTGGGGGTAGTGGTGGCTACCCATTAGGGTGATTCACTTTGCCCCTGTGACCATTCCTTGCTGCTGTTTTCAGGCATCAAGAACAGTCCCCCAGGGCCATGCCAGTCTGCTCGCGCTTACTATTAAGCACATCCTCCTTCTGTGCTCTCTTCCTTTCCATCAGCATTGCACCTATTCATTATCTTTTAGCCTTCATCCCTGGCAAGCAGACACAGATAGTAGGAAAATATTTCACTAAAACATAATCTGGAACTTGGCACACATCTAATCATCCTTATTCAAGAAAGATTGATTCAGCTTAACGAATTAATTCAATTCTCCAGATAAGGAGGCAGCTTGTTAGAAGCAATTAGAGGCTTATGGCATTAGAGGAGAGTAAAAATGTAGCTTCTCTGGTATAATATGACAAAGGTGATTGCAGTGAAGGGATTTTGGCCAAGGAAAAAAGGTGCTTGCAAGCTTGGGGTCAGAAGTCAGAAAAGCCTCCTAATAAAGACTGAATGAATTGCCACATTTTTTCAAATTTTCCATTAAAAACATTATATGAATCAAAGCATGGTATCTGGAAAAAAAAGAATCCTGCAGAAAGGAATCTTTGTTAAAGGTTTGTGTGCGATGTGTTGCTTAAATACATGCTGCAGAGTTACTCCTTTCCTGAAAGACTTGCCTTCTGAGAGAGGCATGGTCAGAAACCAGGGAACTCTTGAGGACATAGGGACTGCCGGGGATGCTACGAGCAATGTGTGATGCCATTCTGCATGGGCTGCTTTAGAACTCCTCATTCCTCTCAGAATAAGATGCCTAACCATTTCTAGATTTCATAATGAATTTAATTATTCTTGTGACAATGTTGTCTTTCAGATGAAGTAGAATCTTTTCTCTTTTTTTTTTCTTTTCTAAAATACCTTGATGTGTGTGTAGGGCAGTCATGTCTGCCTTCAACTTCCGTCTCCAGGGCCTTATTCTCTGCAAAAAAAAGACTTTCTCTTCTCCATTTCATGCTATGAAGCCCCTCTGGATATAACTGCAAACTCATCACAGAAATATTCATAAATCAACACTAAAACTTTTTTAAAATATAATTTGAAGCGTTCTGTCAGGTCTTGAAAACTTTAATTTTAAAAAGGAGTTCACAGAGAGAATTGGCTTTCTTACCTCTATTCAAGCTGTTTATTTTTAGCTGAGCATTACTGAATATGGAAGCAGTCCAGTTTACATCCTGGTTCGATTTCCTGTTTACTGGAGCCAGCATGGTGTCACCACTGTATTTCTGGACCACTCTGGAAGCCCGCGCGCAGCCTTCCTTCTGCATCTGAGCAGCGCTGTGCTGCACAATGGAGCTATTGTGGTGCTCTCAGATAAAGAAATATGAATATCAATGTATGTGCAATATGTTGGGCTTATGTCATTTTGTTAAAATATATATATGTAACTGTAAACCTCTTCTTGAAATGTGTGGGAAAACATGTTACATTGTCAGAACCATACCCATATTTGTTTGAAGTTATTATAAAAATAGATCTGATTGCACGTAGGGTGGCTCCCTATATGACAATTTTAGTGGGCTGGCAGGGGAGGTGTGTCTTTAGCTTTCTTTTCTTTTCCTTTTCTTTCCTTTTTTTTTTTTTTTTTTTTTTTTTTACTTTAGTCTGCTATTGTTTCTTAAATTATAGAGCTCACTGCTTCCCTTAAGAGAGTATTGCATTAAAAACATGTACTTTTGAAAATCTATGAACAAGCTGAGAAT
Organism: Gallus gallus; assembly: GCF_016699485.2. Lineage (NCBI taxonomy): Eukaryota > Metazoa > Chordata > Aves > Galliformes > Phasianidae > Gallus > Gallus gallus. Next base: position 12,846,742 of record NC_052532.1, on the reverse strand, counting down.
CTGAGCTGGCCAATATAACCACTAATGGTCACAACAACAGGCAGCTCACACGAGGAACTCTTGGGGAGCTCAATCTCCCCTGCAGTTCTGATGCATTGATAGCAGCAGCCTCAGACCTTGATATTATTATTTTATTAGGATTATCAGGATGAAATGGTATTGTGTCTGTCCAGAGGATGTCAAAGCCAGGTAAAAGAGCAGCTCTTTGTCATTATGGCTCAGATACTGTCTAATCAGTGTTACTTTTGTTTTAGTAAAGACAAGTTTTAAAGAAGTGAAAATATTTTAATTTCTATCATTGAATCTAAAAGAATAGAGACATCCATCAGCCTGACCTCTGCTTAAGGACAATACAAATCCTGTTACACCTATGGACAAGAAACTCGAAGGAGAACTGATAAAAAACACGTCAATTCTGTTATGGTTGAAGTTGATTAAAAAAACCTAAGTAATGAATGATGTAAAACATATTTGCTTTTTACACATCTTTCAGATTCACTTAAGCAAGATTTTTGGATTCTTTTTAAAAAGGCACTTAAAAGCTATTTTTTGTATAATAACCCATTTCAAAACTGATTTTTGAGTGAGTGCCTTTAATTAGAACAGCCAGAGCCTTTCCCTGTGTCTTCTTAAACATGCTGATTCTCTTAATGCTTATTTCTGATCCCTGTAGGTAAAGCTTTGGGAGCACTAACACCTACCATGCCCTGTGCGCAGGCTTCCCTTCTGCTGCTGGTATTTCCATTTCAGATTTGCTGCTGCTGCACCTGGGGAATACCCCTTACAAAGGCTTTGTCAGAAGCAGGCAAATGAGGTTCCCCTGGAGCAGCCCCAGAGCAGCCTACAACAGTGTACAGCTGCTGGAGCAGAACCGACCTGTGTCAGGCGGGCAGCGTCATCCAAGGACAGCGCTGTTCCTCTTTTAGAAATGGTATGCCCAGTTTGAATACAGTCAAAAGATACAGATGGAAAATAGCTCCTCATTTTTCCTCTCACGTTCAATACCGCCGATCAGGTCTGCCACCGATTTCAGCGTTCCTACATGAGGGTGAAACATAAGTAACAGTCAGACTTATCTGAGATACAACAAAACCATCGAAAAAATAATGATCAAAAAGGCACACAGCAATTTATTTGTGTCCCATGTGCTCTTTATTCCCATATGGTGAAAATCTTGCAGAAAATATTCATTGTATTCTGAAATAAATTTTTCCCTCTTTCCCTTCCCTTCCCTTCCCTTCCCTTCCCTTCCCTTCCCTTCCCTTCCCTTCCCTTCCCTTCCCTTCCCTTCCCTTCCCTTCCCTTCCCTTCCCTTCCCTTCCCTCTCCTCTCCTCTCCTCTCCTCTCCTCTCCTCTCCTCTCCTCTCCTCTCCTCTCCTCTCCTCTCCTCTCCTCTCCTCTCCTCTCCTCTCCTCTCCTCTCCTCTCCTCTCCTCTCCTCTCCTCTCCTCTCCTCTCCTCTCCTTCTTCCTCTCCTCTCCTTCTTCCTCTCCTTTCTCTTTCTTCTACACCTGCAAGAATCAAACCAAATACTTCAGCCAACACAGTGCATCCTTAATTATTTGAAAACCTGAAAATGCTAAACAGAACATTTCTGTGTCTGTACAGTACTGCACATCTGTTTTCCTTTTGTAACAGGTCCTGGTGGAGGATGAGGCTGATGATCACGATGCACGTGTTTATTTTAGTGCAGTTAGTTTCAGTTGCATGTCAGAAACCACGCTGGACTCAAATGCTGTTACAACGAGGACCGCAGCAAGAGCAAGGTTTGTTCTATGTATGGAAACTGCTTGCATATGAGGGAGGGGGGATGTTACACTTGCAGTGGAACCCAAATTATGCACTGGTTATGAATGTCAGCAATTGTGATCTAAAATATTTATTACATGTATAGAAAATATAGTATTTAACGTGTTTTAGTAATATTGAGCAATGAATCCCAGAAGAGCTGTAGTAAAGACTGCAAGCAAATAATTAAAAACTGAGCAAGCCAGGTAAAATCCAATTGTAGCAGCTGTATTTTCAGAGGTAATCACAGGAGTCTGTCACTGCCTGACTGAAGGTTACAGAGGCAAATGTCAAGAAATTCAAGGGTCACGTGGCATTCAATTGGTATGAATGGAACATATTATAAAGAGACGGATCAGGACTTTATGACTCATTTAAAAAGTGATTAACTTCAGGTTTAAATCTGAAACACAGTTTACTTGTTGTATACAAAGGTTACAGTGCATCTCCCTCAGGTTTAATGTTCTTGGCGTTCTTTGTGTTCAAAGTAAGTATTTTAAGAATCCATGGGGATTCCCATTGGTTAGTCCGTTGCTTACAGTCTAAGTGGTTAAAAGGTAAATTGGCCTCAGACAGAAAACCTGATGTGATTATTTTTATCCTCGTCAGAAACAAAAGTGACTAAATGCAAAAATGTTCTGAGGGCCGGAGTACACAAGAAGCACTTGATGCTGATATTCTTGAATGTTTCATTTAACTATTTTCAGCCAGCATGAAACATTTTGACATTTGTGGAGAGGCACAATGCTTTTCAGTTTGTCAGATCAAAGACAAATGTTTCATTTGGACTTTGTTTAACATTTTATGTGTACCCTTGAGCTGTTGAACAGCTTCCTGGCATTCACATTCCATGCTCCAGTTCTTTCTTTCATGCGTTGGGTCCCCATTCCAAATTGTGCTGTCTTCGATGGTGAAACATTTCTGCATCTGTAAATATTACAGTGCATTGTTTTTGTCAGAAAGCAGGAAAAAAAAAAGTGGGGAAAAATTGTTTCCTGTGGGAAATGTTACTTTTACGGAACAGCATTTTCCACTGAAATGCCACAGCTTCAGAAAACTTCCAGCCAACTGTACTTAAAGCATATTCCAGGAGTGTTATTTACAACCTATGAGTGTCAGCTTCTAACTTTTATTCCAAATGATCTCGACTATAAAAAAAAACTTTTCAGAATCTCAGTACAGATAAAATTAATTGAGATTCCATGTACAAGATATGTTGATCAGAATGTAGCTATAGTTACAGAAATACATCAGCATTACTAATAGGTTACTTCATACTGGTAGCTGAAATTGGAGAAACTGAGCATTCTTGCAAGGAGGAGGAGAAATTGGTGATGAAGCGATCATTGCCACGTAGTCGTGCTGAACTGCAGGGCATACACGACGTCTTGTTTTGCTGGACAAAGGAGATGAGGTCCTTACTTGGCCTGTAGGCGTCTTCCAGTCTCCCTCCCGAACAGTTCTTTGATGTCTTCCTGGAGCAGAGTTTTGTGCAGAAATGCAGTGCTTTCTGAACAAAGCTCCAAGTTTACACCAGAGCCCAAAATGACATTGCAGCCAAATAGCTTCAAAGAGTCCATTTACACCACAGCCTTTGGGAAAACCAGAGGTTGGTGAACTGGGAGATCTGCAACTCACATCCATCACCCGGGCACAAGCACAGCCTGGACACCAAGCATTCACTCATCAACACAGATACCTTGTGGGAACCTGAGAAGCTGCCTGTGAACAGCAAACCTGGATGTGCTCCTTCCTCGTGGCAGCCAAAGCAGTGCATGGCAAGGCAGAACGCGATTTACAGCAGATAGGCTGCGTGTGATCCATGTGACTTCCTCCAAGGACCATACTTGTATGGATTGTTAAGGCAGCTGTTAAGAAAACCCGATTTACTTGTACAGATCTTATTTGCAGCTTCCTGTTCTGTCTACGGTGTGAGTAATTCAGCTTGTGTCGTGCTCTCTTTTTCCACCTCTCTCCTACAGTTACGCAAATACACACTCATGTACATACGCTACACTGGTCATATGTCTGGGTTTAACCCAGATGGTCTGAGTTTCAGATCAGAAGTTTTTGCTAAAGCATTGCTTCTGCTGCTGAAAGTTTACATTTCTGTGCTCATAGCAAAGAGATGAGATAGATGAGTGCAACATTTGCAGGGCTGAGCTAGGTAGAACTGGTGCTGTTGGGTTTGTGCACAGAAATAGATGGCAACTGGAACACTTACACATGCATATGCAAACAGTGCTAAGCAGAGGTCTCCACCCAGGTATTTCTAATTGCTTTGTTTTGTAGAAGTCTGTTTTGGTTAGTGACACATGCCTGGATGCAGGATTTTTTCTGAGGCTCTGTATGTTCTTATCACTTAACCCAGAGGAAAGGTCACTGTTACACTTCCTAGTTTAAAAGTTTATTACAATGTGGTACCAATTATGAACTAGGCCAGATAGATAATTTGGATCCTATTAATAGGTGGCAAAAATGACAGGAGATCCAAACACAATAAATCACAACCTTTCCCTCTCTCCTAATCAAATCTTCTGCAATTCCGTTGCGTAAATAAATGAGTGAAGACCACAGCCTGCTCAAGACCTTTCATCGATCGGCTGCTTTGTCCCAGATACCACTTTTCTAAATTTACATGCCATCTGGCACTGCGATGGGGTTTGCCAGGATAACTGCTGAGCAAACACAGCAACCTTCCCCGAGGCAGAAGGAAATCAAGCAAGGTGCCATGAAAAGGTTGTCTGATGGCACCGGTCACAGCTCACCGGCGTGATCTCTGTGCTCTTTTTATCTGTGGCTGTGCCTTTTTTTATTTACTTTTTTTTTTCCTGTAATGCTCCTTGTCAGTGGAGGTGAAAGATGAGGCCCAGAGTAGGAAAAGGAGGAGAGGGTTTAAAGCAAGAACAGCAGACATCTGGGTGGCTCTTCAGGACTGATTAGCTTACTTACAGAGAGCGGTGCCAGGGACGTGAAGAGGAGCACATCTGACAGCCCATGTGCTTGTGGGTGCTCAGTCAGTGCTCGCATGCAGTGGAACAGAGGTTTCAGCGCAGCGGGGAAAGCTTCAAGCCTCACAGCCTCAGCTCAGACATGACTCCCTCAGTTCCTTGATGCATCTTTATGTCTGCCATACGTTAGCCCCCATGAACATCAACCGCTTAAAACAACCCTTTTACAAGAGGCTGCAGCCTCTGGCAAATCATGCAAGAACACTCACCCTGTGCGTTTCCCAACCCGCCCCTCTGCCAGAGATGACGGCTACTGCAGCAGATGCAGTGGGAGGAAACGTGTCCAAGCACAGCAGCCGCAGTTCAGTCCTACACAGCTCAAAATTTTCTTTCACTGGGAAATTGGTGTTAAGTTAATGGGCACTGGAATGGGCTGAGGGCGGTAACATGCCATCTAGCTAATCGCTAGGAAAGTGGTCATCTAAACCAGTAATACCCTAGATAGCTACAGGAAGAACAAGCTAACACGTAGGCTTGTTTCTGTAGCAAGGCCAGCTAACTGAATCACCTGAGAAGAGAAAAGCTTTTGGTGGAATGTATCACAGCTCAGTTCCCTGGCCTGGTTCACGGCACAGCCCCATACGGTACACGGGAGGAAAGGGGCAATGGGGCAGAGTGCCTTCAGCAGGCAATGCTCCTCAGCACTGAGCTTCAGCATCAGACTGCTACAAAGTACTGAATCCAGGACATCAGTACATGCTCTGCACCTGTCCACCGTTACAACAGCACTTTAAGAGCCCCGATTTAGTATATTTATTATTTTGTAAGGCTTTCTATGCATGCCTCAAATTATTTTGCTACGCTAAAGTGAGGTGCAGCAGAAGTGATACATGCAATCAGGGCACAAACATGATGTTTCTTATGAAGAACTGACATACATTTGTACATACGGTGTAAAATAGCCAGCAGCTTTATACTTAGAACACAGTAAGGCACACTTCCCAAAGAATTAACTTTAAAATCTCTCTGCTGGAAAGCGTTTGTTCTCTTTTTAAAACCGAGACTCCGAATGTTATTTTTTCCTTTTTGCTTTTATTGAAGCCCACTACAAAGCAGAAGCGGCATTTTAAACGCGATTTAATTCACCTAAGTAACACGTCACCGTAAATAAACTTCTCCACGTAGAAGCCCGGCGGCAGCAGCGCTCTTCCCTCCCGCCGGCTCTCGGACGCCGCCGGAACGCGCGACGCTCCCTCAGGCAGACGTGTCCCCAGGACGCGCTGCGGGCACTCCCCGCTCCCCTCAGCCCCGCCCCGCCCCTCGCTGACCCCTCCCGCCGCGCCGGGAGCTCCGGCAGCGCTCCGTCCCCACGTGCGGGCCACTTTTGTTAAAAGAGCGCATCGACAGCGGCGGGACGCAGCGCTCGGAGCAGCCCGCCGCCGCCGCCGCCGCTCGCCATCTTCCCGCCACTCCGCCTTTACCACAGCGGCGCCGCCCGCCCGGCCCCGCCTCGGTCACGGCCCCGAGGCCCCTTTCCATGGCTTCGCGGTTGCCGCCGGCGGGGCCTTTCTCCTCCGTGGCGCTGGAAGGGACGAGGACGGGTGCCGGAGCTTTTCCCCGCGGCGCCGACGCGACTACGGGTCCCGGCACGCCGCGAAGCGCCGCCCGGCCCGGAACGGCGGGCGCCCACCGCCGCCCCATTGTACTCCGGCCAGAGAAAACGCTGCTCCGCTCCGCCCGGACTTCCAGCCCCCCTCCCCCGCCTTCCGAGTGGTCCCTTCCAGCGCCAGTACAGCGCCCTTCGGAAGAGCCCATCCGTGGGAAACGGGAGGGGCCGACGCCGCGGGGCGAGGCGAAGAGCGGAACGAGGTTCTCTCCGGGGGCTGAGCCGGCCGGTGATGAGCGTGCCGGGCCGCCAATAGGACGGGGCGGCCGTCGGAGAGAGCCAATGGGCGCGGAGGGGGCGGGGCTTTCCTCGAGCGGGGCGGGGGCAGGGAAGGCCGGGCCGGGGGCCGCTGCGCCTGCGCGGGGGGAGGAGGTGGGGACTTCGTCGTGTCCCTGTGGCGGCGGCGGCGCCTGGGGAGGGTCGGGTGGAGGCAGGCAGGATGCGGGAGGCGGCCGGGCGGCCGTGAGCGGAGGGAGCCGTGCGAGCAGGCCGCGGGGCGAGGCGGGGCCGGGCAGGCTGCGGCGGCCGAAGGGGCTCGAGGCGGAGAGCGGGCGGCCGGGGCCGGGGCTCCGCACGGCGGGGCGGCCGCGGGGCAGGATGAGCCAGGAGGAGATCCTGAGGAAATTCATTAAGCGGGTGCAGGCCATGAAGGACACGGACCACAACGGGGAGGACAACTTCGCCAGCGACTTCATGGTGAGGGGCGGCGGCGGAGCTGGGGGAGCGGGCCGGGGGTCGGGGCCGTACCGCCTCCCTCGGCCGGAGCGGGCGAGCCGCGCTGCCCGGGCGTTGTGCGGCCACGGGGTGCCCCGCGCTGCGCGGGGAGGGGCCCTCGGTTCGCTCCCTGGGAGGATCTGCCCCCCTTCCCCACCCCGGGGCTGTGGCAAAAGGCAGCGGGAGCCCCCCCTCCTCCCCCCCCCCTTCTTTCAGCAGATAAAGGGGACGGCGAGCTGTGTGTGGGGGGGCTCAGCCTCTGCGTTCGGGGCCGCCGCGCTCCGTGTCCGCGGGGGGGGGTTCGCCCTCCCGCCCCTCCATTGGCCGCGGTGCCGCCCGCGGAGCTGTGCCGGGTGTTCCCGCGGGGATATCCATCCTCCTTCCCACCCCCCCGCTCCCATCCCCCACCGGCTCTGTCCCTTTCTTCCCGGCCGAGCTCGGTGTCTGCCGGGGGAAGCCTTCGGGAGTCGCCCCTTCCCCTGCTCGTTCCGCCCGTGCTGTTAAAGGGCTGTTAAAGGGCTGGAGGCGATCTCCTCCGGCGCGGGCTGCCAACCGCGGCGCTGACACTTCTCAGCATTGTTCAAACAATGCCAAAACGCACCGTGACCCGTCGCGGAGGTGAAGACGAGCGCCGCGTGCGCGCGTCTCCGCCTCTCGCTCTGTTATCCGCCGATATTTGGGGTGACCCCGCATCGCCGGCCCTCCTCGGCTGTCAGCCTCGGATCGCGCCGGGGCTCCCCGGGCGGCGGGAGGGGCCGCGGATGTTGCGCAAGGCGCGGGGCGGTGGGAGCGCGGGGCGGAGGGCAGCGCCGGGCGGGGGCCCGTGGGAAGCGGCTGGCGGGGCCGCGCCGGGAAGTGCAGTGCGCGGCTGTGGGAAAGGGAGGGGGGGGCGGGAATGGGGGGAGCGGCGCGGCGCTGGGGCAGTGCCGCTGGGCTAAGCTTGGCGCAGCGTCGCCGCGGCTCCACGTGAGGGTTAAACGCTTTGGCCGAAGCCTCTCGTTAAGTGATAGTTTTGGTATAATTGCCGTTGGACGCGGCCCGACTCCTCGCGCTGTGCTCTTCGCTCTCCCTCGTTCACACGGGCTGGATGCGCTGTATGGAAAGGGCGGCGCAGGCTGCTGGGGCTCTGGCGGCCTTTCTGCGAGGCACTGTCTGCCTTACATCTGTAATCAGCTTCTGCCATCTCAGAGCTGATCCACAGCCTAATGCTCGAGCTTCCTCACCGCGCACAACGGTCGTGCGGTCCTTCTGCACAGTGACACCTCTGTGGAAAAGTAGATTTTGTTTCCAACGCCGTGTTTATTTCACTTTTGCTTGACTAGCCCAGCCCTCAGCTTTCCTATTGCTCGCAGGGAGCGCCAGGGGACAAGTACTGCTCAAAAGGAAGTGTGAGAAAAAGTAGCTCAGAAACCAATTGTAAAGGCGATTCAGGAAAAAGGTGTATTGCCTGAAATAGCGTTAGATGCCCAAAGCAGTGTCCCAAAGACGGATTACATCTGAAATGTCTTTTGTGCTTTTCTCTATTTCAAACTTTGGTACTTTATTTCTGCACAATAAATTACAGGAGAACCAGGAGACCGGGGTGCTGCTCCTTGGTGCGAATATTCACGTTAATCTCAGCGTTCACCTGCGTGTATCAGAAGATAGAGGTTACCGTGGCGATGAGATTCACAGTTACTGATAATTTGCACTCAGATGGTGCTCGGGTTGTGGTGGTTGTTGTGCTGTTGGGATCTTTATTTATACATTTATTCATTATTTTTGCAGCGCAGTGCTTAGGTGCTCACTGAAATGATTGAGGAGGAAAAAGAAGAGAGCTGAAGGGCGTAAAAGGCTTTTGTGCTGTTTCCTTTAAGATTTAGCAATGATGCTGTGGGGAGGAAGAGGAAAGCGTTATTTTCTCATGTAAGCGCAGGATGTGTTGTTGCTGCAATGCAATGGCATGTTTGTAGAAAAGGAATTGCTGTTACTCATCCTTTCATTCCAAGTCAGAATGGAATCTAAAAATAGGAATGGAATAGTGTTGAATGCATAGGAAGGCGGTTCTTTATGTCATATCTTTATTGCCTTTGACTGTTGGCTAATTGGCTTACAGAATTATGGTTAGGACGCAGTGAATGAACTAAATGTGTCTGACAGATGGGTGCCAACGAGTTCCGGAGGAGGTGCTAAAGATGCTGGAGCTGTGGTCAGGTAGGCTGGGTTTGGCTGGAGTCACCTGCTGGGTCTGGCTCAACGTTATTCAAAGTCCAAAGTGCAGATCAATACAGCTGCTGTTTAGTGATGCCCTGGGTGTCCCTGAGAGAGTGTTCCCCTTGAAAGGGGGAGGGCTGGCATATTTATTCATATTTCTGCTTACAAGGTAAATTATATTGTCTAGGCATCAATAGCAACTCTTTTACTGGCGATCAGATGGATTTAATTTTAATTGCTTTGCATTCATAAGTAAGCAGGGCTTTATTAGGAGATCTCCTGAGCGTTATGGCTGTGTACAGTTGGGTTTAAGTGAAGCGTAAGTCTGACAGCAGTAGAGGCTTGCCAGTGCATTTTGCCCTGGGCAGATGTCTGTGGCTGTAGGGACAGGTGGGCCTTGGGTGATCAAGGTTAGGTTTTCACTCGTGTGCTTGCAGTACATGCAAGCTGACACTGATACCTGGGCAAGATGAAGAAGAGATTGCTTCCTCTTGGTGCTTTGTGTTGTATGAGTCCAACCCACCTGGCCTGGATTCTCATTTTCTGCAATGAATATGTCTCATCAAACAAGGATTGGAAGTCAAGCATTCGTAGAGAGAAAACGGTTCTTCTAACTTCCAGGTTTTAGGAAGACTTCAATAAATACCGTTTTGCTGATGTTCATTTAGTAAGTCCAGAGCTGTTATATTTATTTTTCTTATGTGATGTTCCAAATAGGAGCGTTCTGCTGCTGTCACACGATCGTTTCTCTGATGTAGGTTGCCATTGTAATAGGAGAACTGAAATATGAGTGATGAAACAGCATTTGATTGTTTGAGATAATGCTTTACAAGTGTTTTGCAGTATATAACTATTTGACAGTATTTTGGGTTATATCCCTGACTAATCTGTTCTCATGGGACACAGAGAATGGCTGAAAGTCTTTCTGCTTTTTGCACTGGGTGCTGTGTAGGAGACCCTCAGCTTTCTGGAGACAGTGCTATCAAGACGGTCCTGTCTTGGATCATCAGTCTAAATACCACTGATGATACTGCTTAATGATTTTGCAGAGTTGCTGGGTGTCTACATCTGGTCTCAGGTCTTATCCCTTTTGTTCAAAAGAGCGCTGGTAATTAATTCAGACAGGTGAGCATTGCCTACCTGTCTTCTGTTCAGTCCATCAGAGCTCAGACCTCTGGGTTATGAGATATTGAAGAACTTGGTGTGCTGTCTTCTAAAGTACGAAAGGGATCTAGAGTGAGTTGTTCATTTGAATTAAATAAAACAAGTTCTTTATGGTTTAGGTGTCCCCCTTAATCTCTTGGTCTCTTTTTTGTGTAATTTAATTTTAGATTCTGCTCCCTCATTACTTCATGAAAAAAGAGGAGGTGGGATCTTATTGACTTCTGAGGAAATTGCGTCACCTCAGAAATAGCTGAGACTACCAACAGTGGAATGGCAATCCTGGCTGTTCTAAACCACTGATCAGGACGACTCAGATGCACAGTAAAAGTCTACATACTAATGTTAAGCGTGCCATTGATTTTTTTTTCCTAATTCTTGTGCAATCTAATATACCATTAAAGAGAGGACAAATATACATTCAACCATAACCATAGCACTTAGGGAACGCCCATCCTAAAAGCTTGTCTGTACATTGATGTGCCTCTGTGTGAACGTATCTCTGTTGTACCTGTGAATATAACTGTTTTAGAAGGCATATAATAAGGAAAATTAGCAGAGAGGGGTAAGAGTCATGTGTCTCCAAAACACATTATCAATTATTTTTGTGCTCTTAAAAAATCAAGTGTACAGATCCTTTTGGATGTGATGTTTTGTAGTGTTTACTTACTAGATGAGTTTCACGCTCATAACACAGTATGAAGCGTGAGCTCTCCACTTTGTCACATACAGTATAGGCTGCACAGTGGCTTTTTACAAGAAACAGTTTGTATTGTAAAACTTCAGCCTCTGAATTTTTAATTTATGAAAGTGTTTGCTTGTTTTTTAAAGAAGACTGAGACAAATTTTGATGAGTGTAAGCACAGGCTGTTAGGAAATGCATGTAAACTGGGGGGGGTTGGGGCAAACATCTACAGTTCTGAACGTTTGCCTTCCTGTAATTGTGATAGACAGATGTTGGCCTTGGAGAGCGTGCCCATAAGTACGCTGATGTGTCATAAGGAACTCTGCTCTTACCCATGTCAATAGGTCACGGACCACTGTGTCATGATGAAATAGGCTGTGAGCCTTTTGGAAGTCTCAGCATCAGAAATGACTCTGTTCTTGTTCGTCTCCCATGTGAGGCTTTGCTTTGAGCGTTAACGTATTCTTGAAGCTTTATTCCCATTAACTGTGTTTCAGTTAATGCTGTTAATTCAATCCGGGGCGTGTGGGGGAAACAGATTGCTTCATTGTGAGCAATGGTAAGTCACGCACACCATTCACAGAGCTTCATTGCTGTGCAGTACTTCTGCTCGGAGCAGTACGACTGTGTGGTCACTGCAGTCACCCTCAGCTTCAGGGGCTCCTGCAATTTTGGGAACTGCTCTTCTGGAAATGTTATATGAAATACAGCATCTCATGAATGCCGTGAAACTGAAAGCTTTGTCCTCTTCTGAGTGCTTCTCCTGTTGTTTCAAAGATGCCATTCTGAGCTTTTGTAGGGGTGGCTGAATACAACCACAAAGCTCCTATAGAGACCCTGGGATATAAGAGCTTGCAAGCTAAAATTGCAGTAGTTCTTTCAAGCAAATGAAACTAAACTCGGTTGGGCAATGCTCTGGGTTTTGTCAGAGAACTTGCATGGTAATAAGTTCTGTTTGTTCAGTCTCTAAAGACAGCAGTGTGCAAGTCTCCTGTTTTATGTACTGAGGGTTTGTGTATGGCCTTAGAATACTGTAAAAACATCCAGGAGGAACATATGGTAGTCTCATCATTGCACTTTGTGGCATGTGACATGGACCCCAAATAATTCAAATGGCGTGTCAGGTACTTAGCTTCTATTCGGATCTCAGTCCTACCCTACAGTGCCTTTTGGTGTATGTAGGTATGCACAGATACATACTTTCTATATAGGCAGATGCTGAGAGAGATGGATATCTGAGAGCACTGTAGTTCATCTGTACTACATCCTAATCTGGAGGTCTACGTAGCTCCAGATGTACACAGCTATCCATATTGATGCATGTCTGTATACTTCTATACGTGTGATTGCTGTAGAAACAGCTTCTTGTTTTGAGGTGTACACAATTTACCCTAAAACTATGATCAGGCATTTTTTCCTGTGTAGATTTGCTAAATAGAAATTAGCAGCTCTGCAGCCAAGGGAAGGTTAATCTGAATATCTGCTTATCTAACACGTATTTGCTAACAGTAAGTGCAACAAGAGTCCAAAACTTTGAGAATTAATCTCAAAGCCGTGAATCTGTAGTAAATAGGAATTGTTTGATTTTTCTTCACTATTACTATTCAAAATTCGTGGGTTGTGCGCTAAGGAACTTGTGGTGCTGCAGCTGTGCTGGGGTATGTTTAGTACATGGGAAGCTTTGGCCCAGAGAGAATAGCAATGCGTTTGTTAGTGCTGGGAGCAGCACCACGAGTACATGTGGCAGAACGCAAAGCAGAGATGAGATGACAGTTTTCTGCTTGATTTTATGAAACGCTTCGTTTAGGGAGAGGCATTAAAGGTCGGTTGTGGAACTGAGTGGAGCATAAATTAATTGAGTAGAATGAAAGCTCCTGGTGCTTTTGGGAAGTGCAGGACTTTCCCTAACTGAAGCATGGATGTTCAGTTCTAGTTCTGCTAACTAGCGTGGGGATGTTGCAAAGAGGTTAAGCTCCTGGTTTTCTTGCTTCATCTGATTAAAAACTTGGCAGTAGAAACTCATCTCATGAGCAAACATCAAATCTGGTCAGAATATGTTCCTGGAAGGAGAGCACACTGATCCTGCTGTGGAGGTTTGGATCCAGAACTGGGAGTGCTGGGCTGTGGCTGCACTGTTGGGTCGCTGTCTCAAATCCTGCGCCTTCCAGGCACGATGTGCTGCTCTGACCCAGTGCCTCTGAGACAGAACAAGAGTTAATGAGTAGCTCTGCTAGGGAAGCAAGTTCCTCAAAAGATGAGGAGGAAGAGAGGGCAGTGAAGGACCATTGTTCTGTGTTGGGAGCCATTGTTTTAAAGTGTCTTTGAGTAATGATATCAGAATGATTAAGTCACATGAGATTTGCATACGAAAGTTACAGCTTGTATCTCAGAGGGCCTCTTCTAGCTTCCCTTCTGCCATCAGCTTTAGCTGTCTTAGGAGTTATGTTCTAAAAAAGATAATATAGAAAAAAATCCCTGAAGATACAAAATAAGAGGTATAAATGGATGACCTACTTTGGTTGACCCAATTTTCCTGTCTTGCTCCAAGTAGATATTTTCAGTTCTTAAGAAGTTGATAATCAATGTGTGGGAATGCTTATAGGCAATGTTGCTGTAACAGAGTTGTATTTTGAAAGAAAAGTTTGGAAGAATTGACTTAAACAAGTGAAAAGTAGCAAGCTGAGGTAGCTACTGACCCCAGTGAGGAAAAACAGCTATTATAAGAGATTGAAGCTATAAATGCTGTTTTCTCATGGACTGAGAGGTCCGTGAGATCAAAAGAGCAAAAGCAAATAAAGATAAGTTTCATTCATTAGGATTTCTAGAAGGAAGCATCAGCAGTTCTGAAGGAAATTCTGCCATTGTGCTCCTGACAGTTAATTGTTTGTTTATTTTACTTCTGAACTCCCTTAATCTAGTAAAAACAATCAAATTGGCAAGCGTTATTAATGTGCCCTGGGCAACTAAATCAGCAGAGTGGAAGTAGTAAGTGCTGTATGGATTAGTTGTCTTGTTCAATTTTTAGGTCGCTATCACAGGCTTCCGAACAGTTCTTAAGCGATCATAAGCTTATCCGTGTAATTTAGATTCCTCTTTCTTTTAGGGGTAGAGCTATTCCCTTACTTCTGTGTATGTTGGAGGGCAGGCCTTGAGCCTTAAACATCACTGAAATGTGTTAGTTGTAGGCAGGTAGTCTCAGTTATCACTTTTGGTGTCTAAAGTAATGGACTGGAAAGCGTCAGTCTCCCGAGGGGTTATTAACTTCGTTAAAGCCATACTGCTTTAAAGAACATGTGCACTACTTTCATCTCTTATTTAGTTACGATTCTGAACTTGTCAATTTTAAACAAACTTGTCTTTCATTAACATCCTTCTTGTGTAGCCATGTAAGTTCTACTGGTTTTGTTTATTTTCCCAAGGTCAGTGTTTAGTGGCATTCTCTGAAACATTTTGCATCTCACTGCATCTGTGTAGTGAGTCTGTCTTATTGCCCTGTCATTCTTACTGACTCATGTGGATGACATCTGCTTTTTGTTTTTATCTAAAAGCACACAGATGTTTTTTACCCTTTGTGATCGCAGGAAGAGCAGCTTCTGCATGGATCAGTGAGATTAAGAGCAGTGCTTGTTTTGGTTCTGGAGAGGTATTGACTGTCTCTCAGCTGTGCAGCGGGACTGCAACAGGAATGAGTGGCTGAAACTTAGTTTAGACAAAGCTAAGCAAGGAGGGTCAATGGGAGGCTGAAATAGTGTGTCATACGACTTGACATGGCCTACTCTTTGTGCTTTTGTTGAGGATGGGTCATAAGCAATGATAGCAGAGATGTGCTACGTATCTTACCTGCTGTTGGGTGAGTAGTGTGGATGAGAAATCAATTTCTTCTGCTGAGCTGGAGAGCTGCAGCTGTAGGTTCTGGTCTGTACACATCTGGCCGCACTTCAGAGCCCAGTAGGCATGGCTCCAAGCTGCTCACCACCTCTGAGAGCTTTGGGGGGGCTTGTTGGTCTGGAATAGTGAACTTCTTCCATTGTTTGGTTGCTGTTTTTAATAGCTGTTGTCTTTCATTTATGTTAGTATGGCATGATTCTTACCAGATACTTCCTCTGATGGTACATGTTAGACACAGCTGCCTGCGTTCCCATTTCAGAGGATGGCTTTCCTGTCCATAAGTGCTCAAGGGACTCACCAGTGTATATTATACATCGTGCTGAAATGAGTGATTCCTCGGGGAGCTGCATAGCTTCTGAGAAGCATGAGTGGTCTTCCACTCTGTCCTAAATGTTTCACTTCTTGTTTTACTGTATTTGACTTTCTAATGCGTAACCCTGTGATGGAATAGTGTCTTTTCCCCAAGGCACTCGGTGTCCTGGTAGCATGTATGGCACTTGCATGTAGCATCCTACTTGCACAGATGTTCTTAGGTTTGTTGCCCACTATTTGCACAGCCTTACTGAACAGAACTGAGTTAATTAACATAATAAGCTCAACAAGCAAACCCAAGTGATGGGCACAGGGTGCTGTACTTACATGGGGGACATCTGGGGTTTGTAAGGTGTTGATGGGCTGCTGTGGTGGGAAATATATTAGGGCTTGTGTTTCTGCAGTGCTCAGCTCCTTTTAACTGCCTTTCCATGTGTAGAAATCCATTTTAAATCTTCTTTTATTTTCTACTTCTATCTTTGCCTTCCTGTGTAGAAAACAGGATTGCGAGTTGTAGCTGTGCTTTCTTTATTACTGTCTCTCATGTATTCTGATCATTTTAGCAAATAGGTAATTGTTAATTGAAATGAATACAGCTGTCCAGAAGGAGCACTCAGTGGAATCATTTAACTCAAAATAAAGCTGGAAAATGAAAACCTATTCTGGAGGGAAGGATATATGTAGGTTAGCTTATCTGCTTCAAGAGCCTGGGAATTCCTGCAGAAATGAATTCATTATAAATTGCCTCCAGGGCAGCACCCCTATTGCACAAACTGTGAAAGGAAGGAAATAATCTCTTAGATACGGTGAGCCTCCCCAGATCACCGACTGTTTTGTCGTTCTTTTTTTCTCTGAGGCTTCCACTTTTAGCAGTGTAACGCAGGAAGGTACCTTGCTGGGTTTTTTTAAAGACCAAACTAAGGTGTAAAACTAATTTTCCTTTATGTTTCCTTTGAGGTAGCATCAGCATAACTGTGTGTTAATGGTAATGGAGAAAAATGGCTGTTTTTAGGCACGTGGAAGGATCTTGGGAAGTGCTTCAGGCACTCACTGGAGTTGATTGTTCATAAAGAGATGTTCTCTTTTTTTATGGGCACTACTTTTCTGTTCCGTCCACTTCATGAAGTGTAGGCCCGGAAGGGGAAATGTTACTTTGCTTTCTTTAACAGATTTTTGTAATGAAACTCTAACATCAGGCTTTGCGCTTAAACCTTTGGACACCAGAGTGCTTTCCAAACTCAGTGCTCGGGGTAATTGTCCTTAAGCCGGACGTCAGGCCTTACAAAAGTAGAGAATGCAGATTTGTGAGCAACGTTTTTATTTTCCTTTACGAATGGAAGAAGTTTTCCAAGGGCTGTTCCACAGAGCTGCTGCAGGAATGATCACAAAATTGCCCTACTGTTCTGTAGAAATGTTGCACCAGCTGCTTCTTAAACTGGTGCCAGATACTTTTAAAACATTTTCATTAAGATGATGAAATTTAACCTTTAAATGATCTTTTGAAATTTGATTACAGTGAAAATGCAGCCTGCAAGTTGCTTAGAACTTCAACTTACTATTTTTCTATCTGAAGAGAACAGGTAGGAACCTGAATGCATCAAACTATGGCTGAGGGAAGCCTACCTGTATTTGTATTTTTTTACTAATTCCACGAATCTGTAGCCTGTAAATAAATGATTTGAATCAAGAGACCATTAACGGTGTTGTTTATAGACTGCCATTTCCTAAAGGGAAATATTTAATGCTAAAATTGCTCTCTAGTTCCAGTGGTGGTGAGTTCCACTACAGAGCGCCCTGAACGAGAGCTGAGCCCTGGCCATGTATACGTTATTAAACATGGTGCTACTTTTGGTGCAGAGCTATAGCAACACATCCTCCTGGCGCAGCACTTAAAAAAAGCACTGCATTGTTTAAATGGGTGATTGTGTGAAAATGAAGCCAGCATCCTGTGTGTACAGTCTTATTGCATACGTAATAGGCTTCCCTTCCTGTATTCATAGAAAAAACGTTCAGTGTCTGGTAAGGTAAGGCAGTGTGACCATCCAGTGAAAACCATATGCATATAAAAAAAAAAAACCCTTGGTGATTATTCTATTTTTAGCTCTTAGGGATGAAGATTACTTCCAGACGTTAAATGTACATCAGGCCAGGATGTGCTTAGAATTGAGGAAATAGAGTAGGCAACGAAAAAGAGAATTCAGTCAAGGATGTAACGAAGTGATGAACTGACACATTTCAGAGGTACTGACGGTACTTTGGAGTTAAATAGGAGCGTGGATTTAGTCCGGTGGGAGGATCCTGTAGGGCATGTCAGGGAATCTGGTTTGAGAAAACTGGTGCAGAAGTGAGATCCTCCCGTTCTCGCATTTCACTGCTGAGTCCTTCAGGTGCTGTGGGGTCACTGAAGCACTCACTGCTTTAAAGTCTCCAGAGCTCAGTCCCAAAGTGGTGAGTTCAGTAGATATTGCTGATTGTGTGCGTTTCCAGCTGCTGTTCCTTGCAGCCTGTTCCAAGAGCAGCGACAGTCACAGAATAGACAATATTTACTTTAAAGATCCCTACAATTTTTTTTTCCCTTTCCCTGTTAACATAACAGATTCCTGCTAGTGTGGTTCTGGAATTTAATGTTGACAGGCAGCAACTGAGAACATGAAACGCTCTCTTCATAGGAATTCATCTCACTGCTTTTATACGCTTGTACTGAAGATTTGTTTGGAGAGATCACAGCTCTTCACTTCCTGTGTTAGGTCAGCTTAATGTCTATACGAGTGTCTCATACTGAGTGGAAAGTATATCAAACCTTTAAGCTTGTGAACTGGGCCTGAGAATGCCTCCGGAAGAAACTGTGTGTTGGGGAGCTTTGCTGGTGTGAGGTGTGTGTGTTAAATACGTGTCCTGCAAAAGTCTCCCCTGGCATTTGCAAGCCAGAAGAAACGTGTGCGCCTGTGGGCTTCCTTCTGCATTCGTCTGTTGCTGTCTCTTGATTTGTCTTGAGGTTGTTGGATCTGTGTTCTGAGCACTGCATAAACATAGTACCCTTTAGGAATTCTACATTTGTCAGCTAGTAGTTGAATTATCCCCCTCGAGTGTGTAGTTTTCCACTGGGCTTAGTACTTGTTTCAGATCTTATGCAAATCGCAACATGTGTATTTGATTGAGCACATATCAACAGCGATCCGTCTTGGATGTTTTATTTCCAGTCTGCTTCTGAATGCTCCATTTCCCCCTTCCCTTTTACTACTATTCTCCTTAGCACCGTACTTCTGGAGTGGTTTCCTTATTTTTAAACCATCAGTTTTTACTTCTTTGGGAATGCTGATGCCACTGCATGCTGAGTGGAAGGAGGGAGTGGAGAACTGTGTGAACAATGTGCCTGTCCTCATCTTTATCTTCCCATAGTTGAGAAACTTCAGAACAAGCATTAGGTTTACACAAATTAGTATGGATTGAGTGAACTGAAGGCAGGTGATTGTAGTGTAGTTTGGTACTTTTTAAGCCTTCCTTGATTGGTGTTGGGAGTGGTCTTGGTAAGAATCATCATGCATGCTGTTCCTTACAAATTGCCACGTTCATTTCACTAGGATTAATGTTTCAGGGTCAGTATTGGGCCAATTAATATTGGTTATGGATCTGTCTCCGCAAATAGAGTAACTGTAATCTCAAACCATTGAACTATAGAATGGTTTGGGTTGGAAGGGACCTTTAAGATCATCTAGTTCCAACCCCCTGCTATAGGAAGGGACACCTTACTCTAGACTAGATTGCTCAAAGCCCCATCCAGCCTGGCTTTGAATGCTTCCCCTTGACACTTGCTTATTACAAAGGTTCCTGGAGACCAAAGACCTGCTTTGAGGACCTTGAAATATGTTAATCCCTGACAACTGCGAGGGTGCAGTCAATAGAAAGAGAACAGCAGTGCAGTTTGCACTGGGATCACGATGTAGTCTTCTAATAAGTAGTGCCTTCTTGGCCATACTTGGCCTTTCCCGCATGAAAGTCTGTTGTCCATAATGTGTGCTGGAGGAGACACCTGCATCCTGATGAGACAGTGTGGTACTTCAGTGCTCCTATGAATGGATTCTCCTGGCTGTAGAGTGTGTCTGTAGTTTGCATTTTAAAGTCAGGAGGCAGTAATGCTGCACATCTCATCCTATTACTTGTCATGCCCTTACTGTCTCTTAAGGACAAATGTGTATTCCTGTCTGGACCCATTAGCATTCATAGCCGTTCTTGTTGCTCACTGGAATACTGATGTGCAGTGCTAGAAATGGGATGAGGGGAAGGAAGGCTTCAAGGGAAGGCACAACACAAGGATTAAAGGTGCCAAAGCTTTAGGAAAATGCTGCTGTTCCTTCAAGTGAGACTAAAGCAGATGTTGCTGCGAGGCTCAGCTTAACTGACTGTTGGAATGAAATTGAGGTATATTAAAACTGTTGATTTTGTTTGGAATGCTGCCACATCCATTGAGGGAAAGAAAGATTGGGAAACTGGATATGTGTCCTACTGGGTTAAAATAGTATCTTTTAGTGAGTGTTGGATGCCATTATATTTGGAAGGGAACACGTCTCACCCCAGTGCAAACTGCACACAGTTCCTGGCCTATTTCCTTGCTAGAAGTGTTGTAGCAGGCAGTGACATCTATAAGATTTTAGAAGTTGATTTTTTGCTGACTGAAGACATACCTGTTTCCACACTGAAAAGCAAGTCTGATAGTTTTTGTGGCTGTAAATAGCAGTACAACCTGTTCCACTGAAGCTGTTCAGTACTGTGCCTCGCTTTCCCAGTTCTTTTTTAATGTAACATGCAAATCCAAACTCACGCTTCACTTCTACTATTTCCTACCTTACTCTAACATTTCACACTCTATTCTCTCTTATCTGGCTCTTCCCAAGTGTAGCTTTGATAGATCTGTTCCGAGGAAGTAACTTCATAATGCAACTTTCCTCTCTTGCTGTGTTTCATCTGCTTACTTTGTCACTCTGAAGAGCCGTGACCGGTGCTTTCCAACCTGCTTTTCCATTACCTTCGAGTGTAGTTAAGTGTCAATTCTCTAACTTGAAAGCTGTACTCGGTAAGATGCTATAAACTACAACCGTTCTTGGGGGAGGTCAAAAACTATTTTGATGGAGAAATAAGCAGTGAGAAGTTTCAGGAGGAAGATGCTCAAAAGCAGAAGGTTCCTTGTGGGGCTGACATGGCATTGCAGTGAGCTCGGCCGGGAGGCTGCACGCAGGTTAGCGGCCTGCGATCCCTCTGGCAGCAGGGAGGGCACGGGGTGCAGTGCTAAGTGAAAGAGGCAGCAAAAATGACCAAGCTGTGTTTGTGCCAGGAATTGTCACCAGGATTTTACCATCAAATAAGGCGTAGCTCCGGCTTCTGCAGACGGTGAGCTTTGTAATGCTAATCTCCCCGGTGTCTCTTCTGATCTGTTGGCAGTGGGAGTTTCTCACTGAGACACCTTGTTAATTCTGTCTTTGTCTTCTGTTTCTCCAGTATGAGAATGTGAATTTTACCACAGCTGTAGCACAGTCTCAGAATTTGTTGAAGTTTGTCTGTAAACAGAGAAGAGGCATTAAGTATTGAGCAACTTTCCTGTTCCTAGATGGGCAACCGTGGCTGCAGCCAGTGTCAGTAACGAGCTACTGTAAAGACAGCCTTTGGTCTGATATGGGGAAAGAGTTGCAATAAAGGAGATCAGTGGCTTAGGAAAAGAAGGTGGGAAAAAAAAGAGAACTGAAAGAGAAGTCTAAGAAAATATTTAAATTGTCTGGGGTGACTGTGAAGTGATTGATATGAAAACAGTAAATTGACTGTATAAGAAGCTGTTGTCACTTGTGTTAACTGTTGCTCCCCAGACAGTAAAAGCAGTCAGACTGTCCTTTGTCTGCAGCTGGTGGGGATGGAGCTCCATCCTAATGGCAGTCCATTGATTGTGCAGGGGGCTGATGAGGCAGCATGGCTCATTCCAAACTTTAACACCTCCAAAACTGCAGAAGTAGGATATACCTCTGCCCACGTTTTAGAATCACGTTGATCATCAAAAACTGTTCTTCCCTGGGATTCCGTGTGTTAGCTCCCCTAACGGACCATGGAGAAAGTGGATGAGTGCAGGTTGTGCTTCCAGCTATAGCCAGGGAAAACCTGGCCTAAGTCTGAACTGAGCCATAAGAATTGAACAAAAAATATTCACTTTCTTTTAGGTGTTAGAGCTGCGATTTGCCTTTGAAACATAAAGGCCTAGGACCTACTTTTGCTGTCTTACATTTTTGTTAATGTCCAAAGAAACTGAGGAGTTGTATCAAATCCCAGTAATCCGTTAGCATTTGTGATTCACAGGGTTTTCGTAGTGTCTAAATATTTAATACTGAATTATTAATGCTAATTTACTAATTATTAAACCAGAAAGGAAATAGATGCAGATACAGCATAAATAAAACTTGTAGGAAATGTTGTTGGAGTTGGGACTTGGTTGGGATGCTCTCCTTATTGCTGTTGTTGCAGCAAGCAGAGTATTCTCATCGTATATATGTGCACAAGGGAGGAAAAGCCTGAAATTATTTCCTTACTCATCACAGTTGAGAGGTTTCTTTGGATTCTCAGCCTATGAGCCAAGAGGTAAAACTATGAAAGAGCCGCTCAGACAAATGTGAGTTGGTAGGAAATGCGGTTCCTTAAAAACAAAACACAACTGTTTTATGAAAGAATGGACGGCTGAATTGATCTCAAGACTGTCCTGATGACAGCCACGATGCCTGGGACAAAGCAGTGACATGGAGGAGATGGTAGGAAGCTGCCAGGAAAGTACGGTGTCACATAGTGCAGCTGATGTGTTCTTAGCTGGGGAGAAAGGTGATTTAGATGAATTTTAAGATCTTAGGGCATTCTAGGGTTTCTTTCAGAATATTATAAGATATCATAATATGTTGTAGCCTAATGCTTTATTCCTTTATTCTGACTGGTGGAAACTGAGACAGAAAAAGAAAAGTCATCCTCCCTGTTTCTTTTAGGGTAGATTGAGTTCCTGCTCTGATGCATCTTCACAGCCCATCCTTACCTTGCTTATAAACGCTTTACTCTTTTACCGCTGTCTTTTTGTTTGACTTCCTCTTTTTTTTTCAGTTCCCATTTTAAAGGAAAAAATTGTGGTGAATGTGTTTTGCCTGTCTGGCAGGGATATGGCATACTGGTCCCAGTGGTTCTTCTGGCTGTGACTTCAGCCAGGTGCTGTGCCTGCTCGAACCCAGCCCCAGGTGGCTTTCCTGCTGGGGGACTGAGTGAGAGGTGTCTCTGGGAAGCTGATGTGATAACTTTAAAAAGAGAGAAATCTGTATCTTGTGACTCACTGGGTACTTTCTAACTTGGCACGTGTTATGGTTCTAAAATGAATTTCTTGTTTTCTAAGCTTCACAGTCTTCCCTGTCTCCTTCACAAGAACTACCACGTTTCTTGTGCTTGCTATCAGTGTTGTGATCAGTTCCTTAACAGTGGAGGTCTTATGCAGTCCCAGCTGTGCTCGTGTATGTTACAGAATCTCAGCTTGATTTCCCTTCAGACCTTAACCAACCTTGCTCACCTCTGCTTTTGTAGTGAGGCTGCTTCCCCTTTGGCCTGTGAGTCCCATGTCAGTTCCCCTGGTGCCATTAATTTCCCAGTCTATCCACAGAATGGAACATTACTTTTATCTTGGCGTTCTCCTTCTGGGCTCACACATACAGTTCATATGAGTACCTGGGTTTAGTGCAAACTCATAGAAGCACTCACCCACGCATTTCTTCCTGCAGCAGGCACACGTGTCTGAACTTTGACTTCTGCTCTCTCCCTCTGTAGGTGTGGTGTTTCTGTGTCTATTACAGGGAATTCCACATTGTGCTATAAGCACAATCTACTGTTTCTGAGCCTAAGCCTTTAGGCCTGGCTTCATTGGGTTTAGATAAGTACTTTTCTTTCTCTTTTTTTTTTTGTCTAAAAGTGTTTTGTGTGTTGGTTTAACATTCATGGACTTAAATTACTTTTTTTTTGTCAACTTAGGAACTGGGAAGCAGAAGTGTTTTTGTCTTTCAGCCTTTTTATCACCAATTCTGAGTGCCTTAATATCTGCTGATATGTGCTGTACATTTCCTTCATCGTGTTCTCTGAAGCAGCTCATGATCCTTCAGACTCACCTCGTAATCCTAGAGGTTGGAGGGGACCACTGGAGATATCTCCAGTCCAACTCCAGTCTCAGCAGATTCCTGAGATAGATTGCACAGGAAAATGTGAATAGAATATCTCCATGGAAGAAGACTCCGTAGCCTTTCTGGTCAATGTGTTTCAGCGCTCTGACACCTTCACAGTCCAGAAGTTTTTCATTACATTTGTATGGAACTTCCTGTGTTGCAGTTTTTGCCCATTGCTTCTTGTTCTGTTACTGCACATTACTGAAAAGAGCCTGGCCTCATTCACTTGCCTCCTGCCCATTAGCTATTTATCAGCATTGATGAGATCTGCCCCCCACCTGCAGCCTTCTCTTCTCCAGGCTGAACAGCCCCAGGTCTCTCAGCCTCACCAGGACAGGGTGGAAGGGGAGGATCACCTCCCTTGACCTGCTGGCTGTGCTCTTTCACGTGCACCTCGGGACAACAGAAACCTTGTAGAATTGCTCTTGGAAACTACTTAGTGCAGTAGCTCAACACACATGCTGTATCAGGGAACAGATACATTCTTTGGAAAGTAATGGTTTTGAGTCTGTCTCGATGGTTTTGAGACTTAAGTTGTGCAGCAAGGAACTCCACAGAGACAATTCTGGTTCAGTTCCAGCATGTACTGTTTCAATAATCTGATAGAGCTGATGGAACAAAACTGATTTGCAGGAGTAAGTGCTTATTTGACTGAACCTTGGGACCAGGGCTGTGTTAGTGTTCTGTTTCTGACAGCCACAAATATTACTTTTGCTGCTGCTGCTTCTGTGGGGACACAGATCACCGTAGGGGATGCTTTGTAAGGATTTCCTCCTTACAGTTGAGCTGATGAGCAGGAACTGTAGGTTGCCTTCTCTTCATTGGCTTCCAGCGTTTCCTCTGCCCAAGAGGACACTGACATCTAGTGGATGGGTTCCATATACACGGTGCAAGCAAACTGCTCTTCTATGGCTATCTCTATTCTGTGCTCTTGCCTAAATTGTGCTTTTGTTCAGATCCTTAGGATTTTTCTAACAGGGGAAGAAAAAAAACCTCAAAACAATCAAGAAAGCAACGTGGCCAATGTCAAGTAACTTCTTTTGGGGTTTGAGATTTAAGGGTTGCACTGTCAAACCAGTTGTTGCTTGTTGGGAACGTTTTGTTCAGTCCCGTTGAGTGTGTGTAAGCCTCAGATGTCTGTAATACACTGATTTAAGATACTGCGTTCCTCAGTCGCCCTCCCAGTGTATGAAGAGCAGCTGCTACCTGTGCTGCAAGAAGAGGCAGATGGGCCAATTTTCACCTCTGAGACAGAGTCCCTCTAAGCTGCCTTCAGGTCTGGGCCTCGCCTTCTGATGAAGCTCAAAGCCTAATGACACACAGTAGTGTTCTCTGCAGCTTGTCCCACACATCTGGTGGCTTAGCTGGGAACTGAGCGGCAGGACAAGTTTTAACAAAAGCACAATTTCTCCTGAAATGTTCCTAAGCTGAGGGCAGCATTAAGAAAGCTTTCATTTTAATGTTAATATTGCTTAATTGTGAAAACAGAAATTCAGGTGAATTAACGAGATCCAACTTCTCTCATGAAGGAAATAAACACTGCTTGAAAATGAACAGTTCAATGGTCAGGTATGATACTGCTATTGAGCCGTTGTCTGTGAGCAGGTAGCACTCCTGCTGTGGGTTGTTGTTAGGGTTTAAGTCATCCTGCACGAGCACTTGTTAAGCAATAACATACTGTTGGGAGGCTTGTTTCCCCCCCAGCCACTTTCTAAATGAGGTTAAAATGAGGCAGTTCCAAGGCATTTAAGATCAAAAAGAATCGTTGTCAGAGAAAATGTAGGCTGGCAGAGCTGAGAATGGGGATGTTGGACTGAAATGCTCGGTGAGGGTATTTAAACATGAAAATACTGCTTCCTCTTCCTGAGAAAACATTACATTTTGTGTTGATGAGTGCTGAGATTGTTTTATTAATTGCTTCCATTCTTTGGTTACAGTGGAAGTGTCCTCATGTTTTGACACTGACAGCCAAAAAGCTCTGTACCGAAATTAAATGCATGTTTACGTGAAATAGCATCGTTTACAGTTCATCTTCTGCTAACACTTTTTCTGTGCTAAAGAGCACTTAGGCAGTGCAGGCAATAGATAAATTAGGATATGCATGTTTCTGTCCTAGTAGGAAGACTTCGCTAATTTGAGGTTGAACCAATGCTGTCAATTCCAGGCCGTGATGAAAAGTCAGAACAATTCATGAGAAAAGCAAAACTGCAGCCTCAGCTGCCCTCTGTTTGAATTCAGAAGAAAGAAGAAATGTTTGTCTCCTTTTGGCTACTGAAAATGTCATCTCGTTTCTAGCAACACGGCAGTGTGCTGGGCTTACTGGTGGCCATAGCTTGTTCATCGCTGCGTGTCCCGTGTCTCATTTCCTTGTATGGCAGCTATAGGCAGTTACAAACTGTCACTCAGCTCATTTGGTTCTTAGTCACACGGCCACCATCACTGTAAGTTTCTCACATGCTGCTTTTATCAGTATTTTCAAACCTTAGCGTGCTTTCTATTGTCTCAGTAGTCTGCTTCATTGCAGCTTGTAGTATTTTCATCTCCTTTATTGATTGCTTTTTAGCTTTGTCATCAAAAAGTCTATTAGCATCGTCTGCTTTTAGTGATAAGTCACTCATGAAGATGTGTGACAGGACTAACACAGAGCTCTGTGTGTTGCTGTGTTTTTGCGATGGTTTTTACTGTTAAGAACCTCTACTGGTGAAATCCTCTCCATCAAACGGTTTGTTTGGGATTTTTTCCCCAGTGTTTCTCTTCTTAAAAACGGGCTGAAGAGACCCTGGTCTCGCCTGAATTCCTATGAAAATTCACACGCTCTTTGCAGTTGGCACTGAGTCAAATACTTCTTCGGAGCTCGGATGAGAACAGCTTCCTTTCCCAAGAAGGGAAACGGGCTCTTATAGCTGTGTCACTTACTCCAGAGATGAGAATTGCAGATAAGAATCTTGAGGTTACATCTGAAAGTATTCCTGTACATTTCTGAAATTCCTGGAAGTAAAGCTGTCATCCAGAACCTGGGTGTGTTGAATAAAGTTGTTTGTATCCCAAATAGAGGCTTTGGCTGTTGTTTACCAAACAAGCGGTCTTGTTCTGCCTTCTGGATTGTAAACATGCAGCTCTGGAAAGCAATAACGGTTGAGGTTTACTTGATGAGCACCTTGACTGACGAGGCACTTGCCTGAACCAGGTTCATTTTATTTGTTGCCTTGAGTAGCTTTGTGTTATTTGCAATTTGGTGCTGTAGAAGAGCAGTGTTTGACAAAGGAGCGGCATGAGAGGCTGCCTGCAGGGTAGGGACGAGGGGAGGCTTTGTAGGATTCTTTGCAGTTGAGCGTGTGCCTCATATGAGGCCTGCAAAATAGAAGAATTTCTGAGATATCTTGTTAATTTTATTATAGATGTAATAAAGGCAACCTGCAAATTCTTTAATGTTGAACTTGCATTTATACGTAGTGGAATCATTGACTCAATGTAGTTGTTTCTCTACTTAAGGTTGCTGCTTTGTTTTCATCTGAGTAGTTTCTTCATGGCTTTCTGCTCTGAGAATGGTGTTGACTCCGACGTTCCCTGTTCTTTCTGCATGGTCTGATGGAAAGGTGAGCTCTTTCAAACAGATAGGGATGCATTCCTTAACCAGAAATGGACAGGTGCAACAGATACCCACAACTAGGATGCAGAGTTTCTTTGCCTATCAGTAAGTGCTGTGGCGGTGATTAGCTAGGGCTATTGCAGTTAAAGTCTCAGTACAAGTTTGTATCTTTAATGAGACTACTTCTTTCTGGCTCTTAAAATGCTATTGAACTCCATCATAAATAGCCCCTTTATAACTAGCACATTCCTTGGCTTCCAGACACAGGCTCGAAGAAGGGGTGAAAATAGTTCTAAGAATGTTTTCTGCAGTTAATAGAAATGTGTTTTCTATTTGATACCTTTATTTCCCCCTCCGTCTCCCCTCTTCCTTTTTTATTTTGCTTTTCATGTCAACTACATACTGAAATAACTCAGCTGTAATATATATGTTACTGCATGGATGTACTGATGTCAAAAGGGTGGTTTTCTGCTTAAGTCTGGAAACGTTATCGAGGGTTTTCTTTTGGGGGGGGGGGGGGGGGGGAACAGTCCTTAAAACCTTGTGGCTGCTATACTTGCTGATTACAAACTAACATAACTAGTGAAGGTATCCTTATCTTGCCTGCTGAATGAAAGGGGTTCTGAACTTCCAAAAGCCTCTGCAGATCGTGTATTTCTCTGTGAGTTCAGGCCTGCTTCTGGGAAAAAGAGAAATTAATTGTTTGACTTCTGGTGAGAGGAAACCGATGCCCTTTTATTGCTCGCATATCCAACGTCAGCATGTTTCACACTGAGCTCATGTCATCACATAGTAATTCAGCTGTGATTGAAGTTGAGTCACAGTTACTAAAGGATGTCACATAAATGAAAGGAGCAGCAAATCTGAGTCCCACAGATGTTTCAGGAAGGTAATTTGGCCCCCAAGCTGGATTTTTGTCGCCATGCTTCTTGAGCATACACAGCTATGCTTTTTACCAGAGGATTTGTTAGGCTCCAGCTCTTCAGCATCAAGTAGTTCTCAGTGAGCCTTGCTGGGCAGTGCCTCTGTCTCAGCTCCACAGGCAAGAAGTAGCTGATGAGAGCAATAGCAGCCACAGCTGACTTTGCTGCGGGGGCAAGCGGGGACAGGACGTAATACAGCTCAGCAGTGTGGTAAAGGTAGTGTGCAGTTGGAGACTGACTATTATGTGAACCCTGTCCAAATATTTGACTGATGATCTTTGGAATTCGATGCCTCATTCTGCATACAGTGAAGCCAACAGCAAGGGAGTGGTAAAGGATGTTGGGAAGAAGTTTTAACAGCAACAGATTGTTTAACTGTGTTAATTCTCCCTGAAAAAGTTCACAAACTACATATTCTTCAAAGAAGGAGGTTTAGGTGATATCTACCTGGTTCCAAACATTTCTAGCTTGTCTGGGCTGTACCGTATCTGTATTGTCTGTTATAGCTCCTGCTTTCAGTGTGCGTTTTGCTGTTTGGGGATGTAATGTGCGGTAAGGCAGAAGCACTGAGACAGAGGAGCTGTGGAGTTGCTGCCAATGGTCACTGGCTCTGCCTCTCGTACAGCTCTGAAGCTTGGGTTCATTTCAGATGCCTGACCAAGTGGAGTGAAACCTCCTGCCTTTGGGGTGTTCTCTGTGGAGAAAATCTCAAGTCATGCTTAGGCACTTCTGTGCTTCCATGGCTTGTTCGTGGTACTGCTGCTTCTCTGGCATCTGTTTTTATTCCATCATACCTATCAGGTTTTGACTTCCCCATCAAACTTTAAGTGTGCTGTAAAAGAGGTAGGTAGGGCAAGTCTCTGCTTTGATTTCTGTTTCTGCTTAAAGGTACTCAATTCAGGTACGATACTGACAGTGTCAGCATCACGTTCAGGACTGTCCATTTGACTTCAGAGCTAAGTCTGTCTGGGTGATGGTCTGTGCTGTGCTCTCCTCTCCTGGCTGAGGGAAGAAGAAAGGGAGGCTTTGAAGACAATGCTTACCTCTGCTTGTAATCAGTTGACATTGTTCAAACTGCTATATACATCTGTGTATTTATGGTACATCTCTGCCAAATGTCAGTGAAATCACTTGCAGTTATGTTGTATGAGCAGCTGAAATTATTGGGACCGTAACAACACTGAGCAGTCTTCCTCTTGGTTTTGGACACCATACAGCAAGATGCTTGCATCATGATTCAGGGTTTTGGGTGCATTCCCAGCTGACCTGTGGTTGTGCTGCTGAATCCTAGAGTGGTTCTGAGGGCTCTGTAAATGCCTGTGCTGACTGCACATGCAGATGACATCTTGCAGAACAGCTACAATAAGCAGCCTGTCCTGCCCCCAACTCTAGTGTGCCTGAACCTTCTACTGCTGAAGGTGGAAGGGTTATTCCTCTTTGTACCCTTGTTGTGCTGTGGTACAAGGCTT
Source organism: Gallus gallus (assembly GCF_016699485.2). Lineage (NCBI taxonomy): Eukaryota > Metazoa > Chordata > Aves > Galliformes > Phasianidae > Gallus > Gallus gallus. Next base: position 12,817,188 of record NC_052532.1, on the reverse strand, counting down.
CCTGCTGCTCAGGAAGTACGCGTGTAATGAGAACTGAGCAGTTAGCCAATTCTTTTTGCCAGTTATTTATAGGCATCTTATGATAAGACCTTGTATTCCTAGCTCAGAACTGAATGCAGATTCAACTGAAATGAGGCTTAAATGTGTCTTACAGTTTCTTGAACAAATCAGCTGAGCTGTTGGAATGCTGGCAGTAAAACTGTAGCGCTGATAGAGTGGGCATCTACAGTCTTCTGAAGAAAAGGTTGCAAAAAAGGTGTGGAGGTGGGAAAACTTTTCTTCTTTAGTGCAAAATATACATTGTATTTGGTAGGTTGATATGCACAGCTATGTGGCAAGTGTTAAGAGCTCTCACAAAAGTGGAAGTCGTCATCTGTTTGCACTGACATGAATATTAGTTCTTTTGAAAGCTTGCAGAAGGTTGTATGGAGGACATCTTAAGCCATTACTCTCTGGACTTGAAAGCTGACCCGCTTGTGAAAAAGGAATTGGTGAGAAGATGGGTATAGAAAGCTGACATATGAAGATGGCGTATGTTGTATGGTACAGTTAGCTCAGTTTTGAACTGTATTTAGTAGCTGTTTTTTTCAGTAAGAAGCTCCTGGCTCTTTTTGCAGCCCTGCTGATTGATCCCATTGTAACACTTAATCAACTGGAGTGCTGTAAAAACGTTCTCTTAGGAATTATTCACCACAGCTTTCTGTAGGAACACGTTACCTTTGTAATCACACAGCGAGGTAAGGTGGATAAAAGCTGTGTGCGTTCAAAGAAAGACTTGAGGGGAAATTCAAGGTTAGATGAGAAGTTCTTAATACACTTATGCTGTCAGTGCACACACAAAAATACTGAAACCTAAAGGCTAAATCAAGAGGATAGTAGCAAATCCAGTCACCTGGGAGTTATGCTTTTAAGCAGGAGGGTTCTCTGGGTATGACTTCTGTTTCCTGGTGTCTTTGTGTTTTGTTTCCTTATTCTGTTTGTGTTTGTTTTCAAGAACTGAAAACCTTGTGGCCTGCTGGACAAATGTGAGCCTTATTTCTGTTAGGAATTATTTCTCTTAGGAATTATTGCTGAGCTCCTTTAGTACTGGTAAGCAGTGTTATTTGTGGGATGTGCTAATTATAAATGCCTTTTCTGTTTTTGCATTGAGATGTTTCCTTGACTTCAACCAAAAGTCAGACTGCTTCCTCTTCACATATTTTTACATTGATGGAAATGTTCACAGTAATGAAATCACAGAATTACAGGGGTTGGAAGGGACCTCATGAGGTGATTGAATCCAAGCCCCTGCTAAAGCAGGTTCCCTACAGTATGTTGCCCAGATGGGCATCCAGCTGGATCTGAATATCTCCACAGAAGGAGACTCCACAACCTCTCTGGACAGCCTGTTCCAGTGCTCCATCCACTTTATCATAAAGAAATTCTTCTGCATGTTTGTATGGAACTTGCTATGTTCCCGTTGTAGGCCATTACTCCTTGTCCTTGCTGGCCATGCTTTTTATATTGCATCCCAGGATAACATTGGCCTCCTTGGCCAATTCATCACTCACTGTGATTGCTGGTGTTCTGCCAGCTGTGTTGTCCTGCACATTTTCACTTGATGCATTTGTAGCAATAGGTGGTACTAAGGAAACTGCTTTGCTCAGGGATAGAAAAATTACAACCTCAGTTTGAATGCGTGAATGAAAATGCTGTGGAGCTTTTTAAAATATCTTAAATCGTATGTTAGTAATGTAATACAGGATAGTGAAGTTTTAGTAGTTCAGTGTTTTGCTTTATCTCCTCTAAGTAGGGGGTTTCCTTGTGTGTGCTGCCTGCCTTGACTAATGCTTCTTTACTGAATGTGAATCTCTAAATGATGCAATAATGTGAACTCCTCTCTGCTCCGAGAAAACAGCCAGCCAAGTTAAGATAACACCATGCAATATGCCACCTAATACTGGAACAGTGTGGATCCCAGTTTGCTACCTAACTGTAGAGGGACTTCTCTTTTATAGGGTTCACACAAGCTTCCTTGAACACAGTGGTGATTTTCAGATGAGCTGTCTTCCTGCAGTGAAATACAGAAGATGGAACTCCCAGGACACTCTCTATATCAATCCTGTCTATTAATCACTTCAGAAGAGTGCCCAGAGCTGGAGTGTCAGTGGGTGTTGCCAGAAGGGAGAGCTGAGGTAGTATGGGCTCCCTCAGAAGTTTGGTTCTTCCTATCAGTTCAGCTTGCAATCTGTCTTAGCTGGCTGAAACCACAACACAGTCCCTTTTCAGGGCTTCATTTCAGAGAAATGAGTTCAGTCTGAACTATTTCTTGCAGCCAAAGCCACGCGGAAGTGCTGAGATGCAATGAAACTTTTTTAATAGAATTGGTTCATTTTCCTGTCATTGTTTATACTTCGTGTTTGGGAAAGCTTTTTCCTTGCAGCACAAAGTCTAGAAATTCTTAAAAATAGTTCTTTGCAAGCTGACAGGAATAACTGGGAAAAGACTGACATTTGCCACAAGCATGGGTTGTTTTTCCAATGCTCCCAAGGCTCACTGGGAGAAGGCATACTCCCAGAAATGCCCCGTGCTTCCTGTGCTGGCAGTGACAAAAGGCAGCCAGGTCCCTGTGTGTGTGTTTGTGCCTTCCTGTGCAGCCCAGAGCTGCAGAGGTACCCATGGCTCCACTGAGAGTCCATCCTCCAGCTGAGCTCATTCACATCATCTTGCCCTGGAGTTTCCCAGAGCTCTGAGTGGTCAGATGATGATGTGGGGAAACACCAGTTAGATTTGGAAGGACTAAGTGGGGTTTGTCTAAACAGGCTAAAATTCTCACAGAGTCAAGATGGTTTTGGGAGGGTTCCTTGCAGGTATATTTTCCTCACTATGTAAGAGGACTGGGAATTCTATTCTGTCCTAGTAATGTGTATTAAATTACTAGGAGGAGAGCACAGCTGAACATATAATGCATTTTTCTTCCTCTGCCTGCCAGTAAGCACAAAGAAATGTTAAGCTTATGCTGGAAAGAGCTGTCTTAGGAAATGAGTGCATTAATACATCACTTCTTTTTGAGTGTGTCCTGGTGTCGTTTTATGCTTTGACTATTAAGAGAATTATTATAGAAGACTGTCTTCAAGGTCCAGACTTTTTTTTAGTATTTGGTACACTGAAGTGAATTTTGGGAAGCAAAATAAGTTCTTTTGTGATTAGCAGTGATGTGTCCCAACCCTACTGCCACAGCTGTCCATAGAGAACCTGTGAAGCCTGTGGCTGTTGCCTTGTTAGCATGTGGCAAATGAGTTGTGGAAGCCTTGGAGTACTCCGGCGACTGAGTTTAACGCTGTTGTGTGCTATTCCTTAGGTAAAGTCAGAACGGCAGTGCTTGCTTCAATCTGCTTTTTATGCTGAGGTTTTGGAAAGTAAGTCTTAGGAGAGTCAGAGGGCTTTGAATAAGCAAACCCCTGGTGAATATTTTTCACATGTCCCTTATGGAAGATCCCAGGAAGGAGGCACAAGAGCTTAGATAACTTCAATAAGGTTCGAGCTTTCAAAGTGAGTATGAATATTTTCTCCAGTTCACAAACAGCATTTCTCTAGAATTAAGCTGTGTCATAACAGAATCATAGAATGGCTTGGGTTGGATCAGCAAGTTCCAACCACAGGCAGGGCCACCAATGTCCAGAACTGATACTAGATCAGGCTGCCCAGGGCTGGCCTTGAACACCTCTGGGGACAGAGCATCTACAGCCTCTCTGGGCAGCCTGTGCCAGCACCTCACCACTCTCTCTGTGAAGAACTTCCCCCGACATCCATTCTAAACCTTTCCTCCTTGAGCTTAAAGCCAAATCCCCCCTGTCCTATCACCTGAGTAAAAAGTTGTTTCCTCTCCTTTTTATAATTCCCTTTTAAATATTGGAAGGCTGCAATGAAGTCTCCTCACAGTCTTCTCTTCTCCAGCCTGAACCAGTTCAGCTCCCTCAGCCTGTCTTCATAGGAGGTGCTCCAGTCTTCTGATCATCTTAGAGGCCCTCCTCTGGACCCTCTCCAACAGCTCTACATCTTTCTTGTGCTGGGGGCCCCAGACCTGGACACAGTACTCCAGATGGGGCCTCACAAGGGCAGAGTAGAGGGGGACAGTCACCCTCCTGGCCACTCCTCTTTTGATGGAGCCCAGGATACCTTTGGCCTTCTGAGCTGCAGCACACTGCTGGCTCATGTTCAGTTTTTCATCTGCCACGCTTTCTGAAGTGTGAAATAGACACACGGTGTTGACTGTGAAAGTCAGAAGTGTTTTCTAAACTGACTGGACAAAGCTTTTTCATTCAGTAGGATTCCACGTGTTGGATTTTACAAGTTGCTTTGTCTCACTAAAAACACTGAAGTAGAACTTTAATCATATTAGAGAATGTTGAACCACAGTGGGAGTTGGAATTATGCTTCTGAAACCCACCTTGTTCCAAGGACTCACCCCCACCCTGACGGGGTGTTTGTCACCATCCCAGTAACCCCTTCACAGCACAGTGAGCGAGCAGAATTAAACTCGAGTATTTTTAAAGAGAATGAAAGTTAAGGCCTTGTGAATGTCGTTCTTTGTCACAAATATTTGGTTACTTTTTTGTCAATTTTATTCTTAAAGGAAGGTGTGAATGGAGGTTTTTGAGGTCCTGGAATAGCTGTTGTGGTGAGGTTGGAAGGGGTGTGGGGCTGGTTTGTGTCCCTGTGTGTCTCTTGGCAGTTCCACTGCCTTAGCCCAAGTGAACATTGCTTTGTATTGCAGACAGCTCTATATGATGAATTAGCATGAAAGTAGACCGTGACAGATCTCACTGGATATCTTTCATTGATTTAACATAGTCTGAACAAAATTCTTTCTTTCTCTGCCCTGCCATTACCCCGTTCTGTCACTGAGCACATTCTCCTTGCTCTGGTCACTCCAGGCTGTAGCCTAGGAAGCACTGCATCTCTTGCACCCTGAAGCAGTGTGTGCACACTGCAGTGCCTTTGTGCAGAAGCCTCCTTTTGCATGCAGTGTGAATTCTGCTCCTGTGGTCCAGCACTCCTCCTGGGGTAGGTGGTTCAAGGCTCAGTTTTCAGAATTCTTTCCTAACTTTTAACTCAGCTCTTTCCCTTCTGAAGCATAAAGTAGGTACTATTCTGTGTAGCTCAGAATACTATGCTAAAGAAGCATAAAGATACTTATTCTTTTTTGGTTGCTCTCATGACTGTATTTATTACTTACCCTGCTATTACCCATATCACAAAACAGCAGACAAATGTGCATGAAAAGAATGAATCCAAAAGTAATTTAGGAACAGAGAGCTGTATTCTGCCACATTGCTTTCTTGGTCTTTGCCTCAGAGCTGGCCTGTGCCAGTCCTGCTTTCCACTCTCTTTTGCAGATTTTGTAAGGGAGAAGGATGTGATGAGTTATCTCATCAGTCTATAGGGAATGAAAGTTGGTACTGGGCCCTTTCTGGGGAATTTCATCTTGCAGTAGATCCATACTGTATAGTATGGTATATATATAGTAGATCCATACAGTAGATCCATGCATACTGTAGATACTGTTGTTTTTTTTCTTGCCTACCTTTAAAATAGGCATAGCAGAAATGACCATCTTCTTAGGGAGCTTTTTGATACCTATTATTTTTCCTGTACCACTTCAAGTGTGTCTTTTTTCACTGAAAACAACTTCTGCTTCTACTCATGGTGTTCAGAGGGTTCTTTTTCTAAGCACAATCAAAGCATTTGCCCCAGGAAAATAAGAGGAGATGAAAAATAACATATTGAGATGGGGAGCAGATTTGTGGCTATGCTTGGGAAGAATCACATTCTCTTTCTGGGCTGGAAATGTGTGATCTTGTCAGGTCCCTACCAACACACGTGGCTCTGTGATTCTATGGTTTGCCGTTCCCTGGTGTTCTTTGTCTGTACCATGTTATATACTAGGCTTCTCCAATTGTATGCTATATTCACAAGTGCATTTGTTCTTCAGCGTTGGAAAGGTTAGCATGGTCTGCACGGAATCTTTTATCATAAAATCACTTTTATGGACTTGTGTGTGTATTAGTCAGCAGAATCCATGCAGTTTCTGTCCACCATTTACATGGTTTTCACTACGTCCAAATTTCATGGAAGTATTTTTCTGTAAGTAGCAGAAATACTACATTTCTTTCTCTCTTTTCTCTCCTATGAGGAAAGGTTAAGGGAACTGGGCTTGTTTAGCTTGGAGAAGGGAAGGCTCTGGGGAGACTTCATTGCGGTCTTCCAGTACTTGAAGGGAGTGTATAAACAGGAGGGGGAACGGCTGTTTACGAGGGTGGATAGTGATAGGACAAGGGGGAATAGTCTTAAACTGAGACAGGGGAGGTTTAGGTTGGATATTAGGAGGAAGTTTTTCACACAGAGGGTGGTGACACACTGGAACAGGTTGCCCAAGGAGGCTGTGGATGCCCCATCCCTGGAGGCATTCAAGGCCAGGCTGGATGTGGCTCTGGGCAGCCTGGTCTGGTGGTTGGCGACTCTGCACATAGCAGGGGGGTTGAAACTCGATGATCACTGTGGTCCTTTTCAACCCAGGCCGTTCTATGATTAACAAGTACTTTTCTTCCTTGTCAGTTTAGGGTTGCAAGCGCGTAACTTGAGTGAATGAAGCTGTATTGCTTTTGTTATTTCCTGCATTGCCAGAAGGGCTGGGTGGGTTTCTATTAATAGAGGCTTTGCTTATTTCAAATGTAGAGGATTTGCAATAGGTGCAGGGTGAGAAAATTGGACATAACATTGTGAGTTCAGCAAACTGTCTGTCACCCACTTCACTGAGAATAGCGTATAGCTGAGCAGCAGGGCCTTTCAAGGAAGGACCAGAGAAATCTGGATGAGCTTGAAACTCGGTGGGAGTTGCGTGTTAGGAGCTGATTGCCGCCCAAAGCTGGGTTCTTCCTGCTCAGTTGTTAATGTGTGAGCTCAGTAGCAAAATAACAGCTGTTCTTAAGCCAGCCTGATCTGTGATGTTCCGCCGGGAATCCTGGGGAATAACAGATGTTTGTTTCTCACATGTATTCTTGATAATGCAGTCCTTATTCCCTAACATGGCACTGTGCGTTCCAATTAAAATATAGCTGTATGACCATGGCTTGCAGCTTTTTCTGAGTTCCATATAAAGTGTTTCCAAGTTGGTTATAAACTGCTGTTGAGCAAAAAGCACTTACCAGGTATTTAGGCTTTAAAAAAGGAATTATTATGAAAACTGTGAAAGGATAGAAGAGTTTTTTTTTGAGTGACCTATTTATCCATATACATCAATTAAGGCAACAGACATGGCTGGCTTCAGACTTGAAAAGATAACGTAAATGTTTTATTTCAGAGATTAAGAAGATTATCCACAAAATACAGAACAGAGAAGATCTATCCAACAGCCACTGGTGAAAAGGAAGAAAATGTGAAGAAGAACAGATATAAGGATATATTGCCATGTAAGTCTGATTTTGTTAATAGAGGATAAAGGAAAAGGTTTGTTACTCTTAATGTACTCTAAACTTCTTTATTCAGTTAACAACAAAAAACAAAATCGGAGATACTTTGAAAGATCATTTGCATGAAGTTTTTATTTTTAACTTGGCAGGTGAAGTGGAGATTTATTTTGTTGAGGGGAGTTATCACCCAAATATACAATATTTGCTGGGTCTCAAGCTGCATCAAGCTGAGGCTTTCATTTTAACTCAGAATAGTCTAGGACCTTACTGGGTCCTTAAGTGTATGTATTTTTTCATTTTCATGATAGAAAATGAATGTCAGCGTAACATCTCAATGAGATTTTAAGGAGCCCACATTTGTGGTTTGAAGTAAAATAGATCTTTTCTTGCTGGTTCATACCTGCAAGCCATGTCTGAGAGCTATCAGTGTTGAGTATCTTCTGTTCGTATTCTGCTGTGGCCCAAGCAAAATGGTTTCATGTTCAAGCACATAAAATGTGACTCAGAGCAGAATTTTAAATTCTAAAGCCAAGTGTATAGTTATACCAGATTTTGTTGTGACAAGATAGTGTATTGCAAGTTCACTTCGTGCATCTCATGAGGCCACGCATCTCAGCAGTTCTTGCTGTGCTTCTCAATACGAGTAACTGTCAGCAAGATTAAAGGCTGGTCTTCTGACAAGTGCCATTTTTCATATCCCAGAAGATTAACAACAAGTCTGTTCCACTTAGCTCTCTCAGAAGTGTTTGAAGGTTTATAATCCATTTGAAGCTGAAAATGTTCTTAGGCATCATTAGCTTTCAGCTTCAAGATATATTCTGGTAATAAACTGCATTTCAGGCTGTGGTGTAGCAGTGGGTTTTGTTTCTCTAGTGCTGGAGTTTATACTGCTTCCCAGAGCTTGGAGCTGTGCTTCCAACGGTCAGCTTGGCCATAGAGCCACAGGCCCTGGATTGTTTAACAAGGTGGGCATAATGGCTGCTGCTGTGGTGAGAAGGCAGGACGTGCATGGCACTGAACTCAAAAGCAGCAAAACAGTGAAATTTCACTGGGCTTTGTTTTAATCTGTGACGAAAAATGTTAAATGGATACAGTGAGAGAGAGGAAGTTGTTGTTACAATACCTTTATTCTGCTTATTCCATGCAGGCTTATTGATAGATGAAAATACAAGAAAAATTCAGTAGCACTGAGGCTGAATCCATGAGATACAATAGCCACTATGGCAGTAAGTGGCTGTAGCTAGAGTTGGGGATGAGCTTTTAGTACATTGAAAAAATCAAAACATGAGGCATTAGGATCTGAAAGGATATACAGATCACAAGGGAGAAAATGAGCAAACCTCAAAGCTGACGGTGAGGAAAATTGAAGGTAAACACTCAACTGAAGGGAGAATATCTTTCAGTGCTGAAAAGTTCCAGCAGTGAAGTGATGGGAGACCAGCTTGACAGAGAAACAAAAGCTAGAAGATGTTTGTGAGGAAGAATGGATACGGTACTTTGCTTATTTTTGTAAATCCAGAAGGTAGCTTACAAATGCAGCTTAATTGGAGATTAACACTGTATATCAGAAATGATTACTGCTACCAGAGAGATCAGTACTTCAATGCTAACTCAATATGGGCTTCAGAGTAAATGCAGTATGACCACGTGTACTCTTTTCCTAAGCCATCCTTAATGACACTCAAATTAACCGTGGTGTTCACTGATTACTCGAAGACACCAATTTGTAATTCTGAGCAGAGCCTTTAAGCTATGTATAAAGCTTAAAAAAAAAAAAAAAAAGCCAAACACACAGTTAATCTCCTGAACCTGGAGCGTGCTGTAGGATTTCCTTTGGAGAATTGTGTTTTGGAGCTGAAATGGGAGAAGAGCTGAGCGGTGGCGGATGAAGGAAGGCTGTGGAAGTGCTGACATCTGGCAGCTGCTTTAGAATTTTGGATCTACTGTGCTGGAAAGATAGGAGCCCTCATTAGCCTACAGTTTTAATTATTTTAATCTGGCATTTAAGAATACTTTTCAGTATTACATTTGTGACATCACTGTATATTTAGAAAGATCTCACGCTTTTACACTATACATATGATAGTGTATTACAGTGTAGTATGTCACAGTGGTTTCTCTGGGTATTTATTTTAGCGTTGCCTTTGCGTTCATCGATGCTTGTCCCCTTTTAGGAAGCACGACACAGTGACACAGATGTTTTCTGCATGTTATCAGGGCTCTGGAAAGAAATTCCTGGTCTTGGGCTTTTTGGCAGAGTTTTCAGTAAAGAGTTAGTGCTCAGCACATTCTTCTTGAGGGCAGTTACTACCAGTGGTGTTTTGCAGCAACAAAACATCCCAACAGCCCAAAACCATTCATATTTCCTCTTTTTGGATAGTCTTGTTCTTTGGTTTTTATTTAATTTAGACTCTTAATAGAGTTTCAGCTGCTTTGTGGCTTAGGAATCAACCGTGGGAGCAGGAAGTATTAGAAACTACTTGAGCAGATGCTGTTTCTGTACATACTCCTGTTCCCCAATCCAAATCTATTGGGTACTTTTTAATTCTTGATTTCCAATTTATTGTGGTGCTACATTAAATCGGTCCTTATTGTAGAGACAGCTTGAATGATATGTTGGTGCTTTCTAGGAAATACTGGTATCAGCCAAGATGTTGCCAGAACAAATTACGTAGTAAAGAATATTTTTAAAAGATTTCAGAGAATTCTGATCTCTAAAGATGTGTTCTTACAGGAAATGTTCTCCAGGATGGTCCCTAATGACCAGTGTGGAAATTTGACATGGTCAAAACCACGTAAATGAAGGAGTTGGCTGCTTCTGGTTGAGCAGGGCTGGGTTCTGTGCCCCAGCCAAATGCACAGCCCGGTGTTGGGGGAGTGGAGCTCAGGCTGTGCTAAGCAAGAAGCCACGGTGCATGTTTTGTAGTGTAATAGCTGATGGGCTACTGAGACCTGCCCGCAGCTTTAGCTGGGCAGTTAGTTGTGCTTTACTCTTTCAGCTTCATGGATACAGTAAGCGTTCTTTTAATTCTGACTATCGTTGTCTGTGATAATGTTGTGTGACTGCCACTTTGCTGACTTCTAATCCATTGAATTTCAAGTTGATTTCATTAACTGACTTGTTTCTGTGATGTAGTTTTGAGGAACGCTTTCAATGCTTAATTTTCCTATTGATGTTCTGTTTAAAATGTGTTCCGTATTTACTGCTATATATTGATTTGCACGTTGTAATTCTTTACATTAAACAATGTATTCTTCTTTTAGTTGATCACAGCCGAGTTAAACTGACCTTAAAAACTCCCCCCCAAGATTCCGACTACATCAATGCAAACTTTATTAAGGTATGAATTATTATCTTCACAGTTTTAAAATTTGGTCTAAGCTTTTATTTCAGATCAGTACAGCTTTAGTGTTTTAGCCTGTGATTTGAATTCAGAGCTGGGAGGAAAAAATGTCTTTTACTGTGGCTTAAATAAATTTACAAACCTATTGTCATTTATAGGGAAAGGTTTTAACTTAACGTTGCTTTAGGCTTAAACGTAATGTTGAAAAATCTCATTTTAAGGTGACAGACAACCAAACTGGAACTTTGCACCATTGCAAAGTTCAGATAGAAATATTTTTAACAATTGATACTGTTAAAATGCTAAATATTAGGAGAAGCTGTTTTTAGAACATAAGTGAGGCATTGTGTGTGACAAACCGTGCATGCTTATGTGCACTCTTGCTGCTTACTGCAGAAGTGGAGTTGTACCTAACACTCCTAAGACCAAGCCACTGTAAATGTCTTCAACCTTTTTATATAAACACTTCAAAATCTTTGGTTTTTGAAATAATTGTATTGCTTGAATTTTTCGAAAGGAGTGCTTTAACAGAAAGAAATACTCCAGTGTTGATCATGAAATATGTAATGAACAGTGCAGACTTACAGATACCTTTCAGGACTGCAGCATACAAAAATGGTTAACTCAGTGCTTTCTGTTGCAGTCTCTACCAGTACAGTAGCAGTTATCTTAGGCCCACTTGAAATCACTGGCAAAATTAGGACTAATGTCAGCAGGATTCCGATTCCACGTTCACCTTTCCTGTTGGATCAAAAACAGAATTCTAATTTTACATAATTATAGATGAAAGCTTTTTATTCAGTGCAGATAAATTTTCTTTGTAAACATTAACGGTTCCTTTGTGCAATCCTAGGGAGTACATGGGCCGAAGGCGTATGTTGCTACCCAGGGACCATTAGCAAATACAGTAATAGATTTCTGGAGGATGATATGGGAATACAATGTGGCTGTAAGTACCTACTTAAACACAGGAATTGTGTATTACCCTATTTCATGGTACATCGATTGTATTTCTTGTTTGAGCTAGCTATTAGCAGGAACATTGCCGGTGATTTAGCAGACGTTTGTCTTAAAATGCTACTTAAACTACAAAATTAACATCTGTGTGCCATTATTCAATTATATAATAAAAATTATTACATTTTATTACATTATAAATGAAATCATATCTTTTTATGAACAGGTCAGTACTTAATTCCATCTCCTGCAGGAGACATTACCATTTTGACTCTTAATGTGGACAGGCAATCAAACGCAGAAGCAGCAGTAGAAACAAAATGAACGTCTACCTTTTAGTTATGCTAATTCTGGATAACTTGTTTTTCTGTATTTTCTGTATCTCTTCAAACAGTTCATGTCAGGAGTTAACTTTTAAGTACTGTTCAGGTTGGATTCAACAAAGAAATTTGTTTCTGAATTTTTTTTTGTTGCTTTGTTTTTTTTACCAGACCCTTTAAATGTAGTGGCTTACTGTTGTAACAAGTAGGTTACCTCTTGGTGTTTTTTGGTAGTGTTATTCAGATTATCATACCTAAAATTTCATTGCCTAAGAAATACTGTTTTAGTTTTTGAAATAGTTTTTTGCACTGATTTAAAGAAGCGGTCTGTTGTTATAAACAGATTACAAACAGATGCACTTCCTTATATTTAGCAAATGATTCTGCGTTTTTACAGTAGTACAGTGAATAAGGTATTCATATAGGATTGCAGTGATTTCAAATGACTCAAATTAGGTAGGCTTTAAATATTTTATTAGTATTTGGGGTTGTTTTGTGCAGAATAAAACTTGAACACTATTTTAGTATTAAAAGAATGTGCAGCTGTTTATGTGCCGAAGTTTAATCAGTCCCTTTGGTAGCAGCCAGTTAAGGAGTATCTGTGTTGTCTTAGCTAGAAGCAAGCAGTAAAGTGTTTGTGATCTCTCTTTTATCTAAAGCCAGCTAACATTTTTTCTTTTCAGATAATTGTAATGGCCTGTCGAGAATTTGAAATGGGAAGGGTAAGTGTACTAAACATAAAACTAAGCAAGCAGTTCCTGTGTAGGACAATATGCCATTATCTGTTAAACTGTAGGTGTGAACTCCATAACTATGAAAGTAATCCACCAGGGTTGAATGAGAATACACTTATTCCTATGCACAGAAGAAAGAATGAATGTGACTGCTCTTCTTTGTTGATAGTGTTATTATCTAGGGGTTCTGTCAGAATATGCGTTATGTCTTTGTATACAGAACTGAACTTATGGTCTGTTTCTGGTCATGTTATTTTGAATTCAAGAAGTACATCTTAGTGAGATGTATGCCGATTATCAAAATACCAATTCCTTCAGAATTTCCTTTCAATTGATACAGCTGCAGAAAACAATCCATCTTTTACAATCTCTTATATTCTTAAGACCCGAGAGGAAGAAAAGCATTCTGGAATTCTCAACTCTGAACTTGTGCAAAAACTAGATTAGCTCTTGTTGCCTCCCTCAGTACAATGCATGCTTGCACATAACGTAGGCAGTACTGAAGTTCATGTTCGGACTTAAAGACTCTACATTTTATTGGTATTTATTGGTTTAGTTATTTGTGGGGTTTTTTGTTGTATTTGTTATACCAAAACAAAGGACACCTTACTTTCTTAAAAGACAGCTTCAATTGAAATAGAAGAATAGAGAACAAGGCGTTAGAAACTGTCATCTTGTCTGCTCTTGCTGTTGTTAACAATCTTTGAATATAATGTATGAACTGAATCAGGATTCTTTGCTTCAACAGAAAAAATGTGAACGTTACTGGCCATTGTATGGAGAAGCAGCAGTAACTTTTGGACCATTTCGTGTTTCATGTGTAAGTATTAAGCTTTATAAGAGAGTTTTGTAGAATTATTGCTCCATTAGCTTACAGTAGGTACTCAACTTGTGTCAGGCCTTGTATTACAAAGGAAAGACTCAGTTGTTCAATATCAAATTTTTCCGAAGATCCAAAAGTAAATGATGCAAAACAATATGTGCATGTAAGTGTTACAGGATTTCTGAATTCCTTGTGATTTTTTTAAAGTGGGGAACATGTGCATTGGCTTTGTTTCTTTCTGTGCCGTTTCTTTAATTTTACCTCATGTCGTTTTGAAAGTCTGTAGCTGATCAGGAATGTAAATAATATTCAAGTAGCTGCTTCTTTCCATTATCACTTATGCTTTCTAGATGTGTAAGAGAAATGAAAGTAATACTGGATTGGTTTACTTTCTTTGAGGGACATGAAGTTAGATATCATAAATAGAGCAAGTAGAAACTAGACTTTTTTCTTCTCTTCTCCTGACAGTATCTATAGGTTTACAGTGGCATCCTGACTTATATTAGAAATAGTGCTACCAGCAGGAGCAGAGAGTTGATCATCCCTCTGTACTCAGTGCTGGTGAAGCCACACCTTGAGTAGTACTGTGTTCAGTTTTGGGCCCCTTACTACAAGAAAGACATTGAGGCCCTGGGGTGTGTCCAGAGAAGGGCAATAAAGCTGGTGGGGGATATGGAGCACAAGTGTCATGAGGAGCAGCTGAGGGAACTGAGATTGTTTAGTCCAAGAAAGAGAAGGCTCAGGGGAGACCTTACGGCTTTCTACAACTGCCTGAAAACAGGTTGTGGCAAGGTGGTGTTTGACCTCTTTTCCCACATAACTAGTGATAGGACTAGAGGGAATGGCCTCAAATTGCGCCAAGTGAGGATTAGATTGGATCTTTAGAAAAATTTCTTCTCTGAAAGAGTGGTTACGTGCTGGAACAGGCTGCCCAGGGAGGTAGTGGTGTCACTGTCGCTGGAGGTGTTCAGGGAATGTTTAGATGTGGTACTAGTTAGTGGAGAGATATTAGTGGTAGGTGGATGGTTGGGCTAGATGATCTTGAAGGTCTTTTCTAACGTTGGTGATTCTGTGGTTCTATGATTTATTGCTTGTGAGGTATTCAGGGCATGAGTAAGTATGCAGGAGCGTAACCACAAAATAATTACAGGATTGTAAGATTGGTGTTTCCTGGGTGGGAAATACTGTCTGGTTGCCTTTGTACACATCTGGTGGTGTATCTTTATTTCTTCCATAAATTGTGGCCCATTTTGTCCCACTTCTGGTTCTTGGAGTTGTGATCACGTTGTCAAGACTTCACTTTCAGATCAGGCAAAGATCCATCCAGCCTATCACATTGTGTTCAGTGATAGATGAAGTCTTCAACTGAAGAAGAGGAAATAAAACGTATAGGATGATCCTTCTCCTTCCACTTGTTGCCAGCTTCTAGCAATGAATTTGTAGTATTTCCTTGTTTGGGCATTGCCTCTGGATAATTAGTGTTTATAAAATGCAGTGGATTGTGAATTTGACAAACGTTTTTTGGTTTGGGATTTTCTTTTCTTGCTGTGGTTACTTCTCATTGTACACTGCTGAAGCCATGTAGGTGATTCTGACCTCACTGTGAGATGTCTGACATCACTTACTACTTGTAATTTTCATGGCTGCTTTATAAATGTAAGAAGATATCAATGTACCAATGTTTCTTCCTCTTAGCCTGAGACTGATTTAGGCAGCAGGTCTTCGTCATTTTCTCTTACTATTGCTGTCCTTACAGGTCAGGAGCTTTAACACTGTTCTTCTTAGTTGTTTTGAATACTTGTTTATAGCACTTAAGTCCATAGCAATTCAGTAATATATTTTAAAGGGAAACTATTTCTGGGTCCCTACAGTCCCTCTGCCTTCCATTCCTCCACTCTTCCCCAAAGTCTTCCAAAAACACCTTTCCGGTGCCAGTGCTCTTTTGTCATATTCTCTGCTACTTTCTTATATGCATCTCTCCTTAGACATGTAGAAAATGTGCTGAAGATAGGACTCCTGAAATTTCTGTTGGGTCCTTTAGTACTGATATGAGTAAAACCTGAATCATGGACTCAAGTTGTACTTGAGTAGAACTGTCAAAAATCATCTTACTGTGTAAGATGGTGTATATGGATTCCGTTGCCAGTAGCTATGCAACATTTGCTTTAAACCTGCAAGGCAGTGCAGTTGTAGTCTTGATGGAAAATGGTAAATACCCTGTAGGGGAAGGAAACAAAAACATATATGCAGTCTCCTAAAATTCACTGTGCAAAGCTGGAACACTTACACTTTTTAAGGTGTCTTCAAATTGTGCTATTACTGATGTTTTAAGTAAAACAATATTGCTTAGTATAGACAGCATAAACCTTCTTTGGTGTGTCAGCAGTGGATTTGAAAATTCTGAGAGGCTAGGAGATCTGGTTTTTTTGGCCACAAGCAAGATAATGACAATAACCCATTCAGATGCCCCTCTCATTGAAAATAATCCCCGAGGAATGGATATCAAAAGACAGATTGATAAGAGGTTGAAGTTTAGACAAGAGAAGTGCTACAGAAGGATAACTGGAAGATGAAAACCAGATGAATAAAATGCACGGGGAAATAAAGCAAAAGTAGTGTACTGTAATACTTGTACTTACTGACAGTTCCAGGTGCAAGTTATTCACTTGGAAAACCCCTATTTTTATTTTAAGAAGCAGCAAAATCTTTCACAAGCATATTGTTTACAGCAAGCTACGTTGCTGTTGTTTAGAATCAACATTTTGATTGTCCATCTTTGGGAAAATCACGGATATGAAAACTGTAAATTTAAAAATGGAAACAAACAGTGAGTTTGGATTTCAGTTATGTCCTGTATGTGTATTAGTTACCTATGTTTGTCTCTTTTTTTTCCATTCATTACTGTTTTATCTTATTTAGGAAGCTGAGCAAGCAAGAACAGATTACTTCATTAGAACGTTATTACTTGAATTTCAAAATGTAAGTACGTGAGGAATTCTGGTCTTATCTGTGACTTAATGGTTGCCTGGAAAGTTCTCCACAATGATACAGTGAAGGGAACTGATGAAAATCTCTTCACTTTTTTTAGGTGATGATTCTGTACGTATGTAAATTGTCAAACATAGAAGTGATGTTGAAAACCATAGTACATAAGAAAAGAGTAGTGAAACTACCTTTCTTTTGGTTAGACAAAGGCATGTGGTCTTTAATATCATGCATTAACAACTGGAAAGCTGCTGCGAACCTGGAGACATTTTATTCTTTACCCAAACTGAAAATATGACTATAGACTGAATCAAACTTGTCAAAAGAGGCTATTTGCTTTTAGCTGCTTCTTGGGGTGAGTGTAGGTACTTGTTAGAATTCGTTCCATAAACTTTCATTTTTAATCAAGAGGGCTTTGCAATGTTAAGGGATACTTCTCATGCCCAGTAAGACATTTGTCTTGCTAAATAAAGCAAGAATGACAATTTCATGATTTCTTTTTTTCAAGATTTCTATTTGTAGCTTTGGGAAAAAAATCGTTGTGCATTTAAAATGGTAATATTTATGAAAAATGTGGTATATTCTTGCTGAAGTTGAGTTGTGTTGTCTTTCTGCTTGCTAAAGTTCTGCAAGGGGAAACAAGGGAGAAATGTGTGTAATTACATAGAAGGATTATAGTAGAAATGTACTTCTAAAAGAGAGCTAAACTGAATTTTTGAAGAGTTATCTTAGTGTTGAAGAATGTGTGTCTGGTAGCTCAGTTCATTTTCAGTATTTGTTGGCAGTTAAAGAAGATTATAATTTGTCTCGTGGAAAAAGTAGTTAATTTATCTTGGTTAAAATCTTCTGTCCCAAAGAGCTGCTGTAAAGCATGAAATCTGCTTTAGAAACTGAGTATCACATGTGAGAAGGAATCCTAACCTGTTTGGTGAAATAAGAGCACTTATATTCTCACGTAAGGGCTAAGAATGAATGAACTCAAATGCCAAATTTGAGGCGACTGTATTTTTCCTAAGAGGAATTCAGTAAATGAGAAAACAACCGTGGAGCACTCCTGCAAAAACAGAGAGATTGATATTCTGTTTTAAAGAGCACTTGTCATCCTTTTTGGCATAATGTATGAAGAAATAATTATTACAACGTAACTCATGTTTATTTTCTTTAGCAGTACTTTATTCCATTTCAATAACTGATATCACCGCAGTAATCAAAACTGCTTATTAATGCGGTGCTGTTTGAGGGGTGGTTTGTGTTTGCAGTAAGATGTGCTTTTGGGCAATTCATTTCTGTTCGTGCTTTCTGAATGCTCGTCACTGACCATGCTATGAAATTTTTGATATAGCAGCAATTATCTGCATAACAATAGCTGTGGTTTTTGCAGCATTTACTGGTATGGTGAGTAAAAAACAAAACTGAAAAGATTAAAAACCCCAAAGCAGAACCTGTTATTTTTATTACCCAAACTCTGAGAAATGGTTACTTCAGAAACTGTAAGGGCTTCATATTTTGCTTGTCCATACCATGCATGCAAATCACATTCAGCTGTTTGACTTCTGTATTTTTTTCAGGATTTCTTTGGGGTTTTATCCTCTTGGTAGTAAAAGATCTATGCTGTATATGTGAAGCACACACTGACACTGAATTACAGATTTATCTTGAAGAGTTCTAACTATAGTCTTAAACCAGGGAGGTGAATGTGCTGCTGTGGTAGAAAGATCCTTTAACACGCTTTTCTAGAATACTTTCTAGTTTCCTAGAGTAAGGACAAGTTTTGTCCCTTCTGTAAAATGTTCAGTGGGATATAATTCAAAATGCTGTGGGGGGAATTCAGTTACATGAATACGGAAAGTTATCCTTATTTCTATGAGGAAAACTGGTTTGAAAGCTGAAGATTATTATGAACTAAATCAACAGGTTTCATAAGAAGTTACAATACAAAGGACTATGAAGATTCCTTTTCCTTATTAATTTATGTATAAAAAGCTTAAATTTAGACATTATTTTTTCTGACTGTTCTGCCGATGTGAAAAATGACTCTTTAAATGTAATTAAGTGGAAGTTCTTAATGGATCTTAAAGATCAGCTGTATTTGTCTTCCCTGCTGATGCCATTGATTTTACATAAGCAGTTGGATTTCTTTTTTTTTCTTACACTGGGCATTCTTTTCCTTTTGCTAGCTATGGTGTTCTCACACATTTAATAAAAGTAATGCTTCCAAAATAGTTGGAATAGTTTCAGTTGGAAGATCATATAAATTTCCATGTTCAAAAGGCCAACCAGATTGCTTCTCAGATAGCTAAACAGAACTCAGTATAGGTCCTTTAGCCTGTAATCTGTAATAATGATGAAAAATTTCACGCTCCTGCCTCTCTGGTGTATTATTTTGAGTGTGTGCTGGAATCGAGAGATGAGACAGCAGCATGGAGAGCTGCAGGAACAGTAGCTTTCCTGTGGGCAGTCTGAATAATAGTGAAATTGAGAATTTGAACTGTTCTGTAAGGGATTCTGGTAGCTGAGTAACTGATGTGTTTTAAAAGTTACTGTTTACCAAAGTCCTACTGTAAAATGAGCAACTAGGATAGAAGTATACGACTGTGTTGCAAGTGTGAGCCATCTTGGATATGGCCTGGATTATTATTCTAAGTTGCTCAATTTTTACCTGCATTCACACTTTATTTTGTAGTCTGCCCAAGTGACGTGACAGAAAATTTCCAGTTACTGGAGGATGATTGGAAAAGGAGGTGGTTTCCTGGTGGTCTTTGCCTTTCTTTCAGCCTTTCAAAGTTTAAAGACTGTAGGGACAGAGAATTTTCAAGACAGTGCAGCGTGATGGGTCCTGTATCCCATGTGTTCATGAGGTGTTCTCTTTATTCCTTCAGCAAACTGTCTTGCAGTGTTTTCACCCATGCACCAGTAGTAGTCAAACATTTCAGAATTTCCTGTTTGTATTTTTTAGCTGCTATAAGTTGTAGGTTTTTTATATACTAAAATGGCTTTAATTGTCCAGGCTATTAAGGAGCCTCACCAAATTATTTATTTCATACAAGCTCCTCAGATGTGCATTATAATTAACAACTTTTATTCCTCCTCCCTTAGGAAACTCGTAGTGTCTATCAATTTCATTATGTTAACTGGCCTGACCATGATGTCCCGTCATCTTTTGATTCTATTCTGGACATGATCAGTTTGATGAGAGAATACCAGGAACATGAAGATGTACCGATCTGCATACACTGCAGGTATCAAGTACATTTAGTTTATATGCATTTTAGAAATATAGACTTCTAGTAGGAGATGTGCTAGTTTGATTCCAAATAGCAGTTGTTAGTTTAGTTTCCTAAGGAGGAATATTTCCTCATGTCAAAACTCAGACTGATGTAGTCCTCAGTGTCTTAAACTCATGTCACAGTAAAATTTGGTTCTATTTCAGTTGAGAACATTATATATGTGGTTCTTAGAACATTCAGGTCCTCATTAGGACAAACTTTCTGAAGATCATTTGTTCTGGTTTTGCCTGGCAGGTGGCTTCATACCACACAGTTATTCACTCACTCCCCCTCTTTCCAGGGGGATAGGAGAGAGAATCAAAAACAACAAAGTAGGACTCATGGGTTGAGATAAACTATTTATGAAGATAGAGAAAACAGTTATGACTATATACATGTGTATATATGCACATATATAATATATATTATTATATATTTTTATTTATATATATTGTGTATATATATAAAATGTATCACTTGTTTTACATATATATATATATGTATAAATATATATACATATATATATAAAGCAAATGATGCACAAGTAATTGTTCTCTACCCCGAGTGATGCCCAGTTAGCCCCCCAAGCTGCAGAAGAGTGCGAGATGAACTCCCTCCCTTCAAAACTCCTTCTGCTTAATGTCATATTGTATGGAATATCCCTCTGGCCATTTTAAGTCAGCTGTC
This sequence comes from Gallus gallus, assembly GCF_016699485.2. Lineage (NCBI taxonomy): Eukaryota > Metazoa > Chordata > Aves > Galliformes > Phasianidae > Gallus > Gallus gallus. The sequence goes on along the minus strand of NC_052532.1, from coordinate 12,796,621 downwards.
CTAATTCTGTTCCCTCCCAGCTCCTTGGGCCCTTTGCTATGCCTTGGCTTAGCAGGTGACAGCAAATATTAGCATGTTATCAACACTGTTTTTATCTTGTACTGTATGTAGGAAAATACTCAGTATGTATCAGCCAGGGAATTATAAATATTTAGGGGCTTATTAATTCTGGATGTCCTCTATGAGTGTTATAGAAATCTTCTGTCTCAGCTGCATGCTGCTTTAGCTTACCTTTCTAAGGAACTGGGTCTAAACCCAAAAGGAACTTCTCTAGTATGGAGATTAGTTTCACTTTGTTCTGTTTTTCTTGAATGACAGTATGACTTCACAACCATGTAATGATATGTATTCACTGCACTATGACTCTATCTGTAAAAAGAGGTGTTTATGCCATTAGGAAGAATAAACGCTGCAGGTCATTGTCACTTTTTTAAACCTTAATATGATATTTGGGGGAATTAAACGTTTTTGGTTTTGTATGGGTTCTGAAAATAGGAAGCTTGTAGCGCCTGTTCAACCATTTAAAACAGTTTCTAATGTACCTGTTTATGTTCAAAGTGCAGGGTGTGGAAGAACGGGAGCCATCTGTGCCATAGATTATACATGGAATTTGCTTAAAGCTGGGGTAAGGAACCTTATAAGAAAAAAACTGTGGCATTCCATCATTTCCTAACAGCAATTGATGGAGCTTCCAAATGTTCTGAAATTGTGAAATGCCTCCGTGTTCTAAAATTCTTACAGTAGGTTGGATGTTTACCTTCATCACATTCATGCTTTGGTGGGAACTTTCCATTGACATCGTTTTTATTTTTTTGTGGGGAAAACAAGCATTAAACTATATTCCCCCTTTGAATATATTTCAGTATTAAGTGATTTTCAATGTTGTTTCCAGCATCTCTGATCTTGCTGCTTCTGAAGTCTTGGTATTTAGAATATACTGAAATAATGTCTTCTGGGGGTTTCTAGCTAGTGAAATGTTACTGTTCAGGTGTTGTGTTAATGCTTCCATTGAGTGTCTCATTTTCAAAATGCTTTTAAATGCTCTCATCTGGTCAAAATGAAACGTTAAAAACATTCTGGAGAGGAATTGCTTTATAAAAGAATTTTGAGTAGCTACGAAGTCAAGAGAATAGATTGTCCACGCTTGCAGAAGTTAGGCATCCAGAAGCATTGCTATTTTTACAGGCAGTTCATCAATATAATTGACTTCTTTCTGTATTTCAGAAAATACCTGAAGAGTTCAATGTATTTAATTTAATACAGGAAATGAGGACGCAAAGGCATTCTGCAGTGCAGACAAAGGTATGGTTTGTTTTAAAATGCATCTTAGAATAATATACCATTAATTCTTTATAAAGGTATTGTGCACTAATTTTTATCTGATAAACTATTATAGGAGCAGTATGAACTTGTCCATCGAGCCATAGCACAACTGTTTGAAAAGCAACTGCAAAAATATGAAAGTTGTACGGACTGGAAGATTGCAGATGGAGTGGTATGTGCCTTTCCTATATGAGCTTACATCAGTTGTAACTGTTAAGTTGTGGTTGAGTTTTTGTTGTGAAGTCTTATTTTTAATTTTTCATTCCTGTTAAGGAAAATGAATAAGTTGGTTTGCACTACAAGTGCTTTTTGCTGAGTAGGGAGTTATCCTGTACTTAGCTTACACTGGAATTTGATTGTAAGAGTTAAGTCTGACAAATAATGGAGTAGTTGCCACATATACCAAATGCCAACTGCATTGGGAGAAGTAATAGAAAGAACTTCAGTATGGATGAAATGCAAAACTTAGCACGTACATCAATTTAGATTGAGTTATCTGGTGAGGTGATAGTAGTTGACAGCTGAACTGTTTTGTATCTTGCTTTGACTGGCATTACTTGCTGATGACAAAATGAAACTGTCTGACTTTCCGTGAGTTACTTGTTAAATGGTATAATGAAGAGCATGTTAAAATGAAGCACTCAGTTTGCTCCTAAGTTTGTGCATATGAACTCAGCTTAGTCAATGTTGTTTAACTTAAATTCTGGAAGAGCAAACACTTAATCCAATTTTATTCTCCCTTCTTCCCCACCACCACTGTAGTGCTGGCCCCAATTTTAAACCAGTAGGTGTGCATTTATCTTACTACTGCACTTTGCTGCAAAAAATCTTTAATGTTAGGGATTTAGCATTTTTACATGGATATTTGTAGGAAGTCTGAAACACTTTTAATTCCTGAAAAGAAGGCAGATGTCGTTCTGTTATTTCTCTTAAGGCTGTCAATTCATGCAACAGTTCTGAGCTTTGTAGTCATCACTGAAATAACCTAATGGGCTAAGTACAGTGTGGGTAGGGCAGGTTGTTTTATGTGAGTTGAGTTTGATATTCAGCATAATTGGAGTGGGAATTCTCATTTTACTTGTGATAAATAAATGTGATAGCTTTTGGAATATGTAGATTCTTTAGGTTTGTACAGAATAGATTCCTAATGATGTTACTTTGTCTTAAAAAAAAAAAAAAAAAAGAGGGAGAAGAGTCTGCAGTATCTTGTAGTTATTTGACTTTGAACTGACCTTCATCTGCACTCTTCCTAGAATCAAAAATGTTTCATGTTATTGACATGTTCTTGAACATCTGTGGTCTGGAAGAAGTGCTGAGTAAGGAGGTGATGTGGTTTTTTGATGCTGTGTCTTAGTGCCCTGGAATGCATGTTTACTTTGAGATGAAACTAAGCCTGCTGCAGAAAGATTTCAAGTCACTCTGTGAAATGTAGTGGAATATGTTTAGGTTCTGTCCTAGATCTTAGTCTGCCTATCAGAAGTGAACATTTATCCTTGATAGCAATAGCGGAGCAAGTGAGAAGTGTTAGAATGGGTATATAGGAATAAACACATTAAGACAGTGGGTGGTTGGAAATGAGTAACACGTGGTAAAGTTCTTGAATGTTTTGGTTGTATCTTGTCTTCTGGCTTTGGGCTTCTCTTAAACATGGACAAAAATATTTTCTGTTACCAAGAAAATTCTTTGCTATGAAACAAAATCATTACTTTATACTTCTGGAAAGTATGGATGCTACAGCAAGTGTAGAATCCTGCTTACGTGAGGGCTTTTAATTGTGTGCAGTGACAACAAAGTGCGGATGCAGAATGGCCCTACTTCTGATATAGTACTATTACAAGATGCTGAAAGGTGTTCTCTTTTGCCTGCTTGTTATACTATGAATATTATGTATCATCTGAAGTTTTGGAGTACTCCGTAAGGTTGACTTTGTGGTTTTATTGTCCAATTGCTTTCCTTGTTTCAAGCAGCGCTTGAAACAAATTGAGTTATGCTTTGTAAGCAGTGTTTGCCAGCAACATCACAGTAAAGGTGTATCTGATTGGCAAAGAGTAGTAGTATTCATGGGGATGTAACTTAGACACAGTGCTGAACGTGTGTTCCTGTGAACTTGCCAACTCTGCCCTGCTGGAAACAATACTGTACAAAGTCAACAAAAATGCACTCAATGTTTAGAGCTCAGTTAGGGTTGTATCTTAATTACTGCATTTTGAGAGAACAATTCAAAGTCTTGTACAAAATGCATATGTGGTATAGTATAATATAATTACTACATACTATTACAGCACAGTTATGGTGAATTCTTAAAACTGTAAATGTGCTTAAAATAATACAGAGTATCTAAAGCACGAATAAGAGGAAGAAAAGGTTTCTTCAAACGCAGTCCCAGTACTAGACAAATTCCAGGGCAAAGGTGAAATACTGCTCAGAAGTAGGAATTTCACAACCAGGTAAGAAGAGAGGGAGGTACTACATTTGATAATCAGAACTATTTTTTTTATTCCCTCCTTGAATAGTTGGACTCCTGATGTCTCAAACAGTTAATTGGGAGCTGAGTCTTAAACTCAGTCTTCCTCCGAATGAAACTCTTGATCATCCTGTCACAAATTTGGAGCTTCCATCTGTTTTTTTTTTTTTTTCTATTAAATCAAAACATTACACTTGGTTTGGAGAGGTGGTGGAGTCACCGAGCCTGCTGGTGTTCAAAGAGCGTTTGGATGCTGTGTTGAGGGACATGGTTTAGCGAGAACCATTGGTGATGGGTGAATGGTTGGACTGGGTGATCTTGTGGGTCTTTTCCAACCTTAGCGATTCTATGATTCTGTGATTTTGGAAGTTATGCAACAGATGTGAGCTGATTTGTGTTGATCATCTGATAAGGTATCAGAGTTGTATTGAATATTTTTGAGTTATTTGCAGGGCATCTCTGTGGGCTGCAAAGTATACCATGGTGGAATTTCCATCATCAGATGGATTTCCACGAAGCTGAATGTCCTGCAGAAAACTCAAAATTGTTTAAAGGACAAACAAACAATAAATATACTGCTGTCTGCTGAGAAATATTTCATTGTTGAATTTTAAATAAGTTCTTGCTGAATTTTATCACATCTTGACAGTAAGAACCATGTTACAGTACTGCAAGTCTTTGTGGTTTTCCCTTATCCACTTTTATTAACAAAACTTTTTCTCCAAAATATGACATTGTTAGTACTCTTAAGAATCTCTCATACTTCATGTAAAAGTGGCACATTTGTTACTGTGGTTTGTGCTTTTAGAAGCTGTGGAAGAATCTGCTGCTGTAAGAATGTGGGAATTCAAAACATTAATGGTTTGACAACTAGGCCAGAAGTTTTCACCTGTGAAATGCACATCACTGTTTTGCATATTGGAGAGAGATTTTGGACCATTATAGCACTGTAAAGAAATGTTAGGTGTCTTGGGAGACATTTATCTTGATGTCTGTGATCAGAAAATTGTATTTAATCTGAATCATTTGAGTGTATTATTTCAGTCTAATATTTCTTTCATCTGCTGATGCACTGTAGTTCTCAGGCAATAAGGACAGAAGAAATGTCTTGATTCCTTTTGAGGGAAACCATGAGATTACTTCTGGAACCATGTTTGCAGTGTATCTTCTAGTAATTTACTAGTACAGAAAGCTTCTGGCTGACATGACATTTTATCTACTGTGACTTCTAAAATAAAATAATGTATTGCAGTTACTGGGTGGATTCCTCAGTTGTAGGTGATGCATTGGAAGTCTTGGTTTAGAACTGTGATTCTCTATTTAATCATTTAGTGACAGCTTGGTTTTACACTTCCAGCACTGGAGGTTGCAGATGGAGAATGAGACTTTCCCTTGGGAGATGATAGCAAAATGTAGGTCATCATACCAAGTTGAATTCACAAACTGCATCTGCTATGAGAATTCCTTGTTTGTCTTCATTAGCAAAGGAACATGAATTACTCTGCACATATTTATACAGACCATATAACCTATGCTTCTTGTCCAGGTGATTGCTGTGATTCTGATACAAGCCAGGATGCCATTGGCCTTCTTGGCCACCTGGGCACACTGCTGGCTTATGTTTGACCAACACCCCCAGGTCTGTTTCTTCCACAGTCTTTCAGCTGCTCTGCCCCTGTAGCATTGCCTGGGGATGTTGTGGCTAAAGTGCAGGATCCAGCACTTCATCTTGTTGAACTTCATCCCACTGGCCTCAAGCCCATTGATCCAGCCTGTCCAGATCCCTCTGTAGGGCCTTCTTACCTCCAGGCAGATCAACACTTCCTTCCAACTTGGTGCTATCTGCAGATTTACTGTGGATGCACTCAATCCCCTTGTCCAGGTCATCAGTAAAGATATTAAACAGGACAGGTCTCAATATCAACCCCTGGGGAACACTGCTCATGATTTAACTCCATTCACCATCTCTATATATCTATCTATCTGTGTGTGTGTGTATTTATGTACAGAACTTTAGTATGTGTGTATAGGAACACTTAAACTGTTCAGCATCTGAGGAATATAGAGGGTAAACCTAGGAAAGGTTCCTATTCTTCTTTTGTATGCATACCGTTACCTGTGTTTTCTTATAGTGAGAAGCTTGCCCAGGTAGCATAGGTAAGAAAACAGGTCATTTTGCACTCTTACTAATCAACTAAAAAAAGAAAGAGAGTATAATTCTGTATGTTGGCCTTTGTAAAGTATGTATGTTGTCCTGTTTTTTTCCTGAGCCGATACTTTTCGAAATAATATTCTGCCCTAAAATACAACATCTGTTCAGACAACCAACAATGTTGGCTGATGCCAATAAGCTGTGATTAGGAAGGCTGGAAGGCTTTCTCTTAATACTGCCATCTGCTCTTCTCAGTGATGAGGTCGTTCCTGTGAGATACCCTACATTTGCTTTTACAGTCATACTTCTCTGTCTAGTTGTTCTGCACGTTCACCAATGCAGTTATTTATATGTATGACAAAAGATGAAATCTGTGAGTTGGTATCACTCAAGGATGCTTAAGATGCTGGTTCTTTGCACCTCTCGTGACAGCTGAGAACAAGGAACAGAGTTGCTCTGAGAGCTCAGTTAGCAGTATTTATTCAGTTAAAAGTAAGCAGAATAGGTCCAGTAGTAACTGAGCACAGTTACTACTGTAGCAGCTTAAAGTTAATGCAGAGACTTCTCCTCCATGGGTTGGTGCATCTGGCTACTGCCTGCCTTCTTGTTGTGGTCAACCTCTTAAGTAAAAATCCTTTACCTCCCGGGGTATGAATTGTACAAAAGTGAATTGATTTCTCTTGAAATCCTCAGTCTGTTCAGTACAGTATTTAAGTTCCTCTTTTTGGTTGACAGTTCCTATAATGTTCTTATTCTTGATTTGAAGTGACTAAAAGTGAACTGATCCAGATTTATAAGCTAATGTAGAACTGAAACCTCTTAAACACATAATATCTTCCTGAAGCTTTCCCAGTGTATGGCAGAATACTGCAGCGTCTCTTTAGTTACTGTCACTTGTCTCAAGCAGAAACTGAGCTGCTCACTGTATGCATATAGAACTTTAAATTTTTTTTTTATGTATATTAGCTTCTTCAATAGGCTTTTTCTTCTGCCTGGGAGAAAAGTATATCTCGTGCAAAATTCTGTTCAGAAATGCTTCTCTTTACAAACAGAAGAGCCGGGATGCAGCTCCTGGGTTATGTCCCAGACAAGTTGAATTTTACGTTGTAGGAGGCCTTTGTCAGTAACTCTTTGGGCTTAAATGTGACATCAGTGTTACTCTAAGCTTCTGTGCTGGTGGACCTGGACCTGAATGCTTTCCTGACTTGTGGGGTAAAGAAGTGGTGGCAGGGGTAGGAAACCCTTTCTGTACAGTTTCACACTTTCTGGTGTCTCTGCCTGACGAAGCTTTGAAGTGCTGTGGTGAAACAAAGCAGAACAGCCTGCCCTCCAGGGTGCAGTTGCATTCATTGTTTCTAACTGCAGTTGCTCGTTCTTACAATTAAAAGCGCCTTTTTAGCCCTAAACGCATCCATAGCAGTGGCTATGCGCAGGAGGCAGTCAGAGAACCTTCCACAGCCTGGGATGGAGATGGAGGGACGTGACACAACTAATGAGCTGGGACCTGAATTGCTATTGGGTGCTATAACCCACTGCTTCTTTGGCCCCAGCCTTCTGAATGGTTCTGTGCCTGAACACAGGCAATGAAGTTTGTTTTTATGTATGCTAAAAGCAAAATCAGTGTGTACAGTACGCAGTGCCTGAAGCCAAAAATGTAGAATTTGCTATCCTTGCTGTTTGACAGGAAAGTAGTAGAGGAATCAGATGTCCTTGTTACATGGTAATTTTCCATTCCATCAATGTCTGGAATCTTATAATAGAGATTTTTCTAAAATTTGCATGTCTGGAATAGTTTGAAGCTAAATTTTAGAAAATTAATGGCCCCAAAGACATCTAAAATGTTGTGGGAAAGCTAGGCATCATGGTGTTCATTTAAAATACGAAGTTCTACATACAGTTTACAGCTATAGCATTACACTGATGTTGGTTTTTTCTTACTATCTCATCAACCATTTCAGGTGCTCTCCTTTTCTGGACCGTGAGTTTCTGAGTGGTGTGTTGTGTTGTCAGCACTTTGTGCTAAGAATGATTGCTGAGATAGTGCTGATGCAGTAAATCTCTAAAGGTGTTTGATTTGCAACGAATGTTATCGTTGTGGCTTCTTAATAGGTACAAAACGTAGTGCATTAAGTGTGTTTAATCTGTTTCACAGTGCTTTTCACATTATTCATTGGGTATTGAGCAACGTCATCAGTTGGTCTGATACTCCTTATTTTTCTCTGTTTCTTTGGGAAAAGAAAGTCACTATCGTTTTCAACTCATTTGACTTAAGACTTAAAGAGAAACAGACATAAAGACGTAGGCTTTTTGGCAAGTTGGGTGAGTGTGCTTTAATGTTGCAAAATGTAAAAGCTGGTATCTGGAAACAAAAAATGGCAGAACTTGGTTTGGAATTCAGACTTTGCTTGCAATGTAGGCTTGAGACTCAACTAGTAGAGCTGACTGATCTGTTACTTTTATGCCTATCACACTGACTAGTCTCTCTAGAACGTGAGGTCTCTGGCTTGAAACCAGTCAAGCTTGGTTGATGATAATGGAAAAGCTTCAGTTGTGATCATCTGAATGTGAGTGGCTTTTATCTGCTAACCGAATCTCACTCCAAAATACTGGAGTGTTACAGCAGTGGTCAGCAGGACAATGAACTCCCTGTTTAATTTGTCTGAAAGGGCTAGCACAATCTGCTGACACACAAACAGTAGGGCATCTCTGCTGGTGTGCATGCAATGTGTTCAATTGGAATATATGTGAGGGTAGTTAGCAATTGAGGTAACTTAGTTATCACCTGTCTTCCAAAGCAGAAAACGTTTGTCACACTTGCATTTGACAAACATTAATTAACAGGGAGTTCTTTGATTTGTATGAGCAGAGGAGGTCAGTCTCTTCCAGCAGATTGGCTGAAAGAGAGGAAGGGTCCTGTTGTCTGAACTTGGTATTGTCCTTTGAAATACATTGCATACATTTGAGATGTTTGTAGTTCTTTTTTTTTTAAATCACTTTTCAAGATAAAATTATTGGAGATTTAAAAAAAAAACCCAATAATTGGAAATGTACACTAAACTGGAGAGCACTAAGTTTCTCCTTGGTTTTATTGGATCTTTGGCTGTAGTGTGCATATGGCAATGGTTTATCACCTTTAGACTCTTGCATACTGTTTTTTCCATGTAGAAATGTGTGTGTATATATAAACATGTGAATGTGTACAAATACATGCATATCTAATATCTATCTTATGTACTTATGATTTTCCTCATGTGCTTTATCAAGTAAGCTAAACTTTATTGTAGACAAATGGGAGATGATTTGAAAATGTTTTAAAACAATGCATTAAACCTTACCAACTTGTAAATTAAGTATTGCCTTATGTGTTATGGTTCTTCAGAACTTAGTTATTTTGCATATCAGCTTTACAGCTGTGAATGATAACGTTTTCTTTTTTATTAGGATGAAAATAATACAGAGAATGCTGTGAGTTCTTCAGATGCTCAGAAACAGGATTCTCCACCACCAAAGCCTCCACGGACCCGCAGGTACTTAACTATCATAACACGTATTGTAAGCTCTCAGATTAACTTGCTTTGTATATTAAGAAGTAGAATCAAACTACTGATACTACAAAGACTTTAAGATGTTTTTTGTTTATTTATAAACATAAATATATATTGTGAAAATAGAAGTCTTGTAATCAGCTCTGTAAACAGAAAGCTTTGATATGTTTGTAAAGTCTGTGTTTGAATTTATCAGTCTTGCAATAATGAAATACAAGCAGACAAGATTAGGTAGATCTACTTGATCCACTAGATTATAGTAGCAAGAAAGCACTGTACTGCAAAGAATTAAAAAAGCAAAATAAGCTCAAGTAGTGTCAGAACCCACATTTTTGGAGGTGAAAGCATAATGGAAAAAAAAAAAGATTATCTGTTTATTGGATAAAACATTACCTCACAATCAGGGACTGTTAATGACTAGGCTGCGTTAACCAAATAGTTTCACTTTGTAAGTGGAAAATTGGTCTCACCAGACCTTTCATTCAACAGAAGAAAAATAAAATCCACTCTAGTTTTTGAAGTACATAGACTTTGAAAGAGTTAGGTAAAAGCAAATGGGCAGACATCTAAAATGGGTGCCAAACCTGAGCTTGAGCTAAGAAGCTCTTGTGTGCCTTGCTAATATCTGAAAGGATGTGGGGACCTTTGGTAGGTGATCCCGCCTGTTCTCAGTTGTCTGTATTTGGATGGACAGGAGTTCCTTCAGTGCTTGCTAAGCACTGGGGTTTCAAGATGCTTTGTATGACACAACAACCATCCACTTACTAAATTCTGTGCAAGTATACTTATATAAGGAAAGTAGTTAGCTTTAAGACTGTGATGTAACCGGTGTGGTGCAAAGTCAACTCAGTAGCAGGATCTTTTTCTTTCCAGCCCTGTATTTGGCAGGGTACAAGTAATGCCAGAAGATGAGCCTATTTTTGGGGGGCTGACAAGATTAGACCAGTGATTATGTAATAAAACAAATTTTAAATTCTAAAGCAGTTTAGGTTTGGTAAAGGAGGAAAATTTTACAAATGTGTCCCACTAAAATATAATTGGACATAAGGAGCCATTTGAAAATTGGAGACTCAAAATGGGTAGCGGTGTGCATGTCTATTCAGTATTGCAACATCATCTTGTTCAAGGAATAAATGTAGTTTAAAACAGGTACGTAAGTATTGTACTCTAATACCAACTAATAGTTTAGACCAGATGTGGAATACTGTATGGGGTTCTAATGCCTACTTGCTGAGGATATCTGCAAACTACCACACATGAATCTGTCACTCAACTTCTTTTGTTGTCATGAGACTGATATTTGCAATAAGATAACACTAGAAATAGTATTTGGTAATAATCATTAGTGATTAAATAAGAATGTTAGTAGTTATTACTGTTAACTCATGAATAGTTACTTGAAGCAGAAGTTAGAGAAGATGACATTGAAAGAGAGAGATGGAAAAGATTAGTAGCTTTCTACAAACATGACAGTTTGTGCTGTGTAGATAACACCATTTAACCTTGTTTAGATTGAAGGTAATGTGATTGTATCTAATTATGTAGATAAAGATGATGATAGTGGAACCTTGTAATCTGTGCTAGTGGTGAGATCTTGGAGACCATTTATAGAAGAGATGATTTCTATCCAATACGTAATTCCCTTACTAGTTAATGTTTCCTGAAATAATTTTAGGTCTCTACTTACCATTTTTCTATGGTCGTGTAATAGTCACGTGTATAATTCATACTTAGGCACACATCTGCTCTCTTATCTGCAGTTCATTGTTCTTTACAGCACGATTAAGTTAGTATCTTTTCATCTCTGTTATAAAACCTGGTCTTTTTTTGGGCTTTCTTCCATAAACTAATACTTTCCTATCTGCCAACAATGGCAGGAAGGTTAATTTCTTGTAGGTGAATAGATGGAAGTGTTTAGCAAAGCTGCTGTCCTTTTAAAATGGAGATAATTTTTTTGAAAAACCATTAACTGCATCCTTCATGGAAGAAGCTTCTGAGGAAACACTTTGTTTTCCAGTAGTTGTGTGTACACAAAATTCTTACTAATAAGCATCTGTTTTCTTGATGTGGGAGCTAATTTTACAGATCTGTAGTATGATACTGTCTTATGATTTGGGACCAGGTTTTATCTATTGTGAGTGTTCTGGAATAGGTTAATATTTTTTTTTTTCCCTGATAAGGACATCAATGCAAGACCTGAATTTAATCTTAGTATGAAATATGTAGCTGTTAAACATGCATTTCCAGATGAGCTTGCATCTCAGGACTACGTCTGCTGATGATTCTTACTCCTATTTATTTCGGCTCACTTCAGCTTAATTATTGAAAGAGGTCATTACATCTTTTCCGTGGCACTTCCCAATGATTAACCACTATAAATCGTAGAATTTTTCCCAGGAAGGTATTTTTCTTGCCTCCCTTCTCTTTTATTACCCCCACATGTAGTATCTTACTGTATTTTTTACATAGGTTCTGGAATTATATTGCCTTCTGACCTTTGATCTTAACACTTTGTAATGCTTTAGTGTAGTTCATTTGCTACGTGACTTGTGAATATAGCCGTTCCCATTAACGTATATTTGCATTCAATGTTAATGTTTAAACAGCAAAAAAAGAATATTACTCCTTGATTATTACTGAGGTAAACAGAAACAACTAGTGCTTTGAGTACATACATCTGCACCTTATTCTAGAGAATGTTTGGCTTTGTAATCTGCAGTTACTTGTGAAAATCACCTTGAAGCTTAAGTCTATGATAAATTTTGCTTGAAAAGCATTCTTTTCCTCTTTGTGAGACTTGTCTAACTATTTTCAGTTGAAGGTGGGAAGAGTGCATAACTAACTTGTCTTACATTTAAGACCATAGGTAATCAAACTGCATATATATTTAATTTGCTATTTAAGACATATTTACAGTTGGAGCTTTTGCTTCAAGTCCACAGGAGATAATTGGTACATCAGGATTTGGAGAGATGATACGTTTAGCAAACAGTTCCTGAGGTATTTGTGTGTTCAGTAGTTCTTTTTAACTATATGGGAGGAAAAAAAAAAAGTTAATTTTAGTCAGGTTGGCTGTGGAAAACTCTTGAATGTACTCAGAACATGACACAATTTGAAAGAAATTGAGAATCTGAGGCATAAACTCATAAAAGGTAACAACTCCATAGTACTGCAGTGCTAATATACATGCTCTGAAGGAAAAAAGGATAAAAATATTGTAGCTGTTTGACTTATCTTTCAGTTGTGCTTGCAATTCTGTCTAAATTTTACCCCCAGAAATCTCCAGTAGGTGACTTATTCATTTCTCATGCGTTATCTCTATACGTTGATATACGTCTCTATGCGTTATCTGTGGTACAGTTGATAACCTCACCAAACTGCAGCTGTTCTCCCACATGGATGGCTGTGATTTAATGCTTAAGTTCTGTACCTTCTGCCTGCTTATGTAAAGTTTAATTTTCCTGTTTCATTTATGAGGGAGGATGTAGAGCTTGGTATCTATTTTTAGTTGATCTGAGCCATGTTACTTGGCCTTGACATCACTCTCCTATCTGACAATAAAACCTACGTGAGGCTTCACAAAATAGCCATGAATTGCTCGAAGTGGTTTTTTTTCTTTTGACCACTGGCCAACTCTTATTTAAACCCGAACCCATGGTACTCTGCTTCTAATAATACAGCCCTTTTCCATTAAGGCTAGAAGGGCCTCTAAAGTGTTCTAAAAAGTTAGAATTAAGTAAATAGCACTCCTCTCAAGATTAGATTTTATAATGACATGTATGTAATCAAGTTGAAAACGTTAAGTCTTTCTATTAGCCACTGCAATTTCAAACAAAATCTAGTATCAGAAAGTATTTTTTTTACTGTAAGAAGTCTTTTTTTGTCTTGCTACGAACTACTCTTTTTTCACCAGTAATAGACTGGCTTCCAGAAGGAATAGATATATGCCTCTAATTTCTCATTCTTTTAACTTCTTGCTTTAAAATGGTTGTTGAATATTTTGAGGGAAAGTGCCAAACTTTTTGAAGCAGGCAGTGTATTCAGCCATTCCTCCTACCCCCATTCTGTGCTGTCAGTTAGTTCAGCAAATAGCTCAATGTCCTCTGCTCATAAGCTTTTATCACAACTGTTCAAGTTCTGTTTCTTAAATAAACCTTTGAATAACTCTCTAGAAACATGCTCACAATTCTCATATGCAGCTTCACGCCACTCGGTCCTTTAGCCAGGTGGTAGGTTGGGGGTGGCACCTGGTTCATGGTTTACCTGGCAGCTGAGGAGTCAGTCACTTTGTTTGAAGTACTTGGCAAGCAGGACTTGGCAATAAGGTGCTGTACTTGCTGTTCAGATTGTGGCAGTAAAAGCAGGTGAAAAAGCTGTCTTAATTACTGAAGGAAAATCCCCAGATAGCTTCTTCTGTGGAAGTGCAGAGGTAGTCGAAGTAGCAGGGACTCAGTAACAGTTGCATACAAACAGACATTGTCAAGGCTGAGTTATGAGGAAGTTTTCTGTTTTTTAGCATGCTGATTTTACAACTGAACTGGATACATTTTTGCTTTAGCAGTATGCAAAAGCAATGCAGGGTTAACTTGTATCTAATACAGGAAAAGTATTTTTGAATGGTCTGACATTCTTCAGTTCACTGAATCTCTTCTGTCTCAATACCCACTTTCATGAGCTTTCCTGGAACTTTCAATCAGGCTATTTTTATTATACTGTCTTGTGTTTCCTGTTGTTGGAATAATGTTAGTAGTTGAGATAATTTTCTGCCTTTTGTGGGAGAAGCGTCTGTAGAGCACAGCTGTTGAAGGAAGTGCCCAAAGAAAGCATTATGCATCACACCATAATGCCCAAGATTGTCTGGCAGCAAGAGTTTCGGAAATAGCTTCTGCTCAGTGGAGAGCTTTTAAAGGTATATTTGTCCCAATATTTCTGCTTTCCATAAAGAAACAAAAACATTATTTTTAATGCAGAATATGTGTAATAATAATCCTATGATGTTAGTAAAGTGGAAAAAATATTGCAAGCTCAGAGAAAGCCAGGAAGTCCCAGGTGACATCTATTTCCTTTGGGGGAAAAAAAGCTCCCAAACACTGGTCACCTAACTTTCAGTGAATGAATATTCTTCAACATTAACGTGGTAAGGAAGAATGATTTTTTTAATGGAGCATTTCCCATCTGATTACTCTGTGCTCTCATTTATGAGTAAAATGATTAAATTTAATGAATACCTTAAACAACTCTGTTAAGCAGTGTATGAGGAAGACAACGAAAGGGTGTCAATTTTGAGTTGCTGACTGGGATAGCATTGCCTGCATCATCTGCTATATGCATAACTTCAACAGGGCAGTTTAATACAGGAGAATCCAATTGGAGAAGAGATTTCATTAAACATTAATCAGTGAAGATCTTAATGAATTTTGTGTAGTATTATGAACCTGTGGTCTTGTCATATCTGGTTTAATACTAATCTGTTTGTTAGCTAATTGTAATGATTAGTGGTACGTCTGTGCCAGATAAGGATTTAGTTTCACAGATTGTAAATATAACGGTGGGTCGGGAAAATGAGGTCAGTGAGGGCAAACCTCGTTCAGTAGGAGGATTTAGTGTTGATTATTTAAAAGAATCATTGTTGGTAAAAGGGGAACATGTAACCATTTCTGTGCGTGAACTCTCCTTTCTGGCACAGGAGGGGAAAACTGAAGGGAAATTTTCCTGTTGTGTTAGTCTTACTCCGACTTAATACACACTCTTTTTGTTCAACTTATCTTTACTAACTCAGACAAATAACTTATTCCATAACTTGTTCATTTTTCAAGAACAGTAAAACAGCACAACAGTTCCCAAATAATCTTTGAAGTTGTTTTTATGTGCCTTGTGTTCCTTCTATCTTAATATAAAGTGAGATGGTAGTATATATGGTCGCATGAAGAGGAGAAGCTATTTGAGGCCCAACCCTGTATGACAAGGCAGAGAATGGAAGAAAGTACCTGAGAGAGCTGCAGGGGTTGGGTCTGGGGAGTTCCAGCAAAGACAGTAATTTTGGAGAGAGAATTTGGGAGCTGGAGAGCTTGCTGCCCTTCAGTCGGTGGAGATATTGATAAATGCAAATCCAAACAATTCTCTCTTCAGTTTCGAATCCCTTGTATGGGGGTCTTGGTTATCCACCCCATACTGCTATACCCTAAGAAAACGCTAAGAAAATCACAAGGATGAAATAAAAGCTGTAGTCTGCCCTGGGTCAGGTGAACTTTCAGTACTGCAGAACATCCAAGTGGGGTAGCAGTCTGCTGGTTTTTACATACCTCCTGAGTGTCTCAGCGATTTGCTCTGGTAAAATCCTTTTCAGACCTTATTTGCAAGTTGGGGAGTTGGTAGTATTGCTTTGATTTCTGTTTCTGACATGTAGGCGCGTGATGAAAGCCTGCCTGATATCTTGCACTCGTGTACAGACTGTCAAGAATTGTGCAATGCTGTGGTCTCCAGCCCTTTTCACTGTAACTCTTACAGGCCAATCCCACTGGTTTTTCTTCTACTGTAGTAGAAATGGTGTGTTTGATGCTTTTTAAGTGAAAGACGAAAGAGGCACGTCCTTGGGGAAGAGGTAGCAGTTCAGTTTTGTAGCTGTTGGGGTTTTCTGATTGTCCTCTGTGCTTTCCAGTAACCTTTCTGAAAATGCAATTAGGATTTCTGAATCATTCTTACTTCTTGTTTTGCTGGCAGACAAAGATAGACTGACGTATGCGAGCAGTGCAAGAAGAAACCTCACCATAAATTACTGGGTAATACAGTGCTGAAAGGATAAGCCTTTTACCTACCTTTTTAATTAATACTTTCTTAATAACCTTGGCTCAGGAGGTAAACATCCTTTGGCCTATGGAGCTGACACTAGCCTGCTTTCTCTCAAGTGAGAGTGGAAAAAAAAAAGCTTTTTCAGTTGTCTGATTGCAACAAAAGTGAAAAAGTGGAGACTTGTCTAGGAAACCTGAATGGCTTGATCAACAAGGCAAATGTAATTGTTAATAGCAGCCCTTTTCCTTGGTCTGGTCCATGTTTTGGCAGTACTGAGAGTCTCTCTCTGTACAAGTTATTGTCTCATTAAAAAGAGCTTCAAAAAGATGCATCTGATTTCTGATGGTCTTACACGAGTGCCTGACTGAGATGATCCGGTTGAGTTTTCTGAACTTCCCTACAGTTGCTGAAACTTACTGATGTTAGACTCCAGACTTCAGTCAGAGCTCCCTCTATAGAAGATATTTAGAAGCAAGAGGTGTAGTGGTAGAGCTGTATGTTTCATGGCAATTGAGTGGCAGTCTGTATTTGGATACCAGGCTTCACTTACACACTCCAGAGGCTTGGTTTCTTCGTTAATTGATGGCACGTCATGAAATTTTTCTCTTCCACAAAATCTGTCAAGTCTCATCCTTCATCTGTGTTAGCATTGTGTGATTGACTGCTACTGAGAGGATGGCAGTTTCATGTAAATAGCCTGAATGCACAGGGTCTGGGCAGTGTAATCTGCTGATCATCCTGCTGGTCCTTACGGTGTGAGATTTGTTACTGGCACACCTTCCGTCCAGGCCTGCTAGATACATTACTCTCTTTCAAGTTTTCCACAATTGCAAATACTGTCAGACAGGTCTGTCATCTAGCAAGTTAGTAAGAGTCTTTGCCTTTTTGAAAGCCTCTGCTTTTTGTCTTTGCTTTGTTAATAAAAGCATCTTCAGTTTTGTTAATAAAAGCATATTTCATAGAAGTACTGTGATGGGTTTCTTTGAATGGGTTCAGTTCTTCAAGATATTGGATTACAAAAGGAAGCCTGAGGTCTAGCAGTAACCTGACTTTCAAGAGAAAAGAATGTTCTGCAATAGCCTTGTCTGCAGGAAAAGGTTCCAAGTCTCCTGCTGCAGAGCTGGATTTGGGTGATTTATAGTTCCTCTGACACAGGTTATCCCCAAAAACTTAAGGTGTATGGAGTTTAACTGATTGTTGCTTTAATCAAGGTTACCCTGATACTGGGACCACCTGAACCAGTCAGTAAAGACTCTGGGAACGGCCTGTCTAGCACAGGGGGCTGGGAGTATCTGTCTTACATATCACTGCCCTGGACATTGTGCTGGCTTGTGTCTCTACACAAGTGTATTACTTTCTCATGAAGATGAATGTCTCTGCCAGCACTGGGCCAATTCCTCAGTCGGAGCATGTGGCCAAATTGAAGTCCTTTGCATACCTTATTCCGTCTTGTTTTGATTTTATATATATGATATATGTATATATATATATCTACCTGGATCAAAGCTGTTTGTCCTTTAAAGTACTTAACTGTATTTCTATTCTTTTCACTCATTTGCTTTGCGTCTCAGTTGCTTTGTTTATGTGATGAAAGGAAGTATTTTTAGAGGCTCTGAAATGAAAATGATTCCTATTTGTGAACAGGATTTTAGTTGTGCAAAATATCTGATAGTAAATATTCTGTATTTAATGTGAAAGTCAATTGACCGTATGCTTTCAGCTTCTCCTTTGAAGAAGCTGAAAATGAGCTGCAGTAATTACCAGTGATCTTGCTAATATGCACTATAATTTGGATCATACTCTATTATTAGTGTTTTTTATGGTGTTTACCTCATGTCAGTTAAATTTGATCTGCACTGTTAGCCTTACATCTACGGTGAAACAATTAAATACACAAATATAGTGCAATCCTTCTGGACATGTGAAGGAAAATAAAGATGTTCGGTATTGGACAAGCTGTATTCTAGTTCATATAAGGTCTTTTAAAAGATTTTTTCCCTAGCTTTATTGAAAATTGTATTCCCTATACCAAATTCCTTTGAGCTACTTCTTAAATAAGAAGGAAGCCAAGGGTAATGGAATGCTGCCGTAAGAGGGCCTGGCAGACATCTCTGAGAGAACGCTTCTGGGAAAGGATGTGAGCAATCTTTAAAGCATCAGTGAGGATTAGCTTTGGCCTGAATTTATACCCCTGTTATACTGAAAAACTTTGTGTGTGTTGACATAATTCTTGCCTGTTTCATTAGTCATATTTTACAAACGTCATTTGTAGGCAATGGAAGTGCTTCTTGGAGTTCAGTGTTGGCATCAAAGCATTACTATGGCAGAGACAGATAGGTGGTTATCTAAAATGTTATCAAAATACTGAAAACTTACATCGTTGTTTCTTGCAGTTGCCTTGTAGAAGGAGATGCTAAAGAGGAAATATTGCAGCCTCCGGAGCCTCAGCCAGTACCACCTATCTTAACACCATCTCCTCCATCAGCCTATCCAACAGTCACTACGGTGTGGCAGGACAATGACAGATACCATCCAAAGCCAGTTTTGCACATGGTTTCATCAGAGCATTCAACAGACCTCAATGAGAATTACAGTAAAACCACAGAACTTTCAGGAAAGAGTGAACCCAGTGAACGTATGGAGAAAAGGCTGGAGCGCAACTTGAGCTTTGAAATCAGGAAAGTACCTCTTCAGGAGGGCCCACGAAGCTTTGATGGGAACTCCCTGTTGAATAGGGGACATGCAATTAAGGTTAAGCCCGCATCATCCTCTGTAACTGATAAGAACTTTAAGTCACAGGAGCAGATTTCAGGGGATTCATTTGTGGATGCTTCTAAAAACTCATGTATAGAATGCAGCACGCCACAGTCTAATACAGCCTTAATACCTTCACCAGAAAGTCTGCAGGGCCAACAGGTTTCTGATACTCCACCAAGACCAGATCGTCTGCCTCTAACAGAAAAGGGACATGCCAGGTGGTCACTGCACGGGCCTGAAAATGCACTGCGTCCGTCAGTGCCTGAAGACGTGTCTTCAGACGTCTTATGTCATGGGGTTAATACTCTCTCTCTAGTATCAAACACCACAGTTGAACTTCCTTCCAGTGATAAAAGTGATCATACTGCTATTTCTCTTCGGGCACCCCTCTGTTTTACTAATCCTCTGCATTCAGATGATTCTGACACAGATGAAATGAACTTTGATGGAGCCATGAGCAGAAGTGCATCTAATATTTCAACCGCAAGTGCCACTGTTTCTGCTGCCACTACTACCGAAAGCGTTTCTGCCAGAAAAGTATTGCCAATGTCAATTGCTAGGCAAGACTTAGCTGCTGTAATGTGTTCTGAAGATGGCAAAGGTACGTGTTACTGTGTCTTGGAAGTGCTAGTCTTTATCTTGGTTACATCTGTAGAATGGGGCTAGTATCAACTACAGACCTCACTAGCCTGCTTCAAAAGCCTTATTGCGTAGTTAATTGCTGGTTTCTGTCTTACTGGTTGCCACATTTTTTCCTCGTGTTAGAATTTTACTTTTTGATTTTTTTGCTGCTTTGGTTTTAGTGGAAGTATCTGTAACAGTGCTGGCTTTGGGTAGCTGAGATATGGTGTATGTGAAATTCATGTAGAAATTCATGCTTAGTGGTTGATGCGCTGATCTTAGAAATGTAGGTGCAATTCCTTCCACTGTAGCAGTCTTGGAAGTTGCTCTTCATTTGGCTGTTGTGTTTTCCATAAATATAAACCATAAATAGCCCCGCTTTCCTCCTCTTCTGAATGTGGCCAGGAAGACACAAAGTAACAATCCTGTTCATGTGAAATTAACCCAACTTCTGCTTCAGTAATGATTTTAGCCAATGAACTGAGCAATGCTTTGAAAATCTTTGTGTTTTGGAAATTGTTTGAGCAAGGAAAGTTTGCACAAAGTGAGGTAGAAATGTTTCTGCAGAGTGCCAGCATGCTTCATCACAGGTAAAAAGGATCCTAAAAGGTCCAGCTTTGGTTTTCAGTCAGGCTGGCATACTTAAATCATGTGAAGGACATAACTGGGAAGAAAATTAGGCCTCAGAAACTGACAGTGCAAAGTCCAAGAAAGCAAATGGTAAGGATATGGAGCTGGAAGGTAACAGTGCTTCTCTATTTAGATCAGATTTTGGCACTAGGCAGTCCTTACAGCGATGCCCTTGCTTCAGGACTCTGTGTACACCTTGTGCCTTTTTCTTTGGCAAGAATGAGTTCAGTTGATGATGCATAATGCAGCCAGCTGCATCAAAGCTCACGTATTCAGAAAGGTGAATTATCTCCAACTTTAAAACCAGTCTGTTTCTAGAGATTCTGTAGTTATTTACACAGAACAATACAAGCATATAAATGTGCTTGCAGTTCTTAACCCTGAGGCATGTTAAAAGTGTTCTGTAGAGCAAAGGCAGAGAACTTTGTCACAGTTTCTTTAACATTTAACTAAGCAGTCCTTCTCAAATAGCATGCAGGTCTTCCAAAACTAAACTATTGTGGCAGTAATGACTTTTTTCCTTATTGCCCATGGCACTCACTATTTATCGCTGTTTGAACGCTGTTACTTCCATACATATCTCTTCATGTAGATGCTCTAAGAACACACAAATATAAAATATAAGTAGGATAGAGAATGGGAGAAGCATCGCACGCCATCTTTCTGTGTAACTGCATATCACAGTTATTCTGAAATAACAGCACAGCCTTTGTGCTGCTGGTGTGTTGCTGAACCCACAGGAATGGCATCGTTTTGTTTTATTACATTTTTACAGTTTGTTGCTTATTTCTCAGGGTCAGTCTGTTCCTTTTTGTGTTACATGGAACTATTATTGAGCACTTCTCATTTTAGCTGAGGGCTATCTCAAAAGATTGACTTCAGAAATGTGTTCTTTAACTTAACTAAATGTCGTATTTGATTTAGATGCTGATAACAGTGAAGAGTCTTCTCCCCCACTCCCGGAAAGAACACCGGAATCTTTTGTATTAGCGAGTGAACCAAGTGAGTTTTTTATGCTCTCTGATAGTTGTGGAGAAAGTGAAATACCTTTCAGTGATGTATTTGGATGCTGCTGCTTTTTGATTAGTTTTGAGATGTTAGAGCAAATTGTAAAATGGAATGAAATCTAGCATATTTAGTTGCTTATTTTGAGCTTGCTTGGTAACTTCCACAAGCACTTGAATACAGTCAAATTCCTTCTCAACTTCAGACCAAGCGTGCTATGCTGCCGTATTTAAGTATGCTGGAGATGTCAGTGTTGGTTTTAGTGGAGCTGGTTTTCAATCTGAACTGTATGGAAATAAGGCAGTTCTTCCATTTGGAGAATTCCCTTGATATTTGAGGTGGCATTGCTACTGCAGGTAGGGAACAGAAAAACACACGACTGCTGCTAATCTGATTCTGGGCTAAGCAAGAAAGTGGAGAGGGAAGAACAAAAGATAATGACATTCCATAATGCAGTGCCTGTGGTGAACAAGTCCTGTTATGCTAAATACAGTTCATTGTTTGCCTGAAGCTGCAAGAGAAAATGGATACTTAGAAACTTGCTGCTATCTTTGCTTTTCACTCATCAAACTAGCAGCTGCACAGAATTAAAGATAACTGAAAATTAAGTCACAAAATAGAATGTTGTTTGGTATCTTACAAACAACCAAGAAGAAAAACACAAGCCTGGGGTGGAGTCGTTTTTTATTCAGGTTTTGGTCTGTTAGCACTGTGTGGGACTTCCAGAAACATGTCTGAAGAAGGTAATGCAGGTATTTTCAGCATAAAAATATTAGTGTGGTAAATGTGTAACAACGTACAGTAAGTGTAGCTGGTTGAGTCAAAGGGGTCCTTTTGTTTGGTATGTTGTGGTAGGGAAATACGTAATTTTAGGACTTCTGTAAGAACACAGGAAATACATATCTCTTCAGGTCTGAAGCCACTAAAACTACTTCAGTTTTGATTGTTTTTTCATTATTTCAGCAAAAGCTGATAACGGTGCCCATTCTTGTGTGGGCTTTTTTCTGCTTACTGTGCCTTTTTCAGATCTATTATTGTTGAGCAAAATTTTAAGAACACTATTGAACAATTCTTGTATTGGGTAGGAGCCCATAAAGGTACAAAGTGTAAATAGAAAATGCAGTCCTGTGTTTGGTTTCTGCTGTTGAGCCTTCCTGGAACTTGAAAACTCTTCATGAGGAAAGTTTCAGGTTGTACAAGCTTTTGACTAGCAACTTATAAGTTGCTTTATATCACATTCTAATGCTGTGTTCTAATGCCTCATCGTGCAGAGAATTCAAGTACGAAGATTTTCATTTAATTCTTCCTAGGCACACCCCTACCGAAGTCAGCTACGATTGCACAGTCTGAGTGGAGCATACTGCGTGATCAGCATCTCCCTGAACAAACGGTCTATACGGTAAGCAAAGGAGACGAGTCTGTGCTAATTAGTCGTTTTTAGTTTGGTTTGGAGCTACAATGGAAAAGCAAAATGTATACAAAGAAACTTAGGGCTGTTGAGTATCTGCAAGCAGCTGATTGTTGCCCTGCCTTAGCTGCTGATTTGATGTGTGAAGAGAAAGCTTTCAAGAAGACTGTTTTTCAAAGTCCAGCAATGTCATCATTAATATGCCTCAAACTGCACCTTCTAGAATGTAAACAAAGTGCTTTTACAGGACTTGCTCCTGCCCTTAACCAATCATAGCATTATTCGAGCTGGAAGGGAATTGCTGTTTCCAGTTGGACTTCCTGCACAAAGTATGTGTCAGACCAGGGCTTTAGCCAGTTGAGTCTTGAAAACCTCCAAAGACAGAGAGCTCGTATACTCTGTGGACAACCAGCTTCACTGCCTGAAGATTTTATTATATCCGTATTTATTTTTAAACCATCCCTTTTCTAACTACCGAATTTCGGTTTTCACATCAGTCTACTGATTGCTCAAAGTCAGTAAGTGTGAACATTTGGTAAAATTTACAGCTCACATAAATTCTCTTTGCATTGCTGCCTTTTTCTACACCTCCCCCCAAAATGCTTTACGGCCACCTTTGGACACTATTTAAAAGATTGCCAAAAGGTAGATGTGGATTTCCAGGAACTTCAAATTTAGTTTGAGACAGAAACTATTCAAGTCTGCAAATAGTCTGTGATGCGATCCCTTCACATTTTTATGAGATTTTACTTGCAGTCCTGATAATAAAGTGTTTATTAGCTACCATAACACTCTGTTCGTGTTATAGCAAGTTTTAAATGCAGGAATAAGCAGATATTCTCACAGATGTTTTATATTCTTTGAGGATATTTTCATCTTAAATTTTGTACGTCTTCAAACTACTGAAAAACATTTATTAGAACTATTGTAAATATTTCTCGTTCACAGGGTTTGAAAACAGCTTCACCTGTACTACCTGGTAAGTGATGGAAAAGCTTGTGGCCATTTTCATTGTTGGTTTTTTTCAGTGTGAAAAAGAATGCTTTTTCCACTTAGCAATTTGTCTGGCAGCGCTGTAAGAGGAGACAGTTCAAGTAACCTTAGCACTTGAACTGATAGAATGTGTTGGGTGTATTTTTATTAGAAGATCAGAAAACAACCTTTTTTCTGGAAATGCAAATATTTCACGATCTGACTTTGGAAAAGAAATGTGATTGCTTCAAAAGCCGTTTCCAACCCACAGTGCTTCTGTTTCCTCAGCACATCTCTAAGAAGGATGGCAGTCCTGCAGCAAATGAATCTCTCATTTCAAAATACGTATTTCCTACCCCAAAAAATGTTTGGGCCTTGACTTGGCTCACCAACTATCTTAGGCATATTTTCAAAACATTGGCATTTCCGAAAGGGCTGTCAGATCCTTAAACTTATCACCTGCTTTCTCAGAAAACATTATAAGTCACATTGAAAAATGTATATGCTTTTGGTATGCTAAAACAATGAAGACCAAAATTATTGAATTTTCATCTTTGTTAAAATAAAAACATCTTTATTCAGCTACACGAGAACCTTCCTGTCTTATTGCAGTAGTAATTGTGGAAGCTTGTAAGTTTATTTCATGTTTACTAAACTGCAGCAGTAGCGGGTGTGTGTCTGTGTGTGCATTGCATAACTAGCAAAGCCTTGCATTTTTGATCTTCTGAAAAGGTTTCAGTAAGGAGAGCAGTCCATCAGCTGTTGTTCAGTGGCGCAGGAACCTGATCAAACAAATGGCTTCAGCTGCAGTCTTACTTGATCTGCCATGCACCCTCTGTGCGTGCTTGAATGGGCCGTTACAGTCCATTTGGGCTTGTGTTAAGTGCTTGGTGGAGCTAATCTGAAACAGTGAAACAGTTTTCCAAAATATTACAGATTTGCTAATAGGTGATTATATAAATAATGCAATACAGGGTTACTGAATGTGTCCTTAAGCACCTTCCATTTAGAAGCGACATGGACAGATGAGTTTGTATTGATGTCCTAAATGGTACATTGTGACCTCTGGGGATTTTAGATATCCTTTCAAGCTTTTGTATTTGGTAAGCAGGGACACTGGAATTGCTGAGCATCTGCATGTGAACAATTTTCAAGTGTGTTTTTAAGAAATGAGGAAAATGTGCTGTTTAATGTTTATTTCTGCAAACAGTATTTGATGCACTTAATATTCCGGACTGAGCTGCAGTTACAAATAGCACCAGGTGCTGCCTGAGTGAGCACTGCATTCAAGGAATGTCTTTGTTTTCCAGGTCGTCCTGAAATAAGCAACAAAACGCCAACGGATATTTTACCTCAGATTTCTTTTTCTGGTTCCAATGATCCAAGAGGTCAAATTTCAGATCTTCCAACAGAAGTAACAGATATTGGTAATTGCAGTTCATTCAAAGCTAACCATTTGATATTTGAGACAGAAGATTTCATTAACAGCACTGGTTTGGATAGCTGCTGCTTCCTTCCTCCGATTTACCCATGTGCAAAGCCCAGCCACATAAGCTGGCCCTGTCCCATCAGTATCACTAACACTTTCACCCTGAATGAGAAACGTAGGCATTCTTGGGCATTAATCACTTTTACATTTCTTTGTAATGAGGGTTGGGTTGTGGTTGGACTCGATAATCTTTAAGGTCTTTTCCAACCTGAGCAATTCTATGATTCTATGATACAACCTCTGTAGAGCATTGAAAGCTTTCAGAAATAACATTTGGAAAAACTGCTTTGGTACAAAGGAAAGGTATCAGTAAATAATAACAAAGGCTGGAATACTCTATGTACTGATACGTATCTTCCAAATGAGTTTAAATAGTGACATACAGATATGGGCAATTTGTGTAGAATTGCATTTTCTCTGACTTGGGTGCCTTTAGAGGCCTTGATACCACAAAGCAGCCTTCTCAGCCCTGAGAATACAGCTGTTACGTAGGAGCTGGAGCACATCTTACAGTGGTCCTTCTGACTGCTGCCAACATTTGTGAGGTTGTGTTGTCTGAGTGCACAGCAGTATTAAACACGTGTGTTTCTTTAGGTTTTGGTAACCGCTGCGGAAAGCCCAGAGGACCGAGAGAGCCACCTTCAGAATGGACATGATCCAACACCTTATGGACATACTATCAATAAATTATACTGGAAAACTCAAGTGCCACTGAACTAGAAAAATAGTATTCCACTTTTCTGGGGGGCAACTAACACAGAGCAGTGTAGATCTAACTACCAAATGGTACACCTTTACAGTACATCCCACGCAAAACCTTAAACGTTGTTCACAACAGTGGATTCCAGTATTACAACTTAACTTTTTGCTGGGGCCATCTACCTGCCTTATTACACTTAGGAGAAAGTATTACATATGATTTATTTTGTAACTTCAAGTATTATTGCCTTAATGTCTTTTAACCCTGTTACACGCTGCTTGTAGACATATGTTAATATAGTAATACTTTGGACAGATTGTGTTTATGGACTACTTTTTGCTAACGTTTGATTACCGTGTATGCATTATTTTGTATATGTACAGGGCAAGTAAGTATATAATTTGATAAAGTTGCAATCATAAAATATTAACAGAAGATGTAAGAAATCTCTGCATGATCTAAATTTTTGTGTACCTTATTTGTAAATTATTTGCCCTGAAGTTTTAGAAAATAGTTTCTGGGGTTTGTTTTTTTTTTGTTTTGTTTTTTTTGTTTTTTACAAAATTGCTGGACACACACAGCCAGAATTGCAGGTTAGCAGAGATAAAGATTGTAATACATTTTGTAAATTGTAAGCAAAAGGTTATTTTTATATTATATACTGTTTAATTGTCAGACCTAATTTGTTCTGGTTTTCATCTAGTCACAGAGATTCAGTAAGTGCCTTGGAACAATATTGAATTCTCTTAGCCTGTGTATGTTACTTCAGTGTTTTGAGTTCATCTGGAATTAGATGATTGAAAATATTTGTATGTTTCTAGTATATTTGACCTGCCAGTAAAAGAGAAACCATTCTACATCTTCAACACTCCTCAGTTTTCATTTTAATGTTTCATCAGTTGCGATTTGTAGAAAATCCATCTCTGTCAGCTTTCTGTAGAATAGTTTTACAATTTGAATGTGGCGTGTTTCTAATTTGGGGAAAACCAGAACTCACTGAGGAAAGGACTGTTAAACACCACTGTGTTCTCTCTCAATGGTAAGTACCAGTTTTGTTGTTCGGAGACTCTGTATGTAAGAAAGCAACTTATATGAAGGTTCAAGTAGAGCCCTTGCAGCTACACTGTATCTTGGCAGTATGTTATGTCGAGAGTTAATCCTTATAAGGATTCCTTACTTAAACTTTTCTGTAATAGAATCTTTAAATTAAAGAAAGTAAAAATTGCAGTATGGGTGTTTTTACTCTTAGGGAAACAACTGTATTCAGAAGCAATCTAAAACAGATGGAAGGGTGGCAGCCTGGCTTAGCTTATAGCTTTTGGATGTGAATACAAAGTGATCCTCAGGACTTCATCTCCATTAATGACTTAAAGCTGTGGCTAGCAGTAATGCCTGACACGTTCAGAGTAAAAATGTTTATTTAAGTAGAGGAACTCTATTAATCTGAGCTTTAGCCGTGGAAATGCTGCCGAATTGACTGTTTGTACTTGTAGGGCCTCTCTGCTAAAGGAGAACTGATGCCCGGGTAGCAGCCCTGCAAGCCATTTCCCGAAGATTCATAACCTGCAATAACTGTTTTGGACTGCGGAGAAATCCCCGTGTTTGGTACACACCACTGCCTGCCTGGGGAGCGC
The DNA here is from genome assembly GCF_016699485.2 of Gallus gallus. NCBI lineage: Eukaryota > Metazoa > Chordata > Aves > Galliformes > Phasianidae > Gallus > Gallus gallus. Next base: position 12,769,132 of record NC_052532.1, on the reverse strand, counting down.
TTTCAAAGAACTGAACGTGCTATAAATACTTCACCTTAGCTCCCCCTGGGTATGATTTTGCAATTGCTCATTTAACAAAAAGGCACTCACAGATGCCATTTGGGCTGACCTGTACCAATGGCTGCCTGCTTTGTAGCAGCTGGCACAGCTGGGCTGCCCTGCTGCCTGCAGAATGAAGGTGGCCCGAGCTCTGTTTCGCTCCTTGCAGAGAAGATGAGCTTTGCCTCCTGCAGTTCTGTGATGGGCTGTTGTTACCTCTGGACGGTCCAAAGCACCAACTTCTTGAAGCAGCTGCTCCATAAGAAAACTTCCAAATCTATGTTAGGTGTGTACTTCCAGGCTCATTACGGCTCATGGTTGTGTGCTTACGTTCATCTGAATATAAGATTTTCCCCTATTTCATTTCAGGAAAACGAACAGCTTCAAGTGAAGGCCAAACCTGCCCATGGCACTGCATTTGTGGGCGGTGCACAGATGAGCACAGTGTAACTTCAAACTGTTACCCAGTCCAACACAAAAAAAGCACGTCAAAAACTTAGTCAGAAAAAGCAAAACCTTTCTCTGCTGTAGTTTAACTGGAATTGAATCTGAGAGACTCAGAATACTACATTACCCTTTGCAAAAATTATTGCTGGATCTGAACTACACCAAATAATTTGACCACATGTATTGAAATCAGCCTGATATATTCTTTCCTGTAGCATAGCTCCAGTGTTGGTCGTTTTCCCACCACCTCCCAAGGCTCTTCAGCCTTAGCCTTCAAAGCCCAGCATGAATCAGGTGTGCAGTGGGTTTAAACACATTGGACAGGACGTGACCGTGGGCTGATTGAACTTCAGTGTGGGGACTGTGTGCTCTCAGCTCCTGTGTGATGTTATGCACACCCAGGAAAATACTTTCTGAGCTATAGTAGAGGGCATTGGTTCTGCCCTTACCAGCAGGGCCAGGAAGGCGAAAGCAAGGAGGGATGTGGGAGGGATGCTGGACATGTAGAAACCAGGGGTTTTGCAGCAGGGGAGGATATTTACAGTCTGCAGTTAGAATGGGGTATGTTAATGTCAGTCATTTTCATTGGGTGATGGGCCACTGAAGGACTGCTAAGGTGATGGCAGGGAGTGGAGCACCTCTGAGGGGCCCAGGGATCCACGCATGCACAGCCTGGGGCAGAGGAGGCTCAGCAGTACCTCATCCATGGCCCTACATACCTGAAGGGAGGGCACAGAGGGGCTGGAGCCGGGCTCTTGTCAGGGAAGCCGTGGGCCCCTCAAATGTTTACTGTATTCTTCAGTGACATCATGCTAACAACGTGTGAATGAATGCGTGTCCATTGCAGCCTTTAGCTCTCCTGGTGCTTGTGGAACAGGAGAATGGCATTAACCCAGTTATCTGCCTGGAATGAAGAGCAGCATGGACGATGCTGGGGTACACAAGCTCAAAAGCAATGGGGTTTACTATCTAAGAACTTCTGGAAGTGCAGACTGGTTTACAGTGGTCTAAATAGATGAAGCGTGAGTTGGAGCTTTCTACTGAGCCACGTAGAATTCATTTCCCTCTGTCACAGGGCTTGCAGGGCAGCATAGGTCTGGAAGTCACGTGCTGAGCATTGCCAGGGTCCTGCTTTTTTAGCAGAGTTGTGATTCAGTCTGAAAGCCTTTAAAGCTGCATGGGATTCCATGCTGCTGCTGTGGGTGTGTTGTGATGGGATGTTGCAGGCGAAGGGCCTTTCACGTGGTGTTGCTCACGTGTTGTTTGTCTGCAGACACCACCTAAGGATGGAAATGACTCCAGGGAGGGCTTTGCTGTGTGGGCTGAAAGCTGGGCTGAGTGAGTGTGTGAAATGAGGGCACAGTGCGGCTTGGGCAAGCCAGTGCAGTGCCCTCCTGAACCCGCAGCGTTGTGGGCCTGTTAGGTGGCACGAGGCCTGCATAGCAATAGAAACGATCTTCAGCAGCAGCCGGTGGGTGCCAGGCTCTTTTAATGTGACTTCTTCTGACCTTTCCAGTGCAAGCCCTTGATCAAAATGTGCATTTGTGCGTTGGGCCATCAGTAAAGCCAGAATTCCCTGCTTGCCCTGAGGCGATGCTGTGCTGTCCCGGTCACCCTCCAGCTCTGTACCAAATGCTGAACTCCCATTGTCCTGAGGGCTGCACGGCAAAGCCCAGAGCTCTCTTGATGCCAACAGCGAGTGAAGAAAGCCTCATTGGCCTGGTGCTCCCATCCAGCAATGGGAACTCCTGGAGGGCTGGTGTCCCTGCAGGCTTAGCTGGGAACAGGTCTCGATCTGTCAGGCTGCTGTTAGGCAGCTGCGTATCTTGGCTCTCTCCTCTACAGACCACTGTAAAGTAATGCATCCCTATGAAGCACTTACTGTGGTGACGCCAAGTCAAGAAATTAGGTTTTGCATTTTGGCTTAAATCCTGCAAGCAGTTGTGTGAGTAACTCGGGCATGTAGGCAGCCACGGGGAGCTCAGTGCGGAGTGTGCAGTCCCATGCTTGTGCTCTGGGGCTCAGGTAAGGGCAGCAGTCAGTGCTGTGCTGGGGATTTCAGCTGAGGGGGTGGACGTTTCCTATGCTTCCCACTTTGAGCAACAGAGATACAGTCCTCTGGATGGACCTATTGGAGTGTGCTCAGAGGAGGGCTGCAAAAATGATCCAGGGGATGGAGCACCTCCCCTACGAGGACAGTCTGAGAGCTGGGGCTGTTCGGCCTGGAGGAGAGAAGCTCCAGGGAGACCTGAGAGCGGCCTTTCGGTACCTGAGGGGGGCTGTAAGAAGGAAGGGGACAGATTCTGCAGCAGGGTCTGTTGCGACAGGACCAGGGGAAATGGTTTCAAACTAAAAGAGGGAAGATTTACACTGGATGTAAGGAAGCAGTTTTTTTACAGTAAGGGTGGTAGGTGAACAGGGTGCCCAGAGAGGTGGTGGCTGTCCTGTGGAGATACTCAAAAGTCAGGCTGGATGGGGCTCTGAGCACCTGATCTAGCTGTAGGTGTCTCTGCTCATTGCAGGGGGTTGGACTACATGGCCTTAAAAGGTCCCTTCCAACTCAGGTGATTCCATGATTCTAAGCAGATGGCAGCTGAGATCCCACAGAGGACCAGGCTGTCCAGTCAAATGTCCAGCTTTTTCTCTCTTGCTGTTCCTCTTTTTTCTTGCTGATCTCCACCCTGCTGTATCTCTGGAATAGTTCTTGGCTTGCTGAGAATGCTCCGTGCTGAACGCAGCTGGGTGCTATCACTTACGTGGGGCATTACCAGTGCTGCCCAGCACGCTTCTCTTTGGGATTACAGCCCTATTAGATGTCTGCCTTCCATGCCCTGACAACCATTAAGTGAGGGAAGGTTGGGGCTGGTAGAGCCGATTCTGTTGCTGTGTTATCTGAATAGCACCGAACCCACCAGATGAAGGCTGGGAATTAGACATAAAGTTAACATAAAATAGTTCAGCATTTCACACAACACAATTCAGAAACTGCAGTAGCCATCACTGTGACCTTTGCTAAGGAACGTGGAGTTACGTTTCCCATTGGTGTGAACAGCCTGCACCGCTGGGCTGGTTCTGGGGAAGCACTTGTGCTGTGATTGTATAACCAGTTAATCAGGTGGTGACTCATAGCCCTGTCCTGGGCTGGGCAGAGGGCGATCTGTGAGCCCTGCAGGAGTGCGGCTGCCTGGTGGGAGAACCTCGTCCAAAAGATGGAGGTAACACATCCCCATCTCTGCCTGGTGCAGAGCGAGAGGTGGGAGCAGCACGAAGAGCAGGGAGCTGGTGGTGGCTCAGGACAGACGTGGTGGTGGCTGAGCTGCAGAGGGCACAGGGAAGGAGCTGCCGGTGCCTGTGGGTGTTGGAAGGCCCAAATGAACTTGCTGAGCAGGTTCCCAGCTCAGAGCTCCTCAGAGGGCAGGAGAGGTGTGGTTGGGCGGCGGGGGTGCAGCACAGGGAAGTCTCTGCTGTTAAACAAATTGCTGGGGTTTGAGTTTTTACAAAATCCACGTGTGGGGATGGGCACATCTGTGCCTGAACAGGTCCTGCAGAGATCGCTGCCCAGGTGGGAGAGAAACTGGTGGTGGCAGCCAGAAAGGAGGGTGCTTTGGGATGTCCTGGGGAGGTAGGAAGACGGGATGAGCTGAGAAGCAGTGGTTGGCACAGTTTAGATTTTCAGACCCTTAAGTGACACCTGAACAACGGCAATTTGAGGTCGTTACTGTGCAGTGAATGTATATTTATCTGAACGTCTGCAAACGTGCACTGCACTGATAAGCGGTACAAGTAATTATTTTGATCACGTAAATCAACTGTTACTGCACTGAGACTGCTGCAACAGCTCGCAGTTCTCAGCAGTGCTGCTGGCGGCTCTTTCCCCTTCTGTGTCCTTAGAGAGCAAATAAATGCAAGTTTAGAGAGGCTGGGAAGAACAGTGAAGTGGCAGATCTTTCGTTTGTTTTAATCCACCCTCAGAACTGTAGGCAAAATGTAGGAACCTAACCTGTGGGTAAATGAAGTCTACATCGTAGAGACTGCATGGTATGCAAGCTGGCCCTGAGTTTAACCCCCTCACCCATTTATTTCTCCCATTCAGTTTTTCAGTTTAGGGGAGCTGAGCCCCACTTGGTTTGGAGCACCCTCAAAATAGGTGGTTTTTTTTTTACTTTTCTAATAAAAGAAATGAAGGAATCAGGCCTTTGTTGGAGCTCAAGCAATGCCGGCCTTCTCTTGGTCGCACCCAGCATGGGGTTCTTTTCCAGCTCTGCCCAGCAGGTGGGCTTGCAGCAGGCTTTGCCTCCTGCAGGGAATGCTGCTGAGAAGCGGTTCTCCTCCTGGGCCTGTCAGAGCACCCAGGCTGTGCAAAGTGTTGTTGCAAACCATCGTGCTTTGTGCTCTAACTCAGGGCTCTCTGCATGGCTTCACGGCAACTCGCCGTGAACCTCGGTTAGAATATTCAGAGGGTGAGCTGGGGCCAATTTTTAGCTCCATGATGCTCGTGTATCAAGTAAGGCCTTCCCAGCATCTCTTCTTCCTGTGACGAAGCTCCTTTTTCTGCATGAAGGAAGGTCTGGCTGCTTTCTGGCCCCTGCCCTGCAGACACCGGAGCTGCCGGGCGCCCCGCAGCCCTGCTGACTGCTGCCCCAGCGCTCGCTGCAGGCTGGGGCTGCCCATGGTGTGTGCAGCATTCCTGCCTCCAAGCAGGGCAGGACTGCACACGTCTCAGCACACTGTGCCACTGCAGCGTGACGTCAGCAGGTGGGGAGGAGTCGGGTTATTGCCCGTGTTTGGGATCCAGATGTGGTCGTTGTGTGTTAGGCTTGCTTTAATATCATTCATTCCATTGTGACTGGATCCCAAAGCTCCTCCATGCCGCCCAAGACGTACATTTAAATGTTTTGGGTGTCCTTATTTCATGTAAATATATTCTAATGAGATGTAAGCGCAGGATCTTCCCCCTGGCCAGCACTCGTGTGAGGACTTTTCTACTTGCACCATCTAGAAACTTCAGGCACGACAATCCGGTTACATCAATAAGACAGAGAGACTCCAAGGACGACCCGTGGAGACAAAGCTCTTTATTGTATAGCTTTACAAACGTAGCTATTGCTGTTTGTGTGAGTGGGAAGCTGAGGTGAGCAGTGAAAGATGAGCTGCCTTCAGGTTGTGCCGTGCTGGGATTTTACCCCTCAGTGCTGCCTGGCCTGGGCTGCAGTTGCCCTTTCCTCCTTGTTGAGCTGCTTCGTACAGCCCAGTGTGGGCGTACTGAGTAGTGCTTCTGTGGAGAAGAGAAATTATTACAACACTTGGGAAAAACAAACAGAAAGAGGCACCAAGTTGCTTGATTTACTTAGATACAAACGATGGCTTATTTCTCCAGAACAGAAACAGTGGCAAAAGGTGGAGACAAAGCATTGAGATCCTGAGCTGGGAAAGCCCGCTAACCTCAACTCAGCCCAATAAAAGAGTCCCAAAGGTTTCATGGGAGGAGAGCTGACAGCGAGAGCTTCTCTCCAGGGAGTTCTGGGTGGGGATGACAAAGAAGGCACGCTAATGCCTCAGATTTCTGAGCTCTGTACAATCTCTGCAACTAAAATAATAAAGCTTTTACCATCCAGACATCTGTGTAAAGTTTCCTTCTGCTTGCTGATGGTGCCCACAGCTGCTGGGCTGCACTTTATTCACTTCAGGGTACGTGGAACATATGCAAAGAAAAGCTGTTTCCTGGCTTTGCGATAGAAGCTTTCAGATCCAACTTGATTTTGCTTAACGCCATCAGAGAGCAAATAAACCACCCCTATGGATGGATACAGGCTTTGCCATGATCGCACTGTCACTAAAACGGGTTTGTTGGGAATCGTCTGTAAATGGGCAGTAATTGGAACCCCTCTTACTCTGCTCATGACGTGGTGCAGGCGTGTGCTGGAGGCGACGTGAGGCTCCCACTGAATGCAGCTGCTGCAGAGACTCTCATTTTGAATTTGATATGAAGTGCGGAGGTTGCTCCAAATGTAACGCCTCCTATTTATTTCCATGCAAGCTACAATGGATACAAAGAGGTCAATAACACTATTCAATAAAGCAAATTCTCAGCTACAAACTATTTTTTCAACAGTCACCACCGTTAGCAACACACTTTATCATTGATGAGCAACAGCCTGCATGCTGTGCTCGCAGCAGTCTGCACAGCAGAGGTGCCTCACTGTCATTGTACCACTGCTGAAATGCACCACCCACCACCTCACTGTGCTCACATCCACCCTCCAACTGGAGGACGTTGGTCTCCACAAACACTCAGCAAGTGGTGATGAATGTCAGAGTGCAATTTTTTTTTCTGCGTGGAGGAATTCAGCTCCTCACCTTTGCTTCATACACACTTCTATCTCAGATGCCATTCTGTCGTCCTGCCCTTCTGCTGCCATCTGTCACACAGCAACAAAATGTTGATGGGATACTGGCAGGAAGGTTCAACCTCTGCTGCCACACCACCAACATCCACCTCTGACATCATGGGCCAACATAATAAAACAGGAGGCATTACTTTCAGAGCTACCTTTGTATACATACCTTCATGTATACGTAGTTATATGTATTTTGTAATGTCTGTATTGTACGTGAACAAAGGACTTTGTTTACACACAGAAAAGTGTCTGCTGTGACATTTTGATACCTTTATTGCAGTTACAATGGCCTTTGAAAGCCCATAAGAGATTCCTTCTTCCTTCAGTTACAGCCCTAATCTAGCTTCATTGATCAATTTTCTTCATCTTTGAGAAAGTCTTGCTATTTTCACTTCAGTAAAGCAAAGATTTGACTGAAGGCAAGCTGATATGAGGGTGTTGGTAAAAGTGGATTTACAATACTATTCACTGTTGCTATAACAGCAATGATTTAAAACAAGTTAGTCAAAAGCAAACTAGAGCCAAAACCAGTTGTGAAGCCCACAGCTCTCCTGCTGTGAGGCTCCTGCAGAACAGACAAGCTGGTATTGAAGGAACGATGAGCTATGTGGCTATTTTAAGTCCAGGCAGATAGAGTTCAGCTTATTTGTTCCTGGAAACGTGGCCACGGCAGCTCCCTGTCCTGGAGAGCAGATACGGAGACCTCTGTCACATTCAGAGTCACAGACAGGCAGCTGTGTTTGGAGAAGATTCATTTCTAAGTGAATATTTGCTGAAAAAACAAGAGTAGGACTTCTGTTTCCCTTCCACTTTCTCTTCTCTTCCTTTCCCAAACAAGGGGATGTAGAGTTTTGCTTCGCTTGCATCCTTTTGCATACCAATGTTTCAATCATTAATTACACTTTTTTAAAATGAAAATCCCTAGGGACCCTTAAATAGCCTGCATTATTTTGGGTCCTGTGAAGACATCAGTGAAGCAAATTGTCTTTCCAGTTGCAGGAAGGTATTATTTGAAACTGTGTAGGTCAGTACTTCTCAGGTTTGCTCCACTGCTCCATGCTTCAGAAAAGAACTACAGGAGCTCAGGCATCTCACACGTTAGGTGCAAGTGAGAAAGAGCAAGCTGTCACACAGCCCTGAGAGCCGATGGCAGTCGGTGTTTGGAAAAGCATTAAACGGTGTGATTATTGTAGGTCCTCTCTGCAGCGTTAAGCTCCCTTCTGTGGGTTTGATGGATTCTGAAGTGTTGGCAGATGAACGCTGTAATAAAAGGCATTCCTGGCCCCGGCTGTCCGCCCTGCTCCAAATGTCTGACCCTGAGCAGCCAGAAAAGAGACAAGTTCCTCAGCTGCCTCTGGGAGGAAAGGCCGTGGGGAAACTTCCACTCCTTCCGGCCTGCCGTGAAGGACGTGAGAGCACAGCAAGGGGTGGGAGCTCTTCCACTGCTGCACAGGGCTCGTGCTGTCAGCAGCTGCCACTCCAGGGCCACGCCAGTCCCGGCTGTCCCATGGAGTCCAATTGTTCGGGTGGTGACTGCAAAGTGTGTGGATGTGCCACCGGTTGTCCTGAAAACTGTGGCTACAGCAAACAATGCTTTTCTGGTCTTCTAAGATAAACAACACTGCGATACGATGTAAGCACGTTTTGTACACACAGGAAGGCTAATTTTCCCCTCTGTTTCCCAAGGTGAACAGATTCGCTTTTAATGAATGGTAAGAAAAAAAAATAGGAGCAATAATTGCATTTTGCTGATTTTGTAGACAAGAACAGTATAAAGATGCCTAAGCGCTATCAAATGTTTTCAATCTACTCTTGGCACACTTATTTCCATGCTAGAAGCTGAACGGACGCCAGCCCAAGGGAATGGGTGCATGGAAACCAAGCTGGTGGGGCTGTCAGGAGCTGAATTAACATTTCCAACAGCAGTACTTTTATTTGGAGACCTCAGCAAGGCTCTGTCGTACCGCCCTGGTCAGCAGCTAACAGCATAAAGCCAAAAGCATTTGATCGGTGCATGTGCAGCATTCAGGTGCAACAAGAAGGTGCATTTAAACAAACGTTTTGGTTACCAATCCATGACATTCGCTTTTGATACTTCATAATAATCTTCATTAAAATGGCAGTACGTTTGTAGTAAGCAGTACTCTGCCAAGCTTATCCTTAATGCGCGTTGGACACTGAACTGATACATGTCTGGCATTTTTACTGTTATGGTTCTGCCTCTTTTGTTCTTTATGGTCTTGAAAATGGTCACAGATGTCCCTCAGTGCATACAGAACAACAGAGAGAAGCCCGTCGGTGTAGTTTCCACAGTCCATTTAAAGTCTCCTGGAAAAAGCCAGCTCCTACAGTCAGAGCACTGTGGGTTCTGTATCTCGCTGCAGCCACGCAGATGAGTGATTCCCACAGAGGCTCTCAAGCTCATAAATCTCAGAGCAGCCGCTGCGGGGTGAGGGCTGCCAACAGCCACTGTGGTACCGCTGTTACAGTCCGGGTTTAGGGCAACATTTCTCACAGAATCGCAGCGGTTGGGAGGGACTTCTGCAGATCCCGGAGCCCAACCCCTGCTGCAGCAGGCTCCCTACAGCAGGTTACGCGGGAAAGCGGCTGGGCGGGCTTTGGACGCCTCCACATGAGGCGCGCCCTCAACCTCCGGGCAGCTCCCAGCGCCCTGTCCTCCTCACAGTGAAGTTTTTCCTCGTGCTTGTATGGAACTGCCTACATTCCGCTTTGTGTCCTCTGCGCTGTTGTTGGGCACCACTGAAAAGAGCCTGGCCCCATCCACTCAGCTTCCAGCCTTTAGATGTCTATAAGCAGTGATGAGATCACCCCCGGCCTTCTCCTCTCCGGGCTGAACAGCCCCGGCTCTCTCAGCCTTTCCTCACACAGGAGCTGCCCCAGGCCCACAGCCACCTTTGCAGCCCCCCGCTGGACTCTCCAGCAGTTCCCTTTCTTGAACCGAGGAGGCCAGAACTGGGCACTGCTTAATGTTTTACTATAAACCTATTTATTCTGCTGTTTCTTCCTTACATTGGAATGAATCTGTGATTCTAAACAGGTATTGATGCAAGATGTGCTCTTTCATTGCTTTGTGCAGATTTTGCCTTCCCAGTGTTATCAAGGTGTAGTAAAATGCTGCGTGTAATACTGAAGGTAGGCCTGCCTTTTTACTGTAACGGTGAAGACAACCTATTCCCCACTGTCTTGTATTTACAGAGAAAGACACACGGGTATTTGACTTCAGTATTTTGGGATGGATGCTCACCGTAAGGGTGGTGCAGCAATGCAGTGCGTTCTACCACTGAAGAAAGGGTGAGGACAACACCTATCTGTGACCTATATATACCCTATACAACACCTATATATATATATATATGAAGAAGGGGTGAGGACAACACACAAGCTGCCGGCCAGCAGCCACGCTGCAGGAGGATGGGGGGAACTTAAACACAGAGCCGGCGCTGGAGTTTCAGGCCTCGTGTAATCTTCCTTGCTGACAAGCAGGTAGGAGATGGCAGCAGAAAACCTCCAAACGCGAGTCACGCTGCACTGCAACAAGCAACAATTACACACAGTCGGGTACTACGTCACCTCGCTCTGCCATTTAAATTTCTCAAGAGCGAACTAACAGAAAACTGGCGTCAGTTTACAAGCAGAATGTGCTGCCGGGAGAGCAAACGAAACGCCGTGGTGCTGCCGGGTGACCTCAGCGTTTCTGCGGCCGCAGCCGCGCAGCCGTCAGAGCCCCGCGGAGCTCAGGAGAGTGGAGCAGCCTCTGCCGGCCGCGCTGCCGCTGCGCCACGGGGCAACTCCGGCAACCACAGCGCTGCGTGGGCCTGGGCGTGCTTCGCAGGAGGGCTGCGGGGCCGTGCCAGTTTCCTCTGGGCAAAAGCTGACGACTGAAGCCCTTGGAAGCGTCGTTCTTCTTCTGTTTCTCAACGTTCGCAAAGCTGAGAGTGTGAACATACAGCTGTATCTCATCCAAAGCAGAAGCGCGCCGAATGGACCCGGCGTACCGCTGATGTGGCGTCGAGCTGCCCCGTTCTCCCCACGGCGTTGGGAAGGAACGTTCCCAAGGAAACTCGCCGGTACGCGCGGTCACTTAACCCGTCCCGGCGCCTCCGTCCGGCCGCGCCGGCTCCGAGGAGCGCCTCCCCGTGACGCAATCCTCCGCGCCGCCCAGATCGGCCGCCGCCACCCTGCCCCGCTCGGTGCGCCCCGTGCCACTGCCGGCGGGCTGGGGTTGGGGTTGTGGCTGAAGCCGGGCCCCGCCCCGCGAGCACCGCCCACCCCCGAGCTGCAGCGCCCGCAGCCCCCACTCCCCAACTACGCACTCAGCCGAGCTCACCGCCCCCCAATCCCCTCAGAGCCCGCCCCTTCCCCGCCACGCGATTGGCCGATCGCGCCGTCTCTCCGGCACGGCCTCCGCCGATTGGGCGAGGAGGGGGCGCCCTCTCGTCCCTCCCGGTTCTGTCGGTTGAGGCGAGCCGAGAGTAAATAGAAGCAGGAGCGCAAAATGGCGGAGCTGCCGAGCTCTGGTCGTGGCGCGGCGTCGCCGGAGCGGGAGCTGTTCTGCGCCAGACCGGGCCCGGACACGAAGGCCTCCCGCGGGTCGCAGCCAGCCTCCAAGAAGCTGAAGGGAGCCGACGAGAGGGGTCTGAAGGGCGCCAAGCGCGTCAACGGCGAAGGGGGCGGCGGCGGCGGGAGCAGCAAACAGCAGCAGCAGCCGCTGCCCGCGGCGGTGCCGAGCTACGGGAACCCCGCGGCGTGGGGCTTCGCCGCGCTGCCGCCCGGGCCCTCCGTCAGCGCGGCCGGCTTCGCCTTCCCCTCGCCGCTGCCCCGGAAGCTGCTGCCGCCCGCCCTGCTGCTGCCGCCCGCCGCCTCTCCCTCCCCGTCCTGCCCGCAGCACCGCCACCACCGGCACCGCCCGGCTCCGGCCGGAGAGGCCGCCAAGCCCAAGAGGCCGAAGGAGAAGCGAGACAAGGAGAGGAGGAAGCACGGAGCGCTGCCCGCGCTCGGAGATGGCGGCGGCGGGGCCCTGAGCGCGGCGGGCCGGGAGGAGAACGGCGAGGTGAAGCTGCTGCTGCAGAAAGGTGGGCGCCGCGCCGGGAGCGGCTGCGGGGCGGGGAGGGGAAAGGAGAGGAGAGAAGAGAGGAGAGGAGAGGAGGGGGCGCCGGGGGCAGCGCCGTGCGCGGCGGGAAGCGGTGGCTGTGCGGGGCACGACGCCATGGCCGCTCCGCCCCCGCGGCCCCGCGCCGCTCAGGGAAGGGGGGGCGCGCGTCGGCCCCGCGGGAGCGCCGTAACGTGCGGTGAGTGCGCGGGAAGGCGGTGGCGGCCCGACCGCCCTCAGCGCTGTCAAAAAAAGGGGGTGTGGAATTAGCTATGGCGTCAGGCAGAAGCTGCCAGAGGCCTGAGGTTTTCTTACCTATTAGGGAAGTCAGGGTGTCTGGCGACTGCCTGGAGATCCGCGAGCAGAACTGAGTTTCTGCCGTTGCTATGGAGAAGACCACATGTTTACGAGAAACATATTTATGAAGAATTAAAAGCCATCTCATTGATTGGGCCGTTGATTTCACAGGCGAAGTCGTGGCGTGTCACAGAGCGTGCCCTTTGCGTTGAGGCGTGCTGACCTGCAGCAGCTCCTGCAGCTGCTTCCAGGGCTCCCGGCCGTCCTCCCTGGCTGGAAGCTGCCGAGCGATGCTGCAGGGCTGGGAGCGCTGCGTCGGCTCCTTCCTGGGAAGGACTAACATTGCCATTCCAGGTGGGATAAGACGTTAGGCCTGACTTGGTGCTGGCAGGGACCGACAGTAGGTGCTTAGAAGGTGCAAGGCAGTGCACGAATCTGTTTTTATTTCCAGTATATCCTCTCCCAGTCTTCAGTGACCTTAAAGCAGATGTTGGTGCGATTGCATTTGCATTAAAAACCAAAGAGCTTGAAACATTTGTTCTGGCAAAGTTTCTTTCAAAGGAAAGATAAATTCTAGCATTCACGTAGGCCAAGCTTGCTTTGGCTTCTGCACTGTGCTTCCAAAGTGGGCCAAATAGGTGAAGATTGTCAATATGTTGCTTTTTGTCCAGCTGCATCTTCTGCTGGTTCCCACCAGTATCTGAGTCTCTGGTTCAGCTTTTGGTATCCAGGTTCTCTTACAGTTGAGATTTGGGGGTTTTTCTTTTCTTGACTTACTTGTGTTCTTTTGGTTCAGCACACTGTGTGCATCTTCCCACTGGGGTCGTGATTGCTGCTGTGCAAGCAGGCTCGAAGTGCATCCCTGTAATGCTTTCAGATATTCCAGTTCTGATCTGCTTCTTTTCCCCCATTCTTATTGGAAAGGTGAATTGTGAAAAATCTGTAGGAAGAGTTTTCATTCCACGCTTAGTGTTGGTGAGCCCTTTTTGTTGTCCACGATAGCTGCTGAGAAACTCCCACTGTATCTTCCTTGTCAAAATATGGAAATAATAACCATATTCACTTGGATTGCCGTGATGTCCCACCAGTGTTACGCCACTGTGCTAATAATCTCTGAGAACAATATTACAGTAACGGGATGAAATATTCTTGCAAGTTGGTGAGAGAAATGATGACAGTGATGGTGTCAATGGAGTCATTATCAGGCTTCTGCCAGGGTAAATAGAGAACATCCTGTAGCAGGGAAGGATGCTTTTTGTGACCAGCACGAGTACTTAATGCCTTAACTGCTGTTTGCTCAGAACGGATGTTTTTAGCTTTAATTTGTTTTTTGGAAGCCTGACTACGGGCAACAAACAACATTTTCCAAGGCAGATGATCCCTTTATGGCATCAGGGTCTCAAGGTTTGTTTAGAAGCAGCGGTTTCTGCAGCTATAACTTGGTGACGTGGTTTTGTGCAGGGCTGGAAAACTTTGTATTCCCTGAACTGCATTTTTCAGAAGTGAGGGGTGCACTGCATCCTCTGCCGTGAGCCTCCTGCCTTTTAGAAGTGGCTCTGTGTTGGACTGTAGATTAAAGATCAGGTTTGTGCTGTTGGTAGTGTGAATAATTTAGTTTTGAGGGTGGAAAGGAGGAAGGCAGTTATGATGCAGGGAGAAAAAGAATGACCCTGGGGAGGGAGGGAGGGAGGGCATTCAGAACGCTCACTGCAGAGGAAGATGAAGAATGATACATTAAGGCAGGGGGAGGGTGGCGTGTTCTAGAAGAGGATACCAGAGGATGTCAGGGTGCAGCGGTATTTTGGAGTGAGTGAATTTAAGATCCTTAGTGAAGGAGGGAGGAATTAGCATTCAAAAGCTGTTCAAGAGGGAGGTGGTTCTGATCTTGGCAGGAGGCAAAAAGCTCGTAGCTGGGTGCTGTAGGAAAGCAAGGAAGGGTAGAGGAAGAGGAGGGTGGGAGAGAGAAGCCTAGGCAGCCTGCAGGTGTGATGATGGTAAACTTAAAGGATTTCATAGAATTAAAAGACAAAACAGCCACAAGACCAAGGAATCTGAGAGGCATGCATGGACGGATTATGTGGGGAGAAGGTAGGAATGTGTCCCCCCTAAATGAATGAGTTTGTAAAAGCTGTCGCATGTGCAGCTGGTAGTACTTTCTGAAAAGCAGCCTAATGCAGGCAAATGCAGTCTGCTTTTTTCTGCAGTCTGTGGTTAGACAGCCTTCCTTGCTTGCAGTGCTGTGGAAAATGAGCAGCGCCGTGGGATTGGCAGTGCTGTTCTTTCTTAGCATCCACAACTGATAGATATTTCAGTTTCTCGCCTGCCAGAAGGAAAATGGTGCAGCTTAGGAGTCTGCGGTCTAAAAGAAATGAAAGTGATTGAAAAATAAGCAGGTGAGACTTCCATGGTTGTTACAATGTTCTGAAGGTGCAACAATTCCACTGTCTCCTTTGCAACTGAAGTGGATGTGGATTGCATGTAGGCACAGGAGATGGAGCGGAGCTTTGTGGATAGCGTGGTGCTGGGGAGGCTGCTGGGAGCTGTGAACTGGGAGGAGTTGGGCTTCTGATCAGTGAGCTGTGTGCGTACCCTTCTGTGTGGAGCAGTTATTGAGCTGGGAGACAGAGCTGGTGAAGGAGGAAGGGCCTGCGTGAGCTTAGAGCAGGGAAAATGAGGAGTGAAGTTAGGGGGAGGAATGGCCAGATGCGTGCCATGAGGCTGCTGGGGGTGTGGGGCAGCGTGAGGCATCACTGTGCACAGTGATGGGGAGTGAAGGAACGTGAGGGCTGGACTTGGAAAATAGTCATCATAGGGCTTGCAAATGGAGTGGTACCTGTAGCATTCTCCTAATTGTAGTGCTGTAGCACGGTGTGTTGACACAGAGGAGGAAGTGGTGAGGAGTTTGCACCTACCATTTGATCCTCTCTAGAAGAGCTGAGTATGAGAGCTGATGTCCTTGGCCTGCAGCGCGGTTCTGAGGCCTCAGAGCGTGGCTGTGAGATGCCCAAGGGGTTGAGCTTGGTGATGGCACAGATGGATGATGCCTTTGAAAGCTACTTTCATATTTCCTTCCTTGAACAAGTGTTCACTTGATCATTTTTCTGATCTTTTCCTTCATTGGAAGGACCTCAAACTTGCAGAGTCACAGCTGGGCCTGCCAGCCTGTGGCTTGAGGAGGTGAATGGAGCAGAACGAGTCCTGGGGTGATTGATGGTCTGGCATGCGGAGAACTGGGAAGAGCACTTTGCCATCTGTGTAACTTATCCTGCAAATGAGAGATTGAGTCTGTTTAAAATAAGCTGAAATTTTGCTTGGCCGGCCCATTTTGGGTGGTGGAATTAAAAGTTATGTAACCAGTTCTGTTTTGAAACGCGGTGTGAATCTGATGGAAATGTCTGCCTTACCAGTTTATGGCTGTACCAGTTCAGTTAGTTATTTAACTGATGGTCTGCTCGAGTGGCTCATAGTTGCAATAGTTTTGTTAGCAGTGCAAAGCTCAGATGAGCCACTCCCCACTTCATCAGCCTAAGGCGGCTGTTTTTGTGTTTTGTGTTGTTCCAGGCTTACTGCAGGGCCTGAGCCAAATTCATCAAACATCTTCTCTGTTTCCTTGCCATTTCTGCATACAGCTTCCCTCTCTCTCTCCCTCCTTCAGTTTTTTTTTTTTCAATGATGTCTTTGCTGATAAGACTGCCTCAGTATGCAAGCAATTACAAAATGAGATTGGTATTTTTAACTTGCTGATGGGGTTTTCCCATGTGAGCAAGAAAGCAGAGCTGAGCGTGGCTCTGGAGCTCTTAGTCTCTTTTTTTTTTCCCCCGCCTTCCTCCTGCTGCCTTTGAAACATAGGTTAAATGGTATTTTAGATGCACAGTTGTCAGTGATTCTTTGGATAACTTTGTGGCTTTGACTTGCATGACACTTCTGGTTTTTAAACCTGTAAAAAAAAAATAGCACTTTTCAGGCTTCTTGAGTTCAGTTTGCATCTGGTAGAGGCTCATTTCATAGTCTAAACTGGGGTGGAGAAAGCTTTGGATATTATTCTGTTGCCCTGCTGTGGATCTGGGGCCATCATCTGATGAAGTAGGTGCTCTTTTTCCTTCTGCTGAACGTTACCTTTTTCTGCTCTCCTTCCTTTTCCCTGTTCTTCGGTACTGTCCTGTTTAACTCACACACCATCCTTTCCCCCAGCTGCTCTCAGTTCAGCAGTCACATCCATGCTTGTGAGGCCTCCTGAGCGCTCTCCTCTGCGTTCTTTACTCCTGGCTAGATAATCCACGTCCTTTGGCTGTAGAGTCGTGGGTCATTTTTCTCACTTGAAATGAGAGGAGTGGATTGGATCGTCAGACCTGAAACCTCTTTGCAGGCCGTGTTTGCAGCTGCCACGTTCTCCGCTGCTGATTTCTGATGCAACTCCCCAGTGCTTGTGCTTCACGTTGGCTCGTGTGCTGCTGTGTGAAGAAGGTCTCCTTTCAAACTGCAAAGATCAGAGGAATGGCAGGGATGAAGTTGAAAGTAATTGCAGGGTTTTTTCATTCTGAACGAGATCTTCCTTCCCTCCCGTTCATGGAGGGGTTGGGGAAATGCACTCAGCTGGCAAGGGGATTTCTTTAGTCATACTGTGCGTTTTAAGCTTGAACTACTGAATGGAATGTCTATCAAATATTCCTTTTTTTTTTTTTAATAAAAAACTGCTGGGACTTTTTGTCTCAGAAATACTGTAAGGGTTTCTTTTTGTACGATGAGTCAGGAGTGTACTCAGCAGCAGTACAGGAGTTGTCTGACTGAATGCAAATGCAGGTGACAGAGCCATTACCGTGGTTATGTTAAATGCATGCAGCGTGTCTGTGTACCACGTTAAGGTGAGTTGTTGAGGTTTTATCTTCTGGATATTTGCATTCAGAGTAGGAGGGAGTAATGGAAAGATGAGTGACGGGCTGCCCTCCTCACCCCCTTCACCTTCGGTTCTGGTACTGCCGGTGTTGGCCATACTGATGGTGTCCATTAGCGGTCGTTTGTAAATATTTTGCCTGATGTGCAGTGACAGCCCTTAAATCAAAGGGAGGAGGGAGAGGCAGGATACTTTGAACATAATCTCTGGCTGACTACTAATGTGGGTTACCATCTGGAAAGCTGATGCGAAGCAGCTGCAGCTTTTGGCTCCTGACAAGGTTCTGAAGCTCGTCTTGTAACGCACAAACGGACTCGTCCAAGCTGCAGTGTAGGCCTGAAGGTGCAAACTTCACAATGTGACAGCTGCTACTTTGTGCATAATCCAGTGCAGAGCATTTTTCACTTACTCAGTATGTTCTTGATTTTCCTTTTTCCTCTTGAAAGCTTGCAGTAAGGAACTGACCACGTTTCTGCAATGTGAATGGTATGATCTGTCAACTTGTGTTTGTATTTACTGTGCGTGAAGGCACTACAATCATTGTGAGACGGTATCTAGTTAGGAAGTGGAAAACTCCCTTTTACAGCCTGAATTAATTCGGTTAGTCGTGTGCATTCATTTAGAATAGGAGGTGCAAGATGTCTTCATAATGGAATTTTTTGTCTGTATATAGCACTTTAGGGCACACTGCTGCTTCATTTTGGTCATGGATATGCTGTTTCTATACCACAACCATTCTGTAGTTGTTAGAAGATGGTGGTAAAAGTTGCTGGTATGGCATAATGTGAGCAGGATCACCTGCTGCTTGGAGGCAGTCCCTGAAATGCATCCAGTGAGCCCTAAGTCAGGGTTTTGTGGATCTCTGGCTTCCTTGAGCGCCATATGTCACACGAAGGTTATTGTAGCAGAAGTAGGCATTGGGCTAATGGGAAATAGCTGTCGGCTGTTCCCTGTCTCAGGACCCGGTGGTGAGCAGCATGAGGCAGTGATCATCCAGCTGGGTTCTCACCGTGTGCGTGGTGTGGGTTTCTGGTTGATGTTAAGGTCAAGGACTTTGGTATGAGTGATGTGCTGATAAAGCAGGAATCGTTGGTTCAGATGGCCAGCAGAAGGACTGGTGTTTTCCCAGAGGCTTGTTTCGTTGCTTTCTCTTTTTTAAAGTGGGATCATATATGGTTTATCTTTTTCCTGTCACTTCCAAGGTGACGGATGGCATCGTGATTGTCTTCTTCCCCTTCCAGGCCCTGCAGTGGTAATATTTAAGACTGGTATGTTTTCCATTTTCTGAGCAGACAGAGCAGACTTAGGAGGATTTTTTTTTTTAATTCTTCAAAATTTGTTTTGATCCACTGATTTAAAAGGAAAAAAAAAAAGTCAAATCCTTATATTCAGAACCTGAATAACATTTTGGTTATCCCTTCCCAGAACGCCTTTGTTAAAAGAGAGCACATAAATCAGCTTAAGTAAAACTGAGTTTTGTATTGTGAAAATAGCTGCTGGAGTGGGAAAGGAGTTGTTTATATGTAGATACGCTCACGTGGCTTCACTTAAAGGTAACCTACAGTTTTGATGACGTTTTAGCAGGGGGGTTATAAACCTTTCTATGAACCTACACTGTGTATCATAGGGCTTAGTTTAATCTTTTATTTAGACTTGAGCATCTTCTTGCTCATTCATTTTTTTTTTAAATACTTTTTTTGTAATCTCTTAAAGTACCTCTTCCCCTCCCAAAGCAGCAACCCTGTGGGAGGAAGTTCCCCATCAGTTTGGTGACTTGTTCTGGTGTTGTGGTGACTGACTGGTGCCTTTGGGTACTTTATTCTATTTAATTTTGTTACCTTAACTGAAAAAAGTGACTGCAGTGTGGTGGTTTTTGGAGGAGGGATGTTGACTCCGGCTTCCAGTCGCTGGTACCTCTGCAAGTTCTGCTTTTCTCTTTCAGTGCAAGACCTTTCTGTTAAAACTGGTCTTCCCTCTTTGAGTCAAATGATCCCTTCACCTTCCTTTGAACTCAAACGATCTCCTTGTTAGTATATGAAGGTTCTTAATTCATTGATTGCTTTTCTGAGTGTTCAATAGTCCATCATAGTGAAGACAAGCCGTTCCCCTGGCAGTGCTGTGACATACCAAGGTAGTAGCTGTTGGTACTTAATGTTCTCTTGTTCCAAGTTGCTGCTATTTGTATTACATTATCACCTGGGGGACTGTCTCATCCTCTTAACTACTGCAGCTCCAGCCTTTTCTATCTTCCCCTTACTTGTGTTTATTAGAAGTGGTATCAGTGGAAGGTCATTGCAGAATATCCTATGGACACAGAAGGGTTACTGCAGTCACCTCTGCCTTTTTGCTGTTAGGAGGTGGAGCTGCTCGATGCATGAAGCAGGGGCCAAGCAAGGTTTGGTATCAGTAGTAGCTGGTAGATCTCTGAACAGCTATACGAGGTGTTCCAAGTGCTGTTAACTTGTTCATTGGAACAAGTTTTGTCTTATTGGTCATTAATTGTACAACATGTAGGTTGTAAATTGCCTAATATTGGGGGCGTTTGTCTTAAAATGGGGTTTTCTTTTAATGTTGTGAAGAGTATTCTTGTTTCTTGATTGAGAAAGTGAGATTTGGATTTACGTAGTGTACAGCTGCAGGGGATTGATCCTTTCTATGGGAGAAGCCACTCAAAGGGATGTTGTTCTGGGACATTTTGGAAACTCGTAGGGAGCTCCAGCCTGCACTGAGCTGTACCAGATGCACTGGGCAGCACTGTATGTTGGCAGGAGTTATCGTGGAGGCTCTTTGGAGAACTGTGCTTGTCCATCCTTGTTAGATGCCAGATGTGTGTCTTAATCATGTGTACGGACTGTGTGCTCTGTTGGGTGCTTTAGAAGTTACTGACTGCAGTATCCTTCCTGGTAAACTGAATCTTATGGGAATTTGGTTGCGTTTTATCTCTCTGTTCCATTGGAAGCTGTGAAATGGGACATCTGGCCCTGCAGAACTTAAGAGCTGTGTGTGAGTTCTGCCAGCCAGACTAGAAAATATTCATTTTCCTCTGAAGATGTTTGACCTGAAAATTCAGTTCAGAGGGGGGCAGCCTGACAGTTGTACACGTAAGCTGGGACTCCCAATTGTTTTTACCTGCCCCGGCTGTGCCTTGGTCCTGTGACAGCACTGTCATTTCTGCAGTGGAATTGGTTGGTTTCAAACCTTCCTCAGCTGCATTCAATGCACCTGCAGTCCCTTCAGGCATGGTGTGCTGGTGGCTGTTGCTGGAGGAGGTCAGAGGACACTTCCATTGTTTCTTTAGTCCAGAACTTGCTACGATCATCCCTGCCAATTGCTTCCTAGATCTGAAAATAACGTGGAGATTCTTTAGACTGTTTTGGTTCATTCTCTGTTCTTGCACATTGCTTCTATCAGAACTGCAGGATTCCTCAGCCTGGGATGCTTGTCACACGCCTACAATAAAGGATTCTTTCAGTCCTTCTTTCATCCTCTTTCAACCAGGCTCGGCATTTGTGTGTGCTCTTCAGTCTCTCTTTGATTTCTAAGTGATAGAAGTCAAGTGTACCTCTTAACAGCATGCAAATACCAGGAGAAAATCTCGATTTTTTTTTCTTTTTTTTTTTTTTTTCCCCATGATAGTGGTAATCCTGCATCAGTGCTCAGCTCTGCCAGGCTTCAAATCAAGCCTGCTGTTACTGCCTCCTTGCAGAGTGGATGTCTGCTTTCAGAGTGGTAAAATCTGTTGTATAATTTATTGCCTGCTTCTGCGTTGCAGGGATTTACAGTTTGGGGGTTTGTCTGTGTGGGGGGAGCCGATTGGAGAGGAAGATTAATGTCTGGTTCATCTGCTCCTAGGAAATACAGATCTGTGCTGCTGAGAAAAATGTCTGTGTACTGTAGTCTGCTGCACAGATCAATATGACTTGGCATTCCCTGTCATAGAACCGTTGCAGGCCTGGTCGTGGGCATGGTTGTTTCAGTTGCTTAGAACTGAGACTTCCAGACTGTTTGAAGCACAGCTACCGTATTCCTTGGCTTTTTGTGCCATCGGAGTTTTTCCTCTCTCTCTACCGCCTGCACTGATCTGTGCACAGGCAGCAGACATATGTCACTTGCCATCTCTCTTGGCTTTTTATTTTCATTTGTTTTGGTTCTACCCAAAATACATTCTTCCTGGCTGCTGGGACATGAGTTCCATAGCTATATTGGAGAACTCTTAGAATGAAAGGTAGCAATGCTGCAGAGTTGTCATTACAGCATTTGTTTGTGTAGATTACTGTCAAACCCTTGCACTTGGGAACTATTGCCGTGCTTCATAAATGCATCGGTTATATATTGCGTTACAGAACTGAAGGCTTTTGTTTGGTTTTGATAAGTATTTCCACTTTGTTAGTTTTGAAGATACCTGCTTCTATTTTCTGTGAACACGTGGGGTAAAGTAAGTTGGTTTCTCCATACATCCATCTGGGGTTAAGAATGCAAGTGCCATGAATGGCACGTCAGCATTGCCTCTCAGCTGTGTTATTGACAAAGCCTTCTGAAACACACCGTCATGTAGAAACCTGAAGCGGGGCTTCTCTTTCCCTCTGGAGGTTAAAAAGCCCAGTAAACCCATAGAGAAGGTACCTGGCTTCTGGCTGAGAAATGAGTCCTGCAGTGTTGGTTGTGAGGCTTAAATGCTTCACCTCTGTGTGATTCTAAAGTCTGCTTGAAAATATAAGTCCTAGAAAGCATTTTTTTTATGTGGGTCTAGTATTTTCATGTAGAAAGCATGCTTAAAGACCTTACTTTTAATGACAGAGACGTGGCAATGTGGAGAGACTTGGCAATAAAGTAAATGAGCAATAGCTGCTTGAATTAGATCTTCAATGAAAACATAGATTTTCCGACAAATAGTCAACTGGCATTCCTTTCCATAGCATGTCTGATTCTCTTAGTTGCACCTTGCTGCTGATAACAGTTACGGGTGTGGCTGGTGACATTAACGAAGATTCATTCTGTCAGCTGCAAAACCTCTCATATTTTGAGCTGTCTGTGGGAGCCTTCAGTTACGTGAGATTTGTAGTGCGTGTGCACATCCAGGAAAATATAAACCCATCGCTTCTCATGTTCCTAATCTAATGCATGTAACTTGAGTTTCCAGAAATAAGAGCTGCATCCAGATGAAAAATAAGAACAGAGGGTAGCATG
This sequence comes from Gallus gallus, assembly GCF_016699485.2. NCBI lineage: Eukaryota > Metazoa > Chordata > Aves > Galliformes > Phasianidae > Gallus > Gallus gallus. The sequence continues at coordinate 12,746,763 of NC_052532.1, read as the reverse complement.
GGTAAATAGAAATGGTTGTTAACTGTGTACAGCTAACATGCTGGGTTGTTGGATACAGTTCTGGCATAATAGAAACAAAACTGGTCTAGGTTCTATAAGCTTATGTTGAATTATGCAACAGATAAATATTAGCTTTTCATATTATAAGTCCTGGGTTTTCCTTGTAACTCCTTTTATCCTCTTAGCAGGGCTTGCATAATACTAATGCAAAATGTGCACGCGACCAAGCTTGCTGTTCCCACTTAATCATAAAATATTTGCATTTCAGCTCAAATCAAAGAGAAAATGAAAGAAAGGGAAAAGAAGCAGAAAGAGAAGAAGAAGCACAAAATAATGAATGAAATAAAGAAAGAAAATGGAGAAATCAAGTTACTGCAGAAAGGTAGGTTAAACTGCACAGTGTTGTTTTTTGCAGTATTTAAAACCTTTGTAATTGAATTGAGTGCTGTATCTTAATACTGAGGTTTATTATTTTATCTTAAATGCCATTTTCTCAGCATAGCTGCTATAATGCTTGTAATTTAAAACTTTAATTAGAAACTTGTCAACTATGTTAGGTACTGCAATTAAAAAATTATTATAAAACTACTGCCACAGTGCTTCTCGTGTAGTGGTTCCTGAAGGACACCTGAAGGACAGTATGGTTGTTGGTCTCAGCCAGCATGGGTTCATGAAGGGAAGGTCCTGTTTAACTTAATTTCCTTTTATGACAAAGTCACCCATCTAGTTGATCAGGAGGGGCCAGCTGATGTTATTGTTTTGGATTTCAGTAAAGCTTTTGATACTGTTTCTCACACTGTCCTTCTGGACCAAATGTCCCCTCTGCAGTTGGACAAAAACACAGTGGGAGGAACTGGCTGACAGCTAGGGCCTAAGGGTTATAGTAAGTGGGGTTACATCAGACTGGCAGCCAGTCACTAGTGGGCTACGCCAGGGCTCTGTTTTAGGCCCAGTTCTCTTTAATGCTTTCATAAATGACTTGGATGTAGAACTGTAGGGTGTCTTGAGTGGGTTTCCTGACAGTGCTAAATTGGAAGTAGCTGTTGATTCTGTCGAGGGTAGAGACCTTGCAGGGAGAAATCCTGCTTCTCTCAGCCTCTCTTTCTGTGGGTGATGCTGTGCTCCCTTAGTCATCTTCCTGGTCCATTGCTGGACTTACTCCAGTATGCCCATGTTTGTCTTGGGTTGCTGACTTGGAGTCCTGTGTGATGCTCCAGATGTGTTACATCAGTGCTTAGTTAAGTGGAAGTATTGTCTCCATCAGCCTGCTGGCAGAGCTCTTCCTAATTCTGTCCAGGAGACTGTTAACTGATGGCTTGTGGTCAGCTTGTCATTCATGAGGACCCCCAGCTCCTTTCCTGCCAGGCTACTTTCCAGCCAGTTTGTCTTTAGCCTGAACAGGGGCTTGGCTTTATTCTTCAGTGCATGACTCTACACTTCCCCATGTTAACTGTGTGAGACTTTTCTTGGCCTAATTATCCACAGCCTGTCAGGACTTGACAGTATAACCTTCCTGTGCATCCTCCTTCCAGTTTTACACTGTCTGCAGACCTGCTGAGGAGTGTGCTTTGTCTCATCATCCCTATCGTTATGAAAAATATTGAGTAGCATTGTCCCAAGGTATCAGCACCTGGCATTCTCTGGTAGTGACTGTCCTCCTGCTGGGCTCTGTACTGCAGATTACAGCCCTTTGAGCACATCAGTAAAGCCAGTTCTTGATCCACCTCCCTCTGCATTTGTTGAGGCTGTGCTTCACTGTTGTGAGGATGATGCTTGTTTGAGTAGATCCAATGGTTTTTATTTTCAGACTCTGCTTTCATAGTCTAAGAACAAATTCCTGATAGATCTTTCTGTTACTATATCTGCTGTAGGATTTCATTTACAACAAGGAATAAAACCCCCCAAATCAAAACATTATCTTCAGTGCATTCATATGAGGTCATGGGTGTCCAATTGTGTAATTACTGTGTCACAGTTCAGAGTATAAATGCAGCTCCAAGTAATTGCATTAGCAACTGACAGCTCATAACCTGTGCTGATCAGATTTTGTGGTATCAGCTTAGATGTTGTGGAATGTTTAAGCTGGTGACTTCCTGTGAAAAGATGCAACTTGTCTTTGTCAGTGTGGAAGGAAGTTGGTGGTTGAGATACTGAGCAATGCATAACTGCTTTAACAGTGAGAATGTTCAGGTTATGTTTCTGGGCTATCCTTTCCTACCTCGTGCTGAATGGCAATAGAAATAGGGCACAGGGTAAGAACTTGCAAAGACAGCAACTCTTGTTACACAGATCTAATTAAAGACACCTAATGAGGGTATAGCACCTAAAACAGTAAAAAAAAGTGTGTGCCACAGGGGTTGCATAAGATTACCTCTGCTCGTTAGAGCTAGTTGAATAACAGAGTATGTTGTCCTCACACAGAACAGTGCTGTAAGTGGGTTAAATGCCTGGTCTGTGTTTCACAGTCTCCTGATATCTGCTATCAGACAAGAATCATATTTTAGGTTTCCTTTAGAAATTGTACAGAAGTGTTCTGTAGAGGCAGTGCTTGGTTTTGTTGTGTCTGCAGTGTCCTGCAGAAATGGCTCCTATTTCAGGAGAAGAAAGGAGAGCAGTCGTTAGGAAAGCAGGCAGATCCCCTCCACTGGGTTTATATCCTGTTCAGAACAGCAGTTCTGAATGTGTCTGTGAGCCTCCTGAGATCTGACTGGGTGTGCATAAACGTTCTGTGATGATTGTACAGCATTTCCTGATTACTTCTGCTGATGTAGGTTTATGTCCTGTGAGCTGAGGGCTAGAGAGCAAAGGCTGACGTGCTTGAAGATGCAACTTGTATGTGTCTGTGGTCAGCACCTCTGTGACCTTCTGAAAGGTTAGTAACTCTTCGTCTAAGGATATCTTCTTCCTGGAACAAAATTAAGCTCTAAGCCCTCTTATTCTCAGCTCAGAATTCGCTGTGTGGACTTAAGAGCAAAGACAGACTTCAGTGCCAGTTTATGAAGACCGCTCATTTCCTCCTTCTAGGTGTTGGGTCCAGATCTTGTTCTAAAAATGTTGCTGACTCTCTGCTGAATGCTTTTATTCTCAGGTGCTGAAGGTGTTTTCATTTGTCTTTTTTTTTTGGCCTTTTGTTTGAGACTTTCCTTAAGGTGATGGTGGTGATAGGCTGTGTAGCTTCAGACAGTTAAACCAGGTGTCCAAGATCAGGGTGGCTAGGTTTGTGAGAGGAAGTCAGTACTGAAGGTTTGGTGCTTGTTTAGGGAGTTGCTGTCCAAGCCTTATTTTGATGCTTTGAGCTGCATGCTGGCAGAGTTTGCTACTACTGTTTGAGAGGCTTAGGGATGTAGGCTGTTCATCTGCCTGAATTTGTGTCGCTGTTTCTGTTGAAAGCAACTTGCCCTAGTTTGGAGAAGGACAACTCTGAAAGGGGTTATTTTTTCAGCTCCTGACTTTCTAAAGGAAACATTTGGCTCTTGCAGTGAGCCTGGTGGCTTTTGTATGCATCTAGAGCTAAATGCTTTTTTTTTTGGTCATTGTTTTGCACTAGCAGGTATTTTTTCTTCAGAATGAGGCCGTGTAGTTGCTGCTGCTTCTCTCTGTCATTTTCTATTTGAAAGAGAGACTTCTGGAAAAGAAGAAAACCTTGCACAAGAATATTGTTAAACATTAAGGAAATATAAGCAGTTTAATTGTGCTCTTCCACAAATCTGCATGGTTAGGGGGGAAAAAAAAAGAAACTTCTTAAAAATTGGAATATTTTATAAGGAATGTTTACACTGCTGTGATGATGTGGATAAGGGCTGCTGGAGGACCTATAAGAAGAGGAGAGGGGGGAAAAAAGAAAAAGGCTGATTTGTAAACAGTACCATTTTTTTTTTTCCTTTTAAGACCAAACAAAAAGGCAGCCCTATTTTACTGGTATTTGGTATTTCTGAAAACGCAGTAGGAGAAATTGTCAGTGTGTGTCTACAAGGTGAAACGTGTTGGCTCATGGAATGTCAAAATACAGGGAAGAGCTGAGAATAAACATCTTTATCTTACTGGTATTAAAATCTATATGTACAAATTACTTTCAAAAGCTCTTTTTGTTCTGGGAGGAATTACATTTAATTTTACTTACGAACCTTCTAGATTTTTTTTTTAATAGATGGGTTTTGCACAGAAGTGATTATAAAATCTGTATGCATGCAACCTCCATCTGAGTCATACTGCGTGCTTTTTTCCCACTTGCTATATTTGGTCTTTGTGTTCCTCTACAAATCCTCAAGTGTTTTCCTTATTTAATACGCTTGAGTGGATGGGGATGGAAGAGGCTGAGGTAAGAGCACAGGAGGTGCAGCCCACCACAGTCTGTATGCAGCAAGTTGCCAACTTCTACCTGTAAAATAGATGCATGCAGAGTAAGACGCATGTAAAATAACAGGTATGGTATGTGCAGTGAGATCATCTGAGAGCAGAGCTCTCGTTCCTGTGGGCCTCAGACATTTTTCAGAGAGAATGCACGTGCTTACCTTGTGTTGCCAGTAGATTGCTGCTTTGAAGTTTTATGCAGACATCTTTACCATTTGTTCCTCCCCTCCTCTTTACCTGACTGCCTTATTTCTACTGCTGAAATTGTTGCTGCCTCCGTTACTCCTGCTTGGCTAATGCATCCAGTTGTCATGGATCGCTGAGAGTGCAGTGTCCACAGTGCTGGACTTGGGTGATCCCTGCTGTGGTACAGGGTGACGCCATGGCAGCAGCTGTCAGCTGGAGGAAGAGGAAAGCTGCTCTGGCATTGAAGGAGGGGAGGAAAAAATCCATCAGAAAAAACCAACCCAAGCCCCATGCTGCTGCCTGTGAAACCTGTGCAGGCTGACAAGTTCTTCGTGTAATTTCTTTGTTTGAAAAATATCCAAATAATTCATCTGAAGGATGTAAGTACAAATCATAGGCAAATGATGGTAGGCTGTGGGTATAACGTGCTGCACATGTATCACTGTGAACTAATCTTAATTTTTTTAATGATTCTATTTCATATACAAGGAACTCAAAGGTAAGATTCGCAAGGGAATTGCAGTGCTGTCATACCTATGGAAAGCTCTTCCTTTGAGAGCAGTGCTTCAGCCCTCAGGCTATTGCTAGTAAATTGTTTTGGTTAACTTGCTAGGTGAGTCCAAGCAGAGTGGATGTACACAATACAATCACAGGGCAAAAGATAAATATTTTGTATGTGTGAAGTGGGTTTCATTTCTGGAGCTACTGGAGAGAGTCCAGTGTAGGCTCGTAAAGACTGATGGGACTGGAGCACCTCAGGACAGGCTGAGGGATGCACAGCCTGGGGCAGAGGAGGCTCAGGGGGAGCCTAAATACCTGAAGGGAGGGCACAGAGGGGCTGGAGCCGGGCTCTTGTCAGTGGTGCCCAGTGCCAGGACAAGAGGTGATGGGCACAAATTGAAACACAGGAGGTGCCGTCTGAACCCCAGGCAGCACTGCTATGCAGTGCAGGGGGCTGAGCACTGGCACAGCTGTCTGGAGGCTGCTGACCTCCTTGGAGATGTCCAGATGGCATCTGGCTGTGGCTCTGTGCACCCTGCTCTGGGTGTCCCTGCTGGGGCAGGGGTTGGGCAGAGGGGCACAGAGCTTCCTGTCAACCTCAGCCACTCTGTTTCTGTGATTATAATTTCTATGCCACAGATTAATTAAAATATTTTTTTCTCTCAACCGACCAGAATCTTCAGGAGGTCTGCTGTGGTTTACTGTGCCTCCTTTGAAAGTGTGCTGACCTTTCCGTAGCAGGGTGAAGGAAGTGTGTATGCTTCCTGTGCTTCTTGAAGTAGAAGGGTTCATTGACTTAAGATAATGAAATCGGCACTTCCCCCTCCATACTGTATTTTTAAAATCCAGATGTTGTACAGAACTGTGTCATTATTGCCAGTGGTGATTTTTGTTCTTATTTTTCTATTTTAAGTGGCAGTACTTCCAATAACACTGCTGCTCTCTAGGACTACGTGTTTTATTTATTTTCAGGTCAGTGAAAGGGGTCTCAGCTACTCCTGTGCTGTTTTTTTGTTGCCTGTGGCTATGAAGCTTAAACTCTCTGGAAGACAAGGGGTAATTCATCTTTCTGTGGCTCAAAGAGGAGTTTCTGTGCTTATTCTTTGAAGACACAGTCTGAAGAGGTGTGCAGTGGAGCTGAATCTTGATTCCTGTGTGTCAGTACGTTTAGTCTGAGTTGCAGTGAGAGTGGCATAAGGTGCTTGAGCTGTGTGCCTGACTGGCCACGTGGGACTGTGGGAGGAAAGGAAAGACCATTAATGAGTGCACTTCTTACCTGTCCCCCTACTGGAAAGTAGTAGGCAGAATTTCTTGGTGGTGCTGCAGTAGGAGATGGTTGGTACAGCACCACAGACTTCAGTAATGTTTTGCAGCTGCTGACGGGAGTACCTAGGCTGCTGTCAAATTGCAGAACAAGTAGTATACCAGCAGCTGATTCATACTTTTCGTGTCTCCTAAAATGAGGAGTAAGAAGACTCAGTGTTTCTGTCTTTGGGTTGAATTGGAAAAAAAAAAATATGGAAAAAATGGTCTCTGTTGAGGCTCTTCTTCACTGATGTTTTTTTCCTCTGTGTGGCCTCCCACCAAGTGCTCCGCAGCTCTGCTCAGTTTTGGTGACTGAATTCTCCCAAAGCAGGGAAGTGAGAACTGACTTCAGTGGCTGCCTGCAGTTCTGAGTGGTTATTCCTTGCTGCTGCTGGAAGTCAGCTGGAAGGCTGTGGGGGTAAAGGAGCAACTTGGCGTTATTATTGATGCCTTCTGAAACTTCTGAAGTATTTCCTACCCTGCCAATAATTTTGATGGCTGTGAGCTCAAAGTTGAAACCATTGGATGAAATAAGAGCTTTGTGGCTTCTGCGAGTGGGCAGCATTAGGTCAGATAAGTCTTTGGGCAAAGCAAAATACTTTAGGTAACTTTGGAGTTCTTTTACTTACACAAGCTTGCATTTGGAAGGAATTAGTCTGTAGTTACCGAAGTTGAGACTGTTCATTGTCATTTTAAATTACAAACCAGTACTGTGTAATAATAATGGTGCATTGGAATATTTGTAAAATTCCAAAGTTTGGGATCTCAATCCAGCCAATAGATCCTGTGCTGTGTGTGCCAGGGATGATGCGGCACCACAGTAAATAAGTTTCTAAGCAGCCCTGAGAGAGAAAGTTCCTGTGCAGGTATTTGTGGTGGGTTCACAGAATCACAGAATGGCAAGGTTGGAAAGGACTTACAAGATCATCCAGTCCAACCGTCCTCCCATTACCCTTGCTACCACAAGCCACTAAACCATATCTTGTAGCTCCTCAACCAGACACCTCTTGAACACTGCCAGGGATGGCGACTCCAGCACCTCCCTGGGCAGCCATTCCAGTGCCTGACCGCTCTCTGAGAGAAAAAGGTTTTCCTTATGTCTAACCTAAACCTCCTCTGGCACAACTTGTGGCCGTTTCCTCGGGCCCTGTTTGTTGCCTGGGAGAAGGGGCCAAACCCCTCCGCATCACAACCTCCCTTCAGGAAGTTGTAGAGTGCAGTGAGGTCTCCCCTGAGCCTCCTCTTCTCCAGACTGAACAATCCCAGCTCCCTCAGCTCATAAGACTGGTGCTCCAGACCCCTCACCAGTTGTATTGCCCTTCTCTGGGTTAGTGCTTATTGCCTGATATTTGTGGTGTGTTAGGCTTGATTTGCATAGAAGGTGGTTAAAAATTGTCCAGAGGGAGTTGTGTTATTGCTGAGTATATGCATGCATGAGCAGCATGAGAAGAATGGAAATGTGTATTCATTCCTTGACAAATACAGTTCAAGTTCTGTAACGCTGTAATCATGCAGATATTGTTAGCCAAGCAGTAACACAACATTAAAATGTGATTTTCTTTGGTCTTTTGCACCCCAGGGAAGTGTGAGCTCAGTCTGCTTCTTAATGCCAGGTCCGGGGGAGGGGTTCTGTAAACATCTGGGGGCACTGAGTTTTTCTTCCTTGTTATTGTTTTTTTCCTGGAGTCCCAGAGGAGTTCTGTTACTCACCTTAAGAAAAAGGCCTTTTTAAACATAGATGAAGATTGTGACTTCTTCCTTATGTTTCTGAATCATACAGTGGAAAAAGTGTTTTGTTCATAGGTGCTTGCTTAATGCATCTCAGAGTACAGAAACAAGATGTCATTCAATTCAAAATGTCTAATAGCTCAGTTGATGCTGGATTCTTGCAGTTCTGTATATATATATACGTGTGTGTATATATGTATGCATGTTGTGATTGCTAGAGAGGGCTGAAACACCTGTTTTGAAGGCTTTGGGTTGTGAGTTACTGCCTCTGGAGTAATTAGCTGAGAAGTGAAATAGATGAGCTTGCATCAGACACTGCATTCATAGTGCTTAAACCAAAGCTAGTTTGGATATGTCAGTGTTGCTGTTCAGATCTTTATTTTGCCTTTTGGATTGCTTTCTTACACTTTCACCAAATTCTAGACTGTTGTCTGCTATGAGGCAGCTTCCCTAGCATCCCGGGGAAGAGACATTGTGTGTATGCAGCTCTTCTCTTTTTTATGGCAACCATTCTCCAAGTGTCAAAGAAGCACTATAGGTTTTGGAAGCAGCAGTGCATTTTGCTTTACAGCACTTACATATATGCAGCAGACGAGTGGCAGAATGGATGTGGTTCTGCTCCTTTCTACACATAATGCAGAAGGAGAATAAGATGGAAGCACTGCATTGGGTGTCGCTGATAGGAATTGTGGTATTTCAGCAAATTGATTCCTCTCACTGTTGAAGTCTTTGCAACTTCTGAGCAGCTATAAACATCTACTTCAGAGTGTGTGTTTGAAGTTCAGCAGAGAAGGAGCCTAGGGCTAAAAGAATGCCACATTCTTCTCTGAAATTCTGTTCTGGTTTTGCTGAAGAATACTGCTTCTAGAAGTCACTGCTTTCCATTTGGTGTTTGTATTCCTCAGGAGAATGTCAGCTGTGTGCTATATAATTGAATGCAGGTACTCTAAAGTTGGGTATAAGTGGATGTCAAGGCAGTATTAAGAATAGGCACAGCGCTGTAGTAGACAAAAGAGGGAATTTCCATCGAAGATACTGCAGTTAAATGTACAGCTTAAAGAAGACTTAAAAATCTGAGTCTTTGCAGTGAGGTTTGCTAGGAACTTGTTCTTACCTTCCGTTTGTGTGTGAAGGCAGCACTGTGTGTATGGGGTTTCTTTCGCTTAGGCAGCCTCTTTCAGGGCCGAGGGTGGGCAGGTGAAGGCAGGGTGGCGGGGTGGGCAGCTTACCCGAGCAGGTCAGGAGCTGGTCCTGCTGCTCCTTTCCTCTTTGCATGCTGTCACTGTTTTCTGTGTTTTAGCTGCTGTTGGGCAATGCCAGGATCCAGTTCTGTTCACTGATGTAGCAGCAGACAAGCAAATAGTTTTCTGCCGAGCCGTTGAGTCAACTTGTTTTGCAATCAGATGAGCATCAGTCAGTACAAGGAAGAGGTGCTGTGGAATTGTGTGCCAGGAGCAATGGGAGAGAGATGAGCGGGGCGTTGGGCTCTACTTATCCATGGCCATGAGCCATGCTCAGCTGTCGTGCATCCATATTTGAAGGCTGAACAAATCACTGAGAATCTGACATTTTTCTCATCTACCAGTATTCAGTTTATAATATAAAAATTTCTCTCTGAGAAATATGACATCTGGAGTATCAGACTGGTGCAAAGTCTAAAAATAATGTTTCCTAAGTACATCATTGCTGCCAGTATGAAAATAAAGTAGAGCTCTTAACAGAATTGCAGTCTTGTGTAGGCAGTAGCTTAAGCCTGTGTGAATTTGAGGGAGGCTCAAAACAACAAACCAGCTTTTCGAGTAAGGCTGTCTTTCATTTTCTGCTTGAAGTGCCTTTAGAGAGGTAGGCTTTAGTTTTGTTGGTATGTAGTTTTTTCAGATGTGTTTGATTCTGCTATTATTCAGAGTCCTATCCAAAGTCCTCTTATTGTGACTATTGTGTCTCAAGGTCCTTTTCCTGTCCATTAGCATTGTTAATGCAGACTCTTGAGGAGGGCATTCATACATTGTCTCCCAGGGGTGGATATGGCCATTTTCATTTCTCTCTCTCCCTGGCTCAAGCAGCACTTCAGGCAGCACTGTTACTTCCCATCATAGATGTTGTGGTGGGTTTTTATTACAGCTGTTTGATCTTTCTGTGGCTGTTGCTCTCTTGGTTTTCAGTTACTTCGGAGTTGAAAATGGCTTCAGTAAAAGATCTGTGGGAGAGGCGTGTTGGGAGATGAGAGGTTGCCAGCAAGTATTTATTTGGCTCAGTACTTTTGTAGCATCTGTTACCTGGGTAAGCATGTATAGATGAACTGTTAGTACTTGATATGTATAAGAAAAACTCCTGCAATCTGTGAGCAAAGGTAAAGCAAACAAACAGAGCCAATGAGCAACCAACTAAAAAACTTCTTCCCCCCCCCCCCCCCCCCCCCCCCAAAAAAAAACCCACAAAACAAAACCCAAACAAAATAACCGCCTTCCCCCCAGAACAAAACAAAACAAACAACCCCACAAACAGAAATGCAGTCTATATTGTTACTGTATTTGTACTCAAACTGAACAGAAAATCTCCCTTAAGGCTGGAAGGGCAGTTGGGTTGGATACGAGGCTTAAAAAAAAAAAGAATATCCTGTGGCTGGGTGTTTTCTTTCCTTCTGAAAGCTTCATGGAGATGGTATGAAAACAAACCCAGGGAATGATAGATGTTCTTTGTGTCAAAAATGCCTTACTGTGTGTAATCCCTCTTAAGAAGGTTTAGAGTACTTAAGTAGGTGTAAACCAAGTTAACTAAACTTGTTTTTACAGCTGGGTTGACTGCAGACCTTTTTGGATACGTTTAGACCAAGTTCTTAAGTTTGGTAATTTATTAATGGTACTGGCTTACGTTCAAGCTGTCTAACTTTAATTGTGTATGCGAAATTGATGTTTGCTTTTAGTGTGTTTTGTTTTAGTGTGTTTGCTCTGCCTTGCTCCAGCATTCAGCTCAAATTCCATATTTTTATATATGCAGATGGCTATACTGTTTGGAAGTGTTGGACTTTAAGTATCCTTCAGTATAGCAATGAATGTTCATGTTTAGAATGATATAATTTTAAAAGAGTAAGGTCAAGCATTTGAAATAGCAGTACTTCTTTTGCATACTCTCTTACAGGGTGTTGTTGCAGGAGGAGGGAGAATGCCTAATTCTGTGGTCTGTGTTCTGAGGTTTGGGTTGAGATTTTATGGCATGTAATATGGAACTGTCCTTTTCTCAGAAGCCACTGAGTTACTTTTATTTTCCTCACGTGAAGCTAGTGCCATAATGACAGCAGTACAGTATCATAATGTGGGTGGCAGTTGATTTTTGTCAGGTGATGGTGTTTCCCTCGGGTACCTTGGCATCCTTGATGAGTTATTGTTTACTCCTGTAAGGATGAGGTAGCTGGTTGCACGTGTATCTTTCCTTCCTGGTCTTCCCATGCCAATAGATTTAAAAAGTGCTGTGGCAGAAGATGTTAACAAACAAGTAGTGACTTGTATCTACCAGATGAAACAGTACTATTGCAAAGGTCTATGCTGTTTTTACATTAAATTTAGTCTAATGGAAGGACAGATTTTCATGAGGATCCTGTGCCTTCTGACAGTTGAATGTGGTTAGCTAAAAATGAGATTGTGCTCGTAGTTTGCTGCATTAAATCAGATTTAGATGGGAGTCTTTGTAGCTCTTAACTGTGTGGATTAGGTTAAGAAATCCCGGAGCCCACTTCCTTGTTTAGGCTAAGTAAGCAGCGAGTGACCTCAGGGCACTTCTTCCCACTACAAGATGAGAAAATAGAAGATAGGGAGATAACGAGCTTGCTGCCTGCACTTCAGAAATCCCGGAGGCATTTGTAACTGCTGTTGCAAACCTCAAGAAATTGTGGCAAGTGGCTTAATTGCTGCTGCTGCTTTCCAGTATCTGCATAAGTTCCAGTTCCAGACCTTCTAATTACCAGCAAGAATGTGTGCTTCCATTCACCAGAAGTTGTGATCTTTTTATTTGTTCTTTTTAAGGACTATTTGTAAATTACTTGAACTGAGGATTGCAAAATTAAATTAGTCTACTGCAACGTAGCAGTAGAGGCTGGTTTGAAAATTGGTACGCTATCTAACATGTGCAAATTTGAGGTTACTTAGAAACTGTGTATCTCACTGCAAGATTTCTGTGTCTGAACATGCTTATTTGGAACTTCTGATTGTGAATGTAACATGTCTAGTAATTTGATTGTATCAAATCATGATATGAGATTGTATCAACTGCTTTGTTTTACCGCCCTGAAGTATAGAAGTCTTTGGGTTCTCTCATTTATTCCTACCCTTGGCACTCCTACCCCCAAACACTGGCAGAACAACACTTCCAGAGAGGGTGTTTATCTTTGGTATTGCTTGAACATGATGTCTGTGAATGACTACTTGCATGCACAAATGTGCCCTTACATCTTATTTTCAATGTGGCTTGCATATTATGTAAACTTCAGTGTTGTGAGGTCTTTATTTTTTTTAAAAAAGACTGTGGTCATTTTTTGATGTTTCTTCATGTATTTCAACAAAATTCTGGTTTGTTTCTGGAAGAACACCACGTGAAGCCTTCTGACAAGGTAGGTCATAGCAGCAACGTTTGTAAGCAGCTTGCTGATGGTTGATATTCATTGACTGTAAATCTCTTGTTTGGCAACGTTTATTGACAGCTGTTGTGTAATTGATCTGAACTTTCTGGTTTAGTAGTTGCTGATGACCACTTAGTATGGTTGTGGACCGTGACCAATTATGAGAGTGGCCCTGGAAGTCTTTCTTTTTCACTTTGTTTTTCCTCCCCTGTGTGTTAATCAACAGTTGTAGCCTGATCATGGCAGTTGTCCCTAATAGTCATTAAGATACACATTTGGGGGTGCTTGGTGTTGGCCTCTCTGTGTGCCTTGCTGAATGGATAAGTATTCTCTATCTGAAGGTGCTTACAAGGTCTTTTCTTCTTTTGCCAGCTGGAAAGGAGAAACCAAAAACGAATGCAGAAGAGCTACAGATAAAAAAGGTTAAGAAGAAAAAGAAAAAGAAACATAAAGAGAATGAGAAGAGGAAGCGTCCAAAAATGTACAGCAAATCCATTCAGACTATCTGCTCAGGACTGGTTTCTGATGTTGAGGATCAGGAAGCCAAAGGCATCATAGATGATCATCTTAAGGATTTCAATGGGAAAAATATGGATCCCAAGAAGGACTGTGAGTCCAAGATACCAGAGAACAGTGAGTTTCCATTTGTCTCGTTAAAGGAGCCACGGGTTCAAAATAAACTCAAAAGGTTGGACACATTGGAGTTCAAACAGCTGATTCATATTGAGCACCAGCCTAACGGAGGTGCATCAGTTATCCATGCCTACAGTAATGAACTCTCCCACTTATCTCCTGTGGAGATGGAGAGATTTGCAGAAGAGTTTGTGGGTCTGGTTTTTAGTGAAAATGAAAACTGTGCAGCTTACTATGTAATGGGTATTGTTCATGGGGCAGCTACTTATTTACCTGACTTTTTAGACTACTTTTCGTTTAATTTTCCCAATTCACCAGTGAAAATGGAGATTTTGGGAAAGAAAGATATAGAGACAACGACTATGTCAAATTTTCATGCTCAGGTAAGAGGTTATATATTTTACTTTCTAAAGTCGTGTAACGGTTTCAAACAACTGTGAATGGATTTTCTTAGAATACAGTCACCATTTAGCTGTGCTGTGTGGGTGAAGCAAGACTAGAAGCAGTGTTGTTCTTTGTCAGTTCTGCAGTGATAAGGAGCTTATTAACTGAGGAGAAGTTGTGTTTCGTGTGGGAGGGGAACTGTTTGCATGCACGTGTTTGTAGATGTCTTTGGATTTGTCACTGTCTGAAGCCTAACTGAGCTTCGGAGGGCTAAAATGACTTAACTGTAGCTCTCTGGGTATCTGAACTGTAGCTTTTCTATACGAGCTTCTTCATAAAAGCTAAATTACTTTAATACATCAAAATAATGTTACACATAACACCTTTGTAGGGAACAGTTAAGTAATTTCATATGTAGTTTGAGGCTTTTAAATCTGTTCACAAAGGAGAAGTTGACAGTGGTTCATGTAGCAATTAATTTGATCCTTCCTGGTTGCATTTGCCCTCAGTTAGTTGTATTCCCTTGAAAGCAGTTAAGCTGTGTGGCAAAAATGGCAGGCATCTTCTGAATCAATTTCTTTCTGTTTTCATTTTCAGGGAGAGATGACTGTATAGTCTCATAACAGTAACTACTGGTTAAACACCACCTCTGCTATTTATAACTTGCTGTAGATGAAACAAATACTCTGTATGCAACAGTAATGTATTTCAGGTCCTATAAGTTTAGGAAAAAAAGCACTTTCCCAGATTGCAACCTTGGTAATGAAATTATTGTGTAAAGCTCTTAGAGATAACCCAATACTATTATGAGGATACTTAGTCCAGTTTTTCTGTCTGTATCAACTTCAGATCACAGTTAACTGTTTAATTTGCTTAGAAATAGATTCCGATTTGTGAATATTAAATGTTATTTGGGACGCCTATTAATTATTTTAGTCTTATTTAGGCTGTTATGAGGAGTTCAAATGTGAGTCACGCTGTATTTGATTTAAAAAGATATGCTTTTGTTTTCACTACATAAATATTTGTATGGAACACTGCTGAAAAACGTCATGCATGTCACCTGCAAGTGTGTATAGAACTGAATTGTTGCTGCAAGGGAATGCTTGCAGCCCTGGTTTAAAGAAAAGAAACAAACAGAAAAGCCCATCCACTGCCACAGAATGTGAACGTTCCATATATCCACTAAACTGTTCCTGAGTTTCTCCAAGAAAGCAATGATTCTGTTTACACGATATATTATGGGAGCTCCCCGGAGCTGTTCTGTCTGATGCCATTTCACATAAGGAAGCTGGATCTGTATGTGTGTTCTCGTGGGCAGCATTAATGGAAACATAACCGTGTGCTATTATCCATCTTAAAGACATACTTAAGAAATGCCTGGACTTGATTTCTGTGAATTGTAATGGAACTATGTTACTGATTAATTTGATGTGACAATAGTAATATCCACAGCTAAATCAGTTCTGTGGTCATTGCTTTTGAGATCGTTTCCCTCCCCTACTGTAAGTGAAGGAGGAACAGAAAATTTAGTAGATGAAAGAAGCTGAACTTTACGTTGTAGTGTTCAAATCATGAAGTGTGCATTTTACTTGTCTAGAGGCTTAGTTCTGCTGTCTTCCTTTTGTTTTCTCTGCTTTTCAGTGAGTTTTTGTAGCTTTTCATCACTTGTCAGGATTTGGTTGCATGACAGAATGCTTGGCTCTTATTATAGTTTTGCTCACATAAGGGGTGTTGTGTGTATGAGTAATGTATATATGCGTATGCCAGACTTCTTCATACAGTCTTTTACACAGCATTACTCTTCCCTGGCATACAGTGGTCAGTACTGTGGTTGCCTAGCTGTTGGTTCCATTTTTCCTTACTGCTGTTATTTTTAAATAATCTTCTATGTATACATTCTCCATGTTACTAGGTGACTTGCTGCAGCCTAGGCTTCCTTAGCTCAGTATCAACGATGTTTGGGAAGGAGTATGGGAACATAGCAGTCAGAGTGGTACTGTGCCACGGGGAAGGCTCACCCCCCACAGGTGCCAGAGGGCCTTTTCAGATCTGAGGACTGAGTCGTGGTTTTGACCTCCAGCTGTACTTTTGTTGCATGAATCCCATTCATTAGTATCAGCTACCTCTTTTTTCTTTTCAGTTTTTTGTATATAATTTTTTTTTAAAAAGTACTAAATGTTTACCTAACTTGTTACTTTTTGGGGTGCAGTTTGACACTATTTTCCCTTCTTGCTGAATTCTTTGTTGAACTTGAAGAGATTAAGTGTTGTTGAACTGTATTTCCTTGAAATTTTAAATGTAGTTTTTCTTCCTGCAATGCAAAAGCTCTGTACTCGTGTGTTATGTGGTGTTCTGAGCTGCCTGTGCAAAGGTGAGTTGATTTCTGATGCCCAGGTAGGAACTTTGTGTATCTGGTTTGCTTTGAATATCTGTCTCAACCTTCCTCAGTATCAAACTCAGCTGTTGCACTGTTCATTTGCACTAAAACACTGAATGAGGCCGACATCAGTAGGTGAAGTTCTTGGGTTGTTTTTGAGATCTCTCTGTGATGTGTGCAACCAGTCTGACAAACCTGCCATGTATTTAGAAAGACCAAAGTGTATGAAAAGAATAGTCCATAGAAGGAGGAATGAGTTAAGCCTGGAGCGGAAGTATCGGAGTGTTGTATTGGAGGTGACTTCACTTCTTTTTCCTCTGCTGGGTTCTTCCAGTAGTGCTCAGTAAGCTTCAACCCCGTTTTCTTGATTTCTTTTTCCCCTGTGTCAGATAGAAGTAATGTATTTTCTCTTGTTGGGAGATTAGAAATGGGCTGAAGCTTGTGAGACAAGTTGCAGTAGGCACAGGAGAGGGAGGTTTGAGTTGGGATTGGTTCTACCTCATCAGAATGAGCTGTTAAATTTCACAGAGAGAGAAACTGGAGAGTTGTCCATCACCCATCGCAGGTCTGTATTTCAGCACTGCTAAATAAACAGTTCTGCTGTGAACCATTTCTGAGGCTTAATGACTATTTCTATAACTGGACAAAATGGGATTGGTTTGTGTGTCCATCCCTGGATTCCTTCATCCTTGTAGACTGATAGCTGCATCAGTTACTTGATAGCTTTGAATCTTGTCAAGTTCTTAGGAGTATTATGAAGAATGCTCCTGAATGATCAGCTTTTGCCACCTGCTTGGGGCTTATGTCACTTGAGATTAGCTTGTTAGTGCTGTTGAGGCAAATTACTTAACATTTTGAAACTGTGACTGTGTCCTTGTGCTGGGCGGGTGTAAACTCTGTGTACTGCCTACACCCCACAGCTCACACTTCATGTTTGATTGTAGCAGTGCTTACTGGGTTGATTTTTTTTTCCTGCTCTTCAGTCTGGTTGGAGAGAAAACATTATTTGTGCAGGTAGAAGAAATCCTGAGCAATACAAAACAGTCCCTGTGCTTCAAGGCAAGACTTGGCTGTTTGAAGCCTTATCTGACAAGTGCTTATCTGATGTGCTTGCTGAGATGTCTAGGTGATTCCATGCTTCCCAAGGGAATCCGGTGAACAATCTTGTCTTGTTTGTCCTCTTACCTTAATCCTCCCTTTAGTCCTTTTATTGGTATCAGTAGCTGACAAGGCAACCACCACATGCCTCTCTGTTAGTGTTTTCCAAGTTTGACACCTTATATCCTTAAGTGTGATACACTCTTACCGCTCCCTCTTCACGCTCCCTTCAGTCAATCCTTTTCAGCATTGAATTTACAAAACCACAGTATCTGCCTGGTATGCTACTGTTGTGAAGGATTATGAGAGGATTGCTTCAAGTGGCTGGCAAATGATTGCTCTTGGTTGTTTACTCCTGCCCTTTTCAGAACAGCAGCTCTTGCAAAGCGAGTCACTCCTCTCTTCATTTTTACGTGCAATCAATTATGTGTGTAGATACATCTGAGTGTAGTTCTCCGCTTTCATTCAAATTGAATTGCATCCTGTGCATTTAGATCCCTGTCAGAGATGTTGTTTTGATCCTTTCCTGTAGCAGGCTTTGTGTTACCTGCAGGTTTGATAAGCGTACACTGTGTTGAAAGGAGAGATCCTTGGTTAGTATCACAGTGTAGGGCCTTTTGTATTGATCATGTGAATAAACAGTTCCACTGATTGCAGTTACCAGATTCTATTTCTGTCCTTTGAAAGCGCCTATACTGTCATTGAAAGAAAGGTTTGTTTTCGTTTGGCCTGGTTGTTCTTGGACATGTCCATACTTTTAATTTTTACCATTTTATCTTTTTAGACTGAAACACTTCGCTTATTCCCCCCCCCCCCCCCCATCCCCCCCCAAGTGCATCTAGGATAAGTGTTTGTCTTGCTTCTCTCACCACCTGTTTGTTTAAGGTGGTGTATTTATCCTCTTACAGCTTGAAGAGCGTTTTGAGTTCTCACTGAATTGCTGCAGCTTGCTTTCCCTGTTAGCTACCTGCTTTGTTACTCTTAGGGAAGTGAGGATGGTCATCCTGAAGCCCATGTGATTTGGGACAAGCATTATATGTTTTGCACCATTTGAAGTGTGGTTGTACAAGTTGTCAGAGCCCGTCTAGTACCTCTTGCTGCTAGAAGAGGATGTCCTTGTTCTTGCTTCCAGCTGTGTGTCCTTGTGCCAAGCTGTGGTGTTTCTCAGAGCTCATGGTGAGCCAACTTGGCTTGTTAATCCAGCTGAAAGTTTTGTCTGCTCCCACATGATTGGTTTTATTGTTAAGTCAGCAAATGATTTTAGTGGTGCCAGAGGTGGCTCAAGGATAAGTGCAGGACTACGCAGTCAATCCCATTCTGTGACAGCAAGTGATTTACTGCTTCA
The DNA here is from genome assembly GCF_016699485.2 of Gallus gallus. Taxonomy (NCBI): domain Eukaryota; kingdom Metazoa; phylum Chordata; class Aves; order Galliformes; family Phasianidae; genus Gallus; species Gallus gallus. The sequence continues at coordinate 12,728,241 of NC_052532.1, read as the reverse complement.
GAGAGATAATTTGACCCCTTGCACCTTTGGAAGTCTCATATTCCATGTTGCCTGCGTTAATTGGGGTAGACGCTGGGTATTCAGGTAGTGTAAAGAACAGTGTAAGTGTGCTAGAGGAAGGAAGGCAGCGGTGATGACTCTGATGTTCGTGTGGTCACTTCAGGTTAGTGGTCGTCCTTTCTTTCTGACAGTTCTGGGGATCTTTTTAATCTTTTATTTTTCTTTCCCATCCTTCTCTTTTAGCTCTTCCAAGTTTACCTTTGGGGAGATTTTCCTGATGTTCGCTCCTTTTGATTTGTGGAATCCTGCTTGCCTGAACATACTTTTTGCCTCCCCTCCTATTTGAGGGGACTTGCTGAAAACATTTTTCTTGTACAGAAATCTGAAGTATTTGCATGCTATTTCATTTTCTTATCATTAATGATTTGTCTCTTTTCATATACTGTGGTGTCTGCCTGTATTCAGTGGTCAGAGGAATTCTTTATATGTTATGTACATCTCATAAGTTATTTCAGCTTTCAGTAGAATTTCACTTTAGGTAGAATTCACTCCTTGCTTTTAGGCTGTCTGAATGTTTGATTAGTTAAAGCTGTAAAGCTTATTAGTAGATGCTTGCTGTTACACAAGTTTCCCCAAAATATAAGGCTTCTTTCCTCTTGGATGATGACAAAGTAGAATTGTTAGCTTGTTAAAACACGTATATTGTATCACTGATTTTTTTTATCTCATAATGTGTAAGATTCTGCAGGAGACTTCTGTGATGGATGATGGCAACCTACTGTCTTCAATGCAAAACTTTTTTTTTCTCATTTATTAAATGGTGTTGAGAGAATCAGTTCACATGGAATGACATCAGAAGTCTTCATTATTTGTTTTGCACATAAGTTACCTTTCAAGATTGCTTGTAAACAGTGTTACCAACAGATACCAAATGAGTTGTATGTTGCTTGTTTTCATTGGGGTATTTTGTATTGAGGGAAAAACAAGCTAAACAAAGCCCTCAAGGTATGTACTGGAAACCTGGAGAGAATCTGAGACTGAATGTTGTCACAGGTCTTCTTGAGTTACAGTGTGTAATAGCTACTTTGCCTTGGCAAGATTGTTTTATGTGAAGGTTGGAATTCTTTGTCAACTACTGCACTGTTTTTTCTGTCAGTGAAATACAGAATATTAGGTCATCTTGCTTCTAAATAGTTGGACTATCTGTCCTTTGTTATTTGAGGTTTTCAGCTATGATGTGAATGAAGTATTGGAAGTGATAGTATTGACTGCCATCGTAAAAGGACACTGGTGGAGCTGTGCTGTAATAAAAATGCTGGAATGCATCTCCTGAAACTTCTGTTTAGGAAGTGGTGTACCACATGTGGTGTGAGGAGGTGGACGATCTTCCCTGTCTGTTGGCACAGCTGAAGGAGGAGGTAGAAGGATTAGGGAGCATCATGGAGTGAGAAAGAGACAATGAGTGGAGTAGCTCCCTGCTATCCCTGCAGGAAAAGCACCGGGGGATGCTCTGCAAGTAGTGGTGGATCCCCTACTCTCTTGTCATTGGACAGGAGGAGGGGGCTTAAGAGATGGGGAGGAGTGGAAACAGGTCCCTGCTTGGGGTGGCAGGGAAACCCCCTACCTTGCCTTCCCAGGTGCCCTTACACAATAGGTATGAGGCACTGCAATGTGAAGGGACAGCTAAATGAGGATGTTGAAGATCCATCCAGAGGGTTGTCTGGGGCTTGTCAGCCACCTCCATGTGTCGTAACTGCCAGTGCACGGAACAGAAGAAGGGTGATTGTCACACATGGCTCCCTCTGAAGGGAACAGAGGGCCAAATAGGTTGACCAGACCCTCAGGGAAAATCAGCTGTCTCCCTTGGGCCCGGGTCAGGGATGTCACTGGGAAGTTCCTTGGTCTGGTATGGCACTCTGGTTATTACCCACTTCTGGTAGTTGGCAGCAGTGAAGTCATGGGGAGAAGCCCGAGGGCTGTCAAAAGGGTCTTTAGGGTTGAGACTCTAAGGGGGAATAAGAGTGTTTACCCTATCTGGAAGAAAAGGTAGCCAACTCAGGAAGAGTACGAAGATGTTGCTAGGATATGCAGAAGGGATATGAGACAGGCTGAGTGATAGAATGAATCATGGAATCATAGAATGGCCTGGATTGAAAAGGACCTCAGAGATCATCTAGTTTCAACCCCCTACTATACGCAGGGTCACCAACCACCGGACCAGGCTGCCCAGAGCCACATCCAACCTGGCCTTGAATGCCTCCAGGGATGGGGCATCCACAGCCTCCTTAGGCAACTGGTTCCAAAAGCCCAACAAAGTCTATCTGACCACTGCTGTTAAAGATAATAGAAAATATTTTTACAAATACATTATTAACAACAAGAGGAGGACCAAGGAAAATCTCCATCATTTATTGGATGTGACAAGTAACATCACCACTAAGGCTGAGGTTCTCAGTGCCTTCTTTAGTAGTCAGACCAGTTGTCTTCAGAGTACTCAGCCCATGCCCTTAGTCTGGAATGCTACAGTCCTGCGGTTGGGCTAAATAATCTTCCGAGGTCCCTTCCATATGAACTTTTCTGTTCTAATCCAGTCATGGGAGAGAGATGAGATAGCAGATTCTAAGAGCAGCTGAAAGTCATTGTGTGCTTACTTGTGGCTCTGAACCAGTGTGCTGCTGCAGGAAGATGTAGTGGAAGAGAGTGAAGAGCTAGAGCTACTCCAGAAGACAGTGCTCACTGCCAGCTTCTGCCTCCTTTGGCAGACTTGCTCGTGTTTTTTCTGGCCAGGCATTCATTGTTATGGCCTACCTCTTGTTTACATCTCTTTCTTAAGATTAAAAATAAGTAAAATTCAAGGATGTTAATGCAAGCACCAGCTCAATGTCCTGATGTAGAATGGCAGAATGCTAAGAATGCTAAGCTACTTCTACCAGTGGAAGACCCATCCACTTGCATGTTAGGTTTATCAGTAAACTGTGATTGATACGGCTGTCTTTACCTTCAGAAAGTGTTGTTTGGGTGCTGTAGAACGGATCTGTCCAGCAAGCCATAAATGAAAAGCGTGTATGCCTTAACTATCCAAGTGCCTTCATCCCATGAGCTCCTGCCATGTAGTGCCAGTGCAGACAGCTGAGGACTGACTGATGGAGATTCAACAGAAACAAGTATTTGCTGTGATTTTGTAACAAAATCAGCGGTGTCAGTGCAAGAGAGCTGCAGGAATGTTCAGTTAAGGATTTGGGGAATAGGGGAATGCTGCTGTTCTCAATATAGCTGCCATGGTTTGCCATCACATTAACTCAGACATTTTATAGAGTCTTACTCTTTGTCAGTCCTCTGTGGCCTGAGTGTGTGTGACTGAGTTGATTGGAAGAGGGTTTGGCTCTCAGTTTCTGAAAGGCATCTTGTTACATCAGTGTAGCTTCTAAGGAGGGCACAATATTGTTCTGTGTTGTATGCTTAGTCTTTTCTGGAGTTGCTGCTAATTATCCTCTGCCCTGCTGTGGTTACTGGGAATTTTAATAGTCTGTTTGGGTGAGGATCATAATTAAGCTGTGCTTCGTTGTTTTCCCTGCACCTTTTTTGTTTCCTTGCTTTGGATGCAGAACGCGTAGAGATGCAGTGCAAGAGAAATGCTGTACTTGTTTGTGCAGCAATCCATCTGCTCTTCCCTCTGTTTTGATCTTGGTCATATTTCATCTGATAATACTGCTGTGTTGTTTAGCCTGTTAAATAGGAAACCAGAAGGGGAAGTGATCCCGATCAGTCTTGCGCTTAAGTATTTTATTCGTGTAACGAGGCAGATAAGATTACTTAAAAACAAAACAACCTTAATGCTGTGTTTCTGTGAGAGGTGAATGCTATGGCCCTTAAAGTGGGAGGAGAGCAGAAGAAGTCTTAGCGCAGGAAAAATAGATGAGTGGTTGCCGTTCCCTGTTTTCCAGTATCAGCCCTTTGTGGGCCTTGACTTCACTAACTGCGAAGTTAGTCCAGTTAATGGACTCACAGAGTGGCTGTGTTGGAGAGGGCGATTAGCAGAGGAACTATTCAGAATGTAATGATCTGTAACTCAGGATGCTGCATAACTTACAGGAAAAGGTAAAAAAAAAATTGGTTAGATTTGAGTTAAATATGCAGATCAGGTAATCCAGGTAAGAACGTTTATTTATTACTTAACTGGTTAGATTGTACCTGAGTAGTCTGTTTCTGCTTTTAGAATATTATTTTCTTGAAAGACAGCATTCACTCAATCTTGCATTGAGACTTTATATTTCAAGTACGATTGTCATACTTCTTTAATGGGAGCTTCTGTCATTGCTGATAGATAGTAGTAACTGAATTCTTAATAATGTTAGGTATAATGAGGGTTTATGTAGGACTTGTTATCAATCAGAAAATGTAAGCGCAGATTAAAGGTGTTTATTGAACACAGACTTGGAGTGATAGTGACCTCAGTGTAACTTTAACTGTCATATTCTACTTATAGGTAAAAAGAACATACTCTCATGGTACGTATAGAGCTGGCCCAATGAGACAGATCAGCCTGGTTGGAGCAGTTGATGAGGAAGTGGGGGATTACTTTCCTGAATTCCTTGATATGTTGGAAGAATCACCCTTCTTAAAAGTAAGGACAGAAGGGAATAGGGTGGGTGAAGGGGGACGATGCTCTGATAGTGCTAAAATCAAGTGGTTGTGCTATGATGTTCACTTAAATAATTGAGTTGTTCAATAAGTGTGTTCACTGAGACAGATAAAGACTACTTTAAATACATATATGTTAAAGTAATTCACTTCAAAATTGTGCCTTGTATTTCCCATTAGTGTACACTGCCATGGGGAACACTTTCTAGTTTAAAATTAGAGAGTCGTAAAGACAGCGATGATGGTCCCATTATGTGGGTACGTCCAGGAGAGCAGATGATCCCCGTGGCTGACATGCCAAAGTCACCTTTCAAAAGGAAGAGGTATGTTGAAATATTTTGCTTGATAAGTGTTTGGTTAGTATTCATTCTTTAATGCTTTGCTGGCTTATATGTTATCTTAATGTAAATTGTTGAAAGTGTTCATCCCAAAAGATATACTTTTAAGTTGCTTTGCTTTACGAGAGTTGTTTTGGTTGGTGATAGTTTTTGTTTTTTGTTTTTAACATTTGTATTGTTTACTGTCTGGCCAAGTGCTGCTGGTTCTCTCTAGAGCTTTAAGAAGAATTTAAGGTTACCATCTGAATATTCCTCATTTTCCTCGTGCAATGAATTTACAATATAGCGAGATGAAAACTGCAGGGAAATGTATCAGTAGTTGTACACCTATTTACGTGCCTGGAAGACTGGTGTTGATATCCCTGTTCTTAAGTGTGATTGGATCTTTAAAGACCTCAAGGGGCAGGGGCTCCTCATCTGAAAGATGATATGTCCAACCTTAAATGCTGTCTTTAAGCTTTCTTGTAGTACTGGGTATAAGCACTAGCTTGAGGGTGAGGATGTCTGCTGCGGAACTTGAAATTTATATGGTGTCTTTGGAGCGCTCTTCTCCAGGACTCAGGTGTATATAAAGGAAGCAAACAAGAATTGGAAGCAGGGTCACACGCCTCTGGAGTATACTGTGAAGGGGATACAGTTCAGGTCCGAGTCTACTTGAAGATGAATTTGGTAAGGTGTGAAGAATGTGAAGGGCAACAAGAGGGACTTCTGAAGGTGTATGTGCTGCAAAAGAGATACTGGGGAAAATTTAGATAATCTGCTGAATGGGGCAAAGGTCATAGAGACACAAAAAGCAAGTTACTCAGTGCTCTCTTTGTGCTGCTCTTTACTGGTAAGATTACTCTCCAGTATTCCCAGGTCCTGAAGACAATTGGAGGGCCTGGAATGAGCACTGTTTGCCTTCAGTGGAGATGAATTGGATTAAGGAACGTTTTAAACAGATGAGACATGCAGAAGCTCCTGGGACCTGGCAAGATGCACCCAGAAGTGCTGTGGGAGTTGGTCACATTGCAAGGCCGCTCTGATTGTCTTTGAAAGGTCATGGCCATTGGCTGTTGTTCTTGAGAACTGGGAGAGAGCAGATATCACTCTGATCTCTCAGAAGGGCAAGAAGCCAGACTTGGGGAACTACAGGCCAGTCAACCTTGCCTTGACCCTGGGAAGAATGCTTTGGAACTTGAAAAACTTGGGAACATGAGGGACAAGAATAGATATTGGGTATAGCTAGCATCAGTTGATAAATGGGAAATCATGCCTTATCAACCTGATGGTCTTCCTAATGACAGGGAGTAGAGAGGCAGGTGCTGATCTCTTTGGAGACACCAATAAGAATCCAAGGGAGTGGCATGGTGTGTGTCAAAGCAGGGCCAGGCTGGGGAGTAGGAAAAGGTTCTTCACAGGAAGGTGGTCAGTCACTGGCATGGGCTCCGTAGGGCTGTGGTCATGGTACCAAACTGCCAGGGGTCAGGAAGCATTTGAACAGTGCTCCCAGACACAGGGTTAGAATTTTAGACCTGATTCTTATAGGTCCCTTCCAACTCCATTTATTCTTTTAATCCATTCTAATCTACAACTAAATGATTGGTGTAATGGATGAGAGTAATGCTAGGGATGTTGTCTATTTTGGCTTTAGCAAGATTGGACACCTGTCTGCCCTAACTTCCTGACACTCAAATTAATGAAGGACAAGCTAGACAGGTGAAGAACAAAATGAATCAAGAACTGGCTTAATTTCTGTCCTCAAAAGGTTGTGATCAGCAGCTTGAGGGCTAGTTGGAGGGTAGTCTGTTCAACATTCCCATTAATGATGGGACAGTATACACCCTCAGCAACTCTGCACAGTATAAAGTTGCAAGGAGTGATTGCCCAGGAGGGTTGTGCTGTGAAGCCAGAGGGACCTTGACAGGCTAGGTCTTGTGAGGTCAGCAGAGGGAAGTTTGGAATCTTGCACCTGTGAGGAAGTACACACCAGCTCAGGTTGGGATTTAGCCTTGTGAAGGGAAGGCTCAGCTGGGATCACAGCAGTGTTGTAGAAGCATCTGATAGGAGGGGGAAAAAAAGGAGAATCACACTCTTTTCAGCAGTGCCTGGTGACATGATGAGGGAACGGGCTCAAGCTGCATTATAAGAAAATCCATTTAAAATAAGAGCAACAGAACCAAACCCCTTTACTGTATGGGCAGTTGAACCCTGGAAGAGGTTCTCTTGAGCTTGTGCAGTCTCTACCTTCAGAGATGCTCAGAACTGACTGGAGACAGCTGTGAGCGACCTGCTGTATAGTTGTGCATGGGAAGGTAGACCGCATGCTCTCTAGGTGTCACTTCCAACCTGGCATTCTAAGTAGCTCTTGAAAAAATGTTTTGTGGCGCACAGCGAGGGCTCAAGCTGGACACAGGAAAATGTCTTGTCTCTACTCACCTCTGTGTTGTGTCCTCTGTGTTCATTAAACTCTGAAGAAATAATCTTGCTGCTTCTCATTCCTAGTTCTAACATGTGGAATTAAATATGCATACGTTTTCTAACTGCTCAGTGGAAACATAAATGGCAAAAATTTCTGACTCACCAATACTATTTTTCTTCTATAGAACTACCAATGAAATAAAAAACTTGCAGTACCTACCTCGAACCAGTGAACCACGTGAAATGCTATTTGAAGACCGGACACGAGCCCATGCAGATCACATAGGACAAGGTTTTGAACGACAGACTACAGCTGCTGTGGGAGTGTTGAAGGCTGTGCACTGTGGAGAGTGGTATGTGTTGACTGACTTACTCAGCTAGGCATCTGGAAAATATTTACCTCAATTTCCATTTATTATCAGAAGACAGAGCACTGAATAGGCTAATCTAGCATTAGAGGTATTTAAATGATACTTTGTAGATAACTGGAGTTTTTTCTGCATCTCTTTGCACTACCTGTGCTTGTCTGTCATTTAAAAGATTGTGTACAGCCTTGCAGTGTGGCTGAAACTAGAAAGGTGCCTCGCAGCAGCAGTTTAATAGCTATGATTGAATTGCTGTAATTAAGTTGATGTTAGATGTAAAAAGTACTTCACACTTTGTTTTAATTTAAATAACGTGCACTTTGAGTTGAGTTTCTGCTTGAGAGGTGCAGATGAAGGCCTTTTGGCAATTCTCTGTGTTGTCTGGAAATGAGCCAAACTTACATTTTTGCTTTAAAGTCACGGCTGCTATAACCCTAACTTATTAATGGTAGATTGCCTAAGAAGAATCTTCTTGGAGGCTGCGTGATGGTCTTGAGTGTCTCTGAAATTCCCATGTGTGATTCAGTAAATGAATTTATCTTGTTAGGAGCTATTTACATTTTGATGGAATAAAGAAACTCCAAAAGCACGTGGGCTCTATTGCCCAGAACAAAGAGTCATTGTTTCAGGAACTTCTGACCTTGGTTTGGGGGAATGACCTTACTTTTGGAGGTTACCTTTGTAAACTTAAATAGAACCACCTTTAGCTCTTTCCTGCCCAAAATTCCCTTCAGATGAGATAATGCAAATTTGTGTTACAGTGCAAGAGTTAATTGAGATAGAAACTAGTTGCCACTGGGAAAGAACTAGATTGCTCAGAAGTTAACGTGTTCTTATTTCAGGCTCTGAGATTTTACAGTTTACTTCCTCGTCAGGTTTGTCACAGCTGGAGCTTCAAAATCCCAGCTTGTTCTGATTGTGAGAAGCTGGAGTGAATTAAGGTTGGGGAGTGGTAGCAGAGCAAGAGTTGGTCTACTGAGTAAATCTGAGGGAGGTGTGTATGAGGGAAGGGGGGAGAGAGCATTATCAAAACTTTATCAAGGAAAATGTGAGAAAACAAATTTGCCCCTAGAAACTGGGGAGAATTCAATTTGATTGGAATTGCTCTGGGAACTTCCCATCCTCACCCTGTCCCTCTGTAACAAGATCATCCTCTCCTGGATATCATTATGTTTTCACTTACATTCTACAAGTAAGCTTTCCCACCTTTTAGGCTTTTCAGAATGAAACCACCATCTTCTCTTCTAGGTTGGAGCTTGTGGAAAAGAGAATCTATCCAACCTCCATTAAAACTCATTTTAACCTTATTTATGTGTAAATTGAAAAATGATGTGAAGATAGGCAAAACTACCAAACAAACTTCAGTTTAAGGGAGAGGAAGAAAAGTAACAATCAGCATTTCACTTCAGCATAGAGACTGAAAATCCAATCTTTTCCTGCACTAAAAAAATGCAATTGATATACATAATAGATTGCATCTCAGTGCAAGAATGACATTGAGGCTCTGGAGGTGGAGGGCAACAAAGCTGTGAGGGGCCTGCAGCACAGATCTTATGAGGAGTGACTGAGGGAACTGGGATTGTTAAGTCTGGAGGAGGCTCAGGGGTGCCCTTATCACTCTATAAAACTGCCTGAAAGGAGACTGTGGTGAGGTGGAGGTCGGCCTCTTCTCCCACGTAACTATCAATAGGATGAGAGGGAATGGCCTCAAGTTGCACCAGGGGTGATTCAGGTTGGATATTGGGAAATTCCTCTTCTCCAACAGAGTGGTCAGGTGCTGGCACAGGCTGCCCAGGGAGGTGGTGGAGTGGCTGTACCTGGAGGTGTTCAAGAAACATGGAGGTGTTGTACGGAGGGACACGGGTTAGTGGGGAAATACTGGTGGTAGGTGGATGGTTGGACTGGATGATCTTAGAGGTCTTTTCCAACCCTGGTGATTCCATGATTCTCCGTAGAGGAGAGAAAAATATAACAATTGATGAAATAAAAATGATTTATTTCAAGCTAGAAAATAATTTTAGCTACTATCTCTACCATAACTCTTAAACTGAGAGGGGCTTTATACTGAATGAAGCAACATGTGTGGAAATTTTGAAACCTGTATTGACAACAAAAGTGAAACTTGGAGATGAGGCAGGAGTGATGAGGGCACTATGGAAATAAAAATGCACGTTGTAACAAGGAGATACCATATATTAAAATATTTTCTTATGAGGAGAAAATAAAGCAATTCCTAGACTTGCTGAACTGAGTGGTTAGATTGTATTTAGTGTAAGAGTGAACTGAGCATGGGAAGATAGCTTCTTGGTGCTTGTAGGGGCACGTGTAGAAAAGCACTTAAAGCGTAAGAAATTCCTTCCCTCAGCTGCTGAACTGTTTGGGAAGTGCTGGCTGTGGTTGTGATGTAAATCCTTGTTCTAATAGACGTTAATCTCAGGTTTTGTGGTCAGAGGGAACTGAAGAAGAATAATCATGCTTTATGTTCTAGGTGCAGAGAACTAGTAGGGGTGGTATGCATGCTTGTTTTGGTTGGGTACTTCTTGAGTGAAATGTATCTGTGTAAGTATTTAAGGGACTCTTCTGTACTGACAACTGAATGTTTATATGGACAGCTTACCTTACCTTGAAGAACTTTATTTATAACTGTGCTTGCCAACTACTTTGAGAAGGAAAATAAACATAATATATCCTTATCAGCTTTATGAAGGGATTATGCTGTTATGAGATTGACATTTTTCCTTTCTCTATGGGCCAGCAACATCATTTCCTCCTGCAGATCATTAGGACTGTAAAACTGTTGTTACTGCTCAAGTGATAAAAGTGGTAATTATATGTCTGGCCTACTTGGATATTCTTAAAGGATTTAAGCAGGAAGCCTTGCAATCCCTTGTACTCCTGGTCTAACTATGGAAGTAGTAGTGTGGTGGCTTACTGTGTCCAGAGCATCTCATAGTTCAAATTGAAAGTCTCTTTGGACATCTGAGTGAACTATTTTCTGACCGTTTCACTTGCTTCAGATTGTACAGAATAGAATCTCACAGATGTTGTGCTAATAATCATGTTTGCAATTGCAGAATTAAAAATTCCCTGGCCATTTTCTGTGTTTATAGGAAGAACGCCGTGTTTCGTGGTAGGATTGCAGTACACTGTTGATAATGCATTGTATTGCTTATGTATATAGGTAGGGAGAAAAGTAATGATTAAAAAAATCATTTGCTGTCATGTGTCCTGACATAATGCTTAAAACACTGAGTAAACACTGCTGTGAGAACTTGGCTTTGGGCTGAAGTCCTTTTTAGTACGTGAATATTCTCTGTATGTGCATCTGAATTAAGAGTTCACTTAACTTACAAATGACATTAGCAGATACGTATCCTTCCCTAATATAAACTGTACTAAATGTCTTTAAAAGATAAAAATGTGACTGTATAACTGACTAAACAGCTTAAGCTGTTATTTTCTCTTTATTGAGGTCATGACCTGAATCAAATGAATGCATCTCTTCAGTTTAAAAAGCCTAATAAAGTTTGCATCACTGCCTGCTTCTTAGGACAAACCCAGTACTGTACATATGCAAAAACCAGGAATTATTGTCTTCTCATGCTTCGAAAACAATGGTCAACAATCTGTGTGGTGTGCTCAGAAATGCATGGAGCTGTTCTGCCTTAGTGAGCAAATCCCACTCGTGGCCCAGCTGGGAGGGCAGGGGGGCACCCGGCTCCCCGGGGACATGTGGCTGCTGTGCTGTCCCTGCGTGGCAGCCAGATGCAAAGGGCATCTCATCAACAGATGTTTCTTAAAACCTTTTCGGGGGGGAAAAGATAAATCCCTCAAAACCACATGCAAAGTGTAGTCTTCTGTGTTTCAGTAGAAGAACTGAATGTGATGTTTAGATTGGGAAGTGGTAAGGATTGTAGCCGTTCTGGCATTTTGTTAACTAATTTTAGATAATTCCTCTGGAGACATTATTATATAAATGGTGTTTCTTTCAGAGAAGTGCTGTGGGACAAGAGGTGAATTCCTGTAACAGTTTGAATACTCGGGGAAGCCATAATTCAGATCTTGCTCCTCTGTAGCCATCCAGTGAGTACAAGCACCGGTGTATTTTCAGGAGGTGCTGTGAAGGATGCTGGTACTTGCTGCTCACTGGTGTTGTGGCAGATGAATGTAGAACCAGCTTTATTCTCAAGTCTGGACAGGGTCTGTGAGGTTGAGATACTGAGCAGTGCTTGCAGCAGTCTCACGAGTGTTATGGTGTGTTTTGAGGTACCTGATGGGTGTACACACTAAAAAGCGTTGGCATAGTAAGCCTGGCATATCTGGGCCACCTGCCTTTTTGCAAGGCAGATGGAGGTCAGTAAAAGTATGGAGCTTTGACTGTTCATTGCTTCTTTGTACTAGCACTTGTTTAAAAAAATATAAAGTAAAGATAATTCATTTAATCAGTATCCTTGACCTCATGATTGAGAACCAGCCATTTTAGTCAGCTTTTATTCTCTGAAATGTGGTTTATGTTAGAATTACTGAGCTTATTTTTAGATGAGTTCCTGTATCCTTTGTTTGCAGTTTTCCTTTATTATTCTCTTTACCATGTTAGTTTCAGCCTCTGACTGTGCAATTCTTCCTTTCCTGTAGGTCTGAGCAGCCTCGTATAACCAAAGATGTAATTTGTTTTCATGCTGAGGACTTCTTAGAGGTAGTTCAGCGCATGCAGTTGGATTTGCATGAGCCTCCACTCTCACAGGTAAGCATAGTGTGAGTCCTAAATTATTTGTCCTCTGCAAGTCCTCAAAGTTTTCAAAGTTTCCTTAATTTTTTTTCCTTTTTTTCCCTCCAGTGTGTCCAGTGGGTTGATGATGCGAAACTGAATCAGCTGCGAAGGGAAGGCATTCGATATGCCAGAATTCAGTTATTTGATAACGACATCTATTTTATCCCGAGGAATGTTGTGCACCAGTTCAAAACAGTTTCAGCGGTGTGCAGCTTGGCGTGGCACATCCGGCTCAAGCTGTATCATTCGGAAGAAGAGCCTTCTCAGAATGCAAGCACTCTCGAAGCAGGGAGCTCTGCAGACCCCAAGTCTTCGGTTATCGGACTTCAGACTGACAGCAGGATTTGTACAATAAGCAAAAATACCTCCGAAGACGCCAAACTTTCAGACGTTCTGCAGCAAGAATTTATGCCGATAAAACACGAACCTATTGCATCTCACCGAATAAAAGAAGAACCCATGAATGTTGATCTTGCTGAAAAGACTGTGGCACCCCATGATGGCAGGGGCCAAAATGTTCAGACTAGATTGGATCAGGTTGAATTGACGGCGTTTAAGTTGGAAATGGATTCCAAATCTGAACCTGGCAACAAAGACTTACAAGGCAAGTTGTGCCTCGGCAGTCACGTACATCCGGATGATACGAGACAACATAGTTCATATCCAAAACTGCATGGACAAAGAGAGGATGATTTTTTGTGCTAAATTTGTATATATTGTTTTAAATTCGTTTTTAAACTTAATGATGTAATAATGTAAAGATTCATAAGTTCTGTGAGGCGGGTTTGTGACTTGCCTTCGCATCTGTTACAGAAGATAGTTATGTAGCTTTGTAACATTCCTCAGTGCCTGTCCATAACTGTGAAGTATCAAAGCACTTAGGGCCAGATGCACTGTAAACACTGCAGGTTTAACATAAAGAAGTCTTTAAATAATTTTGAGTTGTAGGTTTTAGAGTAGAGCTGACATTTAACATATATATTTTTTGTAAGATGAGCCAGAATTCTTTTTGACAATTCCAGGCTTTTCCATAGAGCTTATTTATACCAATTTTTTCATTTTAAATGTGTCAGCACTGTAGTGTAAATATCTTTTTTAAAAATCTTTTTAGTGTGATTTATACTGAAACGTGAGCCGCTTAATAAAGGTTCATAATAACAGATTGGTTTTATTTTTGGGTCTGCAAAAAATAATTCAGTTAAACTGCCTCTGTCAATGGTTCTGTTCCTACCTGCACTAAGGCATAGGATGCCCTCACTCCATGGCGGAGCGAGGAGCTGCGGCAAACGGAGGTAGAGCGGAGGCATTCTTTGTCAGCCAAGATTAAGTCAGAATGCAAAATCAGTCCTCCCTGCACAGCTGCTCATTAAAGGCTCTCTCCAAATCCTGTCATCAGATGTTAATGTGGAACAGAGACAAATGTTACCCACAGCCTTCCTGTGTCAGGAGGTTGGACACCAGTGGGCTCCAGGAGCGCTGCTGGCATCTGTGTAGCTGAGCTGGGCAGGGTGGCAAACTCCTTTTGTGCTCATCTCCTCCCCCTGCGCAAGCCACAATTCATAGATTCCTTTCCATGTTTTAAAAACAAAGCTCATATCAGTTATCTGACTAAATTAGAACAAAGAATGTTTTTTTTAAGTGGTTACTCAATCTATATTGGCTTCAATTTGAGCGGTGGCCTGACGCTCACTGAGGCAAATTTGGGTTAGGGTTGCTCCACGTGCTGATAGTGCAAGGCAGTACAGATAGACTGGCCAATGTGTCTGGTAGGAGGATTCCTCGAGTCCCAGGTTAGAAGTAACAATTGCTTCATCAGGAAAATAATAGTGGTTTCCAAGTTTGACTGTTCACCTCTATCTACTCTATGGAACTCTATAGTTTTCCTAACCTGTGTTCTGAGAGAAGAGGTTACAAGGCTAGCTAGCGTCTGATGTGGTAATGGCAAACACTCTGTAATTTAACTTATTTGTGTGTAACGTGTTGCTGTGTAGTACAAACACATCTGAACGCTGTTTCTTTTTCAGGTAGCTACAAACAGCAGTAACCTGCCCTGCAGCCTGTCCTTCAACTAAATATTTAAAACTTGAGATTCTAGGCCTGTTGTTATTTCTAAAGCCTTCAAGTCTCCGGGTTTTTTGGGGGAATTATTTTTCCCTATGGCTTCTTGAAAGTTATACATCCTTACAGGCACAAATCAAGACCTTTGATATGCTTAGTGATCACTTTTGCTTCAATTGTAGCAATAGAACAATGTGTTGTTTTCTTTCCCAGGTGTTGTCTAGCTCAACTATCCGAGGGCCTTTTGGTGCAGATGTTTCTTGCTCATAGGTTGTTAAAATTGTTACTTTGTACTTATGCCTGGCACTGAAATCAGCCATTTACCTGTTGTGTCCCCTGATGTGTTTAAGTCTACAATAGGTCTGTTGAGGAATTATTAATTAAATCAGCATTTGAATTGCTAAACATTACTCTTACGTAGCCATAATTATGTATTAGAGAAGCAATAGAATCATGAATCTCTTGGATGTGGCAAAATCTTATCGCTATTTTCATGACTTCTGGTTAAGAGATGACTACCAGTTTTTCAGCCTCAGGGATCTCGCTTCCCCTCACTCCATTAGCAAATGGTTCACATGTGATGCGGTAAGTTACTACGCCAGCATACCCAGATTTGAGGTGTTAATTGGTTCATGTGAGGATTTGAGCCTTTGTGATAGAAACGTGCTCTCAGCTCCCATTGTGTTCTCTGGACAGTTTGGAAATTTCCACCCATAATCTCCTGGCTTTATGAACACACACCATTCTGTAGCCTTCCATTCCCTTTCTTTGTGCCAGCCATCACAGAGCAGGGAGGAGCTGCAGGTTGTAGCTTCTACCAAGCACGCAGCTTTTCAAATCCATTAGTAGACAGCTCCAGCTTTATGAAAACCAGCCAGCCTTGACAGATGCTGCTTTTTTTTTTTTCCCCCCTTTGAATCTCATTTGTATTCTGTTGATCCGTATGCTGAGCATTCATTCTGGTTGAAGTAATTTTTTTGTGTTCCCCTGTTGGATTTCAGCGATATGTGTACATCGTCCCCCTTGATGGCAGACTATTTTCTGCACCGTGGGTCCCCTCTACACTGAAGAAACCAGTATTTGAAAATAGTGTAGCAAATATGACTTTACACTTACAGTAGAACTTTTTTCCACTTGAAAACCTGCCCAGTGGTGTTGGCTGGTGTGCTCTCGAACTTCTGCTCAGGTATGTCTTCATTCTGACATTTTGCTTCTGAACTGCCCACGTTTTAAACCCATCTTTTGTCACTTTTGGAATTTCAAAAGAGAAGTAGTAGCAGTTCTTACAATTTTTATGTACTGTTTATTTTTGAGACAAATTAGATTTTGACTGTTAGGCAGAGCTTGAAGAGAGGACACGAACAGTACACAACCAATGGCTGTTGGAACTGCCATTGTACACAAGCGTGCAAAGGGTTTGCATCTACCGGCTGCAGTGGGATACACTTGGCTTGCTTTGAAAACTAAGCCTTGTCCTCTACCTGTCGTGTACTCATCTTGATGCGGTTGCTTTTCAAGAGGGAGGACAATTTCTGAGAATTTCAGCTCCCAGATTGTTCATTAGTCTGACAGAAGTCTTTGGTGTCAAGTGGCCCTATGCGATAACCTCTGCTCCTGTCGCATACAGCAGCTTCACATCCAGACTTCTGCTCCAGCAATAAATCTTTCCTGCCCTGCAATGTACTGAAACCAGTCTTTGCTTGTTGCTTTTTTCCTCTCCCTGGATTTCAGTTTTTTATAACTCTGTTACTTTGGCTGAAATCTCTGGTGTTTTGAGTTCTCTTTGGCCCATGTTCTTCTGCAGATGGGAAAAATCCATGCAAGGCACAGTGCCTGTACTACAGTGGTGGCCACATCCGTGTGTTTGCCGTGCTGTCCCAGCTAATGACACGATGTGCAGAACCTTAGAGATGTTTCCTTAGATCCTGTACCATTTTTGTGGGTAGCAAAGAGCTGCATTGTTACTGATCCTACCAATAGCTCTGAAAATGGTAGTTAACTCAATTACTGGAGCTTTTGCATCTCACTGACAGCTGGCTTCATGTATTACATACAAGTGTTACTGGTGTTGTGTCACTCCCCAGCCCTCCGATGCCTGCAAATTGATCCAAAACAGCCTTTTCATTACAGGTACTGCTGGCATGCAGATTTCCCCTTCCTTGTTACTCTAGTGAATATTTCAATACTTTAATGGAAATATTAATTCTATCTAGTATTAGAAATAAAGTATTATTTCAGAGGGTGATGATTTAAGTATTCATCTGTGAAAGAATTCCTTGGTGATGAATAAAATTGATTTTTAAGCAAAAATACATGTGCGCAGTAAATACGTTGGCATTGCAAATAATGTAGGGATTGGAAGCATGAAATGGTTGGCTGCTGTGGAAACAGATCGGCAGAATGTTATGAACTTGGAACATCGAAGAAGTCTTCCAGGAAACATAAGGAAAATATTTGTTTAAAAATGTCCATTTTCTAATATGTGCATGTGAATAAGAATGCTGAATTGATTGAAAAAAAATCCCTATTTTCTTTATGCTTGTGGGGAAAAAGACCCGTTGTGAGAGGGGTTACCACCTGACCCTACTGATGAAAGCTGTACTAATTCTGATCAAATGGTAAGACATCTTTGTGGGCTTCTCAGCTGTAACTGCATTCATTTTTGTGGTGCTCAGACGAAGCTGAGAAGCTCACTTGTAGGCAGCCAGCCCCTTTGACCTGACCGTGAATGTGTACAAGTCAGAAATGGGACGGATGACTTCTGATTTCTGTTTGCTGTGTAAGACGCTGTTAAAAATGCTTTCCTGGGTTGTGAGTCCCTGTTACTGCTTGTTTGTTCGGTACCTTATTAGGTGGATGAAATGCACTTTAAAAACTGTGTAATAGGTAATGCTGATGTTTTGTGCCGATCCCACGTTTTGTGCCGATCCCACGGAGTTTCCCGCACACATGAACACTTGGGAACCTTTGACTTCCATTGGTCACTCATTTCATTTTTCATAAAAGATAGAAACAATTCTGCTGTGTGCGCAGCTTCTCCCCCAGAAGCAGCGATTCACTTCATGGTATCTAGGTTGCTAGCTCTGTTAGAGTCATCGGGATGTGGACTTTCCCAGTCTCATGTATTAGATTCAGGCCACTGTGTTCCTTTGTACTATGATGCTGTTATTGCTTCTGCTTTAGAGCTGTTCTGTACTTAAGTGCCAGGGAACCATTGGTTGCCTTGTGTTCTGGTCACGCTGATAGACAGCCTTCTGATGAGGTCCTTAGTCCTAAATACTTCTTCAACATTTTGTGTATGGATGTGATATTCTGATACAGTGATTAAAGGAGCAGATTAAAGTTCTATTTTTATCAAGTTTTATTTTTCAATAACTATTTTGATATGTTTACTTCTACTGACTGATTTCCGTTTCACCTGAATGAGAATGTGGTGTGTTGTAGAGGATAGGCTTGTGCTTTAAGGGCTGCTTTCCGTGGAATTTTTGTTTTTTAAATCTAGTTGTACTGTAGGGCAGTTAGCTGAGAAAGGCGTTCCGCAGAGTCTCAAGAAGAAAACCTTGCCAATTAGACATGCTTTTCTATTGGGCAGATGTGAAAATTTCCCTGAGATAAAAGATTTTGCCTCTGTACTGCTGTGTGTATTTGTCAGAAATAGTACTGCTTTCATCTCTTAAATCATCCTGTAACTCAGTCCTGTGCTATCTTATTTTGAATGTTGTCATCCGTGCCAAGCAGTACATTTGGAATGCATGTATGCACATTCTTAAAGCGTTCAGGTTCAAGTTTGGGATGTGTCGCGCAACTGTATCTTCCAAGTACAAGAACAGAGAACTTCATGCTATTCTACGATGCTGACAAATCAAGAAAAGCAATATAAATAAGTAATGGAAAAACTTAGTTTCATTGTCTTTTACACATGTGCATTGAGTATTTATTTTCCTGAATCTGACAAAAGTAGATACTCATCTATAATGCATGCTGAAGTGTTCAAGCTTGTATGAATGATTTGAATAGAAATAAATGATGTAGAATATTTATCACCATATATATGCTATCAATATATATATATTATCTATATAATATATATCAGTCATCAGCATATGATCAATAACGTTTCATTTCAGAAGGGAAAACGTTTCAGTTGCATTCTGAAGCAGATGTCTCCCCACGCTCCATGTCACAGCTGTGACACATAACTGGGACAGGCGTTCTCTGCTGTGCCACCACGTAACTGGGCGTGACTTCTGGCAATTCAGGATGAGCCATTTCAGCATCAGCTTTCTGTGTTCCCCAGTGCTTTATCAAATCTGCCTTTTTGTTTCACTTAAAGATGAGGAGATAAGCGTAAATGTAAGAAAGTGTGAGAAGTACTCATCCTGATTCAGTGCTAAAACCAACGCCTTTGAGAATATGGTGATTATAAACATTTGTAATTCCTGCAACAGCTTCTGAAGAGTCACAACGAACTTTGTATTGGATTTTTCTGAATGAAGCTGTGATAGCAGAAAAAGGCAGAAGAGTACAAAGGTATTGCAGCAGCAGCTCTAAGTCAGCGTTAGAACCGATGTGAAGTACCAAATAAAAAGGGATATTCCTCTCATCAAAGTATCTCTGAAAAGACCAAGAAAGAATTGGCAAAATTCAGTGCTTCCAGTAGCTGCATCCTGAGAATGTCTCTTGATGAATGAAATTGTACATGACCTATGCAGGACACCAGGAAGAAACTGCTGCTTCAGCATTTCGAAACAGATTTATTTCAAGGTTTTTAAGTAAACCCTTAAAAATGAATGAACAACGAAATCTCCCCCAAAACAAAAAGTCTGTGAGTAGGCAGCAATTCTAAGGAGATTTAGAATCATAGAATTGCTTGGGTTGGACTTGATGATACTGAAGGTCTTTTCCAACCACAACCTAACCAAACTACCCTAACTCTAACAACACTCTGCTAAATCATGTTCCTGAGCACCACATCCGAACAGTTTTTAAACACATCCAGGGATGGTGGCTCAACCACCTCCCTGGGAAGCCTATTCCAGTGCTTAACAACCCTTTCTGTAAAGAAGTTTTTCCTGATGCCCAACCTGAACCTCATCTGGTGCAACTTGAGGCCATTTCCCCTCATTCTGTCACCAGTGAGAAGAATTTGGAACAATTGTTCTCAGTCCTAGTAAACTGGAGATGCCAAACTTCCAGATAATAGGTGCATCTGTGAACTAGAGGGGATTTATGAAGGAGGCAGTCACTTCCGCAGTTCACCTTGTAATATAGCAGGTCCTAATGAGGCTGGTTCCTATTCTTCCTTCAGTTACAACCATCTGTTAACATCAGCAGCTTCTGAGCAGGAGGGGTTTTGGCTTTTTTGCTGCTTGTCCTATCTTCAGACGTGGAAAGGCCATGGACGCTCACTTTTACACTTGGTGCCCTAAGATACTGCATCGAGATAAGTGGGGCCTGGTGATTCTGTCGTGTTCTCCATCAAGCCTTATTCAGGACTGAGACGCCCTCACCTAAGTTCAGATGCTGGTTATGTGTTTGCAGCAAATGGCTCATAGAAGTTTCCCATGATTTGGAGGTTGGTTGGTCTTTGCATAACTTTCACCTTCTCCATCATTTTTTTAAGCATCCAATAAACATTTTACATGAAGCCTAGCTTGCCAGCCATGGGACATTGCAGAGAACATATCCCAAAGAGGAATGCTGCTACCAAACGAATGAAAATGCATTGTTCCGTTGTTTTTTTCCTTCAGCTTCCCATAAATCGTGATGCTTGTAAACTGGGATGGAGTACACAGATATGCTTAGCAAAAGCTGATGTGTTTCTTCAATGTGTAACATTCTTTACAACAGATAAAGAATAAAAAGATTTGTCATTCCCTGGTTTCCCTGTTTACAAGGTAGGACAGTCGACCGCACTGAAGCAGCCTGGACAGATGCTGAAAAATCCTTTGCTAGCCTGTATTCCAAGTCATGATCCAGAGCTTCAGGCTGCAATGGGTCCTGGTTGCTATGTATTTATTCCATGTCTGTCTGTATGATTGAAGAGCAAACAAAAAATCTATGGGTGGAAGATGACCTTTCCTTTTTAGAGGACATGCAGTTGAATGCAACTAGTTAATACTTTTCCCACGAGGCATTTTAATCTGATCAATTGCTGTTACCTCAGATGTCTTTCCCTGGCTCTTTTCACTGACTGAAACCTTTTTGTACCCAGAAAACATAAATGGATCAGCATATTCAGTATATGATGATGTCCTAAGAAGCTCTTTGACTTGAATTTGATGTTATCCTGGCTCCTGGAAGAGCGCTTCCAGCCCACACAATAGGATTCTTGTTCAGCTCTTCCCAGAAGTCCTGTTCACTGTATTTGTTATGTGAAGAAGTATTTTTGCTCCCATCTGTGTTTGCTGATGCTCCAAAAAGCCAAAACTTGACCTCCACGGATTTAATGAACGACAGCATTAAAAACCATCTTCTTCCTTAAAATACCACTTCCTGCAGGTACAAATGCATTACAGTGGCTGCAGTCTCTTAAAGCAGAAGTGACTTCTTCCTAGGAGAGATGATCAATTATTGTGGTCTTCCTCTTTTCTGAATGTTAGGCTGCTGGCATAGTTTAGCTACTAACTTTTTCCCCTGGGTGAACGTATTGTTTATGTTCCAGCACTTAACTCAATTTAGTTTCAGGTTTTTCATACTAAAGAGGATTCTTACGTCAAAAAGATGACACTAAGTGACTATATTCCTTTTTTGCTCTATTTAGTGGCTTCCTTTTGTTACTGACTCTTAAATTTAAGACATCATAAAAATGACCAGGCTTCTTTTTTCTTTTTTGGGTGACAGCATAAGACATAGATAACTTCTTTACAAGGATCACCCTAAGCACTGAATTCACTGAGGTAGAACTTTTGTGGTTCCTTCTGGTATCTACCTGCATGGGAAAAGGCTTAACTTTACTCTGTATAACAAACAACCATATTAAAACACCTTATGTGGAACAAATACTTTTATTTACAAGAGAAGGTATGACCATTTTAAAGTAAAAAATGGTACAAGTCTACTTCTGGTCTTCAGCCTGACATAGGTCACGTCTCCAGCATGTTTCCTTAGGTGGCATTCTGGTTTAGGGATCACATTTGTGGCAAAACTAATAATCCAGCAAATTGGTACCAAATCTCCGACTAGAGAGCCATGTACAGCTTAGTCTCTTCTTACGTAGAAAATATTGTACCCGAGTTCAATCATACCCCCAATAAGCAAGGCCCACAATGGGATAAACACATAGGCTAGTTTCATCGTGGTGAATTGCTGCAGCTTAGCACAGAGGGCAAGGCAGAAGGCTAATTTAAGCAGCATTGCAATGAGATACCAGGTTTTCTTCTTGATGTTCTGGGAGCCATTGCGAGGGTCAAAGCCAGACTTGCAACGTCCAGCCATCTTTACAATTAACATAACTAAAAGAATAGTATCAAATATCCAGACTGGAATGAAAATGAGGAACCAGTTCCACGGTGCTTTCTCATCCAACTTCAGCACCAGCATGATGAGGAAGAGTAATGTAAAAAGCCATGTCAGTAGTACTCTTTGTGCCAGGGACATTCTCATTTAAACAGCTTGGAGAGGAAGTCTGGCAAGTGGTCAGCAACCTAATAAAACAAAACACAGAGGAGGGCCATCAAAAGCTGTCACTATACAGCCACCAGGCATATTCTGTGCACAGGCCAACTTGTTTTCCGCCTTGTCTACATCAGCTGTGTAAACTGTGTACCAGCATTTCCTTCAGAGCTCCCCTTCTCAGTGATGCGCTCTCCGCTGGTTCTCCAGTTCTAGTGGAGTGCCTTAGGTCAGCTGTGTAACCTACCTCTCACTTAGTTCAGAGAAACAAACGCTGCTTTAAACCCAGGTTAGCTATCAACCTCACTTAAAGGTTTTTCTATACTGAGCACATGGTTCTGAGCTGTTTTCCTCCTGTACCAAAGTACTTTTAGCTGATACTTGAAAATAAAGCTAACAATTCCCTTTCTGTAGGGAGTGATCACACTAAAATACAAGCCTGCTAATAAGCACAAATAACAAACTATCTGAACAATCCTGCAGCCTACAGCTGAAATGACCCAGTAAGTGCTACTATTACCTCTTTCTGTCAAACAGCAATCTTAAAATACCAAGGCTTATGGAAAATGCTTGCTTTGTTGCGAGTATCTAAAGCATGTAGGCATTGGCTGATAGGAATACTTCAATTCAGTGGCCTGGTAGTATGTTTAAACTGCAGTGTAGTCATGATGAAAGAAAAACAGGAACAAATCTATCAGCCATTGCACTCATAAAGGTTTCTATATTCCTAAATGAGTGAGACTTTTAACCACTACAGCTCCTGGAAGACTTTCACTGCAAGTCTAAAGTACCAACTTTAAAGCAGGAACAGGAAGAACTATGATCCTCCTTAATCATCCAAGCTACAAAGATGAATAATTACGTATCAGTGAAAAAGTGCTAAAATAGGTTTCATAAACAACTATGTTCAATATAGATTTAGAAATGTCATAAAATTACTTCTGTAAAACCAGTATCGTTTTGCTTGAAATAAACTGAACTTTGCTTTGTTCCAGCTGACAGAACTCAGCACCTGACCTTCCCTACAAGCTCCCGGAGGGGCAGGATGAGCCCCTTTCCCTCGCAGGCACTGCTGGCTCCTGCTGTGGCTGCTGTTGTTACTGATGCTCACCAGATCCACTGACTAAGTCTATTCAACTCCCTGAACAGGCAGAAAACTGTTAGCAACATTTCCCTTCTAATTTTTTTCCCCCCACATGAGAATAACAAACCTGACTAGGGGACAAGCATTCTGTATGCCACTAAAATCATTCCTCTGTCACCTGATTTGTGATTCAAGAAACTTTCTTTTTTGCTCAGACTTAGAGGGCAAAAGTGGGATTTGTTTTAAGGAACAGATCCGGCCAAGTTTGAAACAATCTAAGTTGGGGTTACTGTCAGCGTAGCTCCTCCCTCTGACTCTTTGGGTGACACCAGGCCAGTTTCTTGAGCTGAACAAGTGAAAATAAAGTTTTAAATAGTATTTCTGTAGCTTGCTCAGACTGCTTAAGGGTGTGATGAAAGCCAGTGACTGAAGGGCAGAACTGGGACCTATCCTCAGGAATGGGGCAGAGCTGAGCAGCAACATATACATGGGATTTAAATTACTAGGCAGGCTGAAAAAAAAAAACAGGGAAGTTCAGTTAGCATTGCTCTGGCTGCAAGAACACACATAAATCAGCCGGCAGGCAGGACTACAGAACAACTATTATAATCCACCTTAAGTATTTCCCACTCTTTGAAAGTATTTCCAGTATCCTTAAGTACAAGTTGATGGCTACAGTGAAGACTGCAGTGATCTGAAATTTTCATTGTTCCCTTCATGAAAACATTCCAGAGAACTTGTTCTGGAAATCATCGTGACAGGTACAACAAGGAGGAGAACCTCTTATTTGCAAACTGAAGAAAGGAGAAACCAAAGAAGCAGACTGGAAACTTGTGCCTGAAAGGCAAAAGGAAACTCAACACTCTTAGAAGTATCAGGTTATTGGATACTCGAAGAAGGCGCTATCAACTGTCTCTGGAGAAAACAGAATCAGAATCATTTGAATGGGAAAGGACCCTTTAAGGTCATCTAGTCCAACTCCCCTGCAATAAACAGGGCCATCTACCATTAGATCAGGTTGCTCAGAGCCCCATCCAGCCTGACCTCGAAACATTTCCAGGGATGGCACATCCACCACCTCTCTCTGTGCCTCACGACCCTTATTGTAAAAAAACAAAAAAGAAAGCTACAGAAGAGGTATTAGATGGGGCATCTTAGTTAGAAAGTAGCTCACTTCGTGAGGTTCAGAACCATCTTGAAACACAATTTAAACAAGCAGATGAAAAACCTCAGCAAGGGATGTGACACTGCCTTTCATTTATGTAGTTAAGAGATGTACCTACATGACTGGACAAGAACTGCAAGACTCCAATCAGTTATATTGGTGCTTTTGGTGTAAAAATTCAAAAAACCCAAGGATACTTCTGAGATCTTGCAGTCCTGTAGTACAAGCACAGGATGCTAAAAAAAACCTAAACCTGGCAGCTAGGGATACAGATGGCAGTGATGGAGAGTTTGATGACAAGGAGAATGTGTCCATATTTTGCAAGGAAAGAAAGAACTATATCTGCAGACAGCTGGAGGCAAGCTATCACATAGATCACCATGAAAAGGATGCGAAT
This sequence comes from Gallus gallus, assembly GCF_016699485.2. NCBI lineage: Eukaryota > Metazoa > Chordata > Aves > Galliformes > Phasianidae > Gallus > Gallus gallus. The sequence goes on along the minus strand of NC_052532.1, from coordinate 12,703,408 downwards.
CTGGTACGCACCTGAACTAGTTCTGGGAAAGCACTGAAGCAATGTCAGTGGCAGAGTATAAAAATAAAAATGCTGTTGGCTCCTAATAGGACTCCTGTAATTAGCAGGAAGAGAAAATTATCAGTGACGAGAGGCACTGTGTAAGTAGTACTGCTGACCTCAGTGGGGTGAGCACAATAATTAGAATATTGTGTTAGCTAAGTATGTCCTGTTTAGAGGGAAAACATAGAAGAGGAAAGTTAAACATAGCATTCAGCTCTACATTAACAACAGCTTACATGTACAGCTTGAAAGTTACTTAAAAGTTCTAGGAACTGAAGCCCAACTGAATATAAATCTAACGACTAAATGACAGTTTAAGGCTGATTCCGTGGGTATCTGATCAACGGGACGCATTCCTGCAGGCCCATTTTAAGAACGCACTTACATTCACTCTTTGTTGTAGCCCTTCTTTCACTGCCTCACAGCGAAGCAGCGCTGCCAGGGCAGCAGAGCCCGCAGAGCGATAACGCGGGGCAGAACGAACCACAGAACCCCGGGACGTCCCCAGCGGGAAGAGGGGCCCACAGGGAGCACCAGATCAGCGCTCCCCACAGGAACGCTCCAAACCCCAACCTTACGTCTGAGAACAGTGACTCTGGCAGCCTGGGGCCGTGACCGCCCTGTGGAGCCCGCTCCGTGCCCGACCACCCTCAGGTTTAGAGCCTTTTCCCAACCCCCGACGCTCGGCACCCGAGGCCCTTCCCTCAGGGCCGGGCTGGAGCAACTCGCCCGGCACGGTCTCACTTGAACTTCCCACGGCCGAGACACCCTCAGATAGGCCCCGATCCCGGAGGAATCCCGGAGGAACCCCGGAGCCGCCCGCCCCGCTACGTACCGCCCGGCCCGGGGCCTCCCCGCGCAGGGTCCCGGCGCATCCCCGGCCCACCCGGCTCCGCGCAGGCAGCGGAGCTCCTCCCGCCCCGCTTCACCACAGGAAGCTCCGCCCCCTTCCTCTCCCTACTCCCTATTGGGCAGCAGGGAGGCATCTCTTACTGTACTCCCACTCTCATTGGGCCGGCGAGACGCCCATCAAAAGGATGCTCCCCCCCCTCCCCCAGTCCCGGCCGGCGGTTGGTGAAGATCTGGCCTTCAGCCCGCCTCCCTCCCTTCACCTCGTCGCCAATTCGCTCAGAGGGCCGTCAGTCACTCCGTCTTCTCCCTCCCACCACAGAGCCCCCACGCCCTCAGGGGCGCGCTCGTGGGTTGCATCTCGGGCGCGCGCCGGCTCCTCCTCCCTCCTTTCCCTCTCCGCTTCCCCCGCCCTCAGCTGTTGCCTCGCGCGCCGCCGCCGCCTCCTCGCAGTCTCGCGCTCCCCTCGCTGCCCGTTGTTTGCGGCGCGCGGCAGCGGTAAGGTCGGGGCGCGCGGGGGGAGCGGGCGCCACCTTCACCTCAGGGCTCGGGCTGGGGGCGGGCGGGGGGGAGCGGCGGGGCTGGCAGGGCGGCGGAGCGCGGCAGCCGCGGCCCCTCCGAGCGGAGCCTCCCGGGGGAGCGAGGCCCTCGGCCTCGGCGGCGCAGAGACCCCCGGCGCGGGGCGGGCGCGGCCTCGGGGCGCGGCGGGAGCGGAGCGGTGCGGGGCTCCGGGGCCGCGCGGTGCCCGCGGGCAGCTGCGGCGTTGGGCCCTTCCCCGCCTGGAGCCGCGTGGGGCGAGTGCCGGCTGCCGGGCTCCCGGTTTTCCCTTCCTTTACGAACGCTGAATTTCAGCACCTTCGCCCCCATCGCCGAGCTCGCCTCGCCCCGCGTGCGTTACACGCCCGCCCCTTTTCCCTCCCTCGCCTCGTTTCTCCCCTTCCCACGCTGACCCGCTGACAGCCTGCCCGCACCGCGGCTTTCCGCGCGTGGCGCCGAGTGCCGGCCGCGTCCCGCCGCTCCGACCCTCGCGTCGCCCCGCGGCTCTCCCGGCCGGCGCTGTGCGGAGCGGGGCGGAGGGCAGCGCTGGAAGCAGCCGCGCGGTGCCGGAGCTGTCCCGGTGTGCGGTCGGGGTGTGCGGGCTGCGCTGCCTCACACGGCCCGCGCCCGTCTCTCCCAGAGCTCCGGCGCGTTACCCGTCACCCGGGGAGCAGAGCCGCTGCCTTGCCTCTCGTTCCCGCTCTGCCCGTGTCTTAATTAACCCGAGAAAGTAATTAACCGGAAAACTTGTTGAGAGTGCTTAAATTAACGCTCCGAAATCCTTTTTTTTCCTTTCCTTTTTTTTTTTTTTTTTTTTTTTTTGGATGAAGATGTGCTTTCCCGCAGAAGACGCGGCTTGTTTAACACTTCTGGCGCTCTGCTCCTCTGATAGGAATGATGTGTGTCAGCAGCGCTTCGCCCGCTTCCATCTTCCTGTTGATGCTGGCGGCAGCTGGCGGTGTCCGTTGCGGCAGGGCCTCGCTTCGGGCAACCTGCGGTCTGGGGGGGATCCCGGTGCCCTCACCGCAGCAGTGGTCGCCGAGGGCTGTATTTCTCTGCTGGGGCGTTTTTGTTTTGCTGGGCTGGAGGCTAAAAGCGTTCCGCAACAAATCTCGGGGTTATAAATAGCCCTGTGTATGTGGCTATGTCTGCAGCTCTGAGGGTTTTAGTGATCTTCTTTGATTTGCCTCTTCCTTTGTGACTCCCCAGAAAGGATAATCCTTTCCTGAGAAGCCTTATTTCTGTCCTGTGAGGTGTTTGCAGGCTGATGGACTTATGTCACTTCTGCACATCGCACTTCTGTCAGTTCTTTCTCTTTCTTTCTTTTTTTACCAGGGCTCTCTTTTACAGTATTTGTAAACGGTTCTCATTTCTGAAAGCAAAGGTTGAGAGCAACATTCAGAACTGAGCCATTTAAGCTCCTCATCCCCTTTTAAAGTGAAATGTCGGTTGCAGCTGAATTCTCAGTTGCTATGTTTTAGTGCCAGTGTATGTTTGTATTCTGGACGTAAATGTTATAGAGGCTAAAATAGTCTGAGTCATCCGAAAAAGAATTTGGAAACCTGGCTTGTTTAATTCAGTGTTTGCAGAAGGGTTTTTTCCTCTTGCGTTATGTGGAATGCGCCGTACAAATAAATTGCCAGTGAGTCTGAGCCCCGTGGAACGTTTGGAGCATTCCAGCGGTGCTGGCCTTCTCCCAGAGCAGACTCAGCTCGCCTCGCCCTGAAAGTTTGTTCCAGTGACACCCAGTGCTGCACAGTGCTACCTCTGGGAGAGCTTGGAGGGCTGTTAGCTGCGGAGTGGGCTGTGAGCTGTCAGGCTGGCGGTGCTGCGATGGAAGGGACACGTGGCTGCGTTCGGGTTTCCACTGGGCTTTGCTTCAGCTCCTCAAGCTGAGCTGTGTGGTTTCTCTTTGAGTTGACAGGGGTCACTGGGAAGCAGGGGATGTGATTTCATTCCCAGTTCTCTAAAGCTGTCTGTGTCGCTCCCCACATTTTTTCTAAATACTGTGTCTTTGTTTATAGGGAAGGAAACAGTAATTTCATTTATTATCCTTTTCTCAGGACTCTTGCGAGTGAGAATGCCAAAACAGTCTCTGTTTCTGTGAGAATGCTGGAGCCGTCTTTCTGGGTCTGTGAGGAAGTTCTTACCATGATTGATGCTCTACAGATTCATGACCTAACAGTTTCTGTAAACTTTGAGCTGGGCTTTCCAAGAGCACGAAACCTGTGCAATTACTTGACCAACTTTTTATATGATCTGATAGTGATGGGACAAAGGGGAGTAGTTTTAAACTGAAAGGGGAGATTTAGGTTAGATGTTAGGAGGAAATTGTTTACTCAGAGGGTGGTGAGGCCCTGGCACAGCTGCCCATAGAGCTGTGGGTGCCCCATCCCTGGAGGTGCTCAGGGCTGGGTTGGATGGGGCCCTGGGCAGCCTGAGCTGGTGGGGGGCAGCCAGCCCACGGCAGGGGTTGGGGCTGGGTGGGCTTTAAGGCCCCTTTCAACCCCAGCCTTTCTGTTATACTTAAATCTTTGTCAGCCTTCTCCCATTTGAGTGACTTCTTCAGTCAGTCGGATGACACAACCGGGTCTCGTGGTGATGAGAGATGTTACCTACATGGTGACAAATCTTTGTGAAACTTCTGACAGGTGGTGGCCCAAAGCGATATTCCCAGCAGAAGGGCAGCTACAATTGAGCCTCGTATTGCTTCAGGAGTGCAGCAGCTGGCAGTGCTGTGTGTTGAGCTGTGAGCCATCGTGGTGTGCTGCTTGCTCAGCCCAGTTGTTTGTGCAGCTGGTAGTGCAGGTGAGATGGGGCTGGTAGGACACCGGATGGAAAAATGACAACAGGCTTAAATTAATTCTGCCCACAGGGCAGCATAGGCCTGTTTTTTTTTTTGTTTTTGTTTTTTCCTCTCTCTCTTTCCTTCTTTCTTTCTTTTTTTTAAACATTGTTTTCTGTTTTATGAAGAAAACAAAGCTTTTAGGTTGCTGTTCAATGACAGCTGACCACAGCTTACTCTGAGATATGGAGCAGCATGAGAAAGAAGAGGCTTTGAATGCTTTAAATGTTGTGTTTTCTTGTTTGAGTTTCCAGTGCTGCTGCTCATAAAGGTCTGACTGGTTACAGAGGAAACTACTTGAAGAAGTCAAGCTCAAATTTTTGAAAGGAATACAAAGAGGTTAATAAACAGCCTATGGAGGAATCCTAATTACAGTCCCTGATGGTAATTAGGGTTATAATACATTGCTATGTAATTTTTGGGAATGCTTTCTATGTAATCATAGAACAATATAAGTTGAAAGGGATATCTGGAAGTCACTTAGCTCATCCGAACTTGGAAGTAGGGCCAGCTTCAAAGTCAGAGCAGACATGTGTACATGTGTACAGATACCCATTGTGTTATCAGTAAACCTGGAAATATACAGTGATTTTTTTTTTAATTTTCAGTTGAAGGGAGGATATGAAGAGTTTATACTATTCTCTTTTTTTCTTAATTTGTGTATAAAGGGGATTCTTTCAAACTCACTTAGTGGGACTACTGCTTAAATGAGACATGTGGTGTTCAGCCTTGATTTTATTCTTGTGTCATTTGAGGTGGGCTTGGTAGGTGGATTGCAGAAAGTCTGGGTGGTGCACTTGCTGGATTGACTCCGAGCATTGCACTGACTTCTGTTTGCAAATAAATTTGTGGTTCTTGCTCTTAAATACTAAAATTGCAAGGTGGGGGAAGAAATTAAAACCACGTAGCATCAACTATGAAGTCATGCACACCTTGTGTCCAGAAATTGGCCAACACCAGATGCTTTTTGGGGTTAGTTGGTTAGTAGATGCCAGCCTTAAGACAGCTGAGCAGTGTTCTGTGTTCAGCTGCCTTAAGGGACAGTGTGTTCTGTGCTTGCCATGTTGCTTGTACTCTTTCCTTGGCATTTGCTGCTGGGTGCTGGGAGCTCAGCTAGGTAAAGTATTTGTATGGCCAGATGGGTAGATCTCGGTGATCTGTTTGAATGTTGTGTGACATCCTGGGCTGTGAGACTTTCAATTCCCTCAGCTGTGTGTGTATTTTTGTTCTTAGTGTTATTATGTGTTTAAATAGCTGTTTTCTTCTTGAATCTGAGTGAAGTCCTTGGCTTCAGTGACTTCCTGTGGCACTGGGTTTGTCAGTCGCATTGTGTTGCAATATAATATTTCTCTGTTAAGAGTTTGGCTTTGCTTTGCTTTATGCTCAGAGAGAAGTTCCCTTTATATTATTAGCTGCTGTTTTCTTTACTGTGCTTTCTGTATATTTCTTAAAATCCCACTTAACTTGTAATTACTTACTTCTCTGTTCATTCTTGCTAGTCTCAACAGGAGAGATTTTAAATTGTTTAATCATTCACAGCCCTTCGCAGAGCATCCTCCTTCCTTTCCCCAGTATTTCAGTATTCATCCTCAAACGAAGTACATGCATTTCTGGTCAGGTTGCTTAACAGCAGTACTGAAGTGCTCTCATTCTTCGGGGGACTCTGTGCTCTTTTGGCTGTAGTATACTGAATGGCAGAGCTCACAGAGCTACATAATTTCCTTTCCAGATTTGAGATGCCTGATTTTAAAGTGTAGTGTAAGTAGATCACTTTACCCATCCTATAATATTCGTTACTGATATTAGATTCTGTTTATATTGCCTATTTATTGTTAAATTTAATCTATTTTCTTTAGTGTTGGTAATGTAATTGTAATAGCCATCTGGAAATATTACTGCTTCACTTTTCCTTTTCTCCAGTGCATAACAAATGAATACAGTGAGCGTTGCTGGACCTATTTACAGCAGCTTGAGGCTTGCAGTAATAAGGCAGATCTCAATTCACTCAGTTTGAGGGTTTAGTACTTCACAAAAATTCTCACTGCTGGTCTAAAGGAGGGAGGAGGAGAGGGGAAATCATCTGAATGGGTTCAAATGATCTGCTAATGACGAGCAATTGGTACTTGGGAAGGATGCAGGTGGAGAATGGGTGGAGTTTGCTGCAGTCAGAACTGCCTCACTGTGAGCAGTGACGTTGGCCATGGCTTTTCCTGAGTCAGAAGGTCTGTAGAGCTAATTTGTGTGAAAACCAGGCTTTTTTTGAGGCACCGCAGTGAGTTCCTTGATGCTGTCCTCTTTGCAATGGGCTCCAGTGCTGGTAAAATGAGCAATGGAAATGACTATCAGAAAGGTGGGCTATGGCAATTCTGCTTCAGGATGGTTTAAAAAGTGGTGAGGACTCACTAGGCTGCGATGACCTTATCCATCTGCCCTGGGAGTTCCTTCAGTGTCTTCAGGGAGTGATATCTGCTCCAAGTTCCCTTGTCAGAGCTCAGGGAGCCAGCAGGAATGTGGGGCATCTCCATTTATTCAAGCTGCTGCCAACACCTGCTGGAGCAGCTCTGTGATGGATGTCTGTAGATCTTCCTCACAGAGGTGTAATGGTTAAATTATCTGGGAGGTGCTGGTTTCTGAGTGCTCTCATTCCCAGTGCCTTTAACTCTGTGTCTCCAGAACAAACTCGCCGCCAGGCCATGTTTGTACTGGACCAGGTACCTCTGTCACTACAGCATGGCCAGAAATGAGGAAGCTGGGGAAGCATCAAGAAAGCAGATTAGGAAGACTGAATGTGGTTTTGGGATTAGGGTGCTGCTATGCGAATGAGAACTTGTGTTCCCAAGCTAGCTGCCTAGAATTTGTGTGCACTTTGCATTGGAGCTGAACAGGAGGGCTAGCAAGAGTTCTGTGGGATTTAAGTAGCTTCTAGGCACCTGAGTAGGCAATAAATGGACCGTTTTATTCAGACTGGATGCTGCTAATTAATCTTTATTATCCAATTAGTTTATTGCAGTGAAGAATATTGACCTCAAAAATTTGTTCAATTTCCTGGCTGTTTTTCAATTTGTAACAGTGTTTGCTTTTCACAAACAGCAATCTCCTTAGAAGTCTTTGATGTCCTTGCAAAGACTCTTTGATAGTCTGTGTGTGCATTATCCCTTGCTCTTGTTTATCAGTTAGGTGCCCAAAAATACTGATAGTCTTTAGACGTAGTCTTCATTTGCAGAAACAGGACGGATTGGTGCCCCTATCAGATGGTCTTTCAAGTGCAGTGGTGTTCCATTTTTAATGATGGTACTGAGGAGCTTGCCAGATACACATGTAAGGCTTGTTGCTCTGCCATTCCTTGCTCGGATCTCTCAGACTTCTTAAAAAATACAGGCTCAGCATTTTCTCCTGTGCTCCTGGGGAAGGGTGGCTGTTACAGGAGCCTGCAGCTTTCTGACAGCTCAGCCGCTTCGTGCCTGAGCTGCTTCAGAAACTTGCTGGGTAGCTATTTGTGGAACGTGATGCAAAGATGGTCACTGAGGAGTGGTTTTTCACTTCCTGACAACACTCATCGAGAAGCCACAACTCTGCTTTGCATTGCCTGGTGACAGAAAAACACTCCTTACTAAGCAGCAAGTAGTTACTTCCAGTGGGTAAGATTTACTGCAGGAATTCACCGGTGTATTTGGAGACACAAAGAGGAGAACAACAGTGCTGTGTTTTACTTTCAGGTGGCCACTGTATTTTGGAATTGTTTTCGAGTGTTTCTTAAGAAGAATCGGGTATTAATGAAATGATAATGTTTATAGAAATCGTATTTCTTAATGAAGCTATACTTCTAAGAGCAGATGCATCCTTGCAGTATTTCAGAGATTTCTCATTGTAAAACTAGAGATATTTTTAGTGGTGTGTGTATGTGCATGTTCAGTATTCAGCACAAAAAGCAGGAATTAAAAAAGAGCAGACCTTGATCTCAACCATATAGAGTTTTATTATTTTTTAAAGCCTTTTTAGAGTTGTCTTGTAGGCCTAGCATTCTGACAGCTATTACTGCATTTGGACTGCACTTTTGTAGCTAGCGTTTCTCATAAGAGGCAAAATTGTCTTGATTATAATCCCCTTTAAGGGCTTGAATTTTTCTCCACTTTATTGAACAGTAGAATATGTTGAAATTGTAGGAACATTTTGCTACTTAAAATACATTGCAGCAGGCTCAGGAGTCACTCTGGGAGGTGCAGAATCCCAGATGTCCCAGTGCAGAGTCTTTCTCCACCCTTGCTGTCAATGGGGCAGCTATGAAATAACATCGCATTGTTTCCAGTGGAGCCATTAAAAGAAGGCAGTTATGGAACAAAATTAGGAAACTCACACAGACCTTAAGGCTGAGGACAGAGATTCCAGAAATGGCTACAGCAGTTGCAACAACTGCACTCAGTGTTCTTTTCCCAGACCTGAAATAAATGTCAGAAATCCTGATACTCAATATTTTGCTGCTATTTCACACAATTTTGTAATTCCCTGGTAAAGCAAGCATTCCCTGGGAGATGTTATTCCCTGTGCTATTCTGCTGCTGCTTTGCCCTTGAAGTGCTGGAGGTTTTTAACTGTGGAAATGAAGATGCCAAAGCCAAGCCTCCTTTCCATCAGAATTCCTTCTCGCTGCTTGCTCTGTGCCATAGCTGTATCATAGAATCATAGAATGGCCTGGGCTGAAAAGGACCTCAAAGATCATCTAGTTTCAACTGATTGTGTTATTTCCAGGCTGCACGCGCACACTGCTGGCTCATGTCCAGCTTCTCATCCACCAGGACCCCCAGGTCCTTCTCCACAGTGCTGCTCTCAAGGAGATCTTCCCCCAGTTTGTATAAATACCTGGGATTGCTCCGGCCCAAATGCAGCACCCTGCACTTGGCCTTATTGAACCTCATTAAGTTCACATGGGCCCACTTCTCCAGCCTGTCCAGGTCCCTCTGGATGACTTCCCTTCCCTCCAGTGTGTCAACTGCACCGCTCAGCGTGGTGTTGTCTGCAAACTTGATGAGGGTGCACTTGATGCCATCGTCTGTCATTGATGCTGAAGAGCACCAGTCCCAAGACTAACCCCTGGGGAGTACCACTTATGATCAGCCTCCACCCTGACATAGAACCATTGATCACAACCCTTTGGCTGCATCCAGCCAGCCAATTCCTAATCCATCAAACAGTCCATCTTTCAGATCCACGCCTCTCCAATTTAGAGAGAAGGATGTGGTGAGGGACCATGTCAAAAGCCTTGCAGAAGTCCAGGTAGATGACATCCACCGCCCTTCTCCTATCCACCAATGTCGTCACTCCATCGTAGAAGGCCACCAGATTGGTCAGGCACGATCTGCCCTTGGTGAAGCCATGCTGGCTGTCTCGGATCACCTCTTTATCTCGTATGTGCTTTAACATAGCTTCTAGGAGGATCTGCTCCATGATCTTCCCAGGCACAGAGGTGAGGCTCACCGGTCTGTAGTTCCCCGGGTGATCCTTTCTCCCTTGCTTAAACTTTCTGTAACTGCAATAACTTTCTGTTACGGATGGTGATAAAGGGCGTGAGCTTCTAGGAAAGAATAAGCCTGCATAAGCAAGTAGTGGAAATGGGATCAAATACTGTGGCTGTGAGCAAAATAGAGAGGCCTGAGGGATTACTGCTCTTTTTAAAACTGATGCCTTACCTGAGGCACAGGCAGGTGTGGCTGTGCTGCCAGGTGCCTTGTGTCATAATAAGTGATGTTTGTTAAGTCTGTGTTCATCAAGGGCAGGGCTGGATATGCAGCCACGAGCGTGGAGCCCGATTCACATCTTAATGTTGCTGTTGTTGGCCTCATACACCCCCCAACTAAACGAGTATCTCAGGATGTTCAGTGCTTTCTTCCCAGGTTATTTATTTATTTATTTTTAGTTCTGTTTTAGATAGAGTGAAAAACAAGGCTTGAGAATTCAGTTCATGAACAATATCTCAAGAATGCTGGTATCCAAATTTAGCAGACTTGATGTTCTGTTGGGAAAGCAAGTATGTTAATTCCTTTTTGTGTACAAACTAGCCTGACCTTGGATTACAAGGCAGCGACTTGTGGGGCCTAAGCTGGCATGGCAGCAAGAGTCCTTCTCATGCTGGCTGCTGGATGGAATGCTTAGGTTAGCAGTGCCTTGTTTTTTGCTTTGTTTTGTTTTAATTTCTTTCATTTTCCTTCCTCTTCCCTTTAGCTGGTTGGGATTCTGTTAAGGCTAGCTGAAAGCAATGTGATAAGGTTTGCCCTGAAAGGTGTGACAAGTTTCTCATTTGTTTGTATACCATTTGCAATTCTGAAATTGCATATCCGCATAGATAAAGTACTTCAACAGAACACTGTGTGCATTATATGGTATTTGATGTTCCTCTTAGAAAGGGAAATGTGGGGCTAATGATTTATTTGTAGTGCACATGAAAAGAGGGTCACTTGAAACACTGCCTCAAGGATTTGGGCCTCCTGATGGTGGCACGGCCCCATGGATGTGTGCAGAGGAAGGACATCTGTTGGTGAGTGCCAGTGGTGCTGCTGCATTACACTGATACTGCTGTTGGTTTGTTCCCTCCTGACATAAGAACCTTCAGAGTCAACAGGAGATTACTTATTCAGTAATGTGAATAAGCTGTTTATTGGGCTTACTTAAAATGAAGTATCAAATAATGACAACAACGTGATGGTAATGTTAACTTCTATTTTTATGTTGAACTTGGGAAGTAAAGGAAGAGTAAGGTTTTTCCTCTTTAAATTTTCAGCTACGTACCATCAGTTACAATGTTTTTTGAGGGTTTTTTTGGGGTATGTGATACAAATGTTGTTTAAGTGGTAGTTAGGGAAAGCAGTCCAAACCAAGTTCTGCTGTTCTCGTGGTTTAATACAGTCTCTTTTTTTAACTTCCTTCAGCAGCTTGCTGTATAGGGAAGTTATTCCAATGGAGGAGGAAAAATTCATAGCATTTTAAAAAACCATGAAAGACAAATGACACACAGCTGTGCGCTTGTACTGCTGCTGATGTTTAGTGATCATGAGGACTTCATCATTCCTGTTCGTAGTGAACTGAGATAGGCCCTCAGACTCTGTGGCTGGGTGGTATCCTGACCATCCACGTTAGCACTGTTATAAAGGAAAGAGGTTCCTGGAGACATTTTCAGTATCTAAAAAGGAGCTACAGGAAAGAAGGAGACAGACTCTTCAGCAGAGTCTGTGGTGACAGGACAAGAGGAAATGGTTTCATGCAGAAAAAGGAGAGATTTAAGTTAGATGTAAGGAAAAAGTCTTTTACAGTGAGGGTGGTGAGGCAGTGGAACTGGTTACCCAGAGAGGTGCTGGATGCTCCCTCCATGGATACTGTCAAGGCTGGGTAGGACCAGGCGCTAGGCACCCTGATCTAGCTGTTGTGTCCCTGTTCATTGCAGGGGAGTTGGACTGGGTGGTCTTTAGAAGTCCCTTCCAGCTCCAAGGATTCTAGGATTCTATTCTATGATTTAGAATAAATCATAAATGTGAATTTAGTGATTCACAGTGTTTACAGACAAGAAAAGCAACCATTTGCCTCTACTTCCTTGCCTGTGTTGTACGTTCAATGATGTTGTTGTGCTCATTGACATTGCACAGTCTTATTTAGTCTTCCAGTATTTCTAAGTCGTTATTTTGGCCTCTCCCTTTGGTATGAGGAGCACAGCTTTGTTCAGAACTTCTGAGTTCAAAATAGAATTGAAGTGTTCAAAATAGAATTTGTTGTCTATGGACTGTCATTTAGGAAGGTTTGCATTTGTGTCTGACTGGGGACTCCAAAACATTTTGGTTATGAGTAAAATACCTGGTATTCAATCCAGCGTTACACAGTAAGCAATGTGTGCTGCTTGACTGAGCATTTAAATTGCTGGAAACATCTAAATATACGTTTTAGTGGCTTTTGAAAAAGTGCTTGTTTGATTGCAGGGTGCAGTGTGTACTTATTTAAAATGGAATTTGATTATGCTGTGAAGTGGAAAAGAAACAGCTACAAAACCCCACATCTGAATAAGGATCAACAAAGCAACACAGTCATCTGCTTTTAGTTTCAAGCAAGTAATGAATTTCATCCAGAACTGTTGCTTGTTATTAATTTTAACAGTGAGTTTGATGAAGTGGTAGTAGAAGGCTCAGGTAAGTGTTGCAGAAATGTGACTGAGCTTCTGTATTTGAGTGTTCTCTCTGGAGCTGGGGCGTATCTTTCATGTTGCCCTTAAGTCTCCAGCTAGTTAAGATGAAGCTAATCTTGCTCTAGTGACTTTGCACGAGGCATATAAGTGAATGTGGTGCAGCTGAGTGTAAAAGCAGGCCCGTGTCCCACCTGTGTGTGTTTGATGTATGACGTGAAACAGATTCAGAGAGAATCAGATGGAGGACAAGTTAGAATAGGCGGTGCTCTGTTGTGCCTGTGTTGTGTATCAGCTGCTTTGATGTGCTCATTTTGCCCATTTGATGGATCTTAGAGCCCAGCACACACAGTCTGACTTCAGGATTGATAGCAATACAAATTGTCAGCTGAATAAGATGTTAACATGCAGAGAACGTGCAGAATTCTGAGCTTGTTGCAGTCTCTTGGAAGGGACCTTCAAAAAAGGTCTCTGACTTACTCTGAAGATTGCGATTATATTTCACCTGCAGGCCAAATGTATTAAACTCGTTATGCTGCCTTCAAAAAAGGCAGACAGATCTCAGCCTTTTCAAGCAGAAACATTGTCTGGAAATAATTGAATGCGTTTTTTCATCTTTTATTTCAGTGTTGCATCAGAAAGTGCTGCGTATCTATTGAAGAAAGTGAGTGATATTTCCTGGTAGAGTATTTCCACACTAGTGGTTAGCTGAGGTTGGTGGTCTGGGACATCAGTCTGTGGCCTTGTGCTACCTCATGTATCTCTGTGGTTGTGTACTGTGGAATTCAGCAGTGCTTTAACTAACACTCGAGTGGACTACCTGGAGGACTTAATGGAGAGAGTTTTTAAAAACATGAAAACCGTGTGTTACCTCATTCATACAACAGTTTCATTTTACTTGTTTTGCAGTTTTGTGATGTGATCACAAAGGCTGCTGCCTTTAAAATGACTCCTCCAGCTGCAGTTGTATTTGATGCAGCTGGAGGTCTGGGATTCTAAAGTTGGTGCTGATTCCCCCTGCGAGGGACTGCTCGGGAAGATCGTCTGTCAGCTGAGGGAAAGGCTTCTGTGCAAGTTAAACAGTTCTTTAAATCACAGCTGATAATGAGGTTCTGCAGCCTTTTTCTTCTGCTGTGACTGGTGGTAGGAAGCAGGTTGTGTTGTGTGTGTAGGAGGGGTGGCTGCTTTTGGAGAAATGAGCAGGAATTTAAGATGTGCCCACACTGTATTCACAAGGCAGGGGAAGGCAAGGGATACAAGTGTGATCAAATCCTGTATGTGTTGTTGGTTTCCTTGAGCAGCGGGGCTGCCTTTGTTGTGACTGAGCAAACATAGGTCATGCGTGTGAGGGCTGGGCAGTCAAAGGAGGTGGCACTGGTATGTCTGTACTCACGTAGCCAAGTATTTTATATTGAAGTTTATGAGAATGTTTGCAAACAAGAAAACAAATCCTATTTTAAGCTTTGTGTGGGTGAGAAGGAAGGGTAAGCAGTCTGTACTATGCCAAGGTATAGCTGGGTCTGTTATATAGAAGTCTGTGATGGAAGCTTTTATTGTGCCAGTAAATTCTTAATTCCTGGTAGTTGCTCTTAAACTTCCACTGCTATTAGAAACCCAATTACAGTTCTCAACGCAGGTGATGGCTTTGCATTTTAACTGACTTCATGTGGCTTCCACGGTGCTGTTAACAACAGTGGAAGAATGGCACTGTTCTGCCCTAAAAGCCGCTGTTGTGATAACTTTGAAACGTGTACATGAAGCTCCGAGCTCCCTCACAGCTCTTTCTTTGTATTGTGTTGTAATCTTCCTTAACATTATATAAGGAATGTTGAAGTTATACTGTTAAAAATCCTAAATAAAATTCTCAAAAGGTGCTGTAAGTATTTATTAAAAAAAAAAAAGGGCGACTCAAAACTTGATGAAAGATGAACATATATTGCCTCATGTTCCTTATTGATGCACAGGAGCCAGTATACAATGAGTCTGTTTGTTGAAGATCCGTACTATAGTATTTATCATGCATATGCCAACTTAAAAATACGGCATCTCTGAAGTAGCACACAGTGTAAAACCAGAGGCAGGGCAGAATTAATGTGTAGGTTTGGAGTTTTCCCATGCGTCTGCCCTCTTGATCCAGGAGTCTTTGGGAGATGGGAGCATGGGTGGGCCTCTTGGCAGTATTATTTGCGGTGTTCTGACACAGAACTCAATGATCAGGAGAATTCATCACTATCTTTTTTCTTTCCCATAAACCACATCAAGTTATTGGTGATGAAGAATGTATCATACTGCGTCACAACTTACTCCAATGCTTTGGCATTTCATAAAGACTTGATTTTAATCTATGCCCCAGTTTGTTTCCCTCTGTAAGGTGAGGACTTTGGTATGCCCCATTGGCTCTTTTTTACCTGGGCTTCAGTTTGGAATACCTGTGAATACATATATAGATTAAAAAGGAATCAGTGAATTGAATGATTGTTAAACACAAGTACTGAGATGTTTTGGAAAACATTGGTTTCCAGTTCTTTCTTTCTTTTGCTTCTCTGGTTGCTTCCTGCTTTAATTAACAGCTTGGAATATGAGCACTACGTACACCTCACTGTTATTAATCTGTTCTTATCTCAAGTAGTCTGTGAAATATTTGGGTTTGGTTTTAATTGTAATACATTCTATATAAAAGAACTTGCATATTATTATAAAACATCCAGAAAGGACTCTGTAATTCTCACGTGTGCTTTCAGTTAATTTTACAGAATGTCCAGGATGAGAGAAAACATATACTTCATTCTCTTACTCTTCCATGAAAAAGTAAAAGCAGAGTGTGGCCGAACTGTGACAGGAGTGGAGGAGTGATTTGTAGGACTGTGATTTGAATCCTGAAGCTTTGTAATGTTCATTTTCTTCATACTTTTTTTTCACTGCTAACTCTGACTGCACAAAACAATACTTCAGTTATTTTCAAGGGAGAAAGTTTTACTTAGGCTGAGTTCCTCCTTCTCATATCACTGTCATTTGGTTCAATGTTTAAAACACCCCAAAGCCTCTTCCTGTTTGTTACCACTAAAACAAGCGTGCGACTCTTCTGTGGCTTCTTCTGCCTTAGCTTTGGCCTCTCTTCCTGAGTAGATTAATTCTGTAATCAGAACAGGCATTTCTGTGGTCAGCGCTGTTCCTGTTCTCCCCCAGATACCTAATAGTTTGTATGAGCTTTTCTTACATTTGATAACGCATTGATCTCTTAGCATCAGAGCCCTTATGTGGCGTTCTGATTTAATGAAACTTCCCCGAGGTTCTCCTGAGATAATGCAGCACTGTGTGTGTGCCACTCGTGTTACACTGGAAAGTGGAAGTAAAGTTCTGTTTCTTTCTGTTAACAGCCTAAAATGACTGGGTGAATTCAGTGGAATAAATGGCGTCCAAAGTAACTGATGCTATAGTTTGGTACCAGAAAAAGGTAAGCTTTCTGTTTGTTTTTATGGTGACTTCAGGGAAAAAAAAAAAAAAAAAAGTTGGCTTATTGCTTTCTATGTGTAAAGTATAATAAATGTAAAGTAGTGCTGCATTGTTGGTTGGTGTTCTATGAGAGGGAGTAGCTTGGAACTGTGCCTCTGAAAGTAAACAAAAGCCTAATGACAATACCTTGCAGGACAGAACTGCTTTTGGTCTGGCTATTGATTTCAGTGTAATGTTGATTAATGTACTTGTGTGCAGGTGAATGCTGTTTCTATAGTACATAAAGCAATCATTGTATTTAAGTAGAAAGTAAGAATTCAAACATTCTCTGTTAGTATCAAGGATTGATGTAATCCAGAGCCAAAAGAGGTTTCTGTAGAAGTCAATTAAAAAACAGAATGGAGAGAAGCAGGAAAGAGAAAAAAGATCTTGCTGGGAGATGTGCAGTCACAGTATCTCCTGGTAGTGTATATATTTTGTTTCATATCTGTGCAGAGAAATATTGATGTCTGACTAACTTATTATTTTGTTAATTTCAAGTTATTGTATCCTCTTGACATTCGTGTACTGGTTGACTTACTCAGCTAAATTGTTTTTAAAGCATGGAGAATTTTGCTGAGTTTGGATGTAGGATTTCAGGTGTGATGAGCTTGTTCTATTTTTCCTCATCTCTCCATGCTTCATTAGGTTCCTGTTTTCCTTGGTCCCGTGGCTCTCTTTTGGGGAGTACACGTGCTGCTCTTACAGGGAATAATGGCAATGGTCTTCAAAATAGAAATTGTGGTTAACTTTTATTTTAAGCAACTGTAGGTTGTAGAAATCTGACAGTACTGACTGTCTGACAATGTCATCTTCTCAACTGTGAATTAAAGGTGCAGTTGGCAAAGCAGAAAAATGAATTCTGCGTACTTAATTTATGCTGTCTATTCCATTATGTATTAAAAATTTGGGAATCATTCAGTACTTAATGAGAACTTTTTTGTACTTCATACTTTCTCCTTTCCCTCATTCAAGCTTCAGGAAATCTATTTTTGTCCATGTAAAGAAGGTTATACAGGCAGATTAAAGCACAACCATCCCTCAGGGTGCTCACGAGAAGCTTGCATCTCTTCAGCACTTTGTAGAGTTGTAGATGGGAACTTTCTTATCTGTACATTTAAAAGAAGTCAAAAAACATACTGCTGAATTTCTTCAATAAACAAAGTTTGGAATTGCTGTCACATGGCTTTACTTCTCAGATCCGTTTACTCTTTCTGGTATGTACACACATAGCTGGAAATCCCTGATGGTGTCCTGGTTTTTCCTGTGGTAGCACAGATGAGGTACATAAAGGCAGTCGTGCAGTGGAATTGCATGGTGTTTTCAAACCATTTCTTGATTGTGGGGCTTTCTCGTGTGACTAGTGATAGGACTAGAGGGAATGGCTTCAAGCTGCGCCAGGGAAGGTTCAGGCTGGACATTAGGAAATACTACTTCTCTGAAAGGGTGGTCAGGCACTGGAATGGGTTGCCCAGAGAGGTGGTGGAGTCACCGAGCCTGGTGGTGTTCAAGGAACGTTTGGATGTTGTGTTGAGGGACATGGTTTAGCGAGAACCAGTGGTGATGGGTGGATGGTTGGACTGGATGATCCTGTGGGTCTTTTCCAACCTTAGCGATTCTATGATTCAGTTGTTACAAAGATTTGTAGGGTGATTTGGAGGAAGATTTAATGTAATGAAATTCAGTGAAGGATCTCGTGGAAGGGAAAAGTGATGCTTATTGTACAAATCTTTAGAATAAGCTGATTTTACCTGCTCCTCGGGTCTCTGAGGTTTTTTGGGTGGTGACAGTGAGCAGTCGTGGGCAGATTTATTATGCCATTCAGCTTTATCTTTCTGTAGAAAGTGGTCATTTGATGTAAACAAGAGTCTCAAGTCTCTGGAAATCTTTATCAAAGGTCCTGCTTTTTTTTTTTCCTGTTATCTGGTTGTTTTTTCTTTCTGGTCGGAAGTACGTCTGTGGTCCTGTTGGATGCTCAGGAAAAGGAATGCTCTTTGTGATCATCACAACTCTCCTTTTTCTTGGTGCTAGGAACGCAGGGTCTTCTGATGAGTCACTGTGCTGTGATGGTACAGGAGTCAGAGCAGGCCTTCTGGTTTGGATATCAACAACTCATTCCTCAGTTTTACTGTTCCCAGGAGGCTGCTTCTGACAGAACACCTCACTATCGGTACAGGTCATTCTTTTAACCCTCATTTGGTTGCTTTTTTCCAGTGATTGCACACATATGGTTCTGTTTAGAGCATTCAGACCAGCAGCAGAATTTCTGCTGCAAGTCTGCAGGTTTTCACAAAGGTCTGCTCAGGCAGAAAGTGCAAATTGCCTTTGAGGCAAAGGCCTGTGATGTGTGACCACCATTACTTCATGAAAGACTGGGCTGTCTTCAGGAGAGATGCGATGTTGCACAGACCTGATGTCAGTGTTTTCTATGGTGTGAACAAAGCTGAATTGCAATCAGTTGCAATCAAGAAACTTTCAGAACTTCTTTCTGAATGAGAGAGTGGAGTCTGACTTCGGGACAAATTCAGAAACGTTGCATCTCATGTAAGTGTTCATGATAATTAGATGATCTCTGGGTCCCAGTTTAGTGAGAGTTAGCCTGGATGAGGCTGATAACTCCTAGAAGTTAACTTTGTAGTGCTGTGTATGATCCTTTCCTAAGAAGATCTTGAACTTTTCACCCATGTCCCTGATTTTTCCCCCCATCATTTACATGGCACGGTATCTTTTCCCCATGGAGTCATTCTTTGTACTTAAATTTTGAACTGGGAAATGGAAGAACTGTGCTAGAGACAAGTGGGTAGCAGGCATTTTTCTTGTCCCTCCTGACACGTTTCTATTATGTGATTGTTTGTGATAGCAAAATGCTGAACTTGGCTTTCAATTCTAAGTGCATCACATTTGTCAGGTTGGTCCCTCTTGCCTTGCTTTTTAAGTCTGCCGAATCCTCACTGCTGTAGCTGAAATTGAAAGTGGGGAGAAATCAATACTTAGCAGTAAAGCGTTGTTTCTGGGTCAAGAGAGAGCTAGGGTTGCAGTAATTATTACTCAAACTAATGGCTTGCCTGTGTGATAAAAGGAGGAAAAAGAACTATTATTTTGGAGAGTTTTTTTTCACATCAATGAGTTGATGTATGAAAATCCTAACAAAGAACGTAAAGAACTTAGAATACTGATAGTCAAATTTAGAGAACCAGTGTACTTGAATAGGCACGCTGATTGTGAAAGATATTAAATAGATAACTTACTCCCTGTGGTTGTCTTCAATTTTGATATATTTTTAAACTTGATTTGACTTTGCACTCAATTTCCCTCTATTGAATTTCCAAGCTCTGCTGTCTTCTCAAAAGTGAGGCACTTCTGGACTTCTGTAGTAGAAAGAGTTACGCAGTTGAGCTCTTCCAACCACACTGGCGTGCAAGTTCTCCTAGGAGCAGGCACCCAAGGCTCTTACTGGTGTGACTCATTCTATTGTCTGCAGTAGGGCTTCTCACGGGAGGGTGATTTAGTAATATGCTTAATCGTTTAAAGGTCAGACTTTTTATTGTGTAAACTTGTGCATTGTTGTCGCAATAGATATAGTCCGCTTATAGTGCAGAGGAGCTCTTGCTTACTGGCTTGTAAAAATGCTTAATTAGTTCTTAATTACTTTTATTTGGATTGTAGGGTTTGTTAACACCGGTTTGTTATCTGAGATGTAGGGCTGCACAGACGTCGCTTTCCTGTGTATGGTGGTGGTGTGAGCTTCCCTGCTGCTACAAGTAGTGGATGGTGCAGGGCATGGAATGTGGGCATGCTGGCTGTGTAGGAAGGTCCATAAAGGAGCTGCTGCAGTATGGAGGAGTGTCCTGCTGAGATGTTTGCCTGTCTCAGGGAGGTCAGACAGGCGTGTGCCGGCTTGCTGTCAGCACGTGGCTGCACGGCTGCTTGCAGCAGCAGGTGTGGCGGGGCTGTCTGCGCTCCCTGCATCGGTCCCTGGCAGCTGCTGAGCTCAGAGGCGCCTGTCTGTGCTTTGTTAATAAATAGCCTTAGGATTATGTGTGCACGTGCAAAGTGCTGCGTCAATAACAGCACCTGGGGTTAAAAATAATAAAATCAGTAATAACCTGAAATACTGCTTAGAACTTAAAATCTTTGCATTCATTTATTGTAACACTTTCAAGGCTTACAGATAGTAGTAGATGTGCAATTTCTGCTCTGATTTCCAATTTTACAACTATGTTAAAACCAAGGGTGTACCAAGGAATAACCAATGGTAAACCAAGGAATTTACCATAACAGCTTTTTTATTTTCAATGCTCGCAGGAGTTTTGCTATGAAGATGGAGGGCTTTGCACACATTTGTTAACAGTATTGCAGGAGAGAATTAAGTTTTTCCATCTCTTGGGGGTGGTTGTCAGTGAAGACAGAATGGAACTTAATGAACCTGAATCCTGCATCTAATTGCTTATCATTTAACTTTGCCAGTACAGCTTTATGCTGCTTTGGGTGTCCTTTGGGTACTGCTGTTAAAGGGCGCAATAAAACAAATGAGATGTTTTCTTTGCCATGGTTTTAAAGGGCAAAATTAGAGTTGTAATTGCATTAAGATCTGTAATGTTTAGTGTTTTATAGCTCATTAGCCTAAGATTATACTTTCCAGCTTAATAAAGAAAGAAACAGTAATTATACCATACCCTGAAACTACTTGATTTCTCTTGGTACTGAATTAATGTGATGTGTTGGTGACCCTGGCACGCAAACCAGTTTTTGCATGACGGCCTGGGTGTGTGGCTGTATTACTGAGAACCTGGGATGCTGAAACTCCCAAGAAGGTCAGTCGTCAAGTGCCAAATGTTCCCCAGGGTTCAGTTTGGGGCTAGGTTTGTTTATGTATCAATGATCTTGATGATGGGACTGAGGATCGAGTACGCCCTCAATTAAGGTTTGCAGATGACACCGAGCTGGATGGGTGTATTGATCTGTCAGAGGAAGGGAAGGCTCTGCAAAGGGATCTGAGCAGGTTACGCTGATGGGCAGTGTCCAATTGTATGGCATTCAGCAGGGCTACTTGCTGGATGCTTCACTTGGGTCTTAACAACCTCAGATAGCAGTATAAGTGCAGAGAAGGGTGGAGAAAGTTGCCTGACGGAAGTTTCTGGGGGTGTTGACTGACAGCCAGCTGAATGTGAGCCAACAACATGCCCAGGTGGCCAAGAAGGCCAGCGGTGTCCTGGCTTGCATCAGAAGTAGTGTGGCCAGCAGAACTGGGGAAGTGACTGTCCCTCTGTATTTGGCACTGGTGAGGACGCACTTCAGCTGCTGGGTTCGGTTTGGACCCCTCCCTACATGGGGATATTGAGTTGCTGGGATGTGTTTAGAGAAAAGCAATGAAGCTGCTGAATAGACTAGAAAGCAAGTGTTATGAGGAGTGGCTGAGGAAGAGGAGGCTCAGGGGAGATGATAGAATCATGACTCCATTATTCTATGAAAGCACTGAGAGGAAAAATATGTATTTAATAAAGCTACTTTCTATGTAATACTGAAATTGGGTACCCAGGTTGTCAGCTGACCCAGGAATGGGGATTACCTTCAGCACCTTGTTTCGCTGTCTAAATTCAAGTTACTGAATCTTATGCAATTGATAAGAATTGCTCAAACCCATAGTGTGGCTGAACAAAGGAGCTGTATGCTGTGCCTGGCTGCTGACATGCATGCACTTACTGAGTGAATTTGGTCAGGGTGCGAATGCGGTTTAAACTGTAAGAAGCTGAATGTATCCGTGAGAGAGAGCGAGTGAGCTGCAAATCCCTCTGTTTGTAAGAGCGATTCTTGAATTGCTTCGTTATGCCTTGTGAAGCCATAATTTAGCATTTCTTTTCCTGAGAGAACTGATTTATCTCTCAGTCACACACCAGGATGTTGCTGGCACGAGGAATGGGTGCCATGGGAAGTGGAAGTGATCAGGACTAAGGGCAGTGCTGCTTCAAAATTACAATGGCAGTGATGGTGAACTTGCTGGAGTTTTGGTGGTCTTCAGGGAACAATACTAAATAATGGGGCTGTCAGAGTGGTTTTCTTTGTCCAGTTATTTCTTGAGACTGCTTCGTTTTGTGCAAACACATAATTGTAAGAAAAAAATGTTGTTGAGGACTTAAATCTTGAAGGATGAGTGGGCTGTAGCCATAGTGTAGGCAGTGGGTAAAGGGAAGGGAACCTCTGTTCAGGTTGTGATACAGCATGTAGGGTGATACAGCTAATGTGATACAGCTATGCCATTTGGGGCTGTCCAGTAGAAGAAAGGCATTGATGCTCTTTGGCAGGCCCAGCGGAGGGCCATGGAGGCTGTTCTGGGGCTGAAACCTGTGATGTACACTGAGTTTGAGAGACCATGGTTTGTTCTGTCTGAAGACGAGAGGGCAAAGGGAAGAGCTCACTGCTGCCACAGCTGCTGTCTGGGTGGCCACGAAGGGACAGAGCCAGGTCTTCTCAGAGGCACGCAGGGATTGCGAAGGAAGCAATAAACACACATTGAAATAGGGGAAGTTCTGATCAGGTGTAGGAAAAAAGTTTACCATGGGGGTTGCCAGGCATTGAGTTACGGTCCCAGAGGGGTGTAAAATACCCAAACATTGGACATGTTCAGAACTTTCTTGGATAAGTCCTTGAGAAACATCCTGTAATTGGAGCTGCTCCGCGCAGGAGCTGAGTGTCCTCTGGAGGTTGCAGCCTACACGGTTCTTTGATACCTTTAGTCTGAGATTTGAAGATGAGTAAACTTCATAATGGATTGCACTGTACTTCAGTGACAAATGGAATCTTGTTCAGTTTGTGCTTTTTTTTTTCTTTTCTTACTGAGTAGTTCTTTTAAGGCACAGAAATGATAACCTAAAGAAAGCTACTTCTGGTGTCCAGTATATGTCACTAGGAAGTGGCCTAGGGTGGGTCTTGTGATTCCTTTACTGTATATTCTGAGTATACAGTGTTTGCGTCTGTATTTATTTCTGAATATTCTTATGCATAAAATTTTTGTTAATTCAGGTGAAAAATAAGGTCTTTCATGTTTTTAATAGATCTGTTAAAATCTCCAAACTATTACTTGGGACAATGAGAAAAGCTGGCTGATGTTAAGAGTTAATATGTATTGACTGATACAGAGAAAGTATTAATACATCGATGATAAATGTTTAATTATCCATTATTGTACTCTGGAAATAGTATCTTTGAGGGAAGCTTTGGTAAAATGTTCAGTGAAATGGCTCTTAGTTCACTGCAGTTGAAGGTATTGCCAGCTCATTAGTTGGTAATCTCCACAATTAAGAATAAACAATTCTTCATTTTCAAGCTGGAAGAAGATAGATTTAAGTTAGATATAAGGAAAAAGTCTTTTACAGTGAGAGTGCTGAGGCACTGGAACAGGTTGCCCAGAGGTGCCTATCCCTGGAGACTTTCAAGGCGAGGCTGGACCCGGCCCTGGGCAACCTGACCTAGCTGAGCATGTCCCTGTTCATTGCAGGGGAGTTGGACTAGATGGCCTTTAAAGGTCTCTTCCAACTCCAAGCATTCTGTCATTCTGTGATTTTACACTACACAGTTGGTTTTCCCTCTCCTTCTGGGATTAAGA
This sequence comes from Gallus gallus, assembly GCF_016699485.2. Lineage (NCBI taxonomy): Eukaryota > Metazoa > Chordata > Aves > Galliformes > Phasianidae > Gallus > Gallus gallus. Next base: position 12,679,883 of record NC_052532.1, on the reverse strand, counting down.
GGCAAGGAAGGGAATTCCAGAATCTTCTAGTAACCAGAAGTAACTATTTGGCAGTCCTAAATTCCAAGCTTTGCACATAAGGTTATACAGCTTTTATCTCTTTATTTTACTTCTACGTTTGAGTAACAGTTTCTAAGCTCGTCCCTATTGGCAGACAGTGCTAAAGCTATTATATTATACATCTCTGGCTATGGACTAGGTTTGTCTTGTCTTAGCTTGTCTTGTCCATGTATCAATGATAAAAGAAAATGGAGGGGGGGGGGGGGGGGGGGGAGCAGTGCAACAAACACCTTGAAAATGGAAAAACATCCTGAAAAAAAAGAAGTCTTAATAGTAAAAAAAAAAAAAAAAAATCAAGGAAGATAACAACACTGCTGAACTACTGAATTATTGCCTTTACTGCAATGTGGATCAGTTAGGTAGAAATAAAAGAGGAAATTGAGAAAATAAAAGATGTTTTGTCTGGTATCCATAAATGTATACTTCAACGTAAACTTAATGTGAAGCTTTGGGTTTTTTTTAAATGAATAATATTACATGTATATAAATTATTTATATGCCAGTCTCAATAGTAAGAGATTCTGTTATAGAAGTTTGTACAGTTTTTGAAAAATGTTGACTTTATTAATTTTTACAGGCCTAGTAGCTAATATGCTAATACTAAATATTTTAATAAGGTGTTAAAAACTTAATTTCCTTGGTAGACAGAATAAGGAAGCAAGTTCACTTTTTATTCACCAAACTCTGTATCTTATGTCTTCTGGATTTGTAGTAGTATTTTGTTGTTGCTTGTAAAAATGTGCAGCAGTTTTAAGGGACAAAGCTTAGCATGCAGATTTCGTTATGGATAAACATTAAAGTTTTAAGATCCAGCAGGAAATGCGATGTATTCTCAGGATTATAATCTTCATTAGCCTTCTTTGTCATAAATTATAAATGTCTCCTGAAATATTGATCGATTCCATTAGAATCCGAAGGCTCTGTGAGTATTGGGCTACATGTTGATACCATCGCTACTTTAGCTTAAAGTGAATATCAGTGTCATTCACAAAGCTCAAATTCAGTCTTGATGCACACGTGGCCTATTGATCTGTTTATGAGAAAGACACTGGGAAGAAATAATCTGCAGTGCAGAAACCCTTAGCGTTGGGCTTTATTTGAAACCAGAATGAGCTGTCTCCAACAGCTTAACTTACTTAGAGAAATTGCATTTAGTTGTTATAAAAACTAGCTGTAAAAGTGTCAAACAAATTTTAGATAGACAAGGAAATGTACTCAAATGCTTTCTGTGCTGTTTGGTTGGGAAGAAGCGTAAGTGTTGCTTAACCTCCTGAGTTTATTGTTGCTTTTCAAGTTACATGACCTTTCTCTGCTCACTTGAAGTAGTGCACTTCGTTAGATCAAAGCTGAGCTCATCTTGTCATCTCTTGTTTCTGAGAAAGGTTTGAAGTGTATTTACATGTATAGTGCTCGAATGAGTCCAGTGGCTTTTGATGCTTTCAGTAAGTTTTCAATTTGAGACAATTTTTGGAAGTTGGAACAGTGGGTTACAGCTTGTTTTCACCTTTAAATAATTCTAAATATGAGGTAAAGTATTTCTTAAAAAAAAAACAAAAAAAAAAAACAAAAGTTTAAAATGTTGCAGTGCCTTCTAGGTGGAACTTGCTGTCACGCCACCCACATCTTTTTCTGTCCTTAATGTCTCTCTGGCTACACCCGAAGCAACATTTTTCCGTTGTGAAAGAACATTGGCAGGATTTTCAATCTTCACTCATCCTGCATGTGCTGAAATTTGTAACAACTGCACGGAGAATAGTTGGTAATTCTACAAATACATAATGGAGTAGAGTTCTTTAATCTTCTCAGTGAGGCATTTATTGAAGCAAGGTGTCTTGATGACTGAATATTTTAGTGGTAACTGGATTGGATAGACTGGATAGAGTCTTGTCATTGAGGAAGCCTGTGGTGCATGATTTAAACTAAATTAATACAAAATATCTGCTCCAGTTGTGCTACAGGTTGGTTGCACCACAATTTATTCCATCTGTAGTATACTGTTGACATGTTTCCTACAAGGGGGATGTGTTGCTGCTCATGCTTGGTGATGGAATCATAGAATCATCACAGTTGGAAAAGGCCTACAAAATCATCCAGTCCGGCCATCCACCTACCACCAATATTTCCCCGCTAGGCCAAGTCCCTTAGTGCCATGTCTGAATGTTTCTTGAACACCACCAGAGACAGTGACTCAAATAACTACCTGGGCAGCCCATTCCATTTCCAGCCATTCAAGAGAAACAAGTAAAAGATAGGCTTATCATGTTACTTCAATTAACAAATTATTAAGAAAGAAAGGAAGGTGTTTTTTTTTTTTTTTTTAGGTTAATTTATTTTTTGCTAAATCCTTAAACAAACAAAAAAGCTGTAAAGTACAGGTTATGATCCACTTTTGATTAGCTATTATGTAAATGAGGATAAATTCTGTGGTAAATTAGATGAAAACTGGGATAATGTTGTGTACTTTGCTTAATTAAAAAAACCACCCAGTTGTAGGTTGGATTCATGGCTTAAAAATGCCAGTGACAGACTATTTTGCCAAGTCTGGCACAAAGTTTTAAACGGATTTTAGAAGCTTTAGTTGTTGTATAGTTAAAAAATGGACATTTTTTTTTTGACTCTTTCAGCTTTCTTTGAAGAATACTGCAGAATTTACAGGTGTAATGGGAGAGAATAAGGGTAGAGTTTGGCGCTTCAGGTATATGCAGGTAGTTACGTCTTCATATCAACTTAATGGTTCCAGACATGGGAACCTTGAACACCTCTGTGGCCCTGGGGACAGTTACTTATGAAGAGAAAGCTTGTTTTGATCAGGTTTTGTGTATATTTAATTACTTTGTGATAGAAGCATGGGCAGTTCTATCTCTAGAAGCCTATTTGCTCATTTATTTTGTCTTCAGAAATTAACTTTTTGGGTACTGTTAGGTATTTTTCTTTTTGGTGTCCCTCTAGTATGTACAGTTTCAAAAAAACTGAGCAATAAAGAGCTAGAGAGAGCCCATATGTAAACCTCAGACAGCTTAGTATTTGGATTCAACAGCATTCAACAATTCAAATAAAATTGAGATGTAAATACTTACAAATCAGAACTCTGAGGATGTAATTGCCTCGTGCTCTCAATTTAAAACTGGGAAGGCTTGCTAGTAGTAACTTTAGTCTTGAATTCATTCATTCACTAACACTGGTCATTCAGCATGTTCTCTTTCTCATGTCCATATTTATTATATATTGCAACTTGTCACTGAAAAGCTCTTTTCAATGAATTCTGCTGGATGTATTGGTGAGAAAATAGATAAGTTTTCCGGTTGTTGGGCAGAAGAAAAGATTGGATGTCTCTGTTCTTTACTTGTCGTTTCTGTCAGTAACACTGGGTCTACAGATTTTTGTTTAACATGGGAAATTAAGTGTGCCAGTATGTTACTTTACAATGATGCCTTTATTTGCTTGTGTTTCCTTCTGATAGGCTTGAAAGGGAAGTGTAGATGGATGCTTGTACTGTTTGATAGAAGGGAAATTGAAGATGCAAATTTGATGGACTGGGCTTGAATGTGCACTCCCGAAAGTGCCTCAAAAGGTTTCCTAAAGCACAAAAATGCAAAATTGGGTGGATTAAAAATATATATAATAATTTGTAAGAGATTGTAGTGTAGCGCTCTGTAGCTGTCTCTGGAACTCTTTTCTGTTTGCAACAGTATGCCTTTATTTAGCAGCCCTATACTCAGATTTTGATAACTGACCGTGATCAGAAAAGATTGGCCAGGCCAATACATATTGGAAAAGACCATCTTCCTGGTCCTTTTCTCTTATTTTACCTACTGCTGAGATAATGACATTATGGAGTAACGTGAAAAGAAAAGTGTCAATGGCAAAATCCCTGCTTGTGTGTTTTGGAGACAGAAGCTGCTACCTCGTATGTTTGTGGGAGAATATGAGTAAGCCCAAATGAAATTTGGTTGACTGACTTGCCTCAGATGTCTTCCGGGATCTGTTTCTCAGAATTTCTATAACAAATGATCTATTGTTTGTTTATGTGAAGAACTCTTAATGACTCTTTCAACTCTAAAACAGTATCAGTCATGAATGGGATTAGAAATACAGAGTTTGCTTTGCAATTTTCTTGGCACAAAGGCCTCCACATTTGTTTCTTGCGCAATGAAGTGGGAGGCAGACTCTTCTGTCTTTGTAGAAAGAAAGCTTGTTGGGAAGCAAGGCGGGGGGAAGACCCAATATTATGCCTTACAGAAAACTCACTTAAGACTCTTCTCAGTAAATGTCATGAAAAGCAGGAAGACCTGAAATGTCGTTTAAAATGTATTTAGGAAGAAGCCAAGGCAATTTGATATAAACATCTGGGTGGAGTGGTTATTCAACATATTGACTTTTTAATTGCTGGCAGTTATCCAGATGGAGTCAGCTCTTAAGCTAGCTTTATTTTAATTAGTTTAATTATAGCAAGTGCTTAATCTGCTCAATACAGTGCCTGACTACTCCATTATTTTCCATGGTCTATGTGCTTTTTCTAAATGCAAGGTGCTAAGTGTGTCTTACTATTATTATTATTATTACTAAAAAAATTGCTAGGTTTTCTTTTTTTTACAATAGTGAGCTAGAAATTATTTGGGTGTCTGTATCTTGTGAATAGGAAGTACAAAGCAGATATGAAAATGAGCCATGGAGTAATCAAGCAATGGGTTTTTTTTCCTTCCCATTGGGTGTTTGGACCATTTCTTTACAGTCACTAAGGAGAGACTTTGAGTAAGTTTCCTTCCACACATACATCTGCCTTGCTAGTGTGACACACAATCAATGTTATGCTTCACTGGTCAGAGCTTGGTAACAGGAACCAAGGTTCAGGTATGAGGCAGTAAGTGTGGGTGCACATGTGTGTCTGTGTACGTATCGAAGGAGAACTGCTGGGATGGGAAACTCTAAAAACATTTGGTGAGGGCACTGGCTGGCTATAGAGCTGTGGGTTCCCCATCCCTGGAGGCATAGAAGGCCAGGTTGGATGGGGCCCTGGGCAGCCTGAGCTGGTGGGGGGCAGACAGCCCATGACAGGGGTTGGGAATGGGTGGGCTTTGAGGTCCCTTCCTTCCCAAGCTGTTCTATGGTTCTACATAGTAAAACAGATCATTGCTGAGGAATGTCTAGAATCACTATGTGCACTATTCAAAGCACATAGTAACTTCTTAGAGAGATGCATTTTCTTACACGTTGGCTTATTCTTGCCACCTTATCTTACCTTCAGTCTTATAAATACCTGAAGTTTTCTACAGAAATGTGATGAGAGTAGAGCCTGGAGAAAACCAAATCCTTTTTACTACAAATGTTTAACTAAAAGCTTGTTCATGTTCAGACAAAGCTAAGGTCTTTAGAAGAGCTTTGGGGATAAATAGACTGGCGGCTTAATGAGAGTCTTGGAAACCTCAGAACTGACAGTCTTCAAATACTGTTTTCTCTTCCTGAGAACAAGCATTACGGTATGGTATAAGGAAAAGATTAGTTACATTTTGAAATAGGTCTACTTGGAGCGTTATTTCATCAGTGATCCCTTGGGGAAAAGGGCAGTTTCCTGATATTCTTTGTGCATTTTGAGTTTTCCCTGACCTGCAATCTAGCTGCCTCCCAGCCTGTTGGTAACTTCTGCTGCTGTGCAATCTGAAGAGATGGAGCTCAAGACAATGGAGCTGTAAAAGTGGGTGGTGAGGAACAGGAAATGTAGAGGGAGCCGTTCTAAAATAATGAGTGGAAGATCTGGCTTCAACTAACTCTGAATTATATTTTCTTTCAAGTTAGCTGGCAGCAGCTGCACTGAGGCAGAGCAGCCCTGCTTGAGGCTCTGGGCTGTCTGGCCTCAGCCTGTCAGACTCAGCAGAGTTCTGGGTCAACCAGGTCCTGCCCAGTGAAGATGGAGTGTGGAAGATAAAGATTGCTTTGACAATAAGTCTCCTTGAGGAGATAACCTGTCGTCTTCATGTTTGCCTTTAAGATAGATGGATTTTGTACAATGAGTGTATTTGAAAACCTAATTTAGATTCTTTCTGTTTTGTGTTCTTTTTAGATTGGGGCATATGATCAACAAATATGGGAAAAATCAGTAGAACAAAGAGAAATCAAGGTAATACAGGATATCGAGTCTTTTTTTTTTCCTTTTTTTTTGCCAGTTAACAGTAATGCTGTAATTGTATATACTGATGTAATTTACTGATGTAATTTACAATGTATGGGATATTCTTTAATGCTGGTGAAGCAAAAATAGACTTCTGAAGTGTAACCAAATGAAACTGGCATTATATACTCTATTTACTTTATATGACTACTAAATCCACAGCACTTAAAAGTTCTACATCCATCTGTACCTCCATGCAATTTTTTTGTTATCATAAGCCAGAGCTTAGTTTGTGAGTGCCTCTCTTTCACTCTGTGATGAATTCTAACGTCGGTTATCTGAGCTCTCCTTACTTGCAGTTAGTTACCTTATCCCTCCAGTTCACTTTTCCTCCTTTATGATGCTGTCATTGTTTTGTACAGTTTATTAGACTGGTAAGTACTTCACGCTTTGTGTCCTGAGTAAGCAGTTAACAGCAGTTTTTTGCATTTTGATTTAACTAACAGTGCCATCAGTGTCTGCCGCATTGCTACAGTGTTCTGAGGAAAATAGTCAATCCTATGTGTAATACTTCTGCTGATTGTAGATTATGTCATACCCTGTAATGTTAAAATTAGTTTCACTGGTGTTTTCTTGCAATTAACCTTTTCTCTTCAAGTACTGCACACAAGAAATACGCTATTACTGCATGAGCTTAAAGGCTGTGTTAATTCTTAGCGTTAGTAAAATACACATTTCTTCAGCATTCCTGTGGTTTTCTTGATTATTCTTCTCCACTACTGCAATAGCTAAATAGTGTATGTTAGGGAGATCATTACATGGGAGCTCCACAAAATCTACAGATTAGCTTTTAAATCAGAGATAATATTTTCAGAAGAGCTTCTGAGCCTGATAAGGAATCTTTGTGACACCACACCTCTACAGTTGTACAACGTGCCCCGTTAGGCAGCATGAGGAGACCTGGGCTGCTGCTGGTGCTGAGCCGGCTGAGTGTGGCTGTGGGGAGACCCAGGGACTGGGCAGCTCAGGTGCTGAGAGCTGCCGGGCAGCCCTCCCTGGCACAGTGCTGCTGTGTGCTGCATGAGGTGCAGCTTTGATTGCTGCCATACGTTGATGTGATCAGAAGGCTATTGCACGACAATTGCATCTCATGGTACCTGCTGTCTGAAGCATGCAGAGAGGTGGTGCAGAAATGCTCTTAATATCAGCACAACTAATTTCAAATGAAGGTGTTGGCGTATGGCTTTATTTTCAGTGTCTTTTCAGTGACTGTGAAAACCAATTGCCATTTTGACAGAAATTCTTGTAGCTGCTGAGTAATAGTGCAGCATTCAAATCATTTATTGCAAATATTGTCTTGTGCCTGTGGGAAATTCAGCTTGTTTGGGTTATAGTCTGATAATTAACAAATTAAACAATGGGAGAAATTATAGTGCCCAGAAGAGGTAGTGTTGATGGGGAGACTTTCAAGTGGAGGCTGGATGGGGCCCTAGACAACCTGCTCTAGCTGTGTGGTGTCCCTGTTCATTGCAGAGGAGCTGGACTAGATGGCCTTTGGAGGTCTCTTCCAACCTAAGGAGTCCATAATTTAGCATAATGAAGGGAGCACTGAAACAGGCTGTTATGTTCAGGTGTCATACCTTAAAGCTTCTTTCTCAAAGCCACGATGATGCCGTTTATAAATTAACTTAACTAAAAATCCAAGAAGTTATTTTTTAGTAAAAAAAAAAAAAACTTGCCAGTAGTACAAATTAATGGGGTAGTTTTAACTGAACTATTAATTTTAAACTTTGTGTAGTAGAACTTTTACAACAGTAACTATCTTTAAGAGCTTTTATTTAAACTTTGGTTTTTATATTAGGTAGCAGAAATGCATTCAGTACTGAATAGAAATTATGTGAGTTAATTGGATGGACCTGAATAGTACGAAACATAATTATTTCTTAATTAACCTTATTTTGGAACACTGCTGTTTTCTGCATACATTACACAAATTTGTGACGCATTAATAGAGAAATTGCATCTTAATAAAAGGAATTCTTTCATTGTGTGTGGCAGAAAGTAGAGCCACCAGTTCACTATAGTTCATGGACACTGAAAGCATTTGAGATTTGACCAATGACATTTTTTAAGAATGTGTCACCACTGTTCTCCCTATGAAAGATGCATTGAGTTCCATTGTTGACATATTTATTGTTTTGAGAAGTTCTTTCTGTAAAATGAAAATAGGCACAGTGGTAAATTGTTCATAGGACTGTCTGCATTTCCAGAGGGATATTCTTCTGAGATGCACGTATCTGTTTATTGAGACTTTTGAGGAAAAAGTCATGAGGCCCATAAGCAGTGCAGTTGAAATCAATTGTATCGTACAGTACCTTCTACTTTAATCTCTAGAACCTTTTATGAAATAGAGTGGCTTGCTTATGCAAGAATTCCCAGCAATATATAGCTATTTATGGAGTTACAGTAATTACAGTTTCTAAGTATGGGCTTCACATAAAATTACTGCAGTTTTAAGACTGCTGACCTATGAAAATCTTGTACATTAAGCAGCGCTAAGTCTGCAGTACAGTGGCGTTTGTCATCTTAAGAAGACATTTTGTCCTAACCACGTATCAGTTCCATGTATTAATTTTGTTTAATTTCAAGCATTCTCTCTTTTTTTCTAATGGATCTACCAGGTGATGGCTATATAGCTACTTCCCTGCCAGCAGTGATCTGTTTTTGTTGGTTTTGGTTTTTATATTGTAGTGTTATTTTAAAAATAAGTCCAGCTGAGTTTAGGTGCAAGAAATATTTTGAACTGTGCTATTTGGAAACTTGCTTTATGTAGTTGCTATGAAGATTAACACAGCTAGATGTCATTGATCTTTCTCTCATTTTTATTCATTTAATTTGTATAATTTTATCTAAATTTAATGCCTATACTTAAATTATACATTAAAAAAAAAAAAAAAAAAAAACCATGAGTGAAATATGACTGTGTTGGAAATCTACAGTTCACCAGCGAATGGAATTGCTATTTGAATGAACACAGTTAAATCACTTCCATTATAATTCCATTTGTGTCCTCCATTTTTTAAACATACTTTATTTTACTGTGTCTGAATTGTGCATGAAATTGTTATTAGCTAATGTGAACAAGAGCCTGATCTGAAGGCATCAAAGTAAACTCACAAATATGTCTCTTCACATCACATTTTAATATTAAGAATCAACTTGAAAGTTTTGCGAGGAAGTTTGGCTCTTCCATAAGGAAAGATGCTGATTCTAAAAGAAAGAATAAATAGAAACTTTCTCTTTTTCCCAGCTGCTTTCCTGTGTTATTTACTTTTCCTCCTCTTTTTAATAGGCTGCTCTATGCTCAGTATTGGGAATACCAATAGTTTTCTAGAATTTGGACTTTTGACAGTGGAACTTGCTGTTGGTGGTGGCTTTTATATTACAGTGTCATTTACTATTTAGTTTTAGAATTAAGGAGTTCTAGTGTAAGTATTCGATGAATTTAATTAGATATCAAAGGAAAAAAGATGTGGGAAAGTAATCTGTGACAAAAGTTCTGGAAACCTAATATGAATGTACTACTAATTGTTGCAAGTGTGTGCAGATTTTGTCTGTATAACCCAAAGCCATGGGAAATGTGTGCTCAGTGCATAACAATGTTTTAAAGCTACGTAGTTGGGTCAATAATTGTTCAGGTTTTGTTAAGATTGTCAAGTGTGAAAAAGGCATTGGTTTGTGCCTTGTTCCTCAGAAGGTTTTATAGTACTTTAAGTCTCTGAAGTTGACTTCTTTGTCTGAATTTTTAAGAACAGTGTCGGTTAAACACAATTACTGACCACATCAGTGCTGTTCTGTTATTTCTCTATTTTCCATCAATATATGCTGATGTTCAATATTCTCGTATTTCAGGGTTTGAGAAACAAACCAAAGAAAACAGGACATGTAAAACCAGACCTCATAGATGTTGATCTTGTACGAGGTAAGTCTTGAGCTAGAAAAAGCCAAATTCTCTAAATTAAATGAGAATTTACTGGCCTGTCTTGTCTTAAACTGAAGGCTCAAAAAACTGGATTTAAGTTTTGTCAAATAGACTTAGGTTTCGAGAAAAAGAAACCAGTGAATTTCTGTGGATCATGGTTTGGGAGTTATCGGTTCAGCACTCTCCTATTTCCATACACTCAGACTACTTTCAAATCTTCTGATGGTTTGAGGAAAGGTTATGTTAAAATTTTGGAAGAGTAACTGTTCTATAGGCATTAAATATTTCTTAGACATTTTCAAGAGCAAAACAACAAGAGAAGGTCAAGTGATGTAAGACTTCAAGAAGTATTTAATCTTCATTTGATCTTTATTTAATTTTCCTCATACCTCATGAAGGCTGGGGATAATGTTATCTAGATTGTTTTTCCATGAGCCTAGCAGCCAACTTGTCCTCCTAAATACATTCCTGTAGTGCTTTGTTGAATTCAGAACTAGAATTAGCAGAAGCCTTGGTCTTTGCTAGTAGTCATGGAGTTGCTCATGCACATGCACATGCGCCAGTTGTGGGTGACATGGATACACAGACTCTCAGAGCCATACTTCTCCTAGCTCTAAGCAAATAGTAGACGGTTTTCTAGGTGCCAGAGAAGTGGGAATTTGCAGGAAGAAAAAGTAGTGGAAGGATGTGGAAGATAGAGAGCATTTGAATGAGTGAGATGAAAAATGGTGTAGAAGAAGACTCGGTTGAATTATTCTTTGGTTAGCTTCCCTTCTAGAGCTAGTCATCAGTTTGACTCAGCCATATTCCACTTTTCTGAATGATATGGCTAGAGCAGTGCTCTGTTGTTGGTATAGATGCATTTAGGGTTATGTATAATTATGTTTAATTTCTGATCCTCTATCTTAGCTACTCAGCATCTCAATGTATTATTAGTCATAACAATGAAATACTTTCTTTTTTTTTTTGAAGGATCTGCTTTTGCTAAAGCAAAACCTGAAAGTCCTTGGACATCTCTGACCCGCAAAGGAATCGTGAGAGTTGTTTTCTTTCCATTCTTCTACAGGTGGTGGCTACAAGTGACATCAAGAGTCATCTTTTTCTGGCTGCTTGTTCTTTACCTTCTTCAAGGTAGAATTGGGTTATAGGATCACCTTCGACTGAATGTCTTAATTTAACCATTACTACTTCTGTATGTTGCTTTGCTCACTTAATATAGTTAAAACTCCTTGCAGTGTATGCTGGAATAGATTGCAAAAGTGTCTTATGATTAGTTCCTCTTTTACACTTATATAAAGGGGACATCTTGAAAATTTGAGCATTTTCTCACAGGCTTTCTTCAGCACTTAGCACTTGTGTTACTTTGACATTTCTGTATATCATTTAGGTTTCTAGGACTAATTGATTTCAAGACTGAGAGTCACCAAAGAAACCTTTGATTCTTCTGGATGAGGATTAGTCTTTCTGTTACTTGTGCTTCTTGATAAGAGCTCTTGGTCTGCACAGAATGCTGAACCTGCCATTATGCAACGTGCACACCCCAGTAGGATGATGTGTGATCAGTTTCCAGTTCTTCCATGGGTGATCTCGTCACATCAGAGGCAGTAAACTTTAAGCTCACATTTCAGTCATATCTCAGCCATGCTTCTGGATGACTGACTAATGTATTACTTATTGTCCTATATGCTTCTGCTAACTTTTCCATTGTAGTGAGGAGAATATGCATCTTAATTTTGCACTTCCTAGATTAACAGTTGTGCAAACTCATTTTATAAGAAACAGAAGGAAATTCTCAGCTTTTAAATAAGATGATGAATCATGAGTTCCAGTAATTGAAGTCTGTGCTCCTCTTAATTATATGTAATATAAAAGATGAAAATTAGAGAAGAATGTAATGTAATGAGTCAGTATCTAACAGTGTGAAAGTCAGTAAGAGAATAAGTGTATTGGAAGCATGCACAACAACAAACAAAACAGAAGCTTAGTGCAAGTTAAGAGTAATTTAGGCACTCTGGAAAGCTAAACGACTGACAAGTTATCTACTGAAATCCAATTAAAATATGATAATTACCGTTTCAGTTTTGCCATCAGTCCTTGCAGTTACGAATTTCTGTATCTTTTGGAAATTGTATCTAGAGTTAGAACTGGAAGAATAAAAATACAGTACCTCTTGTTTGATGTTAGCAGCTATAAAATTTGTTCCACAGTGATGGTGACCCCAGACTTGAAATATATTGACAGACTTTCATGTATGCTATCAAAAGTTTTCCCTATCCCAAATTCTTAGGTAGGTGCTTAAGAATTATTGTTGCATATGTTGGCCTCTGAGTATACTATGCTAAGTAGTAACAGTACAGGAAAGAGGTTTTTTTACATTTGTTTACTTTGTAATAGATTATGATTAGAAAACTATGTGATAAGAGAACTACAAAGAAATGTTTCTGTTCAAGGTCACTGAACAGGCCGGTAAGTTAAGGTAGAAGTAAATTTTTTTTTCTTTTGACTCCATATCTGTTTAGGTTATACCACTACCTCATTTTCACTTTTAAAATGTTTCTGTATTCTGATGCAAAAACTGATGTGTGAAGTTAGTGTGTATCTCATACTGTATATTTTAGTATGAAACAAGAAATCTGAATAATCATAACAGTTATAAATATGTTGTGGCAAGATATATATATATATATATATATATATATATATATATATGTATGTATCCATTTTTTAAATTCTTGGTGATACAACTATTTCAAAGCTTTCAGTACTAAAGAAGAAATGCTTTGGTCTTTGAAATGTAGTTGCCTGCTTTGATACAGCTTTTTTGGCTCTACATGAAATCATTCCATTTGTCTGTTTCACAAAAGACAGCACTGTCATTTAGGAAAATACCAGTCCAGATGTAATAAATAAAAAATAATTGAAACTAGTAGGAGAAATTCTATTTGAAGACCAAGCTGTTGGTAGGAGCAGTTCTATGGTAGTTGGAACCACAGTATGTTGTCAAGTTGTGCAGAAGTTTCTGTATTTCCTTCCTACTGCTACTACTACCCCTACTGAAAGGATAGGGAGGTTGGTAATATTTTGTTAAATCTGTGTAAACTTTGTGGTGGGGACGTGCAGTCTATAGACTCGTGTTCTCGAATCTATAGTGAAGTTTGAAATTATTTTGTGGATACTTGGTCCTGCAAATCATTTCAAGAAAAATAGAAGTCTTTATTTTCTGTCTGCCTCATGCTGTTGAATGCGTCTAGACTGACCTGAAGCTTGTAAAAAGGTTTTCTAAGTTGTAGAGGTGATTGGGCTATTTTAACAGGAGTAGGAAAAGCTCTGTGGGTGCTGACTGTGTATGAGAAGCAGGTTATAGGGTTATAAGTTTAACGAGTAATGATGGATTGGTGGTTGGACTTGATCATCCCAGAGGTCTTTTCCAACCTTAATGATTCTATGATTCTATGAAGGGGAAGCTGCCACTTTTCCAAGTACAAATGCTAGTTGGATTCCTGGTCGCTTCAGCTGGACTACCTTGTAAAGTATATGGTTTGTCTTTGAGTTTTCCTTGTTATTGGAAAATTTATACACAAATGTATGGGAAATTTTGTCCTTTGAATGGAATATGGAGTTCAAAACGCTTTCAGCTAGAGCATTAAGAGTTTCTCTTGTCACTAGTCTATGTTGAAATAGATGTTTGATTTCACAGTCACAAGTTAGCTGAGCTTGGCAGGCACCTCCAGGGGTCACCCAGGCAGGCCCAACGTCTGCTCAGAGCAGCATTAGCTGCCATGGGCTGTCCAGTGCTATGTCCAGCATGGTGTTGAGCATCTCCAGAATGGAGGGATATAGCCTGTCAGGGCAACCAGCTCCTGGTTTGATGTCTCCTATGCTTACCTGACTTGCTGGATTGTGCTGTGTTGGTTTCAAGTGATACAGGACTAAATTTATCTGGACTGATTGAAGCATAGCATTTGTTGCTTGATTTTGTTTTTTTCTCCTACTAAATTACCATCTTAATATGAATTTGTTTTCTGTCATATCTAGCTTTGCAAATGCCCTCCCCTCCACCCTTCGTTATGCTACCTTTTTTTGAGCAATATTTATAATATCACAAATGTAAAAGAAGGCATGAATATGAAGATAAGTGTTCAAATCCTGATTACTGTCTTTCATTTTATTATAATTGTCATTCCGTGCTCTGAATTTCAAGCTTGGTTTAAAATGCAAGTAAAGGACTACATGTGACTGTTTCTCATTTTAAGAAAAGTCATATGATAAGTTGGCCATCCCAGGCATTTCAAGTATTGAACTCAACTTCATCTTCCTTCTTTTCCAGTTGCTGCTGTAGTGTTATTCTGTACAGCCCAGAGCCCACATAATATACCTCTGACTGAAGTAATTGGGCCAATATGGCTCATGTTGCTACTTGGAACTGTACACTGTCAGATTGTTTCAACACGAACCCCTAAGCCTCCTCCCAGCACAGGGGTTAAAAGAAGAAGGTATAGTCTGTATTAAAGTACTTATCATTTAGGTTTGTTAAACTATTCTGAAGAATGCGCATAAAATTGTAGGGATTTACAGTCTCTGCTTCACAAGAGATGAGAAATTGAGGCTCCATTTTTATCTGAAACTTTAAAATGGGTGCTTACTTAGTGCTCTAACATTTGTGCATTTACTAATTTGTGCACTGTTTTTTTAATACATTAAATCTGATGTTTTTGCCTCAAAAGAGCTTGTGACTGAATACTGATGGAGTGACTCATTACTGCAAGTTTTGCTTTAGAACTCTGTGCAGTACTGACCAACGATTTGTGAGAAACATATGTTGAAGGAGGTACTGGAAGCATAGACCTTGAAGTCTTCCAGCACTTTGGTGAATATGGTTTGCCACAGTGAACTGTCCCACTGCAGTGGGAAAACCTGCAATAGTGAAATTTTGCAGGTCTTAGCCTCTGAGATGAAATATATCTTGCATTTAAGTGTTAAGATAATTAATAACTGTTATACTTAGTTTTTGTAAATGGAGTTTGCTAAATCAACACGATAAACCTTTAGCAATGTCTTGAAATTTTGCTTGTTTTTGCATGCTTAAAACTGCTGAACACGTTATAGAAGTAGTAGATTGCACTTATAAAGCTACCTTCCAATTTTAATCTCTTCTGATGAAGGAAATTAAGGAAAGCAGCACATTTGGAAGTACATAGGGAAGGAGATGGCTCTAGTACCACAGATAACACACAGGAGGGAACAGTGCAGAGCTACGGTACAAGCACCTCTTACAGTATTGGCGCTGTCTTCAGAGATATCTGGCATGCCGCTTTCTTTTTATCAGGGTTTGTATTTATTCAAGGCTACGTATGTGTGAGATATGCGCTATCCCTTTTCCAGAGAAGTAAACATTAATCTGCTGATTAGATAAGAACAAAAAATAAATGGACAAAAGCTTCATAGTAAACTCAGCGCAGTGTTTGAACATGCATTCATCTCTTCTTTTTTGACTTCTGAAATTGCTGATGAAATAACTGTAGAAGTACAAAGTAACTTTGGCTGATTTTATGATAATCGTTGGACTACGCTTTGTGGGTTATCAGGAATGAACTAGCTCGGTTTCTCAATTTTAATCCAACAAGAAAATTCTACTCTTACATTTTAGTTGATTGCTTTACCTGATAATTACTCACAGAGAATGCACATAGATCTCCATCGCTGTCATCAAATCACACATTTTTCTGGAGGAAAAACCTTTAGGACTCAAGTACTGCATTTAATCTATCAATGAGCTATGAAGATCCATTTTCTAATGAGTAGAAGAATATAATCTTCTCATTAGAAGATTATATTTCAGAGTGCTATACATCAGCATTTATTAGTAAAGTTGAATACATGCTCATAAACTGGTACAAAATTAAGAAAAGGGATACTGCAAGTTACTACATTGTTTTGTTCTGCATGCTGCATCTTAAATATTGCAACACTAATGTGTCTGTTGTATCTGTGATTCGTGCTCTTAACCTCTGGTAAAGCTTATCCTGTGTTATGTTACATTCTGGGAATAAAAATCTGGAAAAGTTTAAAAAATATCTAAAAATGCTGCAGAAGTTAATTTGATCTTTGTGTGTAGTTTAAGCTGGCTTTAACAGACTATGAGCAATAGTAATAGACATCACAGCTGTTCTTTTGTGTAACACCACATCTAAATGAATCGGTCTCTATGTATTTCTTTCTGGTACATTTGGAGTGTAATCTTATAAACTTTTGAACGTTATCTGCTCAGTTAAGATAGTGAATTTCAATGAGTATTGTTGGACTGTTGAGGATTGTTGGAAGACTCACTTTCCTCCTTGCGTTCTTCAGTTCCTTGGGGTGACTGTGTATGCTATAAGCAGCCTTTAGTCACTCTTCAGCTGCAGAGGGGCATGGTTTGTATGTCTGAGAATGAACCATGGCAGCCTGTCCAGATGAAAAATAACCTTTTCTTTTTTCTCGCATCAGTTTTGTCATGTAATTTTTTTTCCCCCAAAGTCATGCAAATAGTTTTGTTTGCAGAGTGGGACTGGAAATGAGAAAGCAGGAATGCAACATGGAGAGCATGGGCTAACTGGCTTGAGATTGTAATGTTGTTGAAGATGCACTTGAGATTGTGATGTTGCACTGTGAAACTGCAGTGCCAGGAATTTGTCCTTACTCCAGTTTTGCAAATCTTTAACTTCTAAAAAAGTTTTGCAGCTTAGATGAGGAGGAGAGTTTTTTGATGGTAGTTTGAGCTGATTGCCCAAAGCCTCAGTAGTGTCTTAATGGATTAATGGTCATCTTTATGGATTTTGAAAATAAAACCTGTGTTTGTATGCAAGCTAGCACATTGCTAATCTGCAGACAGGAAGAGGCTTGCAATCTGCTCCACAAAGCCCATGATAAAGTATCTTGCTGTCTCTTCTTTTTAAGCTTATAATAAAAACTGATCCATGCAAATATATAAAAACTGCCACAAGTATTTCAGCTGCTCAATAAAAACTTCTGGAAGTAGATAAGGGAAAGTTCTATAGCTTTCTACAAGGGAAGTGGAGCAGAAGTTGCTGTTTTTTTTTTTTTTTTTAATAATAATTAAAAAATGCCACTTAGTGTTTTTCGAGGAATGTGTGAGGGAAAGTGGAATGAGACTAAAGAAGATAAAGGAGGATGAAAAGTCTCAGTAACTGCCTTTTCTGCTTGTTACTTTGTCCATAGTCTTACAGATTAATTGTTCCTTTCTGGATTTTCTTCCCTAGCTAGTGGGTCTCCACTGTGTATATGGCATACCTTATCTTAGGAACAATGTAAATCAACTGTCCCAATTCATACGATGTACATATTAGAGAGGAATTTAATCTGCTGTGTAACCCAAATTCTCACAGAGCTTCCTGAAAGAGGAAGGCAATGCATGTTCCCCTACAGGAGCAAAAGAAGAATAGATTAGATTCTTGGTAGTTTTATCTACCTCTGTGTTTAGTGGTTCTGTGGTTCTTTTATTTTATAAATATAAAGAATAAAATCTGGAAACTTTATTTATAATACTGCTATTTTTTTCTTCCCCAAAAGTGTTCCAGGAATCTACTAAACACACAATATTTAATTGCTTTCTGGATAAAGATTTTCCTTGTTATTCATTTTGAGATGCAGAAACCAAAGTTAAACTCTGCTTTAAAGTGACCTCTGTCAGTAAGCCAGAAAGCTGCTATTCCGTTTTACGTTCCTTCATCAACAATACTTTCTAATTTGGACATGTAATCATCCAAACTTCTGCTTTTGAAAGGCTTTTTTGTGGCATTAGATATTCTTGCTCCTACATCTACTGTTGGGATGGTGGCCTCAACTTTTAGGCAGCGTTATGGAAGACGATAGATTGGTATTAGACTTCTCATAACAATAATAATACTTAAGCATAATTGATAGGTTTGTTATTTAAAAACAAGCTTAATTACTGGGTTTGTTAGATACTATTGAATTATGTCAGTGGGGTGTTACTGCATATATGGGAATGGGTAAATCACGTTCTAGTTAGCAGACTTGTCAATATGCAGAGTGAATTTAAAACAAACACGTTTAGAAAGTACTAATGGAGCACGCTCACAGCTATAAGAAATGAATGGCACATTGCTTTGAGTTAATAACATTTTAACTTTTTTTTTTGTAAGGATAAAACAAACAACCTTCATTTACATCTGGGGCTTCTGGTTCTTCTGTTGCCAAAGATACTGTGACGTTTTAGTTGCAAAACATCGGTTTCCTTTTGTCTCTATAGCTAATAATATAATTTTCTTTCAGACACTGTTTCTTTTATTTTTATAGGAAAGAATAGTGAGTATTAATTAGAAGATTAAAAATAAGCTTACAAACATTGCATCAAATGTTAATATCTTTTTATTTGTTTGCATTCATCTTAATAAAACTAAAACGTGGGTTGAAAAGGGTGAACAGGATTTAGTCTGGAAAAAAAAAAGAATCATTAAATTAATGCTTACATTTGTTTCAAATATAGATCTAAGAAAGCAAAAAACTCAATAGATAAATCCACTGAGACTGATAATGGCTACGTGTCCCTTGAGGGGAAAAAGACAGGTAAAAGCAGTGAAGAATGTGCACAGGCCCAGGAGCGTCTCTGTGAGGTGATTAAGCCAGAAGAGTCAGGCTGGAGCACCACGACCATGAGAGAGACCTTCAGCACCCCCATCCATCACAAGGTAAGTATGTCACGTTGCTTTCAGAGCAGGATTGTTTGTTTGTCTGGTGATATGCAAGCTGTGTTTGTGTGATGCAGTTGATGTACTCTTATTTACGTTATCCTTAGAAGTATTCTAAATGAAATTAAGCCTAGAGTGCTGTGGCCAAAATCATGTTAAGTCTCTTGATACCATTCCTTTTATTTGTAGTCTTTCCTTTTTCTTGTCTGAGGGCCCTTATTGACTGGCATCTAAACATTTTTTGCTCATCAGTAATTCAGTGCACAATTTCATATGCTGTCACTTGTATCTTTTTTTCAGTCCAGCTGAACAACACACTTTACCCTTTGTTGCCACTTTGATGCTCTTGGTGTACATTGGCCTATCTGCCAAAATGGAACAAATTTCATATTACTGACAATTTGTAATTTTGAGTTTATGAATTGGGAATCATCTTTCTTTTCTTTTGGTTTGTCCCCATTGAGGAGGAGAAAAGGACAATTTTCCTCTCAGTAAAATAGACATAGCTTCCTGAAGTGAGAAATAAGGATGAGGTGGAAGCAGAATAAGCAGTTATGAAAGAAAGGAGAACTTTTCATTCTGGATTTGTTTATCTCCTGGATACACTATTTTCATCTTGCAGTTCTACAGAATAGATTTTCCAAAGTACTTTTTTTCCTAGCTCCATTATCATTTGCCTTCTAATGACTGCCATTACTGCTCTCTTACTTGACTTTGGCTCAGTAGTATATATTATCACTGATCAATCATTGCAAGGTTGTTTTTCATGATAATATCAAAGAGAAAGGTTATTCTTCTGTCATTTCACTGATGGCAGGACTATTCTGAAGGAAATTTTACAGGGTTCTATGCAGTGAAGTCATAATAAATGAGACCATACGGAAAGTTTTTGCTTTTACTGCACTGTCTCTCTTCTTCCTGTTGCTGTCAGGCCTGGTTTCACTTCAGTTTGAAATCATAGAAATAGAGAGTGCGATAAATTTATTATCTGGGTCTTCCTTTCACAAACAAAACTTGTAGCATTTTGTAGTTGAAAGAAGAGGTAAATGCTGACTTTGTACCGTGTGTGTTGGTAATTAAGCGTGACTCTGCTATCACAAATTTATTTTTTCAAACCTTTTGGATATCTTGTATTTAAGCCTTTAAAATTTGAATGCCAGTGTTCATGAGCTAAATATGAACCAGCTAATCATTGTCTGAGAAATGTTTGGTACTACAGTTTTATTTTGTAATATCTGCTGTACCACTTCTTACAATTGGAAATGCAGTGTTTACTTTAACAGGGCGTACATAATGCTGCAGAAAGAAATTTGATTTCAATAGTTTAGAATTGGTAAGTATGAGTGTAAGTCTTACTAATACTCTACTTCTTGCACTAGGAGACTCACAGGACCGTGACAAATTTATCAGATGAAGTTTCTAGTGAGGAAGGGCCTGAAACCGGATACTCCTTACGCCGCAATGTAGAACGCACTTCTAGTGATGGCACGCTTCGAAACAGAAAATCTCACCATTATAAGAAACACTATCCTTTGGAGGTATCTTCTTCTGTTGCCCCTTTTCTGTAAATTGATGGAAGCTCTTGGTTTCTTGTTGAGTATTTATTTTTTTCTCCTGTACTATATTTTAGGATTATGTTAATTTGAAGCCATGCTGGTGAGGGAGAGGGATTCCTTTTTGTATGACAGAGTTTTAACTTTGAGGTTCTTATTCAGTTGATTCGAGCTTTGTCAAATTTTTCAATTTGTTGTATAGGATGTATCAAAGGATCTTTACATCTTGCATCAGATTTCAGTTAACTCTGTTGCTATCTTTTGACAGCAGGTATCTTCTTTGGAAACTTGATTTGTTACAGAAACAGCAGTAGTTGGCAATAGTGACATTTGCATCATACCAGTGCTGCTGATTTTCTCCATTTACTTTGTATTTCAGGTTCACCAACCTTCTTGTGAAGTAGTCTGATAGTTTGCCCCATTTTTTCATTCCTTCGTGTTTGTTTAAAGTCATTAAAACATTGTCATGAAATCTCAACAAAATTGTTAGTGTTGTATTGCAACAAAAACACAAAAACCTGAAATTTTAAGAGATTTATTGACATCAGAGCTAAGAGAAGTAATGCACCAATTCCATATTAGTAGAGTCTTTAGTGGTAAGGGTTCAGAC
The DNA here is from genome assembly GCF_016699485.2 of Gallus gallus. NCBI lineage: Eukaryota > Metazoa > Chordata > Aves > Galliformes > Phasianidae > Gallus > Gallus gallus. Next base: position 12,658,861 of record NC_052532.1, on the reverse strand, counting down.
ATTGAAAGACAGAATTGGGGGAGGGTTTTTTTCTTTTAATTTTAAAGGATTTCTGCTCTTTTTGCTGATGGTGTGCAACTTAACACATAAACAAAACTTTGAGGTTATTGCAGTGTTTTTTCTTTTTAACAACTGTGCTTGCCCTTTTTCTTCCCCCCCACTAGGACAATGAGAAAAGAATGTGCAGGGTAATTTTTGGTTCTGACAGGTTTGTGGTTGTAGGTGGCTCTAACAGGCAGAGCATCGTAAGCAGGCCTTCCACTTGATATAAATAATGCCTTCTTAGAAGGGTTCAAATAATGTTGCTTTCTCTGATAATAATTGCAAAGTCTTGAGGTTTATGCTTTGCATAAAAACGTTAACTAATTTTCTGTCATTTGTTTATCACAAACTTAAGATTGGAAGATCTAGAAGGCTAATTCATTTTTAACTGTTTGATATCCTATGTATGTTTAGTTCAGGCTTTCTGAACAGGGTGATGCTTGGAAATGTTTTCTATTGCAGAAAATGTCTCTTGACTGCATGGTAGTGCAGCTGGACAGATGTGATTGCAGAGGATTCTTTTTTTCCCCATCTTAAATGTATTTTCTTTTCCAAAAGGTGTCTCAGAGCTGTAAAATTCTAAAATGTTGTTTAGGGAGGACTGTGTGTAGATACCTTCAGAACTCAAAAAACATGAATTTACTCTCTGCGTAGTAATACTTCACCCTTTTCCCCCCATCTCTGTGATTGATATCATGAAAGAGGAAGCTTTTCTGTGTTGTTAGCAGCTCTCCTCCCTCAACATGATTACAAAGGAAATGAAACAGAAGTTTTGAAAACTGAAAGCTTTCTTTGTATTTAAAAAAAAAAAATCTTCTTTTAAAAATATATATGTATGTCTCACATACATACAGTGGATGTACTTTCAGCTTCTGTCCTGTTTTCCCTTATCTTGATGTTTACTTGTCAGTCGTTGTTTGAGGTATAGCTTTTTAATCTACTTGCTTCCTTCAGTTCACGACTCAGCACCCTGTACTGACCATGTTCTATAAAGAATAAATATTTCAGATATTATCTTTGGTATTGGTGTTCTGTCATCACACTAAAAAGGGCTTGGAGCAAACTTTTCCTATTTATTTCTTTACAAAATTGCTTGCATAAAATACACGAAGCGAGGTTTCCAGGAAGAACTCTAACTCTTCTTCAGCTGGTAATGCATCACAAATCATGTTAAATTAATAGGCCTGCTGCAGCATTTCTTGATTGTGTTTTTCAGTGAAGAAAATTGGGCGTAATCTTGAGATAAACTGTAGTAGAAAGAAATGAATTTTGCTCTAAGAAGGAATGGAAATTGCCAGATGACAGTGATGAGTAGGATGGTACTGCTTTTAAGACCTGTCTTGCAGGAAATTGATTCTGCTAACCGTTAAAGGAACTTGGGAGTCTACATTCTTGTTCTGAAGAAAACATTAGAATGTATTACGTGTATGCATTGGGGTATTTAAATCTCCCAAATATAATGTTTTTCTATGTTATTATGTAAGTAGTGGGCAAAATTTAAAAATAATGAGGCATGCTTGCTTCTCAACTACACTTTCTTTAAAATAATTAGTTTTTTATGCATGACTGTGTAGATCACACATCTACCTAGTACTGGGTATGGACACTGTTATTCTTTCTCTCTATGCCTGTTGCATGCCTGTCTTCAAAGAAGTTCACACACTGTCTTCAGGGAAGGAACAGTGGACACTGAGAGTCAAATCAGTGTTACTATAGATTATTATAGGTAATTAATTTTAGAAATGTACTTCTGGGACATACCAGCGTTTCTTTTAAAACTAGCAAAATGATGTCCACGTTGCTATTGGATGCCTCTGATCTTGGATAGCTAGAATTATCTGTCTCTTCGTCCTCCAGGGCTTTCTTTTTTTCTTGTCCATTTTATTGAAAGAATCTCTCACTGCATGGTGACTAGTGAGTCTGGCAGTGCAATTCTGAATCTGCACTTGAAGTAGACACAATCTGCCTATCTGCTCTGTCATTGTACTTCAGGCTTGTTTTTTTTTTATTCCACATGTTCCCAGTTTCTGTGGATGAAGCTGAAGAGGAAGTCTCTGTCCGCTAAATCTCTTAGTCTTGCTTTAATCTAATTTATCCTTCTGTGAATTTATTTAAAGGCTATACTAACAGGCTGAGGGGGAACAGGCATGTTAATAACTAGTAGTAGTTATTGACTGTTAATAACTAGAAGTAGTTCAAATCGAGCAACATGGGATAGAAAGGCAAAATGGCAAATCAGTTTAAGATACTTAGTGAATTAGGTTTCTCTCACTGTACATTTCTAAACTACTTGCAGGTCAGTGTATATGCCTTTCGGCCTTATTTGTTTCTTTGATATTTTCACTAAAATAATGAAGCTGTAGTGTGTTTTAGGGGACTTAATTTATCACTAATTAAATCAGAAGTCGGAGACAGGCTTGATAATTGCTCTAAATTAATGAATTTTAAAAATCTGTAAAACAGTTACTTCCTCTTAGTGTGTATGAATTGAGTCTTTGCTGTGTGACCCATCCCCCATAAATTGAGGACCACAAAGTATTACTTGCATGTGCAGTGTCTAACTGTGCAGTAAATTTACAATACTTTCTGATTTGAAAGGTAATGAGTGGAACATAAAAAAAAACAAAACAAAACAACAAAAAAAAAAACTGATGCAGGTGGACTTGCTACATTTAAACTTAATAACGATTCTGGTAGGAAATAGAGTACAAAAACAGCATTAATTCCAATGAATATTTTAATTTCAGGATACACCTAAATCAGGTACTAGCTGCAGTTCTCGGTGTTCAAGCTCCAGGCAGGATTCTGAGAGTACAAGGCCGGAATCAGAAACTGAAGATGTGTGGGAGGACCTTCTACACTGTGCAGAGTGCCACTCTTCCTGTACTAGTGAGACGGATGTAGAAAGTCCTCAAATGAATCCATGTGTGAAGAAAGAATATAGAGATGACCCGTTTCATCAGGTTGGTTGTATCTGCTGATTTTGACTTCTACAGCACATACATCTTCAGTCTTATCAGCTTTGTCACGTGCTCAGGAGGCCTGGGAGAAAGAACTCTCTATTAAAAGGAAGTAACAGAGCCAAAGTGATTTTGCAGAATTAAAACAAGGAAAATTGAATTTCTGCTACTCGGTAATTAATTTGTCAGATGAAGAGGATATGACAGTGTACTGTAATAGCCTGCAGAGTATTTTTGTGTTAGGATTCTAGTTCAGGACAAGTACTGATTGATTTAAGTTTCCCTTGGTAGAATCATACATATATCTGAGGGAATATTTTTGTGTGTGTGTGTGTGTGTATATATATGAAACCACACAGCAAGATAACATACATGATATCTGATGTTATGTGTGTATACTTTACGTAACATCACTTCTATACCTTTGTAATATCTGTATTCTTTTTTAGATAATTTTTTTTCTTTCATTTTATTTTTACCTTAAAGCCTAATCATTTACTTTTATTTTTTAATGCTATTCTGTAGAAACATCTGAGCAGTAATTTCTGAAAATGTTAGTGTTCACTGGGCAACACTTCAGTTGCAGCCTGCCTTGCGTTAACTGGACAGAGTCCATTGTCCATACTTAATAGCTAATGATGATGTATTAGTCTTCATTTGATAAGAAAACATTCAAATGTCAGACAGTGCTAGACTTGTTTGTATTACTAGGTTTTTCACTGAACTGCATGTTGCTTGCTGAGAAATATCTTTCTCCTTAAATATGCAGCGTATGTTGGCACTGCTTACATCGCTGCTAAGGAATTTAATGCAAGAGATGATGTGATGACAGCTGAGAAAAAGAATCTCAAAAGATGGGCTTGTTCACTCATATCCGAAACTGAAAATGATGGATTTGTTGATATCCCCCCTCCAAACAAACAAACAAACCCCAAAAACTAAACAACGAAAAAAAATCTGCCCCCAAACCAACAGAGGTGGCAGTTTGGATTTCTGCACTCTGCTTTTAAGATTTGTTTTAGTTCTTGCTTGTATTACATGTTTTTCTGAAGTTCAACGTTCGTGTTGGTTTGTTTCATTGTAGATAGTGAAATTTTTGAGTTTCAGCTCCTGGTGTAGATACTCCCTCTAGAGGGAGATAGTGGAAATCTATGTTTAAGAAGGTCTTTGTGCAGTTATAGTTTATGTTAATAATATAGGTGGTTTTTTTCCCCTCTAATGGAAAAGAAAGGAAGCAACTGAGTACTTAGCAGTGTAGAAAGATTTCAGGTAAATACTGATAAATCAAGTTATTAAAAAAAAAAAAAAAACAATCCATTTTTATTAAATGATATGATAAATATTTGATAATATTCCTCCATCCCAGCCTTACTAATTGATTCAAACAGCACTTGTTAAACTGGCAGGGCTGAGAGCAGTTTTGATCCCCTATACCTGAGAGGAGTGAGACAGGACTGAGGGAAATCGAGAAGTGGCTGCAGCAGCACTTGTTACCTCAGCATTTTCTGGGTCTTTCAGTTCTCACTTGGTTCTTCTCTCATTAGAGTAAATAAACATGCAGTCATAAGTGCATTCATCACTTCAGGCTGAAATTGCTTGGCTGCTGGGGCAATGTGCATTGATTAGAGTCCTAGAGACACACAGTTATTTATTGGGAAAGAAGTGAATGACTTCGAGTATTTACCATACAGTAATGCAGGAGAAGTAAATGCTATGTAACAATATTTGTGTCAGTCTAAGGGCTTTTTTTGCCAGTGTATTTTTGACAAAGATACACTGACATAACAATAGGTTGATACTACTGATGGAATGTATTGTTTGTCTTCCCCAGAGTCACTTGCCTTGGATCCACAGTTTGAATCCAGGACTAGAAAAAATAAGTGCAATTGTATGGGAGGGGAATGACTGCAAGAAAGCAGATATGTCTGTGCTTGAAATCAGTGGTATGATCATGAACAGAGTGAGTATTCTTTTTACAGGTATTGTATCTAGGTTCAAAAATAAGTACCGCCTCTACTGTTGCGCGACCAACATCTGCCTCAGGTGTCATTGGCCAGCAAAAGAAAATAGGGGACGTTACTTTTGGAGTGGCCCTTGTACCTATAGCTCTTGTAGCTATTAGTAATAAGAGTGGTGTGATAATAAAATACATCTGCATTGCTGGGTGCTTAGAAACATAGCCAGCCTCTGTTTTATTGTTCCAGTGGCATATGCTGTGAATATTTATCTCCTTGGTTCTTATGAACAACGAATATGTTGGCTTAGAAGTACATATATCTGAATATTTGAATGCTGAAGTTAAGATGAAAGAAGAAAGCTTTTCTGTTTTAGGAAATAAAAGTTTAAAGATGATGAATGGAATGTCTTATGATTCTTGGCATTCCTTATGATTGATATCATACTGTTTTTCAGCATAGATAATTCATATATTTAGTAGGGTTAAACATAAGATCTTAGCATAGTTTATGACAATGGTCAGTGATTCTGACAAGTTGATATGGATGTTTCCAACTTGTCAGAAAGCACTGCATTCACAAACTTTGTTCAAATCTCTGTACCTGCCTCAAAAACAATATAGTTTTGGGTGCAGTCACAGTAGAGGTGAACCTTGATAAAGCCATAGCAGCACAACAGAATTCCAGTCCTACTTTGTCAATACTTTGGTTCTTTTAAAAATCATATAACCTAAAAGCAATTGGAGTAAGGTGCAGCATGTAAACAACAAAGTCTGATTGGTTGAATTTTGCTAATTCAGTGTTGAATTAATTTTTAACTGCAAGAATTTACACTGAAGCATTTCAGTGTTTTGTTGCTGGGGGTTATTTGTGATTGTTGCTGTGTTTAAATGCTCCTGGAGCACTTTTCTTTCCTCTGTAGTGAATTGCAAAGATGCTTGGTTGAAGGTTTCATATAAATGTAACACATTGTAAAGTGTTTGTTGCGGTAGTAAAACAGTGACATTAATAAGGAAAGATTATTTCCGAACTTAAAAATGTGCTTTGTTTTCTTTTGCTTTTAGGTGAACAGCTACATACCAGGAATTGGTTATCAGATTTTTGGAAACATCATATCTTTAATCTTGGGTTTAATGCCATTTGTGTTTCGACTTTCCCAAGCTAAAGATTTGGAACAGCTAGCTGCACATTCTGCCACTGAACTTTGCATTACAGCATTTGGATCAAATGGAGACATACTGGTTCTCTCAATGGTTGTTATAAGTTTTGTAGTCCGTGTGTCTCTAGTCTGGATTTTCTTTTTCCTGCTGTGTGTAGCAGAGAGAACTTACAAACAGGTACATAAAATAAACTAAGAGGTTTAGTCTATAACAAAACAACTTGTTTGGGGGTTTTAATTTTTTTAATTCTATATTTTATTTGGTTGTGTGGATATTTTCATCTTGTGTTCATAGTTGCCCCAAGATTTTGTAGGTCAACTGTTACAAATACTTCAGTGGGATTACAGTTTAGGAGATGACCCAGATACAAAGGACTTAAGTGTCCTTCAAGCTCTGTAGCTTCCAGAAGAGCATTTTGGTGGGAAAACCTTTTATTTCAGATTTCTGACTCAACTCATTGGCCGGTTCTTAGTCATGACCTGATTTGTCTCAGTTTTCCTCAAGGAGAAAGAATTTTGGTAAAAGAGCTCTCTGAATTTCTAGGTTGTTCCACCAGCATGATTCATTCAAAACATTTTTTGAGAATAATTGGAAACACTTTGGTCAGACCCCAGCCCTGTCTGCTTTGCTGGCGCCTCTGTCCCAGAGACTGGCAGTGTTGCTCTGATACTCTTACTCGCTCCTTACTGTAGTTACTTTCTAGCCTGGAAAGGAAAAAAGATTAATACTTTTCCTATGTTATAGCCAAAAGAAGGGATTTAGTACAGTAGAATAGCATTGAACTGCTTTAGTTACCATTTCTGTTGGAATAAAGTTCTGGATTAAGCACTCGTTAATGCAAGTGATGGATTTGTTAGATCCTCTCTCAAATTTTAATAGCATTGTAGATCTGCTGTCTGAAATTTGAAAAGAGGAATTATAGCTCTATTTTGTTTTTCATTAAATTAACATGACTTTTAAACTGTTTAGTCTATGTCTTCTTTTTAGTACTCTTATTTCTGCACTGTAATTAATATATTTTACTTTACCATGATACATTGTACGTTGATATATTAAGTGAAGCGTTTTCTCCTTTTTCTTTTTAGTGCCCTCAAAAATGACTTAATAGCTACATTATTTTTTCCTTCCCCGCAGAGGCTACTTTTTGCTAAACTTTTTGGTCATCTAACATCTGCCAGAAGGGCAAGAAAATCAGAGGTTCCTCACTTCCGTTTGAAGAAAGTACAGAATATAAAAATGTGGCTTTCTCTCAGGTCCTATCTAAAGGTAAAATAACATATGTTTTTGCTACCACTTTAATACGAACTAGCCCACGTGCTGTTGATAAAAAGTAGGTATTTGAGTCCGAATTGTCCTCTGTGTGCATTTATCAGTGCATGTGTGCCCAGTCCGCTTTATTTTGCTGAGTCCTGGCCAGCAGCATCAGCAAGCAGCCAGATGGTGAGAGTGTTTTTCACCTTTCTATGAAGTATGAGGGTGTTGAGAGTATGAGTCTTGTGTTAAGTGATTAGAGCAGGGAAGTCTCTCAGGTGAGTATAGTGGGTAAATCATCACTTGTGGTATAACACAGACAATAAATCACTGGAAGAGCTCCACCAGTTAGTGTCATTAACATACAAGGAATTTATGAAGCAAGGCGGCTTGTGTGCGTATTTATGCTGTGAGTGCATACATACCGTGTGAAGCTAGAAATTGTGCCCATGACTTGTAAGACATTCTGATCTTGTTACTGTTTGTTCAGCTGAAATAACGAGATGTCTCAAGTGATAGCCCTCTAATGCTCTTTTCAACCTACTGCATTTTGATGATCCTAGCTCATTTTTTGAGTTTGCAAGTTTTTTTTTTCATTTTTCTCTGTGCATTAGGTAATGAAACTTTGGTGCCTACAGCATGGCAGGCTTTTTTCTGTCTAGTCTGTAGTGTGTGTTGCTATGTGGGAGGAAAGGATAACAGCATTTGGGCAGTAGAGTGTAGCTCTCGTGCTTTAAAAGCTGTGTATGCTGACATTGTAGTGTAGACTGTCTTGCCTTCTTTGCTCACAATTGCCAACTATGTATTCCACCTCCTCATATGCCACAAGAAACTCCTCTATAATTCTGTTGTTGCAAACAGAAGCCCAGTCAGGCAGTGGTCAGAAGCAGGTACAGAACAAACTGAAAAACAACCAGTGAAGGACAGTCATTTTCACTTCCATCTGCTGATATACATGGTTCACCGGGCAGCTCTGTAAGGTCTGCACTTGCATAAGTAAAGGAGAGGAGACAAGCAGCTACGGAACTTAGCATTCTCACAGTGGTGCTGCTGGCAGATGCTCGCATAGCATTTGCCCACATTACACTTGCATATTGCCTGGTTGTGTGTCCATGTGTAAGTAGATGAGTTGGAGTATGTGCACATCTTGAGTTGCATGCAGGCAAAATACCATGTGTATAAGAGCATGTATGCCTGCAGTACTAACTTGTACTTGATTTTTTTCTTCCCAGTAATTAACCTTTTATCTCTTTCTCCAAGTTCCAAGATTATACCTTGCATATATACACCTCCCTCTGTTCTCCGAGCGCACTGCTAATTACAAAAATATGAGAACAAAGTTGAGAAATAGATGCGTATTGTGACTTGTATGTGTTTCATTGCAACAGAGGGTACTTAATTCTTTAATTAGAAAGAACACGGAAAAAGCTCCGTGGATGGAAACATTTTGTTATACCAGTAAGCAATTAAGAATAAAAAAATACTGGATGTGGTGACATTGAATCTTTCATCACAGTGTATTTGTTTCCCAGGTTTTCCTTCTTGCTCTCTTGGAATTGACATGTGAGAGAATTATTATTCTACCTCAGTAGGAGAGTGATACACAACTATGATTTATATATGTTAGAAAGGTGCAAGTAATGGAAACAAAGAGCTATGTGAAATTATATCTTGGTATTCCATTGCAATCTGGTGTCCAAAATCTTGTTAGCACTGGTTTGATGCTGGGAATTAAAGCCCAGTGCTGCATTGAATTCGCTGCTTCTCATCATGAAAGGGCTGACTAAACAAGTGGTATATTCTTTTATCATAACTTTTATCATAGCTATCTTTTATCATAGCTATCTTTATTTGTCTGCATCTGAATTATCTCAAACGCCTTTGGGGGTATTTGGAAGTAGTTGCATTTTTAATTCCTATATGGCGTGTGGAACTCAGATTACCAAATTGCAAGTTATGTTCAAGGAGTAAATATAACTGGATGTACTGGTGGACTTTCACTCATATATGCATCTCTGTTATTTTCAGCGTCGAGGTCCTCAGCGCTCAGTTGATGTAATAGTTTCATCTGCCTTCCTCCTGACCATCTCAGTTGTATTTATCTGTTGTGCACAGGTGAGGAAATCATGCATGACTTAGGCAATCTATTGTTTTAAAAACTTTTGTGTGATGGTTCCTATTAAGATAAGAGACCCCACTGAAAAATCAGTAGTGGCTATTGGAGCTTTTCAGAAGATTAAGCTCCATTCATTTTATTGCCTTTAGAATATTATCACAATGCCACTCTGTAATAGCCAAAGAAACTCACAGCGTAATTACTGGCATGGTGTTGTTACTGTTTTTGTTTTTCATCTATCCTCTTTCATTGTCCATTTTGGAATTGAAACAAGATTTTTTCTAACATATTGCAGCAAGATGTGCTTCATAAAGATATAATAACTATATTTTGAGGTTGCTGATGAATTTGTTGGCTGTATTAGCCTGCCCTCTAGTGGAATATCTTTTTGGAAGCACATCTATGCTTGAATAGAATTTCTTGTTAAAAAGAAGTCTGCACTTGACCTTCTGTTTCAGCGTACAGATAAGCTTCTGAATGACTTCTGGTTGTATTTTCCACCTCCTTCCCTAGTTAATGCTAATGTGTTTTTGAAGTAGTGAACTATAAATACATTAATAAGAATGTAATTCAGCAATAGCACTACTTGAATCAAGTTTTTTTTATGTAATTCTGTACATTTGAAGGCATATTTTGTTTTCCATCCCACACGATGTCTTTGAAATCACAAAATAGAGTTCAAAATTGTCTTAGAATGTAATACATTATTCTGTTACTTTCAAAACATTAAAAAAAAAACCAAACATTTAAAATTCTGATTGAGGCTTTGAATTCACTTTCCTTCAGCTTTTTCACTTTTTAACCTTTTCTCGGTCCTAATATCTTTGAGAGAATTTTGATTTTAAATTATGATTATGATTAAAGTTATTTGATGCCTGAAAACAACCCTTATACTTATTACTGGGAAATTATTTTTTGATGTTGGGAAAATACATAATTCTTTTCTTTTCTCACATTGCAACATAAATATTAATCTGAACTCAATTTTAATTTTTCCTTTTTGCTTACAGCTGCTTCACATGCATGAGATCTTCCTTGATTGTCACTACAATTGGGAACTAGTAATCTGGTGCATTTCACTAACACTTTTTCTATTGAGATTTGTTACTCTTGGATCTGAAACCAGTAAAAAATACAGCAATACCTCAATATTACTTACTGAGCAGGTGAGAATTTGTGCAGATGTACGATTTTTCTATCTAAATAAATCATTTGTCTATTGATCTTAGGCACGCATTCTAGATGACTTAAAATGGTTTGAATTTAATAGTTAATTGTGGTGTAGTGAAACAAGTTATTCAAGATCCTTACAACCTGAAGTTCTATTTCTGTAGACACTGAAGAAAAAATGCAAAGAGCAAGGCAAATGAGAGACAGAAACTCAAATTTTACTTTGCTTTCATAAGTTTTTTTTAAACTATACTTTTTCTGAGAGTCAGTCCTTGAACATTTTAAGCCAGTTCAAAAGCTTAAGTTGAAAGTAACAGTCTCTCTAAGTCCCCTGAACTTTAAATAAATAAAACTTTAACAAGTGTTATCACTTAACTTTATACTTGAATCCAGCTTATCCTATTATAATTCATTTCCCTCAAATGGAAAGGAAGATATAATTGAATATGAGACTGTTTCTGAGAAAATAGGAAGGATCTACAGAACCCTAGGTAAAAGTCATTTTGGAGTGGTTACCTGGTGTACAGGTTCAGTAGCATACTGTATTTGCTTTCGTCTCGTGCCAGGTGCATAAATGTCTGATATTTTGGCCTTTCATGGGTCGAAGCCCAAAATGTTGTCCGACAGACAGTGATCTATAAAAGTGTATCTGAACTGATATCCTTGAAAATCAGACAGTGGTTTGATGCGTACGAAAAAGAGAACAAAGTTTCAGAACAATCACAATGAAAACAAACAAACAAAAAAACAACCCAAAGAAATGTTACCCCTCAGATTCAAACAGATGAAGTAAAATTGTGAATTCTTTCCATCAGCCAAGTTCCAAGCTCTTCAGTGTGCCTTACGTTCAACCTATGAATTTAATGAATTGGAGTTGTGACTGGAAACTAAAAGATTCATCATTTTTGACCAAGGCATTTTAGATTATATGCTGCTTGTGAAAGTGTTTTAAGTGTACATTAAGTTCATTTGTGGCATTCTTTGCTAAGAAAAACACAAATCGTGTTCTGATCCAAGTTATCCTCTTGCCAATTTCAAGGCTCAGAATAGGCATGTAGGTGTCTGTGGATATATACACATTCAAAACCCTCTTATTTTTGAAAGGATGCAATTGAATGTGGATGTTTTGGTAAATTAATGAAATCATAGTAAATGTTAGAACAGATTTGTAACCCACCTAGGGTTTGTTTCCTACTTTTTTAAGAATTTATATTCTTAGTTTGTTCCTGTTTTTAAGTGCTTGAATTACTGAAAAATCCAATGTCATATTTAAGGTCTGATATCCCTTTGTCTCCAAAAGCATAATTTATTTTGGAATGAAATACACTGGGAGCTTAATTTGCCTTTCAATCTATTAGTGATCATTTTGATTTTAACTTAATTTCACAAGCTTACAGTGAACTTGTCAGGGAGACACAATAATATTCGGTTATTCTTGCTTACATGATGAGGTCCTTACTTCAGTAACCACCTTAGAACAAACCACTATAACAGCACTTCCTTTCTGCAACTTTGCTGCTATAGCTTGGTAGAAGTTTGTTATTTGAAGGACTACTTGAAAAGAATGCTGTTTTTTTTAATGTATTGTTAGTGGCTGTCACACTGAAATGAAAAGTCAGATTTTTTATCTTTGATTTTGCAATTGAATAAAAAAGCAAAACAAAAAAACACTGAACTTTGCCAGGTCTAACATATATATCAGACCAATTGAGAATGAAAGTGCAAGTTTCAGGATTTCCAAGAGAGAACTAATATTCGTAACTAACTTTCTCAGAAGCTGTGTTCTAAAGAAGTCTGGATTCCAGAAGCATTGAAGTGATTGATGCCCTGTTCTTCTACAGTAACAGAGAGTTTAATTCAATAATATTCCATATTTTTCAAGGCACTGGGAGGATTTTGTGCACTGAAGGTGTTTGTGAACTATTCAGTGACACAAATCTTTTTGAAAGAAATTCTACTTCAGCAGAATTATGTTTTGTCATTTCAGTCAACGCAAGAATTTCTGGGAATGTTAAGCCTATAAGGTGTGCACGCTAAAGAATAAGATCTGAAAATGAATTGGCAAACTTCATACAATTATCAAAGAAGGAAAGGCAATATGCAGACATTGCATAGGTGGTGCTTTTTGTCTGATTTATAGATGACATTAAACTTTAAAATTGTTCCTGTAATAGTATCAAATGTTGTATCACAAAACGTGGTCTTTTCCTACAGAACTGGGCCAGTGTCTGTCCTTAAAAATTAAGAACAAAGCAAAGAAAATCCTTTGCTTGCATAAATATCATTGCTGTTCTATCATGTATATTGAATAATCACTTTATTTTATTATTAATTGCTTTCAAATGAATTCCTTTAGATTCTGCATATGTGTTGATACTTGTGTTCTGTTTAAATCAGATAAATTTGTACTTGAAAATGGAGAAGAAGCCTAATAAGAAGGAGGAACTGACACTAGTGAACAATGTTTTAAAACTTGCCACTAAGTTACTGAAGGTAAGAATTAAAACAGATTTACTGTGTTATTTGTAACTTAGAAGCAGAGTGGATGATTTAATGAATCATTTGTGTTATTTCTGCAATATCCTTTGGTTTAAATCTGCTCTGTAACTGTCGCAGTGATGCTACTTGTTCATAGTTCTTCAGGCACTTATGTTGCTATTGTTGTGAATTACAAATAGTTATTACATGCAGTAATTCTGTTCTTTAATGTAGGCTGAGAGAAGATGCTTTAGGATGTACAGGATGAGGAACCCTCATGAAATAATGCAATTTGGTTTTAAAACTCGATATCTATTGCTAATAATAAGCTACTAAATTATTTGTATTCTTCCTCAAAAATAAGTCCTCTTAAATCTTGATACTGATTAGCAGTTCAAACTACAATTTATTATACTTGATGTTGTCTTTACTTACTGTCATAGAATCACTTCTGTTATGTGCAGGTTTTAAATTTGTCTAGCTTCAACTTTCAGATCTTGTCATGCATTCTGCTGTTACAGTGAAGATCTTAAAATGCTGCCACTGATTCATTTATTCTTGGGTTAAGAAGGGAATGTAACAACTGCATTTTGATCTCTCCTTCAGGGAATCAACTCTTTCATTTAGTCAAAGATAGCGTGGAGATGTAAAACGGTTCTTCAGAAATGATTTGCAAATGTAAAGGTCTTTTCTTCCCCTTAAATTCTTTTCAGAGCTGTGCTACAAGCACATCCCATCATGTTTGAGTATAGCACAATGGATGCTTATTCCAAATGTAGAGGGTAGAGAGAATGGTTGGATTATCGTTCAGTAAATCTAAGGCAAAATTTTCAGTGCATATGTATCTTTGTTCTGCAGTCAAGATAATCCAAGAACATTGATTTTTTTATTTTTTATTTTATTACTTATTTATACATATAGTGGTACTTTAAGACCTTGCTGCCCGGTTCTTCCACACATTGAACTCCAGTCACTTACCCCTTTGATTCCCATGTAGTTAGCTAATAGCTGAAATGATGTAATGTTTCCTCCAGTCAGCTAATTCCCCACCACCTCAACTTCAACAGTGTTTGTGGTTCCTTCATCTCAAAAAAGCATGAGGGACTTCCCACGTGAGAACTGACTGAGTCACCTCAGTCAATTGGCAAAGTAGTTGTCTAAGTTGAGAGCTGAGAACCAGAGTCATGGAGAGCTTGGATGAGTCAAATATTGAGGGTATCTCTTGCTATAGTGAGGGACCATAGAGCTTTCAAGAGCTGTTTTTGGAACAAGCAGAAAGAAGGAGGCTTGTGGAAGTGTTTTGTCAAAAATGCTGTGGATGCAGAAAGATCATGTGGATTCAGGGGGAGCCTGAACAAGTACTCTAGACAAAATGCATCACATTTAGGATATCTCATAAGCTGAAATGTTGGTGTTCTGTGAGAAAATAGGGTGAAAAGTAGCTGTCAGGATGCTGAATTCTTGGTGTGATTCACTCCAGTGTTTTCCCTGATTTCATGCTGTTTTCAAACCATTTTTCATGTTCTACTATTTACAGAAATGTGTCAGCATCACGATCTTTCTGACAGAGGGGTGGATTTCATGACACAAATCCCACACCACCCCTTAGTTTCTATGAGAATGTGCCCAAAAGTGAGGTGGGATTTCCAAACCTACAAATGGGAGTATTAGATGAATTCTTAGTAGTTAGTGATCAACAGAATTATTTCATATTCAGCAGCTAAGTGGACTGGATTGTTAAGAGCTTTTACTGACAATTAAATAATAATAATTAATGATATAATATTGACTATGCTTACTATTTTATTTTACTGCCAAAGTTGATGAAATGAAACCCACAAGCTGAAAGTGTTTCCTTAAAGAGAAATTCTCTGCTGCTCTCCTTGGAATCATGCTTTTTGTACCTTTTGTATTTGCAGCAGAGTTTAATACCACATTGCATTTGAATGGGATGATTGTGCATTCTTATTTCACCTTGTTTCGCAGAAGATTCACAGCTGTGAAATAGTTTTTTTTTTATTAAAATAGGAGTGATAGAACCTTGTTCAAGACCCAGGATGTAATGCAGGAGATAGATTAAGAATTGAAAGTGGTGATGGTTGTTATACTTAATATAATAATAATATACTTAATATAATAATATACTTCATATAATTGATCACTCACTAAGAATTGCAAAACTGGTGAAAAAAGGTTTTTGTTCAAGTTTGTTACAGATTAATTTTGGCTAATGTTTTGATTATTCTAATGAAAGTGCAAAACATTTGCAGTTAAATGATCATTAGTATTTTTTTAAAATCCTTTATGTTCACTTTCTATCTATGTTCATTACTAGTTATTCTCAAAACTAATAGAGAAGAAAGGGAATTGTGTTAGAATAGACGTTGTTCATTTTTCATAGTAGTGAAGTAGACTTGTGCCGCTACAGAATATCTTTCTTTCCTTTTACCTATCTATTTATGTCTTCAGTTAAACACTGAAGGTGGTTTTTAGGAAACTATGAGGGATTCTAAAAAGCTGGCAGACAAACCAGCTCTTTGCTTTCCTGGCTCCGCAAGCAAACTGACAGATGTTCTACATGGATAGCCTCTAATTTTTTGAAGGGTTATTTAGACGCTATTGATCAACAGTCAGTGAACACAATAGCTATTTTCTTTCGTGTTTTCATAAGCAGAAGAACAGGGAAATGCTTTACTCCACTGTTAATTGGAGACTTCCTGAACTATCTAATAACAATCAGTATGTGAATGAACACAAATAAGGTGTACAATTCAATGCAGGTTTTTTATGCCAATTTGTCTGTCTTATTGAGATGGTAGAAATCACTGGCATGAATTCTTTCATGTATAGTGCATGTAACGTTGGTGAGTCGGTGTGGAGTCCACAACATATTATTATTGTTTGTAACAAAAATATGAAATTATGGGTTGTTAATGTGAATGTTGCTTGTTAACTGGGTGTAATCATGCTGCCTAAATAGACATGAGTCAGTCATATCATTAATGGCATGATGGTCTATAAACAAATGGTAATTTATAAAGTACCCAAAGAAATCTGACACTAAAAGCGTGCTGCATAAAGCAGAATTTCTTGTAGCCTGCTCATTACGACTGAAACATTATGACTGTTTTCTCAGAGTTCAGTATATTTTGACATTTCAAAGTAAATAATGGCAAGAGAATAAGTAGTTTTAAATGGAGAAATACTCCTTTGGATGTTTAAGCAAAACAAACACCAAGTTGTGTAATTTCTACTTTTTAAATGATAGAATTGTTTCATGTTATTAGGAACTGGACAGTCCATTTAGGTTATATGGGCTTACAATGAATCCACTCCTTTATAATATTACCCAAGTTGTCATCCTGTCTGCTGTTTCTGGTGTCATCAGTGACCTGCTTGGATTTAATCTAAAGGTAACTATTTCCCAGCCATCTTTTTTTTTTTTTCTCCTTATTATGGTGTTCAGAATGTTACGGTAGTTGAATCTTGTAAAATAATTAACTTTTATTTGTGTGAGCTAGCAGATTTATTATTTGAAAATGGTTATGAAACTTAAGCTGTATCAGAAGAATAGTGATGCAATTGTCAAAGGAGCCCTCTTAAATTTTTCAGCAGTTTTATAGTGTTTTGACGTTATTTGGGACTCATAATCTCTAAGAATTCTAGACATGAAAAAAAAGGCACTTGCATGGCTGGGTAGAAGACCTTATTTAACTTCTTGTATTTCAGATCTGATTTCTCTCTCAAATTCCTCACTGTTTTTGTATCTTTGTCTTGTATTGCAGTAAAGTACTACAGTAGATGCAGTATTACTGTGTCTAACATTACAGCCTTGCTTTTATGGCTTAAGAACTGTCTTATTAGGTCATACTTCTTGAACCTTTTTGAACTCTGCAATCTTTGGAAATTATTCCAAGATTCAGGTTATGGAACACCTTAGTTTCCACAAACTTGCAGCATGAAGCCTTCAATTGCCCACTGAGTTTGCTTACATCTACTCTTTTTTATATTACAAGTAAATGAATGTAAAATTTATCTTTTGTATTAAATTTTGTATGCAGCACATGCAATAAGAAACAGATGTGGTATTGCAACTTTGCTAAACAGAAACTGAACTGGGAATACTGTTGATTTAACATTTTTCTAACTTTTTCAGCTCTGGAAGATCAAATCTTGATAATATGTTAAGACGACGAGATAACAGTGTTATAGAAGAGCTCATTCACTGACAAAACTGCCTCAAAGCAGCCACTGAATCTGTATTTCAGAAGCTACAACCTCTTCAAGGATGTTGTTTGGAAAACTGAAGTGTTTACATCTGACTGTCTTGTGCAATCTTAGTATTTATTTCATCTTCTCACTTTTATTTTCATTTCAGTTGACATTTTTATTTTGAAAAATATGTGTTTAGATTTGGAAAGGATCAGATTTGGGAAGGTCAAAAACCAAGTGTCTGACAACTTGAAATCCTAGCAATTGAGTACACTAAATTACTGTATTTGTTGTTAAAGCTGAAGCCGGCGTTGAACATTTTTAGTTGTGGTAGTGCTGTATGGAAGTCATTTGAGTTTTGATTAAGTGTGGTAACATGGCTTAGGATTTTTTATTTGCACCGATCGTTTATGAGGACAACAGAACATCAATAGATGTTTGGTTGCAATAAAGAGGACATAAAAGATAAAGTACTGACAATACAGTATGACAGATAGCAGAAATATTTTATATTACTATTAGAAACAAGCAGGAGTTTTTAATATTTTGAATAATTCCAGGATCGAAACTGATTTAGGCTGCAGTTTAAGTATCCTGGGATAGTAATAAGGTATTACATAACAGGTCAACAAGTGCTCTTTGTTAACACTTTTATTAGAGCAATAATTGTAAATGGTTATCATACTGTATGATATTTTGATAAAAATTAAATATTGTATTTATTTGAAATACTGGGCTGTTCTGCGCAGCTCTGACTGTGCATGCTCAATATCTGCACTTTTTATTGTTACTTTTAATGAGAAACTTTATATATATATACATATAAATGTATATTAATTGGAATATATTATGGTGAACGATGGAGCAGTATATATTATATGTTAAAGCTAAATATTTAAATAGGCAAAAGACTTACTGGTGGAAGGAATGCTATAAATGACTGAGCGTAAGATAGATGCTCTCCTGATGTACACTATAGTATATGCCATTCATACCACATGGAAGTTTAAGAACAGCTAAACAGCAAACAAGTTATTCTGGTGGACAACAGAATGCATGAAGCCTCATATTCTCATATTTGTCTTCAGATTAATCTCCTTTGCCCTACGTCTCCCCAGCATGGGGTATTCCCTCATGCTTTCCCAGTGAGTGTGAGGCTCTCCCCTACCTTCTGACACTGTCTCTCACGTGAACTGCTCGTATTGACTCATTATGAATGTTCACCTCATATAATTAATTTGTAAGTGGAAATTTTGTTTCAAGTAACTTATGTTAGGAGAATTAATATCACTAGGCCTAAGTATTCTTCTATTTTTTTGTTTCTAAATAATGGCTTCATACTGAAAAGCGGTGAGTAATTATCAGAGGTGGGGCATTACACTGTATTTGTTGATCTTCAGAACCTTTAAACATTTACAGTAATGCATCTTAAACTTCTGTGGTATAAAACTATTTTTATATATAAAGCAACACAAACAAGCATTTTGTATTTTATTTGCCTCTGTACTAATGTTTATTAATGACCAAAGTGCATTCTGGTTTTTGAAAGAATGTATTACTGGAGCTTTAAGAACATACTGTCTTTAGTTTCTCATGTGGAAACTTCGGCTGCATCTGATCTGTTTCTTCTTTTTCTGTTGTCTGACGTTGGGATTGTTTTTAAAAATTAAGTACATTTTATATACAGGTTTTTCCAAATTATGGTACAGACCTACACAGAATTTAATTTTGCACAAAATATGTTTTAAGAAGAAAGTGCAGCAGGAGTTCTCTAGGGGATAGAAGATGAGGCTGTTGCTTTTACAGCTTGTCACTATTTCAAAACCACTCTTCAATTTAGGATGGAATTATTTGGGGGGGAAAAAAAAAATCTTAAACAGTGAATATACTGCTTTCAGTACCTTAAGGAAAAAAAAAAAAGAAGGTGGGAATATGTTGCAGTTTCGGTTGAATGGGAAATTAGTTTAACCACATATACCTCAGCAACTATCACTGTGCTGGATTGTTGCACTAACAATGGTTTCTTGGGAAGAGTAAAATATGTGTGAAATGAAATTAAAAATAATAAAAACCTTTTATTTGCTACCATTAGATATATTCATTATCTTAAAAATGGGAGAGGTTTATCGTATCCCTCAATATGGAAAATCCAGTATGAAAATAGAGGCGAGTAGAAATATGGCAGATCTTGCATGTTAACGGTTACTTTTGCCACATGTTTTGTAACTGCGAGCTGTGATCAGGCGTGGAATAAAGCTTTCTATGGTTGATGGTGAAAAAGGAGAAAAAAAAGTGCCGCGAGCTGTATCTTTTAGTAATACCCAGCACATTTCTGAGTCTGCCTTTTTGAAGTCCATGCTTATGGATACACGTTCTTGATTTAAAACACTTGGGAGGGAAATGTTGTACATGGAATGCAAGTGGTGGCTGTCAAAACTGAACTTTATTGCAAGAGTAGAAGCTTTCAGACGTGTAGTTATACAAAGTAATTTTTTATAGGACTGGAGGTGCAGATTCCAAATAAACATTTCCATTTAAAAAATATTGCAACAGATTCAGGCCTATTTCACAGTTGTTTAAGGGATTAATTTTAAACCCCATTTTGACTGTTTTATGTCATATTATATATATGTGTGTGTGTGTATATATTATATGACATTATATCTATTTATAAATATATATATCTTCTTTCCAGAAGCTTATTCTTTGGACGTGTTTCACTTATGGCATCTCCCTGGCCACTGAGAGTTTGGCACCAGATTGCACCATGCTCTTGTGTTCATTTGCTCACTTTCTAAACGTGCTCCAAATGTAGATGGTTTACAAATACATTTTTCTTCTGAGGGTAACGAGGGACACTGTTATACAGTAAGAAGTTAACATCTTCTGAAAGCCATTCTTTTAAACATTCATCTGTAGATGGCACCTTAATGTGACAGAGTTCTTGTGTATGTGTTAAAAATATTGCCAGGAAGTATCTTAGACATAATGCAAGTTTACTTAGTCTGGAAATTAGTACCTTCCAAAATGCTCATGGAACTTGAAGAGGATAGAATGTGACTGATGCATTATTTCAAATTGTGCCCTATTTTTATCAGTTCTGACTTCCTTAAAGCTGTCTCCTTCAATAGAAAGTTCTGTGTGGAATCTAAGCATCTATCAGTGTTCAGGCAGGAGCATGACATGAGGCACTGACACACCGGAAGGCCGTGCTGCCATTCATTGAGACCTGGCCAGCTTAGAGAGCTGGGTGGAGAGGAACTTAGCAAGGGTCAGTGCTGAGTCCTGTGCCTGGGGAGGAATAACCATGTGCATCAGTACAGGTTAGGGGATGGCCTGCAGAGGGGAGGGGAGCTCTGCAGAGGAGGACATGTGTGTCCTGGTGGACAGCAGGTTGGCCATGAGCCAGCAGTGTGCCTTTGTGGCCAAGAAGGCCAGTGGGATCCTGGGGTGCATTTAAAAAGAGTGTGGCCAGCAGGTCAAGGGAGGTGATCCTCACCCTCTGCTCTGGAGAGGCCACATCTGGAGTGCTGTGTCCTGTCTTGGACTCCTCAGGTACAAAAAACCAAACAAACAACGAAAGCAAAAGACAGGGATCTCTTAGAGTTCAACAGAAGGCCACAGAGATGACTGGGGGCCTGGAGCATCTCCTGTATGAGGGAAGATTGAGAGACTTGGAGCTGCTCAACCTGGAGAAGAGAAGGTGAGGGGGATCTCCTCAATGTTGATAAATATCTAAAAGGTGGGAGTTGGGTGGATGGGGCCAGGCAATTTTCAGTGTTGCTCAGTGACAGAAGGAGCAATGGGCGCTAAGTGGGATGCAGAAAGTTCCGTATGAACGTGAGGAAAGATCTGTGTTCTGCAACCAGTCCCAGTGTTGGTCAGCTGTTCCCACTAGGCATTTGTCCTGTTTGGTCATTTTGAACCCCAGGAATGCTGAGATGAGAAGCTGAGGAGCAGCTCGCCACAAAGGGATCTGGCTGGCGGCAAGTTGAGTCTGAGGAAGCAGTGTGCTCTGGTAGCCAAGATGGCTGACTGTACCCTGGGGTGTACCAGGCCCAGCACTGCCAGCAGGTGAGGGGAGGGCTTGTCCTGCTCTGCTCTGTGCTGTATGGCCTCACCTCCTGCACTGGGTGCAGCATGGGTGCCACAACATCAGAGGGATATAAAGCTATTAGACGGCATCCAATGAACGGATATAAACATGGGGAGGCTGAGGGGAGGCCTCATGGTGGCTGCAGCTCCTCACAGGGAGCGGAGGGGCAGCGCTGAGCTCTGCTCTGTGTGACAGCGACAGGGCCCGAGGGAACGGCATGGAGCTGTGTCAGGGGAGGGGTGGGAAAAGGGGTTAGGGAAAGGGTCTGCGCCAGAGGGCAGTGGGCACAGAACGGGCTGCCCAGGGCCTTAGTTTAGCAGTTATTTGCAAACAGCTTCTGCCTGCTGTGCATAATCTCATTGTTAATGAATTTTATCAGGGATTAGGTGGCTGCCTCCTGGCAATGCCACTGTCCAAACTCAAGTCTCTAGATGCACGCTTGTGAATTAAATGGGCATGTATTGCTTTTGCTCTACCTCATACCCATGAATGGATGGGAGTTGAATTACTTGGCTATTTGAAAAATACAGTTAAACCAATGGAACTTCAGTGGTGACTTGGCAGTGAAGCAGTGAGGGTGAGGTGAGAGCATGTGGAGAATGAGCCATTTTACTTCATTACACCATCTCAGTAGTAGTTCTAATGAGGACTAAGGCTGAGTAGAGCAGTCAGGGGTAGGAGATTTCCCATTAAGGAAGTCAGCATCCAACAGCTCCGCATGTCCCTCTCAGCATACCTATGGCTGGGCTCCCAAGTAAAGAATGTTCTGTGTAGGATTCATTGACTTGAGTTCCAGGTGTCCAAACAGGGGATGTTGAATTGATCCATTACATTCAGCAAGAACATTTACCTTCAGCCACAGACAATGCTAGGATAGCATGTAGGTGTAAACAAGGATGAAAATGCAATGTCACAAAGGTCTACAACCTGCCCAGAAACACACCCTCGCAGTTTGTGCAGGGAGGACTCTGTGGTGTGTGTCCTCCTAGCACCTGTAATCTGGCTACCTACCTCTGCAGGAGTAGAGATGACAGAGACGAGGCTTTCCCAGCCCTCTCCTACCTCATCTTCAGGTTGCAGTTTTGCAGCTGAGTCACAAATTCTCCGAGCAGCCCTCTCACTAGCTGGCCAAGTGTTATTTGGCATATATGGGCAGATAACAATAATGCAAACAAACAAAAAAAATCCAGTTTATGGAGGGTTGACTTCTGATATAGTTGTGTCTGCCAGCAAGGCTTCTGGTTCCAATCATTTGTAAGCCCATACCGTGAAGTTATTCTTCTAAGTGTATCTGGGAGCTTTTTGTTCATCTGACCAATATGGGTGGGAGAAACAGCCCCACTGTGACACCCACTGTGACACCACAGGCTGGTGCTTGAGTTCCGTGCTGGTAACAGACTATGGCCACGTCTGTGCCTTGTTTTGCTGCTCATGGAGTTGGCTTCAGCAACCTCGTCCTCCCCTGAGTGCAGCTGCATGTGTTTGCTGCCATGCTCAGTCTACTATTCCAACACAGATGTGGTTTTCTTTTAGCGTCGTTTGTTTCGGTGCTGTTTACGCCATCTGCACCATTCCAGCTGTGCTGCAGTGAGGGGTTGCAGACCAAAGTGGCCTTTTTGGCTGCAGACAGTGCACTGTGGAGCTGTGTGCAACAGTGGTCACTGGCACTGACCTTGGAATAGACTGGAGCCAAGCTACTGAAATGGGACAAATTCTCATTGTGTACAGAGTGGGATTAATATGGTGAATGCAAATAGTATGGACAGGCAAAAATGTTGGCCAGGTGGCAAAACACAGCAGTAAGAGACCACCGTTATGTCCTATTCTTTGTCATGCACATTTGCACACTGTGCGTTCCAATAGTGCCACAAATCCTGCCTTCCTGGGTAAAAATAGAAAATTGGAAATTCAAAGCATGCAAAGGATAATTGCAAAGTAATTAGAATAACTTGGAGGAAGCAACAGATGCTTCACTTGTTGCTGTGACTTGCTGAAGGAGTACTAATTTTCCAAGCCTATCGAGTACGTGCTAATCAGAGACGTTTCTGTCTGTTCAGGAGCATGATGAGATCCCTCCAAACATCCTTTGTCTTGGCCCAGTAAGGCAATGCCAAGGGATGCACTACTGGGACCAGCAAAACAGATTTTGCCACCACCTTTATATTTTGTTTCTTTCAATTTTTTTTTTTTAACTGATCAAGTAATCTGTCTTGACGTAAAATGCAAAGTCATCATTGGTGCTTTAAAATAACGTTGTAAAACCCCAGCTGTAAAAAATAATTTAAAAAACCCTCTGTTTTCACTAGAGATTAATGCCTATTGAAATGAGTACTGCTGGTAAGGAATTAATACCTGGAGCTCACAGGTGGGGGTACACTGAGAATTTCATCCTCCCTTCTCTAGATCCAGTGGTCTGAACCTGCTATGACTTCTGCTTAGCAAGATCCCAGCCCAGCTCTACAAAACCAATGGCTGTCACTGCAGTACAAGAAAATGTAGGAAACTGAACAGCTGAGACAGTCGTTGTGCTATTGCTGGGAATGTGAAAAAAAATTCCTCATGCCTTACTGAGGAAGAGGTTTGGAGCACAAGTCATATATGGAGCAGCTGAGGAAATTGGGATGGTTCAGTCTGGAGAACAGGAGACTCAGGGGAGACCTTACCACTCTCTACAGCTGCCTGGAAGGAGGCTGTGGTGAGGTGAGGGTCAGCCTCTGCTCCCATGTAGTACTGATAGGACGAGAGGAAATAGCCTGAAGTTGCACCAGGGGACGTTCAGGTTTGATGTTAGGAACAGTTTCTTCTCACAAAGAGTGGTGAGGCACTGGCACAGGCTGCCTAGGGAGGTGATTGAGTCTGTCCTCGGGGATGTTCAAGAAACGTGGAGATGTGGTGGCACTGAGGGACATGGGTTAGTGGGCATGGTGGGGATGGGTTGGTGGTTGGACTAGATGACCTTAATGATTCCATGATTTGAAGTCCCTTGTGGAATTTCCATGGTGTTACATTGAATTTTCCGTGCCTGGCAATGTGTAGTAGTTCAGTGACATTATAGCCGTGTCAGCCAGTACTGGTGTAAGGCTCTGCACAGCTGTCTCTGTGCAGGGGTCATTTTCATGCACACTTCCTCCAAGAGCTGGAGCCGAGGTTAGGAAAGGGATCACAGGGCAGGCATCACGGAATCTGTAGATTTTCCTGCTTAGGGAAAAATAGGATGGAAGAAGCGAGGGGAAGTTGTGATGTTCTACACTAAAGGTCTTGGAAAGTTCTTACAGCCAGAACAACTTAGCAGCAATCACTCCCCCAGACACTGCTTTACAATCCTGAATGCCTCAAATAGTCATTGACAAAGCAGTTTCCAAAAGCACAGAATTTCTACTTTGTAACATGTTTCTTAAAAATGACATTCTTCAGTGATTTTTATTGTGTAGTAACACAAATACTTCATGTAAGTAATAACTGAACCTCTATTTTGAAAACCGGTTTCTGTTCTTTACTCAGCAGGATATCCAAAATTTGGTGCTGCATGCCTATTTCAGACTTCCTTCCACACACAGACTCATGTTTTCAAACTGTGAAGGTTTTCATTGTCTCAGAATACAAAGTAAAGCAAGAGATAAAAAGCGACCCAGATCAACAAACAGTACTGCCAACTCCCTGCAATGCTCATTATCTAATCCAGGTATTAGTGGAGAAATTGTTTCCAGATGCAGCTGTGAGCATAAGCCCAGACACCATGCTGCAGGGTGCAGCAAGTGCTCAGAGTTATGGGCAGTACGTACTGAATTACAGTCTTGGAGCATCATTTATTCTTTACAGTGCACTTCTGAACATGTGAAGTGTTAATTTTTGTTGGCTTAAGACACTAGAAAGATTTAGCAGTAGTAAACTACGGGATATTGGACTAGAAGTAAATGCTCTTAGTATCCCAGAACTGCAGTGGTTATGGCTTTGCAGGTAGTAATAACCGGCTTCAGTACTACCATGTTCGAAGATCAGAGACAGGCTGCATTCAGGTGCACTCAGCCTGACTTTACCAGGATGTGCTGAGGTGCAGGTGAATATTGCATCAGATAAAAATAACAGGAGATGAGGTTGCACAAGCTGTGTGGATGCTCTGCTCAGTAACATAAGGATTTTTTCAATGCATTCAGAAGTTTTGGGAGTCCTCACCCTACTCCTCGCTAGCCATCAGCTGACAGCTCCCTTCATGGCTTGCAGCAGATGTTGGTTTTATGACAGAGCAGTGTCCTATTCCTATGTGAATGAATTGGGGGGCACAAGGGAATAGGAATGCAGTTGGGAGATACAGAGAAATGGGTCATGGAAACGTAAGGAAGGAGAGCAGCAGGAGGTGCGTGGAGGAGAAGGAAGACATGAAGCACATGTCCTCGTGCCCGGGTTTTCCTCCCATGTTTCCCAAGTGGTGGGAAGGGAGAAGGGTGCCTGCCTATGGGTCTTTGTACTGAGCAAGGCAGTGGGGCATGCCTGGAGCTGGAAGGCAGGAGGTACTCCCTGTGGGCAGGGGGAGGGCAGAAGGCAATGAGCACTGAGAGGGAAAAACGTGGTAAAGAGGAGGAGTTCATCTTAAAGACCCTGGGAAGCTCCACCTTCTTGTTAGCGCACCTCTGGTCTGTAGGCAGCTCTTCATGTGCTTTTTCTTTTTCTTTTTGTATTTTCAGCAGTCGTGCATCTCCAGGTACTTACACCACGTACTAAAACATATGGCAGAGCGCTTGCCCGTGTGGGTTGGAAGAGTGATGTGCATTCGAGCTCAGAACAATCAAAAGCAGAGTTTTTCATTCCAAACAGGAAAACATGGCAATCATCTCACATTGTCTAGACTTCCCTCTCCGTGTCATCTTTACATATTTTGCAGCTATTACATTCGTTTCCTTTGGCCTCCTTTCTGCCAAGATCCATCTGCAGCTTGGAATCAGCGAAGATAGCTTTTCATATTCATGATGTTATTCACAGTGAGCATATTTTGAGTGAGTGCTTCTGATGCTCCCATCCACTTTTGTTATAGTAAATTAATCCCGTTCTGCTGGGGTGATGGAAACGGGTTGGGTTTGTTTTTATTATTATTTATCTATGCAGATATTGTAAATGAAACGGAAAAAATCGTGAAGTCCGTGTTTTAAAATAGCGATCACTCTCATTTCTCTTAGAAGATAAATTATCACACAGATACAACAGCGAAGACTCATTATTGCAGCTGGGAAAATGTATTAATTAAAGGTCTGTGCCACAACAAAAATAGGAAGACAAACTTACTGCGGAGTGATTTTCATTCAGAGCTAGTGGGACTGCAGCTCGCAGCTAGCTGGAAGTGGGGGTTAATGTTCTCCTTCCCAGACTGCTGCTGCTTCTGATGGGATTTGAAATGACTTTTGACAACTCCAAGTAATCCTGCACCGCTGAGCAGACCCACTCGTCAGTGGGCAAGGGAGGAGGCTTGGCTGTTGCTGGAACCCTCTCACATGTGGGAGAGCTGAAGGTGAACTTTAATCAAAGCCTCGAATTCCTGGAGCTTCCTCTGCTGAAGAGAATGTGCCTTTATGATTTCACTGCCTTTGGGTCTGTGCAGCAATTCAGCAAACTCTTTGGTGCAGACAGGGGCTTGGTGGGTGCTCAAGTTTGAGGGAGCAGTGGGGTGCTGCACCCTATTTCCAAATTTCCTGTGTGTGTATCCCATCGATGCTCTGGAAATAGGGGAAGTAGTCTGATTTTGCTTGTACAATGGGTACATCTCTGCTGTGTGACTAGTTTGCTTTCTTCTTCTAGTTAGTTAGAATGAAATTTCTATCTGGCACGAGATCAGGAATGCTGCAGTAGGAGTGCTCTGCACTCAGTCATTTTTCCCCAGTTAAAAAATGATTGCATTTTGTCATTTTGCCGAAATACACATATATGCATGTATCAAATCTGTGCTTTTAACCCCAGCCTGACACCCTGCACAATAACAGGCAAACTGCAGCAGCAGGGCCTCGAAAGCTCTGGCTGGTGAGTCACCAGGGCCCAGCTCCGGCAGGATCCCATGAGCAGGCACCGGGCGCCGGGCACCAGTTGGGCACTGAGCGCTCTGCCCCGTCCTGCCTGCAGGTGGGGACTGAAAGCTGCGTTTTGAAGGCACAGCTCTGCTGAAGTGCTGCAGTTCGTCAGCACCTCTGCGGGAAATTGGCTTAGATGTGTGTAACTGCACGCAGCTACAGACACGTGTGCGTTTAGCATGCTTTGTGTTATATATAAAGTGGGAAGCAGTAAATAAAACCGTGGCCAAATTGTCCTTCATGCTATCCAAGCTGAGTAGCAAGCAGCAAGAAAGCAGGCTGGCAGCTCTGCCTCTGGTTCTCTGTGTTCACAGTGATACAGGTTGGATGTTAGGAACAATTTCTTCTCAGAAAGAATGGTGAGGCACTGGCACAGGCTGCCCAGGGAGGTGGTGGAGTCACCATCCCTGGAAACGTTCAAGAAATGTGTGGGCATGGCACTGAGGGATGTGGTTTACAGGGCATGGTGGGGATGGCTTGATGGACATGATAATCTTAGAGGTCTTTTCCAACCTTAATGACCCTATGATTCTGTGATAGGGCTGCAGAGTGGCCCGGCTGAGGTTGGTATGGGGGGGACAGCTGCTGTGTGTCATCCCCATGAGCCCCAAACTACAGATTTATGTTTGATTTCAACTGAGCCAGTTTTATTTTATTTTTTATTTCATGGAGAATTTGCCCTGATTTATATGATTTTGAGCTTTATAAAACTTATTCTTGTAAAGATACAATCGAAGTATTTTTGTCCCTCTAGATTTTTCCTAACCATGGAGAGACGAGCAAACCCCTAAATTACTTCCCTAAAATGAGCATGCTTTTTAAGAAACAGAATCACTAAGCAGAGGAAAATCAGGACTACTTCAGCTGGCTTGCACCCTGCTGGGAAGAGCCCACGGAGCACAACACAGGTCTGTGAGCACTGCTGCAATCAGTTGTTCTCCTACTGGGTAGCGGTGTTATGGAACAGCCCTGCTGGTCACAGCTTGCCCCACGTATGGGTGTGAACCTGGCTGGTGATCTCGTGATGTTCCCCAAAGCCTCTTCCTCCCCTTCCCATCTCCATGGTGTCTCTGTGTACCCAACCAGAACCACTGAAGCCCCCACCCATGCCGGGCTTTACACGCTCTTTTGTCTTTTGTTAAACATTGAAACCTCTTCTGTCCCTTGGTTATGTTTTACAGGCTCCCGAGGGAGAGAATTTCCAAAGCCTTTTTTGTCAAAAAGCCCAATCTTCCAGCCCCAGCCATCTCCCCAGCTTGTAGGCTCACTCCTGCAGCAGTTGCAGCCTTTGATCGTCAGTTTCCGTTATGCCACCTGATTGAAGGCATTCAGAACTCAAGGTGTGAGCAGACAGAAATTTACATCTGAAGTGATTTATTAACCTTCTGTAATTTCAGGTCGTGCTAGTTTCAGAATATTGTTAGTCTTTAATGTCTGTCTCTCTTTGTGCCATCCGGTAATGGACAACTGGCATTAGTTTAGTTCAAAGGTGTTTCTTTTTTCTTCCACAGTGGAAATATTAGAAGGAAATAAAAACTGTGTTCCTTGTAACAGTGATTATGAAAAGAATAACTCCTTAATTCCCATTCTCAAAAATCCACATGGCTAATGGTTAATGTATCTCCTATGTATGTAATTGAAAATTACCCTATTAGGGAGCAACTGAATGTCAACCTGAAAGGTATAAGTATGTCATATCTGCAGACTTTTCTTGGTTGTGCTGTCATCTCCCTTTTTCTTGTGAGACAAAAAGTCCTGGCTGGGTTAATTCCAGGATGGGCATAATTCAGCTATGATGCTCAGCATGTCATGACCATATTCTTCTACTAGTGCTGCCATGCTGTGCAGTGGGGTAAGTTTTAATTGCTTTGTCTCTTTATCATCCCTTAATCATCCTTTCAAATACTCAGGATGTAACAGAGTACCTTGGCATTCAGGCATGATGTAGATGGCACTCACTAAGCCCTCGCTTTGCTGTTTTTGTGAGGGCTGTCTTTTAATTCCTTGAGAATAGAATAATCATTTCACATATACAATTGAAAATATATGGTTAGCCAAGCATTAAAATGCATTATAATGTCAAATGTCTGTTTTCATGATGGAAAGCCAAAAATAACCCCAATATAAGAGATCTTTAGGCCCATAGAGGTGTTATTGGCAAAGGTCTGGACGAGCAAGGCTCCTTGTGTGGTGTATGGATGTGTTTGTAAGAGGGTTCATGTGTGTATGTGTGCACATGTCCCATTTGGACAGCAAAATTCTTTTCATTTTCTCCTCCTCATCAATCATAACACACACGTAATGATGCAGAAGGGCTTTCTGCTTCTGCCTGTGTCCTCAATGGAAGAACGGAGTACCCAGGCGTGGATTTCCTCTACAGTCCATGAGGACATACTCCTACTTCCTTGACAGACCCAGGCTGAGATTTTTAAAGTATCCCAAATTCTTTTAAAACAACAACAAAAATCCATGCAGGCAATCTGGGGAGAAAAAAAAAAGTGGACCAAATAAGAGGAACCACTCAGGAGTCTGCAGAAAGCAGAGAAATTGGCTAAACAGTGTTAAAGTTGAGATCATGGACTATGCACCAGGGAGACAGGTGCTAATGTGGCACTGAGTGGTGTGGCAAAGTGGGCTTTGGTGATGGTTCAGTGACTGGACTAGATGATCTTAGAGGTTTTTTCCAACCTCAATGATTGCCTGAGTCTATGATGTATTGCAGGCACAACGCTTGGAAGAAAGGAGCTGTGATGATCCGTGCAGGGATTACACTGTGGGGGAAACTGTTTTCACTTCCTGCTAGAAAGAGACATTTTTCTCTGACAGCTTGTGTCATACTCTGAACTGCTGTCACTTTGCACCCAAACGCACATCTAGTGGAAAGCAGTGCTGTCTCACTGGGAAGAGGACAGAAATTCTATGAAAAGAATGGGAACTTCAGAAAGTCTTTAAGTTATCAGCATACTGCTTTTGCAAACACATAAGCAATTACTTGCTAGTTAGATGCATTGGGAAGTTCATTTCTAACTTTCCAAGCATCTTCTTCAAAGGATGAGGGCACAGGAGCAGCAGTGGCTATGAGAGCAGCTTTGGTTTCAACAGAACACAGGGTGGGCAGGTCCTGACCCTCACAGAACCCAATCCCCTTTGCCCTCTTCTGAGCTGTCTCTGGTTGGCAGAGCTGCAGCTCAGATGCTATAGGGCTGCAGCCCTGCATCAGCTACGGGCACTGGGGTGGAGGTGTTGCAGATGAACCTTTGGGGTTTCCCTGCTCATCTCCTTCATGCAACCTGATCCTACAGATGCTCTCAAAAAATGCTTGAAACTGAAGGCATTTGTGAACATTTTGGTAGGGATGAATCTGTTCTGGGCTCAAAAACTGAGAAGTTTGGCGTGACTCTGCACACTCCATCCAGTCAGTGGAAGGAAACTGATGCTTCTGGAGAATGATTAATCTCACCCTAAAAGCACTGTATTAATCTCTTTCCAAAGGGGCCTGTTGTTCTCCTCTGAGTGTAAAAAGCCTGTTGGTGCCAGTGTAGAGATCTAAACTTGGATGAGATGAATCCTGCTCTGTATTTGTATCCTGCCAGAACCTGGAGCGGGGACAGAACTTGAGACACCAACTTTCATCTTCCTAACCACAGAGCTGCTGAGTGATCTCAGTCTCACTTGTTCTGCTCTGTATAAATGTTTGCAGGAAGAAAGGACTTGCCTTGACGCTTGAATGGCTTATTGTTGCGTATGAGCATTGCAGTATCACCTGGTCATGAAGGAAAGCTAGAGCAGAAAGCACATGCACGTGCAATACATTGCTCTTACCATCCAGTGACAGTAGAAGACAACCCTTCAGAAATGACTGCTGCAATGGTAACAGTGTGGCAAATGACAAAACAAAAAGCTTTCTCTGTGAGAGGTGATGAGGAACTGCTGCACGTACACAACAGAGTTCTTACCCAAAGGGAATGGCACTGTAGCAGTTCCTTTCTCTCTATACTTCCTTCTATCTTGTTCTTGCGGAGCCCATGACTGTCTTTTATACCCTCTTGCTGCCTTCTTTTGTGCTGCCATCCTATGCAGCGTATTTCATGTTATGTTTTTTGCTGTGCCCTAAAATGTGTGCTTGCTAGCTTCTGAAGTTGTGTTCCCTTTGGGACCACTAATTGGTATGCTGTGCTCTGTGTTTGTGACCTTGGGACTCTGGTGTCATCCTATTCCTGCAATGCATCCTTCGGGCAGTTCCTCTGCCGTCATCCTATATTTGTGCTCTCAGGAGCCCCTGCTATGTGGTACAGCATAGCTGGTTTCTGATTCCCAGTATTGACTGAGGCTATGTGTCCTTTGAGCTCCTGACAGTGACTCACCATGAAACAGTTATCTGCCATTCTGGCAGACATAGGAATACTCAAAAAAAAAAAAAAGTTTCAAAGTGGAAAACTAATTAGAAAGATAGTGCACAATGAACAGAGAGAGTAGAGATTACAGACCTTGGTTGAGAAGCTTTATTCTTCTGAAGTTAACTTCAGTTGATGTTAGGTTGACCAGATATCAGCCTGGGGGACGACATTTGTTCTCCAGCAAAGACTCACATTTTGAGTGGTATTTTTTTAATATATATAACTACTCCTTTTTTCATCATAGTTTTGTAAATGTATCTAGTATTAATTTTCTTTAGTGTCTCTGGATGCCATCCATTGGGTTTCTTAGGCTAAAGGTCAGCCTATGCAACTATGCTGCTGTGATTTGAGTTCTTATGACTTGGTAATTTTTTCCTCTGTCAGTTTTATTCTGCATTTTCAAGACTTGATTCCATTAGATATCATAAAATATCTGGTAGTTCCCTAAGGTTACATACTTATAAAGTAATTTGCAGTAATTTCTTAGAATGGTGTGATATTAGCTAATTATGAGTGTTCTATGACTACATATAGTATTTATGACTTAAAGGATGTGTCCCCTTAAAGCATTTTGACTTCTGTTATACTGGTGAATCACTTTTCTACTGAAAGACCTTAGTAGAAAATGCAAACAGCATATTTTCTAATGCTTCCTGCTAAAGCTGAGAAGATAACCACTGGGTTATAGAGTCAATTTTCTCTTTCCTATAAGCAATTCTGCATATCTTTAGCAGAACCATGCCAACGTATATCCTATAGCCTAGGATGGAAACGGAGAGTTTAAGTTTATCTTAAGATAGACTCAAAGATGATCTGAATTCCAATCTCATGTCTGATTTCATACGTTCTGGACAAATGCCTCAAATTACTGGGCAGCCAAAGGCTTCAGTCTACATATTCCACTTGGGTAAGAAAGCCAGAACTACGTCCTTGGTGGCAAGGGATTCACAGCTGAATGTCAGCACTGGAGAACAAAGCCAGGCTGGCTCAGAGGGTTGAAATCAGCCCCTTCCTTGTCTAAATTCTGCCAGCCTCCTCTGTGCTCCCTGGCCCTTGAGTTTCTTCTCTGAGGTCATGATCACAGAATCATGCCTTCGGGCCTGCCATTTCTGTGGTGGGATGTGTTCAGCACCCGCATGCATCTGAGGGGCTGGGGCTGCGCCTGTTGGACCTGGGGCTATGGGGAGGGGGCTCTAGCCCGTGGTGCTGCTCCCAACCCAGGCTCCATGATAGGCCACAAGCAAGGATGACTGAGGCCTGTAAGGGGTCATGGAGGGACAGGGGGTGCTGCAACTACGCCAAGAGGCAGAGAAGCCATTCAGAGGTCTAAGACTTCTCAGCTGCTCAGGATGCAGTCCTAGCTCCTCTGTGGAGCCATCCATTCCCTGTGTTGTGATACCTGTGCTTCTGCTGTTACCTTGTCTGTCTTTGTTTTGTTCCCACTTCTTACTCACTTTCCCCTCTCTGTGTTCCAGATTACAAAGGCTGCTTTCAGTTCCCCAAAGCCACCTTTACAAAGAGGCTGCTGTGAGGAGGTCTGGTTGGCAGCGGCCAGCAGAATATGTGCCACCATGGCCACTCACCAGACCTGTCCCTCCCAGTGGTGTGGCCATGGGGAAGTCAGGAGCAGAGCTGTTGGCCCCTCTGACTTTCCCATAAATCAGCTCTCATCACTTCTGTGTCCTATAAAAACTGACATGAATGGACTTTCTGACATACAAAGTCTCTAACTGCAAGAAAAAGTACTGAGAGATGCCATTAAAATGAGTGGAGTAAGAAAAGCCATTAAAACTAGTGGATCTTTTAGCACCGTGTATTTCACATACTATAACTGCCTTTTTGCTTCTTTATCTATTACTTCAATACAACCTTTTATACAAAGATGTGATAGCTCCTTGCTGTCCCTCAGGCTACACTGGCTGAGGTTCCTGCACTCGGTAGTTTGATGTGAGCGTAATTGCCACTGCTGCACAGCAACAACTTTTACTGCTCTGCTTTGCCTTGTAGGGCCCATTTATTCCACCTGAGCCTGCTGTGCTTCCACAGCTAGTCCTGGATAAGAGATCCCAAATACTCCTCTACTTTAGTCATGTCACAGGATGGCAATGTATGGCAATGTGAACCTGAATGGCAAAAATCAGCATTTTCCTCTCTAGGGATAAACAGTGACTCTCTGGCCAGCCTGCTGCTGGGCTGATGACGGCAGGGCTCTGTGCTGCTCTGCATACTATTACTGGTCCTATTGGTGTCAGGAAAACATCTGAAGTGAATGGGGAGAACCAGGGAGGTGGCTCATCATTTGCTCCTTCAGACTTCGAAAGTTCCATGAACAAGGGGACTGGATGGGTTCTGCAGAGCAGAGTGTGGACACTTGAGCCAGAAGCTGTAAGCATGGATCTGTGGTGGCATCCAGGACCAACACACTTGTCACTTTGTCACCTCCAGGTACTCCCATTGCTGGGGTGCTTGCTGGCATTTTGCAGTAGCTAATGGAGCTCATGGATGCTAGAACTTATAAGTGAGGATGAAATACAAATAAGTTTTCTGTAATTTGTAAAACATTTTAACAACAAGTCTTAAAAATGCTACTAAATCCTCTGAATTTCTTCCAAAACCACTTAGTCTGGGAAAGAGCTGCTAATCAAAGAACATAGTGGACCTATAAAATTGTGATGCAGAGATGTAATTGTTAACCTCAGGAGATCGAAGGTGTAGAGGAGATCAGTTCAGGCTGTGTTTGCCTTTTTATGCCAGCATGAGAAAAGTTCAATATATAGAGAGCAGGATGAGAGAAGAGAGAACTGGACAGAGGCTGATGGAGGAGACTGCCTATGGGGAATGGGGTTGTTGATGCTCTATCAGCAGACCCTAGCGCAGGCTCTTTCAAATGTGTTAAGCGTGAAGGACTGTAGCATCTCAGCTGGATGTCATGTAGGAAGGCTCTCCATGCTTCTCAAGACAGTGGGGATATTGCATGCTGGTGGAGGTGTCCTGAAACAGCTTTGTGACCTGCTGCTGCTGGCATGGTGGTACTCACGGCATATCTTTGGCAGAAACCACCCCAAAAGCCATCAGAGCATCACTGAATCATTAAGATTGGAAGAGACCTATAGGATTATCTAGTCCAGCCACCAACCCATCACCACCATTAACCCACGCCCCTCAGTGCCACATTTACATTTTTCTTGAACACCTCCAGGAACGGTGACTCCACCACCTCCCTGGTCAGCCTGTGCCAGTGCCTCACCACTATTTCTGAGAAGAAATTGTTCCTAATATCCAACCAATACCTAATATCCACCCGTACTTTTCCTAATATCCATCCAAAAACAGGGATGCAGAAAGCAGGAGCAGTTCAGAAGACATGCTTGCATTCATCTTATATGGGGTGATTTCAAAGAGTAATCAGTCAGTATTGTTCATGGTGTGTGAACGTTTAGGAGGTGTTCTGAAATATTTTATACTAACACTGCAGTGCTCCACATTGCCTGCTGGGCTTATTTTTCAAAAACTTCTGGTGTGAGTGAAGTGCTAATTGGAATATATGTTACATACACAGAGAGCTTTGTGGACTGTGCAAGGAGAGGTTTGATTTTCCAGCTGAATTAAATACCCAAAGAGCTACCTAAGTGTGGCTCTTTGTACTCTCTGATTTAGAGACAGGATGAGCAATTTTCTGGTTTATGGACCACAATTTTTAAAACACTTTAGTTAAAGCTCTTGGCATAGCTTTTAATCACTTTGGGGGAGTACAAACACCAAAATTCATTAATATCATACATATGCATGAAGAGAAACTTTAGCGCTGTGCATGGACCCGCCAATAGGAGGGGAGAGCATTTGGGTTGGTTGGGTTTCTTGTGGTTTTGCACTACTTTTGAGCAAAGAGTAATCCAGAAAGCAAGAACTATGTATTTCTTAGTAGATTGTTAGAAAAGCATTATAAAAATTCCCATGGCTTCAGTGACAGCAATGGTCCATATTTACCAGGAGAGGAGAGATTGATGATTGCCAGTGCCTCATTGCTGCAGTCTCCTGGTGCAGGTCTCTCACAGTACTGCTGGCTTTGCTGTCATGTTTTAGCTTCTCCTCCCACTGTCTCCACATCTGCAACACCTCTGTACAAGAAATAGGCTTATCCCTTGGCAGCATGCAGCAATCCTTGGGGAAAAGGAGTAGGAAGAAGTATTACAGGGATGGCCTTTGGTTGATCCGGGACATTCCTGCATGGATGGGTGCAATTGCTGCTTCCATGCAGAAATGTCACAGCAGTGCCAGCCTGCTGATGGGGCAGCTCAACACATCTGCAACATGTCACATTTTATTTGATTTTAGTTGCAATTAATTTTCATTTTCATTTTAGTTCAAGCTTAAAAGCTTGAAGAAGCTGAAAATTGAGCAGGTCAGCCAGTGGTCACATCACAGAAAGAACATTAATCCCTTGTCTTTCTCCTCCCATCTGTTTTGCCTGTTTATCTTTCTTTCTTTCTTTTTTTTTTTTTCCAGTTTAGATATCTCCCACCTTTAAAATATTTACAACAGTTCATCTGTGGAAAATAGATAGCTTCCTGCACAAATCTAGCTTCCTGTGTAAGTTACATCCTTATATATATATATGATTCTATTCCCTGTTCACTGCAGGGGAGTGGGACTAGATGACCTTTAGGGGTCCTTTCCAACTCATGATTCTATCATTCCATTATTATTATTATTATTATTTTTCTGAGAGGGAAAACCACCCATCTCAGACAGGGACATGTGGCAAGGTCCTGAGCAAGAGGGCAAGATGGGCTCCAGGCCCTGTGTGTGACTGAGGGTGGGTCTGTTTGCTCCAGCTTTCCCCCAGGTGTTTAAAATTGACGTTTGTACCTTGTGAGCAAAATTTTCTTTATTGATTAACCAAACTGGTAGAGTGACTTGTTGCCACAGAGGCACTAAAAGCAGGAAAGGACAGAGCATCATTTTTAGGCTGGTCACAATTCAGCAGTGTTGCTTGTGTTGCTATGTCTCGACGACATATTAAAAAAAAACGCACACTCTTGAAGCTTAGGGACCAGCTATGGGGATAGTGTGAGATCACATCACTGCTGTTAGAAACACCAAGACAAATACTCTGGAACCCCGAAGGTCAGGCTGAGAGCATGTTTGCTAGCTGCAGGGCGGCGAAGGTCTCTGCAGAGCCAGGCTATGGACAGGTGGGCAGTGGGAAGATGTGGTACACCGTTGGCCAGGTCTGGGTGCTGAGCAGGGCCAGCACAGGCCTTGGGGCATGGCTGAGGTCTGAGGCTGCTCCTTTCTGAAGCGCAGCTGCTGCAGTCCAGATGGTGGGTTCTCCTATGGGAGGAATGGCTAATTAAAAAAGCTCGCTGTTTCCATGACAGCTGTGAAGGTAAAGGTGATGTTTGGCTCTGATGTGACAGATGGAGAAACAGCTTTGGGAGCCTCTGAGTCTAATAGACATGGAGCCCCACGTGGCCGGTCTCTCCGAGCCCTCTCTCAGTGATGAGAGCAGGCAGCCTGCCTCGCCTGCATAGCTCTTTCAGCAACAATTACAGAAGACATCCTAGGAGTCAAGGGGATGAAAGAGGGAAAGGAGTCTTTTGGGAACTTACAGAAGTAAATCCCTAATGAGATCAGTCATCCCTGGTCAAGGCCAAAGCTTTTTCTACTTTTCAGCTCCATGGCAGTGCACCAAGAAACTTTTTCCCTTCACAAAAAAGCTTCCTTCCAAGTACAGAGAAATGTGGAAAGTGACATCCTCCTTAGCTGAGCTGTGTTCTTCTGCAATGTCTTAATCAGTAGCTACTGCTGGTTTCTAAAAGCAAAGGCAGGTGATTTGGGTTGGCCTTCGGTACAAGGTGTTGGGAATGTCTAAATGTTTATATGACACACAGGAGTATGTCAATGAATTGGCCAACGTGAATGACTTAGCAGAGGTGTTTGATGTGGAACTGCTGAGATACAGAGAAAGCAGAGATTGAGTGAGCAGTAAGTGGTCAGATGGTGAGAGAGGGTCAGATGGAAAAAGTTAAAGGGACAGACAAAGTTCTGAAGGATACAAGAAAGCAGAATGGAAGAATCAATTCACTAAAAGGCAACAGAACGGATTGCAGAAGTATGATTAAGAACAAACTGGTGAGGAGCTGTAAAGGAGGAGGAGAGATTCAGGATAGGTTTGGTGGTACCGAGGGCATCTGGGATGTAGGAGGCTAAGTATGGGATTATGATACTCAGTAGAGGTGATGGACATCAGGCTGAAGCTCTTCTTTCGTGCAGATGAGGCATTCCTGGCAATAGTGGTTGGCTGCTCTTTAGATGGGAGTTGAAAAATACTGGGGAAGAAATGGAGCTGTGCTTGAACTTCTGCATCAATTCCTGGCAGGCAACTAGTGGCACTGGTGCTGAAGTGTTAGCAGCCTTAGCACCAAGGACATGGGGAAGGTAGGCATGTGGACTGTGGCCCATCAATGTCCCTCCTGTCTAGGGGATGATAATGTAGTGAAACCAGTGCAGCCTGAGCTCTGCTGTACCTAAATGATGAGAACTGTCAGTCCAGCAGAACTCTAGAGGGAAAGATGGCATCTTTGGCAAGACCTAATGGAAGTTATTCAGTGTTTTTTTTTTTTCTGGCTTTTTAATGAAATTTTTGGGCAGAGAGGGTACAGCTTGCCCTGTGTTTGGGAACTGGCTCCTGACAGAGCATGTTGCCACTGCAATGACCACTTTAGTCTCACTGCATTCCCCCATGCCACCTTTATTTATTTCATGTAACATCCAATGAAGATATGCCAGGAACAGGCTTGTCCACATGCTCTGCTGTTTAACCTCAAGTGTGGGCCTTGCCCAAAGCTCGTATGTACTTGGATACTGCAATAAAGACGAATAAAACACTATTGGCTTATCACAGGTGGCTGATAGGGGTGAAGAAGTTCAATTCTGAATAACAGGAAATGTGGTTCTACTTTCCTCCCTAGACCTGTGGAAAGACAGCCGAAATTAGAAATTGGGCTTAGAGGAGATGGTTATGAACCACTCGTGACATTTTTCCTGGAAAAGATCCATATGGTTTAGTGGGCAATACTGGTGATAGGTGGATGGTTGGACTAGATGACCTTAGGTGTCTTTTCCAGCCTTGATGATTCTATGATTCAGTATTTTTTATCTTGAGAGAAGTGCAGCACTCAGGAGAAGAATGCATTCTTTGGTTTCTTGCGTGTTTCCTGTGTTATTTCATAGATAAAAAGGGGCCATAGGAATGACAATACAATGCAAACACTATGTTTCTATGCCAGCGTTGTTTACAGGAGATGGGCAGAAGCACGTACTGGTGAGTCTACATTGCATCAGAGGCTTCCCCGTGGTGCTGCTGGGGCTGAGTCAGGCCCGTGCTCACAGTTCTGGCCATGCAAATGGAGCTATTTAAGGAGCAACAACTGTTTTTGGAGCATTAAAGGCACTTCAAATTTGTTACGTGTTTATTGGAATGAAAAATTATGTTATTAGTTCAGCTGGTTGATCTTCTTTATGTGGAACATTAATCTTCTGAAAAATGCAGCTCTGCTGAAACAGGCTCAGTATAGATGAAGGCAAATTATTACTTTTTAAACACAATTTTTAAGGAAAAAGGAAATACCTATATTTTTTACATGTCATATTTGTGTGTAAAAAAAATCAGTACTTTTCCAGGCGGCCCAACTTACAGTGCTTATAGTCTGTAAGTGGCAATTTATTCTGCCTAACTGAAGGTAAGAAGCATGTTTCTGCTCTGCTCAGTGGGAGATGGGTCTGGCTCCAGAATGGGCTGTCTGGTCACAGTTCTTTTGACATCCTTATGATGCTTCTGTAAAGTAAGCTGGAAATCAAATTATCCCCCTTCATCCAGCCTGTGAACAAACCTTTTTTGTTTACAGGCTCTAACTAGCACTCAGAGCCACGAAATCCCTATTGCTTGTATTGTATATGCCCAGGATGTGTCTCTGTGATGCTGGGATTCTGATCGCCCCATTCCCATGTTTCCTGGGACTGAAAGGAAAATTCAGGCTCAGGCCTCTCTATCCAAGCAGACATTCCCTGCACCTGTGTATCCTCCTGTGCCTCACCGTGCCCACACAGAATTGGTTTGGTTGTCTGCATGTAATTCATTAATTGTTCCCCTCTCTGGAGTAAGAAATCAAAATGGAGATTTCCCATTTCTATCACGCAGTAGTTCATTAATTCTACTCATCTACATGCAAATGATGTTTCTCGGTGTAACACCGAAGCGTGTCACTCAAAATTAACACAAGCTATGTACAATTAAAAAAAAAAGAAAAAAAAGAGAGAGAGAGATTTTTTGGATATATATTTTATTTGACAGTGGTTTAGAATATCATACAGTAAACAAGATTTCTGTAAAAGTTAATTTATCCATAGTGGTGCGTTTCATAAAAATAGTTGCTCACTTACAGCCTTTCTGTGACTATTAATACATGGAATTATATTTATAGAGATAGAGCTGTACAGGGTAAATTCACAGCTAACACTACACAGAAATATTATTTGGAATGGGGTTTAGATGATGTGCTGTCTTCACAGGTTATCGATTACAGCCGCATAAAGCAATTACTGCACAAGGAGTAGCTGTGAACTGTGCAAATTAGAGTTTATGCAAGCATAATCTCCACTGGTTTTTCAGATTTCATTGTTTTCTTTCTTTATACACAAAAATAAGATACTGGGACATGCATCTACACTACAGAAGCATTGTCCAAAATCAGATTCAATAAATTAATGGCAAATTATATTGGAATTATATTGGATTCTAGTTCAGGGGCTAAAGATTTGTTGGTTTTTTTTTTCTGTTTTTTTTTTTTTCTTTTTTTTCATTAAGTAATATTTTTATAAACAGCTACGTGGACTTGTTGTGCTTTTTCAGTAATTATACATGGAATTTATTTTTCCAAAAAACAAAACAAAACAAAACAAAAAAGAATTGTTTGAAAGCTGCAAAATCCTTTACTTGAGGCTTTTCAGATAATCGGACAGGAAGAAACATGCCTATAGATTTCTCAGTCCAGTGCAATGTTTGAGACATACAATGTTTGAGCCGTGTGCTGATTTCTTGGAACAAAGCCAATCTCACTTTAACGTTTCAGCAGAGCACGTGAGGAACTCAGATTGCTGGAGAACAGTCGTTTTGAAGTACGGATTTTTGACTACATGATTGTTTTTTTTTTTCAATTACCAATATGTTATTGCCCAGGATTTTTTTTTTTGTTTGTTTGTTTAATTTTGACAGACAA
This sequence comes from Gallus gallus, assembly GCF_016699485.2. Taxonomy (NCBI): domain Eukaryota; kingdom Metazoa; phylum Chordata; class Aves; order Galliformes; family Phasianidae; genus Gallus; species Gallus gallus. The sequence continues at coordinate 12,617,690 of NC_052532.1, read as the reverse complement.
ATAAGCATATGCACACTTATACGTACACACACACATCTTTTTGAACCAAGATAGTGACTGACTGACTGACTGAACTTAGACTTATCTCCTGTGAAGGCAGACTGGAATGTTTACCTGGCACTTAAGGCTTGAAATTCAAAACAGACAGCAAGAAAGACTAAAATTAAAAGAAAAAAGATGGAGGTAGGGAAGAAATGGTAAAATGTAAACCATTTTTAAAATGGAAATATATCGAATTTACTGATTGAGGGCACCAAAAAGTGTATTTCCGTCTAACTATTGTTACATGCCTCAAAGACACCTGCTCTGCTAAAGTGAGGGAATGGAAGTTGAGAGCATCCTAATGAAACGGGAGTGGGTATGAAACATAGCACTGTTGATGAGTGAAACTATCATTTTTGCAGGAGGGGAAGGCCTTTCCTTAAGGAAACTGCAGCTTTTTCTCTGTAGCAATCTTCCTTTCATCGCAAGGGCCTTGGGGATGTTGGAGTTTTGAGCCTGGCCAACTGGCTTGTGTGCTACTGTGCAGGATTTGGGGAACCTGTAGTAAATTGCTTTGGAGAATAATTTGCAAATACAACTCCACCCTAACTCCTTTCCAATGTACAGAAACATGGTTGGTTCACAAAAATGGCAGTAGAAATGGTATCACAGAAACTAATCCACTAGATTCCCAACTCCTCCTGTAGCATCCAGTGAACTGTGCTACAGGGTATCACGTGGACTATCCCAAAGTGGTGACAGTGGAGACGTGTCATGGGCGTACAGTTCCAAATGCTTCAAAGAAACCCTTTAACCCCTGTCTAGATATGTCAAGAACAATTTATTTACAACATTTTAGCTCCATGAAAAGATTCTCTCTCAGTTTCAGCTTGCTCCGTGCAGTTTTATTTAAGGCGATGTTCCAGTTTGCGATTGCTCTAACTTGTTCCAGTTTCTTGATATAAAGTTTGAATGAAATCCAAGTCCTTCATGCAGTGGAAAAAAATGCTAAAGCTACACTGCACTATCCTTCTCTGATGTACTGTCCTTCATATTGTTTTGGTTTCTTCCATAGCTGCCAAAGTCCCTAAAATGGAACTGGGACTTTAGGGTCAATTTCAAATCTCCGTGTTGACTATATGCTTTTGAACTTATTAGATACTGTGCACATTGTCATGGAGTTACACACTAATGTTTTCATCCCTCAATGCTTTATGTATATGTGTGATAGTTAAAATAAATTAAAATAAATCAACGTGAGACAACAACTAAGAAGAATGTTCTGCGTCAATTTGAGACAGTTAGAGGGCAACAGTCCCGTGCTTATCTGCTCATGGCAGGAGTACCAGACTTCAGGATGCCAGGTAGCTTATCCGAGCCGGGGATTTTCCACGGCCCCGGGGAGACCGTTGCCTTCCGAACTGTAGTGTTGGTGCTGCGAGTGCTAATGGGGTGGAGATGTCCCTTCCTGGGGAACTCACTGGGTTTCCCATCAGGATCCCTCTGGCTCTGATCCATATCACTTCCAGGTGAGCTGCAGCGATTGCTACTGTATGTCTTGGTAGCACCCGCATCAAGCTTGGCATGGTCAGGTGCTGCAGCTGACTTCTTCTCACTGGTATTTGTGGATCTGTGATCTTCTTTTTTGCTAAGAGATCCTCCCCTCTTGCTTTCCGGCTTCTTCAGCCTCCCAAACTGTTCATCACTGCTTCCAGCACACACGTGCTCTCTCGTGCCGGCCTCCATCATAACGCTGTGTCCCACCGCTCTGCTTTCCGAGGTGAGCCTGCCACCATCCATCACCTTAGTTTTACCTTCGGAATATCCTTTCCAAGAAGGCTCGTCGTGCTTTGACCTGTCTGCCTTTTTAGGACTTGCTGACCTTTCTCTTTGCTCTCCTAACCTTTTCTTTTTGTGGCCGTTCACCGAAAGCTCCTTTGGTTTCCTTCCGTCGTGTTCCCTCTTGATATCCCATGTTGGTTCTGGGCTTATCTGGTGAGAAGGGTCAGAGGGTGGGGCTATGTGTGATGAGGATAATGGTGAGATTATGTCGTCGAGGGACAGAGCTACTTCCGGCAGACCTGGGGAGGCGGCAGCGGGAGCGCTCCAGGAGCTTGGCTCGTCTGTGGTGGCAACAGAGAGAAGGCGTCAGGGTGTGCTCAGCATGTCATGCACATCACACATAGAGCAACATCAGCACCCGAATCACGCTTGAGAATCAGACTCCTCAGTACTTTAGGGGAAGTGAAACTCCCAGTGGGGTCAATGGGGAGGGAACGCTTTACTCAGAGGGTGCTGAGGCCCTGGCACAGCTGCCCAGAGAGCTGTGGGTACCCATCCCTGGAGATGCTCAAGGCTGGGTGGGATGGGGCCCTGGGCAGCCTGAGCTGGGGGGACTGGAACTGAGGGGAGCCTTAATATATGTTCCAACCCAAGCCATTCTATGATTCTACAAAAATAAAACAGTCCCGCTCTCCCCCAAATAAATAAAGAGCCCAGGAGAAAGTAAGAACCACGGGGCTGGTACTGCACATGCTGGAAACTTCTTTCTTTTTTTTATATAGGTTTTACTTTTCTCTGCCTACATTAAATTATTCTTAAAATAATAACGATGCGCTCATGAAATCAAATTGCCTCTTTCGTAGCTGTATAATGTATTTCTTAGCTGGGCAATATCAGTGCTGTCTCTGAGGACAAATGAGAAGGACTTTCTGCCATCTATAAACATGTCCCCACAAGCATATAATAATTGACAAGAATTTGTAGCTCAGATAAGGTCATCATTGAATTCTGTCTCATATTTTTTTTTCTAAATAGATATAATATTGCAGTGTTTATGGCCCCACAGTTCTTGCAGGGTACTTACAAAGCTCCACCTTTATATCACAGCATCAGCTGCTAAGGCTCTTTCTTCGCTATGTGTTTTGAATGTCTCCTGGTTACTTAGCCTCAACACGGTATGTTTGGATTGTGCAGATTCTGTTTAATTTAACTAAATAGACACGTCCTTTGCTGAATCATGATGGTTTTCTTAATCCACTAGTACAAAACACAATATTCTGAGACAGCCAAATGCTTTCTTTTGCATATCCGATCCTCATTTCTTTTGATAAACGTTCAGGCAGACAATGAATCCATCAGGACTAATGACAGCACAGCTCTTATTCTTACCCGTCTACAGTGAGGTTAGAGAAATCACTGAACTTGGCTAATGTCATTCTCTATTTAGAGAATGTCTCAGGGATCCATGGAAACGAGGTAGAACCTGTGGCAAGAGCTGCATATTTCACGGGGGAGAAAACATAACCTTCTAGCTGGAAAACAAGCCTGGGCTTCTGTGGGTCAGGACTAGCATCCCTCAGTGATACAAATGCCCTTTAAAAGCTACATTTGCTTTTCTCAGTGCTGTGACTGCTTTCAAATTATCATGAAGATGCACATCATCTTGAAAAATGGAGTGGGATTTACTGCCCAGTCTGGGACCTGCAGCTTGTTTGACTGAGACAGCACATTTAAGTTAATAGCTTGATTGAGTGATTGCTGTTTTGTGGATAAAAATAGGAGAGACAATAGTGAGGTGGGTGACGTAAGGGGAGGGAGCAGCGCGGTTAGCTGAGGAGCTGTTTATTTTCCCAGATGGTGTTTGTCATATGCTTTTGCATAATGAGCATATGTGTGGAGAGGATTAGCATTTGAGAGGGGAGAAAGTACAAGTTCTGTGTAAGACAAATAAACTTTGAGCTTAGAATCTAAATGGGCTGAGGGTCCCAACTGGTTTTTTTTTTTTTTTTTCAAATCACACTTCCTTACCCTCCAGTTAAGGCTGAGTAATGTACCATCTGCTCCCTGCTTGGCACTCGAGCAGAAAAAATAAATGGGAGGATCAGGCACGTAGAGTTATCAGCTTTTAGGCGCTTGCCTACAAAAAGCATTTGCTTCTGTGGGCTTGTTCTCAAATTCTGTAATTCTGCAGGCCACGGTGGTGAGAGAGAAGCAGACCCCACCCAGGCTTTCCTTAGATCCGAAATCCAGGAGATTCTGCTTTGGTTAGCCCTCAAAACCAGTGCTCCTTCGGGGGGTCCTAGTCTCTCCGCCTGATCTCTTTACATCTAGAGTGGGACCACGCAATGCAGTGATTATCTGTGCGTCAGCAAGGTGTCTGAGCCAGAGCTGAACACCACCTCAGGTCTTCGCAAATTAATCAATTTGCAGCAGCATGGAGCTCGGTACAAGCTAATTTATGCCAATCCCTGCAGATTACTTTAGCCCGAGTTAACCCCTGCAGAGAGAGATGGACACACAGGGACCCCACAGCACTGCACACTACTCAGGGTGGTTTTCACTGGTGAAGTCATCAGTATGTGATCGGTATGAATGAAGAATGGAAACAACCTCAGCTCAATTTCTGCTTCTGATGGCACAGTTGCATACCACTGTGTACCTTCATGGGGGAGAGGTGAAGATCATTTTGATTTAATTACAGTCTTTCTTTCCCAGTTGTTGTCAGATGTTGCTTTTCACTGAGGGGTAGTGAAGGCCATTGGGCCATAATCGGATCTTGAGCGAGACCCAGAGAGCAGCTGAAGTTACAGAAATAGCTGGTTACTTTGGGAAACATCAGCTGCTCACCAGCAGAAGCACTGAACAGCAGGGAGCAGCAAGGTGCTCTTGGAGAATGAGAGAGCTACTGCACAGAATGCGCCTCTGTGCAAAGATCAGCTGTTCTTGTCCAAGTGGAAGGAGGACACCATGTGAAAAGAGGGCTGCAAACACCACTCGCTGCTCCTCTGGGGCAGAAAGGATAACGCTGTACTTGTTATCTATGGGACACCTCCAGCGGTGAGCAGTCTGCTGTTTTATTCCCTGGTGGTGGGAAATCCCGCCCTAGGTTATTCATGGACAATTTTGAATTTTCAATTTTTTTCACTCTTTTTTTGTTTGTTTTTTAAGAGGAACACCAAATATTGCAGTGAGAAACTGTGGTAGGTTAGAACCAACTTCAGAGTGAATCAGCAGGGGCACATTTGTTACATGAAATAATATGCAGATATATATATCTGTAAGCTAGAACTTGTAGCATGATAGGCATTATCAGATCTCTGCTTCTCCCCTAGAGAACACCAACAAAAAGAAAACACAACCAACCAAGCAAGAAGTCTTGCTGCTATAGCTTAGGGAAGAGTTTGGCTGCGGGACACCCCCAGGTGAGCCACTGGCTGCAGTGTGACATACTGAGCCTGACCTGCTTATGGAGCAGACATCTGTGTATGCTCCATCTCCAGTGGCTGAAGGAAAAAGCTGCCATGAAGCAAAACTGCCATTCCTACTCTATGGTAATATAGTACTTGTGAGTAAGAAGCTGATGAAGTGACTTTCTGTGAGCTCCGAGCACAGCAAAAACCCAACTTAACTTGCTTTTCCTTCTAAATAAAAGGAAATTAGGTTGAAAGTCTTCCTTGGCTTTGATAGGTGTCTGTGCTAGCCAGCCTTTGTTGCAAGATTTCCCTGGCAGGTGAAGACAATATTGATAAAAGGATATTGTAATCAACTTTTCTCTAATGTTTGAAAATTACGGGGAAACACCAACATTACTAGTGTGGGACAAAGCACAGTACTGTAAGTAATTTACAGCTCAAAATATAAATATTTTTAAGAGGTCTGTGCAAACTGCAAGAGTTCACTTGGACATATTCAGCCAACGCTGAAATGATTGCTTTTCCATAACAATCACAGTCACGAGAAAAGTGCCAAACACTATCCTTTGAGCAACTTAATGAGCAATTTCCTTTTACACTTATTCTAAGGCTATCGCTACATTTTGGAGGTACTTATTAGTATGTCTGAAAAAGACAACGTTTTGTCCTAATTCTTAAGCTTTATATAAAACCTGCAGTGTAAAGTGCAAACATAACCTACATCCAGTGTCTGTTATCCCAAAGTATCTCAAAACATTTTGCAAGCATACTCAACCAGAGACAGAGCAATGATTTTACTCTTTTTTCCCTTCAAGGACAAAATGAAGACTGTGTATATTTAATAGAGCTCGAACTACTAATGCCCTAACAACTTCCAAGCAGAAGTGAAGGATATTGAATTAATTTGAAACTACAGGAGAAGTTTAGGGATGATGTAGTTTTAAATTGTGCTTTTACTTTGTCACTCTGGGTATCAAACTTGCTGAGGGAGAAATGAATTTTCAGTTATACATCTCACTGAAGGCTAATAGATGCCTTCTCCTTTCTCTGAAAGGAGAAAAGCTCCCTTGACCTACCAATTTAGACAAGATAAATGACCGGGGGGCAGCACTATCATCTGTCACAGTGACGGCATTTGATTTGGTGTAATTTAGTAGGTGTTTTCTGGGCGGCTTTTAGTTCCCAAGAGTGACTGGCCTGCAGGTTGATGGCACTTCTATGGGATGTGCAAGAATGACTCACCTGTGACCTGTTTCACATAACTCTCAGGCAAGGCTTCAACTGCTAACTGAGTTAAGAGACACCGTAGATACACGATGTCCAGTGTGTAGGAGGACAAGTAAGAGACAAAGGCAGCCATTTTGGAGGAAAAGTGACAAGGGGAAAGCATCAGGAACAGTTTTCTGTCCTAAGACTTTTTAATTTGAGGTAGACCTGACACACACGTGAGTTACTTGCTTTGCTGCGCCAGGTTATGTGTACTTAACGGACAGGGAATGAGGCTATCACTCACATATTTGCTCCTCTCCTAACTAACAACTAGTCCTTTCTCTGGACCCACTGCTTGCTGGTGATCATCTGAACTACCCGCGAAAGAAGCCCATAGCCTTACTGCTAATTGAGAAGTGCTGTGCCTGTCTTACTTTCTGAGCATTGCCTAGGTGCCAAGTCAGGAAAGAGCTCAGCCTACTGATGTGTTTATTTCTTTAATTTAATTTCCTGTAGTAAATTTCTGTAGTAGATTTCATTACAGTTTGACTGTCTAAGACTGCGTCTAAATCCGGCCTTGCTCTTATCTGCTCTACTGAGATCTCAGGTCAAGAGAGATTGCACTTTGGATTTGCTGCTGGGTTCTCCTTTTGCATCAAAGTGTTTTAAATAATTGCTCAACAGTTTATCAGCGATGGGGGATTTTTCACCAGGTAAAATTAAGCGGAAGATAGAAATACCAATTTCTTTAATATTTAATAGTAATTTAAATATTATAAGTAACTTCACACTTTACTAATACAATACAGTACAATCTCAACGTCAGATTATGTTTCCAAAGTGTGAGAATAGTGAACAATACTTTAAAGCTTAGCATTCTTTCATTAGTATGATTTACACATTTCCTGAAATGTCTAAGCAGCTGTTTTCACATCTTCCCAGAATTATTTTCCCAGGGAATCAAAGAGTTTTTGATTACATACAAAATAGGGTGCATTTTTTTTTCCTTCTTTTTGTCTGAAATTACGTACTGCCAGAAGGTGGCAAGCAGTTCTTAGAGATGCTGCTAATAACAAAAATGGGACAAATTGTCCCCTGGTGAGTATCCACTAATGCTGGCAGTGTTATACTAGGAATGCATTCAGCTCTTTCTCATTACATCTTGACATGCTTGTGATGTTCCTGATTGCATTGGCCTCCTGCAGCTTTCCTTTAACGCTCTCTAAGAAGGGATGTTTCTGAATATTTAAAGAATCTTTAATCTTTCATCCTGGATCTTCCACAGTCCAGATGTAGCTCACCCTTTGTCTCCTGAGATAACTGATTCCCTGAGGTGTGGATTGTTAGACAAGCTCTTGACGCCTTTTGTTCAGCTGCCATGGCACAGTATGCCATTCTCCTACCTGTCCTTTCCCAGAATGTCTGTGGCACTGGGCATCACAGCCTCCTTACTTCTGGCTATAAACTTCCACTTTTCGTTAATTATTCAATAGTGCTATACAAATTATTTCTCACAAATCACACTTTGCTTGGCTTAAAAGAGAGAAATCCACTTTTCTTCCACTGCTGTTATCCACACCCAAACCCCTCAATGCCAGTAGCTCTGAAAATAAACATCAGTGTGATTTAGGCACCTTCCACTGTGACACAGTCCTTCCCTTGGCCAGGCTCCATGGCCATGTGGGCCAGCCCTTTCTTCCTTAGCATTGCCCTCATGCCTTTTTAACAGTGTGCTGTGGGTGCCACAAGTTGATTCTGTGTACAAAAATGACATGCATGCCATTTACCTTTAGGACAATAAATCTAGTAGGTGGTACTTAGTTAATTTGGCAAATAAACTCTTTTCTTTTTCTACAATCCTACAAAGTTTGTGAAGTCTTGTTTCTGATGCAACGAAAACCTAATACAATTTCGTACAATCGTGTACTGTGCCCATCATCCTGCTTGCTTGTTTGGGCTCACTAATGTCCCTGTGACCCTGAAAGTTTACAGTAACTTGCAACCGTGAGTGGAATTTTTCCGCTTTCTATTAATTTCTTATTTTGTAATTATTTTATAATTTCTTATTTTGACATTGCACATTGCTTTTTGCAGAGGTTGAGGATGGATGGGCAGAGTAACCAGAATGATTCATATAAAGACATGAACAATCATAGGAAAATGAACTGGCATCTCAGTCCCCACTCATTTTTCTTGTGAATTCTGTGCTGTGATTTTTCAGAAAAGTAGGATGATTCATTAGGAAAGATGATGGGAGAGACCGGTGTTAGAAGCATGAAACAATGCCAGCTTGTCTCTCTGTGATCAAAGTCATCACCTGTGGTTTTTTTCCAGTGTTGATCTCAAACTGGAATGGGGGGCACCACTACTCATGGGAGATACTGGTGGTATGGCTTTTGCAGATGTCCACAGGAATTGAAGACCTGTGACTATAAGCATGGAGTAAGTGAAGGATTTTTACCTCCTCTGTATCTTCAAAAGTTTAGTTTCACCTGCAGAAAATGTGTCACTGACCTATTCCAACACTGGGAATCATAGCTCTGCTTCCTGCTTTGTTCTCTTCCCAGTGCAATTCATACTCTGATGTCCTACTTCTTTTCATGTTACTAATTATTACTGATGAGCAATAATTCAGTTCCTTTGGGTTCATTACATCTACCTTTCATTTTATCCTTTAGCTAGATACCTCAAATATTTTTACAACAGTGATGGTTCATAGAGTTCTTGCAAGGGCCATCTGATGAAACTTTGAATGACCTCAGCTCAGGTAAAATTCACTTTCATCACCATTTCTGTACTGTGCATGGAGTTCTTATAGAGAAAGTGCTTTCATGTTTGGAAATCTAATTTAAGAATTACAGAAACACACTTCAGAAAGAGCAGATTGTTAGTTATGCTTAGCAGACCAAATCTGCAGAAGCTCGGGAGATGATGTTGGTTGTTTGGGAACTAAGGGAAAAGAGAGAAAGGGAAAGTGCAGACATGGAGCAAAGAGGGCAAAACAGCACATTGCAAGGAAAAAAATTAACAAATCATTTAGGAAAATGCCAAATGCTTTCTTGAAGCAGGGAAGTCATCACACACATTGATTTGTGTGTCAGTAATCTTTATAAAGTGCTATGGAAGAAAACAGATACAAATTTTTATGTAATGTCTACTTTAAGAGTGGTTAACAAAGAAACATGAAGTGATTGATCTGGCTTGAGGAGTTCCTATTCTCACTGTACTGTTTCAGATCCTACTCTATACCCAATACATCCTCAGTAAATCTTGTTCCTCGAGTTAGCTGTTTAATTACAGCACTGCCTCAGCAGTTTTTTTACTGGCCTAATCACGTGAGATAATCATTTAATTGCCTCACAGAGTCAGAGAGAAAGAGAAGTGTCTCTGAAGACCTCTGAGAACACATCTGCTCTTCAGCTGAATGTGTACATAAATGGTGTTGGGGAGCTCCTTCTGGGAAGCCTTTCTGGAGGCCACAGATCACAGCTGAGTGGATTGCCACGGTGATTTATAATACCCATCACTCCATATCAGACCCTTTTTAGCAAGCACAGGTGACTGGAGGTAAGTGGCCTGACAACTTTCAGGTTGATACAGGAGATAACTAAAGAATTCAGAAACACTCAGGGTGTGAGCATCCCAAAAAGCACAAAGACAGGATTGTCTCTGGAGCTTGGATGAGCCTGGGTGCTGTGTCTCACTTTGGCCCCCACCTGATCATCCTGTTGTTGTTCAGCTCTTCAATACAAGGCACATCCAAAAACTGTAATTTTGTTGTATGTATCTAAGCTCTGGATCATTTGCCTATCATCTCCAACAACATTAGTCAGAAGATAGAAAAGAACTGAGGTGATTTTAACACTGTTCTTACAATAGCAAGTATAGAAGAAGGTAACTTCTCTTTGCAGAAAAAAATGACCTAAGCCTACAGTGTAATGGGAAAGGAAAAAAAAAACATAATGAAAAAAAGCCACACTATACAAACTGGTTATATTTCAGAACTGAAACAGGTTAATTGATTTAGTAAACTAACATACTGTTTTACAGTACTAGTCTCCTGGCTACGAACCTTAAGGCCAGATGATTATGAGTGTACAGCTTATCACTCATTCCAAGAGCCTTTTTAGCCGATTAAATAGATACAGATTGAATAGATATTCCTTGCCATTAAATCTTTAAATAAATGATCATGGTCACTAATCCAAGTGAACCTGGTAAATATGACTTTTCTTTGAATTAAGTTAATGCATCTGTATAAGTATTGCAGGATTACTCACTAATACTGTGAACAGCTGAAATGGAAAGCTGCAGTCTTCACAGTGCTTTTATCCTACACGAATCACTGCTGTGTCAGTGTTAAGCCTATGGACAGCCTAAGTGCTAGTCTTGAATGATGCTACTCCAACTACACATTATGATTCACTCAGTCTTTCAATTTTGGTACACTTTTTGGAGTGCCAAACATCTCACATATCTATCAAATCAAAGCAACTAAGTCAATTGAAACTTATCCCTTTAGTAAAGAAGGTTTTATATCTTCTGAGTAGTCATGCAGTAGAACAGAAGTTGCAGAAAACTCGGCAGTTTTCTTTCAGAACCACAGTAGAGCTGGAAAATCTATCTGCATTAGAAGTTACTGTATAATTAGAAAAGATAATGACTTTTAAATTAGTTTTTATTAATAGAATTAAGTCACATTAAGTCATAAAAGGTGTTCATAAATATGTTAATAGAATGTGTGGTATTAATGAAAAACATTCTGTAAAGTCTGAATAATTTAAGAGCTAGATAATACACATTTAATTAAAATTAAATATTAAAATTATTAATTATTGCAGCTAAAACGGGTGTTGCCAGTAGGCATCACATCCTGTCTGGTCAATAAATAGCTGTCATTATTAAATATACATAGATAATACATAAAATTTGGTTAATAAGTAAGGAATTCAGAGCATTTTGACTGTTCATCAAATGCCCCTCAGAAAGTTGCTCCCAGCAGGTGCTGTGTTGGCAGTTCTCACTTAAGATCTCAGCAGGATCTCAAGCAAAACACATAACTTGGTTCAAATGCATCCTTATTTACAATGTTCATGTACAAATATTCCTATCCTGCTAGACTTAGAAGCTGTTGAATTAATTTAGTCACTCTTCAGCCACCTCTTTTCAGACTCAAAGCCACTGGGCACTGAAGGGTCAGCCCTATGACCGGGCTTGCTGTTGGGGTTACTGTGACATCTGACATCTTTTGGATGCTGAGACAATTTTCACTGAAAACTGTCTAATGAGATGGAAGTGCATGAATAAGTGAATGCAATATGGTAATGTTCATCTCCTAATGAGCAGACACAAAGTACGTGTTGTCAGAATGAACCCAGATGTTTAAAATTCTGAAATGCATATGTGTTCCTGTAGCTAAAAGAAATGTAATATTCTCCATCATCACGTTTGCTAAACATGAGTTGGAGAGTGACATTTAGCACATACTGTCAAATAATAATAAAAAAAGCATTTCATTTTCTGAATGATTTTTTCCAAGCAAGGAGTAACGAGCTGTGAGAAGTCTGGCAGGATCCATGAGCTCCTATAGCTTCTCCCTGCTGTGGGGTCACAAACACCAGCTGGGAGCTGCACCACAGGATGCTGGACCAACCACCACCAATGCCTTCCATGAAAGAAGCTTGCCTTCTCTCCAGTGACTGGAATATTTTTTTATGTCATGCTCTATATAAGCATTTAGACGTATCAAATTTTACATGCTGATGACTAGAGCCAAAAGAGGCTCCAAGTTTAATTTTGATTTACGTATCGTAGCACCAGGCTCTGGCAAGGATTCCCCAATAAACCTTGACTGCTGGTTTTTGTACTTTATATAATTCCTTGTAGTTTCATAGCTGTGCTTTTGTCCCTAAAAGAGTGGATAGCTGTTTATGGAATCTTTTAAGCAGGCTAAAAAGCTGGACCTCTTACACCTGGATAACCATAGATCACTTAAACTATCACTTAAATGAGTTCAAAGTCATCATATCCCAAGTTCAGCTGATATTTTTAGAGATGGAGACTATTGGGACGTACAAAGATAAAATGTTCTTGTGCATTTCAAGGCAGAGTTGGGCACAGAACACTTCTGGCATCCCTCCAGAAGAGTATGAAGTTTGACCCCTCCAAATCAATGTTCACATCAAAATATGGATGAGTGGCTCTGCTCTTTTGAGTGAATACATGCCATTACAGAAAATAGGCTGTGCTGAAGAAACATGGAATGGGCTTTACAAACCTTAATGTCCAGTAATTAAAGAAGCTGTTGCATAACCTTTGTAATGAGAATTATTTGGGCCAAGCCCCAGGAATGACAACCTATGTCTCCATACTGTTCCCATTGATATGGAGGTCTATTGTTGTAAGGACACCATCACAGACACAGGGAAACTAACTGTGACTAACAACACCACGGAGCAATGAAGCCATGTTATTAATTTGAGGACACATTTGAATTTGTGAATGAGAAAGACAGATATGAGTGGTAAGAGAGATTTTGTGTCATGTTATGATGCAAGAGCAGTAAACTGGACTTAGTCCTATGGCAAATTGCGAAGACACAGTCACTGAATTCCATTTTTTTCTGTTTCTCTGTTTGCAAGAAGAAAAGAAAAAAAGCAATGCAGCGAAGACTGGGAAAGACAGTTGTGTTCTCTTAGGCCTTTTATTTTGGGCGTTCCTCATCTAATATCATCAGCTGAACAGAAATATAGGAAACTGCAGAGAAAATGTTATAAAAAGACAGTTCACGCAAACAAAACCAAGGATAATGTTTGTTCATCTGTTTTAGCCACTGTAGTTTAGATGTAATTAGCCACACCTTACACCACATTAGTTAATGTACTCCAGTATATTGCATTATAATAATTAAACTTTAGTAATAAGAGAACTTACTCAACACCCTTATTATTAAATCTTTGCTCAGATGTAGAGGAACACTGCCAGTTTTGGTGTGGATTATAACACACATGGATTAGTGAGGTTCTGCTTTAATAATGCTCAGCAGTCAACTAGGAATTTTAATCTTTCAAGTGCTTTTCAAACATTAAATAATTAAGGTCCCATAACACTCTCATGAGATAGGTAAGTAAGTAGATACTTCTATTCCCATTACACAGACTGAGGGAGTATTGGTTAGAGAACTCAGCCGGCCTAACCAAAGTCTCTGGAGGTGTAACTACAAAAGCAACATTTAGGACTGTGGAATGGATTTGGTATTTCCGCATTTAAATGTTAGGAAATGGCATCACTCCACTAGAAGCTCAAAAACATACCCACAAAACTCAATAAGCCTTTCCATCTGTCTCCCTTTCTAAAGTGTGTTTTCTATTTCTGTATCAAGGGATACCTATATAAAAGGTCTACATGTCTTTTAAAACAGAAAGTTGCTGTGCATATACCTACACATACCCTGTTACTTAACAGAAGGATGTTCTACTTTCCTGCCAGCTGCTACATATTTATTAAAACATAAGGACATGTTTACAAAACAAATTTTAATATTCAATTTTGTCCTTGAACAGTTTTCATGTGTAGCAATAAAACAGCCAGAACCTGTGGGGGCTCATATTCAAATTGCCTGATGGTTTCAGACCAATTTTATTGACCAGAGTTTTGATTCTTTGGTTAAGTTAGTGGGGTCTTTTTTGGTTTGTTTATTTTTATTTTTTAACACGCTGCAGGTTCCTGAAATTAAGTTGGTGTTGTTAGAAATAACAAGGTGGTATTGGAAATGCAGCATGAATATGAATGAATGTGCACAGTTCCATCAAGGTGGTCCCTGAATGAAAGGGCACTTTTCCAAAATGACTATTGATTTTTGTGCTCACGTCTGATGAATGATATATGGGCTAGTTCAAGTTTCGAATAACACCCAACCTCAGCTCTGGAGATTTGTAAAGTGAGTACTAAAAGTAGGATGGATAGGATTATCTGATCAGTACTCTGAACAGGTAGATGTATCTGGCTTAAATGTTCAGGCCCAGATGCTTTAGCCATGTATTATCCAAAGATAAAAGCTTCTGACAGACTAGCAGAGTTAAAAGAATTAGAAGATTGAAGTTTGCAGCTGCCTGGAGATTTCTGAAGGCTGGAGATTCTCTATATCTGAACAACAAAAACACAATATATGCTCCCAAATTTTTCATGCTTTTTTGCAAATACAGATACGGTGCTCACTAGCTAACCTGTCCTGCATGAAAGCACAGAACCTAAGCAGGTGTCACTTGATCTGGATGTACTTTCTAAACCACCTTCTCTCCTTTGTTTTATCTAAATTCAACTAAACCTGCTGATAACTTCAATACCTGATTATTTATACAAAGTGGGACAACTCTTCTGAGAAACGCAGACTCATAAAAGGCTAACTTGTAATGTCATGGTAGAGGCTTCTCCTAAGACATATCAGAAATGCTGATATGTCTGTTCCCTATGCCAAGAGATTTGATTCACATCCTCAATCAGGGCTCTAACAGATGGGCTTTTTACTATGAAGGTAGCACACATCTGGTTGGGACAAGCCTCCTTGCAAAACTGACTCTTTAGGAAAATTCTTCTCTGTTCAACCACACTGTCCCATTAAAAACACGGGAAAGTGAAACGTTATAAGACAGATGTTTCTTTTTGATCAGCCCCAACACTTTCTGCCCAATAAATAATCAGCTGCATGGCTGCATAACTAAGCCAATTTATAGAGAATTTGAATTTCTACCTGTTTCAGGAAGACTTATTTCCTGTGTCTGTTATGCCACCAGAGAAAAAACAAAGCTAATGACAGTAAGTAATGATTATTAATATATAATACTTATGCTAGAACTGCAGCTTGCTGTGACAACGGAGACTTGCGAACTGGCCCTACCACTAGGCCAGTTCCTAACCTTATCATCTCTCAGAATGACTTTTCTTCACACACCAAGGTCAGCAAAGCAGAACAAAGGTAAGGATGACTGCAAGCACTGGTGCTGTTCAGGGTTTTATACTACCCAGGAACTTCTGATGTGTTGCTGAGGGATCTCAGACCAGATGGGGAAAGACACTAATGTATACAGTTCAGACTCTTGAACTACACAGCTGCAATTTTCCAATGGCCTCTACATGTGTCCAGTTCTGCACTAGCAAAATGCAAGGGAACATTTGCTTTCCAAACATTCTTCTTTGCAGGCACAAGCCAGAAATAAGCTGTAACAGGCAACACCTGCAAGCAATTGATTAAATTACCCTGATTTGCATGCCCCAAACTGGTCACTTAAACACAGCTTTCTGAAGGGGGGTGTTGTGGGTAGGAATTCTGTGAGGATCAGCTCAAAGCACAGTAGCTGGAAGATAGCTTTGGGAATAGCCTTTCTTTTTCCAATCTATCTGCTTCAATAGCGTGAAACTTGCCTTATAATTAGAGCAAATGCACAACAGTGTGCAAAGTCAATACTAGCAGGGAGACTGAATTCATCTGAGCACTGCTGGGTTTTCTGTGATGACAGCAATCAAGAAAAGCTAGGAAAAACACATTTTCCTTTTTCTTTGCTTTCCAGGTATCATTTCTGGGCCACGAGCGTATATTACAAATTTTTTGTATCTGAATAACTTCTGGAGTAGGATCTCAGGGAAATAGCTTGAAACCATGTGCAAAGTGTTATGTATAAATTCAGCAAAGCCACCATGTTTAAAAAATGCATATTGCCTTACAGACTGTTCCCCAAATAGTCTTCAATTTTACATTAGTTATTTCTTCAGAAACTGCATATAAATATGATTCGAGATCAGCATGCAACTTCCACCTTCACATCACTGCTATTTTTGTAAGCCAAGGACCATAACGACGGGGATAATTATGGCTTTGGTTATCTGTAGTTTTGTCATGACGAAAAAAAGATATATAGCAGACCTACGGCTGTGCTTCTTGCACTAGCAGTAGTGGAACTCTAAGAACCAAATATGCAGGATATTAAAATAATTCTGTGAAATGAAAATGTAAAACTTTGTTATCTAAGATAACCAGTTATAAAAAGAGAACTGAATTTAGAAACTACTAAGAGAGCAAGAGTGTAAGAAAAAGGTAGAAAAGACTCAATTAACAACTGTGAGAAACAAAAGCATATTAGAGAAAGATAATATACATGCAGAGTTTACAAACCGTGTCTTTAGGGTGGCCCAATAAGTAGAAATATGGGGACCCATGCTTGTCACTTTTCATGCACATGGAGAGACTGGAAGGTACCATTCCTAAAGGAAGGGGAGGAACAGCCTAGGACCAATCATTAGAATTAACAGAACCAGTGACATAAAGATATTTCACTATTGTTAGAGCAGAGAATTCTTAGTAAGTTTAGAACACCCGAGTAAAAAGTGCATATGTAACAGGAAAGAAGTATTTCTGTAAAGCTGAGACAAATAAGCATGCTGTAAGTCTAAGGATTAGTGAATAATTTCGACTACTACATGTATATATTCAGGAGGTAGAGTCACCTGAACAGTATGTGTGGAGTACATCTCGAGGTGCTTTTTGAAGGAGTCATGACAAATGAAAAGCAAAAGGTTTAACTAATTTCAGAACCATGCCAATCAGTTTGCATGACAAATCCTTGCATTGGTATCAACTCCGACATTTTTTGTCTCAGTCGATGGGGCAGCACTGGAACATGAACTGAGAGTTACTTCAAGGCCTTTCAGAAATGGCTCTTTGCTAAATAACTGGCAACTTTCATCTATTAGCCAGCAATGACTTTATGTATACTGAACCTTTACTGGTCATGTGCATAACTCTGCCTTAAATAACTGAAAATTAATCTGAACCCTAGTTTGCAAAATCATGTTGTAAATATTAAGGAGGGACTTCTTATAAGGGCACATAGTGACAGGACGAGGAGAAATGGCTTTAAACTGGAAGAGGGCAGATTTAGACTAGATATTAGGAAGTAATTATTTACTGTGAGGGTGGTGAGATGCTGGAATAGGTTGCCCAGAGAGGCTGCAGATGCCCTCACCCTGGAGGCATTCAAGGCCAGGCGGGATGGGGCTGTGAGCAACCTGGTCTAGAGGGAGGTGTCCCTGTCTATAGCAGAGGGTTGGAACCAAATGATCTTAAAGGTCCCTTCCAACCCAAACCATTCTATGATTCTGTGATGATCCATAGAGTGAGTGGGTTTCCTACATGACAGTCACACGTGAAGCCACACATCTTGAAAATGCACAGAGGGAGGTAAAGAAAAGCCATTTTACAGAGCTATCAAGTTGGAACTTGATGATCCTTATGGGTCTTCTCCAATTCTGGATATTCTAAGATTCTGTGAAATGACAGCCAGCCATGATACACAGAGCCCTTGTGTGCCAGAACTCATTGATTCTGATCATCCCAGCACAGCACATGCAAGGCTGGACCCAGATTTCCAAAGGAGGGAAAGGGGAAGTTTTTCATAAACATGGATGTGAACGGACTGGAGTGCCTAAAACTTCCAACTTTCTGCAGGGGGTGCTAAACAAAACTAAATGAAAAATGACAAAAATTGATAGAAACTTGATAGAAAGTGAAGTCCTGCTGTGAAAGCCTTGATTGTTTGGCTTTCTTTAAGACGTTTCTCGTGGATGAAATTCAGTATTTCTACCTTTTGGCACCAGCAGGGAAGCAGGCTGGGGGTGGATGTTGTGTCTTGCTGCCCACCCACAAGTCACCATTCAGAGGTTAAACATGCCTCAGCCTCCTCCACCTTTTAGCCCAGATTGCAGTTTTTTTTTATTGTAAAATACATTAGTTTCAAGCACTTTTTATAATTACTTACATATTCTAATGTAGTTTTATGTAATGAAAGGAAATGCTAGGAGCAGTCAGCCAGAAGGAGCAAGTTGCCAGCACTGCTGAGACTTAGAGTAAACCATCACAGGTTTTCCTAGGGACCTTCTTCCACTCATACTTAGAAAAATTCTGGTTGTTGCTGAAGAAAGCTGTAGCCTCCTGGGGCAGATCTGTCATTAGAATTAACCTGCCTCTTGCAGAGCTCGTTGTTGGATGGAGAGGCTGCAATTTGTTAGTTTTATTTAAACCTGAATGTTATTATTTTTGGATGTTGTGAACAATTTTCCCTCATTTTGCCTTTAGGGATGCCGCTTCATCCCAATGCTCAGCTGCACAATATAGATGTGTTTCTGATGGTGTTCTTATAGACAACGATAAGGCCGGAAAAATACAAGTGCCTGCAATTAGACAACCACAGTGTGAGCAAGCAGCAGCTCCTGCTGATGCCAATAACTTTGAGAGATGCATATATTGGGAATTAAGCAGACATTCTGAGAAAAAATTTTGGTCTGCTGCTTTAAACGAGTGGTATTTATTGCTGGGCTGAGAAGTGCTCAGTGCCAAAACATTGGCCGTGAATGTTGTGTATCGTGACGTGTATGAAACGTGGCGTTTCCGGCGGCAATCCCTGGGCACTAAGGGCACTACAGGATTGGGATTCCCAGCAGCACTTCCACAATAATATGGCTTCTCACTCACTGCGGTCTTGATTCTCTGGAGAGAGAGTCTGGCAAACGATTTCCCATGAAACATGGTGCTGCTGTTCTTTGCGTTTGGATGAGCTGTGGCATTTCACCTTAAGTGGAAGTCCAGTTCCTTTGGCTATCCTTATCCTCAGCAAACATGTTCAGAGATTCTGGGTGATAAAACATCCATTTCCTAAGCTTCTCTTGGTGCACTCTGCTGTGAATCAGCTTCTGTTTCAGAGCATTTATCGTATCATATACTCCTTCGTGTATCTTCTGAAAGAAGAGGGTACACCAGCACAGGATTACTGGCTACATGGGACCTTCTCCCTCTGAAGTGCTCTGGGATCTCTGTAATTTGCAGAATTTGCAGCTGGCTTTGAAGCAAATGTTGCTTTTAAAACACTGTATTCCTTTCCCTAGGTTTATGCAGTGCCTCAGCTCAGCCAGAGTTTCCTGGGATGTACTTACAAGGATGGATTTCCAGGTGGCACAAACAGACATGTCTCATTCAGATTTACACTCTCTAAGGAGTGCTCTTCATTTCTTTGCTGAAATCTTTCTGCTTTTCAGGCTACATTTTTCTCTTTCACAGATCACTTTCTTATCAGTGTTGGCTTTTTCTGAACACTGCTTTCACTGATGCCAATCACATCAGCATTCCTCCACTGATAATTCTTATACTTAAATTCAAGCTGTCATATTTTGTGCTAACAGAACAATGCCTCTGGAATTTAAAAAGAATTGATTATGTTGCTCTTAGAAAATACAAAGTTGAAGACTGAAAGGTAATAATGTGGCATTTTTTAGCCAGTTGGTTTCAGCTATACTAGGCAACCTTCCTTCTTAATATCATGAGTCCGAAAGCCACTGCTCTTGGAAAGGGCTTGAAATGCAGTCTGTATACAGCTGATTTAGGAAGCCCTGACCTTTCCCTTGTCAGAGACTGAGAGAGCAGAGCCAGGAAAGTATCCTGATATGCTTCTTCTCTGTTTGTATTCCTCTCCAGCCGTCTGTGCCACACCACAGCTGCAATCCTGTCAGCCCTTCAGCCTTGCATTTTGATGCTCAATCAAGTCCTATTTCCATCTGAGGGGCTGCAGAGCTGGACGTGGATGGTGATAAGAGAGATTTCTGACATGTACTTGCTAAGAACAACAAAAGAGGCTGATTCCTTCAGTTAAAAAAAAAAAAAAAAAGGTCCATTTAGTCTTATTACAGCTCAACAGAGCAGTTCTGGTGGGAAGAAGAAATAACTGCTGTGTTTGGACTACTTGGATGTCTTCAGGTCCACTTTGTCCTTGAGCTTACTTGTCACAATCTTTCTTGTGCTCAGTTTTCCTTAATTTGGAAAATACATTATTTTCTGGGGCTTTCTGCCATCAGCACTCTGATGAACGCTCTTTGCAGCGTGCTGTCTTATCCTTGAGATTGTGTCCTTCTTGAGAAGCACCCTTTGCTGCTCATCATTTCCATTTGCTATTTTGTTTATAACTTTCTAAAAAGATGCTGTTGATTTTTATGTGCATTTTCTGTTTATTCATATAACACTTTTCATTGCTCTGGAAATGACCTAGGGAGGACTGGAATATCAGATCTTTTCAAAAGCAGCTGCTTATTTAGTTTCCATTCCAGCTGCAGACTGAACACAGTCCTAATATTTCTCTGCCTGTGTCATGTTCACATTAAGAACAGCAGACATGCAGACATTACTCTCTGCTCTGATGCTTTCTGTAGGTTATGTGTACATTACAAAGCAATTTTTGAACACTTTACTGCTGTTTCCATGCGGTAGGTAAACATGGATTTCAAGCATTGCTCCTTAGTTCTCCCACGTGGAACAGTAAGGTGGGGATGCAGATGGGAAAATGGTTAATTCTCTCATTAAAAAGCAATTCTTGGTAGCAACTTCTGTAGAATCATAGAATCATCTGGGTTGGAAAAGACCTTTAAGATCATCAAGTACAACTGTCAATATGACCTACAAAATTCCATCACTAAACATGTGCCTTAGAACCAATAGTGCTTTAGAGCATATTTCACAATAATCTGCATTTTTTATACAGCCTTTCCTCTAATCCTTCCAAATGACTTTCCAAATGGTGAGCAATGTTTTAAACTTACATGTGAATTCATCTAATTTTTGTCCTGTTATTACTACAAACTGTGCCCAGATTTGTAGTGGTTTATCTGTATTTCCTAATCAGGTACTTTTGGGGAAAGTTCATGCTCCTTTACATCTGTTGGGGGATTTGTTTTCCCAGAACAATACTATATACACTGAACATTTTTTCCCCCATTTATTTATATTTTCTTATTACTTTGTAGTAAGGTACAGATCTATAGGACGGTATGAACATTTTAGATCTCCCATAAGCCTACGTTTAAGTGCCATCCAGAAGGTGGAACTTAAGAAAGGCAGATTTGTAAAGGTTCCAAACTATAATCAAGTCTGGCACAGATTCCTTGGTCTCAGCAGTGTCCTGTGACCCCCATTAAATTAAATCATTTTCCAGGGAACCTTAGAATGGCTGGAGCATGGCTCTGGTATTTGAGAAGGATAACTACTGCTAAGAAGTCAGTAGTTGACTCTTATTTATTCTTTTGTTAAAAATGATGCACTTCTATCTACAAAAAAGTTTTGGAGGTGATCTGAATCTCTGTTGGAGATCTTCCTGGAGGGGTTGGCTAAAATTGTTATTAATTATCTTCATACCAATTTATCATAATCTCTGACAGCCATTTTGGCTTTGTTCCTGCTCATGAAATATACAACCGACCAACTTCATCACCAGGCGAGCAGGTTCTGACCCAGAACCTCTTGAAAGCTGGTAAAAATGCAACCAGCGCTATCCCAAGTGTTGCCTGAGCCATAGGATTGGCTCTCGTTCAGAGAGGAAAATAGAGCAATTACCACATAGACCAATAGCTAGCAGAGCTCTGGCTTTCAGTGGCACTGACTTTAATGCCTCCGACTGAGGTAATGAGCTTTTGTTGATAACAAAGGCTGACCTGAACCTACATTTAAACCTAAGTATTACTTTGCATTTTCATATGCTACTGCAATTACTGATTCTAATGGGAAATGATTCTGGAACTTCAAACAGAATATTAGAAAAAATTAAGGGACTTCTGGAACAACTAGCATAAGGATGTAAAGGAACGTTTATTTAAAAAACATTTTTCTATGATATTTAAGGCCCAGCTGCACGTCATAGAACTTATGTAAATATATGACACGGTCATGCTGTTCTTTAAGAACAAATTTCAATTAAAAAGAAATGCATTTTGTCTTTGAATTACCTTTGGATAACTTATTTTTATTTCTTGTTCCTTCAGTAATGAAATAAGGTTTCTATAGTGTCTAAATGGCTCACACTTCGGGATATTTGAAAAAGTCTCAGAAACGAAATGTGAGAAGAATGAATCTTGCTTTCTCATCACAGTCAGCAATCTCCCTTTCTATTGAGACTTGGCTTCTACTTGATTGTCTGTGTATGCTGTCAGAGATAATACAGAGGGTAGGGTTGTCAAAGTACATTCTTTTTAATGCTTGGAGTTTAAATCTGAGCCTCTAAATGATGTGGCAACAAGACCGTCTGCTGTGATTCAAAATGTGCAGAGAGGTACCAACAGAGGAAAGGACAGCTTGCAGGCAAATCAGCAACTCCCAGCACACTCAGAGATATCCTCTAAAGAGTTCAAAGTGCTTCCTCCAATGCACATCTTCTAAGCCAGTGTTGGGAGGGCAGCAGGGGACAGTGGTGTACACACATCTATGTGTGGTCTTGAGCCAAGAAAGCACTTAAATGTGAATAAGTCCATCTGTACTCAGGTAAGCACTTTAGTCTATACTTAATATGCCTGAGCACATGACCATATATTAATTTGCAACTGCTACTTAACACCAAAGCAATATAATTAACTTATATAGGTTCATGCACATAGAAAAACATAAAGATGAAAACCCACCATATTCAGGGACCTGGCCTGTTCCACGTTTCAACAACAGTCGCACTCTCCTGCCACCAGACTTGATTAGCTCTATTGCTCTGGCATGTGTCATGTCCCTTGTGCTTTCTCCATTGATTTCAATTATTTGATCCCCTACCTGTCAGGTAAGAAGAACATTGAGTCAGACAGAATTGCAGGAAAATGAGCGTTTCAGGAAGAGACATATTCAATGGATCACAGGTTACTTGAATGACAGACAGACACATCAAGGCAAATTTGTTCCTGTCTGTCTGAAGGATATCACTGGCAGATTAAGTAACCTCCAAGATGGATTCTGAATGGGATGTATCAAATGCTGCTCATCTGCTGCTGAAATCAGAGTAACGTGTTTGTAACCTGTCTCGTGCCTCCTATACCAAAGGTGTTTTGTGAATTGCTTGATGCGTTGGAATCACTGGAAGCATGTTATCATGCTACGGTTCACCCTGTGGTGTTGTACTGTCCCGGGAGCACCACTGCTGCTTGGAATTGGCTGTTTTCATAGAAAAAAGAAAACATCAGAGTACAGACACTGAGATCTGCTACTTGAATATCCAAATCTTGGCGGCAAGGTTTCACACCAAATTTAGTGTTGCAAACTAAAGAAGGAAAGGCAAGTTGCTGCAGCAGCCACTACCCAGATCAAGCATGTGTGCTGGATTGTCAGGAGTGTGATTTGCAGTAGTTACCCACAGGTGGTTTTCGCTGCGGTGTCCGCTCAGAGCGACCATCCCCACAGCTCCGATTACAGATTTCTGTTGCTGCTCTCCTGGCTGCTTTGCAGTCATTCAGCCTCCTTAACACTTTTCTGCCTCTATTTCTCTGGCTACAAAGCAGAGCACTGCTGTCTGTGTGTCCCTCCCTGAACTCTCTCGCATCTTGCCTTGTTCTGGTTGTGCCTTTCACTCAGAAAGAAGCCAGCTGTGGGTGCAGGAAAACTCTGCACTGAGCAGCAGAGTGCTCACTTCACATGGTCCGCACGGCAGGCAGCGCACAGAGCAGTTAGTAGCCCTATTGCAGCTTGGTACAGTACCATGGCCACACAGTAATTGTGTGGGATGGGTCAGTGAGCAGCATGGCAAGGTGACAGCCCTGTATGAGCAGCACCGCAGCCTCCAGACGTGAGGTTTTGCAGCTGCATTGCAGACACGCTGTTAGAAGGAACACCTGGATGGAGATCCTGGTGTCGGTAGAGGTGTGTGCCCAGGAGCCGCGCTGCTGAGAGCTGTGTGAAGGTCTGAGCTGGGTGGGCTCAGCAAACTCATTTATCAGTGCTATGAGAGCACAGCTGCTCAGGGGGGTCACACCTGCCTCGGTCTGCATCTGTGTATTCCTCACTGTGGAGAGCTTTGTACACCGAACACAATGAAATATCAATGCTACGTACATCTGAGAGAGGGTTTTAAAGAGACTACACAGATCTCTGGATGATGAACACTTCCTTTTCCTCTTACAGGCTTCTGTTGACAAAACCAGCTCTTTGCTGGCCTTGGACATTGGAATGCTTTCTGTTTTGTATGCTTTCTTTGCTGCTATTGTATTTCTGTCAACCGAAAGTGTAATCCTCCAGAGGCTTTCTTTCCTTCCTGAGTCTGCAACACAGTATTTACCAAATAAACTTGCATAATATGAAATGTCAACAAGACTGCTAGCATCAAAGAAAGCTGGAAGGGATGTCAAGAAGTCATCTAGTCCCTACTTCTGTTCAGAGACAGAAAAAATGCTACTAAAAGCACTATGCCAGTGTTTCTCAATAGGAATTCATACCTTGTCAATAGGAGTTGCAGTCTATTTTAAGAACTCTTCCAGGGTACTGCATGCAATCTCCTCCAGTACTTTGTTTAACTAAAAAGCCATTGATCCAAATAAAACCTCTGAGCCTTGCTATTATGTTTGGTATTTGCTGTAGACTGAGCAGTAGAGGAAAAATCCAGGATAATTCGATGCCAAAAGGCCATATTTTTTGCAGTGCAAATTTCTTTCTTAGAGGATTTTCTCCGTTAGGAGGAATGGATGTAGCACACAGTATGGATTTTTAGATACTTCTGCTGACATCCAGCACAGCGACACACAGCAGAGGTGCTCCTGGGATCATGCAGTGGTTGGCCATGAAGGTCTCCTGTGCCACCCTGTCTTTTGCAGGGCTGGTTGGATGCAGCTGCTTCACATGCTCTGAGCAAGACCAGAAAATCCCTCTTACCACTTACATCACACAAAGACTAAACATAGATTTACAGCACTCTCCCCACAAGGAAGTTAGTAAGGACAAATGCAGATGAAATTCCAACAGTTTGAGAGAGCCTGCTTCTAAATGCCATGAAACAACAAAATCCTCATAGAAATCCTGTGAAAATCAAGCTGTCCTTTCCAAAGGTTTGAAAACAGTTCTTTTTTTTTTGTGCCGTGCTGCCTGAATATACCATGTTTTGCAGGAGGTATTTAGAATGATCTTGTTAGCGTGTTTTGAGAAAAGAAGTGCCAGATTAGATCAAATGAAGGAGGTGTTTTTAACGCTCCTTGATAAATAGCCTTCAAAATGAGTAACAATGAATGTTGTTCAGAGCACACACAGTCCTCCAAATAAAATCCCCTGCACCCCAGAGCAGAAAGACAGAAAGAGATTTTAATACAGTTTAATATGTAAAAAGGTTATGTTAATGCCACATTTTCCCTTGCTGTTTGCCTTTCTTCTGTTCTCGTTGGTCAATGTACAGGAACTACTTTGTATTAGTGTAACCTTTTCTGTGTTTCAGTAGGTTAATTTGTTTTCTCTGTAGGCAGCGAGTATCTGATCTGATAGTTCCTCTTTTTCATACAAAAGCATATGTGCAAACAGCCTTGGAAAGCTTAAAAAAAAAAAGCCTAGCATCCTGGGTATGTGAGTGAAGGACAGGAAAGAAAGAAGTTTGCAAAAATTGGGTGCTCTGAAATTTCCATTGCAAGGATTGAGACCAGAGGAAAAATAAATAGTGGAGGGAGCAGAGGGTTAATTGTTTTCCCTGCATTTGTGTCCTGTGGCTGACTGATGTGTAACTGAATTATGGCACCTGTGCAGCACAGGCCCAGCTCTGATTAGATAAGAAAAACAACACAGAAGAGAAATGCTATGAACAGCCTTGCCCTGGGAAGAGCTTCAAATAAACTTCCTCATATCTGGGGAATTCAGACAAAAAGAAAATCTTGATTGAGAACTGGTTTCCTGTGTGTCTAATAAGGTACAAATTCCTATTCCTAGTTTTTCCTGAAGTTCACATTTATAACCTCTCCTTTCTTCCCCCTACCCGTATGGATTCTCTGATGTTTGATACGAGGCCTTCACGCCACGCGCTTTCTCTCAGTCCGGGCATTCAGATGTGCTCTCTCCTCTTCTCTGCTCAGAAAGCAAAAAGCTTATCATAAAACAAACGTTACTCTCATGACCCTTGACAGATGCTGCTGGTGTAGATCATTCATTTGGGAGAGAGAAAGACCTGAAATTTTGCTCTGGGGCTATTTCTGCCATTTTAAAATCCAGTGATTATTGAAGAGGAGCTTGGATATACCAAGGTGAGGCCAGAGGTAAGGCTAAGGTGAGGGTGAGGAGGTCTAGAAAGTTTGTCTTACAGTGCACCCTCACTGCTCTCCTTTTAGGATCAAAAGCTGTTTCCCACAGTTTTATCCCCGTGCCACACATGATCTTTTTTAGGTAATTCTCCTTTGGGTACTTCCAAGTTCATACACAGTCCCCAAATTGCTAAGCTGGGGGGTAGGCAGAACTGATCAAAATGATAAAATTCTTCCCATGTGGGAGAAGCACTCTGGTTAATAATGCTTCCATAATGAGATTTTTTGCATTTTCGTAGCACATCAG
This sequence comes from Gallus gallus, assembly GCF_016699485.2. Lineage (NCBI taxonomy): Eukaryota > Metazoa > Chordata > Aves > Galliformes > Phasianidae > Gallus > Gallus gallus. Next base: position 12,590,951 of record NC_052532.1, on the reverse strand, counting down.
GTTTGTGACTCATGGTTAGCTTAGATTCCAAATTTATCCCCTACAGTCTTATTCCCTATTTTAAATTGTGCATCTGATTTCTCTGCCCTAACAGAAGCACAGCGTGTTTCATACTGACTACTTCAGTACAAAAAGTTCATTCTGAAATCTAACTCAAAGTCTTTTTAAGCTCTCTGACTAAGGACCTTTTGGCATCAGTGAATTTTACTATTTATCAATAAGTCTCCAGTTATTAATGAATTTGTTGAATTGAGCTTATTTTGTTACAGACCCCTCAGAAATACACTTATAATTTAGGAGCAAACCACTCAGAGTATCTTCTGCGAGTGATTATTTTCGGTAACTACCTGACAGTGACTCCACCTAGATGTCATTTCTCCATCCCGTTTCTATGAATTTCCTATAAGGGAGTGCTGAAAGGTGAAAAGAAGATGCCTCATACCTTCTCCTTCCCATTTTTTTTTTTTTTTTTGCACAAAGAAATAAAAATGAAAATAAGAAATGAAAATCAGACTGATCTGACAAAGTTTCTTTTTTGCAATTTTTGTTCACATTCTTTTTCAACTTTCTGATAACTTGTCACAGATTATTTCTGAAAATGAAAGTTAAAGGAACTTCTGCTATTCTATTTTAGAAGTAGAGGATATGTTTTCCTTTCTTGAGTCTGCCACTAACTTCCTTGTCCTCCATGAATTCTTGGAGAACCAATCACCAGTAATGTAGAAATTACTTTCTCTAAGTCACTGAGCATACACAAACACCAGCAAGTTCAGCTGACTTTAATCTCAAAATTCTTTAAGTATTTTTTTCCTTACTCTTATCTCCACTCATTTGTTTTTGTTGAAATGTATACTGTTGAAAAGATGATCTTCTGAACATTTTGATGAAGATCGGGGAAAACACTGAATACTTCAGGCTTTTACACATTCTACACTTTCCTTCTCTTCACATTTATTTTAATGTATTTCTATTACCTTTTCACTTTTTATGCTTTCCTTGCAGACTGTTTGGATATCCATCTGACTCACTTAAACTTCCTTGTGCATTCGATAGGACACCAGCCACCTAACAGGTGTTGTAGCATCACAGTTTGAATGTCTGAATTGTTTATTGGGTATGACCCTATGATGTTAGATCCTCTCATTGAATGTGACACATTTGAATATCAGGCCATTATTTGTTTCATCACAATGCCTTTTGTAGAGATATAAAAGCTTTTTACATGAGACACCCAAATGTTCTAAAAGATAAGCTTCAGTGTGGCAGCATTATCATTTTGCAAGGTGTTTAGTTTCTCTGTCATTTTGCACTCATGGATTTCATTTTTCTTAAGAAATTAACAACAACAACAAAAATTCCCCAAGCCTGTAGAGTTAACCATCAGTAAAGTCACACCTCCAGCTCCCACACAATTCAGGTACCATTTTTGCATGACTGCCTGAGAGGATACATGCATCCTAATCACTACATTTCAAATCCACTATCAGCACAGGAAAGGTTTGAGAGTGCTACCCCTGAAACCTAATATGTTAATCTCACAAAGCCTTAGACTGTCTTTGACTCTTTAGAATAAATGCTAACTTGAAGATGTCATTACACAGAGTCAGTGTGCAGAGCTACAATGAACACAACTCTTTGCTAGCTGTCAGTGGTTGAGAGGCCAGTCATGTAAAGCAGCCAATGGACTCCTTCCTGTTCTCAATAGCAGACCTTGCATCATGTCTCCCCCCAGAAACAGCAGCAACCCTGATCTGTAACCTTCCTGGCAGTCTTCAGGAGAGATTATAAAGCCTTAGCAATCAGACATAGCCACTAGCCAAAGGCTAAAGTGCACTGGTAAGGTGGCCTGGGAAGCTTGCATAACTGTTGCCATCTGTATTTATTCTCAAGAAACATGCTTGTTCCAGATATGAATCTGAAAACTTTTATCCAAATTAATTTCCCATTGTGTTTCTTTCTTCCTACCAAATGTGGCCCTGGCAGAATATTCATTTTCTTTGATATAAATGCTTACCCAAATTCAATGGTGCTTCTCTTGATCTGATGGCATTTGATGAAGACAATGCTCCTCTCTTATATTCTTACGGTGTTCAAACACTGAAAGCTTCCCTCAGCTTAATGCTTTTAAAGTTGAATATTAATGGCTTAAACTTAAATATGAAAGTAGTTTGTGTGTACGGGAAATGTCTCTTAACAAAATCTGCTTCAGTTCAAGTTAATTCAGACTATCCATCCATGCATAAGGACAACTGAGGTATAAAATTGGACACCATGTTTTCTGGCAACAATGAGAAGATAATATTCCTAAGGAGTGCTTAAGCGACATCACTATTGATAGGTTAATTAGAAAGAAAATTGTAAAGCTTCTCTGAATCATTAGAATAAAGAGTCGCCAATACATGTGAGCTTTGCTGCAGAATCTTTGCTCTGGCCATATTTTATGATTATTATAAGCTGTGTTGTTAAAAAAAAAGCCAATCAGCATATACAAACAAAATTTCAGAAGCAGGAAAAATCAGAAAGAAATATATATAGTTTTACTGTAATTAAGAAGCTTTTCCTTGTTCAACTGTGTTTCTAAACTGCTTGTGATAGCCCTGTGTACATTTGCCTCTGCTAGCACATCTCTAAGCAGGTGTATAGTTCCCTGTTGCACAAAATGAAATTAATTGCTGATGCACATTTTCATACCCTGTTAAATGAGGAAATCTAATGGAGAAAAAAAAAAAAAGCAGTCTCAAATGATTTGTGCAGAGGGCATTACTATCTGTCATTTTATTAATGTGTTTTCTAATTAAACCTCAGGAAAGAGACTAATTACACTTAATTCCTTTTTATATGGGCATTCCATTTTTATAACTCAAGCTTGGATTTTGCATATTATTTGTTGCTGTTGTTATTGTTGATGACTCCAAAAGGCTGAGAGACTGTCTGTTCTTGGAAAATGAACAAAACAGCAACTCCCAAATATTTCTCTTGGTCAATTTCCAAGTGATGTTGAACCCTAATATCATTGCCCGGATTTAGGCACACGCTTGATATCTGCTCTGCAAATTTCCTCACTGCAGAGAATTTGCAGTGCCTGGAAATCCCACCGTGTATTTCCAGTTTTGGAATCAACAATACACTCACTTCCCTGAGTGTATTGTTGATACAAAAGCTTGGACTTCTCAGTAAAAGAAACACATTTCTCTTTGGAGGAATTACAACAATATGTTCCATGCCTCATTTGAAGCGAGCTCCAAAAGGATATCAAGTGACAGTTTCTTCTCTTTGGAGGTCAGTCAGCTGTTTAAGCGGGGAAGACACCTTTTCCCCTTCTTCTGAGAGAGGGAAAAGCATGAGAGCTGCTATTACAGAAAGAGAGCTTGAAAACTGTAAAATGTATATGATTACATGTCTGCATACAGTGAGGAATGCATGAGAGAAAATGAGGTTTGCAGTGGTTGGTCGTAACAGAACAGCAAAGGGGACTCACTGTTCTATGATAGACTTGATGCCTTCTGCAGCACTGCTGCAAAATAACTCAGGTGTATGTGAATTAAAGATGTCAAAAAAGGAAAATTCATTACCTTACTGGAGAAAAGTGTGTAACATTACATTTTTAAACAGAGCTAGAATGACTCAGTATAGAATAATGTAATGTTAATAGCTATTTCACTACTGCAATCATGGATGGGAACCAGTAGAGATTGTTAAAAAGGAAGAAAAAAAAATGTTGCTGTCTCCCTGATGGACTCAGATAGTCCCATTAGGCAAATGCAAAGCAAACTCAAGATTTGACAGGCAGATTTTAAAGATCCTCTGCAGAATCCTAAGCATAAATGTTCACGGGCGATGCTTCATCCAAAGTTGCATTCAAACAGTGAAACAGAAAAAAAAACATGAACTCTAAAAAGGAAAGTGCTAAAGCAAGAGTTAAGAATATACTTGCAAAGGGCCAAGGAGCCAAAATCTCAAAAGATAGTTCAGGTGCAAGATAAAAAAGACCACCAAAAAAAGAAAAGAAGGAATTATCTGCATCGATGTTCGCTGAAGAGGAGGACAGCCAAACTTATGCAAAGGGCATGCTCAACAGGGGTCAGCCTGAGAATGAATCCAACAGCAGCGCCAGTGGGAAAGTCTGCAGAACAAATTGATAAAGAAAATAGGAAGAAACCACCAGATGTAGATGGCGCTCATCCTCAACTCTGAAGGAATTTGGATATGAAACTGCTGAACTACAGGATGTAATCTGCTGTCTAGATCAGTAAACGGCCTAGTAATAGAGGAATGGGAAGTGGCAAGCGTGACACCTGTCCTGAGGGACAGCCCTGGAAAGCAACCAAGTGAGTCTCCTGTTCATCTCAGCAGACGGGCGGAAGCAATAAGGAGGGTGAGGGTTAGCTGGCACGTGGATAATTATGATATACTGGAGAAGGATCAGTGTACCTTTTGTAGAGGGAAGCCATTCCTCATGGAACTATTACTGGTCAATGAAGCTGACAATGACTATGTAGATAAATGTGATCTGGTTAGTATACTGACATTTTCAGAAAGCTTTTAATAGTAAGAGCCTCCAGTAAAGGCTCTGCTGTGGAAGGAGAAAGAATAGGGTCTGTTAGGTAAGAGATTAAATTCAAGGGGAAAAAAGCTGGAAATAAGTGGTCAATTTTCACAATCAAAAGACTTTACTATGGTGATTATTCTGTTCAGCGTATTTGTAAATGGCATGCTGAAAAGGCTGAAGATTGAATGACAAGATTTGCAGGCAACACAATACCATGCAGGACTGTCAAATTTAAATTTAATGTTAAAAGCTGTGGAAAGATAGCACAATAGTGTGTGTTAAAGAAGCAGGCAAAATTCAGTAGTGCTAAGTGTAGTACGTGTGGAAAATTACAGTCACTCTAAATTAACCATTACTCCTGAAGAGGCAGATCGTAATCCTTGTGATTAGTTCACTGAGATGTCAGCCCAGTCAAAAAAGCAAACAGAATGTTAACCATTAAGGAAAGAATAGAGATTAAAGGAGAAACTGTTATTTCATTCAAGAGCAACAGTATCTTGAAAACTGCAGGTTGCTCTGGCACTTTCACCTTCAAAAGAATGCGATAGACCCAGAAACGGTTCAGAGGCCAGTGAGGATGGTCAGTGGTAAAGAAGAGCTCCTTTATGAGGAAGATGAAACAAACTGCTAAACTCGAGCAGAAAAAAGATGGGTATGACATTGGTCATTAGAATAAGAGATACGGAGATGAGGAAGAAATCATAATATTACTGTTGTAGCTGTCATCTAAAAAAAAAAAAAAAGACTTTTTTTTTTTTTAAACAGTACAAACATTGATCTTTGGAAACTCTTGATAGAGTGTATCAGTAATGTCAAAAGCACAACCAGTTCAAATAAATGGATAGAAGTAATTCTGAATACTAAAAATGAAAATTCCAGCATAACAAATCTGTACAGCACTGACTGCCAGGAGCTTCGCTGTTATACCCAGTGAGAAATCATTTGATATTTGTTCTACAATCCTTTGCTAGGTAAGCATTATCTACTCATCCTTTTTTGGAGTGATGATACTAGGCTGGGTGGGATGTAGGAATGGGTCTATTATTTATATTCTTTCTGTATTCTTTCTTTTTCTATATATGTGAACTCTTCCAGTTCTGGCTTGTGGCAGTTTGGAAAACACAGAAGAGAGGCTGCCTTTATCATGCCTGTGGCTGGGCAAAATGTTTCATGTGTCAGAGTGACATAATTTGGTGTATTCTTATTTTTTTCTAACTCTCCAGACACTCGATTTTTGAACTTAGAGCTGATTCATTTTTAGACCTCAAAAGATTTATAAAGCTACTATAAAATACAGAATTAAATATGGTGTCTGCCTTCCAAATAAGTATCTTATTCATAAAAATTCATACTAAGCCATTTCAAGCAAGTTTATTATCTTGTTCCTTTTTCATAGCTGATTTGAAGGACTTTGCTATTAGACAGAGAGTTACAAAGATGATTTTACTCTGCCCAACACAGTACATTCTTTAAGAGAATGATTTTAATTACATGTGATAGAAATGTTCTTTCTCCCTATCTTTCTTCAAACAAATTTTAAAAATACAACATTCAGCTTTTTTGAGAAATGCTGAATAATAGTTCACATACAGTTAATCCAGCCCTGATTTATTAAGCTTTTACTCTGTCAAAAATATATTCAGCATCCTGTAGGACATTATTCTGCATTTCTTTGTTGCAGACACACGAATGTTGATCAGGTTTATGTCTACATGCCAACATATTCCTTGAGTTTCCCACTTATATTAACCTAGTATCCAGCTCTGCTCATCACAATCTGACTTACAGCTCACGTGCTCAAGTATCCCAGTTGAATTCCCAGAGTTCAGATCAATCACACCCACTCTTGCTGCAAGTGAGGATGGACAGACAGTGATTTATGTAGTAGGGAATTGGCACATGAATGAGATTACCCCAAGGGGCTGCGCAGTTCAGTGGGAAAACATAGCTAAACATCTTACTGTACTGTTCAGATGGATCACAAATCACAGAATAAGTGGATGGGACAAAGGATATCTTTGTCTTTATGTTCCACTGTAATGACAGTGTTGACATTCACTGAACGCTTACTATGAAGGTAAGATTTATATTACAGCATAAAGTAAGACAGGTATGCCGCAGGATTTAAGGGTAAGTGCTAGTTATGTAGGAAAGATTGGCTACTTAAGTGACATGAATCACACTGGAGGCATTTGTCTTTTAGATACGTGCACAAGACCCTAGTCAAACAAGCTGGTGGAGGACTGTATGCTCCAGGGGCATTCCTCTGTCCCTTAAATGTGTGCATAGAATCCATTTTTAAGTATCTAAATATTAGTGACTTTTCAGTGTAATTTCTGACAGCCTTCTCAAGCCCTCACTCCCACTGAGTTACCTGCAGCTGGCTCCCTGCTGTGACTACTATATGTATATATGAATAGTGATTACTCAATGCACCCAAAGAAGACTTTTGAGGCTGTTAGGACCTACCACTGCTCCTTTCCCCTTTATGCTTTCTGTAACCAGCAAGAAGTCTTCCAACATCTGCTTATCTGCGTTATTCTAAACACAGACTTCAATGCCTTTTAAGAACTGGAGTTTTGCTGAAGTAACTCAGCACTATATCTCAAAGACTTTGGTATTTTTCTGATCCTGAATAGGACTACAAAGTTTGCTGTGGCAAAAATTAAGTGTTAACACTGGTTAATCCTTGGTTTACTTTTTTTGTTACTGTGATTGAACTAAATGTTTGTAAGGAGGTAATGATGGATCAAGCCTTTTCTCTTTCCTTCTTCCCATTTTGTTGCTGTAGATTTCTTGACTGGATAAGGAGATGTCACTGTCATCCATTATTTCTACTGTCTGAAAACCGCTTGTATTTTTAATACTTTTTGCTTTAATCACTGTCAAGCTGAACTGAGCTACTTCTTGATCACCATGCTTATGGACTGCAACCTCTGCAATTCCGAAGGAGACTGTAGCAAATAGCCCTCCAATGTGGGGCTAATTGCATAGCCTAAACAGACACTACATTTGTCTTTAATGAAAAATCTTGGTGAGGGTTCACACCAGTGAGGAGCCAGTGCAAACTGTGGGGTGTGCACAGCAACATCCTCTTACAGATTCCCCCTTATTGTAAATAAATTTTTCATTATTCCTCCTGAGCTTTTAGTGTACGGTCTGTGGTATTATTTCACATTTACCTCTTCCTCTCTTCCCTTTGGAGTGCAGCTACAAAAGGCTGAGATAATCCTACAGAAACTTTTTCTGGAGCAAATGAAGAAGCAAAGCAAAATGTGTGGAGCATAGAATCACGAGGATTAAGAGGCAGCACCTGTGTCTGAAGCTACAGATACTGCATGTGACTACTAGAGAGTATTTCTGGTACAAGGTTTGGCAGTGGATCAGGAATTTTACTAAACAGTACACGTGGCAGCCCTTCCATTTCAGCTTAGATTTTGTCTTTGAGATGTCAGACACCAGCTACTGAAGATGCTTTTAATATAAAACGATGATACATTGCATGAGGACATGCATCTATGGAAGCTGAGTTAAATTTAAGCCTCAGAGACAGAAAGATAACTACACCGGTGGAAACGGATGACTTTCATCTTTTAAAAACCTATAAATCAAGGTCTGCTATAAAGCAACTAGATGAACACCAAGCAAGAAGCAAAAAAGAAAGACAAAACGAGAAAACTCTATGATGAACAGGGAAGAAAAAGACTTCTGCTTTGCTTGTTATATAAAAGCCTTCCCAAACACTGCTGGGATATAATTACCTGAAGCTACTCTAAATTTTGCCTACATGTCAGTTCTTGCTATTTGTATAGTGAAATCAGAATACCTCAAATTTATTTCTGAATGTGTGACTTGAGACATATGGGAGTGTCCAGCTCTGAGGAGATGGTTTATATTCCCTTGTTAAACTCCACTGTTGTACAGAGTTTACGGAGTCCAGCTAGATATCTGACAACATATTGCATATTGTCTTGAGAAGCCTGAAGAGTTGGTCTTGATCCTAATTAGTTTCTTCTAGGGGATGCAGCTAGCAATAGCTAACTTTCACTTGCCACCCTACTGTTTTGAAGCCTGATATACAGGATTTTTAAGTGGGCTTACACTTATATCTCCCACGGCATAAGAGAGGGCTTCAAGGTATGATTTTCATGGGCACTCTGCCCCTCTTGTTGTAAGTAGCAATGCAAAGGCTATGTCATCAGAAAGAAAAAGTAGAAGCAATTGCCTGACCTTTTATTTGAGACATTTGCAAAGAGGGAAATGACAATTTTGAATAATGTTGAATGCTTGTACATGGGTTTTGACAGCAATTTCAAATGAAATGCTTATGCCCTCCATGATCTGAATCCTCAGTTATGTTTCCTTCTGAATAAGAGACCAGATCCCTCTTGGCTGCTTGCCTTTTTTGGCCATTGGCTCTTGAATATTGTATTCTTTTTTCTAGGAATGATCCTTGATGTAGGTGGATGAAATTTTTTGAATAAAGTGGTGTGAACTCTGTTATCATGGGAAAGGATGAAATACACAGATTGCTAGTTTGCAGAGTGCCATGAACCTGTCCACAGCACCTCTTGGTTACTATTATAGGATAAGTCTCACTGCACTGCTCACTTGGCAAGCTAGAACAGACTGAAGCCTCACAAATTCTTATGCAACAGCAGCATGGAAGTTGACAATAAACACTGTAGGAATATCTTGTCCCTTGTGTCTATTTCTAGATCCAAGCCTGTACAAATGAAATAAAGAGGAGCACTGGCAGCAGAAAAGCAACAAAACAAAGAGCCAAACAAAGAATGCAAAGCATGACAGATATAAAATTCTGAAGTGCTTGTGTTTCAGAAGTCTGCTTTACAAATATATTAAAAAATGAGAAAAATTGTGTTGGTAGATGTGAGAAAGTTAGAGATAGGGCTAACTGGTGTATGTAGTCTGAGAAAAATGAGTTGACAAGGCAATGAAGCTAGAACTGTCAGAGATGAGAAGTATGACTTTTATGGAAGAAGTGAAAAAAAGGATGTAACTCATGAAGTGACAAATGACACAGATGTACATTGTGTATTAAAAAGCAAATTTTGTCCCCATTCTTCATGAATTTCACATTCAGTAAGCCTAATTGTGCAGTATATTCTGTATTCTTGCAGTCTTCAGCCACAGGTTCTTTGAAGCTGGTTACAATGAGCATGCTGGCTGCAGTAGATATACCATTCACAGCAATAACAGATCTGTCTGTTGATCATATCTCATACATCTTGGAAACATTATGAGTATTTTTAACAACTCTCCTGAGAGCAGTTGACGGTTCCGTTCTCATTTTCAAGAAAAGGAGAAAGGAAGACCCAGGGAACTACAGAACAGTGAGCCTCATATCCATGCCTAGGAAGATTATGAAGCAGATCCTACTGGAAGATATGTCAAGGCACATGTGAGGCTAGGAGGTGATCTGAGACAGTCAGAATGGCTATACCAAGGGCACATAATGCCTGACCAGTCTGGTGGCCTTCTACAATTGGGTGAGGCCATCAGTGGACAAAAGATAGGCAACTGATGATGTCTACCTGAATATGCACAAAACCTTTGATATGGTCCCCATCACAGCCTTATCTTTAAAGTGGAGAGATATGGATTTGAAGGCTGGATTACTTGGTGGCTAAACAGTTGGTTGGACAACCACAGCCAGAGGGTCATTGTCAATGAATTTATGTCCAGGTGGAGGCCAGCCATGAGTGGTGTCCACAAGGGCTCTGTCTTGGGATCTGTGCTCTTCAACTTCTTTATCAATGACATAGAAGAACCGAGGGCACACTCCGCAGGTTTATGGACAACAAGCTGATTAGTACAGTTGATACAATAGAGGGAAGATATGCCATCCAGAGGGACCTGGACAGGATTGAAAAGCGGGACTAATGAGTTTTAACAAGACCAAGTGCAAGGTGTTGCACTTTAGTTGGGGTAGTCCTGGATATTAGTACAGTTTGGGAGAAGAGCTTACTGAGAGCAGTCCTGCAGATAAGGACTTAGGGGTTCTGAGGGATGAAAACCTGGATGTGAGCTGGCAGTGTGTGCTTGCAGCTCAAAAGGCCAACTGTATTCTGGACTGCATCAAAAGAGGGGTGGCCAGCAGGGAGAGGTAGGTGTCTATCCCAGCTCTGCTCTACCCTCATGAGGCTTCATCTAGAGTATTGCATTCAGGCCTGGGGTTCCCAGCAGAAGAAGAGTGCAGAGGAGGGCCACAGATATAAGAGGATTATAAGAGGAGGGAGACTGACTTTTTACATGGACTGGTAGTAATGAGACAAGGGGGAATGCTTGATCATTGTTCTCAGTAGGAGATGAAGAAAAATATGAGCTATCATGAGACTCATTTAAATAGACCTGTAAAATTGTTGCTGGTAGAGTCTGAATCTCCAAAGGCTCCAAAGACTGTGCTACACATTGTCATTGTTATGTTCCTCAACTCTGATGACTGATTCAATTTACTACTGTTGTTACTTACAGCATATGACATATTATTGCTCTGTTCTGGGGCTAGAACTCAGAAGGTCTTAGAGAATGTATCTCACGTTTAAAGTTCTTGATAATCTTTTTGTCTTTTATATCAGTTTCCTTATATCTAATGAAAGTTTTCTTCAATACTTCTAAGCTATCTTGCTATTTATGAAAATTCATTTGATTTACTGGAAGCATTTTAAGCCACATTTTTCAAGTTCTGTAAACTGTTGCTGTAGTAGGCTTCAGAATTACCAATTGTAGCTTGATTTCTGCTCCATGGATAGAATTAAGAGGAATCTGTACTAGCTGTACATTCTACAGAAGTCTTTTGTGAAGAATCTTCCTTATCTCTAATCCATGAATTGCAGTAAAATCCTGACAATATTAATCACAGTTTTTGACTTGACATATGAAGTTAGGTAATTATAGCTTTGACTATCCCAACACTGATTGAGAATAGTTTACCAGCCATGCAGGCAAAGGATGCATGTGCTGTAGACTTCTGTGTCCTTTGATGGATGTTTCCTTCCTATGTCTTGTGGCAGATGAAGCCAAGTTAAATGAGGATTTATGCTTCTGCTTTCTACAGAAGGAGAGTCTATGAGACCAAACAAAAGGCTGAGTGCATGTAAAAGTGCCAGGATCAAGAGTAGGACAGTAAGATTGTGAAAGTTTTAAAATTGTTTTTTAAGGCAATACCTTGTCAAACCTTAAAATGTACTGCAGTATATATATAGGTTGTCAGAAAGTGGTCCTCGGGTGGAAAAGCAATATGCAGCTGAGACTGATGAACTCTGTATGACATCAAATCAGTAGTCTTCCACCTTTCAGGTTCCCAGAACAAATCAGCAGAAAATTGAAGAAAAAGGCTCAATTGGTCATGAAGAGCAATTAAAGACTATTTTAGATCTTGCAGTCCTAAAATGAAGAGTTCCTCTGTGGATTTGTTTCCAATAAAAACACTAACTGCCTGGCATGCCATTCCCAGGGGAAACTAAGATCAGGACTTCAAGCTGGAAATGCAAACGGGGTAACAAGCTTTATGAAACCTTCTCCCCCTTCCATAATTCTTTTTAGAGACAGACAGTTCTGGCAGAGCCAGTGGAATCCCATCACTTACAGCACTTGCTGTCCTCAGTCTATGAGTCTGTTCTCTCATCTGCACCCAAGCTTTACTGGAATTCATATTTTTCACTATAAATTCTAGTTTGATCCTGAAGATCAAACTAGAAGGGTGCTTCAATTTTTGTCTCACTTTCTTCCTATCATCTGCCTTCCAGTATTTAGAGGGAGTTTATAAACATGAGGAAAATCAATTTTTTAGGTAGACAGTGTGGAGTAGATTAATTAACCTGCATTGACAGAAGATAGTAAATCAGGAAAGGAAATGTGAGTACAGAAATATTCCTTCTTTGCTCATCTTCCCGTAGGCTCTGTTCCATTCAACAAATAATTCATTTTGTTTTGCTATTTTTGTTTTGAAGAAGCTGTTTTTGAGTTACTTCTGACCATCAGTTACAGGTCACTGGAGATAAAAGTCTTGCAAGTTTCAAAACTATATGTGACTGTTGGGTTAAAATGAGTATTAAACAGGAGAATATAACCCAAGCCTCAATGACTGGGATGGACGGTAAAGCTGGTTTCAAAGAGTGGTGAAAAGGAGAGAAAACTCCAGAGAGAGAAAACTCCAAGTTTCAGCTACCTGTCCAGAATTAGACTTGCCTATGTATTGTGGCCACATCAACAAGATTTAAAATAAGCTATTTTAGAAAATAAATTAACGTTTTTCATGATAAGATAAGGGCTTTCCCTAATAAAATTGAAGAAAGCTGTGTAATAAAACATATTTAGCATATATACATATACGCATGTATATATGTATATATATTTGTATATTTATGCTGCTCACATGGTGAATAACTTTGTTCTGTGGTACTAGTTTATTCAAATGATGCACAGATTTTAATGTATTAGGTTATTTTTGGCTGGCACACATTATTACTTGAAATGAACCTCTCTAAAAGCATTGTACATCATCATGTTCTGTTGTCTTAGCAATATTTTTTCTAAATATGTGATTCCAGAGTTTATTAAATGCCCAATTTTTTCCAGATCTTGAATCACACTGGCTGATAATGTACATCTCACTTATGGCCTTTTATTAAGAGCAGTCAAGTTTCATGGTACCTTATAGTGCAGGAAAGAATGATAACACCAAAAATACTCTTGAGCTAAAGTTCTAGCTGCTACATTAATGCACCTACATTTCACACAGAAAACATTGTGTAAATAGTTCTCAGCTTCCTGTTGCCCATCTGGCTTCCATCTCGCAGAGACTCATTATGCAATTTCTTCTCCATGCAAGCTCCCAGTGTCAGGAATTTAAACACCATGCTACAACTGAGGACTAAATTAATCCTAAAATTCTGCAAAGTGGCAGACTGAGAGTGAATTAAAAAATAACAAACAGAAAGATCCTAATTGTATACTTAGACTGATGGCAATGCTTTTTCAGTATGAAGTCAAACTTGATGAGATTGTTAGGACTGTGAAACAGAATCCATTTAACAATCACAGCATTTGCAAAATTTGTTATTACTACTGTAAAGGACACAAATGCAATAAGAAGTGTATCACCAAATAGTGAAAATTGATCCCTACAGGTTGAATTATGTCAATAAACAAAATCAGCAAACAATAGGACAGCAATTTGATTGTTAGTAAATCAACACAGACCATGTCTTCAGAATCCTAACTATCAGCTAAATGTCTCACAGTTATCACTGCTTTTGTGACTAAATAACTGTTATTTATGCCAATATTACTATCAAAGATGTACTAAATGCTTTCTCAGAGATTTTGAAGATGCTTTGATGTGAGTGCAAGAATAAGAAAAAAAAAGTACAACAAAATAAAAGCTATTATCAACAAAAAGTAATGTATTTGTTCCACAAAGAATCTATGTAATTTCAAGTTGTTTCTTCAACTCTCACAAGATTGTCTTATTGAAGGCATTTGGTTTTGATTCTTTAAGACATAATCAGAAAAAAAAAACCCAAACCACCTACTTTCTATTTGACCCCATCTGTTTGATCTCATCCCAAACACATCTGTTTGTTGACAAGCTTTTTATAATTTATTTTACTTACCCTCATCCTTCCATTTCTTATTGCTGGTCCATCTTCTGCTAACCTCAGCACAAACAAATCCATTTTGTACTCCCTTCCTCCTCGGATACTAAACCCAAAACCTTTGGCTCCTTTCTCTAAATCAACAGTGAAATAATCGAAGTCCTGTATAGAAAAAAAGAACAACAAAAAAACAAAATGAAAGACAATTAACCATAATGAACGACATAATAGGCATTCAAAAAAAAACCGCTAAAATACATAATTTCAAATATGCATCTTCTCATTAATACCAACAAATGTACCTTCGAAGTATAATTCTGCACTGTCAGGATAGATGAGAATAAGAACAACTCTTTTGGTCATTAAAACCAGATTTTAGCAAAATGTAAATGCCTACGTCTAAACTATCCTGAAATGATGTCATGCTGCAGTTACCTAGAACCAAAGCTCTCAGGGTGATTTCCACATTCACGTTCAATACGTTCATGGTACCCAAGAATAAGGCTTTATGCCTATACAGAAGTGCTGATCTGACAGGTGGGATAGCAGGCAGTTCCTGTACAAACACCATCAATAATGCAAAAATTAGTAGTAGAGGCACCTCCTAAATTCCTGGCAGAACTTATAGAATCATAGAACTGTTTGAATTGCAAGAGATCTTTAAAGGTACTCTATTTCAACACCCCTGCAATGAACAGGGAACCTGCAGTCAGATCAGGTACTCAGAGCCCTGTCTAGCCTGACCTTGAGTGTCTCTATGGATGGGGCATCCACCACCTCTCTGGGCAACCTGTTGCAGTGCTTCAACTCAACTTGCTTAGTAGGTTGGACTGCATGGAGTCACAAAGTGCAGCAATGCTCCTCACTTCAGGTAAAATATGTGCCTTGAGGAGGAGGTGGGAAATGTTGTTCTGCATCCTGTAGGGACTGAGATTCATCTTTCCAGGTTTTTCTTGGCAGATCTGAACTACTAGTACCACAGAGAAAAACAACAGCAAGCTTGAGCTGTGTATACCAGTGGACAGAGAATTAAATAGATTGGTGAGAAATAGGCAGCCTAGGCATCTCTGGATGCTAAAAAAGGCTGTGGACATAGGGACAGATATTCACTTTTTGAAACAGAAATGAATAAACTCAAAAGATTCTCTGGATTCCATTTAGGAATTTGGATATTTTCGTTGATAGAGTTCATGTATCTGGCTTGGAAAACACAGACACAAAAATAACTTCTATATATGGTTTCAGCACACAGTGTCCAGAAAATGTACTGTCTAATTTAATATATTTCTGACCTTTGTGGTCCTTTCTTTTTTTTTTCTTCATTTTTTTTCCCCTTGCACACATGTAAGAAGAAAGGAGGATATTTTCATCAGGACTTTAAGCTAGATCCTTAAACCTTCACAAGTATCAGTAAATATTTATCATCAGCAGAGTCTTTTCCAAGGTTCACCTAAGATTTATTTCTTTGAATTTGTGAGATCATGCCTGATCTCAAAGAAACTGGTTGCACAAGCTAGTTTCTCCTCATCCAGACTACTAGCAAAAAAAAAAAAAAATTAATTTTATCTATCAGGATTCACTTTTACTTATTTATTTATTTGGATTAGATAAAATCTTGATTTTCAACAATGCTTTAGAAATGCCATCTCACCTAAGTACTTCTGCTGATACAAGGACAGCTTATTTTAGAACTTTGATTTTAACTCTCCAGTACATCAAAAATAGCATTTATTTAACATTGTAGTCGCACAATTAGAAATGCAGTGTTATTTGGCAGATCACAAAGTTCTTCATTAATATTAATGGCTCTGCATTCAAGTACTCTACACAGAAACAATAACTCAGTGTAAAAACAATGAAGGTGCCTTTTCCTCCTGTAACGTCAGCTGCTTTAATAATATATGATCTCTCTCTTCCAACTGTAGTGCTTTCTGTTGAGCAGAGCTGTCAGCATTTTGTACCTGGGGCTGTCTGTAGTCTGACAGGGGGTACTGCCGGGTGTCGGGAGAGTGCTGTCTGTAGTCCAGCAAGGGTGGCTGCCTGTAGTCGAGGGGTGGTGGCTGCTGGTAATCCATCACGGGAGGATGCCTGTAGTCCAGGGGAGGCTGGCGGTAGTCAGTTGAAGACTGCCTGTAGTCCGTAAATGGAGGCTGTCGGATATCGGGTTTCACATCCTGTCTGGCTTTTACTTCTGACCTATAACTGAGAAAGTCAAAATGGCTTAGTTTCAGAAAGCAGCAAAAATGTGAAGAAATATGCATTACATGCCATATCCAGGAGTGAAAGCAAATTGCCTGACTGCAAAATTCCACAGAGCAAATTTTCACAGATAAGCAAAACTTTTGAGGGTAAATAGTTGAGGCATCCAAAATCGAGGAGCATTTCTGAAACACGAGCATCAGCATTTCTCCCTCAGGTCATACTGTGCAATTTTCCAGCTGCTATCAGTGAGATTGGGATTAGGCTCAGAGGGACAGACACAGAAAGAAGCATCCTGATTCCCTTTTATCTTGCCTGCCTGGAAGATGAAACTGCATGTAAACACCTCCACAATGCTTACCATAAAAGAGCCCATTAAGTTTATGACATTCTTTCTCAAGAATTAAGACTTCTGTAGAGTAAATGAAACATCAGTGCAGACCTTCCTAGCCCCTCTGTTTCAATGACATAAAGCATTATTATTGTGAACTTCTAAAGGTTAGAAAGGATGCATTCTTTCTACTAGCTGTTAACTTTTTAATGAAAGGCATTTGATACAAAACACGTTAATACAGTGCTTATTATTACTGCACACACCCTGCAATAGTGCCTGGCTACAGGCCCACAGGACATAATCAGTAATTACGCAAAGAAGTCACACAGGGTAAAAGGAAAACAAATTTGGTTAATGAGGAATTAATAAGAAATAACATATTGCTTTAATTGTCATCTGGTTAAAGGAAGATGAGTTCTAACATTTCAAAGAAAATGGGACTTTTTGTGGCGCTGCAGTTGACCAAGTGACCGTGTGTGTGTATGTAATTGACTGTGAAAGCGATTTTGAAAAGAATTTATTGATTGAAATAAATGGCAGTTTGGATGAAGGAGAGCATTGGTTTTGCTCATGTTAATCTATTCCTGAGAAGATAAGTAATTAATACAAACATTTTGAAGTGTTTTAGATATGTTTCAGAATGTTGTTACTTTGATAGCGCACTTACAAAACCACCCTGGCAGGTCTTCCTACACACTAACTTGAATTAGCCCTGTGTCTGACCAGACACGAAGGTACCAGAACTACTACTTCCCTTTAGCACTTATGAGAAGATGGAAATAGCCCGTTGCCAAACAATCTTTTAAAACCTGTACATGGTATCTACAGTAAGACTTGCACGTATACAAGCAATCCTCTCATTTTCTTTACTCAGCATCCTAATCCTAGGTAAAAAGAAGATGGAGAACAAGAGGCTCACTGTGATACTGAGCCTTATTAACAGTGAAATAAAAATACTGATTAGGATCCCTAAGAGCTTTAAGCATCTTTTAGTATTTTAATTTTGATACAGAAGCAACATATGTGACTAAACAAACCAGATGTAATCATATTTATAAAATCTGGTAACAGTCACTATATGAATTAGCAATAGTAGACCTTTTTCTGGACTAAGAGTCAACCTTAGGCAGGTTCTCAGTGTTCTACCACAGCTGTATCTAAGATGATAATGCTTTTATTTACAGTTGTTGAGTAGGTAAATGGAGTAATGATCAATTATAGATCATGACTATCAGTTAAACCGTTACAAAATTTCTTTATGAAACTTTAATTGGGAACATTTACAGATTGCCTCTGAAAACTCCCAGATTGGCAGATATTTAATATTGACTTACAGTTACCCAGACAGACTTTTGTGAAAGCTGTACACTGCACTTCGTCAGAAGTGCATGCCTTCTAAAAACTGATCACTTTTGGAGAAACGTTCAGTAAAATATAATGGAAAGAAATCTGCCAAGTGTGACTAATTGAGAGAAAACCCTTTTGGGCAAGAGAAAGTACTACATCTGCTGAACAAGAAAAACCAGAGGGTGCAGTGCGTAACAATTGAACTCAAGTATCACCAGAAGCAAAAAGTTAAAATTCTGTGAGCAGTACCTACTGTTTTGGGACAAAGGCCTTCATGTATGTTAGTTGCTGAAGATTAGCTTAAAGACAGTGCAATCAGCTTCATTTCACATGCCAAAAATTAATCTGAAGACTAAATAGTGTTGATTGGAGATCACAAAAAGCTGTATTGCATAGCATGAGTGTGCTTTTGATATATTAAGCATTTAATACATCTGTCCCCTGCTATTTCTTTTCCATCACTGACAAACTTTTTCAATGCACATAAATAAGTTATACATGAGAAAGTGGCTGGAAAATTATACACCGTAGAGAAAACCTGTTAATAAAAAATATCTTCATGACTCCAGAGCTGCAGCGAGCAAAAGAAAGTGACACACAGGATAATGAAAAAAAGGCCACATCATCATCACATGTAGATAGATCTGCTTTGTAAGTGATAACATGGTAAGAAAGTACTATGCTATTGATGAAATTATTAGCATGGAATATGCCAGTATTCAGTTTCCTAACAAAAATATGATCCTGGTGGATACTTGAAAAATTTTGGGCAGTTCTCTATTAAGAATAATATCAGCCATAGAATCACAGAACTGGGTTGGAAAAGACCATAAAGTCCATCTAGTTCCAACCCACTAGCATATGCAGGGACAGCTCCACTAGATCAGGTTGTCCAGGGCCCATCCAGCCTGGCCTTGAGCAATTCCAGGGATGTGGCATCTATAGGTTCCCTGGGCAGCCTGTTTCAGTGCCTCACCACCCTCATAGGGAATAATTTCTTTCTACTGTCTAAGCTAACTCTCCCCTCTTTCATTTCAAAATCATTATACCTTGTCCTATCACAACACTCCCTGCTAAAGAGTCCTTCTGGAGCCTTCTTGTAGGCCACTTAAGTTATGGCAAGGCCCCTACAAGGTCCCCTGAAAGCCTTTTCTACTCCAGCCTGAACAATCCCAACTCCCTCAGCCTCTCTTCTAAGGAGAGGTGCTCCAGCCCTCTAAGCATCCTTGTGGCTCTCCTCTGGACTCACTCCAACAGCTCCATGTTCTTCTTATGTTGGGAGCCCCAGAGTTGAATGTAATAATTCCGGATGGGTTCTCATGAGAGCGGAGTAGAAGGTGACAATCTTGACCTGCTGGCCACATTGCTTTTGATGCAGCCCAGGCTACTCAGAGAAGTCATGTTAGCACAGTTCACCACTTGTGAGCATGATCCTGGCAGCACTGGGTGTCAGAGCCCACCCCACCTCCATGAGGGCACTGCAGGCTGTGAAGTTGCTATTTTCTTACCTGTTTTCATGTCCCTGCAGCTGCAAGGGTTGTGGGGGTGTGGGCTGTGCCACGGGGCTGTGCTGGGTGACGGGGCTTTGCTGCTGGGCCAGGGGGCTCTGCTGCTGCTGCTGCTGGGCCAGAGGGCTCTGCTGCTGCTGCTGCTGCTGCTGCTGCTGGGCCAGCGGGCTGTGTTGCTGGGCCAGGGGGCTCTGCTTCTCTGAGCTGGGTGCTGAGGCCGGGCTGTTCAGCTCTGTGTAACAGGAAGCCAGAGATTAAAGAGCTGTCACAGAATGGCATTAAACAAAGGGCAAAGGTAGATGATGACCATTGTCAGTCGCACTCCAGAAATGTATGTTTTGTCGCTTTTGCTCTCTTGGGTTATAATTACATTTTAAGACGTCTGAGGCTAATAGGGTCCTCTTGGTATTCTCTGAGATCTGAAAGCCTGGCCAATTCTGCGGCTCTCGTTGACAACTTCATTATTTAAAACCCAAATGAACAGGGCAAATGGCTTCCATGTGTCATGGTTGCTATGAAAGCCTGGAAATATTGATATTTGAAAACTTTTCATTTTGAGAAAATGAACGATTTTAGTGCTCTCAGCACTATTATGGGATGACAGATGTTGTCATGAAAGCTAAACCACTGGTGCGCTGTGTTAGCTCCTGCTCTTTGAGCTCAACGAGAGTTCCCTGTAGTTTTTACATCTTTGGGGACTGTGAACAGTAAAACCAGTCACACAATATTATGACTAACCAGCAAAACCAATGTATTTACCTATATTGATGCCAAATGACCAGAGCTTCACATAGGAACACTGCAGAAAACCAGCCTCCCTTTTTCCAAGCAGCATAAAACTCAAAAAGATGTAGAGGCTGGGCTGGGAGATGGCCTTCTACAATCAGCCATGATGTTCTACCTTTACATTTCCCCTGGAAGACACATTTGGCACCAAACTTATATCAAATGTATTTCTCCACGCTGGCTCAGCATTGCTTGGAAGCATAAATGAGAGACTCCTTTTGCCAGAGGATGGAGAACTGCACAGGTCATCCTATACACATTATCAACAGCAAAGTACACAGTGTATTTTTTTTATTATTCCTGCTTGCAACAAAATGAGTGAGGCCAGTGTGGCATGGTACCCAGACGATAGGTAGGCAAGATCCAGATCTTGCCCAGATCTTTGCATTTGAATCTAGTTTGAATTTTAAACTATTTTATTTTATATTTTGTAATGAGTGAGTTTGTCCCATTTGACTGTGCTTACAACGGCTTTCTGCTTCTTTAATTTATGCTCATAATTGTTCTAAAAGTTCAGGATGCTTTATTAAAAATCTTTTCAATTTAGGCTTAATCGTCAAAAAAGCTTGTATATCTGCACTTAAAGCACTCCTCATGCAGGCATAAGCAATACTTGTCTGTGTAATTACTATGCTTAAGGCTTTAATTGCCCATTTTGCATCTGTGAGCCTCTTTTGTACTGCAGTTTCAGAGGCAGAGACTGGGAATATTGTCCTTGGTTTCCACATTACTCTCATAACTATGGATGAACAAGTCAAATCATAAGCTGCTTCTAAAACTGTTTTGCATTTATATGGCATTTTTCACCTGAAAGTACGTTACAGAGGTATTAGATTTTTTCCTGATTTATAAATTGGGAAGCTAATACCAGAAGGCAAATGAGGAGTCCAATGTCACCCAGCCACATGGGGCAGCCTTGCCTTGAACACATGCTGCTCCACCAGCAACTGAGAGCAGCTTGCAGCACTGCATCCCAGGGGTACCTCTGCTTTCCTTCTAGTTTAACATCCCCATTTACTTAAATGAGAAATACTTAAATGCCAGTAATTTGCTAATATGCATAAATCAGTGTGCAAGGAAGGCCTAAATAAACTGCATGGACTGCATAAAGTAAAACACTTGTTTGTAGCTGCTCACAAAACTGACCTCTGGTGATCATACACTACTGTTCTTGCAGCTCTCTGGGGTGAATTCTGAGCTTGTGTGTTTATGTGTTCTTTCCTTCACTGAGTTCATTTAGCAAAATAGGCACATTCCCTCAGTGGCAATCTATGGCCAGTGTCAGGCTAATTCCTCATCCAGTTGCTGGATTCAACAGCAGAAAGTGAGTGTCACTTAAGTAATTAAGCAATTGCATTACCTCATGTATGTGACTCTCTTGGTTCTGATGGTAATCAGGCCATTAAACTACAAAAAGTCCTGAAATCAACATAAAAACCCATGAAGCCAACATCAAAGGACCTCCACTGATAAGCTGTGCAGTAATGATCAGAATAATTAATCTGTCTCCTATCCTCACCTTACAAAGGAGATATTTTAAGGTTTCATGTCCTTCCTGCCTTGTACTCTTATCCTTGCACATGTGGAGGAAACTACCAAATCTGAACTCTTCCTTCACATCACTTTGTCACAGGTAGCTGATATCGGAACATGCCTGGTGACAGCCATTGCAGTGCCTTGTCAGTCACTTTGCTGACTTAAAGGTTTGGTTTAAAGGACATGAACTCGAAATCTAGCCCTCTTATAGCATGCTTTCCCATGGAAAAGACAATTCTTACAAAAGACATGAAAACTGAGTTTCTATTACTCTGTTCCCTCTCAGATTTCTCCAAATTTCCTTCAAATGCCTTTTGCATAGCAAGAAACCTTTTCAAGAATTCAGATATTATTCCAGCTGATTCTAAGGCTGTAATTTTGGTGTACTGTATGTTACAGCTGAGAATGTGAAACAAAAGATGTTCTTTCAAGCACTGACATAATTCAAGCTAATTGGAGGCTACTCAAAATTTTCTTCCTGTTTTTAAGGGCCATTGACTTACCCTCCTGAGGAATGATGCGAAGTGTTACACTGAGACCTGCATCTTTAATTAGCTTCACAATATCTGCATGAGGCATGTTAATGATAGACTGGCCATTCACAGCTAAGATCCGGTCTCCGACTTTAAGTTTTGCACAGCGATCAGCAGGACTTCCATCAATTATCCGCCCTATTTTATGGGGTACAGCTAGACAAGGAAGAATAGTCACAGTTAGCTTACACAGCAGTAAGTGGTGGTGCTCACAAACAGAAGAGCTAAACTGAGCTAATTTGGTAGAAAGTTCCACCTGAATGAAAAGATACTTTGAGCATAAAACACTTGCTCTTACACAATGCCATCTGTATTAAAACAACACAGATTTTGCTAGAAAATCAGAATCTAGATGTTCGTGGCATATACATACATACAAAGTCCATCATCAGTTTTATGGTTCAGCTAGTCTACAAACCAGGCACGTAACAAGACAATAAACAGATCAGAAGAAGAATAAGGCATTAAAACACCGAAGGGGATAAATTTGCACATTAAGTAGTAGTCTTAAATTGTCTCCCACCTCTGAGTTTACAGAATTCTTTTGTCTGTATTTGTAATAGAGGCTCTACAGACATGATTGATTTTATATACCAACAGATTTTATTACTGAAAGTGCCCAGGGTTCACTACATTGTTCTCCTCCTCCACACAAACATGTTAATTGATAAACAGAAATCATACTGAAGATTTATCAAGACGTGCAGTTTTCTAATTAGATGCATGCCAGAATTAATTTGCAGTTAATTACGAGTGTATAGACACATTCACTACATCAAATAGAAGCACACAAACACGTACACATTCTTAAAACTGTACAGACCAATTTTGCTGCTTTTGCTCTTTGTGGTTCTCCATCTCCCTGCGTGTGCCATCTGTTCTCTTGTCCTGTCTTTTCCCTCATTTCCCACTGAATTTTCTAAATATATTCTAACTCTTTCTCCTGGTCTTTCTTCCCCATTCTCCTCTCATTTTTACCTAAATGGATACGCTATAGCTGACTTTTCCCATCTCTCCATCTAGGCCCCACAAAGAATATGGTATTTTTTTTTTACTACTTATAAATACACTTATCACAATTTCCTTTGACTGTTTATTCTATTAATATCATAATAGTGTCTGAGAATCCCCCGCCTATCCCACACTTCAGTCTTAGCAAACAGCCCAAAGCTGCTCTGCCTCACTGTTCACC
The DNA here is from genome assembly GCF_016699485.2 of Gallus gallus. Taxonomy (NCBI): domain Eukaryota; kingdom Metazoa; phylum Chordata; class Aves; order Galliformes; family Phasianidae; genus Gallus; species Gallus gallus. Next base: position 12,567,347 of record NC_052532.1, on the reverse strand, counting down.
TCCAAATGGTGTTTAAAAGCATTTTTTTTCCTTTTAAAATAATATATCCTTCAAAATTCTAACATCTAAAGGGAAATGTGAATAGATAAAGCGAAAGATGAATCAACATTTCCTTGAGATATCTTGGCTATCAATGCTATTATCAAACAAAGCACTAATGGGGAATATTTTCAGAATACTCCATCACTGCAAAACAAATCTCTCAGTCCCCCGTAAGTATTTCCTGAAGGTGATGATGATAAACACAGACTGCACATCTCAGGCAAAGTCACAGTATGCACTCCTCACAGTGATTTTTGCTTCTAATGAGGATGAAAGTGTTGCTTACAGTGTTATAAATTAATTTTCTGAGAACTAGAAGTCTAAGCAAATACAATGAAGTGAAAGCCATAACCAGATCGCGTGCTTCTTACAGTTATCTTTCAGGCAAGAATGTAAATTTAATTATGACTTCAGTAATGCAGGTAAAGCTAGTTTACTTCAGAGATATCTTACTGCTTAGAAAACAGGCAAATAGCTTATGTCACAGTATCTGAGGTCATTCTATACATTTAAATATACTAAGTATAACTGGCCTCACTTTGTAAAGATCTTGATTTTATTTTGCCCTTGATGCTTAGATTCCCCAGTAAGTGAAAGGGTAAATTGACAGTGAAGCAATTTACATTCACAGAAAGCCCTTGACCAGATGAGTTCTCAAAACACCACTAAGAATCACTTATGCTAGGACTGAACCATTGCTGTTGCTGTTATGCAATACAGGAGCTGTCTGAAATTACCCTGCCTGTGATACACATCAGTAGAGATCTGAAAATAAGGATGCCTTATATGAGTGAGCAAGAAATTGAGTAGGAAGAAAGAAGGAGAAGCATTGTGGATGAAATGTCATAGATAAAATTCTCATGCTTGCCACTGCTAAGCCTAAAGATTTTTTACTAGCGTAAATAACTTAAGTAGGGGCACAACTTCAGTAGCGAGGGAAAGGAGGGTAGGGAATCCTGTTTATCTGCCAGCACAAGTTCTGTTGGACTTCTTGCACATGACGAGTGAATAGAGCAGATGTCTGTGTGTTTGTGATTTCTGCTAAAACCAAAGCTGGGGGTGGGATGGCCATGACAGCCTGATTCAGCTCCAAATCCTGGGAAATGGAAAGGAAGGAAAAAGAGAAGGAACTTTTTTTTCCCTATATCTTCCTTCTATGTCAAATGGCCTTTGCCTGCCTGGTGAAGGTAACTAAATGTTCCGGGATCAGTTTGTCCTGCAGTGCTATGAAACAGAACAGTGCTCATGTCTATCAAGCACCTTCTCTACAGCACTTTGGTTTTTGAGGATTTAGTCCTTCTTGTTTGAGGATATATCGGTTCAGTGCATTGCCACATGATCTTGCTGCAGCAAAGAGTGGAAAGCTTTCACAGACGGAACTCATGTACCTGTCAGAGCTTGCCAAGGAGACCACTGAAATGCTACATCATGACTTAGTGGACAGACGCAATGAATTACTATTGAAACCCACAACAATTCAGCAGAAGATGGTTTCTGTGCATTTCTAGATAATATGAGGGGAAGTTTGCCTCATGGCTCCTTCTCTCCCAGTAGCATCCAAGTTAGCTTCTAGTTGCTGCTTGCTCTCTCCAGTGGAGTTCTGCCCAAGCCTCCTCCTAAACAGCAATACCACGGCCATCATCTTCTGCGTAAGGAAGGGAAGAATTTATTTAAGTATTTATTTACAAATATGTGTGCTTCAAATGGGGTGCAGGTTATCTTATGTGCAAGTATGTTTATGAAAATCTGACTATTACTATGTTAGAAAACTTTTAAGTTCTGAACAGTCTTTGGTGGCGGAATATGTACTGTGAACAGATATGATACTCATAGGGGATTAATTAGGTAAAAGCTAAGGAACAAAGGTAGACATGAGCTGTGAATTTCCATGATGGAGAATTTTTATCATTCAGAATGGTCACATCTAAAATTGGCAGTACTGAGTGGGCTGAGTGAAGTGACAGACAAGATCTCACAGAAAGAAACGCACAATTATACACATGGAGAAAAAATACCCATTGCTAAGATTAAGCAGAGATGGGCCCTAAATTAACTATTACTGCCTAGAAGATCTGGTAATTAGGGTGTCTACTTTTCTAGAAAGAACAGGCTGCCCAAGGAGGTGGTGGAGTCACAATCCCTGGAGGTGTTCAAGAAACATGCAGTGCAGATGTGGCACCAAGGATATAGTTTAATGGGCATGTAGAAATGGGTTGATGGTTGGACTTGACGATTTTAAGGTTTTTTCTGACTTTAACAATACTAAGATTCTAAGATAGAAATAGAAATAGAAAAGTAAATATAATTTTAAGAGTTAGGAAAAGAATAGCAATGGAAATGATGTACTGCTTGTCTGTTACCATGCACCTAAAGTCTGAGCACTGCTGACAGATCCAATGTCCCCATCCTGAAAACAAAGCACTGAACTAGGCAAGACTGAGAAAAAGGCAGTGTGGAGTCAGAAACAAAACCCAGACTCTGTTCAAAAGAATTATCCATGAGCACAGTATCATTGATGAACTTGAACAAGAGACAGAGGAGCAATCCTCTGGCCTTCCAGAAGAACAAAGGGATTCAAGAAGGGATTAGACAAATCCGTAAGAGCTGGCTCCACTGTTGCTGCACACTTGTCCCATGCCACCATGCCTGACCAAGGGTAATGTAGAGCTGGTATCTCCCAGGTATCTCACTGGCATTGTCCATCATCACAGCTCTGTTCCTAGGAAGCATCTCCTGAGTGTGGCATTTCATTAGGGCTTTGTTAACACTTCAGGTCTTTTATTTAATCACACCTTCAGGGTTTATTTTTATCTAAGCAGAGCAATTAATAATGTAACCTTTTAAAGGAAGTCCCAGATCACTTGACTGGTGATAAATGACTCCACTTGACCTTAAAAAATCGTACAAACTTATTCATACTTCTATTCAGATTTCACTATAAACTTTTCTCCAAATGTGTACAATTTGAACAGTGGTACCATGTGCCTGGATTAGACTCTGCAAAGAATTTCATCTAATTATTTATAGCATTAAAGGCTCGTAGGCTATACAGACTTCTCTTTTCTTTTCTTTTCTTTTCTTTTCTTTTCTTTTCTTTTCTTTTCTTTTCTTTTCTTTTCTTTTCTTTTCTTTTCTTTTCTTTTCTTTTCTTTTCTTTTCTTTTCTTTCCTTTCCTTTCCTTTCCTTTCCTTTCCTTTCCTTTCCTTTCCTTTCCTTTCCTTTCCTTTCCTTTCCTTTCCTTTCCTTTCCTTTCCTTTCCTTTCCTTTCCTTTCCTTTCCTTTCCTTTCCTTTCCTTTCCTTTCCTTTCCTTTCCTTTCCTTTCCTTTCCTTTCCTTTCCTTTCCTTTCCTTTCCTTTCCTTTCCTTTCCTTTCCTTTCCTTTCCTTTCCTTTCCTTTCCTTTCCTTTCCTTTCCTTTCCTTTCCTTTCCTTTCCTTTCCTTTCCTTTCCTTTCCTTTCCTTTCCTTTCCTTTCCTTTCCTTTCCTTTCCTTTCCTTTCCTTTCCTTTTGCTATAATTCAAGCTAAGAGTGAGTACAGAAGGTAAGATGGCCTTTTATAAGACAATTTATTTCTTACTTCTCTCAGACTACGCAGTGGATGAGGATGCAAGAGAAAAATACTATGCATAAAAAATGACTTATACAGAATTCTATTGTTGAAAATAAGGGAAATTAATGAGATACTGCTCATGTGTATACAAAATATACAGTCCTTCAAACCAGATGCATATAAATTTTTTTCCTACTACCATCAAATGATCCAAAATGTGATACAGTTGAATAAAACATATGAATATCTAATTTAAGGAAAAATAATTATTCCAAGGCCATAACCCTAGACTCAAAGAACCCGGCAGAGAATGGCAGTGCTGAAGGAACCATTCCTAACAATGGATCTCCAGATGGAATCTAATTTTTTTTTTGCAGTGCACTTTACAAAAAAACTGTGACATTAGTGAGATTTGAATCCAAAGAGAACCTAAGCTTCTAGGATTTTTGAGGCCATCAACCTTTCTTCCTAAATCTCCCTCAGATATTTGAAGTATTTGTGTCAGGAATCCAACCTGACACAGAGCTTGCACCTAGCAGATGATGCTTTCCCAGAAGGTGGTTAATTGTGCAATGCTCAGCTCTAGGCTCATCATCAATCGAGAGCTTAAATTAACTAATTAAGAGGAAAAATGATTTAAAAGAGTTCTTTTTATTTAGGAAGTGGGAAACGTCTGCTTTCATTAAATAGCGGATAACTGCAAATTCACATACATACATTAATATTTTTATTTGATTAAATTACCCACTTTTACTCTTCATAATCCAAATCATAGTATTTCCCATGCCTTCATATCATAGAAATTCATATCATAGGTGGCTTTACACCTGAAGGTCCATATGCTTGGATCACCTTTACACAAAGCCAGAGCAGCTGTTGAATATCAATACTTCTAACACGGTTTATTTCAGTTAATTTTTTGCTCTTTGGGAAATAAAAATGATTTCCTATCGCTTGTGAGACTCTTAGGCTAGAAATAGTGGATTCTAACAGGATGTTAACATCAAATAATGATTCTCTTTTTTCATCTATAATTTTCTTTATTCAATCCCTTTAGTTGTAACTGCTGAGACTATATCTTGTAAAGAGTAACTTTTGTGTTTTTCCTCTACATAGTGTTGAAATGTCAAAAATGATCAGTTATGGGGAAAAAAAAATTGAGCCTCTATTAAACTCTCTGGCACATAAATTCTCACAATCTTTTTTTAATATTAATGCCTATAGATAATAAACCAAGCAAGTGAACCTTCCTGAGCCAGCTGTCCTTTTCAATGTAATACAGACGATCACATGAATATTTACTATGTCCTCAGTTCTCAAAAGGTGCAAGAGTTTTCATTCAACCAGTGGACTCCAACATATCAAGTTTTAGTTGAAAGTATATATTAAATGTAAACATCTGTAATTTCATTGCTCCTGAATAATCTGAAATTTGGGAAACTTGAATACGGTAGAGTTTCTCTCATGGCTAATTATAGAATCAAGATAAAATATGTTCCTGAAATTTATGTTTTTTATTAGTCACACCCATTTGGAGAAAAAAAAAAAAAACCAAACAGAAAAAACCAACTACCAGTGGCATGCTGCATACCTACAGATGCCAGTAATTCCTTTTATTTACAAGATTAATGAACCTATGATCTGAAACTTCCCTTTGTGTGCTAATACTGAGCATATTGACTTGCACGGCATGATTTTGTCACTGGCCTAAGAAGCTAGGTGGGAAGGAAAGCGCATAGCTTAGAAATCTGAAGACCTAATAAAAATTGGGCAGCAAAACATTGATGCAAATTAGGTACATTAAAAGGCTTGTCATCAAAGCAAAAGAAACTCTGGCAAAACCTTGATTTCCTTTCTAAGTTTGTTCTAAGTAAACTTACACAGAGTTTGATCTTAGAAAACACATAAGCAGCCCCGCTAGATCCAAATAACCAATTCATGAACATACTGGAGGATAGGAATCATCTAGAGTGAGGACTGATGTGGTTAAGATCCTCCATGCTTTATTTTCCAAAAATATCAGGTAGCCAGTTGAGTGATTCTTGCAGCAATGTGCCTTCAGTGATATTAAAAAATCTCTTTTATGTCTTGTTATTTTATTCATAATTACAACAATAATTAGAATTAGTTCAATTGGAAGGGTCCTCCAAAGATTATTGAGTTCCACTGTTTGGCCACTTCAGGGTCCACCAGAATTTAAAGCACATTAATGAGAGCGTTATCCAAATGCCTCCTGAAAACTGGCAGATGTGGGGCATCAACCACCTCAATAAGAGACCTGTTTCAGTGTTTGACCACACTCACAGTAAAGAAACTTTTCCTAATATGAAGTCTGAACCTCCTCTGGTGCATCTTTGTGTCATTCCCTTGTGTTCTAAAGTGTATATATTGATTTGAAAAAATAATACATGAAAAACGTCTTTCAGCTCCAAATTCTAATATCAATTAAAAAAAAACCGTAGTGCCTTTTTGAAGCTGAAGAAGCAGAAGAACAACTCAAACCTGAATATCAAAGCCAAGCAGAAATGAGAAACCTAACTCTTGGCCCATGAGTCTCCATTATGTCCCACAGAAGATATATGTTGCTCGTGGTTTTTCACTGCCATGTTCCAAAGAGCTCCAAGCTGGAGTAGATGGATATCTCATTTCCAAAGCTCTGTTTTCTTTTGAATTTGCAGGTTGGTCGCAGAATATGGTGTCCCCAGGCACCTTCTTACTCAGAAAGAAGCATGGGTGAAACTGCAGCACAAATAACTGCCTCAGATCACAGTCATCATTGATCAAGAAACTGTTTTTTATTTCTAAACTGCAACGAGCTCAAAGGAACTCAGGCTGAATGGGACTTATTTCAGAACTCTGTCTTCCGTAGTAAGCAGAGGCTTATCTTGTATTTTTAGGTAAAACTGCATGTTCCGAGAAATGAGAGAACCTTCGTTCATTAGCTTCTGCTCTCTCATGTTTTTAAAATCCAGCAGTCATTGGCATAAGCAGTATAGAGGCAAATTAAATTATATTCTCTTTTGTTAGACCAGAGAAAGATCATACAATTTTTTTTTAAATTATTTGTTTATTGGTTACTTCTGAAATTTCAATTTTTTTATTTTTTTTTTTACCTTGCACTTATGCTAATTGCCAGTAACTCTCAGGGTAAAATACCTGGAAATACTGCCAATCTTTACTGGCAGTTTCCAGTTAATGACATCTGCTTATAGTACATGGTTCTTTTCTACCGAAATTAGGGTGTTCAGAGATTTACAGGGAATCACAAATTCTCTCCCTAGAAGTACCTGCATCAAAAGCAAAGTAAAAGTAACAGAACAACGTGAAACTTGTAGGAACAAACACATTCCATTAAGGTCGAGGAGAAATTCACTGAGAGTTTCCCTTTTGGCAATTTCTATCTGACTGCAAGTGCTTTTCTATAAGGATGCAGACAGTGAACTCATCATGATGCCCTAAAAACCTCGGCATGGATAGAGTTTTAACCATGAATGACACACACTACTAAGTATTCTTGTAAATGTAATGCAACAGTTAGATTAATTGTTTAGGTTTAGTGACTTCAGCTATAATGTGACACTCACTGTTGTCATGTGAGGCAGTGCCAACCTGTACTCCACTGTACCTCCAAAGCCTCCCACAGTGCTTGTGGCAGGATGGCAGAGACTTGGGGGAGCTCTGCCTAGCAGAACTACACATGTTGGGAATATTTTTGCTAGAAAAAGCATGAAAGTATTCCTCAAGGTGGGACTTCAGTTATAGGCTATAGTTATTTAACTTGAGCCACCAACGCCTCCATCACAGCCACAGAACCTGGGAAGATGCTCATGGAGCCTCTCAGGCCAAAGTTGTTGGGATCCACATCAAATTAAAAGTGAAAATCTAAGCTTTATAGCTTTCAGGCATTCAGCTGGGCACATGACACTGAATATTTCATAAAAACCACTGGAGCTGACAGAATTTTGACAAACCATGTAGACTGCCTAGCAATAGAAAGCAAAGAGTAAGGTTGAATTTAGGTGTCCCATCTGGAGAAGGAATGAGAGCCAAGGCACCCTTTAATCTTGGAACAGAGTCTAAAGAAAAGCATGATAAACTGTTCCGGGGGCTGTGGAAGCTAATCTTTTATCTAGGAACAGGCCAACAGCCTGGCCAGATGAATTTATTTATACATTTATTTTATTTAGATTTCTTAACACTCTGAGATCCTCTGACTCTGTACTAGGTAAAATGACTTGCTCCTGGATGTACCACTCAAACACATTTCTTTACTTATGCACTTTATCTTCTTTTGCTGATATAACTCACTCAATCAAATCTTCTTATCTTCGACCTGAAGATGCTCCCAGTGAGATGACTTCGAAGGCTGTGTGGTTCCTATCAGCATTTGGCACAACATGGCATTATTTTTTCTGATCTCTTCTGCCCATTTTGATTCTTTCAGAGCTGCCTTGCAGTTACTACATGAAAATTTAAGTGTGCGTGTTTAGCGTATGTCAGCATAGCACTGTTTGGTGCTACATGGGAATACATAAGCTGGCAATAAGTGGCACTGAAACTAGAAACACTGGAACTATCGCAGAACATTTGACCAAATTAATATAGGAATGTGAGAAGCAAGGCACAAGATATGATACAATGAAGATCCATGTTCTGATATTGATGTAAGTTATATTTTGGATATTACCCTCCAACTCCATTAGCATGCCTTCTGCCTCAGGCAGTGCATTTTGATCAAAGCAGTTTAGGTTAATTCAGGCTGCAAGGACCTCAGGAGGTCTAAATATCTGCTGCTGAACTTGTTCCAGTTTACAATATTCAGTACCAAAGAGCCCCAAACTTGGATGTCATATTCTGGATGGAGTTTAATGAGTGCTGGGAAAAGGAAGATAATCACTTGCCCTCAGTCTATTGGCTGTGCTACTGGTAATACAGTCCAAATTATTTTGCCCAAATAAATATTAGTGAAGGAAAACAAACCTCCCATAAAATTCAAAAGGCCAAAGATTTTTAGCCTGTTTTTATTGCTGCTGACAGATTGTCATTTTTAGCTCATTTTTTTTCTGTTAAACTTTTGGTACAGAATTCACCTAGAAGTAGTATTTTCTGTTCTGCCACTGTCTACAGTAAATGTCATCTTCAGGTTCATTGCTGTTCTTTCAAACTTCGGATTTGAGAGCTTCTTGGGATCACTGAAATCCAATGCAACTATTATTTGAATAAATTTGTTTGTCACTTGCACAGCCAACTGCCATTTTCAGTTACTACTGGAGGTGCTCAGCTACTGTTCAACAGTGGCTACATATGTACTTGCTTGGGAAGAAAGAAAGGCACACCACGATACAATGGAGATCAGGAGGAAAAGTGGGATCTTGAACCTGGATCTGTTGTGCTCCTTAGAGTATTCCTCTAAGGAAAAAGTCACAGAACTTTTGGTTGGTTGGGCATTTTCTCTTCCTCTCTTTCCATCTCCCCCAACCACAAATCTGTGAAATAATTTTCTGAAAAATTCATGACTAGCTTAACTGATTAATATGTATGTATCACAGTGCCCTTTATGGATTTCTTTCTATCTGGTCTTCTGCAAAGAACTTCCAATAGGCTATTATATTCAATGAAGTTAAAACTCAGAGTCCCAAGTGGCTAATTATCCATGGTTTTGTTACAACATTCATTCTAGCAATCATGGAATTTTGAAATTCAGCTGAGGTAATCCAAAAAGGAACTCTTTAAATAACTGCATGGTCATGAAATACTGCAAAGAAGTCTTCTGAGATCATTTGCTGTTGTAAGATATGGCTTTCCATATCTTGTATGCTGTCTTATGCGCTTTTCTCTTCTGGATGTAGAAGACTGCAGTGTGGCCCTAACGTTATTTATTTCCTCAGAAATCGGTTTGGGCTAAAGAACAGATTCTTCCAAACATTTGGAATGCAGGGAAAGGACTGCATTAGGCTGTAACAGGCTAAATGACAAATAGCCTCACTTGCCTTGATTTTTCAGAAGTGGCCAGCAGTCAGAGTTCCAGATGGATTTGGCGGGAGATGTGTCTCCCTCTAAAAATAAAGCTTTTTCTGACCCTCCTCCCAAGGGACTCCACTCAGCTGGTTAAGCTGCAGGCGCTATTTGAAACACTCAAGGGTGCCTCTGTGCTGGTAGCTGCCACCAGATATGGCTGTAGGTGCTCTGCTTCCACTGCCTGTCCTCTCCCTTGATGTACCCGGTGCATCTCAAATGGCACCAGATGCCTGTATCAAAGCAACAAAGTTGAACCCCAGCAAACTTAAGTTTTCCAGATGGAAAGTGAGCTATAATCCTTCAGATTTGAAGGATTATAGTTTTGATTTAGATCCGAAGTTACCAGACTTGGTAACTTCTACGCTTTTTATGGTCCAGCCAATAAAAAAACCAATCTCCCTTCACCTTTATCTGACAAGTTTTCAAATATTCCAGTTTCTTCTGCAGTGCCCTAACTGGACAGGTGCAGTCATGATCTCAGCTTTTATTTCAAATTCCTGAACTTCATCTTGACTAAAAATAAATACATAAATGAATAAATAAATAAACACATTTGCATGTGAATTATGTTCCTTGTGGTTACCTGTTGAGTGTCTCTTTGGGATAAAAGAACAGAAACAATCTTCTTTGTGGGTGAATTTTGCTGTACTCAGACATCCAAACGCGTGTGCTCAGAGGCGAGAACAACCTTTGGGTTTGTCCAATACACAGCAGACAAAAAGTGCCTCTGGAAACAACCTTGAGGTCCCTTCAGCTTTAATTAGTGCAGCAATTAATTAGCAGGTGTCAGGTTTTAATTACGTTTCTTTTCTTTTTAAACTTGGGGCAAAACTGGAAAAACGAAGCTGCCAACCATGATTTACTTACTGATTGTGGACCCTGACTCAGGCCTGTTCAGGGAGCTGATGATAACAAAGCCGAACCCTTCGTTCTCCTTGCGGTGGATCACCACGTCGCTGGTTTGCAGGCTGTGGGACGTGAAGCCCTCCGGGGGAGTCGCATTGCTGCTGGAGACAGCGTGATTGCTGTTAGCATAAGTCGCGTAGTCACTTCTTGGAGAGCTGTGGTGTGTGGACACAGAGCCTGGGCTTCTGCCATTCTCTGGGCATGGCTCTCCTAAAATATAAGTCATGCCAGCGTTACAGTCTGACTTGCTCAGTGGATCTCAATTTACAGTACATTTGCTAATGCAACATGAATACACTTGGCTGTCTGTGGCCCAGACTACTGCGAGTATTAAGCTGGGAGCTGTAATAGATGCAGAGAGACAGGAATCTGCACAATTATGCAGAGAATTCAAGGGCAATCAGATAAAGTAAGAATGAATACTTAGTGCTAAGCTGCCTAACAGAAGGGAGAGGGAAGTAAAAACAGTGGCTATCTGGATGGCTAAATGTTAGCAAGCACCATTCCCTTGTCTGCTGGTGGATCTGTCATCAAGAGGAAAATGTGACCGTCTAATCCAATATAAGATTATGTGTGTTTGGATTAAAATAATTTAAACAAGCAGCTAACATAGAGTAATTAGGATTAGCTGCATAATGTTCTTCTTACAAGTTGATTAGCATGCTCACAAGGCATTTATGGAACAGAGCAGTTATACAATGACAAATAATCGCAATCTTTCTGTGGGTGTTGTCACAGAAGCAGTGCTCATTTAAAGCTTTGGAAGATGCTCTTGTGTGAAGAGTTGGAAAGGGCAGAAGGAATAGCAGTGTCCTTTACTGTTGTTTTATAGTAGCAAAAACAGAACAAGTTCAACCTTTTGGGATTAAACACTTTTTTAGTACAAGCACTTTAGCAATTAGAAACAGTAAGGTAAAAGATGAAAAATCAAGGAGCAATATTCCTTGCAGATCTAAGTTGTTTACACAGATCATTACATATTGAGTTTTAATGCAGAACGTTCAGATAATTATAAGTAATATGTCTTTTCTTCTCAACGATGAGTGGCTCTGCTGAACGTGCAGAGCTTATGCATGCACACACGCATCCTGGGAAGAAAACTCACAAATTAGACCTTCAGTGTGTATGTATTAATAAAATAAACATAATCCAAGGCCAGGCTGCTGTTTTCTCAGTCAAGTGTGTCCTTTAGTAGTCCTTGTGCAACTATGGAATAAAATGATTAGAGAGAATAAGGGGGAAGAAAAACAAACAATTATTGTACTCCTGTGTTAGAATTGAAAATCTCCAAGAGTTATTGAACCAAATCTGCAACTAAATGCCATAGTTGGTGACAAGAGAGATCTCATTTTCTGGCTGTCATGTTTCAGAAAACTGAATGCCGTTTGTGTCAGTATGGCTGCAACAGAAAGGAAATTATCTTACCCCGCAGAATGACCAAGAGCTGGCTTGGCCATAAATAAATGCAACTGAAGGCCATTAAGCAAGCATACGAAAACAAAGATAAAGGAGAAAAAGTTCAAACAGCTACTTGATTGTTACCTCTGCAAGAGATATTCATCAGAAAAATTACATTTTGCTTCTGCCTGTGAAGAAATGGCCTTTCAATCTGTGTTTTCCTAATCAAATTGTGCTCCTGGCTGGTGAGAGTCTGTTCCCGGCGTGGGAGAGGTCTGTGTGAGGCGGTGGTCTCAGGCTGGGTAATACATGAACATCAGCTATCAGCCATCAGGTGAGGGCAGGGCAGCTCCAGTGCTCTCCACTCTATACAGCCACCTTGAATGCAATGTGGCTGAGGTGCTCGTACTTTATTTTTCAGTTATGCCCACATCAGTCATCTTTAAAGTCTCCCACTAAGCTTATGTTGTAAGACACAAGATTGACACTCTGTTCATCTATAGAAATGCTGAAATATTAATGAGTTACACACAATGCTCCCCAGCGTGGCAGTCTCAGGGACACAGGATATCTCCAGGTATCTCACTGGCTTGCTCCATTCTGTGTGCCAGGAGACTGGCGTGTCTCAGACCCTGAACTTTAACACATACCTCTCTCCACCCCTACATAGAACAGCAGAATCACAGAATTGTAGGGGTTGGAAGGGACCTTTGGAGATCACCTAGCCCAACCCCCTGCTAAAGCAGGTTCTCTCCAGTAGGTCACACAGGAAGGTGTCCAGATGGGTCTTGAATATCACCAGGCAGACCTGGGTAAGGAGCTGGCTCGCAAGCACCCGGCGCATTACCTTGGTTATTGGCCATTTTCCTAGTGCTGGGGGAGCTGCAGGGGGGCGTCGCGACGGGCGGAGGGGGCCCTTTCTGGCTGCAGGCCTCTGCAGTTGGCAACAGAAGAAAGTCAGTCCCATGGCAGCAAAATGGGGCCGCAACGGGGGGCTGCGGGATGAGGGGTGTGCTGAGGTTGGCTTTGGGGCAGGGGAGTAGAGGGGAGCAGCTCAGGCAGCAGCAGCAGTCCGGGGCACAGGAGGTGGGCGACAGGACAGGCTGGAGATGCGCTCATTTCTGGTGCCTCAGCAAATTGCACTAACCTTGTCCATGTTAGAAACAACACAGTTCTTTCTTGGATAGGGAACAGCAGCAGCTCTCCACTTTGACAGATGCTGCTGCACATTTTTTCCAAGTCTATTGCAAAGATTTTATTTACTTCAGGTCCTTCATATTGTTTTACCTTTACTCCCTGGAAGTGTCTGCTTGAAGGGAGGAACTGGACCTGCTTCCAGGCAGCCATTTCCTCCCTGCAGAATGATTTCAGCCAGCTGACCTTGCATTTGGGGCAAAAATCTCCAAATGACATCAGTGAGACCAGAAATGGGCTTTTAAGACACACGAGAGTGAAATGAGTCCTTGTACTAGACAGTTAGCAGTCTCTGAGAATTCCTCTGGTTGCTTATTCACACACTCAGCACAAACAGCTTTAATTCAGTGTGAACATTTTGTCCCAAAAGCAGACAAGAGGAGACATCACAGACCAGGACAGCACAGAACAAACCCAGAGCAATCATGGCACACTGGGGCTGCCAGTGGGTCACCCACTTCTGCAGGAAGCAACACTCAGCATTAGCGCTTTCATCACAGAAACAAGGGACACATATTTACAACTATTTGTTCTTCAGATGACGGAAAACATTCACTCCTATTTGTCAGCACCTGCTCATGCTGGTAGCAGTGAGCTGTTTTTCCCGGTCTCCTTCACTCACCCGTGGGTAGCACCTTTCTCCGCACAGTTAGATTCACCTGCCCGTTTCGGGCAGCATTATGCATAAGATCAATCACGTATCGGTGGGTTTTGCCAGCCACTGGAATCCCATCCACATACACCAGTTCATCACCGGGATGGAGGCGACCGTCTCTGTCTGCTGAGCCCATTGCAATAACTGCTCCGATGAGGATCTAGGCGGCAAAAGAACAAAGTCCTGATACATATACACTGAGCACACAGACACTTCCCCCATGAAAATACAGACATTTTCCCTTTCTGTTAAGATACAGTTTGTGACTCAGCAAGATCTGTGTGTTCCTGAAAGCCATGTTCCTGCACTGTAGGTGTGACTGAAGATGTTTTCTTGCTGTTGGTGAGAAGGTGAAATCCCGATCTAAGGCTTATTAACCTGCTATCTTCAAATCGAGACAGACAATCTATCTGTAAGGGATGGTGAGTTCATATAGCCTACATTTTGCAGAATATCTAAATACATTAATTTAATTTAAAGGTCCCGTTGACTCAAATTTAGTTAGTCTGCATGTTTCTTACTTGAGGCTACTTATTTCTGCACTATGTGAGCACCTGGAGTACTGTGGCATGGTTTAGTGGGTGTGATGATGGAATGATGGCTGGACTAGATGATCATAGTGTTTTTTTCCAACCTTGATGATTCTATGTTTCTATCATTCTATAATACAGTCAGTTGTGGAAATGACCTGTTGACATAGAGTTTGCTTTGGGACTCTTTAGGGGGAAAAAAAAGTGCTATATCAAATATCACTACTCATTGGGAATAATTGCTCAGGTAGTAATTGATTAGCAAAATGAAAAGATGTCAGCTTACTCAGTGCAGATGTTGTTTTCCCAAATCGATATTAAAAAGTGATTTGTATGGGACATATAAGCTAGTAAAAAATCTGTTCAGAACCTTTTAATGACTTTCTCCACTTTCTATGCACATAAATCCACATAATTTATTAGAAGAAGACATATATATTTTCCCCGTGGAATAACTGGTAGAACAGTCATGACTGATTCTAACAGACCTTGCTTCCTTTGAAAGAATATTAAAGCACTCACAGAGCAAGTTCCAAATTTTCTTTTCTCCTGTTCAGTGCTAGAGTGAGCACAGAATGGTGGATTTGACATGCTGTGTGACAATCCGCTTTAAATAATAAAAGATAAAAGCCATCTCGTATTGCTTTTCATGAAAAGCTGAAAAGGCTGATGTTGTAGTCACACAGGTGGTCTTGTTTTTTGTGGTCTCAGCTGCAGAGTTGGAAGCACCCCAACAGAGTGTTTAAATGAAACTCCCCGTGTGGAGTCTGCAGAATTTTCCCCATTTTCTGTCCTGCCTTTGGCTCACTTTTGCTTAGAAAATGTAGCAAAGGCAGAACAAGATGTGGCATTTTCCTGCTTCCCAGTGTTATAAGCAATACCAGGCTGAGTTCCCAGAGATGTTCTTTCAGGTTCTCCATTCTCTTCTTCAAACACTGAAAGAATATACCTCAAAGCTTTGGAAAACACTTTGTGAAAAATCCAGCTATGAAATATGCAGTTATTCCTCTTCACTGGAGAAGAAATGATCTGTGCAAAGCCAAATTTAGCTGGATCTCCACAAAGTACCTCAAAACCTTTGCATCTGTCTATCTTGTAGGAGTCAAAACTTTTCCGAATTATCTTGGGAGGCTTCTTTAGCTTGTAAGATTGTAGGGACTACCTTCCTCCTTTTGCATTGCTGGATATTTGCAGTTTCTTTACAACTGATTCTAGGCTGCCAAAATATGGAACAATTTGTGCGTCTTTAAACTTTGAAGAAGCATAAAGGCAGCTCACAGCATCAGTATCTACTGCAAAATGCAAAAACTTCCACTTATGACAAATCAAGTAATTACTTCTTATCTTTTCAGTGTCTACAGTGGAATGTGATTGTGTCACTGATTTACACGATGGAACTGACTCCTGGACAAAAGCACAGAGTGCTCCTTTGATCACTGCAGGTAGCTTGTTCGCCAAGACGATGGCCACTGTATCTGTTACTGGGCATATTTAGAAGCAAGTGTGACTTCATTCTCCTTTTTCACTTTCCATGTTTGAATTTGCTTCTTATCCACTATGTGCTCTCATTTCATGGCTAAGTAGTTTCCATAATAGCTATAAATTCTACAAGCAAAACACAAATTAAACAAAATGTTTATCAGGATTATATTACCAGGTATGAGATTACTTTGAATGCATAAGGAAAAGGATGATGACATTTATGGCAATAAAGACTGCGTTGTAGAGATAAAGGTAATTTTCACCCACTGTTTCAGATTAAGCATGCAAAATGGTGGGATTAGGAAGATCATGACAGAGCATAATCTGAAACTGAAGCTTGGGTTTTATAACTCATCCATGGTAATCTCTGTTTTGATACTGAGTTTCTTTGTGACACTTGCTAATTATTTGACTTCATGTTTCAGTTTCTCTCAATATATGTAGAATAGATTCACAGGCATGCAATGAAATTTATGAAATAGACTTCTAAGGTGTGATACATCTCACCTAATTTTAAATGTCTGTGATGTCTACATCCAAGATAATCTTCTGAACTATAACCAGTGCTAAAAATAGGAGCTCCTAATGTGTGGTCCGAATTATCCCAACATTCTGCTCTGTAGACTTCTGTTATGTCTTAGAAATGTCTCATTATTGGCACTGAGCATAAAATACTGCAGGTTGCTCTGAAAGTAATGCCTTCTATTTATTTCCATGGAAACTACAACAGAGGCAGAGAGCACAGTAACACTGTTTGATGGAGCAAATTCTCAGCTACAAAAAACTATTTTTCAACACAGTCACCATCATTAACTGTGCATTTTTGCCAGTAATGAACAAGAGCCTGCATTTTATGCTCATGAAAACCTGCACTAGCAAAGGTGCCCCACCGTCGCTGTCACCACTGCTGAAATGCAGAACCCACCACCTCACTTTTCTCACATCCACCATAAACATTCAGCAAGAGTCAATCAGTGTCAGTGGGTGCAGTTTTATCTGCACAGAGGAATTCAATGATGCATCCTTGCTTCATACACACCACCATGCCAGGTGCCATTTTGTCAGACTGCCCTCTGCTGCCATCTGTCACACAGCAACAAAATGTAAGGGACTATTGGTGGGAAGGTTCAATCTCTACTGCATCTGCATCTACCTCTGACATTGTGGACAACATAATAAAATAGGAGCTATTACTTTCGGAGCAGCCCACATACATCCTGCAGGCATTTACTAAATGAATCCCAGCCAGGCTGTGTTGAAAAGGAGAAACTCTTACTGTAATTATGTGTGTGTTCCTGTGATTTTGAGTTTGAGCTGTTTGAATGTATTCAAAATACTTCCCCACTTTGGGATGGCAATTTGTAGCTTCAGCAATATTATTCCCTTTAATAGAGTCATTATCTATAATCTGCCAGGCCATAGGGAGATGTGATAAATACCTCTGGTGGCTTGACCTGATGAGATTGAAGAGGTGCCTGGAACTGCACAAGCAGTCATGACGTTTGAGATACCTTCATAAACGTAAGTCTTTCTTTTGGAAAGCATCTTTATGCTTACAGATATTTAAAGTGGACTACTCCATCAGCATTTTCTCCTTCTAAGGTGCTGAGCAGCCAGTGTAACTGGAAGCAAACTATGTTACAGTTTCTCTGTAGTGTCAGTACTATTGTTTCATAAAATTTTATGTGGATTCTGCTTCTTTGAGAAACTCAGTGCCTTATGCTGAAAAATCCACACTCCTTTTGAGGAACCAAACCACAAAGACAAAAGGCAAGGAAAGTTTCTTTTTGTTCTGTGTTACCTGACTGCACAGCGGGAGAGCTGAAACAAGCATTTCAAAGTGTCTCAGTTCTGGTTTTATAGGAAACGCAGGGTTTGGAGCACAGGCAGATGCTGCCGCTCCTTTCCTGGAGGAGAAAGGAATAGGAGGCTGTGGGTGGGCTGTCCGTGGGGGAGCAGGGAAGTGGTGGAGGTGAGAAAACAGAGTTAAGAGCTCATGTATTTGGAGTACAGACGAGATGGAAACTTTCTTTCTTCTTTCTTTTTTTTTTTAAGTGGAGCATGTCTGTCTTCTTTACTAGGGATGAAGGTGGGCAGCGAAGTGGGTGGATGGGCACAAAGGGAGCGAGAGCTGAGATGCTCAGCACTGCACCACCTAACTCTAGGGCTCTTCTCTGCCTCGTAGGCTCCTCAGCCGCAGGCTGGGCTCTCCCTCATTCCTGGGAGGTTTGAGAAATGGTTTGTGGGGAGGCATAAATCCTGTTAGACTGACACATCCGGGGGTAAATGCTTTTGTGCTTGCAAGCCCTGAAATAGAGGCAGCTGCTTTGAGGCTAAGTGCAGGCTGAGAGCAATTGTTAGATGGACAGAGAAGCGTCTTAGGAGGTGGTACACAGAAGGCAGCATTTCAGTCCTGCTCTTTAAAAAATAGCAAGTGCTTATCTCTTTGCATGGTATCCAGCTATGAGCATTTGTTTGACTTCAGACAGTAAAGCCAGGACAGTCCTTTGCTGAAAAGAAATTTGAAAGAGCTGCTTCCTCTGTGACAGTTCAGTGCATAATGCCTATGGCTGGGGGGCAGAGGACTCCTTTCAGAATTCCCACTCTGCTGGGTTTTTGAGCTGAGACATAAATTCACGTCTCTCACAACTCATGCAAGTATTCCTAACTGTTAGAATACTAGGTATTCTAAGTCAGTGCTCTCTCCCTCCTTTAGGTGGAAATCATTCCATTTTATATAAATGATCATCTTCTATATGAGGCATTTGAGCTGTTCTTTTCCCCTTGAGAATGTCGTAAACCTCCAAACTGCAGAGCCAAACACACTCTCAGTGACTACTTAATTATCCATTTGTAATGAAAAAAGCATTGAAGGAGAAATCAAGAGAGCCTTTTACAGAATGCTTGAGCAGCTCTATAGCCAGGGGCACTTTCCTGAGAGGTGGGAATTGCCATCAGGTGCTACTGTCCTAAGCAGGCAGAAATTTCCAAATCTTCCACAGGTGCCAATTCTCTGCAGGATAAAACAGGCCGTTTCCTCTGCCTCTTAAGAGATTTCCTTTTTGGCTGCTTTCAGTGGGCAAGCTTAAAGAATGCACGCTGACTGGGCCATACAGAGAGGATAGGGAAGATGCTTAGCAGAATGTGAGGCCGGTGGCTCCGTGGCCATGTTTTTAGTGCACTGGGACAAAATGCATGGCAGAGCGATGCCAGAGTGACTTCAGGTACACTTGCAGGTGTAGGCAATTAAAGTGTCCTTTTGATACCGAAGTCCTTCTGTATAACCACACCTTGGTTAGCTTTGAAAATCCGTTCCAAATCTCAAATAGAGCCTTTGTGTTTCAATCTGCCCTTTGTGAAGTATCTGTTCTGCAATACAGTGCATTTGTTTCATTTTACAGGAGGCATCAGTAAACTATTATGTTTGATACTTTGATAGATTTGGTACTTTGATAGACGTTGACAATTTCAGCGCAGAGGATTTTCTGTGTTTCTTAGGACCATGTGTTTGTTAGTGCTAATGCCTGAATGACAACTGTATCTTTCTGTATGAGTCTGAATAGAGAATATATAAACCTATCAGTTGGTTATACATTTTCTTGGAAATGGTTCACAGCGGTAACACAGAACTCAGACTACACATACGGTTGTGATAATAAAATGTTAACAGTATAGATCTGGGATTAGTCCTCACTAACAAAACACTTACATCATTATTATGTTATATCATCACAGTTATTCTGAAGGAGTACCAATTCTGCCTTCCCTCCTCAAATCATTTTATTTACATACACATCTCACTGTTTTACCAAAATATACACCCATTTCTTTTAAAAATTGTATATATTTTATACCCGTTTTCATCTGTGATAAATGTGAGTGGGCTTTGTCTGATATTTTAGTGAAGGGAGCGTTTACTTCCTAACAGTATAAAGCTAGCATTGTTATGCTAGATGCTTCACATGATGATGTTATCTAACCTGGAGCGTGGACTACAGCTCCCAGGTGGGGCCTTTTGTGTTTCTGGAAATAAATGGCATTATCAATAGCATCTTTTAAACTTATTTATATTTGTATACTGCCTACATTGTACACAGTTAGGCATAGGCTTACATAATTTGTCTTATAAAATCTTTTGCCTAAAGTTAAAACAGACTTGGAAAGTTAGGATGCAAAGTAAAGTGTTGAGTGATGCATTGTGTCAAACCTGGAGATAATAGCTTAATTTACTGAGACATCTTTCAGATGTTGACAACCTGAAAGCCCTGTCTTTTTCTATAGCTGAACAGAAAAACATCATGCTATAGATGCAACACAGTATTCATATAATCATAGAATCAGAATAGCCTGAGTTGAAAAGGACGTCAAAGGTCACCTAGTTTCAACCCCCCTGCTACATGCAGGGTTGCCAACCACCAGACCAGGCTGCCCAGAGCCACATCCAGCCTGGCCTTGAATGCCTCCAGGGATGGGGCATCCACAGCCTCCTTGGGCAACCTGTTCCAGTGTGTCACCACCCTTTGTGTGAAGAACTTTCTCCTAATATCTAACCTAAATCTCCCCTGTCTCAGTTTAAAACCATTCCCCCTTGTCCTATCATTATGCACCCTTGTAAACAGCCGTTCCCCCTCCTGTTTATATGCTCCCTTGAAGGTGGAAGGCCACAATGAGGTCTACATGGAGACATCTCTTCTCCAAGCTAAACAAGCCCAGTTCCCTCAACCTTTCTTCACAGGAGAGGTGCTCCAGCCCTCTGATCATCTGGGTTCAGTTTGTATTATCACTATGCGTTATTTTTTTTCTGACTTTTACACAGAATTTAGACACATAACAAGGAAAGTCTGGGAGAAATAACTCACAGGCTGTCCAGGCTCATCTCCTCCAAGGATCCTGAAGCCAAAACCAGACTCCATTCTTCGAAGGTGAACATCCAACTCCTTGTAATCGGGACCTGGTTTAAAGGGAAATGCCACTGAGCAAATCATTTTGTTTTTTTTCCTGGAGAGTTTTCACCATCTTCCCTCCCCTTTTCTGTTCATTGCACATGACTAATGGCAGCCTGGTTGGAGCTGGTGGAAACAAATGGGACACAATGTGTTGTACACAGACAAGGAAGACACTTGAAAATGTAGGCACCCTACATTTGATTATGTTGATTATGATTATGTTCAATAATATACATTAAACCCAAGCTACAACACATTCACAGGTGAACAGTACTGGAAAAGTCTTTCCAAAATAGAAGTTATAAAGGTGCCTTCTTCCTAAGACTGACTGCATAATATTTTTCTGTTCAGCCACCTTTGGCATTTAATCAGTGTTTTCCTTGCAGTTTCTTAAAACCTAAAGAAAATAAACTGAAATGGAAGATAAAGATACATAGAAGAATTACCAGTCCAACTTAAAAAATATGAACAATCATTACAGGCCATTTTAGTTCCACACACAGAGAAACCAGTATTTTTTCTAATATAATATAGCTTTTAAGTACTCCACTATCAGGTATTACCTTCAATAAAGAATTTTTATGACAGCTATCATTATAAGTCTCTGAATCTTAAGGTTTAAACTGAAAACTAACATGACTTACTTGAATTCCATAATGCTACTCAATTAAGGCTCAGCAGCTTTATAAATCATTAAAACTGTGCTTCCATATGCCTGCATAACATGCCTGTAAACATATGTTCTGCCCTGGAATGTCTCAGTTAAGGAATGTAGAATTTTTTTAAACATCATTTTCTTTTAAAAGTATCCTTAGCTTCATTTGAAAAAGCTAATTGTTTCGGGTCTCGATGCCCACAAAATACAAAAGAGAAATTTTATTTAAAATTTCAAATAGTATAAAATGGAACTGTAAATAGTTGAAGGATTGGGAAACCATTTGTTTTGACTATAGCTCTGTCTGAATAATCAGAAGTACTTTGAGCTCATCAGCAAAAGCAGGACAAGCTATGAGCACGAATGGTCTTTTCCACAAATTATACTCCTGTCTATAAATTGCAACAGCTTTTGTTGCACGTCAGCTTGTTGCCAACCCCAAAAGACAATAAGGGTTGAGTAGGTTTACTTCAGCAAACTGTTCCTATTGTCTCCAGTCATGTCGTGTTTCCTCAGGAGGAGTGGGACTACAGATGGCTGAAATACTGTGCTTCAGCCACTCTCATTTACTCATCTCCACAGAGCTTCAGTGGACATCTCATAAACTGCAGGGTTGGACAGATCCCAGATCCAGTTTGGAATTAAAACTGATTTGGTCTAGTCAGATCATGCAAAGGCAGACACAGAACTACATGCAATGTCTCTATACTACGATCATGGCATAAAAATCCTCTCTAGAAAGCAGCATGGTACAGTGCTCCAGCAATGTATATTGGTAGGAATGAGACTGAATCAGTCCCAAATGCTTGAGCTGGTAAAATGGAAGTACTACTGCTCTAAAAAAAACAAACATGCTTTTCATTTATTTAAAGAGAAACCCAAGCAGATCCTATCAGCTTATTATTCTGACTTTCTTTCTACTTATCTGATGTTTCTCTACACTGAATAAGAGAACACAGGAAGTGTGCATGTAAATTTAACACAGAGGTTGTTCAAAAGTTGTGAGAGGTGAAGGAATTTTAAGATGAAAGCAATACTCCATCCTTACCTGACTTGCTTATACAGCAAAGAACGCGGCTTATTATTAGGGAGATGACCTTGCAGATAGACACAGTAGGATCTAACAGTAGGTCTTAACAGTCAAAGGCACTGCTTCCAGCAGTTGGCTACAAATTAAGCACTACCTTTTTATTTTTTGGTGAACACGAGTGGATATGCAGAGTTGGGAATACATTAAGAAAGTATAAGAAAGTTCGGTTGTGAAAAATACATGCTCTGGCACACATACAAAGAATTCACTCACATACATTTAGAACGCTGATCAAAACCAATGTCAGCATCGGACTCCAAAATAAGAGGCATTAATTTTTTTAAACAAGTCTATTTTTCTACTTGTCTAGAATGGACCAGGTAAGACAGGTTGGCCATGAAAAGGTATGTGGGGATTTAATCTTTTCTGAGTTCTAACACAGTTTTGGATTAACCAACTGTAGCCATACCCTTGCTCAGAAGAACCTTTGTTTCCAAAGAGGTGAAAGTCTATAGAACCCATTCTCTGCCAACTCCTCTCAGGAAAGTGAGTTGCCTCTGAAAGTAATGATCTTTTTTTGTCCCACTGAGCAATAGAAATGGAGTGGAAAGAACTATCTAGCCCATCTTCTAGTCTAGCTCTCTGCTATCACAATTTTTTTGTAAGCAAACAGCACATAAACCTTTCTAGTGGAGACATAAATGAACAATGCTTTTGTATCTGAGCCTCTTCATGGCCTTTGTCACTAGGTCACCTGTCTCCTCCGGCATTTTTACTGATTTTACACCCCATGATTACACTTGTTTTTTCACTGAGATACCATATTATCATGTCTACTGACTTATTAATATACTTGAGAGCATTTCCTCCACTGCTGCTGCTGGTTGTTTCAGCTTTCATGCTAGTATGACTGTTGTCATACATGACTCCATTGGCTGCATTGATGCCCCTGCATTGGTCTGGAGACAACTACACCACAGATACCTGAAGTCACATGCCTGAATATGGATTTGACTTCCACCATTTGTTTTTGTGCTTAGGTCATTAATAAAAATAAAACAGAAGAGTTACTGCAAGACTTTCTACTCATATTATCCCTTCAGTTCAGAAAATAATCTTTTAGTACAGCTGCTTATCCACTTTCTAGATATTCCTCTTTATATTATGTTAAGCACTGTCCTCTCCAAGCTAACATGGAAGTGCCTCAGTTACAAGTGGCATTCAGTAAAATGTCTAGCTGAAATCTAGATTGATTTAACATGTGTCATTAGTTTGGTACAAAAAACCAGTTACCAGGTTAGTCTGTTGCAAACAGCCGTTGGCTTTTTGCATTATGTCTCAGTCTACCATCATATTGGTAGTTAATTCTCTTTAACTGAAAATATGCTGTAAAGTCTTGCTGATGATTAAATCCTTTTTTTCTCCAAATGCAAAGCTACATAATTCATTCAGTATGACATGATCTTACTATAGCAGCCCATCCTTTGTAGATTTACTAATCTCTACTATCATATGCTAGCTATGTTAGTATTCCTGAATGTACAGTGGTCAAGTACTCTTAACTGTAGAAATGATTACATTTCTTCTGATATATCTTCAGTGCTTACTTCTCTATGATTCTGGCATTTTTTTCATCACAAAGGATTGTTATATAAGCTGAATTTTGCCTCTTCTTGCTGGAGCTGATTTTCAATTGATCATACTCACAGAGAAAATTACCTATACTTAAAGTAAAATGACACTTCTGGGCCTTGCAATATACAGCAAACTGTTGGTTAATATGACTTCGTTATGGAAAATAGGCCTTTTTTTTTTCTCTTTCTTTTAGTAAGCTATATTGGAACTGCATGGTTGGTGCCAGATCGGAAGAAACGAACAGGTTTGCAGTCATAGTCGAGTCTAAATTAGTATAGTCTTTAATCTATAGTGTAGTCTATAAGCTACACAGTTTACTTTTCCTTCCACCCATTGTAATTCGTCTGAATATCCTATGTCCGACAAGATTCACCGTAAAGAGACTTTTAGCTTGAAGTCAGTATTTCTGAATTTATAATACAAGCATCTTGTGCAAGAATGTTTCCTGCCCTCCTTTACTTTTCTGCATGTGTGCACTGGAAAAATAATTTTAGGTTTTCCTGTTAGTAAATGTATTGCCTTTTTATAATTACAGCATCTTGTTTATTTCTTTTCCCTGTGTAAAAGAATACTCTTTAAAATAATCATTTGGCCTAGAAGAGACAAAACCAATTATCTCTGCTACATTGTAAAACCAGCTGGCTCCTCATGAATTTAAGAGTGGTATAGGAAAAGCTGCAATCTTAATGATTGCTGTGCAATGAGGATGATAAAGAGCATTGAGAAATTCTGCTTTTTGGTTCCTAACAGAGAATTTGCTTCAAATGTAAAGGCACCAGAACAGATTACTACTGAACAACAGTGAGATCTTGTAGGTGCAGATGTGATTATCAACTCCCAGGTACATTTCTGTACTGTATTCACTTAAACTCCAATGTGGATTACACACCGATAACTGTACTTGCAATTGTTTCTAAAATGTATTTAGAGAAAAAATATTTTTGACTATGATTAATTCATTTTCTGTATGAGTCAGATTGCACAAATGCCAAATGATTTTTACAGTGATAAAGCTGGTATTTGAAGCTATGCTGTAAGCATTGAGAAGGATTTTTGTTTTAAATTAAAACTCGTCTACACTGCGGTTAAAGCAAAGACAAAGAGCCTGGTTGTAGAAATTTCACAGCCTTTCTGGATGTTTCCTCTTCATATTTATACAGAGGAAAAGCTAGTAAATATTGATGTCATTATAAAAATAATTAAAGTTTTTTTTAAAAAAGCATTCAAACCTATTCAACCTATAAACTCTACTGGGGTATGCAAAATCAGCCCCAAATCATATTTAATTTAGGAGCACTATGCAAGCTGTGTGGGGCTAGAATAGACTTCAGAGGGATTGTCAAAACAACCTTCTTTGTTTTGATGCCTTGTTTTAACTGTTCACTTAAGATTTCATCAGGAAATGAAACACTGCTGTTTTTCAATCACATTCATTGCCACTGTACAAGACTGATGTTGATTCAAACACCCAAAAAAGCTTTTTTTGAAAGATTTTGCTTTTATGTTTTTACAGAATAAGATATAAGTACGATAGCAAGGAATGTTTGGGTCTGCATAATAAATCAGTTCTGTTCTTTAGCAAATGATAGATTTAATTTCATTTTTTACACAAAGTAATGCTTAAGATAAATTTTGGACATGACCTATAGAGAATTATTAAGTTAAAGGGTGAACACTAACATGCGAAAGCAGATGTAAAACACTAAAACATACACAAAGACTTGCTGAGGAAAAATAAATACTTCTTGCTCAACATACAAACCTACTGCATAAAAAGATTAAGACTTAGCATTCTATAACACTACAAAACTCATACAAAGATAAAATGGTGACTGGTCAGCCATGACTGGCTACAATCTAGAGAAATGATTAAAGAAAGAAGAATCACTCAAACATAAAATGAAGGACAATTAGTTTACAGGACAATGAAGACTGAATAATACTTGCCAGAGGAATCCACTCGAAAACCAGTCCTGGGCAGCACTTGTTCTGAATGGGGAATCAAAGATGAAATAAATTTCTCAATTTATTTAAAAATGCAGCATCACTTTCTCTGCTGTAGTTTGAATTACTGAAGGGCAATTTCCAATTTTTATTGCACGTCTTTTCTTTCTTCTGACTTTATAGATAGAATGTGTATATGTTGAACCTGCTACATGTAGACCTCTCTGCCCATTTCTAAGTAAAGTGAAAGAGACAGCATGATGGTAGTGTTCCTTTAACTGAAGATTGTTTATGATGAAGATAAAACTGTTAATGCATTTATAATTATGGAAGTTAGTGACAATATTTGTGCTTATTCAAGCACAGCAATAAAATGAAAGGTTTAATGGCTGTGTTTAGATGATGTGATCATTGCTTCTATCCAACTCAACTGCAAACTGTCTTTTATCATCACGAAGAAAAAGATTTTTCCAGGGGCCAATAAAAACAAACAGTTGTATGTAAAGGCGAATACAGGTGAATTCACTTTTCATGCAGGTAGTTTCAAGGTATCTGCATTTTGCATACAGGGCACTAATCGTTAGTATGTTTTCACATACAGCTATCTTGCTGGCATTAGAGGAGTCAGGAACAAATCCATAGCTAAATTCACCATCACATTTCTTCTGATGATTTTGACATGCTGTAACAGACTTTGGGTTACGATCCCTGCAGTATGGAGAATGAAATGCAAAGCATCCTAGACCAGAAGTTATTTGCATTGGCCTACTGAGAGTAAACAGGTAAATAGAGCTAGCATGTTCATGTGACTTTAAACCAAAATATCATTACCAGTGACATTATCCCAAAAATAAAGATAGATGCCACCAAATGCTTTATTTCTTTATTTTTCAGTAAATGTATTTGCATGACTGACATGACCTGCTCATGGCTTCTGTTTCAGAAGACTGATACCCTGCTTACCTAAGATCTAGAGAATCAAGTGGGCAGAAACACCCCTTTGATTATTGTGCTCCAATTATATTCATGTTCACCCGTTGTGTCATAAGTTGTGACACGTGGGCCACAGAGTTTTAGTTTCTAGGTGGTTGAATGTCTTTAATTCAGAGGTGAAAGGTAGTTCCTTCACATGCTTTAGATTTTGTAAACTGATTTGAGACATCTCAAATGAGAAGTGCTATCTAAATGTAAATTATTCCATCAGTACAACTCTTGAAAACCAGCACCTTGGACACAGATGCTGCTCCAGTGCAAACTTGGAGAAATGGTTCTTTTTACTCACATCTTTTCAATGATTTTAATGTACAGAAAGCAATTCCTGTACATTTTCTTTTCTGTTGGTAACCCAGCTAGAATTACTCTTATGAGCTTATGAGTAAGATTGGTTCATTCTGGTTCTGGTTCTGCTTCTAGGCACTCTAATATCCCTTGGATTTGGCCTCAAGAAGCAAAGTGAAAGAAGAAAAAATGTGCTCAAATTGTGACAAATTAGGGAAAAAGTTGTTAAGATAGTAACTTTTTTTTTGTAAGTTAGCAGTATCATTTGGCAAACTTCTGACTGTACTCAAGCAAATGTGCC
Organism: Gallus gallus; assembly: GCF_016699485.2. Taxonomy (NCBI): domain Eukaryota; kingdom Metazoa; phylum Chordata; class Aves; order Galliformes; family Phasianidae; genus Gallus; species Gallus gallus. The sequence continues at coordinate 12,539,784 of NC_052532.1, read as the reverse complement.
TGTCAATAAGCTAGTTTCCTTCTGAGCTGCTGTCATTAAGTCTTACCTGGCTTTTGATCCAATATGGGTATATTTCCTCTGGAGAATCTCATATAGAGTTTCTTGGTGTTATTTGTCATTGCTACTCATAATCTACCATTCAACATCTAGCATTTGCTATTGTTGCAATTTAGAGATTCACACATATGAAACTTGTTATTTTGCAATGCTGAGCTGTTGAATCAAGCCTAGAAATTCTTAAAACATATGACTGCCAGAAAGATAAATCAAAGCGCAGCCCTTCATTTTTTGTAGATACAGCAAAGCTGTGTTCCAATTAGGAGGAATCTGCTACCAGCAGTAGGGTCTAGGATCTTTGTAATTCTTTCTGGCACTTCGAAAAATAGAACATCATCTTTAAGTGTCTGGGCTCATGTGATAGGCAAGCTGTTAGCAACTTGTAAAAAACGTCAAAAGAGGGATGAGATCTGAAGAACATTTAACATAAAATAAGTTTTAGTAGCAACATCTGCCCATGTCAAACACAGGTTATAGGTAGTTCTTTCCAAAACTCATGTGACCCCAGGCTCAAAGACCCTAGAAACAGTTTCTAAGAGAAGAAGAAGGACCACAGCCAAGCAGAATTCATAACATTTCTACGCATCCTGATGCCTTCTATCTGCTAAGAACAAACCAAACTGGTAATTTTACCAAATGCTGACAGTCTCTAGCAAGATCTTTTTTTATAAAAACCTGTGAAATACTTTTTATAGGCAACTAACCTTTATGTATGGCAGTTCAAAACTTTCCATGTACTTCCTGTTCTGTCAGTAAGTGCATTTTGGCATTTTCTAATATTTGACTACATTAAACTTCCTGTCTCCACCTCTCAGGAAATGTGGCAGCAGAAGGCATGTTTGGAGAGGGCAGCACAAAGAGACCAGGCTGCCAACCACCACAACTATGAACAGACCTTTAAAGTGCATGCAGACAGCACTGCAAATATAGAATGCATTACTATTTGTGCAAGTCTTAATGAGGGAGATGAGAGGAGGGAGATGAGGGAGGCTGGGTAGAGGATTCACCAGTATGAGAAGAGCCTCTCCAGTGTCCTCCTTGTCCACACCCTACATCCTTTACTTCTGTAAGATTAAAGCAGTAATGAGAACAATGAGTTCTTTTTTATAATAAGTCTCAACAAATCACTACCTCTGTATTACATCTGTATTAACTGATTTTTTCCTCTATTTTGCCTTTTTGTGTTTCTTGTAGATGTCATCTCAAATGATTAAAAAAACACAATCTCAATTTTTTTTTTTAATCTCAGTAGTTTAAAAAACTACAATTATAGACAATCATCCATTTGCCCAGCATCTGTGCAGACTGAAGCAGACATCAAAACATTTCCAAAAGGAGTCTGTCTATCTCCAAGTGATCTAGTTCTGGTAATTTCAGGGGACAGCTTTGGATAATAGGAACCTCCAGTAACATCCTACACACAGAGCCTGTCCTTCCCATGCAAACATGCCATTTCCTTTCCTCTGTCCTTCACAGCAGCAGCTGAACACGTATGTGATGGCTGCAGAGCCCTCTCTGCTGTTGCATGGAGAGGGTGCAGATGGAAGGGCAAAAGAGGAGGTGTCTTTGCTGGGACAGACTATTTCAGCAGCAGCAGCAGCAGCTCCAAGTGCTGTTTCATTGGTGATACTTTGCATGCTGGAGTAGATGGCAGTGCAAAAGGAAGCTCTGAATTGTGAGACTGTTTGCTGCTTGTACAGCCATCCCCTGCTTTACCTCAGCCCATCTGCTCCCTGTTGGATTCACCTGCTCTAACCTGTTCTTGAAAAATACTACCTACTGTGGCTCTACAGGCTCTCTAAGAAATCGCTAGAAATACATATATATATATATATATAATATATCCTTATAATATATAATATATATATATATATATAATATATAATATATATAATATATATATATAATACATCTAGAGTTGCTTTTATAATCTTTATCAAATGTAGCACGCTGCAGTTTTATCCCACTACTTCTTAACTGTGTAGACAAGGAGAACTTTTTACTGCTCTTTTCTTCTGTAGTAACTTTTATATTTGAAGATTTCTTCTAGACATTCCTTTTTCATGGGCTAATCCAGTTCTTTCAATAAACTGGATAAAATAAAATGGAGATTCAGACTTGCACAGGCAAACATGTGGCTAAAATGCCAATCACCTGTGAGATTACTTCTCTATCACTTCTAGGTGAGGAGGGAAATCACAATAAATAGGAAAAAAGTTTGCTTGATTTGTTCGGTTCTAGTTTCTTTTCCTTATAGAAAGTGGTTAAGAGCTGCTTTCACTCTCTTTAGAGTTGGTTACCTCTCCAGAACCAAACGTCTCACATTGCTGTTATCCATCTATCCACAGGAGGAGATAAAGAGGCTTCTAATTTGATAAGGTCTTATTTCTAGAGGAAAGCAGATTTGTGGTATCTTTTATTAGACCAGCTGTTAAACTGGAAATAAAAGACAAGGTATTGGCCATAGAATTGCCTCTATTAGAAGTCATTTCTAAGCTTCCTAGATCTTATTTCTAAACATCATAATATAAAGTGAAATTTCTAGGAATTTCTAGACACTCAGAAGCAAGGAGCAATACGATCTTTCCTCATGGCTAACTCCAAGTCATGCATGCAGTTATATAAGGAATTCTTACTTTTCTCTGGAGGAGCACAGGACACACCGGTTTGGAAAGATTTGTGGTACACAAAGATTTTGTCCATATCAGATGAAGGGTAAGTTTGTTATTAGAATACAGGATAGTAAAACACTCGTAGGTCTGGATTATTGTTTAATTTAAAATAATTTACAGAATCTCCATTCATTTTAAAGATTCATAGTTTTGAAACTGAAATCTACAAAGTATTTATGAAAATGAAATAAACTACAAACCAGACACATTCCTGAAACGAAAGTGATGTTTCAGCTTCTTAGTTCTACCCATGCTTTAGGTAAAGGAGAGTTTTACAAATAAACAGGATGAATATGATTTCATAATGATGCCCTTTCCAAATATGGGCAAGGAGCAGACTGAAACTGCACATAGGTGATGCTGTTCCCACTGGTCTCATGCCCTGCTCTGCAGGAGATGATAATCTGTGACCAATTTCCAATGCATGCACGTCAGTTATCTTACTTAAATTAGTACTTTGACTTCTAATGTGCACCCTATCACTTTACAGATGAAAATCTATTTGTACACCTCTTAGTAAACTGTAAATTTTTTGAGAGAAAGGAATACTGCATCTTTAATACTGCAATCAGTTGTAAAACTGACACCTCAGATTAGTGTAGGTCATTTGGGATCTACTTTATAAGCCAGCAATCAAAATCACTTTACATCCACAGCACTGTGATGATGGTATTCTTATAATTCCATTTGAAAATGCTTTTGGTTTCACTGTCAGTTCTTATAACCAACAAATCCATTTTGCTGTGGTGAGTAACTCTTTCTGCAGTGATGAACGACATGAATTTATTTGAAGTTGGTCTGCTAAATTTCCCCTCCTTTCATTAATAGTAAATTCTTACTAAAATAAAATAAAATAAAATAAATGATTGCATTCATATAGTAATATGAAGTCTTAATCTTTTTCTAGCTCTTAATCTCTTGCTTGGGGTAGAAAAAGATGTAAGGAATACAACAACTCGTACTGTCTGGAAACTACTCAGAGAAATTAACTTCCTACAACCCAGTTGTTCATGCTCTAGGTCAACAACCAGCTTGATGCTAATACACAATAATTAGCAACTTAGTCTATTATTTACTAAGTGAAGGCAGGCATATCTCACTGAGGCAGGAACTGTTGAGGGGGGTTTTGGGGGGGGCAGAAATACTGTGTTAAAAATTGGTCCCAATAGTGATGTGAAAAGTTTACTTCAATTTCTTAAGAGTGCAACTGTGCAGGCCGTCAGCCAGCAAGCACCAAGTAGAAAATTCCGGTAGAAATTGATGTAGGCCATGCCATAGACCCTCTCAGGTGATAATGCGTTCGGTTCTAGAGACTCCATTTTTTTAAATGTTCTCTGAGTATCAGAGTTAGAAAACTCTGATGGCCTTAGTACTTTTCTGCTAAAATGGTATTTTCAAGGTTACACGTTATTGATCTGTATAACATTGTGTGAAAAATCTTTCCTATTGCTGATACCTGAAATTGTATTTGTTCTGAATTTCTGCAATGATATTTCAGAGGAAAGGCAGCATGGGAATTGGTATTAAAATGCCTGGTGTGACCCTTAGTAAAAGTCATTTGTAAGTTCCTATAAGAAAACACTCTTATTTCATAAAGGTTAATAACAAATTATGCTAATACATTTACTATCTACAGGCTTCACAGCTGTTGATGGACTTTGCTTTTTGGTTACTTTCCAGTTTATTAGAAGAAAAAGGAGCTACAGTACTTAAGACAGATAGAGGGTAAATTTGAAAAGAACTTGGGAAATTCATAATACTGTGGTGAGGAGAGAAATTAACGTGGGAGATTTTGAAAGAAGGGATCTTTGTCCTTCTAAAGATGGAGCTGTTATTGTCCAGAATTCACTTTTAATGAAAGCTTATCACTAGCTCATCTTGTTCTTCTTACTGGCATTTCTGTGTCATGTTGCCACTCCTGTACTACAAAACTGACTGAAAAAGAAATGTAACCTAATTACTATGAAGAAATGCTTCATTTTGCTGTTTTCTTTAGAGAAACATAAAGCCAAATTTATATTACACATATTATAATGGGAGATAATAGCATTATGATTCCCAGCAGCTTTGTGTCCCCTGCTTGAATGATGTCTGCCTACGTAGGCCTCTGGACGGAGTCAATTTTTGACTGTGTATTTACAAAAATACACAGTACAAATAAGTAATAAGATAAGGAAAATCTTTGAAGGCAAAAATGTTAAATTCAGGAGAGTAAGTTCTGCGGCGCTCATTATAGCTGTAACAAGTGGTTCACATGGACTCACAGTTTTTTTTTATTAACATACAATTCCTGATCTGATGTGTCATGTTTGATTTTCCTCATGATAATGAGGTATGATTATCCTCAGAGTCACAGTGCTGTCACTTACACTACAAGAGTTTTCATAAAGAGAAAGAAGTTAAAGGATTCGTATTTAAGACATCTAAACTGTATATTTGGATAGAAAAAATGAAAAATAATCCAATTATTTGAACAGAGATTCTCCTCCATTTCTGAGTCTGATGGAAAATGTTGACAGCAGAGAGCTGCATAGGTTCTCTTTAATGGGGAGAAGAAAAAATGCAGAAGAGATGTAGCTGCAGAAAGGTGAAAGAAAAGTGAGAAGTAAGAAAACAATTTCCCTTCTTTTACTTTCAGACAGCTATTTTTGAGGATGTGACTTCATCAATCTTAGGAAACACTTTATGTTCCTGTTTGGCTATTTTGAGCTGTTGAGCAGAGCTGATGGCAGGTAACAGCAGAGGAAGGTGGCAGCTAACGGGTAAGAGCTGACAGGCAACAGTTAACAGGTGACAAACAATTTTCCAAGGAGCTACAACTTACAAAATACTGTTGCACTTCACTTTTCTAATTATGCATCATTTGATTCATCTCAGATCCATATTGCCAGAACAGCCTCTACAAAACCATTTCAGGTTTTGTAGAGGTCCTTTGTAACTCATGTGCGATCATTAAAAATTGAAATCTCCCTATTGCACAGGGTCATGCAGGCCCTTTGTATGTCTGGGGCAGAAAAACTCTTCTGGAGAATGAAAATGATCTTCTTTTGTGGTGACTTCATGCTTGGAGACCCTCTCCTGCTATCAGTAGGTAGGGGTGAGCATATCTAGCAGCCAGAGGAAAAAGCTTGTGATAAGGCTCCTTGGCTCTAGTCCTTGCTCAGCCTTGAGTCATCATGTCACTTGTGCTCACATCACTACACTATGATGCACAATGCACCCATCTCCTTGATGGGGAAGCAGGAGGCTTTGATGTAGTCCTTGTGAGTGATGACTGTGGTGAGATCCTCTGATAAATGGACCCATAGAAATTCAGAGCTATAGCAGTATGAAAGTGAACTGTTTAATAACAGCCTCACAGTGAGGGGAATCAAAATCCAGCACTACTCTTTCTGAGTTTTCCAGGTCATGATTGTTCACTTTTTTTCTTCTATTTTTAGGAGACAAATCTTTTTCTTTTCAGGTCTTGCCAGGAGATAAGGGAAGCTTGCTTTGAGATAAGGAAGACTTGAAAAAATACCAAAGATTGAACTTTTCCTGTGCACTTAAAGACAACCAGCTTGACACAGCCACATGGCAGGAAACTAAGTGTGTATTATCTTGGAACTGCCTCCCATATACGCAATTTGGATGACAACTTCTTGACTTAGTAATGGATTTCCTGCCTGTTTTTTTCTTACTTCAGGAAATGCTTGCACTATGTAAAGAACCAGATCAAAATAAGACAACCAAACCAACCAACCAACCAAAAACCAACAAAAACAATGGCATGACAAACTGAATTTGCGAATGTGCTGATGGCATTTCTGAAACAAAAACGTCAGGGACATGAAAGATGCATGGAAGCAGTTGTTTATGACCAAGGGATGTGAATGAATGCAGAAGAGATCTGGTTGGGAATAGTGGAATCAAAACATAGAGGAAAGGTTTTTAGGATGTGAGTCAGAAGAGAAGAGATTAAAGCTTTGAGGATTAACTAAGATCAGGACACTTAGAAATCTGAGAGGAGCGGTTACTGCAGTCTTGCTTTCATCTCTCACTTTCTTGTTTTAGGTCTAGAAGTTTCATGACTTTAATTCTTATTTTGGCTAGGTTGCCAGTTTTCATTTGCCTCTTGGACAGAACTCAAATGCAGTTATATCATTTAAACGCAGGTTTTAGCATAATTCCAACCTATGAATTATCCATTCTTCCTCTAGCATAACATGTGCTCCTGTACAAAGTAGATTGTACCAATCAAAGACTGGAGTTCATGCTGGTCAAGGAAGCAAGCAGAAAACATAGAAGGCACCCACGAATGATAATGAAACACTTAATTCTTTTATTGAATGGTGCAATGTATCTTCTGGTATAGCGTGTCATTGGCTTAGATTGTAAAGTAATCTTTGTCCTTGACATCAGGTCTATATGCCCACAGACCTATGAAGGGCAAACACTGACTGAGCCTATTTGCTTTCATTAATATTTATGAAATTTTATAGGTAAGAAAATATTCATATCGAGGATCAATACCAAAGAAGGTGCAATATAAATATTTCATATATAAATACAACATATATAATTTTTTCTTAATTGTCTTTCATATACATTTCTTTTGGTATAGGACATCTGTACTTTTCCACTCTCGTCTTGGTGGCTTTAACCACACAAGAGAGTTGTGACTTTGTTGAATGGAAAGTTCAGAATTTTGCTTAAATGCTTCATATATATAAACTATCCACATGTGAAGCAATTATTTACTAAGAGTTTTCCTTTCCTTAAAGCAATAAACAAAGACAGGAGTGTTTTCAGTAGAGAGGATTAAAACCCTTGCTGACTATGAAATACTTCCCTTCTTTAATTTCTCCTTATAGTCTCAGCACTCTGTGGAATTGCATTTCTGCTCTGGCAAATCCTTATATTCTTTATATTTATATATAATCTATCTATCTATCTATAAAATACACTGAAACAGTTCATAATCAAAGATCAAACAGTCTTTATAGAGAGTCTGCTGTAAGTCCACAGACATGTATTTAGGGTAAATAAAATACATGGTATTGCTGAAAAATGCCACTAATTTAATTTAGCACTTAGGTTTAAACTTCTGAACTTCATTATAAGCACTTATTGAAAAAATGAAAAAAAAAAAAAAAAGAAAGCAAAGAGGAAGAAAAATCTGGACTGAAAAGTGAATTTTAAGGTGACAATTTCTGTTCAAGGAAGTTCCCCTTATGTGGATGCTTACATGGTGTTGGAAGATGGTAGCACTTGCCATAGTGGCAAACAAATAAGGGCAAGGTACTGAGAAACCCTGTGTCGAGGACAACAGCATATTTCCTTTGAAATAAAATTTTGCACCTCCCAGATTGTGGATTATGATAGTTTAAGGCTCATTTAAAATAAAAAGCTTTATTTGCTGTGGTGCAATATTTCATGTGTAATTAATAAAGTAATTTGTGTCGTCAGATAAAGTAATTTATAAAATGAATTGAAAGGTGATGTATGCAAGTAAAAACTGCTGAGAAGAAAGTTGCTCAATTTTGAGAAAATGTTCTTTATGGGAAGGAATACATGAGTTTAACCCCTTTCATTCTTGTTGTGGAAAATATGTGGTATGTTACTTAAAAACAAAATTAAATCAAGATATGCATCTTGATAGCTCAGTACTATTTTACAACTATGAGCTTCTTTCTAACTATCAAAGACAATGTCATAACTTGTCTTAGTGATGTTTATAAAGTGTAAGAAAGTGGAAGTTTCTTCTATAAATGTTGATCTGAAAGCAAATGTAACATCTATATTGATAATTTCACATCCTCTTATTGGTTAATCACAAAGAAAAATAGCACATCAAAAAAGAGTGGCATATATACTATTCACTAAGGACTTCAATCAAAATGAGGAGAATGGAAATATTAGGCAACAAAACTGTAGAAGAATCTTTAAAATCTAGGAAGATCTTGGAAAATATGGAAGTGCAGATTTTTTGAAATGCCATATATTAATTGGGACTATAGTTCCTTTCTTTAAATCATGAAAGTTAATTAAGGAAAATTGTGTCAGCAATGGCACATTCATAGGAAAAAAATTAAAATACTAAATGGCCAGCAGGATGAACAGGATTTTCACTTACGCCTACTTTCATAAATAGCTCTTGATTTCTCATACAGCTCATACGGGTCGGGTTTCCGCGGATCAAAGGCCTCTGTTGAATCGGGAAATGAACTCCTGTGAAGAGTGGGTGGGTAGGGAATATTCTGTGGCATAGCTGGAGCAGATAGGCTTGTCTGAGGGCTGCCTTGATTCTCCCATCGTTCCATCACCTGGAATAAAAACACACAGAGAATAAAGCTGTTTTGCAAAAACTATGAGTGTCACAGTCAGGCTAAAGACAGTGATTTCAGTAAAAGATAAGGCATTCTGTAAATTATCAAATCCCTTCACTATCTTTTGAGAGGAAAGATGTGCACTGTACTGCTTTAAAATTACTTGGTTGAATTTGTCATTTGTCACTCATGGGAAGGTGTGATCTTTCTCAGATGATATGATCCTGTGTGGATTAAGACTCAGCATTACCCTGCAGAATGTGGAACGCCTCTTACAGAATGCCCTGAGCTACTGGAAAACGCACTGCTAAAGGCAAAATTTGTGTGACTGTGAAGATAAAAACTATCAGATTCAGCAGAATACATAACTGAGGAGAGTGCTTAACAAAGAAGTGCCCAGGCTGGATTGCAACTCAATGATCTTAATGTTGTATCTTTTGAGAATGCATGAAGATACCTAGCTGCAAAGGGAGAAATAAATAGATTACTGTAACTGCAAACAAAATTTACAGCCTCACGTGAAGAATATATAACCCCCGAAGGCAAAATTATTAGAGCAGCTATTTCAGTAGCTAGTGGAATGATACAATACAGAACAAGGTGAGCATTACTCTAATGCAGATTTTTTCATTACTTGTCGTTTCTTTCTTCTAACAAAAATTACACTGTTGTCATCCAACCAAGTTCCCAAGCACAGGATAAGTTTTCTGTTCTTCCAGACCAGACTCCTGTGAAAAGTACACTGGAGTGTATTGTCTATTCATGAAAGCTACCTCAATCCAAGCTTTCTTCTAGACCGCATTTATTGGTCTCTGAAGAACATCAGTCTAGAAGGGAGATAATACGCACTGTGCAAAGATGACCTAGGGATACTGGGGATTTCTATTTTTGAAGGAGCTGGCTACTAATTAAATTCCATTAGCAAATATGTTTGAAGAGGTTAAGTTAAACAAAACACAAATGTTTATCCCAGGCAATGAATATTTGACTTTGCCTGTTACCCCTGATGAAGCAAAGGCTAGCAGAGGCTCCACAATAGTGTATTCTTTCATATAGTCCAACAATCGGTTAATTCCACAAAAAATAACTCTCAGAAGCAAACTGAACTGTAATTATCACCAGCTACTAGTATTCATCAGCAGTACTTTATCAAAGATGACTGCAAGTGCACAGAAAGTCTGTTCTATAAATTGTGATTATCCTTGAATTCCAGTTCCTTGTTTTTAGAAGGTATTTGGCTCAGCAGGTAAGCTTTGCTTAGGCTTTTTCAACAACTATTGTGCAGACTAACAATGCTTGAGAGTCTTTGTGAGACTTTGACTTATAGTCAAGCAAGTATCACTCTGCACATCCCAGAGTGGTCTGACACTTCACTTCAGACTTTGAAAGAGAATTTGGATATTGGCCATTTTCAGTTGTTGAGGACCTTATTTATACTTCAAGCTACACTTCTGCCAGAGTTTCTGAGGAAAGTAGGGCTGTTTCATCAGAAACTGAAGAAAAGGAAGGTGTTTCTGTAAATAATGGATGACTCACAGCCTTGTATGTTTTGGGTATAATATTTAAATGGAAAAAGGGAAGTATTAATGCTAACAAGATATGGAATATTGTATTCAGTTCTTATCAACTTTGCTCAAGAAAGAGACACTTATGGTGGGTAAGATATAAAGATGGTGTCTATGGTGTCTAGGATGTGATATGAGAGATGCTCTGGGTGAGCATATCCTGTGCAATAAAGCGCCATATACTTGAGTTATTATTGAAATAACTTAGGTGAAGGAAGGTACCTAATGTACATTCAGGTATCTTTTGCAGAGCAATAAATGCATCCTACATTGAGTAAATTAGCCTGAGTGGCAACTCAAATGAAAATCACAATAATACTTCTGATAGTGCCTCCATCTCTAAAGGAATTACCTAAGATATACATAAACATACACACAGGATATAATTATATTATGGAAGTGTAAGTGCAAAGATTTCCAGAAACAACTCTGATTATGACCCCAATGTTTAAGCTGGAGTCACTATCACTCCAGCTGGAGCTGGAGTACTAATTCCTAATATAATAATGGAGAAAAATGTTTAGGGTTTGCCTTCAGTAAGAAATATGAAAAAGAATAAAAGTCAATGAATCAAACTACCTATTATCACTGTGAAGCAGAAAGATGCGGAACCCAGATTAGAAGTAGAAGTTTCCTAGTATTTAGGAGAATAGCAGAGTAATAGAACAAACACTTACCTCTTTCAAAATGTGAAACTGAATAAAATTAAAATATTTAAAGAAGATTTTAAAAAGAGAGAGGAAAACAATTATCTTTGATGAACAAACTTTTCCCTGGAGGAAGGACAATAAATAAGATCAATTCACAAAGTTCTACTGGGTCTCACGCATCTAATTCTTGTTTGCTGGTTTCTGATCTCCAAATCTCTATCTCTACTGCTTTGCTATGAGTAATACTGCTAAAAAAAGTAGTTCCACATGTAGATAAAGATAAGAGGTATTATGCCTCCAAAACTCATATCAATTAGTTAAATAGTCACATAAAGTTTGGCAACGAGAGTCACCTTAATGCTAACTTACAGATAAGGCACTCTTGAAACTGAGTAAGCATGGTGTTGTGTGCAATGCATAAAATCTAAATTGGGTAATGGTTTGGTGACATTGCTCAATTATAATTTGAGCTTGTATTACATTACAGATATTGTATGTATATACTATATACATAGAAATCATAGGATTTTTGTCAGCTCAGAATAGTTTGGCATGCTGAGCATGCCAAGATGCACTGCACACCACCTTTGAGTCTCTGCCTTTGGGAAAGGAGCTCATCTCTTCCAGTCAATAGCATGTGGTCCCTTTTTGCTCTAAAGGAGAGTCATGGTTACTTTTCCCTTCTATAGCCAGAGAGGTGAGGGGAAGTAGCAGCCACACATGCAAAAAAGAAGCCTGGTTTGGGGCCATCTCCTGCTTTTCTTTCCTACTACACATCTCTAGGGTTGTGCCGTGGTGTCAGCAAAGTGCTACCTTATTCTCTGAGTCCTGGTCTGCTTGAAAAACTATTGCATGAAAAACTCCAGTACTCATGTTGTGTCTCTAGATTCTGTTTATTGGCAAGTGCTACCTGACTATGAATCACTATATTGCTTGTATATCAAAGCAGTGCAGACAATTATCAACAATGTATATGTATACAAAAAGCGTGAGCACTGACTCAGCTCAGTGCTCAAGCTCTTTGGCTTTTCATCAAGATCCAAGTTCCCTATTTCATCATTATTTACCTGAGGTTCAGAGTGGATTGTCTCAGACAAGCAGGAATCTTAAACTAGTGAAAATAGGCTAGCCCTTAGTTGACAGATGGACTTTTACAGGGGCCTATAAAATCCTGTTTATACGACCAAGAAACAAGATTATGGTGATACATATTTAATCTGTCCTATGACAATTTACATCAAGAATACCAAAAGTTGAATGCAGTTTGATGGAGTTGCATCGACTGATTAATTAATTGTTATTTGAATTTATCAGGTTACAAAAATTACTGTGGTTGCAATAAACATGCCACTATCCAATTGGAATGGATGTGAAGTTGTGCAGTTTTATCATTAAGACACCCTAACACAAAAATAAGAAAGCCATAAAAAAATCAGCTCTAGACCTACTAATGTGAAGAAGAGTGAAAATTACTCTTAAAATGTCAAGCTCAATCCACTTGTAAACATAAATTTGCACGTTTTCTACTACAAAGAAATGGCCAATGAGACTGGTCTCAGTGATGGCGCCTTCTGCTGCCTTCCAGACTCCAAACTCTAATTTTTGAGCCACTATCTTTTCAGTTCCTGTCACCCATCCTAAAGTTCCTTTCTCCAAACAGCACCTGGCAGACTCCAAGTGCATAGATCTGCAGAGCTTATTAACAAGGCCACCCCTGATGCTGTGTCTCACCTAGAGTTGGGGTACTGCTGAGAGGTGTCTCACGAGCTGGGAACAGGTGGGTTAGATGAAAGTCTACACAAATTTGCTTTGAATGATAGTCATCTTACGAACTCAATGTGTATAATTTTGAAAGGGAACTTACAGGCTTTGGAGTTTTCCATGGAGAAAAGAAACCTGAAATAAACAAAAAATAACATTAGCAGATTTTTCCAGCGCTTTAAAGGATGGAGGCTCAGTGGTGTCTTTGATCCCATTCTCATACGTGTCTGCTGACAATATCGACATATTAGAAAAATCTGTACACACACAGGAAGAAATTACAATCCACAGGGGATAATTTCTAAGAAAAATACATGCATATATATATATATATAGACATACATATATATGTATGTGGAGCCATTGAGATCATTGCCATACTTTACAAACAGCATGGAATTAAAAGAATTAAACAGAAGGACTTCCAATTTTCTTGGTGGACATTGGACAAGACACCAAATGATCTGATAGTAATGTGTCAAATGCAGTCACACCTTTAAGAAGAAGCAATTCAGAACATCATATTAAAAATAAATAAATCGAATAGAGACTTTTTTAGAGGCAATGCCTGGAGAACTGTTTCATCCATCTAGGCAAGTCAGTAAAGTCTTGGGGGAGTTCCTTGTGTCTCTTCTGATATTGCTCTATTTCTTTTGTCACTGTTAGCAAGTGCTCACACACGTCCACCTCTTCTAAACAACTACTCACATCCTTTGTTACCCACTGACTGATACCTACTGTATCATAGAATGGCTTGGGTTGGAAGGGACATCAAGGATCATCAGGCTCGTACTGCCCTGCCACAAACAGGGCCACCAACCTCCGCATTTAATACTAGACCAGGCTGCCCAGGGCCCCATCCAACCTGGCCTTGAAGCTATTCTACTGTACTTCTACTTGAAGTACTTGACTTCTACTGCAGCTTACAAATGTTTAAAACTCCAGATATGTCATTTTTCATAAAGGGAGATAATTTGAAATAATCATTGTAAACACTATTTGTATCTCACACAGCACAATGTTCAAAAAGTTAAACATGCTAAGAATTAAATAAAAACAAGCATTTCAAAGGATATTGGGTCACATTTTCAAAAATGCATACTTTCCACATAGCTTTCATAAAAAAACTCATTCTCATTTTAACAACAGGTAAGAAAAAGTCTGTGAGATTCCTAAGATTAAAAGCTCATGAAAAATTGTTGTGTCAGAAATACAAATGTTGAAAGATCTAAACTGATACCTCCCAGAGGAAGGTTGCTCATTCATTCCAAAAAAAAAAAAGAATTAATCTGTAAGAGTAGGATGGACTTCATTATTTCATTTTCCAAGATGAATTCAGAAAAACAAAATCACAAGGAAACTAGGGAAAGTATCTTTCTATGGATGAAAAACAAAAGGAATTGCATTTGTAAATAACATTTAATGCTCCCAGAATTCTGTGATAATTAGGTAATGAGTGCTTTGCAGACAAACACTGGCTGACAAATACTGTCACTGTAACTAGTGACAGTGTTTTTAAACAAAAGGTATATTGTGAAAAGTGATCCTGGAAAGTTTTATGTTCACTGACTCTGCCATATCTAGACAGAAACTTCTTTATTAAAGAGTAGACAGATTTCTTCCCATCTGCAAATTCAAGCTGAGATAACAGCTATCCTATATGGATCCGGCTTGTGTGCCACCACCAGCACCTGTAGTGGAAACAAGCTTAACATCTTGGATGGCAGAAAATCAAAATTTTTCATACCTGCTGTTGCTCTGTACAACTAATGAGACTGATAGTTAAAGATCATTTTTCCCTTGGAAGCTAAAAATAAGATTTGAAACTTGCAGGGACGTCTGCAGAAAGATGCCTCAAATCAACTTGCACTGATTTGGCGTTTGAGGAACATTTGTAGAGGTAGCCTTCCCTGCCCACTGGTACTGCTGCTCCTATAACTTATCATCAGCAAAAAATACTCCAGGTCAGATTGAAATGTTTTATTTCTCCCCCTGTTTACTTACTGTCTCTACCTAAAAATTTATGCTGCTGGACTTATCATATTTTTACTTGATAGTAAAAATTTCTGATAAGTATTTACAAATCAAACAATGACATACTGCAACATAAAATTGACAACATTTACACTCAAAACAAAGAAAAGGCAATGTTTATTCACACCGCATGAAATTATATTACGAAAACTAATGGGTCTAGTGTGCCACGGAGATAAAAGATCCAGTGAGATTTAAAAGAAGTACTGGATATCCATACACGTACAGAAGTGCATCAGAAGGATAAAACCTCTAGAGATAACCTACCTTGAAACTGATATTAAAATTAATTCTTCAGATTTCAATTCATATATTAGATCAAAGCCCCATGTAAGATGCGACAGTCGAGCACTTATGCCAAACACTAGGTGCTAGACACAAGGTCTAGTTCCATGATGTTCTATCTTACATATATTTAATGACAGTTTTCATTTTCCTCAAGTAGCATGTCTCCTCAGATGAACTGTATCTTTTTCCTAATCTAAACAAAAGTGCCCTTTAGTCAGTTTATTCAACATGACGCTGATTATGGATAATTGATGTTTACCATAAATGTCCAGAATTATAACAGATATATGAATATGTGGCTATTGCTGCAAATGAAAGAATTCAAGATTACAATGCATATGGAATACACTGTAAGCATAACAGAAACTTCACGTGGAAAAGAATAAAAACAAAATGTACTTTCCTTTGGAGTCTGCAAGCTCCCTTCTAACTTTCACCTTTTAATATTGTTCTACAGAACTACAGAACTGATTCCTGTATGCTGAAAAATGAGGCTTGGAAGCATATCTGAAGAATACATCCTAAAGATTTGCATGCTTAACCGTGTTGGCCTTCTGCAGCCAGATATACAGCTGGCAGTGAGAAGCAGTAGATTTGCACTTGGTTTGGCCTCACTTCTCAGTATTGCTTTTTCCCTTGGTTCATTTCCTGCTGTGAGTTTTCTCCAAAAGAGATGGTGGGACCCTGCCTGGATGGCAGCACTTGGCAGATGGGCATCAATCCATTATTGATTTAGAGACAAGACTGAAAATTGTTGTCCAGAAAGTACAGCTTTCAATTCTCGAGTATTCACACAGTACTAATATTATTCAACCTTTTCAACAGCTTGCATTTAACTACACATGCACACACAGGATAAGCTCTTAAAATCTCCTTAATCCATTCCCAAATTTCTACTCCCATCTCCAACTCCCAAACCTCTATAGACTGACTTTGCGGGATGCCTTCTAGAAAAAACAGAATTGCTGAGAACATTACATATACGTACATGTATATACACACATATAAATGCATACAGACACATATTCACATATACTTTAAAATTTGAAATGATAAAAGTCAACTCAGAGCCACCTAAAAGTACTTCATGCAATTGATTTTTCCCATAAGGTGTTTCCTGCTCACCCGTGTGTCTGACAGCCATTCCTTCTCAGCATCGCTTTCCTGCTTAAGCTGTGGCTCACCTTCCGAATTATCCCACATCACTTTATTCATTTTAAATGAAAGTTTAATTACACCCATCACCGTGCAGCGAGATGTGCTGTGTAACCATGTGACGATAAAACACGTAACTTCCCATACTTCTCCAAAATTACTTTTCAGTAAATAATGATTTATTTTTAAATAAAGGCAACTTAAACTACACTAAGATACAGCAGCTGTTGGCCAGCATCTTTATAGAAATGTTCATGGTTTCATTTTAAATAAATAAGTTGTGGAAGTAGCAATATGGCTTTTAAAAATCAGAATTACATTTCCTTGCAAAGCAGTGTGGAAATAATATTTCTGACATTCAATTATTAATTACATTTACCACCTTTCAAATTGAGCTTCTCTGCAAATCAGAGCAGGGAACTGTTATTACTGTACTAAGAAACACCAGTAAGAGAAAACAGATATTGGATTGATTATAATGCTTTTGGGGGAATATATATAATATATATAGCTATATATTATATATATGTATACATATATTATATTTTATTTTATTATATATTAATATACAATATATAGCTATATGTATTATATATATGTATACATATATTTTATTTTATTACATATTATATATTAATTATATATACAATATATATATATATATATTTTCTTTCCTCAGATCAAGGAAAATTCCAGTTTTTGTCTGCTGTACCTTTTTTTTTTTAATGAAACTCTTAGAAAAAAAAATCACTTCACACTTACTGTCTTTATTTCTTCCTGTGTACAAATGAAAGCATACTTTCATGATAAAATATGATTACAACTTTCATATGTGCTTCACTTCCAATTCAGTGAGTATGTGTTGCAGCAAAGTTTGGTTTGCTAAGACTCTTATCAGACAAGGTTTAGAATATTTGCAAGGTGTAATCATACCCTGAATTCTTTATTTTGCTAAAAATACTACATTTGGCATCAGTCCAAACGTCAGCAATACAAAACGAGCCTATGGTTATTAGTCTGCTGCCCTGTGCATGATTTTTGCTAAGTTTTAATCTCAATTTTCCTCCAACCACCAGACAAAGAAAGTTTCCTCACTACTTCGTATTGATTCCTGGAAACCTTGAGGCCTTGTTAAGTCACAAGTAACCAGTGTAAGTGTCACCTAACCACAGGACATTTAAGGATGTTCGTCTCTGTGGCAGACATGTAATTAAACTGAAGCCTGTGAACACCTTGATTTCTGCAGCGATGGCATGTGGTAGTGCTGCAGAGAGGAACTTAGCAGTGTCAAAAATAAGACCTTTTCATACAAAGCATTATTCAGGGCACGTCATCTTTCCTCCACATCGCTTGTCTTGCTGATGATACAGCGAGAGTTTTGCCCATTAGCTTTCACTGGGCTTCTTGTACATTTTTTTCCTTTGTTGTTTTTTTTTTTCTTTTTCCGGTGCGTGTGCTAAAAGCTTTGCTGCATATGGCTTCCTGAGCCAAGCTGTCCCAAGCACTACACAGACCTTTCTCATATAGATGTTTGGAAGTCAATGAACAGATGGCTGATGAGCACTCCCAGAGCATTAACTTACTCCATAGACATCTTATCAAAGTCCTTGTGACAACACTTCAGCAAAAGTTTTCCTTCCTAGAAAAGTTTCTGTATAAATTTACTGTCACAGTAGATTTTTTTTTCCACGCTTTTTCTTTCTTTTACTGAGATTGGTGAGAGGTCTATCAGTTGCCTACACTGGGCCTTAATTGCAGAGGTTCCAAGAACTCGTTATTTTTAAATGGGTATGACAGCATACGACTCCTCCAAGAGCTGAGGCTCCTGGTAAACACATTTAACAGGATGCGAGGAACCATTTCTTGTCATTCGTGTGACATCTGACCCCTCCTTCTGCATGTTTAAATTTTGTTGATCTGTGCTTGGTACGTGCAGATGAGGTACACAGAACTCAAGCTACAACTGGGCTCACTTCTTAAGACACAAAATATTTCCAGACTAATATTAAAAAAAAAAAAAAAAAGAAAGAAAATAAACTAAAACTGCTGGGAGAGAAAATAGATTTCTCGTGAACATAAAACAAAGACATAACATTAATGCAATTATTCAAATATTTTCCCCTATTCAGATAAACAAACTCTATCAAAGAGAACAAGTACATTCAATTAATTTGTACACTATCATAAACAAAACCTAAAAGGATCCAGTAACTTAAAATAGATGGAAATTATGAAGACAGGTAGGTGTTTGAAATGATCATGTCATAATTAAAACATCAGGTGATGTGTAGGGAAGGGCAATTAATGGATCAGGTTCTAATAAAAACAGTCATTATTATATTATTTTTCCAAAGGTTTGTCTTTTTTGAATAGCTTTAAGCATCAGGCTCTTACTCAAGTAATGAGAGAAAAAATATTTACCTTGAAATAAAGAGTAGGTGTAAGAAAACAGGGAGCTCTAGCTCTTCAAGCATACTTAGCTAGTCCTGTAGTCAGATGTACCTCAGAGTGATGGTGCCATGCCATGGAGAATCCATTTGGTTTTTGATCAGAGTTTAGCTGTTGATTTAATGAGTCAAAAACCAACACAGCCCTCACTGGGGGGGAATATTAACAAAGCATCAGGTTTGACTGGGCACTCAGTGCTATACATGGTTAAATCTACAGTCTTTTGACTGCAGTTAGCTTCCCCCTACAGTGGCCTACATGCTGATGTACATAAATTGGCACATATTTAGACACATTATTTATAGTGGCACATAACTGACGTAGTACTGTGCTATACTAAGACAAAGGCTGACCACAGCCACCAGTTATAGCAAATGCAGGTCCAGATTAATAAAACTGTGAAATACACCTGTTTTCTTCAGTGCTATTTACATATGCCCAGATGTTATCAATCAGCTTTGCCTAAAAGAGACTCACAATGATAGAAACTGATCACAAGCCCAGGTGTAGCGGCACTAATAGAATCATAGAATCATTGAATCACTCAGGTTGGAAAACACCTTAAAGACCATCGAGTCCAACCACAACCTAACCATACTACCCTAACAACCATCATGTCCCTGAGGACCACATCCAAACATTTTTAAACACATTCAGGGAGGGTGACTCAACCACCTCCCTGGGGAGCCTATTCAAGTTCTTAACAACCCTTTTTGTAAAGAAGTGTTTCCTAATATCCAACATAAACTTACCCTAGCAAAATTTAAGGCCACTTTCCTTCGTCCTGTCACAGTGAGAAGAGAAGCAGTGCTCCAACAGAAATCAGCAGCTTTTCACTCTCTTTGGCCTATTACACTCATGAAAAGTGACTCTGAAGAATGAATGTTTCCCAACCACAGAGAATCACTCTATCAAGGCACAAGGAAAAGAGCAAACACAGTCCACAGGAAGTTCAGCTGAGTCTTTAGAACTCATCACGGCAGCACCTTCTCTGGCTCATGTCCAGGTAATTTGGGGGCAATGTCAGTACAATACTGTATTTCATCCTTTCAAGCTTCCACATTTTTTAATGAGTAGCATAACGTGTAAGACAGTGAGGTTTATCAGAAATGATGTGGAAGCAGAGGAGCACTTTGGGAAATTAAACCGGATCTCATCTCACTGAGATCCAGAACTGATACAAAAACTTAATTGACTGTGAGACCAGATACTAAATCAATAATCATCTTTTCATACATACGGAACACTTTTTGTGCTGTTCATAAAATTTCACTGACTCTGCCACGTCAAGCAATAATTTCTTGATAATATTCAGTTCATCACAAATAATTAGAGAAAGGATAGCTATTCAAAGTCATGTAGAGTAGAAGTGCTTGCTGTTCAAGCTCTGACCCTCACTGGTCACCTGCATCTATGAGAATTTCCTTTAAAATACACCAGAGAATCTTAAGCTATCATTAAGTTTTTGTTTTCATGAATAGCAAAGAGTCTTTGCTAGCAAGAATGCAGCCATCAGAAAAGGTCAGCAGCTGGCATAGTAATGAGTTAATTTACATTCTAATGGACATACATCTATTTATTTTGCTAGTCTCATGCAGCTCTGTGAATTGCTTATCGGTCAGAGACTTAAAATAATTTCTGGAACTAAAAAGCCCCAACAGACCAAATATTGTCTCCTGATTAATCTGGAAGTGAAGCAGAGAATTTCTGTGTCATAGCTAAAATAGCAAAGAGGCAAATGTAACACTGTCAGTGAGAGTTTTTGATGCTCAAGTGTACTAGAGGTAGGAAAAATAATAATAATTAAAAAAAAAATCTGGAAATGAGAAGTATATGTTTGGAACAAGGATTTTTTAATGTGGTCAGCAAGAGCTGATTACTTTCCACAGATGATATTTTATAGTAAACACAGAATGTCACATTGGGCGATAAGACTGTAAGAACTTTTCTGGTGCCTATTATCAGAACAATGTACACAGTTACAGATTTGCTTCCTTGTCTGAAGGGCAGCTATGTCTCAGAAGAGAGAAGATACTGCTACAGTACAATTCAGAACAGATTTTATTGGGACAACTTAACCTGAAATGGGAAAAGACATTTTTACAGAACAGAGGAGAACCTCTGTCTCTTGCATTTTATTAAAGATTCCACTAAAAGTTCAAATCCCTTAATCCATTTTCTGCTTTGTGGTTTGCAACTGCAATTAGCACTGGATGAAGTGTTATTTTTCTCACTGAAGCGTTTAATAGGTGCACTTTATGTAAATACTACCCCAGTTAGCTAAAGTCTACATTCTTTGGTACTAACACATAAAGTCTTGAGAAAGAGATCTCAGAAGTTTGCTTGCAGATTGTATACTCTCCTGACATCTTGAAAAGGTCAAGAAGATTTTTCTGTACATACAAGCAAAAGAACCTTTTGCTTGGCAGAAGGAAATTTCCTCTGAAGTGTCTCCAGTTTTGCTCAGGTGTGTACTACAATGACTGCTGCCAAAACCTATTCCAAGTTCATGCATCCAAGCCAGGCTAAGGATTACAGTTTCTGCCATACTGTTCTAATGCTGCACTAGCTAACAATGCAAATAATGCCCTTTCTTGAGCAAACATATTGTGGCAAGCAGCTATCCTTGAGCAGAGCAAGGTGAAATGATTTGTATATGACACATATGCTGGATCAGCAAGATAATTTAGAATATAAATTGCATCCACTGACTCTTGGCAGCTTCTAGATTGGACTGTGAGTTTTGCCATTCCCCTAAAGACTCTACCTACTTGCTATGAACAAGTCTGACAGTTCAGCCTGACTTTACCAGAAGCTAATTTAAACTGCAAAACTAACTTTTCAGGAATAATGCACTGCATTTCCAGAGCTCTCTTGACAGTCAGAAACTTTGTCTAACTGTGCCACTGTTTTTGCTCCTATATGTGTTTATAATCTCCTTCTATTTAAGCTTTTACACTTTCTAAGCACATTAGAGAAAATTCAATTTACATCATGGCCTGTCACTTTGATGCACACGTTCACAATATTTTCCATTAAAATGCAGATGGAGAATAAGGTCTTTGTACTCAGAGTCCTAAAGGCCTTTTCCTGAAAATGCACTCACAAAAAGTCTTCAGTAATTGTTGGAGAAAGAAAAAAGAAAAAAAAAAGAACAACTCAATTTTAAAGCCATTCCTTTGCTTGTGTGTGAATTTCACATTAAGATACGGTCACAAAGGAGTCAGAAGATATTTAGTGTTGTGATCTATACTACCAGTTCCTGCTCAGTTCACTGCATCGCTGTTTTCTCCCAAATGACTCCCAAATTTCTCAGATACCCGTTCCCAAATTTCCACACACTTCTGTACCTTGTTTCCAAGGCTTCCATGTCCTAACTTGAAAACCAGATAATCTTGAAATAGAGATCAGAAAACCCCTGAACAGAACTGGAAGTTCTTCCACTAACTGAACAGAAGTGGAAGCAATACAGTGAACTGAAAAACTGTCTGCACTTTGCTGATTGTACTGGAGTTTTCCAAATATCATCTTTTGGGTTGCAATATGTATCCCTGTGGTATTGCCAGTTGTGACAGAGAACCTATAGGTGGGAGGTGAGGTGGGATATGCCAGGGCAACTCAAGTAGCACTGAGTTATTTTATGCAGTCTAGTATAGCATCAGCTATAGTGGACACAAATTTAGATTAGACTAGAGTAGAACAACAGAATAGAATAGAATACAGTAACTTCAGGTGGAAATGACATTCAGACATCATCTAATCTGGCTGTCTGACCTCTTCACAGATACTCAAAAGTTAAAGCATATTATTAAGAGTATTATCCAAATGCCTCTCTATGATAGGCATGGCGCATCAACCAGCTCTCTAAGAAGCTTGTTCCAGTGTCTGACCACCCTTACAGTAAAGAAATTTTTTGCAATGTCTGGACCTTAGCCTGGGCCTCCTCTGGTGCAACTTTGTGCCATTTGCTTGCTGGCTCATCTGCAGACAGCTAACTTTCAGTGTTGCAACTTGTGAATTAGAAACAGATACACAATCACAGCTCTGGAAGTGTAGGTCTAGTACCAAGGGTGCTATACCTGACGCTACTCAGAAATCTGTACTGAATTGGCAGGTGTGACACAGAATCTATGAGAGAATTCGGAACTTTCGCTATCATCCTGGATAATTTCACTCACTCTACTGTTACAGGAAAGGTTTTGATAGCCCAGTGTACCTCAGATGGTCCTAAGTGTCTGCTAGTGAGCTCACAACTGAGCTCAGAGTTCCAGTCCTGATTTTGCTGAGGTTTGGGAGCATTAGAAAAAAGTTCATCATAAAGGAACAAACAAGTTAAATTACATACTCTGAAAGACCCTGCTAGTTTCATCTGACTGCCTTTCTGAAATGTTATTATCAAATTACACTATAGTAACTTCAGAATTTTGTGTTTAATATGGATTAAGCTGTCACCACGGTTCTGAATTTCGTTGACTTGCCTTTGAAATCTCTTCTGTGACAATGGGAAGTGTCAGGAGCCTGGCTGTGTTACCTAATTGGCTCATTTTCAGACCACATGGCAGAACGATAAACACTTGATGGCAATGTAATGAAAAGGTAATCATGCTGCTTGGGCACAGTGGTGGAAACTGGAATAAGCAAGAGAATGCTTATTTGATTCTTCATATCCAGACTTGATTAAAAGTAATAATTGCTTCACACTTTCTAGCTCTTTCACACCGGTTTGATAGACCAGTTCATTCATGGTTACTGGGATTCAGGTAGAACAGACAGGCTGGCAGATAGTGGGAGACTGAAAGACAAAAATAATGGCAGAAAGAAAACTAATCACAAGATTATTATTTTCTTATGATTGAGTCTTAGCTACAAAGGAATATCATTTGGTGTTGGAAAGTGGAACATTTGGCAGGGGTTGTTAGTAGATGTACAAAGTGCAAGTATTTGTCTAAATGAGTAAGAAAATGGCAGAGAAAAATGCATTTCTAAATGGTCAGTTTTCTGATTGAACTTCCAGGTAATTTATCTGGCTTAGAGCTGCTGAAGATTTGATATTGCCCACAATTATACATACCCCGTAGAGAGGAATCTCTTTGCTTTCATGTCCACAGAGTCAAGAGGTAATTCTCAGCATTTGACTTACATATGAAGTACAAAGCTGAATTTAGTAAAAGCTTTGCAGTGATTGAAATTATAATGGTGAAACAATGTGAAGTTCAGATTTAGTATAAGATCATAGGAGTCAAAGAAAAATTGGAGAGACAGAAATTATGATTGATGGACATGATACTATTGCAGTACAGAATGCTTATTAGCATAAAGCATAATAAGCTGATCAAGTTGATCAAGTTTGCAAAAAAAACCCCCAAAAACAAAACAATGAGAAATGTCTGATTTATTACAATCTCTGCGGCTTCAGGGACAAGCAATCAGCATAAAGAAGGGCTGCATCCTTAACTCAAATGAGTGCAGCAGTATTGATGTGTTTTTTTAATGATATTTAAATTGTGTGCTGATCACATGTAGTCCTGCATAGTTCTTTAAAAACTTAATGAACAGAACATGAAAAAATGATGTTGATAAAGGATCCTGACAAGATAGATGGGAAGTGCTAAGTAATAAAGGAATGCATCACATGGAAAAGCAAGAAAGCTTTAAGTAATTTTTTGTTCATTGTGACAGTACTCTGTCTCTCAGAGGAATGTAAATTGATTCCAGACAGTTGGGATTTAGACGGCATGTCTAACATAATGGAAATAACCCCTCAATGCTGAGAAAATTGGAACAGTGCATAAACATGACAAGTTAAACAGAGAAGATTATGGTGCTGACAACCGTGAAGCACCTTGTGGTCCCTGCAGCTGGCCTAGTCTTCAGAATTATCAAATTTAGAAAGAGTACATATCATGTACATCCTCCCTTTTTCAGAATTGTAACTTACTGTATAAGAAAGCAAACTAAGTTACTCTTGGTTACTGCTTTTATTTCAGTAAAAATTTTTAGGAGATCTTGGAACCGATCTTGGTAGGATGAATTTTAATAATATTTCACAGGCCAGAGGAAACCAATCCTAATCCTACTGTAATTTCAACAAAAGTATACATCCAAATATTCAGAATTCATGTCCTAGTTTCAACTGGGACAGAGTTAATTTGCTTCACAATGGCTGATACACTTATATGTTTTGGCTTCAGGAGAAAAACAATGCTTGTATCTTAACCCATGAGTTTTACTTATTTCCTGATTCACTCCCCTATTCCACTGGGAGTGGGGAGTGAGCGTACAGCTGGCTGTGTGGTGCTGAGCTGCCTGCCAGGTTAAACCATCACAATAATTCAGAAATTGTTGATGCATTTTTAAAATATTAATACACACTACAAAGCACCAAAAAATAAAAATCAGATCTTCCATTGAATACTTTCTTCCAAAAAGAATATTCTGAAAGTTGTGCAAGTGTTCTGCTGTACAAAGAAAGATTCTACAAGAGAGATAATAGCAATGAGTAATTCCCCTTAATCCAGAAAAAATTTAGTATTGACAACTAAAAAAAAAAATGTCCAAGTAGCTATCACACCATGAGTAAAAATGGGTACATCTGTGTACAAACACAGCTCATGAATTTATAATTCATCCCTTTGCTATTATGAACAAGTCAGAAACGCATACGAATTGCAACATCTACACCAATAGATGTATTTTGATTTAGTGCACAAAAGATACATCTTGTTATGCCACAGTACTTTGTTTCCCTACAGGCAATTTAGGAACTCAAAAAAACAAGCAAACAAACAATCAAAAAAAAAAAAAACCCAACAAAAAAAAACAACCACAAAACCTTGTGAATACTTTAGAATTTACACATATTATCTAGAGACTACACTTAATTCTCCACCTGTAATATTTCACCCGCATTATTTTTATTTCCTGAAATTATTGGGTTTAATCTAAAATAGGGTTTTTTTCTTAGTAGAGAAATCCAAAATTGAATGCTTCCATATGTATTCTACTGCATTTTAAACCACCATTTTTTATTTTTTATTTTTACTATTATTTGCCATCTGTGTATATTTTGAAACACAATGTTTGTAGATCTAGATATCAAAAAGGAAAGTTTTGGAGAAGATGTAGCAGCAAATTTCCGTTTGGAATTCCATTACTGACTTCAGATTTACAATGGTGCACATTATCTTTGTATTTTATCATCATAAAGTGTAAAACTGATATAACAATACTTTCCCTTTTTGTAAAAATCCCTGAAATCCCTACAACTTCTGTGTAATTCTGCCTTTTGTTTTTACTAACTCAAATTAAAACAGGTGCAGAAATGATGCTGGAGTTATTCTGAGGGAGAGAAGCATCATTGTTCCTTGGGTTCTGCATTCAAACCTTTGATCTGCAAAACACAGAATGTGCCACCTTGGAAGTTGTTGAAGAAATTACTTTTTATTTTGTGACAATGTATCTGGCTTCTATTTGGTACTTACTTCCCACCTGAGATGGAGTACCAAACTAGTCAAAGATTTGGGTTAGATCTGCCTAGACTTCCTTTCATAGGCAGCTTCAAAGCTTTTACATATACGTACTATAAAAACCAAACCAGACCAGCCAAACAAACAAATAAACAAAAAAACCTGTCTTCCTTATAAAATTATTCAAATATATAACTTTTCAAATTAAAAAAATATTAGAGAATCACAGATTAGATGAGGTTTGAAGGGACTACTGGCTCTGCCCTGTTTGCACCCTCCATTCAAGTATTTACGAACACTGATGAGATTCCCCCTGGAACCTTTTCTTCTCCAGGCTGAACAGTCCCAGCTCCCTCATCCTCCCCTCACCGAGGTGCTCCAGTCATGGCCCTTTGTTGGACTTTCTGTAGTATGTCCACATCTCTCCTGTACTGGTAGGCCCAGAACTGGACGCAGCACTCCAGTTGTGGTCTCACCAATTTGAGCAGAGGGCTCACCAATTTGAGCAGCATCATCTCCTCAACACGCTGTCAACACTCAGTTTAATTCAGCCCAGGATGTCATTAACCTTCTTTGTGGATATATGCTTTTCAATCACAGATCAATCATAGATCAATCATAGAATGGCTTAAAGGCTTAGAAGGGACCTTAAAGATTACCTAGTTCCAAACACTTGCCATGGGCAGGGTTGCCTTCCACCAGCTCAGGCTGCCCAAGATCCCATCCAACCCAGCCTTGAGCACCTCCAGAAATCCCCCATCCACAGCTTCCCTGAGCAGCACTGCTAATGCCTCACCACCCTGTGAGCAAGCAATGTCTTCTGAACATCTAAACTAAATCACATCTGAGGCTCCTGCTCCAATCAGGAAGTTCCTGGTCTGCAGGTCTCCACCTTTTGCCCAGAGCACTCTTCCATTTGGTTATAGAGACTGGCACTGTGTCTCCCTGAGGAGGACCCCAGGGAAGAGGTCCTTTGCCACAGGGAGAAGGATCTGCCTTAACTTCAGGAGGACCCACTTGACCCGGGTAATCCTCAAAGGAAGGAGTGTAATGTGCATATTTGGAAGAAAGCCGTAGTTACTGTTCATCACAACTCTCCCTCTGCTTCTCAGAAAATATGGTTGTAGTACTACTTCAAGTAAATAGACTGGCCTAGCTTAGACTAGACTGGACTAGACTAGTTCAGGTGGAAGGGACCTTCAAGGATCATCTAGTCCAAACAGATTGTGTTAACCACAAATTTCTTTAAAGCACTTTCATAGCCAACAGACACTGATATGCAAAGTGTTGCAAGTCAGGGTTGTGCCTTGCATCCGGTTAAAAAAAAGTCACCCTAGAACATGACTCCTTATAGAGCTGTTTATATGACCTAGAAAATGTATTTTCTGAATCGCTTACTTTTCACTATCTGGTTTGTATCCTTACAGCTTTATTTTAGAGCATTTTTTGCAAGCCACGTCCTCTTACCATTTCTACAAGCTTTCAATGAACAAGTGCCTGCGTGACAGCTCACAGGAAGTGAATTCTGGGATAACATGCTTAATTGTTGGCACAGGAAATGACACACACTGTAGGAGCTGGATATGGAGGAAACATCTTCATAACTACCTTGCATGTGGATGACTGAATCAGCCAATACTTTTGCTAATAAAGAATCATATAGAAAATCCTAAGAAATCCCAAATTTCAGGTCATTACTGACAGTAGCAGAAACTAGTTAAAGACAGGACTTGTGCAAGAGATTTGACCTTTGCACAGTGTAAAGAAGAGTCACGTAATAATGTTAAAGTAAATGTGGGAAATGGAAAAAGGACAGGGAAATGAGTAGGAATTTACAAAGCAGAGAAATATGATCTGGAACAGCATCTCATTCATTTTGTTACAAATAGTTTACTAGTGGCATCTTATTGAGAAAAATACATAAACAAGTTAATTTTTAAGAAATGGCGCTGCATTGGACTTTTTCACTATAATGTTCTGCTCAACTAGCTGTCTTCTGCAATTCAAAAGCGCTTTGACAAGTTTTGACTGCATTATTTGCTCTGTATTTCAGGAATTAATATGCACTGCATAAAAATACTTAGACTTACTGTTTGCTTGATTTTAAAAGTATTCCACATTGCTCTTTAACAGTAACATCATCTGCCTTAAGACAGTGACCCATCTCTCTGCTATCTGACAACTTCACCAGTACTGATTTTGTATTTTCTATAGTGTTATACAGGCAAAAGCAAAGAACTTATTCTGGAGGAAGCTCATTAAAACAACATTCCCTCACTGATTTTCTATTTAGAATTACATTAAAAGATCAAACAGTTAACCAGTTTCTCAATTCAATGTAAGCCACACTAATTTTATTTTTTGAGAAAGGAGTGGGAGTGTTACATCTAAATCCTTAAAAAAAGTCCACTTACGTAATATTTTCATTTTATAATCAAACTTGTAATGTCAGTGTAAAGAAATGAATGTGTATTTAGTTGGAAGTAATACATTTTCTGCAAGATCATATTTGTATCCACACTTTTATAAAGAAACTTGGGTTACATTCTACAGTAGCACAGGTGAGATTCCCAATTTAGCTATGGTGCATGAGAAAAGTTCCAACTTTGTGATAATATATATATTTAAAATACACTCAGTTGTTCTGTGCATACCTCTGGTGAATGGGCATGGCACAACCTCTTGCTTAATGAAGACTGACCTTAGTAGAAATAATTGTTTTAATTGATGGCTAAGTAGTGCCTGTTAGCTGCATCAGGTTACCTAGTTGCTCCCATTTTCAGCCAACACCACACGCCATTGCTATCGCTTGGGTATGCTGGTTAATAAATAAACAAACATCACACTACTTTTCAGTGATACTGTGAGAGTAATTTGCTACTTGTGTATGTAACCTCAATGAAGCTTGAGAGCTGGCAGGCTGAAGTCAAAAAGTGTGTCCTTACTCCTTCCATTTGCATAGACATTTTGAGAACTTCCATATATATGTAAAAAATTGTTTATAATAAATATTTAATATGGTGTAATAACAATTTCTCTTTCTCTCTGAGAAGTACTGTGGAAGAAGTTAAAAATTATCCAGATGATCATCCATTCTTTCCCTAAGGAACGGACTAAGATATCCTCTCAGCTACTTCAGAGACACTGTAGTGTTTATACTGGGATGCAGAGGCACTGCTTGGCCCCAGATCCCTAGTAACATTACTTTTATTGAGAACAAGTAGTTTTAAATACAGAAATATTTTCAGAAGGAAACATATGTTGTACTGACAAACATAATTATTAAAGGTATTAAAATATATGCGTATACTACTGAGAAATAGTCAGCAAACCTTCCCTCTGATGTTAACTAAACACTGAATGTATTATTTTTATTCTTTAAGAAAAACTATATTATTATTATTACTGTTATTTTCATCATTATCATCCTCATTTTTTCTTTTAAAATATTAGCACACTTTCTGTTGGGAAACAAAACAACTAATGGAAATGAAAACTAATTGATAAAATAATTTTAAAGTAATGTTAAAACATTTTCTCATTCTAAAGTTTAAAATCTGGGAAGTTACTTTTCTTGCATAGAGCATCTTCTTCTAATTGTGACTGGATCTATAGGAATTCTCAATTCACCACGGACACATGAAATGCAATGGATTGCTTACATGACAGAAAAAACTATTCTAAGATGCCCACTAAATATAATTTGCATGAAACTGGAACATAAGCTAGAAATAAGGTGATCTTATGAATGTGTACACTGAAAACTTGTGTTATTTTTTAGCTCATGTTAATCAAAAGTACAAAATAAATAGAACTCAAGATTACTCCCATTTACCAAACAGGAAAAACTGCACAGTATGCTTCTTATACACTGAAATACTGCTCCAAGTTATGACAAATCTGGCTTTGGAAAGTAATTTATTTATTTTAGAAATATGTTTTGACACACTTGGGAGTCAACTTTCAGGGTTTGTGCCTGACAACTTTGGCTTCCATGTTGTTCTTATATTGTAATCTGAAGGTGACACAGCAAAGGTTGATGCATCCCTGGTGCTGTTTTTGATTGGGTTTGAATTATGAGTCACCCTAAGGCTTTCTGAGAAGGGCAGTGCTGTATTTAAGAAATGTATGATCCTGGTTTATAAAAAAATAAAGAAGATGAGCATTACTCATAGAGGGTAAGTGTAGCCATGTTAAAGTCTTTCTTCCTTTTTAGGAAAGTAAAATAAAATTGCTTAAAGAATTGCACAGGGAAAAATATTTCGTATAGAAGACTAATTTAGTTTCTGCATTTTAACTCAATAACAGGCAAACTGTAGAAGCCAAGAGAGTTTTGTAGCTTCTGTAAATGGTTTAGGTGGTGCCTGAAAATCACACCTTCCCATCTTCCCAGTGCTGTGTCTCATGTCTGTAGCACAATAGATAATGTACTCACTTTTTTTTTCATAGTGTATTAGCTTACTTTATTACTATTAGATATTGCACTATATTACAAATCACCACGTCACAATGTCTTCACAAGGTACTTTGACAACAGATTTGGAAACCCAACAAATGTCTTTAAATAGGACATTTACATTATACTGAACCAACAGAAACATTCTTGAACACATTTAGACTAAATTTTAGACATGCCTCAGTACACAAGCATAGGTTTATGGTAGTATTAAGAGTTCAGCTCTGTAGTTTTCCCTCCCAGACTAAGATCTTTCAGATTTCCTGTGAGGAAGGGGGGAATCACTCAGAGCCTAGATGATGGGCAATTAGGAGAGAATAAGTTTCTTCATGCCCTGGTATTGCAGTTGATTCTCCCATGTACCATGCTTAGGAGGTATTTGATTACAAAAAAATGTAATTTTTTACTAAGATACATATAAACTGGACAGCTTTCTGATAATATTACTGTCAAAAACAGAGGAGAAACTCTTCTGGCCTGGCCAAATTCCGATGTCATCAAGCCAAAAATTGTTTTTTGTTTTTCTCAAACAGTTATTATTTAGTATTAATTTATTCACCTAATATCAGTAAGACTGAAAACAGTCTGCAGTGTGGCCAGTAGAGCTCTTGTGTTCTAGTGATGACATGCACTGCAGCTACCAGACACAAATGTGCTCTGTGCTCCCCAGCACAGGGGAGCAATTGCATGGCAAGTCTCTGTACAGACCTAATAATGGTATCTGATTGTGTAGGTCCTTATGGAATGCCATGATGGGAGTGTGTGTCCATAAACTTGTATTTCTTTCTGCTACAAGACTTTTTGAAGGGACCTATTTCTCCACTCAGTGTGCAAACTCCTCTTAACGTCAACAAGAGTTAGGCACACACATCCCTAGGAAAGCATCCCCATAAGTTTTAATGGAAGTACTGTTCAAATTTAGAACAGACCATATAAGCTTATACTAGAAAACAGTACCGCTGATAATAAAAGTACTTCTGAAACAGAATGCTTGCTAATAGTCATTAAAAACCTCCTATGCAATATATGTTAAAAAGATTTATCTAATGCTTTGCAAAATGATCCACAAATGTACCACACAGTGCACAAACATTAATAGGAAAGAAGCAGCAAAACCATAACACCACCACTTTGAAATGCAATGCAATTAATACTATTTCCATTAATACAGTCTAATAGCTACTAACTGTTATTGATGTCTATTTTTTCAGGAATCCATACTCATTAAGGAGATCTATGGTTTCTTTCCCTTTTATTCAGAAATATGGAAGCAATTGCACACTGTTTCACTGCTAATCAGAGCTATACAAGAAAAAATATGGAAGTCTCATTAGTGCAAATTTTAAGGTTGCTGATCTCCTTCCATGGTTCCCTCTGTTCAAATTTGTCATTCCCTGTGCTTCTGAGAGGTAACCATTTCTCCTACTAAACTAGGCTATATATATAACTGACTTTTTAGTTTACCTGCTGTAACTTGTAAAACATTTATTAAAGCAGATTGAATATCAAATAATTACAAGGTACTTAAAAATATTTCAAGATAATCCCAAGTTTAGAACAGTTGTAATGTGTAGGACAAAAAGTAAACAATTTGAAGGTTACTAGCAGAATGCATGTTCTCAGAGATAAAAATACGATACTCTGCAGGGTGAGATGTGCCTTGTGAAAATGAAGCAGTTTCCATGTTAAGTTATGTTAATATGAAAGCAGTATTTCTTGCATGGTGACAGTGTTTTCTAAAGATCTTCCAAAGATTTTATTCCTGGAATTAACATAGGAAAGAGAACTGTCTCCCTCAAAAGGGTGTTATTAGATTACTTTGCACAAAATACCAATTTCTGTGCAGGAAAGATAGGAAGGGACAAGTAGATAATGCTAAGGGGAAGGAAGGGCAGTATGACACCTAATAACAAAGCCAATGAAGTGGACGATGTAGCATGACTCACCAGATTT
This sequence comes from Gallus gallus, assembly GCF_016699485.2. NCBI lineage: Eukaryota > Metazoa > Chordata > Aves > Galliformes > Phasianidae > Gallus > Gallus gallus. The sequence continues at coordinate 12,506,971 of NC_052532.1, read as the reverse complement.
TTTATAATCACTAGCAAAAAAACCCACTAAAAATAAGCAAAAAAAATGAAACAACTAAAAACCCAGCATGAGAGGGATACTTTTACAGAGAGCTCATGCTGAGGAAATTGGTGAATTTATGATGTCACATGAAAGAAAATAATTTTGAAACAGAAAGGCAAAATGGGCTGATGAGTCAGAAGGAGAAAATTGAAATACAGTGTTTTAGCAGCATGTTGAACAGAAGTTTACATCACTGACTTATAGGTGTCAGTGGTGCCCATGGTTCACCTCTAGACTCCTATGGGTTCACTTCAAATGGTTCAGTTGTTCAACTGCATGTTGCCATGCATATTCCCTCTGAGGGACCAAATTTCCCTTAGACTCAGAGAGAGGTATATGCCATTTAAGAACACAGAAGGACTAAAATTGCAGACATCATCAAATGGAATTCAGTCCCTCTCAACAACAGAATACTTTAAAAAAAACCCAGGAGAATAGGGATGAAGAGCAAATGTACAGTTGGAATAAAAGTCTGGAGAGGAGACAGTGGGGTGGGAAGCAGGACTTTGCATGTCCCAATATCTCTGGTTAAAGACAACAGAAACAAAAATACCTTCATGAACAAAGTACAAACAGACTGCTCTTAATTCAAATATAGCACTCATACAATGCAATGAAACTAAGCCTGGGTTGCTTTAGGGAGAAACTGGAGGGAAAAAAATCACCAATGCCTCAAGAATCCAAAAGAGAAGAGCTAATAAAATAATAGAAAACATATGTAAAGACCCAAATCAAAACCCTATGCCATCAAGTTGATAATCTACTCAAACCCTCATCATGGTTAACTAGAAAGTCTGGATTTGGGGATGAGTAAGCCACGAGATACAGGGTCTCCAGTTTGCACCAGGCAGTCAGTGACATTTTGAATGAAGAATTGCAGGAGCAGAGTTAAAGCTATGAGAGCTTGGAACCAAGGGAACCATCTGTGTCAGATTCATGTTAGGTGGGAGACGCTACTGCCTAGTGAAGCATTTCCAGAAGAGAGGAGGAGCATGAGCTTTCCTGACCAGACGAATTGAAAGCCATCTTGTAACAATTCTGGGTTAAAAATAAAACTTTCTATCTCTGTGACAGAGAGGTACCTTTGAGGATCAGTCAAGGGAAAAGGTATTCAAGATATCCTTGCTATGATATCTGATATCTCCTTGTTATGAAGGACTAAGCCTATTCACTAAAATAGGCAGGGATGTTCTTTTTGGGTGAAATTTCTGTTGTAGGAATTGCTGGTGCTGCAAGTGGTGTAATGGTATCTGTCAGCAGTCTAGAGGAATCATAAACTTCTATGGTGGTTTGTACAAAATCTGAGAAAGAGACCTGGCCATTCCCACAGTTTACATCTACGTGATCTAATCTCTTCCTCATTTTGATTTCCCTTACCTGTCCAGGTGAAACTGGCTGCTGGCTTATTCCAGTCCCACGTCAGGAGTGGTTCAACAATAAAGTAATACAGATGATGCATCTCTGGCTGTTTCATACTACCAGCCTCAGTTTCTCAGAGCCTGTTTGGATTCCCCCCCTTCTAAAGCAGCTGTCTGAAATAGGAACTTTCTCAGGCTCACATTTCTTCCATTTTTTTTTTCTAATTTTCTTTTCTTTTTTTTTCCCACTCAGCAGTGCTTGTTTAGGAGTTGACAGCTTCATGAATTTATCTTCAGATTTCCTTAACAGCAATATTTCAGACACTGTCCTGATGGTTCTACTTGTGGGAGTGCCAGTTTGTTTATAAATAGAAACAATCTGGGGGCTGGTCAGCTGTCTACAAGTTCATATATTTCAAACTTACATTCAAAAGATATGGTACACATCATGTACTTGGATAGCTCATTTAAGAGAAACATGCCACAACCAATTTTTGATATTCTAATTAGTGAATATTTTGCTTTACAAAGATTTGGTATGTTCTGCTTCGGTCACTCTCCTAGTGCTTCTTCCAGTTGTTCTGGTCTAATGCAGAGTTTCTGCTCTATCCACATCCAGAAAGATAGATATTTCACCCTTTCACTGTTTCAGACAGTACTGAAACACTGAGACGGGCTTCCTCATAAGGTGGCTGGTGCCCAGTGAATGCCAGTGTTCATCAGGAGACATTTGGATAATGCCCACATTAACATGCTTTAACTTCAGGTCAGCCCCAATGAGGTCAGGCAGCTGGATGTAGGACCTCCAAAGTTCATGTTCCAGCTCTCCTTAGCAGGGTCTGTTGTGATAGGACAAGGGAAAATGGTTTCAAACTTAAAAGAGGGGAGATTTAGATAGGATATAAGAAAAAAAAATTACAATAAGGGTAGTGAAGCACTGGAACGGGTTGCCCAGAGAGGTGGTGGATGCCCTGACCCTGGAGACATTCAAGGGTCTGGATGGGGCTCTGAGCACCTGCTCTAGCTGTAGTTGTCCCTGATCATTGTAGGTGGGTTGAACTACATGAGCTTTAAAGGTCCCTTCCAATTCAAATGATTCTATGATTCTATGAACTATTCAATTCTATGATTCTATGAACTATTCTATTCTATTCTATTCTATTCTATTCTATTCTATTCTATTCTATTCTATTCTATTCTATTCTATTCTATTCTATTCTATTCTATTCTATTCTACCATAGTTCCATATTATTTCAGCAACCTGTCCTCAAGATAGACTGAGGATTGAGATAGACCTCAAGAAGCTGTGGATTAACTGCAAAGGCTGAAACAAAGCTGGAGAGGTAAAAATCTGTTTAGTAACAAAACACTCATATATTTTTCTTCCTCTCTTTTTTCTACTTAAAGAAAATAGGAAGAACTTTTCCACCATCTTTTCTTTTCCTTTCTTATTTCTTTTTCCCCTAAAAATATATATGTATTTCTCAATATGAAAACTTATTTCAACTTACTGTAATAAATGGGAAATATGTGGCTGGTCAGCCAGAACATATGCAAACAAACTGAACCAAGCGGCACAAGTATTTATTAACAAACCTGACTGGCAAAAAGGAAGAAGAGTGTAAGGTTTCTAGTCTAGAGTATCACAGACTTCACCAAACTAATGCTGCTCAGTATTTTCTTAGAAATAATATGTACTATTTCCCTTTTATTTTGAAACAAACAATCAAACAAAAACCAAGCAGAAGCGTGACTACTGTTTCCTTAGAAATTTTAAAAGGACTACACTAAAAATTCAGTGGTGGGTCAAGCACTTTATTGTATCCAATGCCAGGTCTCCACTTACTGATGGTTCAGATAGTCTCCTTTTGGGATACTATCACACTTGAGTACAGTCATTCCCTCTATCCTTCTGAAATATGAAGTCCTTTCTTTCCCTGCATATGCTGGCTGTTGACTTCATAAGCTTGATGGAAAAAGGCTTTTTAAATGCTGTAGTATGCATATTATATGCATAAGGGAGAACATTCTTTGCTGCATAAAATGCTTTTTATCTGTAGTGAGAATATAACTAAGCCAATGTTGATCTGCTTTGCGCCTGCAATGTAGCAATGATGGCTGGATGAGAGAGAAATTGAGTCACTTACAAAAATGAATTTGCAACAGTAAACTATGCAGTCAGGCCATATTCATTTCAAAGACAGAACACATTACAAGGCAACACACAACCTTATGCAAAACAGCCTCCCTCTTCCACAAGCAGGAATATTACTTGGATATTAATCTTATAAATGGGATGCTAAACACAGGATGCATACGGTAATGATGAAAAGGGATGGTACTATCCATCTGTCACTACACATTAAAGGGAAAAAAATAAAAATTGGATATATGAGTAATGAAAAGGTATGCCTTGCTTCACCAGTGTCACATATTAAATATTCTAGAATCACAGCAGGTTTCTCAAAGAACTAGAATTCTGTTTTATATTCGATTATCTCACATGTCCAAATCATACAATCAGTTTTTATTCATTCTTTGTAGGAGCTATATGAACCACATATCCCCAGTTCCTCTTACAGTCAGTCAAGCAGAATATGTACTTTTAGGGTACAGCTGACTTATTCAAAACATCTACACTGAAATGACATGAATTATATCCTAGGAAGGCCTATTTATCTTCTGTGACTATTAAAGATGTGATGACTGGCATAGACACCATTACTTACATTATAGGTGTATATTTGGTCAAACGAAGGCACTGCCTTTCTCTACAGATTTGTGAAAACCCAGGTTGTCATCCTACAACTGTTCTCCTATTTCTGTTAAGCTATGACTTAGTCACATCTGAGGCAGTGAAGCTTTGTCTCATACTCCATACTTTTTTTTTATTTTGAATCATTCAAACAAACGGGCCTCTGCTTTTTATTTATTGACACTATTCCCAAGGCTAACAAACTAGTAGTGAAACATATTCCTTATTCATGATGTACAGAAATGTTAAATGTAAAGTTAAATTTTCATTTGTTCTGTCTCACCCGATTAAGTTTCATCACTCCATAGTGCCTTCAATCAGTTCCTCTAGACTAAGTCATTGTTTTGCCATGAACAAACCATGCTCTGTTTCTCTTCACTGCATAAAGAAACAAACAAATGAAGAAAATCCAACCAATGCTCACTCCCATCAACAGAAGGCTGAGACTCAGGAACAAGTTACTGCATTTGGACCACAGATTTTGTGTCAACTGGGCTACTATAACTACCTGTACCTCTGTGTTAAGCCTGAAAAAAGGCAAGAGAGTATAAATACACACATATATTTCAAGGATTGAACTGAGTACATTATATCTCATCGGCCATGATGTTGTATATAAAAAAAACACAGCACAGTTAATGTACCAGAACACGTTAAAACAACATGTTGATCAACTTGTTTTGAGCACGAGTCTGTGCTCTCAGAAGAAATTCTCTTGAGAGAGAAGAATTATCCTCATGGGCTTAAGTATGTTTTGCTTCAGGTTTTTTTTTTTGCTACTGTCCAGTGCTGATTGCTGAACTATCTATTTTGGTGTCTATTATTACTCAGGCTTGCTCAACATACTGGATTTCACACTCCACTTCTCTCTGAAGATTGGTGTTCTGAATTGTTTTCCTCTTGAGGTGGATTAGCTTTCATTTTTCAAAACAAAATGTCATCTTTTGGTGTGCTATTAACCCTTCTAATTCCCTTCATGCTCTTCATTGCCATGCAATGCTCCCTAATTTATCATAATATTCATGGAAAGAAAATGCAGCTTATTCCATTAATCTTTAAATTCTTAATATCTGTTAAATAAAACCAGACTGAATAGCAACTACTATAGCACCTCTGCAATGATTAACTTCCTCTAAGTTTACATACTTTCATAACACCACTGGCCTTTACTCATCAGTATTAATTAGGTTTTCTTACAAAGAAATGTTAGATTCTGTCTTCTATCATTCCTTAACATTCCTTTACACATAGCTATGAAAATACTTTATTGACTATGTGAATCTGCAAATATTTGTCATCTAATGTTTATTATTTCTGCCTTTTGATAAAATGTTACCAGATTCCTTGTTCTAAGTCTCTGTAGGTTTATAAAAGACAAACATATGCCACATGAAAATAGTAGAGCTTCACTTTCCACACTCTACTCATCAGAAGGAAAGTAACAGACATTTCTGTAGAGAATCCCCCTCTTTTTTTCCTTTTTCTTTTGAAGCACAGAGTAACATACATTCAGTGACATGAATGACTTGAGAGGAATAAAGATCTTTAATTAAAGAAATTAAGTCTCATTATTAAATTCAGGCAATTGCAAATTGTGATGGATGCTCATAACAAACCATCATGAAAATGCGTTTGGCTAAACTGTTAAAAGCTGCTACTTATCACTGTTGAGGTGTTCAAACTTCTGTCATTATTGCTTTCTTACAGATAAGTACTGACTCTCCCCCTCTAGTTGTGTATATTCATGTTTACTGTGTCAGGTTAGTCCCAAAAATGAAGTTGCTAGAAGCTATTTTTTAAAGGAAAGAAAAGTATGCTTTGTTTGATCTTTGTTGTTCAGAAAGAAACAAAACAATTGCTATACAATAATTTTACAAGGAAAAAAGACAGAAAATGGCTTATACAGACTAATAATCTTGTAAATGGCTGCTCCAATTTTGATCTACCTTAATTATGCAATATAAAAAAATACATACAAAGCTTGCAGCACTGGGTTGGGATGATAAGAGTTTGCTGCATACATCACACATAATATTGAAGGGTGAAAGGTCCTGAAATGTTCTAGTTTTACCCTTATACAGAGTAGGGACCGTTGACTCTCAAAACACAAACATTTTGCCTAGAATACTTAATTGCAGACATACTTTTCCAGTACCAATAGTGTTACCTCCCACAACATGGAAATTAATTTCCCATCTAGCACACAAGGATGTAGTGAATATATGGATGTCTTACGGTTTAGAACCTTTTACACACATTTTTGCAATTGTACAGACTTTCCAAACTTACCTCCTCTATGGATAATCAAAGAAGTTTCACTTCCAACAGGACATTCCTTAAGTATATCCACTACTTCTGCATGGCTCAGGTTCTGTACATTCTGCTGGTTGATCTCAACAATGAGGTCACCTTCACACAAACCAGGACATCCCTGAATGTCTAGAATTTGCTTCACCCTCTGTCCTGTAGGACTGTCTGCTATAGTGAAGCCAAAGCCCTGGGCCCCTTTCACAATGGTTAAGGTCATAAGTTCAGCTTGGGTGGCCCCAGAAGAAGCCATTGATACATTATCATCATGGGCAGGTGGTGGGAATGTGCTATCAAGCTGACTATCTGCTGGAATGGAGTGCAAGGAGTGTGGTGGTCGATCTGTTACGTCTGGAACAGACTGAGAAGTCCTAGAAATGTATTCCAAATAAGTTTCATAGTTATGTCTTCCATTTACCACTACCGGAGGCCTCTCCATTACTGCAAGGGGTGGCACCATGCTGTTGGCAGGATCTTCAGGATCAAAGGGCAAAGGGTATCCACGACATAGCACCAAGTTGACACTCTGACCAATAGGAACAGACTGGAAGAGTTTGACTACATCTGCGTGAGTATGTCCAAGGACACAAACTTCATTAATATAGACAATCACATCACCTAGAAAGAGAAGAAGACAGTGACAATAAGAGAAAACTTTAGTAACTATACACCATACAATTTTTTTTTAATGAGATAGAACTCTACTAAAAAATAAAACAGATTAGACCAACATGTTGACTCAAACAGTGGAGACAAAAAATTGTCCGCCAACAAATGTAATACAGGTAGACAATGGTAGTACTGTTTCTTTTCTGTGGTAGCTCACAGCTGGAGAATTATGCTGAATTCAGGAATATACCTTTTTTTAACATTTCTTTTGTATTTTTCTACTCCTTTCAGTATACTCCACAGATGACTGTTTTTTAGGATATAGTGGTAGCTTATTTGGAGGGCTTGTTATTAAGAAATGTTATTGTTTGTTGAAGAGTAAAAGTAAAAAAGAAAGGAAATAGTAAATACTTCTGGACATGAGAATCAATCAACAGAGATGAAAGGCTCAGCTACCATGATAGATGAAATACTTTCTTCATTGGACATGATATTGACAGTTTTCTATTAAATCTTGTTGTTATCAAACATCCAGAACTACTACAGTCACTGCTTATTCTAGGCAGGAACTAAACTGAATCTTGCATACTGAAGAAAAGTTCAGTGGTATTTTGCCGTAACTGTGATGGTTTAAGCACGATGACTGGACAAATTTGGTATGTAGGTATAATAGCATTTTATTAGACAAACTGTTATAGTTGAAAGAACCTAGACAAACACCAGAAAAACAGTTTAAGATTTCCAACTAAATCAGCCTGTCAAATGAAAATAAAGATGTTACTTTTATGTTCAGAATCTTGTACAGAACTACCAGTCATAGCATTATGCATGAAAGCAGAATGCTTCAAATCAACAGACTATTTGTGCGTCTCCATATTGCTCCTGCACCAACCATATTTTTTAAGGAGATTTCAGAAACGGATTCTCTTTCCTTCTTATTGTTAGAATGGATCTATGTATAGTAGTCATAATTTTTAAGGTAATGTTACAGTATGTATTAAAATAAAAATAGGTGTATGATTTGTAAAAACAATATTCAGAACAGTTTGATGACCACAGCTGGTTTGCACTTTCATGAAACAACAATAGGTAGATTTGGTTAGAGAACTCTGCAAGTTGAAGTATTTTTATAAAATCCTCTTATTATCCTGCCATTAATTAGGAAGAAAAAATCATTTATACAGGCAACTTGATGAGGTGTCTACAAGGCACACAGTTCAATAACTGACTTAGCATAACATATTGTTTTATAATGATATTTCAAAACTTAGCAATAAAATGAGAATTATTTGGGGAGGAGGAGATAGTTTGTGTGGAATTGCTTCAAGTATATTTGTGAAATTAAGTCTTTCAAGTGCTTAAATCAAAAGATCTAATCAAGCAAACTGAGGAAAAAAGAGCATCAGCAAGATGCCAGTGCAGGAAAAGGCAAAGATTGTTTAGACATGAAAATGAAATGGTCAATTCCCACACAGTCAGACTATCTAACAGCCTGACAGTAATTAATTGCCTATGCACAAGTTGTGATTTGTTGAAAGATTTCTTCAGAGGGTGTTCAGGGAAAAAAATGTGAACAGAATTTGTTTAAATGTTTGTGAATAGTATTCACAAATAATAGAAGCCACAAATACAGTCTTAAATGCGTCATAAATAGATTACAAGCTAAAAGCAAAAGCAGCATGTTCATTTTATAGGTAGTGCAGAAGGAGCTTCAGTACTTCTGTCTTAAGCAGCTGATGCTATAAAAACAGTTTTTGAAAGTCAATATATTAAAGAGAAAAAGAATTTGCTGTATGACATTATAGTGTCAGCAGCTGCAATTCATTGTGATTTGATCATGCCCTGCTATAGAAAGATCTTACCTGCACTCTCATCCCTGGCTTCCACATTAGCAGCGAGGCTGACATTGCTCATAATAGGATGGATACTGTTGAACTGAGACTTCTTCAAGACATGCTCCTATTGCAGTAGCTTATGCCTTCATTGTACCCTTGTAACTTTCTAATCCATGCAGTCTTTATTTCCCTGAGTGCTGGCAATGCAGATATGTAGTGGGAGGAGAGCAATCTGTTCATCCTCTCTTGCAACACTTAAGCAGAGGGTGCAAAAGGATCAAAGCATTATTTGTGTAGGGCAGGGAAACCATTGTCTGCTTCACTTTATATATTTGTACAGCACTGGCTGTGTTTTAAAACTTAAAACAAGATGTTTTTCAGAAATCAGGAGATTAGATAAACTAATTGACATAACAATAGCCATCCAGTGAAAAGAAATTAGCCAGCACACAAATAGCACGCTAAGAAAATATACAGCTGATGTCATCCCTTCCCCTGGTCACTGAACAGGCAAAAATGAGCATTCGAAGGTCTTGGATAAGAACTACTCAAAATAATGGAGCTGTATTATCCCTCACAAATTCTTCACCATCTCCTTTATTTATCAACATTTTTAAAGATCCTTATGCTTTCTGAGGTTTAATGTGAACAGCGTATCTAGGGCACACTCTGAAGCCATAATTCACAGTTGATCTGTTTGAGACCCATAGCGGTATATTGTCATATGGTGAACATATGGCTGAAGGTTAAGAGGGATGAGGAGAAAGGCATGAGTTACCAAGTTCAATTCATGGAGAAGCTGCAGTGGTGTTAGTCTGGGAAGAAGAGGAGTTTCAGATCATGAGACATGAAGAAGGATTAAAAGGGGTTAATTTCAGAAATTGTTCAAATATATCTCCAGATTGTAGGAGTTTTTTCCAGCCTAACTCAGTTGCCAGGCTGAGAATTTTTTATTACTGACACAGAACGAAATACCCAGCATTTGGTAGGAAGAGAGAGATAAGTTAAGAGCATTACAGAAACGGTGCCATGTTAATGCAGAGTTCAAAACCTCTCTACTTTAGGAAAACTTCCTGAAAAGTTCCTGTTACCTCCTGCTGCTTCTAATAGTAATGGATGCATATGGACAAGCACAACTGCTATCCCCTTTATAATTCCTGCACGAGTATTTGAGCAAGACATAGTCTGCCTCCAGAAATCACAGTTTCACAGTGAGTGGGTCCCCTCAAACTTCTGCAGAATGTTTAAATTAAGCGTCATACTTTGTCTGGCTTTTAGAATTAAATGCGCTAAACCGACTAGAGTTTGTTTCCATGGTCACAGACCGGCAGAGGTTTGATGGGACCTCTGGGTTCATCTGGCCCAACTCGTGTCCCAGAGCAGCGTGCCCAGGGCTATGGTCATGTGGATTTTGAAGATCGTCAAGGAGACCCCACAGCCTCTGAGAAGTCTGTGCCACTGCTTCATCACCCACACAGCACAGAAGTGCTTCCTCATGTTTAGATGGAACTTCCTATGTTCCCATTCATGCCCACGGCATCCTGTCCTGGTACTGGGCAGCTATGAGAAGAGCCTGGCTCTGTTCTCTTTGCATCCTTCCTTCAGGTACTGTAGACATTGATGAGATCCTACCATGTCTTTTCTTCTCTAGATTAGACATCTCTGCACATCACTGTCCCCACTTTGAAGTCTTCTCCCACATTTCCCCAACATGTAAAAACTCTGCGCATGCACTACCAATCCTATCTGACTTTAGGGATAAGGCAGACAAGGCTGCTCTGCAGAACAGGCAGTTGAATGGCACTCTCTCGACAAATTGGCAGCTTTGCTACCCATTAAAGTGGGCAAAAAATATCCTGTCCTTCATCTCAAACACCTGCACCATCACAAGAACAGATTCCACTTTCCAGCAGTCAACATCCCAATTCAGTATTGAGTGAAACAATGATAGAGGTTACTGCTGGCAACCAAATTTGTCAGAATGTCTTAAGAGTTCCCTCTGCCTTATTCAGGCTCTTGCATTTGACTGGCAAATTTAGGATTGTCGGTTTGAACCTAGTTCCCTGCTGTCAAGTACTACACAGTACATTAGACCTGACGAAGTTCTATGTCGTGCTCACAGGAATATCCATCAAAGTCCAGAATATTTCACTTTGACTAGCCTGTTTTGCTTTTTAAAGTTTCATCATCATTAATTATTTTTTCCTGTAATATAAATGGAATCATCCCTGATTTCTTGCTTAAATGTTCTGTTATCTATATATTTTAAAGCAATCAAACAAACAAAAATCCAGGAGTAAACTATCATTATCTTTTGTTAGCCTGGTGACTAATGAAGAAATCTGTGAGCTTTGACACCCTCCAGTGACAGATTATTACTTGCATTCCTGTCTTTTATAACATTACAGAGTCAAATTGGAATATGGGGACCTGTTATTAACTGCAAAAATACTTTTTTTTCACCCATGGAGTGCTTGATCCAAATTGAATGTGAGGTTTTTTTTGACATCTGTGAATTTCTTACCATTACCGTTTCTTGCACATTCAGTTCCCTAGCTGGAGGTTTTATGGTACCTCAGTGAACTGAACTGCTTTCTGGAAAGCCCTTCTCATTGGTACTCAGACTCCTTTCTACTTCCAAGTCTGAACTCAAAGGAAAGAAGGCACATTAGGTCTTTGTTGTTAATTGATGACCTCATTCACAATCCAGTAGAAACTCTGTGATTTGGTGGGGGCAGAGGCAGCCCTGCTCCCCCCACACAGCCAGCACAGCCCACAGCAATGGAGCTGAAAACAGCCCACGGTTTGGCAAGTCAGCACAGGAGCACAGGGAGAACCAGCTCTGTGAGACTCAGGATGCTTTTTGTTTTTTCCTTTTCTGCATTTGTAGCTTTTGTAACAGCGACTAACTTCTGTATTACTCATTTCTACCTGTATTTCTCAACCATACACTTCAAATTCTGCATATGCATATGCTGCACAAACTTCAGAACTAACCAAATATAAGCTGAACAATGTGATGACTTTGTTGTTGAAGCTCTTCCTACACCTGCCCACCCACGTTATGTACTGCCATTGCTAGCTGCTTCTGTCACTTCCCAGCAGTGACCTTGTCTTCTGTTTTTGCAAAGTGCTGCAACACTGCTGGCACTGTAGCCTATTACTAATAAATTCTGAGCTGCTGACATGTTTCCAGCACTGAGACACAAAATGTCAGGATAATTCCAATAACAGAACATGTGACTGATGGTCAGGGCAGAGGAGAAGAGACTCCTCAGAAATGAGGACTTTTTGTACATGCACACACATCTACCAGCAGCAGCACAAAGAAGGAAGCAGCATGTGAGGGACCAGCTGGTTAAACAGTATAGAACAAATTATATTCTGAAACTTCGAGCCTCAGCTTCTCTTCTCTTTCCATAGGTGTCAATTCAGTGTGTGAATAGTTTCTGTTATCAGTGGGTACAGTCATTTGTTAGAACTCATGAGATTTTGAAGGCTCTATGTAAACAGAATTTCTCTGTTTTCTTGTACTGTGACCTCCCAAAGAATCTTATAACATCAACTCAGCTCTAGATACTCACACTGTAGCAGCATAAGTGTTATAAATGGAAGATAAAACCTGGGACACTGCAATCAGTGGTAGCCTATGTGGACCTACTTTTTGCTAATTTTAATCACATAATTATCCCTGTTTTGAAAATAAAAATTACTGAATTATAATCACTTCTTAAAGAAGATTGCAGTGTGAAGTGGCTATTGCATATTAATACTGGAGTAGATAAAATACCTGCCAAGAAAATTCTCACTTCTTTTAAGAAAGACTATTTAACTGCTAAAACTTACCAAGTGCGTAACCTGGGAGATGTGCATTATCATCATAGCCACAGCCACAAACTGGAAGAGGGCTATACATTTAAAATTGACCACTTTATTGCTGGCTCTGTAGCAATTTTATTTCATAGATAGTTTATGCAGCCATACTGAAATGAAGAGGGCTGCTGGGACACACAATGCTCAGCTGCCTTTAGCTCAGAAATAATTTCGGGACAACTTGCTGGTGTGTGAGCATACTGAACAGCCCATTAAAATCTATCTTTTTAGACTGGCAGAGAAGAGCTATTTCCTGGTCTTCGCCTTCTACAGAAAGTTTCACCCATGTGCTGACAAAGAATGAAGCTGACAGGCCACTGCCATACACGTATCCACCATTCAGTCACTGGACTCTCGGAACTGATGTTTATGGGAAAAATCAGAGCATAATACAAATAATTAGTTATTAAATCCAGCAAAAATGAAATAAAAATGTTTTTTATGTGCATTCAGGCCCTCGGACTTGGTCAGATAGCCCTGACTTCTCCTCTTAATGAAACCTGAGCAATAGAGGCAAACAGCTGCTTATCACATTTTCAAGTCAGCAGTTCTTCAAAGGATCGCTGCACAAGTGCACAACTCTGGCTAAGATTTGTCCCTGTCATTGGAAGGACTGACGTCTGAGTCAGAATAAAACTCAGTGCCCTTGTTCAGAACTTTGCTTCCTCTTCAAGGGGGAGGATTTAACACAGACGTGACTGCAACTGTACCCAAGACCCAGATCTGTTGAGTAAGCAGGTGCCATTTTTATCAAATCAAATTTTCAGATCCCGTTTTAATTCTGCTCTGACCCAATGCACATGCCTAATTAAAAAGCTGTCTATTCAAAATTTTTGTGCTTAACCAGCATGTATCATGTAATTACAGCCAGCCAGATGTGGATTAGTGGAAGAAACTATTTACATTTCTGTTTGTACTTTGCATACAGTGGTAAAAGCTATTTAAATAGAAGCATTTAATTTTTTTTTTTAATTTTTTTTTTGGGGGGGGTGGGGTGGGGGAAGGAATAAAACACATTAAAAAAAATCTAAAGACCTTGATTATTTGCTGATCTAGCATAAACATGAAAAATAGCAGATTAAAATGTAATTAAGTAAACAGCAAAAGAGTACTTAAATGAATGTTGACATAAAGTGCTAAGGAGCAGCAGATTCTCATCTAAACGATTTCTCACTTCTTCAAGCATCTGAGAGCATGACATAGATTTTAAGCTACTTTACAATGAAAGCAATTGTCTTAGTTTCCGCTGGGACAAAATTGGTTTTTTTGGAGTGTCTGGTATGATGTTTTGATTCTGGGAGGAAAACAATGTTGATAATACACTGATGTTTATAGCTGCTGCTAAGCAGTGTCGTACAGAGCCAAGGCCATTCTCAGTGAAGGGCCCAAGGAGCTGGGAGGGAACAGAATTTGGACAGCTGATTTATACTGGCCAAAGGGATATTCGATATCACATGACATCAAGCAGAAGGCTGAACTCTTCCCCTGTTCAAGGGCCACCTGGGCATCAGTTGAGGGGTGGTGAGCAATTGCTTGTGCATCACTTGTTACATACACTGCTATAAATATATACGTACATAAATAGACATAACTATTCTCCTTTTCCTTTTCTCTATCTTAGTAAAGAGTTTTATCTCAACCCATGAGTTCTACATTTTTCTCCCCCTATTCTCTCCCCACCTGCTGGGTTAAACCACAACAGGAATTATTCCAAAGATGGTAAGTAATTTGGACACAAGACCACGTTAAAAAAAAAAAAGTCCAATTTTCTGGGCAGCCTTTTATTTACAAATTATGTAAGCCTATTGTATCTAGGTTTTGCTTGCAAGAACCAGTTTCTCATCCTGAAACTCCTGGTGTGAATGAACTCTACGACAAAACATCAGTGGATTTGAAGAGCAAGATAAAAAATGCATGCCATGTTCGCATAGCTTTGGATCTGGTTGGATCTGGGATCACTTTGAAAGGTGTCACCGTGCAGAGGCTCACACAGAAATGAAGTCCTTTTTTTCTTTAGAAAAAGAAGGTCAGAATTTACAACACATTTTCTTTTGTATGCACAACATTTTATTTCTGTACTCAGAGCATCACATTTATCAAGGTAATGGCTCCCAGGAGGGGGGAAGTAGCCCCACGAGCTCCCCAACAGCCTAAAGGCATTGGCTATGGCAGAGCATGATGTAAATACTGAGCAGCCCCTCCACCTGCTGGGAAACACACAGTGCCTCCTGTTCCTGGTGAAGGGCATTTTCTGCACATGTACAAATGTCTTTATATGCTGAAACATATATGAAACTGGGTGTTTTTAATAACAGGCAGTGAGGTTTGATTTTGATCGTTGATTGTGACTTTCACTACTGTTTGCTCAATACTCCAGTTTTCTTGATGCACTCACAGTGCTCAACCAGATGCCTAACTTCAGCTGCCAGTGCAGACCTTCTGATTTTGCTATCAGGTTTAAAGCTAAGATTAAAAGGTGTGATGTGCTTTTTGTGTCATCACTCAGTTCCCTGTTCTGCTGACCACAGCACCTGCTGGTACTCAGCACCTGGGGAAATCAGGTGCTTGTTTCAGAGTCAAGTTGTGGCTGTGGAGTCAATGGGAACCAAGACTGAAAGTGCTGCCTTAATGTGTTTTTTAGCAAGGTCAATCTATTATAATATGTGTCCAAGTACTTCCCGTAAGAAATGTTTGCAATTACTGTTGTCCCAGGCACTGCTATTAACACTACTAAATCACTTTCAAAATTTATGCTGAAGAACTTGTCTCTGGCTAAACACCTTGTGCCAATCATAGTGAACTGTCTGATCATTCATTGCCACCTCCTTGGCATCAGAGCATCTACTGTGTTGCCAAACTAGAAATTTAGTGTATCTATATGTGTGTGTATGTGTGTGAATGTGCATGCAAAGAAATCCTCAAATCCTGCTGCATCTGGAAGGCACAAGGTTGGCACCCTGAAACCACCACAGACAAATACTTCAAAAGAAGTCTGGATTACTACAGGTCAGTTTTTTTATACAACTTTAAGGACAGGAAGCATTATGTTTATATTAAAAAGAATTTAATTTTTTCAAACCCGTAAAATAATTCCCAGCGAAATACATGTATTTCAACTGCTGGCCTACTACCTGTGAGTACCTCAGTGTATTTAATATGGAGTCATCTATGATTACCAATTAATTAAGAAATATCTTCTTCAAATGTAAGTCTAGTATGAGAGTTCCTTCTTACTCAAGAGTTTTATAAATGCTTTTCAATCTTTAATTATGTTTATCTCATGTATTATCTCTATTTTGTTTTGTTTTAATAGTAAAATCATGAACAAAATTACTTATACTACAGAGAACTTCTCACATAATTTCTACACTAGGAAAGCTACACAACAGTTTCTTAGGAATGTATACACATATAACTTTAAAATTGTGTAGTAAAGAGCAATAGAGGAATTCCTTTTTTCAGTCTTTACTGTAATTTTTCCAGGTTAATAGAGGGTAATCAATTATCAAACTGACGTTCCTTCCAAGCAAATGTTATCTGAATATCTCTGGAGCCTCTTTCACTACCAATCACTCATTTTCAAGGACAATATATTTTTATTCTCTGCAAAACAATTTAACACCTTCACCACTGACTAATTTCTCCTTTCTTTTTCAGCCTACTCCTGAACGCTACACTGAATTTAAACTACAAAGTCCAGCTTTGCTTAATAATTTGTTGGTGAGATGGAGGAAATCACTAAAGAAAATCCCACCAACCACAATATTTAAAACTCACCTGCTTTATAAAAAAACTGAAATTCCAGCCTACTGTTGGTTAGACAACGGTCAATTTTCACTGCTACAGTTGCAGAGCTAAGAAACACATTCTCCTTTTATGAGGATTATCCAACTTCGCATCATCTATTCTGCCTCCTCGTACATCTTGTTTGCCTTCTCTACATTCAGCTTTGTCTTATTAGCTTTCTGAGAAGGAGACTAGAATTTTCAGTATTCCTGTACAGTTTGTAGCACTGTAGAGTCACATTTTTTGTGTGGCTTCCCTTTTCCTGTAGTAAATGCTTGAACAATAATAACACTACTGCAGGGTAAATATTCTTTAATTTTCCACTGAGAAGGAAGGATACAGCTTAGTGGTTGGAATCTAACTTCCAGCAATGAAGCCGTGTTATGGGTATACCAGTAACTGCTCAATAGACAAATTTCAGATTAAATAAATAAAGGAGGATTAATCTTCAGTTTATAACAACACACTGTCTTCCTCTTTAGAAAAGAATTAATTTTCTACATGTTTGAATTTAATAATTTGTTAATTAGCTAATGAGCAAATGTAAATTAAAATAAGTTATTAAGAATGACTGTGATCCCATATCAGCCTTCTCTATTTGTTCACACCGAAAAAGTAGTCTCAGTATGCTTGCCATCTCCTAACGTTCTCACTGAGAATCATCCCATGGGTGGCCTTTACTTAAAAAGCCCTTCTCAAAATGTACATTATATTAAACTTTTCCTTGAAAGATTATCAATTATTTTCATATGCTTCCATACAGTATTTCCACCTGGCTCCTGACAATGTAGATGCCACCACCTCTCCTGAGGATGTACTGCTTCACAGAATCATAGAATCATTAAGATTGGGAAAGACCTCTAAGATCAGCTAGTCCAACCATCTGCCCACTAAATCATGTTCCTTAGTAGCACATCTCCATGTTTCCAGAGATGGTAGCTCCACCACCTTCCTGGGCAGCCTGTTTCAATATCTCACCACTCTTTTGGAGAAGAAATTGTTCATAATATCCAACCTGAAGCTCCCCTGGTGCAACTTGAGGCCATTCCCTCTCGTTCCATCACTGTTACCTGGGAGAAGAAGCCAACCCCCACCTCACCACAACCTCTTTTCAGGCAGCTGTAGAGAACAATAAGGTCTTCCGTGTCCATCAGAAACAACACAAGTTGTGGCCTCTCATCCAATTGGAGATAGTAGCTATGGTGACAGGTTAATTCTTGGAAAATTTAGCTCAAGCTTAAACTGTGCACAACTTACACTTATCTGGGCAGCCTATGGAAATGCTAAGAAATGAGATGGCCAATTGGCAAACTTCTTTTTAAGAACTATCTGTTGCATGAAAAAGTGCATGTAGAAGCACAGAAGAAAAATGCATGTAGGAATGCAGCATGTTACAGACAGGAGATAATTACAGACAAGCAATGGATGAGAGTGTACACAATGGGATACAAGGATGGAAAGATCAGGAAGATTTGGAGATGCAAATGTCAGTAACAGAATGCTGGAGAAAGCTGAAAGGAAACTGACTTGTGCTTGGTGCTCTGTTCTTCCCTGTTTCTAAAAATGATTTCCTAACCACCTTATTGACTGTGTTTCTGCCTTGAGTATGCTGGTGAATCTTTCTCACAGAGAGAATGTTTTAAAAATTGATAGTAATTTGTATTAAATCTGCATTTGTTTTTTGCTTCTTCTCAGTTCAAGAATGAAATTGTTAATTTTTGAGGTTTGCACATGCACACCGCTCGCATAGATGCCCTGTCAGAAAGCAATTTCCAGACAAAATTCACAGTAGGGTGACAGCTGCATATAGGAGTCATTTTTAGATATACAGAGAAAAGTTATTAATTCTGATTGGGATTACAATCCCAAGAAACTCACACAAGGTTAAAATAAAATGTCCAAACAACCGTAGGTACAACAGTGAAAGACTCCTTGTCTATTTTAATTCTTCCTGCATTTAGTATAATCAAGAAGTTGCAGGTTCATGAAAATAAACCCCAAATTGTCTTCATGAATCAGTCAAATCAAATCCAGATCTGCTGACAAAGGCAAGGGAGACATCACTATAAATAACTGTGTCCTACCAGCAAAGTTCAGCATAGCTGAGGGAATTAATTCCGCATTTGTTTAACTTAGTGTGCTTTGACTTCACAGGGTTTATAATGGATACTTCTATAGCAGGAAAAACCGTGTCCCTGTTCATAGGACAATTGTAAATTGTAAAATTTATCGAACTTTTACAACCATTGAAAACAATGAACTAAACAGTGTAATTACAAAATATCACAGTTACATTTCTTTTCCTAATTCTATACTTGTGAAAGAATGTGTATTACATTCCCAGATAATATTTAGAAGAAGATATTACAACATTTCCAAACTGGCGGAAATTTAGCTCTCCTCAGCAAGGAACCCCAAAATTGTTTAGCACTGACAATTTTTACAGACATGAAAGCTAAATAAATCAGTCAGTGTATTCAATGTCCAGTGATCTTGGCATATTGTAAAGTGCTACTGAAACTTGTCAAGACTGGACAAAAAATAATTGGGATTACAGTTAAATACTGGGAAGAAATAATTTCTGAAAAGTTCTATCATTTTATTTCCATTAGGATAGAAACCATTCCATCTTTCCACTATTATTTCACAAATCTATATATTATCATACCACATGAGAGAACCGTGAATTCTCTTGGCAAGGTGTATTCATATTTGTGGTGCTGATAGGTTGATGTTTGGACTCGATGATCTCAGTGGTCTTTTCCAACATTTATGATTCTATTACTCCACTCTGATTAACTGGTTACAGTAAATGAGTTTTTTGCAATAAAATAGTCTGAAATGCTGTTAATGTCATTGCTGTAAAGTTCTACGTATGATTTCATATGCTAGAGATAACTAGCATCAAATCTTCTCAACCTCGTTATACAAAGTTATATGACAGAGATCATAAATAGAGAGGGCACTAACACTGATATTTGTGGTAACCACATTCATTTTCCTTCTCAGAATTTACCAGCTTCCAGAATTTATTACAATGACTTGCAGATTGAAGGCTGAGTATCAAGAAGTACTCCTAGCAGAACTTGTCTGAGAGGCACCTTAGAAATATAGAGGTACACAGACTTTCACATTTATTCAAATATCTTTAGCTGCTTCAAAAGCAGTAATGATTTAGAAGGAGATGCAAATTTCCACCTGGTCTAAAAACTGGAGAGTGTGTTTTTGATTCTGAGGTAGTCCTGAATTTATAGAATAGCAAAGTGCTGCTGGTAACTACAGGTGATGCTTTTCTTCAAGCTGTGTTTTTTCTTGTGATTGAAGGCACAGCACAGCCTGTGCTATGATGGGGCTGACACCGTCCCCCTCTATGGCCAGCTTCAGGCTGTGGCTCTCAGCAAAAGCTCCTTAGGACAAGAAATCCCTGTAAGCCAGGCTAGCAGAAGAGCACTAGGACCAGGGAGAGTGAAGACATCGCTTAAAATGGAAATACTGAAAAAAGTAAAGACTACTATCAGTGCAAGGAGAAACATGGTGCAGAGGACGTTCAGGATAAGATTTATCCAGTATCAGCAGCCACTGTCCTACACTTTGGTCAAGGAAGCCAAAGGGTATTTGCACAGTCCCTGCATGTCATTAGATAACCTCTCATGTACCCCAAAAGTATTAATGTGTCCTTGCATGCAGAAAACATTACAGTAATTACAATCAGAATTGTCAAAGATGAGCTGCAAGTCAGATGGTAAGTTTTCTGCTCTCACAATGAAGTACTGTGTGCACATATCAGATGTGCTTTTCCTTCACTGGAGTGTAGCCAGCTTTTACTTTGGATTCTAATTAAATATTTTCACAACTTGGTTTTTAGACAATCTCTAAACTTCTTCCAATGAAGGATTCTTTCCCTCTCCACCAACTCTGAAAAGAAGTAGAACAAATCTTTCTGTCTGTGTAGTTATTGCCTTGTAGCTATGGGGAGTGTGTTAAACCAAAACTGTTTAAAATGAGTTTAAAATGACTGATAATATATTCTTTTTTGTTTTTTTTTTCCACTTGGACAAATATAATCCATTTGGGAAGGATGCTCTGGAGGCATAACAAAGATTCTGAATAACTAAGTGAGACCCAGATGTGCTCACATACCAACAAGACGTGAAAGAGATTAAAAGCTGTCACCATTAAAAGATAAATTAGTTATGTGAGCGTTATCAAATTAAAAACACAAAAATATGAAATGTGCATTCATCTAATGAATACTGTTGTACCAAACTGACTAAAGTGTAAAGAGATGGAAAAAAGAATAAAAATTTTACAAGCTTATTGTTATTTCTCTCTTTTCCAGCTAAAGAACATTTGAAAGAACATTTAATTCCATCACTGATAGCAATGTAATAGTAAGGCTACAATGCATGAGACATTTACATTATTCTGAAGGAGTTGGATGTATATATATACCAATCCTAAGAACTGACATTGCAAAATGCAAACAGATGTAAAAAAAATTGTCATGGTAGCCTATGTCAGATCTGAGATCTGGGAAAGGAACTTGCTGATGCTGCAAGAAAATGTAAAATTCTTGCTCAGTCTGCTGAAGCAGATACAACAATGCTGTACAACATATACTACACCAAGGAGTAAGTATATCACAGCATTGGATAGAGCTGCTCTTACAACACTGACAGGAGGACTAACTGGCTTAACCCATCAATTTTCTCCTTCCAGTCTTCACCCAGAGAAGAATTGTTTCACATTTCTTTTATGATATCTATGTCATAGCTCAAAATAAAACAATCATATGTGGAGAACAATAGACTAAAGGTTGCCTACATGCATTTGATGCATTTGCATTGTTCAAACAGATCTTGAAATACCGAGATAGCACTTCTTATTTACCCTTTGATATAGAACATCCAATAGAGGGAAAGCTCAGCTTTTCCTGTCAGCCCAGGGTGGAGGGTGTTTAGTACATAAGGTAGGTTGGAAGACAGTTTGTTTCCTAATTTTCGTGCATAACCCACAAAAGGCTACATCAGCATGTGGAGGCATTCCTGTGTGGGAAATGCATTCTGGGACCAGACTGACCCTCTGCAAAAGTGACTGATCCCTAACACAGTGGCCCTCAATGATATTTGGGAAGAATATCTGATATTATGAAATAAGGATATAGTTCCTATCTCCATGAGATACTAGAAATGGAACCTTTGTTTTCTGAAATTGACTAAATTATATATATATATATATGTATATATATATATATAAATGTGTACATAGAATCATAGAATCGCTAAGGTTGGAAAAGACCCACAGGATCATCCAGTCCAACCATTCGCCCTTCACCAATGGTTCTCGCTAAACTATGTCCCTCAACAAAACATCCAAATGCTCTTTGAACACCACCAGGGTCCGTGACTCCACCACCTCTCTGGGCAGCCCATTCCAGTGCCTGACCACCCTTTCAGAGACGTAGTATTTCCTAACGTCCAGCCTGAATCTTCCCTGGCACAGCTTGAAGCCATTCCCTCTAGTCCTATCACTAGTCACACGAGAGAAGAGGCTGACCTCCAGCTCACTACAGCCTCCCTTCAGGTAGTTACAGAGAGCAATAAGGTCTCTCCTGAGCCTCCTCTTCTCTAGACTGAACAATCCCAACTCCTTCAGCCGCTCTTCATAAGGCCTGTGCTCCAGACCCCTCACCAGCTTTGTTGCCCTCCTCTGGACATGCTCCAGGGCCTTGATGTCTTACTTACAGTGAGGGGCCCAAAACTTGACACAGTACTCGAATACATATATTCATACTTATTCACACACAGTGAATAGCAGACTAGCTTAGAAAAAAATATGATATATTTGGAAGGGTGACACAGAATTGGAAACTCTGGCTGAGATTATGCCTTTGAAAATGATTGTATAGGATGTTGCTGTAAAAAGACCCACCGTGCAGAGCAGCCTCAGGGAGGGCTGATACTGGTGTCAGTGGACAGTCACACTGGTCCACTGTATCTATACGTACACATATACATACAGATAAACATGCTGCTTTCCAAGCTTTAAGAAAATCATCAACTTTAAGAGTCTTGATAAATAGAAGGTTAAGATATTGGTTGTAAGGAGGTCACACAAATAATCATGTATTTTATGAGATGTATTTTCCAGGTTGGGATTAGATAAACATTGCCAGTCTGTGACCCTTTGGCTGAACTAGGTCAATTAAAGGTCTATAAAAATAAGGAGCATCTTGGTTTTGATTCCTCACTTAACTTTCTTAAGCTAACGTTACTTTCATTTCAAACAGTTTTAAAGAAAACTTTACTTGCCAGCATTTTTGTTAAGACATTACTTCCATCTGACTTGAAATTACATAGCTTACATTCTAGGAAAGGAGAATTCATTATTCTTGTAGCAAATGTAATGTTTAAAATCTCACCAGCCCTCATTCAGAACTGAACAGACTATCAAAAGACAGTATCTACAGTACGATAGAGCTTGAAATAAAAATCCATCAGGTCAGCACCTTGGATGGAGTAGCATTTTTGTCATAAACAATAGTTCAAGCATTATTGTTATTATCATCCTTTTTTTCTCAAAACAATTCAGAAAAAATGTTTAGATAAGTAGAACTGTACTAGATATGATTGAATCTCTTATATAATAGTTTACTGTATTTCCTTCTGAAGAAAGCAATGATGCAGTCAAATGTGGCCTAAAAAATATACTGTCTGATATACAGAAAATTATTGGAATAGAACAGACTAAACAGATTGCTCAAAACAATCTAGCAGAGTACAGGAAGCCTTTTAGAACTCTGAATAACGTTGCTGCTACTCTGACCTGCTTGGAAAATGACCAGAGGTAAAACAGTAGCATTTTATACTTCTCTTATTGATATCAGAACACCAAAAAAAAAAAAAAACCAACCAACCAACCAAACGAAAAAAAACCAACTTCAAAACAGAGATAGCTTCTATGATGATATAAAAAGAATGAACAAATAAATGTGCTAAGTGTTTTGGTATAGTGAGTAGCACCGAGGTGTTACATGGTTTTCCTGTTGAATTTACAGAGGGATCTAACCAAAAGCCCACCTATAAATTGGTGGGCTAAATGCAAGGGCGATGTCTGTTCTGGTAGCATGGTCTGACGAGGGGCAGTGCCTGTGCTGCAGACAGGTACACCCCCTTTGGCTCACCCGAGCCCACCTTGGGGCCACAGCACAGGCATGTTAGTAAGCAATTTTCATTACAGGTTTATAAACAGAGAAGCCTTTTTTTTAAAAAAATATTATTATTAAAATGTCAGTATCATCAATTATAAAGAGGCAGATGTATAAGTGCTGAAATAAACTTCGCACTTCTTCCAAAGGCTAAGTGAAACAGGGTCAGAGGAGAGGTGCTCTGCTCTAGTATCCCAATTTGGGTAACATAGCGAAGGATGCCTTAGAAGTGAAGTCATAACAGAATACATGAAATGTCTCTGTAACCTCCATTAGTTAAAGGTTCACGAAGCTCCTGGAATGTAATTTATATGCCCAAAAATGTTTTTTCTTCTCTAATGCAACTCTGGATGTTTTTACTTTATATTATGCATCAGGTAAGAGACTCAGAACACTGACAAAAGAACTGATGTACATGTGATTTAGCACAGACTTCTGTTTTATTGTACTCCACACAACTGGATACATATAGCACTCAGCCTAGACATCTTGCGAAGATAAATCTCATCGTGTTTCTTTTCTTCACTGTTTGAACTAGTTACAATGGGGGCTGCTAACTGCATTACTTATTGTACTTTACAAAGCTCTCAATTGACTATTTCCCATTTTTGATGGGGAAATTGAAGTACTCAGATGCTAGTCTGTTCAAGTAGTTCATTTGATAAGTGCTGTTAGATTTTTCCCACCCTAAATATGGAGCAGAAACTGTAACTTAAAAGTCATTAATTAAACAATGCTAAAGTATTCAAAGAGTTTAAAATTTGCTTTAAATTTTTGCTTTAAAATTTGTACTCAATAAACTTTTTAAGGTAAATGAAGAGCTGAATTTCTGAACACTTGGGTTTTATGCATTCTTACTGTATTTAACTTTTAATACAAAATGAAAAAAAAATCTGAAACTGAGCTGAATGTTTACATTTTGTTTTGATAACTGAATGCTATAATAAAATTATATATATAAGCAAAGTTAGAAGAAAATTGAAGGTGTAATGGCTGATGATACTGAAAAGTACAGTTCTAGGTTATTAACCTCATTAGTGAAGTATGATCTCACTTTCCCCATCATCTCTTTATATAGAAAGAAGTTTTTTTCCCTCCTAGATTATTCTTTCTATATGGAATAAGATGTCATTATTTACTGAATGAAACTACACATGAGATGATGATGACTATTATTTTCAATGCATATTTTTGTCTGTTCATACAAATAGCCAAATCATGCAAGACAGATGTTAATTATACTCGATAGGAGAAAAGTTATTTCTGCAACAGCAGCATTTTTGGCAGGCACTGAGGTCATTGCACACTGCTTACTCAACTGGCAACTTCCAAAACTTACAAAAGCTGTCCTAATAAATATCAGAATTGTGACAATGTATTTATCAGCTACCAACCGCTCTAAAATATCCTAACTGGAGAGTCAGCAGATTTTGTATGATAGAGTTCAGACTGAAGAACAAATGTATGGGCTCCTGAGAACTGTCATACGCACTGGTCTTGTGCATGGCTTAGTTTGTGCATACTGTGATGTGTTCATGTTTCAAACACAATTTCTGCTTTTTTTTTTTTACCTTTACTATTTAGTATTTTATTTTTGCACCTTTCTTAATTTCTTTATGATTTCGTTCTGTGCTAAAGGTACTGCACCTGGTGGCCTTTTATGATGGTGTAACTGCATCAATGGACAAGGGAAGAGCCACTGATGTCATCTATCTGGATGTCAGTACAGTACAGTCAGACACAGTACCCCACAACATTCTTCTCTCCGAATTGGAAAGATACGGATTTTATGGGTGGACTGTTCAATGGATGAAGAACTGGCTGCAGGATCATGTCCAGAGAATGGTGGTTAATGGCTCGAAGATCAGTGAGGAGTGGTGTCCCATAATGGTCAGTGCTGGGATCAATACTCTTTAATATCTTCATCGATGACACTGACAGTGGGGTAGAGTGCACCTTCAGCAAATGTGCTGATGACATCAAGCTGTGGGGTGCAGTCAACATGCCAGAGAGATGGATGCCATCCAGAGGGACCTAGACAGGCTCGAGCAGGGGGCTGAGGTGAATTTCATGAGGTTCAACAAAGCCAAGTGAAAAGTCTTGCACCTGGGCTGAGGCAACATCCACTACCAATACAAGCTGGGGGATGAAACGATTGAGCACAGCCCTGCTGAAAAAGGCCTGGAGATAATGGATGGGAAGCTGGATATGAACCAGCAATGTGCCCTCACAGCCCAGAATGCCAACCATATCCTGGGCTGCATCAAGTGAAGCGTGGCCATCAGGTAGAGAGGGAGATGCTCCTTCTCCGCTACTATGCGCTGTGAGGCCTCACCTGGAGTACTGCGTCCAGATGTGGAGTCCTCAGTACAGGAGAGAGACAGACCTGTTGGGGCACATCCAGAGGGCAGCCACAAAAGTGATCCAAGGGATGGAACACACCTCTTATGAGGACAGGCTGAGAGAGCTGGGGCTGTTCAGCCTGGAGAAGGGAAGACTGCGAGGTGACCTGAGAGCGGCCTTTCAGTATCTAAAGGGGAGCTACAGGAAAGAAGGGGACAGACTCTTTATCAGGGTGAGTTGTGAGAGAACAAGGGGAAATAGTTTCAAGTTTAAAGAGGGTAGATTTACGTTAGATATATAGAGTCTTTCACAGTGAGAATGGTAGGGCACAGGATTAGGTTGCCCAGAGATGTAATGGATGCCCTGTCCCAGGAGACTTTCAAGGCCAGGCTAGATCAGGCTCTGGGCAACCTGATCTAGCTGTGGATGCCCCTATTCATTGAAGGGGAGCTGGACTAGATGACCTTTAAAGATCCCTTCCAGTGCTAAGGGTTGTATGATTCCATGATGCTTGTAGCACCAGATCTTCTTTTACTTACATTACAAAGACCTAGATTGGTGGTTTAGGTTAAACAGAGTAAATATGTCTTATGTGTATCTTTTGTATTCTGTTTGCCCATTAGAAACAGAATTATTCATAGCACTGCAAACCACATTTGCACTATGCTCTCTCTTCTCATTGAAATGCTTCGGCTTTGGTTTCTTGGTTAAATAAAAACATAACAAGTGTGAAAATCTGGGCAAAATTGAAGTCAGTAAATGCCGTGCATGTGGAATCTAGCATGGCTGGACATGTTCAAACCTCAACCATCTCTATTCAAACTTGTTCAGTTTTCTACAGCTGGTGCTGGAAGAACTGTCTAATGGCTTAAGCACTGGAATTAACTTACTACATACAAGGAGATCTGCTTATATACAAAGTCCCGCAGACAACTATGCTGCACACTAACATAACTTGGAACCTCATCTACTTATACGACTAATATTTTAATGTTTTAAGTAGCAAGCATAGATAATCATTCTTAGGAATGGTAACTGAAAATCAAAATGTTCTGTAATCATTTTCCAGAATGAATTAAACAAACAATGTATACCAGAACTTTTATTGCCTATAAGTATGGATTTTTTCAAAGAAAAATGAAAGATTGTTAATTTGTCCGGATTCCTGTTTCACTTGAAAAAAAATGTTTCTTTTGAACAAGAGTCACTATAGGAAAGGAAATTAATCACATATATTGTCCAGTCCTAAAATTGGTGTATATTTTATGGGCACCAAGAATATATGTTCCAAGATGAGAAGAAGGAAATTATAATCCTTCTGGATTATAAGAAAGTGAATTCATAATCTCCAGTATATGTCTGAGCATTTAGGCTTGTTTGAATAGCCAAATGAAAGAAAAATAACCATATTAAGTTTTAAAGGATTTTTGCTTTTTATTTCAAGTGTTCGTGAACCATGTGTGAGCTTTGAATT
Organism: Gallus gallus; assembly: GCF_016699485.2. Taxonomy (NCBI): domain Eukaryota; kingdom Metazoa; phylum Chordata; class Aves; order Galliformes; family Phasianidae; genus Gallus; species Gallus gallus. Next base: position 12,479,381 of record NC_052532.1, on the reverse strand, counting down.
AGGCTAGGGAAACATCCTTAAGATCGTCAGGAAAGGGTCAGTAGTACACTAATCAATCAACTACTGCTTGCTGTGATAGATGACTACAAAAGACAAAGGAGTCCATTAACTCACTCTTAAGGTATTAGAGGAAATTGGTTGCTTATGCCATTTAATAGCCTTGGACATTGAAGATATGTATCTGGATTTACAGCATGTAGAATAGATTTCTGCATTTCTCAAATGGCATCAAGAGGGTAGGTGGGATCTCTTGCACTTTTTATGGCCCTAGACACCTATGTTAACCATCTGAATTGCACTCTGAGTGTTGATATTCTCAGTTCACTAAAAATAACCTTTCCCTTCCAATTGACACCTTATTTAGAGTCTATGTTCCTTTATGTGATGCTTTGAACAACCTTGAAGTAAGGTATAATGCTTAAATGTTATAAAACAATACAGAATATGAAAGATTCCTCAAATTTATGAATTACTGCAAAATTTAGGGCTAAAAAACAAGCCACAGAGACAGGTACCACTGAGTCCCATAATAATGAGAAAATAAAATCATCCCATGAGGTGAGACACCATGTAAAATGAGGACAAGAAGTTCTTAAGAATTTTCTGTTTTTTCTAATTATTCTTGTGACTTAAAGAACATACAGTCCTTTCTCAGAAGTATTTTGAAATCCAAGTTAGATGTTCTGCTGTAATTGCTCTTCCAGTTTGTATAAACAATTTTAATTGAAAACTTCAAGGGGAATAGCCAAATGACAGAGCTAAAAAGAATCAATAGCTCTCTTCATACCTCGAGGAATATTTATGCAAAGTGGGATGGTTTTAATAGGAAAGATTTGTATGCAGTGCTTAATGAATGCTGAGTAGCTTGACAGATAAGCAACATGGACTCAAGCTCTAGCTCTGTATCAGGCAGAACAGATAGTGACATATGGATTTTCTGCACCTTAGGGAGAAAACAAGACGACTGAATATCACACCAGCCAACCAATGAAATGTGGAAGGATGCGCAGAAAACCCTCAGACCTAGACAGTAACAGTGTAGTATAAGAAATACGGGTAGGAATATTTTAGTGTCTATTCTGCTTATCATTCGAAGAGTACCTTGAAATTTAGTGAGTACCAAAATAAAGATGAGAAGAAAATACTGTAATAGGAACCTCATCAAGATTAGAACTCATTACCTTTGTGAGGGAAGTGGGCACTTTATCCCAGGTCTTTGGCTACTTTAAATAGAAATTTACAATATTACAGTGACCACTGTAGAAAGTTTATGAAAGCAATAGAAACAAAAAAATATCATGAAAAAATGTTAGAAAACAATCATTTAGAATTTCCAGTAACCTAAGTGCTCTCTATTTACATATGGAGTTCAATTAATTGTTTACTTTAAAATATGGGAGGGTTGCAAAAAAAGAAAATCTTTCTGCTGCATCATTCCCTATTGCTATTAATACTCTTAAATGCAAGTATTATTTTTACTGTCACCGTCTAGAATTCAAAAATGCAAGTCATATCACTTCCCCCAGCTGAAGTGACAGACTCAATACATAAAATCAAGTAGAAAGTTTGTGACATTTTCATCATCTGTTTTCTGACTGAAATCTCTTAAGTATAATTGGATCATACTTCCTTACTTTTGCTTTTTTTTTTTTTTCTGCAAGCAGAGGAATACATTTACATTCTAAAATTTAGCTAATATTCACAGTAACTTTTTTGCTCCCTTCCCTTCCTTTCCCTTCCTTTCCCTTCCTTTCCCTTCCTTTCCCTTCCTTTCCCTTCCTTTCCCTTCCTTTCCTTTCCCTTCCCTTCCCTTCCCTTCCCTTCCCTTCCCTTCCCTTCCCTTCCCTTCCCTTCCCTTCCCTTCCCTTCCCTTCCCTTCCCTTCCCTTCCCTTCCCTTCCCTTCCCTTCCCTTCCCTTCCCTTCCCTTCCCTTCCCTTCCCTTCCCTTCCCTTCCCTTCCCTTCCCTTCCCTTCCCTTCCCTTCCCTTCCCTTCCCTTCCCTTCCCTTCCCTTCCCTTCCCTTCCCTTCCCTTCCCTTCCCTTCCCTTCCCTTCCCTTCCCTTCCCTTCCCTTCCCTTCCCTTCCCTTCCCTTCCCTTCCCTTCCCTTCCCTTCCCTTCCCTCCCCTCCCCTCCCCTCCCCTCCCCTCCCCTCCCCTCCCCTCCCCTCCCCTCCCCTCCCCTTCCCTCCCCTCCTCTCCCCTTTCTTTTCCTATGAAATTAGGGCTAAAATTTTAAGGATTAGCAGCACTACGCTATTTTACCTCAAAAGTCAGAATTATTTTTACCTATGTACATAGGTTGCTCTGTAAGTAATGCCTCCTATTTATTTCCATGAAAACTACAACAAATACAAAGAGCGTAATCATGCTATTTGATAGAATAAATTTTCAGCTATAAAACACTATTTTTCAGCACAGCAGCTACCATTATCTATGCATTTTTGCTATCAATGAACAAGAGCCTGCATGCCATGCTTGTAAAAATCTGCAGTGTCACTGTCACCACTGCTGAAACACAGCACCCACAACCTCACTGTGCTCACATTCACTGGCTGGTGAATAAACTTTCAGCAAGCACCAATGATTGTTAATGGCTGTCATCTTTTTCCATATGGAGGCAGTCAATTCCACACCTTTGCTTTGTACATACTTCCTTCTCAGACACAATTTTGTCAGACTACCCCTCCACTGCTGTCTGTCTCATAGCAACAAAATGTAATGTAATATTGGTGAAAAGGTTCAACCTCTTTTACCATATCACTCTGACTTAGTGGACCAACATAATGAAATAGGAGGCATTAATTTTGGAGCAGCTCTCATACATCTTGAACTGTTTTGGTGTTAGTCACATGACACTTGCAAGCTATTCTGGGGAGAAATATCACAGAATTCTAGAATCAGAGACTGACAGGTTGGCAGTGATCTCTGTGTACCTATGGCTCAACCCTCCCATTGCAGGGAGACCCAAAGCAGGGTACCCAAGGCTCCAGGAGATTTGGCACCTATGCAACACAGAAATGATTCATGTTGTTCAGACGGTACCTCCTGTGTCTCAGTTTGTGCCTGTGGCCTCTTGCCTTGCTACTGGGCATCCCTGAGAAGAGTGTGGCTCCATCTTTGCTGCAGTCTCCTTTCAGGTATTCATGGACATTGAAAAGGTCTCCCCTGATCCTCCTCTTCTTCAGGCTGAATCAGGGGAGTCTCATAACTCAAGATGATTTGTATACAGTGCTCTACTGTTATACACTTGCTGCATGACATAAGATTGCATCTGCAAGCCAGACACTTGGTGAGGCATTAGTATATCTCAAAACAGTGTTTTAGCCTGGAAATTCATAGGAACAATGATGATACTCCTTTCTCAGAACTACAGGCAGCAACGCAGTCTCTAGTGTTCAAAAAACAATGCCTTAATTTGTGACACCAATCTTTCTGTTGCTGTTGAGTGAGGTGGTGTAAGAGGGAACTGGGCTAACTATATTTCAACCAACTTCTGGTATTGCTGGAAATGAAGTCCTACATATGTGTGCAAACAGTTCTTCACTGAGCTCCTTGCTCGTGAACTTGTTGATAGGACAACCACAGAAACCAGCTAGGTACCAGAGGAGGAAACACTGTAAAGGAGAACACTGTCAGTGTCACTTGGATCTTGACTGACAGCATCTGAGAGGGTCTTGATCTGTTTGAAAAAGCAGATAGGTACTGTAGCATGTGGTCATGATACAGTAAGTCCTGTATGATATTCACTTACGGTATTCACTTTCTTAGTTGACTGCCAAAATATGCATTTTTTAAATTTAGATTTATTTCTTTTCACCAAAGGCATTTCTCATATATATATAGTTCCACATTTCCTCTTTGCTGTAAGACAGTCTGAATCTCACCTGATCTGATACTGGATGAGATAATGGCTTGTTCATCTGAGTTGACAATGGACAAACACAGAACAAACCAATGATAAATTTGAGCTTTTTGCAGGCATACTCAATTCCTTCTCTCTTGAGTACTGTAATTTTTATAGAGGTTGTGAACTATTAGTGTTACCATGCAGAAAGATGCATGAATGATGACTAGATAATTATTCTCTAAGATTAGGGTCAGCTTCCCCGTTATCAATTCATGTTTGCTTATTCAAGTGAATAACAACACTAATGAGTTTGTAGATCAACAAGTATGCACAGTCTTTCTAATTTGCTTGCATTTAGAGTAACCTCAGCTTCTTGAAGAATTCTTTATCTATAGGAGATTGATACAGAACTTGATGATAGGCCCATGGATATCAGTGAGGCTGTGGATCTTTCCTTCAAGTATTTCTAACAGTGAGCTTATTCTCTTTGGATATCTCACGAGTGCAGCAGAAATTCGGAGTGGTATATGTGAGACAGATCTCACCTAATTCTAGACTTCATCTGTCTACAGTCATCTAAAAATGGTTATACAAAATGTGGATATTTTTCTCCACTGATGAGTAGCTAACATAGAAATCTACACAAGGGTCTACACCTACTGGTTAACACTACTTAACCTGCTGGTTAGTGTTAACCAGTAGGTGTAGACACCTATCATGTAGACATTTATATTAGCTGAATCTTATCTTAAATGTATGGGGTTTTTTAATCATTTCTAGAATAGATTAACAAATATAGTAAAGCTACAATTTCTGAGAGAACAGTATTTAAAAAAAGCTGAAGTCTGCATTGTTTACAGATAATTTAGCATCTTGCAGCTGGCCAAGTGTATGCTTTGGCTGATGAAATGAGAGATAATATTTCCCATTCTTGATTCAAATTCTTGAGCTATAAGACTTCATCACAGATGTGGATACATTTCTGGGAAGTTCATCCTGCAGTGACCATGGCTATCAATCAGTCAAAAGGGTCATCAACAAACCCAGTTAATTACTTGTGAACTATTGTTGTTTCTTGAAATTTTTACCAAAGGAACTGAAGCTCACGAAAATATGCTTAGTGAAAATATTTCCTGTGCCTGTTTATGTGTGTTTCAGTTTATCTAGTCCATTGAATCACCTTGAGAATTGGAGGAGGGTTTCAACTTTGGCAGCTTAAACTCTGATCTAAGTCAGCCCCAGGCCTAACTCTTTGTCTGCCTTAGAATGGCAGTCATTCAAAATCATTCACTGTACAAAAATCCTTACATGTTCATGCAGTCTTTTGCCAGTGACTTTCACTCAGCATTTTAATGGGAGTCAGCAGCCCCTTAAATGTAGACAGTTTTCTACTGGCAGCATGAGGCTTCAGCCAAGATAAAGCAAGGGAACCTCGCAGGAAAGCATGTGGTATCAGCTCCTCCTAGGCTGTCTTGAGGTAGATGGAGCTGCTGTGGGGTGTAATGTTCATATCCAGCAGCTTGATTGAACTCCAAATGCTAAAACTTGTCCTAGTAATACTGCAAATGCCTTTCCAAGAGCCATTAGATCACAGATGCCAGATTTACACAAGTGCATATCAACCCTCAGGAACTCCAAAACATCTGGCAAATAGGATCTAGAATGTAATTTTGTCTGTTTCTGATGCATCCACTGAGATGTGGCTCCTCTGAGTTTGCTTGTGAGGTTTGCTGTGGGTCTGCAGCAATTACAGCAATACTGCTTAATGCCCAGCACTGTGCTCTGAGCAATGTTGTATGTCAGTGCACTCACTTCTCCTTGCTGCATTAATTGTTTCATAGGAATGCAGTGATGAAAAGTCTGTCAGGCAGCAGCTTCCGTGTTCCAAGTGATGAAATACAAAATTGTTTTGTTTTGCTGCTAAAATCACTGTGTTGCCATCAGGTTAAAAGTGTCACAATGAATCTTACATAGCTTCAACCTTCTCTTCTTGTATCTGTACTTGTATCTGAACACTAAACTAGCTTTTGGGTGGAGAAGAAAAATAATTACAAAATTTACAATATTAGTTTTCTATGAGTTTGTTGCTTTAACAATTAGAGTAAGTACATGTGGTGTCTTCAAGCATACAGCCAGGATCTGGTAAGGTGCAGGAGATGTGTCTTTCCTTACTGTTTTCTCATGTCTGATGCCTGTTTGAAACATTAGCCTTTTGTTTACCAGTTGCCCCCCCCCCAAAAAAAATAAAAATAAAAATAAAAGAGCATCAGCCTTGCAAGGGAAACAGTCCAGAGTTACACCACAGATGGGTACACCAGCACCTGTGGTTATCTCTCACATCCATGTTGCTTCACAGATTGTAGTGCCATTGTCCTCAAGGTTTTTACTACGGTACCCTGCTGATACAATATGATATTTTGATAGCTTATTAAAGCCTCCTGTGACTGTGATTGTAGCTGGAGTGCACATGAATTGCACAACACACCGCTCGTGTCAAAAGAATAAATAAAATCTATTTTAAAAAGCTCTGTTTAAAATCTATTTAAAATCTCTGTTCATCATGTAATGATGTCTACCTAACAAAACAAAAGATCTGTAATCTCAAGTAGTTTTGAAACATAGGATTTTAAGAGCTTTATCAACAAACCCTGTTAATGGGACTTGGACAGTCATATCTCCAGCTGATTAGATTGCACAATGTTTGAATAGGTAGAGAATCATGGTTAAAAAAGTTTGAAAAGTACTGGGTATGCGATCCCTTGGTTGAACAGTACTTTTAAGAATATTCTGACCTTAAATAAGTTTTCCCAGTTTTCCATTATCATATTCAGGAATCACTGCAAATATTCACAGAAACCATGCTACATGCCACAATCGTTAGCCTGAGATTCTCTAATTACTTTACAACAGAACTCTGTCAGTCTTCACAAAATGAAGACATCTGCGTACAGAATTTATTCAGAGATTTAACTTTGCACATACCAGGCTCACATCATTATAGAGAATATTTGAATGTATATTTCTATCATGGATTCTTAAGAGGAATTAATTACCTCAGGAAAAAAAAATGTCTATTTTATTTCTATGCATTTCAAAGCTCATTTCTTCTTCCATTAGTCTTTGGCTACAGTAATGAACATCAAGGACATCTATATTGATTTTCAACATCAAAATTTAAATAAGATGTAAGGGCACTCTCTTTTCCAGAGTACAGTACTCCATATGAACAAGTTCCCCACAACCAGTCCCCACACCACACACACTTGCAGGTATTTGGGTGCTGCATCTGCGAATGCTAAACTACGAATAGCAGGGAAAATCTCTCACATAGCATATAAGGTAATAATAAAATGTTAGGAGATATGAAGATCGTGTTACTAAACTTATCTGCTACTTCAATTTTGCCTTTGGCAACCAAATTGCATTTTGAAGTTAGAACAGTAAGAAGAATTGAGAATTAAAAAGCCAGTAGACTTTTTTTTTTTAAATAAAACCAGCAAAAACCAATCTATGTTCTGCTTCTTTCCTACATTTTTTTTTAATTTGTAAAATATAAATTACTTGTTAATTCATTAATATGGCATCAGAAACATCATGCCAACAGTAATACAAGACTTTGGGCAAATTATAGTGTTTTAAAAATAATACTTTTCACAACCTTCACACTTCCTACTTGCAAAGTCCTGCAGATTCCTACAGAAAAAAAGTTTAGGGGGATTTATTCCAATAAACTATGATAGCCTGAATTATTGCTTTGCAGTACCAGAACAAAGATGAAATTTCCAGAAGAATCACGTGGTACTACTCCACCTACATTATTTGTGCTTATGTGTGTTTACATGTTTGTTCCCTGTACTGTAACAGAATATAAGGAACATGCTCTGCTTCTCTGCTCCATCCACAGTGATCTGTCTCAGGCTAGAAAGTTTTCTGCATCTTCACAGTGACTCTGGCCACCACGAACTGGGTTTTCTGCAAAGATAACATGAATCCCAAACTACTATTTCTTTTATAACATGTTAGTGAGAAATGGATGGAAAATTATGTACGGGCCCTGATGTCCATGCATAGTCTAACAAGTATGTGAGGAACAAGGACCGCTTGAGAGAGGCTGTGCACAGTGACAGGGCTGTGTGGATGCAGGATGACAGTCTCCAGTAAACAGCTGTAGCAGTGGAAATCCACATCAAATAAAATGGAGAAAAATCTTCACCATGAGAACAGTTGCAGGACAGGAGCCAGCAGAGGCTGCGGAATCTCTATCCTTCAACATTCTCTATGCTCCTGTGGATGAAACCTTATCCAACCACAAAGTTAGCCCTACTTTGAGCAGGAGGTTGGTGGCTGGGGGTCCATTCCAGTTTATTCTATCATTCTGTCAGAGTATTCCCCTGCAGGAGATAATCGCTGACTAGGAAACTGACTTCATCTTCCTTCAAAAATGCTTCATCCATGCATAGACCCTAGAGACATTTAAGACAGTTTGCAATTTTTATCAATCTGTGGATATGAAAGTATTTCCAGCAGTGATCCAGGTCTTAATAGCAGCTTTAGATCTCTTCAGAAGTTTCTTTTCTTCATTTACTTTTCACAGATTCTTTATTAGTAGTCCACAGATGCCTACGTCTCCATATGTCACACTGAAAACTCATTTTCATGTTCTAATGAAAACAAGGTTGGATCAGACTCAACTTTGATTGTTTTGCAAAGCTATCTTTTCTAAAGCCAGAATTTTTCCCTTAGTAGACTGTGCTCTCTCTGCCCGTCCACGCACAAATTCCCCTTGAGTAAACAGGGTAAAAACCAAAGAACATTGTAACCAGTTTTCATGTAGTGGAATGGAGAGTATTTCTCAGTCCATTTTACTGCAGGAGAATGGAGATATCTTTCTTCCCTTAAAATAGGGTGAAATAGGAAAGATGAGCTACTTGGCAACTTTAGAAAAAATAAGAGGAATTTCTATCTGAGGATTTATCTTTTCTTACAGAGGAACTGTTAGGCATCTACACAGCAACTGATAGGGAAAAATGCATGCATTTATGGAGAGAGCGAATCTCGGAAATCACAAATCATTGTACTTCTTATATAAATGAACAGAGGAACCATCTTAATTACCTGTTTCCATTTTCCCATCTTGTGCTGCAGGCCCATCAGGAATTACACTCTTCACCTGAAGAAACTCATCTGGCTCATCCCCACCAATGATGGTAAATCCAAAACCCATGTTGCTTTTCTTAAGAGTGGTGCTGAGGAAAGTCCCCTTCAGCTGTGATGCATCACGGGTGAAGAGTGGTTTTTCTACATCAGTCAACACAAACAAGAAAGACAAAAGTTCTGATCTAGTCAAAACATGGCAGGGACAGCAGATAACAATACCAGCTGGCAGAATGTGATAGCGTATGAAAACAGAGGGAATAAAGAGTGCAGGCATTCCAAGAAAAAAATATTTGTGAGTTTTTATATTAAAACAAAGCTGAAAAAATGTTTTAATCTATGGCAGATCAGCCATAAGTGGGGAGTTATATTCTTTCATATTGAAGTGGATATTTTGTAGCTAAAATAATTACAACAATAAAAATGATATATGAGGCAATTTTAAAACCTCTTCCCTAAACTATAAATCGAGCTTTGTCTACAGAGTAATACATTCTGTACAATTTCCCTCCCACGTGCAGTAAGAGAAATATCCCCTGTATTTCTCATTCCACGTGTTACAGACAGTGATGAACATTCGGTGATCTTTCCTCTCCAAGCACGTGGGATTGGTGCCAGGTCTGACCGCTGTGATGGCGGTGCCACCTTCCCGTCCTCTTGCTGCGTGCCCGGTGTGCAGTGTGGGTGGCTGCGGCCTCCCGCTGCCTCGCTCCCATGCTTTGCTGTGTGGGGGAGGGTAGGAGGAATGTGCAAAGGTGGTGGCTTCCATTCATCTTGCTAATGGGCAGTGCAGTGGGGCTGGCAGGACATACCGTACGGCCCACGTGTCCTGGCGGGGTTGTGCCAGCACTGGGACAGATCATTCACACTGCGGGACCGCTGCGGAATGGGGCGCAGGCGGACGAGTTTGGGCCTAGGCAGGGTTGATGAGGAGCTGCCTACTATCATAGAGGAAAAGAAGCCTCAATTTCCAGCTGGAACCTCATGTTAAAGTTTATTTGTCTCTACCAGTACTCTTTGCTGCTTACACAGCTCATTGTAAGCACATTAATTTTCACATTACAGAGAGGCTGTATTCCTGTAAACTCCTACAGCACAGTGCCTGAGGCTTTTAACTTAATTGATGCCTGCTAGATGAGCTAGCTAAGAAACATACCAAACATCAACTAAAGGTAATTTACAGAAAGTACAATTAATTATTTCAGTGTTGCCAATCTCAGGTGCTCAAGAGAGAGTCACGCATTCCCAAGAATAGAAGTTACAATTTTATTTAGAAAATTACTCTGGGGCTCTTATTGTGCATTCTGTTTCTCAGCCTTCAGGAAACACTAAGGTCAGCTGGTCTGTTTTTCCTGCGACTCTGGAGGTTAGAGTTTCATAGGTGTCTCACGAGTCCCGCAACTCCAGGAGCTGGAACTTTTAGGAGAGAAAAATGCTAGGAGGCAGGTGGTAACATTGTGAGAATTGGCAACACTCTTATTTCCATCAGACTAGGACAAAATCATTGTCGCATAGCAGGAGAGCAGGATCTTTCATCTTAACTAAGATAGGCTGACATGGTACTGTACCTCGGAAACCTTGGGCCTGCATAGGCTTTGTTCCAAGTTCTGCGTTGGGCATGTTATGCTGCTGTAGCTTCCTTTTTGCTTCTAGCACAGGGTTTTCAAATTGTGTTCTTCTATTTATGTGGCTGGAAAAAATTTGGTTTTGATTAAAAATTGGGTTCAGTTGGGGAAAATTATTATTTTCACAGTAGGATGTGACTTAGGTGTGTGTGGTTAGATAGTGAAACTGTTATGAAACCCCAATGGGCCTGAACATGTCCCTTAAACTCTGCATAATTTTGGTGGGGATGAGAAATGCACAGTCTATGTGCATAAAATAATGAACAGCATTAGAAAGTGTCTTATCATTTCAATATGCTGAACTCTGCTACAGGCAAATGGTTTTGATCTATGGAACTACATGGTAAATTGCAGTACTGCTGAAGCATGCTACAACAACAGTTTCTCATGTCTTTAGTACAAACATTGTTCTGTGCATGATTCAAAGGGACCGAACCAATATTTTTTCATTGCTATTGATTATCTGTAAATAAAATTACTTACAGAAAAGGTAAAGCCTGGCACACAGAGGGTTTTAATGATCACTGCTTAAAAAAGAAACATAGTACAGGAAAGTAACTGAGGATGATTTCTTTTTAATTCTATGTTATGTACCTGCTAAGCTGAACAGAAAAACAGGATGTTTCAGAAACTAAGTCAGATGGTAGATTAAAATTATATGCATAAATAATGAACTATAGAAGAGGTTACTGTTATACACTTTTTCTTTTTTCACCTTTTAAAAAAATGTATTACATTTCCTGTAGCAAGTCAGGAAATAGACCTGTCATTACATCACCAATTTTCTTTACTTTGCTTGGAACTACTATCTTAGCTACTTACTCTATCTTATCCTTGATTTTAATAATATAACTTAAAGCATATATTTTACCAATTAACGATTAGTCCTACAATTTTGTGACATGTTTCTCACATTTTCTGAAGAAGTCAAGGGGATTTAGGAGGAAGTATTGAACAGTTCTGAAAGATAAAGTCATGATAGGATTACAGTGAAAAAGAAGTTTTACGCTGCAGATAGTGTTCTGGGGAAGTAAATACACAATGCAAAATAAGGTCTCAAACACATCAGTCATTTATCCTGACTGAGCTACTCTGTACTCATTTTTTTCTGCAAAGTCAATCCTGATCATGGGTTTTAAGCACTTGGAGAGGTGACCAGAGAACTTCTGAGATCTCAAAATAGGTTGAATTCCTTCTATTTATTTTGAAACGACCTTTTGTGCCCAAACATTAAGCACTACTCAGGTCCCTCAGGATTCAGATCCTAACACTACTTCAAACAAAATGAGTGGAATTGACATAAAGAAGGGGTTGAGGGAAGTCATTAAGTCCGAAGGGAGAGTATTATTCTTGGAAAGCAAAGATTAATGCAATGAAAAGATTTCCATTCATGGAAAAAAAATACTTGATTTAATGACAGGAAGAATATATGATAAATTTTGCAGTTGCTACTTTGTTAACATGGCTACCTCTCATTCAAGTGGCAGCTAAATCACTCTTGTACTGTAAAATTTTGATTAATAGCTTTCTTATAAATATTAATCTATACAGCAAAAATAGAAGATTCTTTTTGTTTCTTTCCTTCCTTATACTGACTGATTAAGATTGCAGGCTTTGCTTTCCTATGCTTTAGACCATGCTGTAATTGTCAGGGTCAGTTTTCATCACCTTTGTCTATTGCAAACCTAGAAATGTATGACGGAAGGGAGAGAAACTTCATCAGTTAGAAATGAAGGAAGACAACACTCACATGCATTAAATGATCATAGGATAATTGTGAAATACCAATATGAGCATGAAAATGGTAGTTTTCATGCTACTAGCTATCATGTGATGTATCCCAGTACTACAAAGGAAATACTATTTTTGCCATTGCAAAAGGAAGTTGTGAAACATCATGTGAAATACTAGATAAAGTTCTGATCTGCCAGGATCAAATAAAATGAATCCACAACAAAAGATTTTACAGGAAGACCAGTGAAAGAGAGAGTATTCTATGACAGAACACCAAAGGAGTTCTGCTTTTTTATTCAAGTAGAATGAATGCTGATATAGAGTTGCATTTTATGAATATATTTGGAAGTAAATAGCAGTATATATTAAAAATGTTGGGATTTCAGTCATGAAATCTTTAGGCTTCTTTCAAGCAGAAGTGTGAAATTATGGAACAGCTTCCAATAGCAGATATGGGATAAAAGTCTAGCTTGTTTTATGATGGCATTTGATAAAATTGAAAACAGGTTTTCTACACAGGATGTTGAGTTAGTTGCCCAAACAAAGGGATCAACGCTACTTTAGAGGCTCTAAAATATCCTATCTCAGTCCTCAGCTGCCCTTCCAGAATGGGGGTTCCAGAAGACCATGGGGTTCGGGTAACTTTTGTCTCATACAATGCAGAGGTAATGGATATTCCAAATCACATTATACAACAGCCTTTATGTAGGACCTTGGAATATGCTTACAGCTTTTCTGTAACAGCAGGTCACAGTCCAGTGCCCCCAGTCAAAACTTGCACTTGGTCTTGTGATTAAAAAAGAGGGATTTTACCTAATACAGGATGTGTCCACGGCTGGTGGAAAATCAGCTCCTGTGATACTGCCATGACAGCTAGAATTTCTTATCAGCTGCCTCTCAGCAGTTTCTAGTAGGAGCTGGAGTTGTGGTTTAGTATATTTAGACAGAAATGTTTTCTGTAATAGCTATCTTGAAAATGACCTTTTTGTTCTAACATATCAGACAGGAAGACTAGCAGAGATACTTGAGGCACCTCAGGGTGTTGATGCAATCTCAGTAATTCTTAACTCCAATTTATTTCCCTATTTTGACTGTTTTATAGTAGAGTGCCATTTCAAAAACACAATGTAAAAACTCCATCAAATTCATACAGCTGCATTACATATTGGGTCCAATAACAGCAAAAAAAAAAAAAAAAAAAAAAAAAGAAAGAAAATCAGTCCTTTTTATCAGTTACACTGGATCTGTGCTCCTAGACTGATGAGACAAGAAGCACCTCCCTATTGTGCAATTTTAAGTGCTCTACAGCTCCATGGCTAAATCAGAAAAATTGCTACTGATGAGTTTAGCTGAGAATGAAGTTATTAAGCTAAGTACTTTCCTTGAAAGGAAGGACATTCTAGCCTTTCATCTAGGTACTTCAACTGCATACAAAATAGGTATTACTGAACTAGGCCTTAATAAGACAATCTAAATGTGAGTTTTAGAGATGGTTACAAATAAGTGCTTTGGTGTTTAGCTGTATTGCTCATTGCCCTCAGCACCTGATTCAGTGAGCATTTCTCTCTTGACTTGAAAATTTTATCTAGTACTCTTCCTACCTAAAAATCCCATCATCTCTGCTATTCTCCTAACTGGGATTCAGAAGGAAGACAGGGGACTGCCCGCCTAGAGAAATACATCTAATGCACACCTGTGGGATAAGACTGAATCAAATTGTGTAAACAGTTTTATTTTCTCCCTCTTTCCCCTCTCACAATTTTATTTTGGGTCCTGATTCAGCTTTTCTTTATTTTATACTATGAATATTAAATGTAAAAGCCTCAGCCAAAGATAAAAATCCAATTCCAGAGATAAAATTCCAGATAAAAAAATTCCAGAGAAGAATCATTATGCATTTTCTCACTTTCTGGCTCCAGGAACCCTGATCATCTCCCTGCACAGAAGAGCGTGCAGTCAGTGCTACTGTTAGCCCACAGTATGCAAACTGTAGGATTTGGGTTTGGGCTGCTTTTAGCTGCAAAGTTGAAATAGTGAATTTTGTGTCACAAGGAGTATGGTCAACACCAGGTATCCTGGAAGTATGTGCATCAGCAGAAGGATTTTAGCCTATTCTGCTCCTTAGCTACTTTAATGGATGGTTGTTTATTAGTAGTTTGTGTTTAAAACCCACCAAAGCAGTTCTGAGGGTCAGGATGCCTACAAGACAGGCATTCTGATGGATAATTTGTTACTGAGTCCTCTTTACATTCACATTTTTCAGTCACTAATATTTTATGACAACAAAAAAGCCTCTGTAAAGGTTTTCTTCTTGAATAATAACAGAACATTGTCAGAAATTGTAAATTAAGGTGATACTTTTTTCCAGAATAAATACCTGTATGGCCAATTTAGCTGTTCTATTACAGAGGCCGTGTCAGGAAATTGAACTCTGTGTTGTGGTTAATCATCCTTAAAGGGGGAAATAATCTTTTGTCAATTAGAATGCTGAAAGAGCCAGTGCACCTTCACAACCACATCCTCCCCATAGCCTTGTGCAGATAAGTGCTGCTAGCTCTGAGTTTATAAATTAAGAGGGAATTGCATGAAAGTTAACCCAGGTATACCAAACACTTCTCATTCATGTGAAATGTCTACACCTTACAAATGAAGCCCGGATCTTCATAACAAGCCAAATTAAGATTTTAATAATGTCTTGAACTTACATTCATGCATGATTTATGTGACGGTTATACTGGGGACCTGATTTTTTAACAGAATTTGCAAATACAGTGTGATAAATCTTAGTTAACTTTGCCAGCAGGGCCTTTTTATTTTCTTCGTTTATTTTTGTTTGCTTGCTTGCTTTTCAGATTATCTCTTGGTATCAGGGTTTTGGAACTGAGCATGGCTGACTCACATAAATTGAACCCAAATCTCTCTGCTCCATTGTCGTTCCTTACAGTCTTCCCATGTGATGACACAGATGTGTCAGTGAGTGGAATATGAGCCTTTACATCACTGACAGTTTTAAAGGCCTGCATATAAACTTCAACTGGACTTGAATGTGAGAAAGTTCGTAACACAGCTTTCTGTGATTTACCCCACTCATGATATAATTAAGACAGTTTAATGTTAACTGATTGTATCTAGTTAGAAATGAACTAATCCATTGAATTCTGGTAATAAAAAAGGTGTAACTTTTACTTTTTTGAATGAAAAATGGGAAGCAATTTTTGTTTCAAACTTATTGAGCGCAGACAGCAAATTAAAGTACAACTGTGTTTTACTGACTATAAAACTCCTTATGAACTTAGCATGGCTGCAGGTTTAATGTCATCCTGTGAACATTTATTCCACTTCTTAAATCCTCTGAGCCTACAGTAGGTTTTATATATCTTTTCACAAATCTTATCTGCAGTAGGATGAAGAAACCTGGCAGTAACGGCCTTGAAATATGTAATTGCATGATAACATCTGGGTTGAGTACCTTGTCTCTGTTCACCTGTGGATGGACACGAAATGGGGATGAATACTTGCTCCTTACACAGGGGAAGTGTGAGCCTCACCAGTGCCACAATGCCTTGGGCTGTACTAACAGCAAAGGGGGACTCAGGAAGACATTAATAAGTTGCACAACACCTTTTACTCACCAAAATACAGTAAAAACCACCAAGGTGGAATACACCCAGAAGCTTATAACTGTATTTGCAGAAATCTTCGGGGGGGAGGGTTAAGTACAAAGATACATTGCTCTCTATAACTACCCGAAGGGAGGTTGTAGTGAGCTGGGGGTCAGCCTCTTCTCTCCTGTAACGAGTGATAGGACTAGAGGGAATGGCTTCAAGCTGCACCAGGGAAGGTTCAGGCTGGACGTTAGGAAATAGTACTTCTCTGAAAGAGTGGTCAGGCACTGGAATGAGCTGCCCATGGAGGTGGTGGAGTCACTGACCCTGGAACGTCAAGGGTTCAAGGAACGTTTGGACGTTGTGTTGAGGGATATGGTTTAGTAAGAAGTATTGGTGATGAGTGGATAGTTGGACTGGGTGATCCTGTGGGTCTTTTCCAACCTTGGTGATTCTATAGTTCTGTGATTCTATAAACACCAACCACTAACTTCTATGGGGTTTATAAAAGATCTCAGGCACAATTTAATGGCATTACTTAAGGACTTACCTTTAGGTAGAGAAGAATAATGACTAAGCTGGCTTGGGCAAGCAGCAAAGGAGATGGGGCTGCTGTTCTTGGACCTGAGGGCAAGGATTCAGCCGGGGGCAAAAAGCAGCAAAGCAGATGCTACTGCATTTGGAGAATGGGACAGAAGGACTCAGTGTGGCAGTGGTCAGACACAGTTTCTGTTTGTTTGTTTGCTTTGTGTGGGGGCTAGCGAAGCTGCTGTTATAGCAATGAAGAAAGGTGAACCTCTCAGACACATCTTCTAACCCTTCTGAAACCAGATCTTTCAGTGATCTCTCTATTCAGCTCTACCCTGTGCATGTTAACAGCTGCATATTCTATGGTCTGGAAAATCTGCAGTCCTAGCATATGTCCAGAGCGATCCTGTTACCAAAGCATTGGTATGGATTCAAGAGACCAAGGGAATGATGTGACATGCAAATGAATGTTTTCTATTCTGTCTGAAATGACTAGAATAAATTTACTGCTTTGTGCCAGGATCTGAAACTGAAACTTTAGGTCAGGTACTATCCTCTGTGAAGACTCTCTTCTTCAATAAAATAAAAAAAAAAAGTAAAGAATAGACTTTTCTCAACACAAATAGTCTGTAAAAATGCTACCTGCACAGAGATAAGAAGTGGTTTTCTCCATCCTCCTCTATACACAAGGTCTGCTCCAAAAATAATGCCTCCTATTTTATTATTTTGGTGGATAGATGGGTGTTGGTGGTATGTCAGTACAGTTTGAACCTTCCTGCCAATATTCTGTTACATTTTGTTGCTGCAAGACAGACAGCAGCAGAGAGGCAGTCTGACAGAATGGTGTCTGACATGGAAGTGCGAATGAAGCAAAGGTGTGGAGCTGAATTCCTCCATGTGGGAGAAATGGCACCCACTGATGTTCAGTGACATTTACTGAACGTTTATGGAGACCAACCAGTGGATGTGAGCACAGTGAGGGGTGGGTGGTGCATTTCAGCACTGGCAAAAGGGATGTGAAAGACAAGCCACATTCCAGATGGCCATGCAGATTTTCATGACTGCGGCATGCTGGCTCTTGTTCATCGCTGGTGAAAATGAAGGGCTAATGGTGATGACTACATTGAAAAAGCGTGTTTTGTAGCTGAGAATTTGCTCTATCAAATAGCATTCTTGTGCTCTCTGTATCTGTCGTAGTTTCCACAGGAATAAATAGATGGCATTACTTTTGTAGTGACCTATGTACTTTGAGTAGACAGAGAGAGGAGAGAAGAGACTAAGAACTGACCACTCTGAGCAGGTATCACAAGTTGAATCTACATTCACCTTACATAAATCTGATTGACTCTGTTAAGCTAAATAGCAAAGAAAATAATCTCTCTGATTTATCTATTTTATGTAGTAACTACCTGGAATAGGCTTTCTCTATTACTTCAAAGAAATGCTTTCTATTCCCCTTTGCACACAGGAGTTTCATGTTCCACAACTAAAATAAAATATGAAAAATGAATGCAAGGACTGAGTTGTGAAATAAAACATAACATACCTAAAATTTTATATGTAGAGTGTGAAGATCCAATTTGTGAAAAAAAAAGCAGTCTTAACTGAGCTAAACTGGCTATGCTTTGCTTTATTCATTGACTAATAAGATCTGCACCTCCCTGGATGTCCAAATCTTACAGAGAAAGTACAACATTTATTTAATTAATACATTATTTTACAAATTCCAACTGGAATGTTACCATGAAATCAGACCCTCGAGAAACAGAATGACTGAATGACTGAGTCATTGATTTGAGACACACTGAATATATTTGGTCACATTAACTGTATTGATGACTGAGAATTCCTGGTATACCTTCAGTTTAACATTCAGTGTTTGTACCCATTTGTATCCAAATTCAGTAATTGCACCCATGTCTTGCCAGCTAAGCACTGCAGAGGATACTAGTATTACATTATGACATATTAACAGCAACTTAATATTGAACTTGGGAACTTACTCAACATAATAAGTGCCATAAATGGGATCATCAATTTTCTCCCAGCCATATGGAAGCTCTGAAAAACAAAGATTTATCTCTCTCAGTAAATGAAATACAGAATGCTACGATTTCTGATAGTGAAATTGCAGATCTTTGCTGGATGTTGAGGGAAATAACTGGATAGTGAGGTCAGATAAAGTCACCAAAGCAAATGCCAAACACTGAACACACATCAGGGTGACCACAAGTAGCAGTAACTAGAAAACTGGCATGCAAACAAAGATCTCAGTCTTGAGAAAAACACATTTTAGTTGAACTACTTTACTGTTCCAACAGCTGTGCTAGCCAACAACAGTAGCATATCTTGTATGACATCACTGCAAGAGGAAGTGAGGGATTTTTTTTTTCTTCCAAGTAGACACACAAACACTCATATAGACACACACAAGCACTTTGCTTTTTGAACGCTCTTTTTTTCTTTGCTATGAATCCTAGATAGGTTGGTCTAGAAGAAAGAAAAAGAGTTTGACTCCTGTCACTTATGTATAAGAATGTCTAAATGCTCCTGAATGGTTTGTTCTATTTGTTTTACTATAATGGCAATTCCATAGTCTTCAAAGTCATGCTACTGAAAAGCCTAGTTATATATCAGAGACATTGTGCTACATAGAAGTACACGGGAGCGCAAACCAAAATAAGGTATTTTAACATTTGTCAGCCTTAACACTTGAAATAGAGAAGACACCTCATTCAGGTATTAACAATTAAATTATTAAATACATTAATGTAAAGGTATTGAAAATGCTTAGATAGCAGGGCCAGTATCCTGGACCCAGTGGGCAGAGAAGCCAGGCAGATGTTGGATCCGGATGGGACAGATCTTGGGATGCAATTCACAAACATTCAAAAATAAAGCAGCTGATAGAACTGCCCAATGGTAAATCTAATTCCTAGTGCAGTCCTCTTGATAATTTTCTGTGAAAAAAAAAGTTATTTCACTTAATCCTATGACGTAGAATATAATATTAGTTTAAATACTACAGGCACATTTTATTGTAATGTAATCTTGCACAGTTATCTTCATCTAATTAACTTCATGTTGCTTTCGTATCTATCCGCCTAAAATTCCCTTAGAGAAAAGTGCAGTAGGCACTGACAAATTCCATGCATACTCAGAAATACACAAACATGCACACTGACACACACACATAGAAGTGTGTGCATACATCCCTTTTCTAACGTGAGTTAGTACATGCAGCTTTTTTCAGCTATGCAACCAAAAAAAAAAAAAAAAAAGAAAAAAGAAAAGGAAAAAACTTTGTTGTTCTATGGAAATTTAAAAGTAGGTATTATATTTTTGTAAATATATACTTCAAAGTAAACAGGATCAGAGGATATGTTTTATTTTACATATTTATGAAAATCTGAAATTATGTGAGGATTTACTGTTAACATATTGGTCTATTTTTCCCTAAAGTAATGATGCATAACATCATAACAGAGTATGGACTGAAAGACCTGTTGAGAATGGAAATGGCAAATCCCATTTTCTAGTGTAAAAGTCTGTAAAAATTTAATGAATTGGAGATATTGTGGAGAACCCACTTTTAAATGCATGGGTTGAACCACTGATTATCTAACATCATAAAACACTCATGGGTTCAGAAGAAAGGAAATAAAAGAATACCTTGGTGTATATGACAGATATTAACTCCACATAAGGCTATGCTCTAATTTTATTTTTCCACTGGAGATGCAGCCTGTAGAGAGCTCTATTTCATTAAAATTCTGTGTTGACCAGTAAAAATAAATAGCTAGAACACAAAGCCCAAACCCCTTCCTGAAGTATGGCAGATAGGGTTAGCGGAGTGTAGTTTACTACAGGGCTTCTGTTGAAAGAATCTTCTGCTACATTTGCTTTCAGGAGCGCTGTGATCATTTTTCATGACATTAAATAGTGGCATCTATTCCATTTTTCACTGTTGAAATGAAAGATTACAGGGCAGGAATACTTTATTGACTCATCAAATAGGAAGCGAAGTGTTTGCCAAATTGAGGGTGAGGGCATTGCAGTTTCTCTTTTTTCAGTTCACTGTGCCCAATGATGATCATTAAGGATGAGAGTGATCAGTAAACATTAATAAAAGAGAATGGTTATAAAACACTTGTGAAGGAGATTACTGTTGGCCATCATGATTTGAACTAGGAGGTAGCAACAGATTACAGATCTCTCTGATATTCATTTGATAGCTCTAGCACAAAGCATTCACCTATTATTCCTGCAGCCAACAGTTTCATGGTTACTGTTATATATGAAGTCTTCATTTTCATGGGCTTAACACTTCTGTCATTCAAGTCTTTCAATTTTACTGATTCCAGTAGAATTTCTCTGTAAAGAGAGGAAAAAACTTAATCTATGCTTTATTTTGTATTTGATATTATATTCCCGCATATCCCCTTATATCATCCATTTGAGGCCCTCTTCATGAGCATTTGTAAAATGACTATTTACAAATCAGTAAAAGGTTGTACAGCATTTGGCAATGCTGATACTACAAGTGGATGGAAAGATGCTGGATAATCTGTATAGAATGTATATATGCTCCAAATTTTTGTATTTCATATCCCTCACAAGAGAAGCAGCATCTAGCTGGTGCTGCAGCAGTGATCCAAAAAAAGATCAAAAAGGCAGAGCTGACACTCAGATACTTTGCTCAGTATGCATCTGGGTAGGCTTTTAAATGCAGAAGGAGCTGTACTTCTGAAAGTTAGATGCCCAGTGTTAACAAAGGCCCTTGTATCTTCAAAGAAAGACAGAAAGAAGGAAGGAAAATAAGAAGGAAAAAAATAAAGGAAAGACTAATGTAAATTCAAGCAGGTCATTTTAATAATCAGTGGCAGTGCCTTTTCATCACAGCCTGCTTATGTTAATGGTCCAGATGCTCTTACTCTGCCTTCTGAAGGCTGTTGTGTTTCAGAATGATTTTTGATGGTGCCACTTAATCTTCTCTGTGGATAGAGGAAGGAATACATTTTAGATCTCAATGTGCCAAGATGAAAAAAAACAAACTAACAAACCCAGAGATTAATTTTCCTAAAGTTAATGTATTACTAACTACATTACAGAATCATAAAAACCTTTCAAGGTTTCAGAACAACAGCCAGCATTGTGTCACTACCCTGCAGGCAGGCTGGAAAGAAAGATGAGAGCATATTTCTGGAATCAGTTGTAATCAAAATATTTATTTAGTAAAAAGTGAGTGTAGTTTGAGAGAGAGAAAAAAACGCCGTTGTTGTAAATGTTGTCGAAAAGGATGTGGAACAGTTTGGGTCATCTGCCCTGCCTTGTTAGCACCCATGCAGAAGTGAGGAGCCCCGTAACCTGAATATGATATTTTTCAGAAAAATACCACACCTTTCCATTCAACAGCCTGTGCTTGTTTTATTTCTTTTTCCTCTCTCTTCCTTTCTTCTCTGTTCTTTCTCCTAATTTCAAATTCATTTTTTGCCTTTTCAAGTAAGTTACCTCCTACAGAAAGCAACAAATGATTTGGGTTAAAAGTTAAAAAATACAGTGCCATTCCACGGCCCACTGCAGTTGCACACTCATCCAGTTTCCTTAAGAGATAAAGTCTTTGCAAACATTTATCTGCGAGTCTAAACCAGTGGTCCTTATCTCTTGGCTTACACAGAACATGCAGCCTGCCATACCCTCCAGTACAACACAGTGCTTAGCAGGGAGCAGGTGCTGCTCAGGGTGTGCTGTGCTGTGCTGTGCCACAGTAGGGGGATGGAGATCTCTGGTTTGAATGCTCCCATTAGCACCTGTCTACACTGCCAAGCTGATATGCAAAATAGATATAGAAAATAAGTCTTATGAGGAATAGCTGAGGGAACTGGGATTGTTTAGTCTGGAGAAGAGAAGGCTCAGAGATGTTATGGCTCTCTACAAGTGTCTGAAGGGAGGTTGTGGAGATGGGGGGGTCAGCCATTGCTCCCGCATAACAGTGATAGGACAAGAGGGAATGGTCTCAAGTTGTGACAGGGGAGATTCAGGTTGGACATTAGGAAACATTTCTTCACAGAAAGAGTGGTGAAGCACTGGAACAGGCTGCCAAGGGAGGTGGTGGAGTCACCATCCCTGGAAGTATTCACGAAATGTTTAGATGTACTAAGGGACATGGTTTAGTGAGGAAATATCAGCGGTAAGTGGACAGTTGGACTAGATGATCTTGGGGGTGATTCTATAAATTGCGTTGCTGCTCCTGAATACTTCTCTAATAGGCCACCATAAGAAAACAGAGGATAAATTGCTCACTGAAAGTCGGTATTTAACCTAATATCCACATTGTGATGTGAATTCTGGTAGGACACATTAGAATCATAGAACCATAGAATGACAAGGTTGGAAAGGACCTACAAGATCATCTAGTCCAACCGTCCTCCCATTACCCTTGCTACCACAAGCCACTAAACAATATCTCATAGCTCCTTGTCCAGATGCCTCTTGAGCACTACCAGGGATGGCAACTCCAGCACCACCCTGGGCAGGCCATTCCAGTGCCTGACCTCTCTCTGAGAGAAAAAGTTTTTCCTTATGTCTAATCTAAGCCTCCTCTGGTACAAATTGTGGCCATTTCCTCGGGCCCTGTTTGTTGCCTGGGAGAAGAAGCCCAACCCATCCTCATCACATCCTCCCTTCAGAAAGTTGTAGAGTGCAGTGAGGTCTCCCCTGAGCCTCCTCTTCTCCGGACTAAACAATCCCAGCTCCCTCAGCCACTCCTCATAATACTTGTGCACCAGACCCCTCACCAGTTTCGCTGCTCTTCTCTGGATGCATTCCAGGGCCTCATTGTCTTTCTTGTAGTGAGGAACTCAAAACTGAACACAGTACTCTAGGTGTGGCCTCACCAGTGCTGAGTACAGAGGGATGATTACCTCCCTGCTCCTGTCCACACTATTTTTAATGCAGGCCAGGATGGCATTGGCCCTCATGGCCACCTGGGCACACTGTTGGCTCATGTTCAGCTGAGCATCAACCAACACCCCCAGGTCCCTTTCCTATTCACAGTCATCCAACCACTCAGCCCCAAGGCTATAGCACTGCATGGGGTTATTGTGGCCAAAGTGCAGGACCGGCACTTGACCTTGTTGAACCTCATTCCATTCACCTCCGCACAGAGATCCAGATTATCTAGATCCCTCTTAAGGACCTCCCTACCCTCAGGCAGATCAAAACTACCTCCCAACTGCAAACTTACTGAGGGTACACTCAATCCCCTCATCTAGGTCATCAATAAAGACATTAAATAAGATGGGCCTGAGTACCGACCCCTGTAGGACACCACTTGAAATGGGTTGCCAGCTGGACTTAACTCCATTAACTACTACCTGCTGGGCACGGCCCTCTAGACAATTCCTTATCTAAAGAAGGGTATACCTATCTAGGCCACGGACAGCCAGTTTCTCCAGGAGAATACTGTGAAAGACCATGTCAAAGGCTTTGCTGAAGTCTTTGCTGAAGTAGACTACATCGACAGCCTTTCCCTCGTCTACCAGTCTGGTCACCCAGTCGTAGAAGGAGATGAGGTTGGTCAAGCATGGCCTGCCTTTCATGAACCTGTGCTGGCTGGGCCTGATCCCCTGGGCTCCATGCACATGCTGTGTAATCTCACGCAAGATGATTTGCTTCATAACTTTCCCTGGTACCGAGGTCAGGTACCTGTAGCTCCCCGGATCTTCCTTACGGCCCTTCTTGTAGATGGGAGTCACACTGGCAAGCCTCCAGTCCTCTGGGACCTCTCCAGATAACCAGGAGCGCTGGTAGATGGTCAAGAATGGCTCAGCAATCACCCCTGCCAGCTCCCTCAGCACCCTAGGGTGGAGCCCACCTGGTCCCATGGACTTGTGACAGTCCAGATGGAGGAGGAGCTCTCTGTCTTCACCAGGGGTGTATCCTGCATAGCATCCCAGACTTCCAGATCAGGGTAAAGTGCCCTGAGGATAACTGATCTGCCAATTAAAGGCAGATGTAAAGAAAGCGTTGAGGACCTCAGCCTTCTCCTTATCTTCAGTGGTCACATTCCCCACTGCATCAAATAAAGGATGAAAATTCTCCTTGGTTCTTCTCTTACCATTGATATATTTGTAAAAGGATTTCTTATTCTCTTTTTCTGCAGTGGCCAATCTGAGTTCAAGTTGGGCTTTTGCCCTGCTAACTTCCACCCTGCATACCTTAGCAATTTCCATGTAATCTCCCCAAGTAGCCTGTCCCTTCTTCCAGAGGACATAGACTCTCTTTTTCTTCCGGAGTCTCAACAATAGTTCCCGGTTCATCCACACCGGTCTTCTTCCCCTATGGCTTGCCTTATGGCATTCAGGAACAGCCTATTCTTGTGCCTTTAAGATTTCCACCTTGAGGAGCATCCAGGCTTCCTGGACCCCTTTACACTTAAGGAGCAACTCCCAAGGGACCCCTGCAACAAGCATCCTGAACAGGTCAAAATCCGCCCTCTTGAAGTTCAAGATAGCAGTTTTGCTAGTCATCCTTCTGACATCTCCAAGAATATAGAATTCTACAATTTTGTGGTCACTCTGCCCAAGACAGTCCCCAGCCTTCACATCCCCCATCAGTCCTTCTCTGCTAGTGAAGAGCAGGTCTGGCAGGACACCACCCCTGGTAGGCTCTCGTACCAGCTGTGTAAGGAAAGCTATCTTTCACACACTCTAGAAACCTCTTGGACTGCTTCCTCTGCGCTGTATTATATTTCCAACATACATCAGGGAAGTTGAAGTCTCCCATGGGAACAAGTGCTGGCGATCGCACAACTTCCACAAGCTGCTCATAGAATGCCTCGTCCTTCTCTTCATCCTGATTAGGCGGTCTATAACAGAACCCCCCAAGATGTCACCCCTACAGTCCTTCCCCCTGATTTATCCACACTCAACTTCATCATTCCCAACCCCAAGCACTTCAACATCAAAACACTCTTTAATATAAAGGGTCACACCACCACCCTTCCTTCCTTGTCTAGCCCTTCTGAAGAGCTTGTAGGCATCCACCACAGCACTCCAGTCATGGGAATGGTCCCACCATGTTTCGGTAATAGCAAGTAGGTCATTCGTAGACTTCTCTGGGCAATTTCATCACTGCCCA
Organism: Gallus gallus; assembly: GCF_016699485.2. NCBI lineage: Eukaryota > Metazoa > Chordata > Aves > Galliformes > Phasianidae > Gallus > Gallus gallus. The sequence goes on along the minus strand of NC_052532.1, from coordinate 12,453,747 downwards.
CCTGAACTATGAGTAATGGAAAGTAATCAGTGGACCTAACCAGCTTTGAGAGTTTTCCAGTTACGTCCCTGACCCGGGGACACTGCTGCATAACACACGAGAACTCCAAAAACCAACCAACCAGCAACAAAAATCATTTACATGCTACAGTAAAATTTTTGCTTCAGCACTGTATCAACAGGTTCCTCCACTCAGCCATGTTTCAAGTGTCACTGCCTTAAGCTGAAAAACACAATCAATAACGTGGATTTCTCTATGCCAGAACACAGTTCAAAAGCCATGAGAGAAATACATTAGATAAAAAAGTTAGTTAGGATTGTTCGGCATCTTAGTGAGAACAGCAACAAAGGCAGGATGGATAACCTCACCATCATAGCAAAAATAAATTCAATCTTCCTATCAGGAAAGACCTGAAAAGTTTAGCAAAGTATACCAACTCCAAGCCAAGCCATGTCAGCTCAATTGCAATTAAATTTGTGTTCTCCAACTGCCATTCTCATACCAGCAAGTTTCACAGTGTCATCACTGTTTATGTTCTGTCTGTAATCACAAACCATTCATGTGCAATTTGTTCTCATGAATAAAATGACGTTATGCATAATTTATTCTTGCACAATGGAAACAAATGTCTAAGTAACATTCACATCTGATAAATGCATCTTCTTCCTTCTGTGCAGTGCATTGTGACATGCTACATCCTTAATTATGCAGAATGTGGACTTCTAAATATTACTCTCATTTCAAAAATATTTTCTCCCAGAATTGTTACCACATGAAACACTGCCAACAGTGGGGATATTTTTAATGTCAGCTGATCCTTCTGATGTGCAGACTTGTAGATCTACTAAGATTTGCATTAATACAGTGAAAAAATAATTGAATTTCTGAGCTATAACAGTCACTGCAGTGGGGCAGTACCGGAGCAGTGCCTGAAGGGTGGGTGCTGTGATACAGCCCTACGTTGGAGTGGTTCTTGAAGAGTTGCAGCCTGTGGGAAGTCCATGTGGAGTCAGTTTGGGAAGGATGGCATCCTGTGGAAGGGACCCCATGCTGGAGCAGGGGCAGAGAATAAGAGAATATGGATGAAGGAGCAGTCTGACTGTGATCATTATTGCCCATTCCCCTGGCTGCCTGTGGGAGGAGGAGGTGAAGGCTTAAGATTGAAGTTGAGACTAGGAAGAAAATGGGGTGAGGGGGAGGTGGTTTTAATTTGTTCTTTAAGTTCTCATCCCTCTACTCTGTTATTAATATGTAACAAATTAAAGTGAGCTTCCCAAAGCGGAGTCTGTTTCACTTACAACAGTATCTGGTGAGTGATCTCCCTGTTCTTGCCTCAATCCATAAGTTGTTTTGGTCTGTTTTCTCCCTTTCCTGCTGAGGAGTGGGTAGTGGGAAAGAGGCTTTGATTGCACCTAGCTATATAGCTAGCCAAGGTCAGCCCACCACAAGTACCCTCCACGGGTCTTTTCAAGAGTAAGCTCAGTTTCTAATCATAGAATCACAGATTGGCTTGGGTTGGAAGGGACTTCAAAACCCATCCAGTCCCAGTCCCCCACTGTGGGCTGGCTGCCCCCTACCAGCTCAGGCTGCCCAGGGCCCCATTCAACCCAGCCCACTTCCAGGGATGGGGCACCCACACCTCTATGGGCAGCTGTGCCAGGGCCTCATCCAAACAAACTACAAAATACTGTTTTCAGCATATTTAAAAATAACAGATTTAAGGAAAGTATAAACACTTACTGAAAAGTATTTATGATTAAAATTGTTTTTTTCCATCCAATCTTTGTTTTGCTCTCTGCTTTTACTCCAGCATTATCTGTGCTGGGCATTTGGTTGGTATGATAGACTTTTTAGGGAGAGTGCTTAAAACAACTCACTGCTGATCTAAAAGTTGCCATTGATGTGACTTCGGCTGAGGAATTCAGTACTACCATGAACATGGAAAAATCGATGCTTTAGCTAAGTTCTTGCCCAAGAGAGTGGATATAAATGCATCCAAGCCTCCACAGAATAATTAAACAACAATAGTTGGGAATCATTTTCTCATTGGTATGTTCATTATCTCATTTTCAATACAACAAAGGGTCAACTTAAATGGAGTCACTGAAGACCTTAGCCTCACAGTTCCTAGTTCTGAGCTAGCAAATGTGGGCACTGCCAGCAGTAAAGTCACTTTAGTGCTAATCTTTGTGCAAAATGCAAACCTGTTAGAGAAGCTCAGCGCATGCCTTGGTGGCTGCTCACACACATGCAGACGATTTCAATGCCATTGCCAGCTGGTTCAAAGTTCAGACATGCACATAAAAGTGACTGTCACAAGTGCACTGATTTCACCAACAGAAAATGAGCCCTGAGTGCATCAGCTTCACACCTCATTATAAATTTGTGAAGTTCAGCTGATTGGCTCTACTCTACCTTCAACTGATGTTATTAACACAGCATCTTTATACTATAGTCTTTGGGTTTTGAAGAAAACTGGATGAAAATAAACATTCGTTTTGATCTTTTGGATGTTCAAATCTTTCAGCACTTGTACTTCATTACCGACTGTATCGATTCAGACTTATTAAAAACCAGGGTTTTCTGCCTAACAACTGCCTGATCTTATGAAGTTAGGCCTTTCTTCTATTTGCTTTTCAGACTCCTCATTTATTTATATTATTTCCTTTGCTGTTAAATGTTTAACAGCATACCCCATGAATTTATGGAGTTACTGAATTTACTGTTATTATATAACCTAAAACCTTCAATTTGGCTACTGACCTAAAAAGCCCCACAGAAATACATAGCTGCTAATAGCACAGGGTAAACCTCACAGAAAGCAGCCAGACATTCTGTTACTAGCATCTTCAATCCATAGATAAGCTTCAACAAACTGAAGCTAGAAGCAGACCTCCTAACTTCCAGTACAAGAAAGGAAAAAAAGCCCTTTATTCTGTAAGAAACCCAAATTACAGATTTTATGTTATCTTCAGAGCTGAAATTTACTAAGAGGGAAGCAGGACTACCCTCAGCCTCTCCTCACATGGCAGGTCCCCTCACCCCGGACCATCTGGTGGCCCTCAGCTGAACTTGCTCCCATTTATCAAACTGAACTGAACCACTTGAGTCCCCCCAAACTAGAGTCACCAGCAAACTTGATTTTGCTTCAGATTACACGAAAAGACATCAAACATGACAACCTCCATTGTAAACCCCTGTAGTACTCCCCTAGCACCATGATTTGGTATAGTATGACCCATTAATTACTACTCTCTGAGTCCTGTAATTCAAACAGTTATTTACCTATGTAGCTCTAGACCCATTCAGATTGTAGCACCTTAACTAGGGACACAAATACTGTGGAAGACAGAGAGAAAAATCTTGCTGAAGTCAAGGTAAAGAACACCAATCACTTTTGCCTCATTCACAAACTCAGTGTTACAGCAGTCAAGTTATCTGGGCACAATTTGCACTGGGTAAATTCACACTAGCTCTTCCCCGTCACCACCTTCTCCTTCAGGTACGCAGAAACATGTTTACAGAAGACTCACTTCTTTATTTTGTCAGAGGCATCTCACTAGGACCTAACATCTGAGAGTTTCCTGAGCTCCTCTGCTACAGCACCTTGAAATTCTCTACTTCATGGCCACTACAGCCAAGGCTGCCCTTAATTACCACATCTCCCATTAGTTCTTACTGTTAGTTCTAATCAGGTCCAGGTGTGCGCCAACCCTCATGGGCGCATCTGGTACCTGTATCAAGAAGTTACCCCTAAGAATCTCCAGAAGCCTAGTTGCATGCTTGCCTCCTGCCTTGTTGCGCATCCAATGGAGGTCAGGTTAAATTTCCAATCAAGTAAAACAGAATATGCGAACAGCAGCCTCTTCACAAGTTGTTTAAAGAAGGCTTGATTGTGATCCTCGCTTGGGGTCAGATTAGAGGATTTGTGACAACATCCCACCATGATGTCACCCTTTACCAGCCTCTCCTCTGATCCTGACCCATAGACTCTCTACCAGTCAGCTCTTGTAAGCAAGCTCAATATCTCCAAGCTGCTCCTTCACATAGAGGGCAACCCCTTTTCCTCAACTCCCCTGACCTTCTTTCTCAGAGAAATAGGTAATTTTACCTTGTTCCTGGAGAATTTTTATAAATAGTGAAAATTAAATTTTCAGTCAACTTTGAAAATGTATGATTCATGACTTCACTGTTTCACTGGGCCCTGAAATTCTCAAGTCAAAGTTTCAAAATAAAGCACATAGCATGTTTTTTGTTTTTCTTCCTTGTTTTTATGTTAAATGTTTATTACGTGATTTGATATGACAGGCCGGAGGGAAAAATGGATAGACATGTGAAAAGAAATGGAAAAATGTAGCATCTATAGAGATAATGAAAAAACACAGCTGAGGACTATCTTGTATGCTTAGAATAAACTAATAATCTAGCAGCGGTCCATTGGTAGCAAGTTTTCCTGTCCAGACTGTAAAATTGCACAGGTGTATTATTCATTTGTGATGAGCCACAACAGCCTCTCAAGTATCACATACTGACCATGGATGGAGATTAAATAAACCAGTTCTCTGATTGAATACATCTTACATTTCTTTACTTTATTTCCAAGTAGCCAATGAAGTTGCATACAAGCAGACCGAAGAATGCTCTGCAAGGTACTTCCTACACGATCTGTTTCCATGACTACCATGCTTTTAAATAATATGTTTTCACAACTCTGAACAGTAGCTGGGTGGGCGTAACCCAGATACGTTAGTTGTTTAACTAATATTTCATGAAATAGATAAATCAGTACAATTGATGAGAGATTTCTGTGCACTGTGGAAAATTCAGGTTAACACTGGAGAAGCTAAGGCAGCAATTCTTGACCTACACTAGTAAAATGCCAATAGAATCTGGTTTTGTTTCCTCATTGGCTTCATTGTCTTGTCTAGGGTGACAACTTTAAAATGCTCATATTTTATTACTTTTTGCTTTGTTGCACAATAGATAAAAATCTGCTTTAGTTGCATATAACTTCCTTCTGAAAGTTCTTGTCATAACTTATTCATCATTATGCATTAGTTATATTTATGAGGACACTCAAATTGAGTCACTCCATACTTTAAACATTATGTTAAAAATCCCTTGGCATTTGAATGACAAGGAAATATGTATGAATGCAGAAGCTTATTTTTCTTTATTTGAATTGTAATGCCATCTGCCAAAACTCTTTCAGAATGTTTCTGTGACAGCATCAGAAAGAAACCTTACATGAGAAACAGGAGTGTGCTCTTTTGTTAATCTAACAGAGACACATTCTGTTTGCATTTATAGGGGCACTTTGCAAATGTAGTGTCCAGTTAATAGACCAATTTGTAGCAATGACAAAAAAAAATGTATTTGTAGGTCACTTATGCATCAAGACTTTTAATCGTGTGGGATAATAATAATAAACATGTTCTCTTCATATTTCAGTGTTCATTAATGTTGGCATGTTGCTGACGTTGTAGGAAGGGAAAAAAAAAGGAAGGCAATGTAGTACTTTCATCTTCACAATTTAATTCATTATTTTTTACTTTTATGTTCGGCAATGTCATGAAAAGTGGCAACACATACATCCTCCACTCCCTCTTCCCCTCCTCTTTACAGGTAGAGAAGTAGAGAAGTAACCCAAACTTGCTTGGAGACGGAGGTAGAACAGAAGGATGGATTAAAACAGAGGGACTACTGGTTTCTCATCAAGTCTAGTTTATCATTAAGCATCTCCAAATGCCTTCAGATTCTTTTCCTAAAGAAAAGAGCCTCTTCTCTCAAGAAAACCCCACCCTCCCCCAAAGAAACTGCAGTCTATTTTTAATTTTTGCCAAACTTTGCAGTTATTTGCAAATCACACCAGTAACACTGTCCCCTTGAGTTCTGCTGTTCAAGAGCACCTCTGTTGCTCTGTTTGATTTTCCTCGTCTCAGAATGTCTGAGGGGAATTAGTTTATAGCTGCTATCTCAGAAGAAGCATATCCATAACACTGAATAGAAGATGTGACTATCTGTTCACTTTGTCGTTTATATGGAGCAGTAGCCTATTTGCATAAATCAGGGGACTTTCAAGTTACTCAAAAGAATCAGTGCTGAGAGATGATATATCTTACTTTCATGATTGCGTTACACATAATTTTGGAATCAGCAACAGATTTGATTGAGTTATTCAAACAGAAAGTAAACTTTTCACAGTGTGTGCCCTTGCTTTGTCCCATATGATAGTTTTGATTTCTATGTAGGTATTATTTTAATTAAAATTTTTAATTAATTACATTATTTAAATTATATTAATTGCTTTTGTACTTAATGGTTGAAAGCCAAATTGAAACTGTTCGAGCTCAGTAGCATAATAAGCAAATATTTCATTTCACCTCTTTTTTATTTTCTATTAGTCTTCTAATTTCTGCTCTTTAGTGTTCTCCAGTCTCTTCAGCTCCTTAAGTACCAAGATGGCTGCAAGTTCTCAAAAATCCAGACCCTCCACACTACATCACCTACACCTTATCCCAAATGGGGTACAGTCTACAACAAAGCTGGAACAGAGTAGACCCAAGAAGACCCTACAGTACCACCAAACTTGAAAATTAAACATATATGAGTTTCTCATTTCAGTTCAGCTTTGTCTATGTCTATTTTATACTTTCTAATTTCTTTGTGAGCCAGCTTAGAAGTAATTGAATGGCTTGCCTTTTACTAACTGGCCTAGTGGTACCTGGTTGAAATGTTCTGAGGAATTCTCCTTTGGGAACCTGAGAAAAAATCAGACTGAGTACTAAGGCTGGGTCACCTCAACACCAACCACTTCGTTCAGAAGCCTCAGTAGGAAGGGCAACTGCATATAATAATAAGCCCCAATCAAAACAACATGTACGAAGAGAAAAACAGCCCGGAGAAAAAGGTAAGAGCTCCTGTTCAACCAAAGCTGGCCCTACATTGGGAAAAAGAAATCTGAGGATAACAGATAAATGAACTACAGAAATTGTAAGCAAGTATAAGTGATAGAGAAAAGGCAAAACTAGGAAACGTGTTTTTTTAGTATTGATTTGGATGATCCTGTGGGTCTTTTCCAACCTTAGTGGTTCTAGGATTCTAGGATCCTAGGATCCTTTGTAAATAAGCATAGCTGCAATGTAATGGAAAGAGCAAATAGGCACAGCACAGGACAACTTTGAGTGACTGCTTATGTTTTGTCAAACATTTGTAGTCCTCATAATAGTAAATTCTAACCATCTGCAGGCAGAACTCAGAAGATGAGAATTTTTGGGGACTTCTTTGCTGGTCAAGTATAGAGACTATAATTATAATCTGAGAGAGCTGGAAGAGACTTCATTTCATGTCTCTATGGATAGGCTCTCCTGACAATGTAACTACAGTGCTTGCTATGTCTGTAGAAAGTAAGGTTGGGGCTGTGATCCATAACTTTCAGATGCAGCACAGGCTAATCATTTTGAGGAAAATGTTACATGCCTATAGAATATGTACGCTCAGCTCCTAGGTGTGCCTTTTGTGTTGAGCTACAGTCAGGATTTGTGGATTTAAACTATTCTTTGAGATGTAATTAGGTACTTGCATTTCACAGGCTTGGTTTACATCTGGTTCACTGATCTGTTCTCACAGGAAAAGATTATTTCTGTATCATGGGACAAAATAAGCCTCCAATCTTTTCTAAAAAGTCCTACAAATGCAGGGAATTGCATGCTACATGCATTTTAGGTGCATATTTTTCTCTGCTCCACTGATGAAGTCACTTGTGAAACTGCCATGTTTATAAAACAGTTGGCAATGAATACTTGCAGCACCTGTGGCAGAGGGGTCTCTGCCAGCCTTTTTAGTGCACAGTAAAATGATAAAAATGTATTAGTTTTCCACTTTGCAGTTGCAGACCTAATTACACAATGCAGCTGGTACTGCAGGAAAATCTGTGCTGTGTAACTGTAAAGGAAGTGGAAGGAGTGAAGGTAGTGTTGCTTTGAAATTGTCTATTTTTTCTCTCTAATGTCTTTTTTTCTCTTTAATGTCTTTTTTTTCTTTTTCTTCTTCTACCATTTCAAGAGTAAATGATGATAAAGGGCACAGGGACAAGGACCGTAGATAGGACAGGTGGAAATGAGAAAGGATCAATGTGAGAATGACAGGGGGAAGATGCATTGCTATGGATGGCACTATGGCTGGACAGACCTTTTCTGAACTGGCCTTGAACTGTTCATTTCTCTCCATACTTCACTTCTCTCCTCCATTATTTGCCAACTGGTTCTCTTTGTCGGTTCTGTTTCCCACAAGTTCCTCCATTTCTCTCTCTGTGTCTTTTAAAATTCTATTTTTCCCTTCCCTTCCCTTCCCTTCCCTTCCCTTCCCTTCCCTTCCCTTCCCTTCCCTTCCCTTCCCTTCCCTTCCCTTCCCTTCCCTTCCCTTCCCTTCCCTTCCCTTCCCTTCCCTTCCCTTCCCTTCCCTTCCCTTCCCTTCCCTTCCCTTCCCTTCCCTATTTTTTTTTTTTAATTATTTGGGTCAGTTATAAACAAGATACCTTTCCATTTCCTATGGACAACAGAAGAGAATGTTGTCTCCTGTGCGTGCTTATGCAATTTGTACTGTGCGACTTAAAGAAGGGACAATCTTTACGTTTATAACTTCCGTGTTTGCAGAAGCTGAGCATGAATATCTGTATCAAGTCTGGAAGTGAGCTGAAGTTAAACAAGATGGTTTTAAGACTGTAGAATCATAGAATTGTTTGAGCTGGAACGGACCCTTAAAAGAGCATCTTGTCTAACTCCCTTACAATGAACATGGACATCTACAGCTAGATCACGTTGTCAGAGCCTTGACTGTTTCCATTATGATCTTGCTGCTCCTTTAAAACACTAATAACCTGAGATGTTCACTCATTAGTGAATGCCTGTCGTGATAAAGAGTTTGTAAGATTAAAACTCAGTTTCATATCAATGTCAGTCTAAGGTTCTTCTAAGAACACTTGCATTTCCCAATTGCCATAAAGGCAATTAATACCACTCAGTTTTCTTCAGACCACAACTTTAAACATGGTAAATATGGTCTGTGTCTGGGCTGTCAGTTGTAGACTGTTCTAAAATGGCTGAAGTTCACAATGCCTTATTATTTGCTCAGATTGCTAGCTACTTGTGCTCTCACAATGTCTTAACCTGCAAGAAACTGGGACCTCTTGAACAACTGCAATCCTTCAACCATTAAGGTCATTCTCATGTCTGTTTAACAGACTGTTAAAAGGAATTGGTGGCAAACTATCTCTGAGTTTAACCATGCCCACTGTTTGATACATGGGTCAGACTTCTGCCATTCAGATGTCACAAAGGTTCTGAAGTAATTTTATAACATGAAGTGAGGGAGCAACAATCAACAGCATTCTCATCACTATTTAGTTAAGACAGCAAGAGGCAAAACACATTCAAATAACAGAATCACAGAATCTTTTGAGTTGGAAAAGACATTTAGAGGTCATACAGTCCAACTCCTCTGCAGTGAACAGGGACACTCTGCAGTTAGATCAGGTTGCTCAGAGCCTGTTCCAGCCTGACCTTGGGGACAGGTCTCCAGGAAAGAGTCTTTGACCACTTCAGTGAACAACCTGTTCCAGTGCCTCACTACCCTCATTGTAAAAAACTTCTTTATGTCCAGACTACATCTCCACTCTCTGGAGACACAGGACAGGATCGCCTCCCTTGCTCTGCTGGCCAAGCTTTTTTGAATGCAGCCCAGGATACAGTTGGCTTTCTAGGCTGTGAGGGCACACTGCTGGCTCCTGTCCAGCTTGTCATCCACCATTTCCCCAAAATTCTTTTCATTAGGGCTGTGCTCCATCCTTACATCCCCCAGCTTGTACTGATAGCAGGGGTTGCCATGACCCAGGTGCAAGACCCTGCACTTGGCTTTGTTGAACCTCATGAGGCTCACTTGGGCCCACTGCTGGAGCCTATCTAGGTTCTTCTGGATGGAGGATCCTGTCCTTCAAGTGTGTCAGCTACACCACAGAGTTTGAAGTCATCCACAAATTTGCTGAGGCTGCACTTGACCCCACTGTCGATGTCATTGATGTAGATATTAAAGAGCGCTTGTCTCAATACTGACCCCTGAGGGACACCACTAGTCACTGATCCCTATCATGACTATCACTCTCTGGGAATGATTTTGCTACCAGTTCCTTGTCCATCAAACAGTCCACCCATCAAACCCATATCTTTCCAATTTGGAGAGAAGGATGTTATGGGGGACTGCATCAAAGGCCTTACCAAAGTCCAAACAGGTGACGTCAGGGTCTCTTCCCTTGTCTGCTGATGCAATTATGTCATCATCAAGGACCCATCCTTGTTGAAGCCATGCTGGTTATCCCACATCAACTCTCTCTTCCATGTGCTTAGCAGAGCTTCCAGGAGGATCTGCTCCATGATCTTCCCCAGCACTGATAGATTGGTAGTCCCTCGTTCATCCTTTCTACCCTTCTTAAAAATGGATGTGACATTACCTTTCTTCCAGTCACCAGGGACTTCACCTGATCACCACGACTTTTCAAATATCATCAAGAGTGGCACAGAAGAAACATCCAATGGAAATATGAAGAATAATAACAGCACTATTAGTATCGAAGTCCCAGTAATCTTGAAAAAAGCTAATTCTATCCTGTCCACACAACAAAACGTGGATTCTGGAGGCTACTCATGACCGACAAATTACAGGCAACAGCACCTTCTGAATAATAACAAAGACAATTCACTGCAAACAGACAACTCTACAGTTCCAAGTGTCCTTGAATGATGGGAACTTCTATTCATCTCTGTTCGTGTTCCTTTTCTGTTCTCTTTAACTACTATTAGTATGGAAGTTTTGCCATCTCATTTTAACTGTCCATAGTTTATGGCTATGAGAAGTTTATTCATTTTTGTCCAAAAAGAAAACATTAAAAAAATCTTTAAAAGACTAGAAATGTTCCTGTGGATATATTGATGACTATGCTGTTCTGTGTAATCAGACTGCTTCCTCATGAGAAGTACTTAATAAAGGGCTCACGCTGTGATAGAAAGCATACATTATTGACTTTGTTACAGATATTAGGTTTTCTTCAAGTCACAGCTATGCTAACAAGCCACTCTTTCATGCAACACAGACACGTCATGTGGAAATTCGCACAGCAGAAATGACTCTGTGCACGGACACAGGAATTAGCATCTCAAACTTGCAATAGCTTTCTTGTCTGGTGCAGTCGTTATGCCTGCACACTGCCCAGTCCTTGTGGGATTCAGCTCTGCACAAACAGGGCAGTATCTGCCCCACAACATGATTTACTTCTCCCAAATAACCTGAAACAGTTTCACTACCCCAGGGAAAGCAGCAGGGTTCAACTCATAATAATTGTTGAGTGTCCGTTACCTTACCCTAGAATTCAAGAACATTTGATGGTGGTGTCTTTCTGTCTTATTTTAGTTAATATAAAGGTTAACAGGAAGAAAACTGTTATGAGAAACTACTGCTATTGCTGAATCAGTAGGTTTGCCACCTATCATTTTCATTTTTGATAAATTAATAAACGCTTCAGCTACTAAGGACAATTACAGACTGCGATAATAAAAGGAAAATAATTAAAAAAAGCAAAATCAAGGACATTAGCAATTGGTCTTGCAAGAATAAAAAAATATATTAAAGAAAGAGGAAAATCATTCAATTACTGCAATACAAATGGTCTTGAGATGCCAAATATGAATATAAAATTCAATTTTTAATTTATTTAAAAGTTTAGATCTGCAGTCTTTGATTTAGACTCATGTCAAATGCAAATCACATTAAGCAGAAGAACATGTTTGGAAGGAAGAAAAGAGAGCCAAATAAAATGTATAATTTGCTCCCTTCTCCCCCTGGATAAGACCTTGATCTATTAAGGTTAGCACAAAAAAAGACCTTAATATTTTTTTTTTTACCTCTGAATCTTTTTTTGTTTTTTTTTGTAATGGATATTTATGATACCCTCCGAGTTATCAGGAGGCCATAAAATGGGAACCTCCACGGAAGGTTCTATTTTCAAAGAGCTATAATAAAATACAATAAACAATAGAATAAAAACAAATGTGAATAAGCAGATTATGAAAGCAAAATTTGGAATCTGAATCGTGTCCTTTCTGTTGTCCTTTTTGAAGCAATTACTAGACTGGCACCTTTAGATTATTTTTCATATTTGCCAAAGAAAATACCGTGTAACTCCATTTATATGAAATTAATGCAAGAAAAAAAAAAGATTGAAATAACAAAATCAGAAAGTGTGATCTGTTCCAGCAAAGATATGGTGCAGTGTAGAAGGAAATTATGGTACATTAACACCCCATCACTAGCACAACTAAAAGGCTGCAAAGATAAATGTTCCTTAAAAAAAATCTCCATAAGAATTAGAGAATGATGAGCTAACAGTTTTAAATTTAAAATACACAATAATGTTGTTTTGTCTTTTTTTCTTTCTTTCTCCATTCTTCCTTCCTATTATTTCTAGTGTTACAGATTCTCTTGTTACTTCCTTTTACCATTGTTAGAGAACTTGATGTTATCTTTGACCAGTGGCTGTGAGTACATTTTTCATATAATCAGTCCTTCAAGAGCTATAATCTGAATTCCTCAACATGTACACTTCTTACATCTGATGTATCAAAAAGTACCAGCCCACACATTTGAAGTCCTCAGAGTTTCAAATTATAGTGTTATATATACTAGTCTGTCAAAACTCCTTTTCTAAAAAATAATGTAGTGTTTTAATAAAAGTCTAGATTTTCTCATTCCAAACTCATTCCTTTTTCCTATCAGGATTTCTTCCTTGAAAGATATCTGGGAGTAAGGTAGGTTGTCCTTTTCTTTTCTACAGTTCTTGCTATCTGTGGGTATTATTCTGTAATAAGAGCATCTTTTACCACGTTAACCTTCATTGAATACACAACATTTCACATATGCACAGGAATGGAATGAGCTAGAATAAAAATGAGCTAGAAATAAGAAAAGGATGAAAAGTTCCTGTACTCAAAGTTCTGCTTCTAAAATATATAGATGTACTAGATTCATCTTCAGAAAAAGAAGGGATAATTACCTATACATGAAGTTCAATGCCAAACTTCATTGGGATTGCAGTCTTCAGAAGAAAATCAGAAGGCAGATCAGTAGTAAAAATGGCTATGGAATGTGGGAATGTGGTCAACTTGTCTCCAACAATTTCAGTTTCTCTACAGGTGAGTTACTTTTATTTCTCCTTCCTATCCTCCTCCCTCCCTCCCTTCCTTCCTCTCTCTAACTTTTCCAACCACTCACTGTTTAGAGATACTTCTTCCAGATCCACATTTCAGTCCTCATGCATCTTCCCACAAATGTACTCCCTTTAAAAAAGAAATACATATCTATCTTTACATTCTATTAATGTGGATTTATTTATTCTGAATTAGAATGGGAAATGAATAAGAAACCTTAAGAACTGTTGTGATTTCCACAAAATCTGCGTCAAACAAGACTTTTCACAAGACTTCTGGTTCTTGATGAAGTTGTAGGTGGGCTTCTCAGCTTGTCTAGGTGTGATTGCCACTGTTGTATAAGGCAAATAATATATTAGTCATTCACATGGCATTCTTCCACCAAACAAGTTATATTAAAGCATCCCAAAGGTCTACAAAATGATGTATGCTCAGTGTGCCAAACCTGACTGGACAGACAACAACCAATTACTGAAGCAGGGAAGAAGGAGTCTCTATATGCCTTAAAGGAAAGACAGGATGGGAAGACATAGAGAAAGAGTTTTCCTTTACGGAAGAGCAGCTAAAGTGACTGAAACTCTGCCTGGAAATGGATGAGGAGTCAGCTGAGATCATACATGTCAGGATTAAAGTAAGAGTGGATAAAGGTGATGTTATATTGGGTATCTGCTACAGACACCCTCTCAGGAAGAACAAGCAGATTCAGCCCCCTGTAGACAGGTAGGAGCACCCTCATGTTCATAGGCAATTGTTCTCATGGGAGGCTTCAGCCATGCTGATATCTGCTGGAAGGACAACACAGCAAGGCATCTGCATCCAGGAGGGTCCTGGAATGCATCAAGAGCTTCCTTACCTAACAGAAGCCAACAAGGAGAAGCACTCTGCCGGACCTCATACTCATCAAGAAGAAGAAACGTGTTGGAGATGTCAAGGTCAAGGGCAGCCCTGGCTGCAGTCACCATGAAATGGTGGAGTTCAAGAGGGAAGGAGAAGGGTAGAAATCAAGCTCACAGCCCTGGATCTTAGGAGAACAGACTTCAGCCTCTTGGAACATCTGACTAGAAAAGCCCCATGGGACTACTGGACCCTGTAAAGAAGAGAGGCACAAGAAAGTCTGCTAATATACAGTGGTTCCTAGTCATCTAGATTGTTGGATTGTGGTTTGCAGAAAATGTTTAGAGAACTGCACAGTAACACCAATACAAGGTATTGCAAGTGCACAAAAAGTACAATGTGTGAAAATATAATGAGTGAAATAAATTTTGTTTCAATAGCTATTCCTCTTCTTGCTCTTTTCAGCTTCAGCCTTTGACTCTGATTCCAAGATGTATTTCAAAGCACAGCTTATTCAGGGTGCACACACCTTTGGTACACATTTTTGTGTTGCTGATCGCCAGCTTTTACTGTCTAGATCTTTTTTTTTTCCCCTAAATATTTCTAATGGCAATTGGTTGCATTTGAGAGAGAAATTTACTTTTCCACTTTACAAAAATGCTCTCTTAATCCATAATTGCACATGCCATCTCAGTGAAATCTAGGCTATAGCACTTTTAATCACACTTGCACACCCAGTAGGTTCTCTCTTGTCATGCAGGTGATGTTTTATGGACCTATTTTAGTTACAGCTCATTAAACACAGCTGTTGTAATGATTGAGAAAAGAGCAGAATGTGAAAAAACAAAAATACATAGTATTAAAGCAAATTAAGAGAAACAGAAATGGCAGATTTAAATTCTTTCATCTAAATTCTGCTCTGAGATCCACACAAGCCCTGTTTGTTTTTTTGTTTGTTTTTGAGTTGTATATGCAGAATTTCTTCTGAACATGAGGGACTAAATATTGTCCTAATGTCTGTAGTCTACAGACACATCTGTACTATCCACGTGAAGGAGTAGCTTAAGTACCAGATACACTCTACTCCTAGACCTGGATAGACTTGGAAGCACAAAGCTGCATAAAAGCTATTTCTGATAAAGAAGACCTTTAAGAGCTTGTCAGGCATTGCCTCAACATGTCTTGAAAGCTGATTTTATGCTGTTCTGCACTGAAATTGTCAAGAGATTTACTTATTTTGTAAGTTCTTCAGGGCAAAGATCAGCTAATACTTACGTTTGTTTGGTATCTACAAAAAATAGCTGTCTTTTACATTCTGTGACAATACAAATTATTAGTCAGAAATCTATAGTAGCAACAGGTCAAGCAGGGTCAAAACATGCCATATATGTATAAAAAAAATCCACAGTGAAAATAGAAAAAGATTTATCCTGGATAGCTCCTACACAAACACAACAAAGTCAGGAAGGATGTCATAAAAGTTTTTATCTGAGATATATAATGAAAAGAACTTTAGCTACAGTAAACAGCAAACCAGAAAACAACCCCATATTCTTAGCAGCAGGTTGGGATGGAAGCAGATGGTGAAAATGATAAAAAATGAGATAGATTCCATTTTAGCTTCTGAGCCATTCTATTGAGCATTTTTGTTTTCCTGAGATTTCCAGGACATACAGGTATGTTTCTATTCAATTAATACTGAATTTGCCTCTAGTTACAACTCAGCATTTACTGAATTGTAAGGATCCTTATATTCAAGAGTTTATGTGCTGACTTCAGGTAAATCATAGCTCTCTATGGCATCAGCGCTACTGCTGAGGTATTTTATGTTTGTTCTTTAAATTGCTTGCTCAAAGCAATACTTGTTTTTCAAATGCATAGTTGAATAAATAATCTCTCCAGAAGCTTTGCAGAATATTTTCCATATAAAGTGCTAAATCTGGCTATTGTGCTCAGCTTTCCAGTACACGTGGTTACTGATATGTATTTACAGATTACTTCAAAATATCTGTAAAATGCCGTAAGGTTATGTTAAGAAGCACTTACATATGATAGCCTAAACTGTGCTATTGATTCAAGGTATTAAAGCAAATAGTTTAACAGGTTAAATCTGAAAACATATCTGCACCTGGTTTTGAAGGCAGAGTTGTTATTATTGGTGCCATCATTAAAGTTGCTTTGAGATTGATAACCATAGATTGTATTGATTCTCTTGGGTCTCGGTCAACTCACATTCAAGTCGGTAAAAAGGATATTTATTATATTTATTTAAAGGAGCTGGCAAAATTGTTCGTATTGGCTACTTATTTTACAAAAACTATACATGTTTTACCTGTAGAAGAAATAATGATCACTATAACTGCTGGAACACTAAAATGGGGATACTTTCAAAGGCACAAATAGCAGTAGATGCATTGCTCTTATTGAATTTCTCTTTATATATTCCTTTTAATAACATGTTCTGGTCATATAGAGGGCAGCCATGCCCAAACAAATAATGGATTTTTACCCATTTTATTTAATGAGAGAAGCAGCAGATTTATATGTTTTTTTTCTTCTGAATACACCAATGATTTTGAATCTCAAATAAAGTAAGCAAATATTATCATGCTTACTTTTGCAGATGAGGATACTGAAGTGCTAAAAGATGGAATTTCTCACAGTTACACATCAAATCAATAGCAATGCCTGGGACAGAGTCCAGGACTCCTGATTTTCTGTAAGACTGTAGGCTGTGCTACCTCCCAGTAGCATAATTTAAAGATCCACCTCCAATCTCAGAAGATAGCTTTGTAAAATATCATTTTGTAAGAGATTCTTAGTAGAGTTTCATATACAGTAATGTAATTCCATTTTTTTCCATTCATCCTATTTCCCAGTATTTTCACTTCATAATATTCTTTGGGATTAGCTCTTAAGAACCTTGAGTTTCAGCCAAACATGGATTATGGATCAGATAATGGTAATTACAATTAATAACATGGTCAACACTATTGTACATTTAGAATTCAAAGGGAATTCACTGTCACTGAAAGCTGAAATGATGGTTAAGCTTTGGAACAGGCTGCCCGGTAGAGTGGTGGAAGATGTGCAGACAAAAGATGTGTAGGCACTAAGGGTCATGGCAAATTGATGGGACTCAGTAGGTCAGGCTGATGGTTGGGCTTGATGATCTTGAAGGTCTTTTCCAACTTAGATGGTTCCACAATTCTATGATTCTATAAGAACACAAAATCCATAACCAGGGACCAAATATGAAAAAGGTAGAATTTATATTGAACATTTGTTCTGAAAAGAGCTGGATGAGAAGTAAATTTGCCTAAAGATCATACAAATTTTTCAATCCACATCTGTTCAAAAGTTGAAAATTAGGCTGCTGATATGTTTTGTGGGTGAGATTCATAATAGGTAATATTTGTTTACTTCAATTGAAAAGTGCAAGTACTCCTCATCATGGTGATGTATTCTTGTTCAGAAGAGATCTGAACTAAGATTTGTTGCTTTCCAGAAGTATGGTCTAAGCAGTGTGCTCAGCTAAAATGCAAAAATTTTCATTTGCTCTTTCACTTTTAATGAATATCTATGTAATTAAGTACAACTTGGAGTTCAGGTCTTTTCCTCAAATGGGAGTGTCCTCACTAGACTAAGAAATTACACATACTCTGCATTTTTACTGGTTGACTATTGAATTTACCATTCAGTATTTATTGAATATTTAATATGCAATATGTAAATAAGGGTCATTTCCATGTTCAAGTCAGTTCTTCTTTGTTTTAGTGTAAGAGCTGGCTGTCAGGAATATCCATAACTTCCACGCTTATCATCAGTAAGTGATCTTCAGCCACTTATTGGGAAGAAGGGCGTTAATATGGGTAGCAGCTGCTCTGGAAGACATATAATTTCCTAACAAGAGTACTCCTTATTCCACTCCTGCAGCTCCTATTGCTGAGTGTGACACCACATGGTATGAAGCCTTTGGTCAGTTTGGGTCAGCTCTCCAGGTTGTGTTCCTTCCCCAGCTCCTGCTCGCCCCCAGCCTGCTGGTCTTTGCAGGGGGAGCTGATGCTGTGCCAGGACTGCTTGCTGCTAGACAACACATCAGTACCATGACAATGCTGCTCGAACTACACATGCAAACCACAGTATTACAGGGAATACTGTAGAGTACTGTAGGGAGTACCGTGGGAAAAGTCAGCTCCTTCCCAGCCAGACCCAGTACACTAAATTAGGGGTTCAATTATTTTCCCAACATTAGTGCCATTCAAGGTCTCATGCCTATGCACTAATATTTTGTCATTCCTGGTTACAGTACATTATCTATAATTCTTACAGTGGAGTCTGTTTGTCCAAATAAAGATTAAAATAAAAGGATGAAAGCACCACAAGGATATTCTTCAAAGCAGACTTTCTAAACAGGAAGGTATTTACTACACTGATTCTGCCACTAAAATAGCTGAAAAAAATTCTATATGCACAAATAGACACTTCAGAAGGAGAAATTCTGTTTTGTATTTTTCACTCTCCTATTTGGAAGCACAAAACCGTAGGAAAAATCATTACTCTGGAAATGTACAGAGCTTTACACTTGCTCATAGTTCTTTGGCTTTCTCTCTTCATCATGTCCTCAGTCTACTGTGGCAATTAAATTACATTGTAAAATTGCCGTGAAATATAGTATGATTCCCTTTTGATCACTTACTGTGAAATACTGCTTAAAAATATTATTGTAAATAAGATATAGTAAATATTTTTGTTATTGATATTGCCACATGTTTACTGCCACGTTTGGTGGAAAGAAAACACGTGTGCCTGATATTAAGAACTGAAGACGTGAATATGGGAATCCAATATGTTTAGTAAACTCTTGCACACTAATATCTGAAATCACTGCATGATGCAACAGATGGCAGTGTCTTTGTGGCAATTTTTTTAGTTCATCTGGAATCCTTTACTCCTAAAATGTTTTATTCCTGGTGCACAAGCCCCAGCACACTGTGTCACGGAATGCTTAAAAGCAGCAATCCCTACTGTGGATCCCTAGTGGGTGCTTTGATAACATAGTATAAAACCAGTGTTTCACTTCTTTTCAGTATCAGATTGAAATAATAGACAATCAAATATCACTGGGGATTTCAGAGGATGGCGGGTGACCAATGCATCTATGAAAACCATATTCACTTAATTCTTATCTCGAGGGGCTTTGGAAACAAATTGTAGAGGGATTTGATTTGTTGGTATACAATATAGAAGACAGGGAAAATTATAAATATTTCCAAACCGAAATGATGGTGTATCAGGCTGGGCTCGTGGCCCCAGCAGTGCAGTCACTCAGCTTCTGGAGCAGAGGGAACTGAAGAGCTGCCAGACTGGAGTGAGAGAAGAGCAGGCACCCAAACACATGCCTCTGATTTTGTGGATCTATTCATGAGATGCTTTGTAGCTCTCACTCAGGAACCTCTATACATATAAGGCCCGATTTCATAATTCAATGGATCTTTTCATCATATTGTGTTTTAGCACTGACATTATTTTCTCCTGTTTCTTTAACAAACATCAATTTAGCAGAGAACCGCTATAAAACAAATTAAAAACCAAATCTAAATGAAATAAATAATTTTAGTAAGGTAGTGCTCTCTATCATCTTACTGTGGAATATATTAAATTTAAAGTTAGAACACATTATTATCTTTAAAATTTCAAGGCTGGATGTGGCTCTGGGCAGCCTGGGCTAGTGGTTGGCGACCCTTCCCATGGCAGGGAGCTTGAAACTAGCTGATCTTTGAGGTCCTTTTCAACCCAGGCCGTTCTGTGATTCTATGATTTTATGATAAAATCCTAAATAACCTCAGCTAGAAATGCCACTTCAATTTTTGAAGTAATTTATTTTTATGCAAAGCCACACAAGAAAACAACTTCATTTAAGCAGTTTTAACTCATTAGTTTCTAACTTCTTTGATGAAATAACACAGAATAAACCAACTAAAGAAGTAAAAATCCTGTCATGGTATCTGATGTTAACATCTCCATAACACAACATCTTGGAAGACAGGAATCTATCTGGTTTGTCTCTTTAAACTAAATTCAGTATGATTTCCTCAAATGTGCTTAAGGCCTGAAGTGTGACTCAATTCATTTTAGGATCTAGAGAGGAAGAAGAAATAATTGCTCTTACAAGGAAAATGATCAGCATAGGAAAGAGAAGCTGCAACGCAGAAAATCATCAGTAATAAAACAGAATTTTCAGACAATGGTATCCTGGAGTGCAGCTAGGTTAAATATTACATGAAGGAAAGCAGGGATGGTTCTTTCTGCTCACAGCCAGGTCAGGTAGACCTGAACAGATTGAACAAATTCCTGTGGTATCACTCTCTGACCAAGAAACAGAAAAAAGAAGCTCTGTCCTGGAAACTTCACAAATGAGATAAGTCACAGAAGCATAGAATCATAGTATGGCCGAGGTTGAAAAGGACCACAATGATTATCTAGTTTCAACCCCCCTGCTATGTGCAGGGTCACCAACCACTAGACCAGGTTGCCCAGAGCCACATCCAGCCTGGCCTTGAATGCCTCCAGGGATGGGGCATCCACAGCCTCCTTGGGCAACCTGTTCCAGTGTGTCACCACCCTCTGTGTGAAAAACTTCCTCCTAATATCTAGCCTATAGAAAGTCCATCCCATTAGGACCACACTCACCCTCAAACAGATGGAAAAGGTAAAGCAGCTAGCCCAATATTCTGTGGCAATTGTGGTGATTAAATTGTGGGCCTAGACCTAGGAGGTTCTCTGGGCAGTTACAGAAAATAAGAAAACTTTCCTGGAGAAGCCATCAGCCTGGCCAATGAGCTGCCCGTGGTCTTGTAGTGGTTTGGGAGCAGCACCCTTACACTGTAGGCAGTGCTGCTCACAATTACTGCCTGCCACCTGGCTGCCAGACTGCTCCCATACTTTCTTTTCACTTGTTTAGAATTCGTGATAGAAAATTATAAGTAAAATGATCCAGCTATTTCCTAGAATAAGGTCAGAGAAAAGTAGCTGGGACAATGATAACAATCTATGTGTCCTGTCTTTTCTAAGAAAATATCCTCCTAGGAATGGGATTTAGAATCTGTATGGAGAAAACTTTCATGCCAAATATGGCTTTTTGTAGCCTCAAAAAATTCACTGAACTTTTCAAAACTGACGCTTTGCTGATGGCTGTTGTCAAGGCTAGGTAAAATTTCTGTACAAATTCAGCTGAGAGAGCAGCATGTATCTTTTCATTACAACATGACTATAGCATGCACAGCCTTCCTTGGGTGTGGGATAACAAAGGAATAAGTGAAAAAAATCAGACTTTGCAAGTACTTGTTTCTAAGATACCGGATTCCTTGTTTCTAAGGTACTGGATTCCTTGATTTATTTGATGATCCTTGAAGTCCCTTCCAACCCAAGCCACTCTACGATTCTATGATTCCATTCTATGATTCCAAGTTACCTGAATTTCATCATTCTTGGCTCCTGGGAGCACACGTGTACTACAAACTATCCTGTTCCTTCTGGCAGATGACATTATAGAGTAGCCTACAACCTACACTCACAACTGATCTGTTGTGCTATTTGCTCACATTACAGAAGTCTCTTCTGGAGACTTCTGGACTTCTGGAGTCACCAGAAGAAAAATGAAAATACATAACATAAAACAAAGAGCATATTTAAATTTAAACTGGGCAAGGAGAAGAACAATCTGAAATTACTGATACTTTGATATCCTAATCTGCAGCAAAAACCTGCACAAGAAAATAAAACAGACTGTTACAGGCTGATATTGGCCCCAAAATCTGTAGTGTGAGAATCAAATGTTAAAAAAATCACCAAAATGAAGGATTAATCTGGCCACACAGCAGACCACAGAGAAGACCACAAGTGAAACCTTCTGTAAGTCAAACCTGTAGGTTTATAGATATCTTAAATATCTGAAAAATGACGTCAAAGAGATGAAGGTCTTCAGAGATCTTCAGCCATGCCAGGTGAGTTTGCTCAGAAGGAAGACACAGCACACATCTCTGCAGGGACCAGAATACAGGGTCATGGAAGTCACTGGGCTGGCAGAGGGGAGCTACAGCTGTATATTTATACATACAATGTCAGAAAGGAAAACTGGACAACTTGTATATAGGTATGAAAATCAGCAGTTGGGTTTTAAACTGTTGTAGACCAACTTAAAGCAACACAGTACCAGAGAGAGTTGAAAAGGGTATGAAAAGTAACAAGCAGATATTGGGATTATAACCCTTTAGAGATTCCATCTGATAATTAAATCTGACAGGTAAATAATAAGGTTTTACTGATTCTAATGCCTGAGATCCACATAAGGTGATGTGACCTCTGATTAGATATACTGTTAATTAATCTCTTTCAGCAACATGCTTGGCAGGTAAGTAGCACCAAGCAACCAGCCATGTATTATTTAAATAGATCCAGGCATTAATTCTTTCAATACTTTTATCTGATATTTAAGAAACTACTTTTCTGATACTTTCAGTAGAAGCTGAAATAGTAATTTCACAGTACAATTAGCTAATGAAGTTGTGCAGTTGGACTTGATTATCAGTTTAATAGGTGCCAAGGTACACAGTTGTTGCAGTCGTTCCACTAGCACTGATAAGACACTTTCCCTTGAACTGTTACAGTATTAGTTGTTAATTTGATTTAGAACTCCCTAGCCATAGTTTTAGTTCATGTCTTCGCAAAGTTTACAAAAAATCACTACAAAATACATAATGTCCTTACTGATTGCCTTGGACAACAGAACGTCTCTTTTCAACATGTTATCTAGGTGCATGGAAATGAACTACCCCCCAGTACAATGGAAATTGTGCAAACTGGCAAGGGTTGATGGTTTTAAACAAAAAGAGTTTAGGTATTAGGAAGACTCAAGAGAGTGGTGAAACACTGGCTTGAACAAGTTGCTTGGAGAAGCTGTGGATGTCCCATACTTGGGGCTGTTCCAGGCCAGGCTGGATGGGAAACCTGGGAGGTGTCCCTGCCCATGGCAGTGTGGTTGAAACTGGATCATCATTAAGGACCCTCTCAGACAAAATCATTCTATTATTCTATGATGTACGTGCTTTGGAAATTGATCAGAATTTCAGAAAAAGCATCCTAGGCTTTTTCCATAACAAAAATTACAAAGATCTCCTGTATGCAAAATATAACATTCCCAAACATACACAACATTCTGCTTATAATGTAATGTAAGAGTATTTCTGGGTCAAGGTTTGCAATCAAATTTTCAAGTCATCTATCTTCCTTGCCTTCAGAAATGCTCTAAATGACTGCTCTCAGGCAGCTCAGGTGTTGCTGTTCTATGTGGGAGCTTTGGATGCATGTTGGGCTTTTCAAAGGACTGCTGATGTCATATTTATGATCAAGCCTCAAGGATATGTCCAGGAGGTCTGCAGTTGTTTCATTAGCCTCCAGCTAAGCTACTAGCCTATGAAAAGATACTTGCCCATTTGGTTAGCCCAGACTGTATCCTAGGAGGACTCTGAAGCCACCTCTCATAGGGATGCATGCATTTAAATCTTCCTCCTTTCATTCCATTGCTCTTCTCCTTCTTCCATCTACCACCAAATTTCATCCGAGAAGATCTCCAGGGAACCATTCACTGCTGGTCAGTCACTGTATGGCATGCAGGCTACTGCTCATCATCTACCATGTACAAAAGCACAAGTATAGTTACTCTGGAGAGTAACTACTGCATCACTGACGCAAGTTCAAGCTTCCAGTTCCATCAGCTCCTATCTCCTCCTGTGACCTCTGGAAATATTTCTGAGAATATCCTGAGAATTAGAACTGGGAACCTCTCTTGGAAACCCACTCAAAAACACTCCAGCTTGTCAATAAGGGCTACATCCATTGCATCCCAACTACCAGGTAGTGGAGGAAAAAAGCTCTAATAGTTGCCTCTTCCAGCTTGGGTCTGCTATCTACACAATGCAAAGGGTGTAGAAATAGCTTGGAAGAGTGTCTGGCCCAGGGCTATCTGTAATGCGTGACAGATGTAGACAAGGCAATCCTCAGCATCACACTGGGGAATTTAATTAGTATTAAATATAAAAGGTAGAGGCAAATTAATTCTGTTCAAAAGGAGGTTGAAAATATTGGAACCGTTTTAAATGGGGGTTGTTTTACAAATGGATATGCAGAAAATAAATTGAACATGGTTATCTTCCTTCTGTCCATTTAAATAGAAAATTTAAAGGCAGTAAATTTAAAAGTGACAGAAATAAATTCTTTTATAAGACCTGGGGAACTCACTACCACACAATATCGGAGAGACTAATGGGATTTAAAATAGGTTTAGCAATTTATAATTATGAAGAGTATTTGTGATAATAACTGAAGGAAGAATGTCCTTCAGATTAAGGTCATACCTCAAGCTAATGTAGGTTAAGGGGAAACTTCATTTAATTCAAGTTAATCTTTAATTCGTGTATTCCCTGTGCTTTTCTCAGAAGCATCCGACATTGCCCAGTGTTGATCAACAACAGGAATGTGTATGCTCACAGCATAACATTCTGCAAAGCAAGACTATTTACTTAAAATAAAAATAAACAAATTTCAATAAAACACTCTTAACTTTGATTGTAAGAAAAATAGCCACCAAGAAAAGCATCAGTCTCTTTTTGTTTGTTTTTTGTTAAATCTGTGATTTGACAGTGCACTGTAGACAGTCAATTTAACTTTTTCAGTGATGTACTCTTCCTTTCCCAGGTCGCAGAAACAATATGCACCAGCAACACTCCACCAGTCACAGCAAAATATGAAGGGAAACATAGAAAAGGCAGCATGAAAGGATGCAGGATGCAGAGAAAAGGAAGACAGATGTAGGAATGGATTTTTTTGATATGCTCTTGTCAGGCTGCCCCAAATGACTGACTCTAAAAGCAATAGGGCAGTGGAAAACATCCTTTCAGTTCTAGAATAAATACAACCCAGGACATGCAGTTAAACGGATCTGTATCTGAACATTTTTTAAGCAGCCAGATTTTAAATAATCATGTTGAAGTGGCTCCCTGGTGGCGTTCCTTTGTGAGTTACAGAAATGATGGTCCACAATCTTCTTCATCAAACAAAAATTATAATCTTTCACCAAATATATTTGGCTACTTCTATCTTATGATAATGTGGATGGGGGATATTCAGTGAAATTCCTACCGTGTTAGAAGGATATTGAAGGGTCATCCCAAGTTTCTCCTGTTATTTCAACAGATGAGCAATTTTGTTTTCACTCCCCACTCCTTATAAGCAGGCCCACGAGAACATCAAGAGGTGCAACAAATTCAAGTGCAAGGTCTTACACATGGGTCATGGCAACCCCCACTGTGAATACAAACTGAGGAAACAACTGAGCATAGCTCTGCCAAAAAGGACCTGGGACAGGTCCTGGCAAGCTGAACATGAGCCAGCAGTGTGCCCTCACAGCACAGAAAGCCAACTGCAACCTGGGATGCAACGAAGGAAGCATGTTCAGCAGAGCGAGGGAAGAGATCCTGCTCCTCTACTCTGCACTAGTGAGACCTCACTTGGAGGTGTCCAGACGTGGAGTCCTCAGTACAGGAGAGACATGGACCTGCTGGAGCACGTCTAGAGAAGGGCCACAAAAATGATCCATGGAATGGAACACTTTCCCTAAGAGGACAAACAGAGAGCTGGGGCTGTTCAGCCTGGAGAAGGCTGTGAGGTGACCTGATAGCGGCCTTTCAGTAACAAAGGGGAGCTAAAGGAAAGAAGGGGACAGACTTTTAGCAGGTTCTGTGGTGACAGAACAAGGGGAAATGGTTTCAAACTAAAAGAGTGGAGATATACAGAAAAAGTCTTTTATAGTGAGGGTGGTGAGGAACTGAAACAGGTTGCCCAGTGATGTGGTGGATGTCCTGTCCTTGGAGACATTCAGGGTCAGGCTGGATGAGGCTCTGAGCATCTGATCTCACTGTAGATGTCCCTGTTCATTGTGGAGGAGTTGGACTAGATGACCTTTAAAGGTCTCTTCCAACTAAATCTATTCTATGATTCTATGCAAATGTTCCTTTACTAACATTATATTCCATTAAAATGTTCAAATGCACCTTCAGGCAAACTTTTCATTATCATCACAGACTGATAATCTATTATGTTTTGCTAATGACTGGGAGTATGCATAATACACTTGGATTCTTGGACATACAGCGGAACAAAACTACCAAGTTAGTATTACTAGTATCGTCAAATGTTTCCAAAGCCACTTCAGCTATCACTACTAACATATCCATAGCTGTTTACAGTAACACTAGAAATTTCTATGTGCACATTTATTTTCTCCTCTACAATGCTCCTCCAAAGCTAGAATTTTTAAGTATATACATATTTTTTCTAATGGCAAACTAAGCTTTTCAGAAATCCAACAGTGGAATTCATGAAGGTGGGTATTCATGTTTTTGAAACAGCTCGCCGGAAAATGATGTGACTGATTCCAAGATGTTACAGCTGCTTTTTCTTACTGACACTTTAACTTCCTGATAAATAACACATTTTATTACTTAAGTAAGCATATTTCAGTCTATTTGAAGAAACATATCACATATTGACTCTGATCTGAAAGTTAAATAAGAAAATTAAATTCTTGGGAAGGCAAGCCTCATGCAGATAGGAAACTTTTAACCAAACATACTACTTACTGGCAAACCCTCTGAGTTTGATTTATTACATACTGAAATGCTTCATAGGACTTGACTGGAAACTCCAGTGCCAGCCAATAAACAGTGCACACACACATCTTTTCCCACAGATGTCTACACAAATAGGCCAGGTTATATATTTAAATATTAGAGCTCATTAACTTAGCTACATGAATCTTTAGTTAATTTTCATATACTGTTACTGAGTACGGGTCATCCTCATTATTTCCTGTCCACCTAGGATAACTGAACCTTCCTATTCATAAAAGCTGAATGTCATAACCCATGAATCGAGATACTCGCCTTGTATTCTATTTGTTACTATTATTTTTTATTATCCTTATTATTACTATGTAAGTTTCTCTAGAAACAAGACTTTTTGTTCTGTGCCTACAAGTTCAAACCCAAGGTGAAACTTCACACTAAAAATTATATGTGATTAAACTGGAACCTGGCAGAGACACAAACCCAACACAAAGAATTCAACTCATTAAAAAAACATCAGGCAAGCAGGTGCTCGGCAGTTCTGATATGACTGAGTCACACAGCAGATGGGGGTGAATACTAAGGGGCAGATCTTAGCTCGTGTGTATTGTCCCAGCTCTGTGGGCTTCAACAGAGCTGTCACAATTTACATCAGCAGAGATATGCCCTTGAATACTGAATACAAAAAAGCAAGTGGCCACATATTTGACTTAGAAGCAATGGTAAGCGATACAATATTGTAACACTAGGCATAAAATCACGCTGTAAAATTTCAATATTTCATTAGGAGAATTGCTAATTCCAGATTTCCTTTTAAATTCTTCTTTCTGTTTGTTGTTTTCAATTAATAACTCTCTAGTTTTGTTTGAATGTAAAAAGTAAAGTGTTCTGGGTAGATACTTGTCAAAAACAATCTTCCACTATTAACATAGATTATTAACAACTATAAGAAAGCAGTGGTTCTTTCTAAACAAGCATAAGGAAGATGTCCCAGGTTCTGGTATTTTTCTGTTGGGTGTATTGTGGTGTACAGGCATTTACAAAATGATTCTTTCAACCTCTCTAAAAAAGCAAAACATGAATTTAAAATCTTATTTCCTGTGGTTTTAAGGAGAAATCCTTATCTCAGAAAATGTTTCTACATTTTCACAGTATTGTATTAGCTGGAATTATCTTATGTACTCTGACAGAGGGCTATGGATGAAGTGTGCATGCTACCAGGATGACAAAAGATATTTTAAGCTTTTGTCATCCTGGTAGCATGTACATTTCTCATCTTCCCGAAGTCTGAATGTTTCAGATGCTAAGTGCCAAGTCCAGTGAATTTTCCAGGCTCTGATAGCATAACGGGGCTTATGGGTGCAAGTATTGGTCACATAAGAGTCATGTTGTGTAAAGGGAACAGGTGGAAAGCAATTGTATCTGGTCAGCAAGATGTTGCCCAGAAGGACTCACTGCAGCACTGAGCTGCATAAGGCTATGAACTCTGGCTGCAGTGCATCTCCACAGCCTTATCATAGAATCACAGAATGGTTTGGGTTGAAAGGGACCTCAAAGACCAGCAAGTTCCAACCCCCCCCTGCCACAGGCAGGGCTGCCATCCACCAGATCAAGCACCAGCTCTGTCTGCCCAGGGCCCCATGCAGCCTAGCCTTGAACACCTCCAGGGATGGGGCATCCGCAGCTTCTCTGGCTAGCCTGTGCCAGCACCTCTCCACCCTCTCAGTGAAAATTTTCTCCTGGCACCTAATCTAAATCTCCCCTCTTTCAGTTTAAAAGATGCCTTTGCTACGATCTCACATGTCACAGACCAGCAGCTAGACAGGTTTTTCACATGCACGTGGTGGGACTGTGCTGAAAAAGGCTGAGAGGAAAGCTGTGGGGCAATGAGGTGAAAGCTACGAAATGCACTGCATGAAGCACATATGAGACTCAGCACATCCAAACTGGTTCATTGAGGAGAAATTCATACCCCAGCCCAGGCTCTGCTGTACTAATTGGAGTTGGAGGGTGTCTGACAGAGAGACAGCCTCCTATAGCTAAATGAGACTTGTGGCTGAAATGTGACAATTCAACTGTAAAATATCAGCTCAAATGACAGACCTAGAAAGCCAGTAGAAGTCCTGGAATATGTCAACTTCTCTTCTCAATAGGTTAAACTGGCACTGCTCCTGACCACAACAAGCAAGAGCGCCCTGTCCAGAATAATCAAAAAGCAGATACAGCTCACAGATCACATAGTGAGACTGTGCCAGCTGCCTGCACTGAGCTGACCTGCAGCAATTTTTATTTGTGCAACAATCAGAAATAAGATTTTTTAACGCTACTAGTATGAACGTGAACAAGGACTAAATCTGAACACAGTAGTATGCAGGATTGGAGTCACTGTTTGTGCTAACAGAACCTCTTCACATTGACTCACTGTGCTTCTTAATTAACATGACTTTGTAGGTCATCATTTTCATTTAAGGGAAATGCTTAATGAGCACTCTACTTAGTTGTTCAGAAATAATTGGAGCCACTTAAAAGCACAAGAGTGCTTACAGAAATACCTGCCATGCCATGCCCCCACAGCCTGGAAACACTTGTATCTTTTCTGCAGAAGCTAGGATTTTTTTTTTTTCTCTATGATAAGAAAAAGGAAGACAATCTGAAGCTTTGGGTATTATTTGAGAGGGCTAATTCCCCACCCCTCCCCATGTTGTTAAGGGAAGCGTTGCTTAATCAGAGATTGAAAGCATCTACATTCATTCCTCCCACATTTCCAACTAATTTTCTAGAATCACTTCAGTTTTGTTGTTGACAGAGAGTAGAATCATGATGTCACTAAGTTCAGACTAAGACAGCCTTTGGCTTCCAGCGAGTTTTCTTTCAACTACCAAGCCTTAGAAATGCCATTTGAACTGTAATCTAGTTGCAGGATCTGCCAGAGGTCTTGAATAACACGTGTGTCAATGACTCAATA
Source organism: Gallus gallus (assembly GCF_016699485.2). NCBI lineage: Eukaryota > Metazoa > Chordata > Aves > Galliformes > Phasianidae > Gallus > Gallus gallus. Next base: position 12,424,012 of record NC_052532.1, on the reverse strand, counting down.
TTGTCTGGAACTTCATCGGCAACATCACTCCTCATGCTCAGCTTGATTTTTCCATCCTTATGTACAGACTACATCAGTAATTTTCAGTCTATGTATCTTGAGTTCATTGCAGTCCCTAGCTACTTCATCTGGCCATTGCTCTTCTGGGCAACAACCCTGCTGAGAAAAGGCCTGAGCAGCTAAAGACAGGAAACCATGCTTCCCAATTCACATAGTCCTTGCTATGAGGAATCCCAAGGCAGAGGGTGGTCTGCCTTTAGTGACTTCCTTGGGAGCTCTTCAAAGCAAGGAGCACATGTAGCCATAGGCAACGCACACTATGTACGTAGTAATGTGCGGAGTAATGTCCAACAGGGAAGGCTGGCAAGCGTGGTTTTACTAATCTTTTTATTCATAAGCTCTCCTATATTTGTCCATAATATGCCATTTCGTATAGAAGTTCCATCTTATTCCCATGTTTGATTTAATGTCCATCTGTTTACAAACACGAACAACCTGCAACCCTTCATCACAGCCACAAACTGCGAGAGGAGTCAAGAGAGCCCTGCTCTAACTAGTGGCATCTTCCCTTTTCCCTACAGTCAATTCTGTCACCAAATGCACCACATTCTGCAGGCCCCCCCACCCCACCAGATATGTCCTGTGCTTGTTCCTATCTCTGATCTCATCTTTTCTTCTCCTGCTGTTCCTAAAATTATTACTGAGGAGGACAGATGAAGCAACAAAGTCACCATTTTGGCTTGGAGAACGGGGACCTTACCTTAAACTATTCCCTGCAAATGAGCAAGTAGGAAGACAGGACTACACTCACTGAGTGAGGAATTTTCCCCTTTAAAGCAGTACTAGGAATATTCCAGTTGAGACAGCTCAGCAAGACTTCTCAGTATGCAAAAGGGAAATCTGTTGACATCTTCTGCCCCATGCATGATGTTGATCATTCCTCATCATCTCAACTACCAGACTCAGATAGGGTGTTTTGCTCCCTCTTTATTCCAACATCATACTACGGCTGAGATATAAACATGTTACTTGCTGTATATAATGCTTTTATTCTTCATATTGCCACAAATCACAGATGATGTCATGCTAATAGTCCCTACTGCAATTGTATGATTGAAACTAGATTACCAGTGGAGATCAAGTATACTACCCGCAAATGGTTCCAAAATAGGTCCACCAGGTCAATTACTGTTAGTTATTATGGTACTCTATCTCCTGTGTTCATATGGGCTGAGTGCAAAGCCTTATTTAAATTATAGCTTTGAATAGAGCAGTAGTTACAGCTCCCACATAGAATTAATGACACAAAGCTGTAAGTTCTGTTCATTTATTAAGAACAAATAAATAAGTTACCACCAAAGAATGAAGCTACTAGGTTCCCTAAGTAAACAGCTACTCCTGCATGTTATACTTGTGTGTACTTATATCAGTTGAAAACAAGACACTATATGCAATTCAACACTCAAAATTTATTTGGCTCATTAATAAGCCAATCTGACCAAAAAAAAAGTAAAAAAAAAAAGTGAGAGAGAGAGAGAAATGATAATTACTTCTTGATAGTCTAGTAAGTGATGAACAGAAGACTGTAAAGGAACTGTCTGATGCATCATGAACAGCACCCTGGCCAATTAAAATGTACAACACTGAGATGCAGACTTTCATGTTATGGAATAACTTCAGTGGGTTTCTATCAAAGGTTGTCTCAATAGGAATTTGATGAAACAGAGACAGAGATCTGATGAAGCTAGACAGAGAGATATGAGTATTCAGTGCCAAGATAGATATTTATAACATCAAGAACAAGAAATATTAATTAGATTTCCATGATAAAGTTTCAGCATTTCTGCAGACTTATATAGGTTGAATCTCAATATGAAATTGCATTTCTCACGTCATCTTCTTTTTCACTTGCAGTCTTCTGATGCCATCCTTACCTTTCAAGCATGGTAACTTCTCCTAAAATGCCCCTCCCAGCTGGTCAGTGAGGAATACATTAGGTCAGAGTTGGAGAATTTGAACCTGTTGATGCATGGAAACATTTTCAGGTAGCACCTGATGTTGCACTGTAGCTCAGAATCTTTCACAGAATCATAGAATGGTTTGGGTTGAAAAGGACCTTTAAGATCATCTAGTTCCAACCCCCCTGCTATAGGCAGGGACACCTCTCACTAGATCAGGTTGCTCAAAGCCCCATCCAGCCTGGTTTTGAATGCCTTCAGGGTGGGGGCATCCACAGCCTCTCTGGGCAATCTGTTCCAGTGTCTCACTACCCTCACAGTAAAGGATTTCTTTTTAATATCTAGTCTAAATCTGCCCTCTTCCATTTTAAAGCCATTTCGTCTTGTCCTATTGCCACATGCCCTTACAAAAAATCCCTCCCCAGCTTTCCTGTAGGCCCCCTTCAGGTACTGGAAGGCCATTATATAAGGACCCCCTCAGAGCCTTCTCTTTTCTCAGCCTGTCCCAAAAGGGAGGTACTCCAGCCCTCTGATCATCTTTGTGGCCCTCCTCTGGATGCACTCCAACAGCTCCATGTCCTTCTTCTGCTGGGAGCTTGGAACTGGAAGCAGTACTCCAGGTGGCGTCTCAAGAGAGCAGAGTAGAGGGGCAGAGTCACCTCCCTTATCCTGCTGCTCATGCAACCCAGGAATATAGTTAGCCTTCAAGGCTGCAGGCGCACATTGTTGGATGTACTGAATCTTTCATCAGCTGACACCCCCAGATCCTTATCCTCAAGGCTGTTCTCAAGACATTCTCTGTCCAGCCTGTATTTGTGCTTGGGATTGCCCCAACCCAGGTGCAGGAACTTGCACTTTGCCTTGTTGAATTTCATGAGGTTGGCATAGGCCCAACTCTCAAGCCTGTCCAGGTCCCTCTGGGTGCCATCTCTTCCCTCTAGTACATCAACTGCACCACTCAGCTTGGTGTCACCTGCAAACTTGCTGAGGGTGCACTTGATCCCTTAACTTGATTTGTTGCTTACAAAGATGCTAAATAGTCCCAGCAGTGATCCCTGAGGAATGCCACTTGTCACTGGTCTCCACTTGGACAATGAACTGTTAACCGTAACTCTCTGAGTGCGACCATCCAGCCAATTCCTTATCCAGAGAGTGGTCTGCCCATCAAGCCCATTTTTCTTTCATTTGGTGACCAGCATGTCATGTGGGACAGTGTCAACTGCTTTGCACAAGTCCAGGTAGATGATGTCAGTTGCTCTTCCTTTATTCACTGACAGTGTAACTCCATCATAGAAGGCCACCAAGTTTGTCAGGCATGATTTGCCCATGTTGGTTACCATCAATCACCTCATCTTTATTTTCCATGTGCCTTATTGGGACCTTCAGGAGGATCTGCTCCATGATCTTGCCAGGCGGAGGTGAGACTGACTGGCCTGTAGTTCCCTGGATCTTATTTTGTTCCCTTTTTGAAAATGGGGGTTATGTTTCCCCTTTTCCAGTCAGTCGGAACTTCACCAGACTGCCATGACCTTTCAAATATGATGGATAGCGGCTTGGCAACAACTTCATCCACCAGTTCCCCTAGAACCTGTGGATGGCTCTTGTTGGGTCCCATGGACTTGTGCCCCTTCAAATTCTTTAGATGGTCTCAAACCTGATCTTCATTTACAGCAGGCAGGTCTTCCTTCTCCCAGTTCTTACTGTCCCCCCAAGGGACAAAGAGATGAGGTCAAACTTTTCTGTTATAAAAGACTGCAGACTGTGTAGGAATTCTTCCTTTTGACAGATAACCAGAACCATACATTCCATAATATTGCTTTCAGAGAAAACCAGTCCTTCGTTTTCATTATAAACTAAGGCAATTTTTAGAGCAGTAATGTATCTTTCCCTAAAAATCTATCAGTTCCATGAGAAAAATTAGACATAGCCAACCCTCTTGTCTGCAAATCTGGAATAAAAAATGAATATTGGAGAAACGACTTCTGGTTATGGTCTGTTCACTAGTACAGGTGCAGACATCTCTAAGCAGGAATAATCTGACTGATGAGCACAATTGGATAGCATGGGACAGGGGATTGGGAGAGTGGCACAGTGTGAGACAGGGATGTGTAGGGAATATGATGCTCGTAACTCTTTTTACAGCACTTCCTAGATATATATAGAGCAAAGTAACTTTTTCTGCTATTTTACAATTTTTTAGAAGTTTTTTTGTGGGCTATCAAGTGCCAATAGATAAAAAGGTTACATAACTAGCTCCCATTCTCCGTTTCAATATATGGAGTGTTTCCAATGGAGCTTTGCTAAAACTGTAAATGAGGAGACGGAGGCATTCTTTCACAAGCTCTGTTTATGAAATCTCGACTGACACTTTCTCAAAGGATCAAATGCAACCCAATGACCATGGAGACTTGACCCTGCCTGGGTTGGAAATCAGCAGAGACTCTCTGGAGTTGGGGGCAGTCCCAGGTGCATCCAATTAAAATTCATCCACAACTCTGAAGGGAAAGCTGACATGAACTTAGCTCTGAGGGGAATTATCCTCTCTTGGGATACAGCAGCCTCAATTCTAGGGCTCAGAAAAATAATTCTGAAGAAAAAATGCTGACTTTCCAATATACCAGAAATTTACTAAGCATAGCACAAGTGTGACTAATTTTACCCTATCAAAATCAATCCATCAGAACATCATGCAAGTTGTCCAGCACACATCAGACAGCCTATCAATGAGTAACAACAACTTGGAGGAAAAAAAAAAACCCTGAAGATTTAGGACATAACACTTCCTATTGGTTTTTTTTCTTTTCTTTTTTTTTTTCTTTTCAGTTTTTATTTTGACATTGACAAAAAAAATTGGGAAAAAAGCCAGAACTGATTTTGTCTTGCAATTACCGATTTCAATATAAAAGTTTTTGCTTTACTTAAAGGATACTTTCACCTAGTATACTTCACTTGCTTCCATGTATTACCACTTATTCCTGCGTAAGACTGAAAATGGAAACAATTGACATACGAAAGAAAAATGTGAATAGAAGCACCTCAGTTTTATGACAAACTGCATTGAAGTGATTTCTATAACAGAAAGAGATGGGACACACACTACCTGAGAAACTGCACCTAAGCTTGTAGAACAGAATTTTGGTGAGAATTTTGGCTTTGAAGCCCTGACAGGCTGACTAGAAGTGTAAATAACTTAATATTATCTTTCAACACAATTGCAGGTGTGAAAGTTTTGTTAAATGTTAAGGAAAAAAATAGCTTTGTCCAAAACTTAGCTGTCAATCAGTGCATAGTATATGATGCTCCTTTTAAAGTACCTTGAAATGTTTGGTGTCTGCTTTTCATGATATGCACTTTTTTTTTTTTTTGCCAGTAATGTAGGTGAAAAATACTTAAGAGAAGATGCTAAAACTGTCAGAAGCTTTACTGTCTTTCAAAGACCTTGGACAAATATAAGGATGTAAAATGATATTAGGGTTTTACTGGCATTTAACACAGTACAACTAATTTAATTGATCAGACTGAGCAAGCAAGACTTAATTTTGAAGGAATACCGTGGGTTAAGAAGTGAGATGAATAGGTAATAGCACAGTAAAAAGCACAGTTATTGGTGGCTTAGGATAGCTGATACCATTTATAATCACCTTTAGTTAATTTAATATTTTCCGTGTCTTAAATCATTTATCCTAAAATTTTATGTGTTAGGTATCTGGCATACAAAATTCTTTTTAGTAAAAGCATTGAATTAACACATTTTACAATTCATTCACAAAACTTTGGTAATGTGGCATTTACTTTTAAAAACACCCTCCCATGTTATTTAAAAGCTGTATAAAACTAATAAGAGCTTTCAGAGACACTTTTTTTGCTTGAATTCTACAGTGAACTGAGCTTTGGTAGCCTGTGGAGTTCACTGCAAAAGACAGCATGGGGACCGTAGTGCAGCTGGGAGAACAAGAAGAGACTTAGGATAATTTTCTAATTTTGCCCATGGGTAGAGTCCACTGAATTTGGAGGAAGCTAGTTGGGAAGTGCAGAGGTCACAGCATGTGCCTGCTTTAGTGCCTGCAGGTTCAGGACCAGGATTCCTGGTCCCAGCACTGCAACTCCTGGGACTGCTCTCAGCCCCTTCTCAGTAAACTCAGTGCTCCCTCAATGTGGAAAGTGAAACTAAAATGTTTTTCTAGAATAACAGTTTTTGGAAAGGTATTTTCAGTATGTTTTCTCAAGACTATCAATTTTCATTAAATTCACCATCAATAGAGGAAAAAAAAAGGTTATAGAAAACAGAGCATTGCAAAAATATCTGCTAGATACAAAGCAGTACAAAGGTGTACAATGCTGAAACAAGAATGAGTCGAAATATTGTATGCCCCAAAGCCCCAGCCTTTAACCGAACTCCCTTTCTAAGCCCCGGACACACGGTACAGCAATAGGAAAGAGTTTTACTGACCTCATGGAGGGTATGAGAAGACTCTAAACACATTAGAAATACACTATGGAAATCTTGGCTTCATTGAAAGCACACAAGTTTTACATTAACCTCTAACACCTCTAGATTGTTTTCTTTTTTTTTTTTCTTTTCTGCTTTACAAAACATATCTGTTACAATTCATGCAAATACAATTATGCAAAAGGAAAGTTCCTGCACAAATGAAAATGCAGTTCATATTACAGCTAAGCTGACATGAAAATTGTCTCTGCTGCTTTAAAAAGAAACAACAAAAACATTCTTTTTCAAGAGTACAGTGCTACCAAGCAGCAGGGAGCTTGTCCTGACCTCCTGCACCTGCAATTCTGACTTTTGGAAGATGGAAATAGGTTTTCTTTTTTTAAACATAGAAAATACTACTAGAGTGCTGTTTGTTCTATGGCTTGTAGGCTTAGTAGAGCAAAAGAAATCAGAGCTTGAGCCAAATGTTAGGGAAGACCTTTCTCATGAGATTATAAAATCAATCAACTCCTGTTTACTATGCACTGACAGAGCCTCTTGCTGTGGCTAAGTCACAGAGACTGCTAAAACAATAAACATTGCTCAAAGTCTTATATGCTTTGCTGAGTGGATTCAGCTGCCCCCTGACACACAAGTACCTTTCTCACAGGCATAAAGTTGAGCTAACAGTATTTCAGTCTGGGGTGGGAAAGGCATGTAGGGAGGATAAAAAGAGGTCCAGAAAGGCAAACGTGCACCATTACAGCAGAGCACTGCTTTCCTCAGGTATTTCAAATTCACTCCTTGGGGTCTGGATTAACTAAAATCAAACACATGCCAAGAGCCAGTAATGTTCCTTGTCCAGTTATCCCAATGTCTTTGGAGTGAGTCCTGAAGAAACACAAATTTTCAGTGAAAAACTGGAGTACTGAAGACAATTCCTGGAGGTGTTCAAGAAATGTGGGGATGTGGCACAGAGGACATGGTTAAGTGGGCATGGGGAGGATGGGTTAACACTAGTTGGACTAGATGCTCTTTGTGGTCTTTTCCAACTTCAATCAATCATTCTGTAATTGTGTGATTATAAGACCATTTTCACTGTTTCAGCCTGTGTTCTGGACAGTATTTGAGCACACTAGCATACCCTTATCCTTGTGATAAATACCATGGGATACGTAAAGGATAGTCTCATATCCCTTTGACAATTTCAGGGCCAAGTATCCCCAGCACCAAGACAAGCAGTTGGGCCAGGTGAGCATGAAAAATGTGTCCTCTAACAAGACATGACGACAGCATCCTGCATGGAGGTTAGAGATTTCCCATTTGCCTTATTTGTATTGTAAGGCTGGAGACCACAGCCTGATATACTGCAGATACCTACAGATGCACAAATAGCTTTACACTCCCCTAGTTCAATGTGCATGTATGTCATAACATACTTGTCTCTCTTCCACACCCCCCATTTAAACAGAGATTTAACAAAATAATGTGTCAGAGGGGATTTCACTCTTCTTAGTTTAATTTTCACTCTTGGGAATAGTTGATCGGTAATATTTCCTCAAAGGTAAGAGGTATTTGGTGCTACCATAGATGTCCACCTGGAATTTAGATTGTTATAGGAAACAATGGTTTGTGTTGTTGCATTTACTCACTGGAATTACTAATGCAGAAGCGTTGGCAAATATGACTCAGTGTAAATTGTGCCTTCTATTTGCTTTCTTATCTGTGGTTTTAATCTCCTAAACAACAAGTTTGGGTAACACATTACCATTATCATTTGTGCTATGTACTAATATTTACTTAGATTTATTTGGAATGAAGCAATATCCAAATAATGCAATTTCACATAAAGGAACATCAGAGCATTTGTTGGCTCATTAGAACATCCTTGTTAAATTGCGGAGAGCATTAATAAATATTGCAGGACTCAGTACAGAATGTTCAACAAAGTAGAAAAGCAAAGTGCTTATGCTTATGCTATGACAGCATACCACCTACTGTTTACAATCACAGTGAAGAACAACACAGGATTTATTTTCCATTTCCAGTTATTTATTTCTCATGGAAGATAATACCTCCAATGTTTTTAACAAATACTTTCTTACTTATCAATTTTGCTCCTATGATGAATTCTTCTGCAAGAACTCTACTATATGCACAAAATCTATTAGCTCAGGGCTGTCCAAATCAAAAGTCAGAAGAAAAATTTTCTGATTCTGATGTTCATTAGTTGTTACTAATGCTAGGCACAAATACTGAATGAATTTTGTTTAGTGCTGATAGGCAACTAACCTAGGACCATTAGTTATTGAATGTCCCATGCCTACGCATGGAGAACTAGATCCAAAAAACAGAAATAAAAGAAAACAAATAAACAAAAAAGCAGTTTAGAGCTAGAGTATCTAATATTGAGCACAGAGTGCTTAGAGCAGAATGCACAACTTGATTTAAACACATGGTATTATCAGTATCTCCTTACTCAGTGTTCAGTGAAATGTCCAAGGTGCCCTGCTGCAGAGAGAAAATCCAGCCGCCAAGAACTACAGGGTATCTTTTTTTCTCTATACTTCTACAGCAGTTAAGCTCTAACAGTAACTGACAAACTGAACTTCCACAGAGAATAAAATCATCAAACCAAAAAAAGAATTTATTCTGTCACTCTCAATTGGACATCAAAATGTTCAAACTACTGCTTCTCCCACCTCAGAATAAGGTGGTTGAGATGAGAATGATAACACATTTTGAATAAAGTCATTTTCACTGGAAATATCAGGAACAAAAATTAAGCTGATCAATGTATCGCTTTGGTTGTACAAATCTAAAATAGCTGTATTTTAACCTTAAAAAATACCCCGAGAAAAGCAGAAAATCTTTGTTGTTGGTATCGTTCTTTTATTGGAACCAAAATATTTCCTGCACAAACAGAGAATCAGATTTATCTCCTGTTTGGTATACATAAGCTAGATTAATGTTTTGCATCTGTTTTAATGTCATTACTTAAGTATTTTTTCCTTTTACTTAATTAAATTTCCTTTCTTTCATTGCTGAGTACTAACAAAATAAAAATCAATGATACATTAAAAAAAACCCCTATCAAATTATTAGTTGAATTATTACCAGTTTCTTTTTGGTAGATCAATATAGTTTTTTCCCCTCTACATCAAACCAATTCCATAGAAGAAAAGGTAAGATGAATACTTTGAGCTCCTAAAATTTCTTGAGCATTCTTTGCTTAGCCATCAATGCTCACCATCCTTTAACAGTCAGAATTACTGAACTGACCTACAGATAAATAAACAAGGACATTCCAGTCCAGTGTCTGACAAGTCATAAAGGTGATGGGATTTCTTCTAGTTTGCAGGTTCTGTGCAGACTTCAAATTTCAGTGACTCCTTCAAATTTAAATGAAGTCTTGAAGAATCATAGTGGAAAGTCTACTTTAATTTATTTAAACTGGAGAAAATCCTTCAATTTCTGTGCTCTGAAATTTCTTTTAGAAAGTATTAACAGTTAATATAAAGAAGAAAAGAGGGCTTTTAAACTAATAAGCTGTCCTTTTTACTATTTGTGCCCATCACCTTGCCCTAGCACTATGGATCCTGGCCTTTCCCTTAGGACTTAGCAACTTGATTAGATCTGGGGTTCTGAGACTTCAGAGGAGAAGGACATATATCATCTCCAGTCAGCCTACGCAACATGCAGTATAATGTTAACAGAGCTGAATGTGGAAGTGGTATCCATACTCTGTTTAACATCAGCTTCACAGAGGAGTAGATTAATATTTTAGATAGAAAAAGACAGAAAGAGTGGTAACGCAGAGAAAACTGGTTTTAGAAATAATGCTACCTTCCTTATTTTTAAAGAACGGCAGTACTAGTATTAAAAAATGCTTTGTGTAATTCTTTACTATTCCTTTTATCAAGGGCTGCATTTGTTTTACCCAAGTGAAAGAATATAGAAAAAAAATTTAAGGGGTCCCTTATCCTCATCAAGGCTTCCTAGATGAAGATACAGATGTAAGGAGAAAAGTAAGAAGTTATGGATCTAAGTACTAGAAATCTTTAAAGAAGTCTAAAGATCATCTGTTTCAGAAAATCAACTGGAAGGAATAAAAACACATTATTCACGAGCATAATTTTGTCCTAAATCTCACAGTAAGAAGCTACATTTGCCATATGCAACCATGTGATACTGGCAATATATTAGGGGTAAAAGAGACACAAATCATATGCTTCCAATGCTCACATTTCTATCTGAAAGGAGCTCATGTTTGCACCTCATGTAGTGCCAATAGCTATTAGAAGCCAATTATGGACATTATAAGTGTTGGTGAAGTATAAAGAACTAACTGTTCAAAAGATTTTTAGACCAAGTTGGTATATAGTGATGTAACCTTGCTGGATCAAGTCTTTGTTTAACTCTCAAGGGTCAAAGGAAGAGGGTCCACATCTCCCTGGAAAAGTCAGCTTTCAATTGTTCATATCTGTTAGTAGTAGATGATGAAGATTAACTCCTCAAATGGTGCTATCAGTATTATCTTTTTAATAGATTACATATGCATATAGGACAATCTTGTGATAATTCTACATACAAAATGAGCATAAATGGTATACTAGGGCTCTGCTTAAAAAACAGGGAGATAAAATATATAGCCATGATTTCTTCTCTCAGTTGTCTAGAAATGTAGGGCAAGGGACACTTCAGATGAGTTATACACTTCTTGTCACTGAATTCTCTACCATTTTGGAAAAGGAGGAATGTTAAAGCCATCAGTTAGTAATTCTTTATGCAACAGTTACTGCCTAGGTCTACTTGTCTACTCTTGAGACACTACTGTGATACAGACAAAGATAATCTATCAGTACAAATCTTTTCTCCTTTGTTCTTTGCTGTTTCACTAGGAGAAGCATGGTCATGCTCTGAGGTGCTCAGATTTTGTGCTAAAGAGTTCGCAATCCAACAATGGCAACAAACAGCAAGACATATGTGGCAAACCTCTCACTGCATTCACTGTGGTAGCAGTACTAAAAGGGAAAAGGATTAGCTGAGCAATTCTATGATTCTATGATTCTATGAAGTGAAGCAAGGAACTATGTACTTTACCTATGGCCAAAACTCTATTTTGTTAACCTCATGATTTCACTGCCTGTAAGCATTTATGAGAACACTGATACGTCCTGCCTCGTTTCCTGGTACAGTGTAGTCAGCTTTGAAACCACCCACTTTAAAAATATGTTCCCTTCCCAGTTGCCACTAAACATCCAAAATTTTAGTAGTCATCATAATAAGAGTAACAAAAAAAATTCCTTTTCACCAGTTGTTAACTTCCCAAACCAAATTTTAAGCTTTCACTATTGTTCCCTGCTTATCTGGATTCTCTTCTTTGCTTTGGACCGTCCTCTCCATCTTTGTTTTAGCTAACTCTCCATCTCATTTTCCTTCATTCCATTTTCTTCCATTTCATTTTACTCAGCAGTGGGGTATCATATACGAGGAAATACATTTTATCTTAGATTTATTGGTTATCACTCATGTCAGGTGTTTTACCATCAGAATTCCTTGATATTCACTGAGATAAGGGTCAGGGAGAGAAACCCACTATACTATCAGTTGTAGGACTGGAAAGATTCCAGTCTGCATTTAGAGAGCAAGCGGGACTTATTTAAATTGCCAAAAAGTCTATGGATGCTATTTCCCATGCAAGAGCAATGTGTCAGTACATGTTTGATTCAAGTTGACAGAAGAGAGCAGAGATGGGCTCATGTGCATCCAGTGAGGCTAGGTGAGATGAACAACGTGTGTCTATTAGGAGCAAAATGGAAACTCTCAATAAGCACCTGCGTTTCCAAGAAAAGAACAAGATTTTGAATTTTGAAGAACTAAGGAAAAGTAACATTTAAAGAGAAATGGGTTCTAAATGTAACCATAGCAAAGCTAATTTTTGTATTTCATAGGAAAAAAAAAATGAGTGCAAAGTACAGGAGTGCTCTATTTGTAGTAAGGAAAAATCTATGCTGGAATGCACTGCAGCTGAATTATATGGAAATTCTACTGAGGATTTCAGCAGGAGCATAGCAGCTCTTTCTCTGGAATTCTGCCAGGCCTCAGAAAATATGTGGTGTCTCAGAAAGACTCAACAAGGTGAGGGGTGACAGTTATGGGAGCACAGTTACAGAATCTGAAGCAAGTGGGATCAGTCCCCATCTGTGTCACTGAAAGGAATGATCACATCTCAGAAGAAACTTTCTTGCTATGCTTTGTTCAAAGCGTAAGAGCTGTCAGTATTATGGCATACCAATAAAAAAGTGAAAAAGCTGACAGAAAAAGAACAAAGGTGAATGAAAAAGCATGTCCATGCTTCCTGAAGATGGCACTTGTTGCTATTTTCAACAACATCAAAAATTGAAAAGTTTCCATTTGTTTAAAAACATCAAAATCATAGAAATGAATGATGCGGCAGTTCTAGTAATCAATGAAATAGGTCTTTGTCCCCAGTTTAAGTTTTAGTCTATCTACCCTTGAATGAGGTTGTAATAGAAACCCACCAAATTGTGCATCCAGCAGTTCCTCCTGAGGGTGACTGCATAATGAAACTCCTCTCACTGACATCCCCTCTATTGGGTGCAGCTTGTGAGACCTTTCTAGACTCAGACAACAGAGGGAGACTGGCCTTTGGGTTAATTATGTGTCCCCAAGTTTTTCATATCTGACCTTTATGCAATTATCCTTTTATCAGGGATTTGGGAAGGCAGAGTCATGAAATTTGGGAGAGCTGAGATAAGTTATGAATGCATTTATGTACTGCATTCTGATTTTAATTTCTTGTTCTAGATTAAATGAAATAGCTGGTTCATCTTTCATTTTGTACTATCTTAAAAGACACCTAGGCTGTCACTGGATATTTTAACTTCACTTTTTTATAAATCACAGTGGATAGAGTAAGCAGCATGGCTTCTTCTTCCCTGCATTTGAAATGCAGTACTCCTACCTGGCTTAGAGTAACCAAGGTGAAAGGACATGACACGTTATTTTGGATTGCCTGTGATTGCCACAGTGTAAATGTGCAGCAAGTTGATACTAAGTACTGTTGAGACATAAAAACTCCATTGCTTTTCTTTATTCTAATCCCAGAGGCAAACTGTTCGTAAATAATATTTGAGATTAATACAACAATGTAAGTATCTATACAAATATTTAATCACCTACCAATTTAACCACTGAATGGTGGTAGTTTAACTGCCACTACTTTGGCACTACTGGAGACTTTCCCTTAGAAGTCATATATTCATTAGACTTTAATATAGAGATATAATTAATGGAAAACTGTCACATCTGCTCTATCTGGTGATTCAGTAAAAGATGTCTGAAAAATAAAATCTATTGCAAAAGTGCCAGCTGCAAATGGCAAACTGGAAAAATGACATGCTAAATTATTAAATAAAAAATGATTGACTATGCATTGTACATAATATGCATTCAAATGAATCTTATGCTACTGAGTTAATGTTCATTCTGATAAGGAAGCTGGTACAAATACTTAAGTCTTCAAAACTCTTCATACTTCCCCATCACAGTGTTAAAGGACAGATTTATGCTGCAAGTCTAGGTCAGAAGAGACGAATCACCCACTGTCTGCCCACTTAATATAAACCTTTGCTTATTCCAGGATGCCCTTATCAGTATCTGATGAAGTCCTTTCTCTCTGGAAGGTGAAGTCCTGCCTAAATCTGGGACAGTCTGAGCTATACTTGAAGACATTTCATGGAGAATATATCACTAGGCATTGTTGATGATGTATATATAAAGTATTGTCAGATGTTTGCTTTTCTATTGGCTTCAGACATGACTATGCTGTGTGACAGCTTCACCCACATATGTGCAAGATCAAACAAGTTGATGGTGACACTCTTCATTCAGGAGCAGGAACAGGATCACACCATCAGCAATAGGTAAATAACATTTCAGAAAGTGGCTGATCGTTACCTTTCAACCAGCTAAGTAAGATAAAGTAGTAGAAACCTACTACTACTTTAGTAGTAGAAACATACAAAATGGCAATGCATGACTTAAAGTCAATTTTCAGTGCCAAAATATAAAACGAACCTCTTCTAATCTTACACTAAATTAGCAGATAGTGTCCTTCTTCAGCTGAGAGGAAATTACTAAAAGCTGATCATTTAATGAGTAACCCAAGTATGACAATTATGAAATTAAAACTGCTGAATAGTGGAATTTATGGAATCACAAAGTTTCTACTGCTAAGTCACCCCAATGTCTATGTCTAACAATGTCTGCACAATGCATTTGGCAATTGCGATCATATGAGAATGTGGAGGCTCAGGCCATACCTTGGGCTATAAGGACTTGGAAGTGCTTAGGAGGACTGAGCTCAAAGTAGAACTAGATGGTTGGCAGTAGCTAGAAGGTTAGGAGTACCTACATGGAGACAGAAATCAGACCTGTCCAGTGAAAGATGGTGGTGTTCACAGAATTAAATTGAGAGAAACAGATTAAAGGTTTGTTTTTATGGGAAGAGGAGAATATTGAAATTAGAACAGTTAGCTTGATGAATAATTAGGTTTTTGTTAATTTTAGACAACTCAAAACCAAACAATTTTCTTGAGACTACAGGATTAGGAGCAGAGCTAAGATCATCCTTTAGGTTTTCCTCTAGTCCATTGAGTGGAAGTCCAGTCCTCCATATTAGCCAGACACTGAGCTTGCAACCTTGTCCCTCACAGAAGGACTTTATAATTGTATTTCTGGTGAAGACAGTCTGCTCCTGAGGAGCTTGATGAGCAAAACAACGGGATCTAGGGGTAAAAGTAATGGCTGGGAGAGTGGTACAATCTACATACAAACAAAAGTATGAAAGTCCTTGCAAAATGCAGTATAGGCTTTGGGCTCCTTCTCACATGGTGACACACCTGCCAGGTGGGCACATGTGAGCATTACATGTGGAACCTCACTGGTATGTGGTGGAATGCTTGGAGGAAACTCTACAGCCTGCATTGGAGCCCCGGGTATTAAAAAATGCAGAAAACATATTTCTTTGTGTCATCCTTTTCATCCATGATAAGTATTATACTTTCCTGAAGAGAAAAGAAATTTAAAGGGATGTCTTTGAGAGGGAGGTGGTGTGGTTTTGCCATGCAAATTCAAATGAGAATGTGAAGGTCTGACTTGATACCCTGGAAAGTCAATGTCCCTTGCCTTTTGTCCTCACTGTTACACACATCAGAGGGGATGGACAATCAGCCCCAGTCCTGCCAGTGAAACATGCCAACAGAGTAAGGACATGCCAAATGGATGGACACCTGCTTCAAGAGACCCTAGGGCAGGCTGCAGAACTAGGGGCTTTGAGTTCAGGAGAGCTCATAAGGAAGAGTGACAATAGGGAAATGCCAAGCTAAAGTACATATGGTGAGGAAAAGAGGAGCTTAATAAAAAAAAAAAAAGAAAAATATCCAGAAATCAAACAGGAAAAAATTATTAATAAGGAAAAATGTGTGAGAAAATAGGCAAGGAGCATAATACAAAGCAAAAGAACAAATATGTAAAGGTTAAATTGCTATAAAAGAAGTAATGAGAGCAGAATTTAGTAAACTGAACACATAAACTTCCTCTGTTTCCTTCCTTTCTCATTCTGTCTGAGATTTCTCTAATTAGCTCAAGATTTGAGGCCTTCAGTTTGCATTTTCAGTGATGCATTTCTACTGGGTTTGTTTGAGATACTGTGCCATCCAAATACTAAGTAAGCACAATTGTAAAGGGCTAATAGTCTGAATGCCAGCAAACACAGAGCTGCTGATACAATGACATTACACAGATTAGCATATACCTGTTACCTGCTAATTCATCATCAGTGGTCGATCTGCAAATATTTCAGCAGCCACCACTGAGGAAGATAAAGAACATGTTGTATAGATTTTCCTTCTCTAAACAGGGGCCTGGGAGAAGTCCATGACAGATAATCTGTGATCCAGGACTGACACTGCTTACTCCTGAATTAACAGCATCTTAAAAGCCCGATAAAGAGAGAGCCAGTATCTGCAGAGCTATCGGTCTGACATCTTCAGCAGATGCTAAGATCACTTAAAGGGCGAGGATGGAGAGGGAGGCAGAAAGAGAAACAGGATGAATAAAAATGAGCTAAAGGAAGGTTATAAGGCTGATAAACAGTTTACTATCTTTTGAGGTAGCCCTCCAGACAAGAGGAAAGAAAGCTGTTTTTTTATACATGCTAAATTGCCTCAAGAAAGACAGGTTTAAACCCCATTTCTGGAGATGTATGTAATAAGACTTAAAGATAAAAAAATATCCTAATAAATCCATGACTAAAAGTATCTGTAGGCACATAAAACTGTTAAAGCTGCAAAATCCTCTTAGAATGGCCCAAACCCAGACTCATTAACAGCACGATGTAGTGCCCTCATTGTTCCTGTAACCTTATGATTGCAGTGACATTGTCAGAGCGTAAGCAAGGGCAGCTATAAACTTCTCCATGTTGAATAAGTTTTATGTTCTCAGTTACCATGGGGATTTACTGGTCTGAAATCTGAAGAATGTGGGTGACCCTGTCATTACTGCAGGGCAGCCCACAGACCCCACAGCCCGGAGCTGGGCACAGCATCTCCCCGTGCTGCAGCAAGTGTCTGAAGTCACAAATCACTCCAGGCAAACTCAGGTCCCTCTTGAGCCAAGAAGCCCACATCTACGATCCAAGTCACGGCTCCACTAGGCAAGCCTGAGCTTTGATTGTACAACACTGGTGTAGTGAAGGCGAGAAGCTGAAGTGTGGAGTAGATCCTTGTGAAAAAGTCCACTGAAGGACAACCGAGAGGAGAGAAAAAAAGGGTATTTGGGACTAATCAGGAACTGTCTTCTTGAAAGACAGCCAGGCTGGAATTGGAGCTGTGTTCCATACAGATAAAATGGGAATGGGGACTTTTAAGTACAAAATAGCAGAGCCGTGTCTTTTAGGCTTCAAAAATACTTGCCAGTATGACACGTGAAAAATCTATTGCTTTTTAAAATATTTTAACTGCAGCCCCTCTTCAGCAGTCAGTACTTCTACTCTGGAAGAGCACCAGCACTTCTATGCCAACTTTCAATGTGGTATATATTAAACCAATGGAGATAGGCATCTCCAGGAAATTGATTTTATAATGAAAGTAGCTCAGTGCTAACTGTAGTGGAACTCCAGAATGGCATTCCAATTGATAATAAATAACTCAATTTTCAGCTCAGTGGTGATAAAATATTTAACACAAATAATTTCAGTAGTCAGCGGGGACTAAATTTTATCTTTGTTTTGCCTTGCCTTGCCAAGTGAGAGAGCAGAAAGCAGGGAGTACTTCTCATTGTTGGAATCCAGTTTAAGGGCAAAGGGTGGGACCAGACAGTACTTGTGAGATTAACTGGGCAGGGAAGGAACCAAAATTCCTTGAGTAGCAACCACTGCAGAAGTTCCCTGCAGAAAAAGCAGTCTTTGGTAAGAGAATTGCTGCAGGTCAACTTACCGATCTCTCCTCTCATCTACCAATGAGAAGGTAGGAGAGTGTTTTGTGTTTCTTGGGACAATACGTTTGGTACTCCTGTTGAAATTTTTTCTTGAATGTCCTCAGTGAGCCATCTCCAGGAATGCTGACAAGCAACTTGAGAAGTAAACTTGAGGATTTCAGTGGACATTTTCATGCCAGAATGTTCCATTCATGGCTAACAAGTGTAAGCTCTTTTAAAGGGTTAAATGGATATCACAATACTAAATGAAAGCTTAGCTTTCTCACCACAATTAGATTTTTTCTCATCACGATTAGATTAGATTTAGCAATTTAACTACAATAATTAAAAATCTGACATTCTATAAAATCACAATACTGTGGGGCTTAGTACATCTAGCTGTGTTCCTGTAGTGATCCAAAATCTCTAGCTCACATTCAATTCTGTACAAGAGACAGGTTTTGTCCTTATCATTTAGTCTCAGCAGACCTTCATGACATGCCAAGTAAAGAGAAAATAATAAAAGAGTTCCTTCATCCTGCAAATATTGTAAATTGCTTTTATGAATAGTTCTCTATTTCATCTTTCTCCAATAAATGGTAAACAAGCTGACACACTGATGATGCACATCTCTGCACATACACGTGCAAGGGACCATTTCACATTTACGTCAAAGAATTTCCTAGTATTTATTCCACTGGAAAGAGATTGCCTAGCTACAGAAAATCAATAGATAATAAAAACATCCCAATATGCTTTTCATGTTTACATTCTTATCACAGTGAATTTAAATGGCATAACAATAGGTCTTTGAATATGAATAACTAAAGATTCCACTTTGTCATTCTTAATGTCCGCCAAAGGATACTGTTGGCTGGAAAAGTGTATTTTTATAAAGCATTCTTAAATGTAAAGAAACAAAAGCATTAGCTAGATATGCATCATAATTCTCTGGCTATTTTTAAATTCAAGGAATGTTAATGCACTATGTTAGCATGCTATACTAGAAAAAAAAATTCTATGGAGATATCTCAACTTTCCAGCTCTCGTGTAGCAGAATAATGCTGCAATATTCATATTCCATGTAGTGAGAATACTTTTCTCGTTTTCAGCCACTGCAGGAATGCACCTAAATATCTCAAAGAAATATGCCTGTCACTCTGAACTACTACAGACTTCTTTGGTTTTGGATCTTATTTGGATTAGCACACTTCCAATCTTTTATTGAAAATAAGAGCCTTCCATTTGATTTCCTCCAAACAAGGATGTGCATGTCTTTATTTAAGGTCAACATCAGAAGATAATGCATCCTTGGGGGAGTTCTCCACTGCAATGCAGAATTTTGCTAGGATCAAACAGGCTGTGCTCTCGGCCATTTGGGAATCCCTAACTGGTAATTTAGTTTACATGCTATTCAATTCATGTCTCTAATCAATGGCCTCATTTTTATTTTTTTTTTCCTCAGGCTAATGACAACCTTATGAAGCAGTATTTCTCTTGTGTCTGTAAGGAAAACAGCCAAAGTTACAAAACTCATCAATATAAATATATCACCAAATTGTTTCTACAGTATTAAAAGGTGGATTCAAAAGGTGCATTGTAAATTAGTTTATTATTAAATCATTGAGACACTAGATTTACTAGGAAGCAGGCTAGTAAAAGCAGTTACAAATATTGAGAGCAAGAAGATATTGAGAGATGCAGACCAGCTGCAGCATCCACTGACTCCACCGCAAATTCGTCAGCTCAGTACTCTCTCAGTTCTGCACTTCGTGACTCTCATCAACATTGTGCAGAGTGGGCACAAACGGCACTTTAAATATACATGCCTCATAAAAGCATCAATCTAATGCTTAGCAGTTCTGCGCATTTTATCTTAGCAGATGTGATTTGTCAGCCTCTCGTGGATCTGGAGGCATCTACTTTTACTGAGACTAAATACGGCCTTCTGGGAAACTCAAACCAAAACTTCTGTCAGGTATTAAATGAGTGCCTTTCAGATTCTGAGCAAATAAATACTCTATTAGTTTTTCATAAAGCTGATATAGAAAAATAAGTACACCAAGTACTCATGTCACACTTTATACATGTGATGCCCATGTTGTATAAATGGATGTGTGTATGTAGACGAGCATTTCTCTTACAATGCTAGTGAGCTTTTTAAATAACGAACTTTTGCAGATTTCACACTAATCAAATTATTTCTTGCAAATGGATATCCATGGAGGCTGCTCCCCAGGTTTTCTAATTTTCCTCATTATGTTTTCTAATTTTTCCAGAGAGACAACTCAAGCAACTACTTGATATACAAAGGCTGTACCCAGCTGGCTTTCACTTGAGCAGTTGCTTTGATACAGCATCACATGATGATACTCATTACTTCAGATAAATTATTCAAAAACTCCCAGATGCAGTGTCCTGCAGTTTTCTAAGCTATAGGAGAGTTTTACTGAAGTGTGATGCTCTCCTACTACAAATAAATCTGAATTTGTGAATATATTCCTAATAAGCCAAAAGAACCCATACACTGGGTCACCAAGTTGCTGTTCCATGTCATTGTTAACTGCTTGAAAAGTTTATTTAACAGAAAGATTTTTCTTCTTTTTCTTAGTGCTTTCTGAAGTGTACTCCAAAAATATCTCACAGTAGCTAAAATTCCTAAAGCTACAAGTTTTATTTCCTGTAATTCTTAAATTTTTTAAACTTGAAGAACAGTTTAACATTTTTAAGGCTACTGTAGCATTCACTCTTCACATTTCAAAACTTATTAGGGGGCAAAGATAGCTTAAACTTAGCCCCAGATTTTTATCTTTTCATGAAACGTTCTTCAATAATTCTTAGAAGAATAGAATATTTTCTGAAACATTATTTTAAAAATTAAACATTATATATATATATGCATATAGATACAACACAAAATTTCCCCGTTGTTCACAGTGGCTTAAAGCCATCAAACACAGTTTGCTGAATCTAGAGCACTAGATTCTATCCCAGCATAATCGTATTGCCTCTAGGAACAAGACATCCAGCAGAGTCTTGAAAATATTCTCAAGGCAAGGAAGGGAAGCCAGCAGGCTGTTCCCTAACTAATTCGCCTGTTGTCCACCTCCTACAGAGCTCTTTAGTAGCACGACATCAACAGGAGGTTGCAGAGGAGTGGAGATAAAGGGCAAGTGTAAAAGGCTTGTTGTGTCTCATGAAAGAAAAGAAAGGCAGTGGCTGTCTCCACTGCTGCGTCAGGCCAATTTGCCCTCACACAGAGCCAATTTCTCCTACCCTGGTTAGATTCCTCAGGACCAATAAATGTGAAGGCCTTCCCTCGTGCTTGCCAAGACCAGAATGTGAAGCACCTCACCTACTTCAAAGGCCCGGTGTTATTCACAACCAGGGCTAGTCTGCCCTGACGTCCTCTCAACTGCCTGGGAGGAGAGGGGTACCACAAGGTAAGTATGACTGGTTAAGCATTAAAGCTAAGGTAAGATGAAACACCTTCTAGAGGTGCCAGCAGTACAAAGCTCATGGTGTTCAGCTGTGGATTTCAACATCCCACTTTGACTTCACTGAATTGGGCCAGCTGGTTTCGTTTCTGTGGAGTAATTCAATTCAGATAATTAGACTGAGATGCTGTTATCAAGCTTTCCTAAATCTGCCATTTCAGAAACAGGATCACTATATTAACTCTCTTTCTGGCCTTTCCTAGCATAGTTTTAGTCAATTTCACTGGTGGATAAACTATGCAAATAGTAATCTCAAAGGACCTAGTAAAATGGAGGTAAATAAAAATTGTCACATATTCTTTCTTAAGATCTTGTGATTCTGAAGTCACCTTCCTGATGCTGGGAAATTGATTCAAGCCTCTGAAAGCTTATTCAGGATAATCACATTAAAGCTGCCTGTGAGAAGCTGAAGAACAATCTCATAATACTAACTGATAAAATGGCAGATGAATTTTAATCTCCATAAATGCAAAGAAATGCACATTGGAAAAAAATAACCCTAACTCTGCATACGCATACATACGTAATGACGAGCTCTAAAGCTGTTATTACCACTCAGGGAAAAAAGAATCTTCAAGACACATGCTTAAGCCCAGCAGCACACAAAACCAAAGAGAACATTAGCAATCTCAGGAAAGGAATTGAGACTAAAACAGTAAACATCGTTATGGCATCAATATGGCACTCACATCCTGAAAATCTGTAGTTGTGGCCATCTCACCTGAAAAGCAGAGCTAGCAGGGTCAGCCACTGCCATGAGAGCTGGTAAGAAGTTGTCTGCAAAGGGAGATTTAATGGTCTGTGATTCTCCTGCTGGACAGATGCCACATGTGATACCAGTATATAACATTAGTAATAATATACAAGTGTAAATGAAATTATTATTTAGTGTTTTTCATTATAAAGAAGCACGATTAATACCACCTGATACCTAGTGAAATTGTCAGCAAGCAGGCATCTAACGAAGAAACATTTCTTTTGCTTTTTTCCTCCCCAGAGAACATATAACTGAACTGTGGATCTCATTACCCCGAGAGGCTGTGAAATAGGAAAGTTTAAATGGACCTGAAAGGAAATTAAACACATTCATAAAGGATAGTTAAGCACAATGAACCTTATGCAGCCTCCAGCTCAGCATTACTTTAAGAAACTGGGAGATAGAAAGTAGGAAGGTGTGAGAAGATTATATCTGCTTGGCTTCTTGTAGTTTTTTCCCAACCATCTGCTCTAAGTAGTACTTAGACACAGGACACAGGTTAGGCAAAGAGCTATTCTGAGCCAGTAGAGAAGACCTTATGTTCCTATTTTGTTCTCCTCATTACGTGTAAAGTAGGAATTTTATCTCTGTTCAGCACAAGGCCCAACTTTCTTTCAGCTTTCAAAACAGAAAAATCTCCAGAATTCTAATTCTAATTCCAGTCTAATTTAGATAATTCTCATTCACTTAATACCATATTGACAATTTTTCAGAACAATTTGAGTAGCAGGTAAAACAGAGTGAAAACCAGATTTCATCTGTCCAGTAATAAAAGCAGCTTTAAAACTATAGATATCTAGTCTTTCCAGTCACCATCACATGCATGTTTGGACACAAAAGATTTCTACAGTCAGACAGACATAGTAACACTTTTTAAGGGACTGTATTTTCACAATTTTGACTGAAGTCTATGAAAACTGTAAAGACTGAACATGCCTTAAAGAACTGCAATGCAGAGACAGGCCTAGTGTATTATTCTGGCTGAAAGTTTGAGTGATTTGGCTTTATTTTCCAAGATTTTCTTTGTATGTGAAAGCACTCTACAATGAAGAATAAACTTAAAACTAGGAAAATGCCCCACTCACTAACAACTTTCTGTAGAATGCAAGCTATGTTAGGTACTCTACATTCATTTCAATTCAGTGTTAGCCATATATTATTGTAAATTAAAAAGTAGTGAAGAATTTGGCATGTCTCATCAGGGACTCTCATCACAGCATGACAACAGTTCACACTGTATGAGTTACGCAGTGTAGGAACACCCTATCACAGCGTTCCTTATAGTTGAGCTCCTTTGATGAGAAATTCCCAGAAGCAATGCTTTAAGTTTGAGGAGAAAATATGTCTCTGGCATTAAACTCAAAGATTTACAGAGAAGGGAATACATTGCATAGAATGAGAACTAGCAATAAGACATCCACCATTCTTTCCATCAGTTTTACAGCTTATCTTGCTTTTCTTGGTGTTGCAAAATTTGGTGTGCATGAATATATGCAAAGCTGAAATAGTACTTGGCCACACATAATGATTAAAAAATAAGAGCTGAGTCTCAGTTCTCAGAAGGATCAAATCCATGGTGGCACTATTTCAACCTCAAATTCAGAACAAGTTTGTACAAAATCTCAGCTGATGGGCACTGAGGCATATGAAAGGCAAAGCACAACAGCAAAAAGGGAAGGGCAATATTCCCACTTCAAACATCTCCTCTCAGTTGCACACAATAGTAATGAATTTCAATATTCTGCTCTCCCTGTATAGCTCCCTACAGCACCATCAGTGTGATCTCTGCACACATCAGGAGAGCAGAATAGCAAAACAGAGAACTAGTGGCTCAGAACTTACAGTGATCAGAACGGCAGGAACAGCTAGATTGGGTCGATGGGATGCGAGATAAACATGTTCACCCTCACTTTTGTCTGAAGTAGGAGCACTGACCAAACTAATAACTGAACGCTCTCTGAAAGATGTGCAAATATTCAGTATGTCGACAACACTAAATATGCAATAGGAATGTGAAGCCCAACTAACTTTTTAAAGCATGTCCTGTTTTGGGAAACTGTACATGGCAAGGTTTGGGCAGTGCTGGGCAGCAGGGGCTGCCTCTCAGCAGAGCCCAGAGCTGTCCCATGTCAGGCCAGGGCCAGATCCAGCTACTCCAACAGGGCCTTGCTGCTGCCAGAGCTGAGGCATGAGCGACACTGGGTGCCTCTGGAAGAGCAGGTTAAAGAAAGGGAAAAACTGCTGTGTAACAGCAGCTGGCAGAGAGGAGTGAGAAATAGGAGAGAAATAGGAGAGAAGCAGCCCTGCAGGCCCCATGGTCAGTGCCAAAGGAGGGCAGGAGGTGCTCCAGGCATGGAGCAGAAGCTCCTTGCAGCCCAGTGGGAACTACAGTGGGTCCATGGTGGAGCAGGCTGTCCCTGTGCAGCCCATGGGAACAGCAGATCTCCACATGCAGCCATGGAGGAGCCCATAGTGCAGCAGTGAATGTGGTCTGAAGGAGTCACAGCCCATGGATACCTCTGCAGGAGCAGCCTTGGACCAGAGCTGCAGCCTGAGGAGAGGAGCCCGCGGTGGGGCAGGAGGGTTGGGGGAGCTGCTGCACAAGGGAACAGTGCTGGAGCAGTGCCTGAAGGGTTGGCTCCATGTATACAGACCTACTTTGGGGCAGTGCTTGAGGAGCTGCAGCCTGTGGGAAGCCCGTGTGGGGGTCATTTTGGGAAGGTTATATAAATAACTGCTCTGTCATTCTCCCCCCCCCCCCCCCCCCCCCCCCCCCCCCCCCCTTTTTTTTTTTGTTTGTAGTAACAATATTTGGTAATTACTATGCCAAAATGTAGCACAATTGATGCCCCAGAAAAGGAATAAGGACCTAACAGTACATATATTTCTCAGATGAAGTAAGTAACAAAAATATTCTAAATCTACTATCCTAGGTGGAGTTTTTACCAGTCAGGTCATTAGTAAGAACATTCAGAAGAGAGAAAAAGTCAGTAAATTTTTGTGACTCTCAAGAAGAAACAAAGGAAATGTAAGTAGAACAGTATCTCAGACATTACGGATGACAGAGAAGTGTTTGTGCGTATTGATTTTTTGTTTGTTTTTAAGCATCCCAGTAATCATGGGAAGAAAGCCAGCACACATGCAGTTTGGCTATCAGACATGATGTAATTGTCAATGACTGCTGTCACATTCTTTGAAAACCTATTAGAAGTGAAAGAAGGAAAAATTATCATGAATACATACGCAGTCCAGAATAAACAGTGTTTGAACACAAATTTTCTGCCACCAGAATATTCATTGTTCTCTCTGGAATGAATATTCATGAAGACGTAATTGCAATATTTGTTGTTGAATAAACGAAATCTCCAAAAGCACTCTCCTCATCTGAATAGGAAACCCTTCAAGTCGATCAATAACTGGAGCCTATTCTGAGAAAAAGGCAAACCTCCTTCTTACAGATGAAATATCTTTCCACCTAAGTGGATTTCAACAAAAGCCATTCAGTGGGTTCTGGAGCGTTACCCTGCCTCTTTTCACTAATGGATAGTCTATTTGGGCTTCTTTAAAAAAAATATCTGCATGATTCTTACAATATTAACATAAAAATTTATCAATATGATTTGTCAGCCAGCTTTTCAAGCTATCTTTTCTCTTGTACGAGCATCACCATATTATTACATATGCTTAAGTAATATATGAAAGTATGTTTATTACCTTCCCATATTAACATCACTTCATTGCAATTCTTCTTACCTGGTGGTAGTTCAGACTGAAGAGATACTTCAGTTCTTTACTAAAGTTCCTTAAGCTACTAGCTATTCACAGCTGGCAGGATTAAAACTTAGGGGAAAAAAGGGTTTTCTTTTACTTCTTACTAGGTTAATGTCTACTCTTTTAAAAGTATGTACTTGATTCCATTTCAGCCAGCAAAACAGAAGAAAACACTGGACCAGCAGAAATCCTAAAATAAAATTTAACTTCTCAAAAATTAACACCTACATTTAATGAATAATCTGAACTACTTGATAGATATCAAATGCACTATGAAGATATATGCTAACCAGATGTCATAGGGAAGCATGAGAGAAGAAGTGTAAGAGAAGAAATAAGGTTACAAAATGATTCACACATTTGAAAAACAAAAATATAGAGGGGATAAAACTCAAAGTTCAAACAGCTTTGAAAATCTCTTCTGTAGCAAACTGAAATATAATGTCTTTTAATAGTTGGGTAGTCATAAAGTTTAAGGTATTTCTGCATCTGTCGCAGTACTCATCAGAGCCACAGTGCTCTGTCTTGTGTATTAATGTACACCTTCCAAATACAGTCATATTCCCTGAGTATTGAAGAGGCAAAATAGTTCAAACAGTGATAGTGATAAAATGCCCAAGTAAAAATATCATGACACAGAAATTGGCCACAGACAGATGAGGAGCAGAAAAGACACTGATGTTCTGCTTTTTACAAAGTGGACCACCAGAAAAATATGGCAGTTTTAGTGAATACCAATGGAGGCTATAACCTGCAATAGCCTATAGCCTAAAGACCCCTATTAAACACAGTGAAAAAGATGAGACTGAAAATTCTACAAAATTGCCTCCTCTGCCCCTCCAAAACAGCTAATGATGCTAGAGCTTTCCCTGTTTTGCAGCCAAACCAGAAAAAAATGGAGTGATTCTTCTAGCCAAAGTAAGGGAATTAGGGAAATCCTTAAAAGATGAGTGTTTAAATATACAGAATATATCAGTCCAGAAATAGCCATTTCTAACCTTGTTCACCATGTTTATCATGGTGAAAATTTCCAAATTGATGGTAGTGAAAGCCGTAATATGAAAATCACTCCACCTTCTGTGAGCAGTGGCAAACACGTTCATGTTCACTAGCTGCACATGATTGTGATGGATCTATCAGAGGCTGTTGTAGTATGTCTAAAACTGTGTAATTTTGAAAGCAATACACAATTATTTTGGGTATTTTTTGTACAGAAGGAACAGAGTGTCCAGATATAATAACAGAATGGTTTGGGTTGGAAGAGACCTTAAAGACCACCTAGATCCAACTCGCATGACAAAGGCAGGGAAACCTCCCACTACACCAGGTTTCTCAAAGCCTCATCCAAACTGGCCTTGAACATTTCCAGGGATAGGGCTTCCACACCTTCTCTGGGCAGCCTGTTCCAGTTCCCTCATGGGGAAGAACTTCTCTTATATCTGACCTAAATCTACCCTCTTTTCATTTAAAGCTGTTATCCTTTGTCTTGTTCCTACACTCCCTGACAAGGGTTCTGTCCTCATCTTTCCCATGGACACAAATGGATGGAGCTTTTGTTTCCATAACAGGAAAACAAGAATCACTGAAATTTTCTTGAAGGACTGAAAAATGCAGAATGGTGTTCTTTAACGGAAAACCTTCCTGTCACAAGAGTATGCTTTATAATAAAAAAAGATATGCTAAAATTACAAATTGCATATGAAAAAAAATTATAAAATGGGGAAATCAGGAACTACTTAAGAGAAAATAGATGAGAGAAATCCAGCTGGAAAGAAGAAAATGTATCTGCTCTTCATTTTCACAGTTTCACAGGCAACAAAAATGTAACACTTCACCACAATGTGTAACCAGAAATAATTATTTTGATTAAACATTAGACTGTAGCCTGTATAATTTAATTAGATTCAAAAAATTCTCGGTGATAATCCTGAGAGATGACTGCGTCTGCTTGGACTCACCACTCCTTTACCCCCACCTTCACTAGACTCAAGAGTTTTCTCAGACCTGGAGAGATTTTTTTTCAGTTTTATATTTCTGTGCTGAAATAATTCCAGTATGTTAAAGCATCACAAATCCAAATCTCTTTTTACGCAGTCTGCATTGAATTCTACACATCTCTGCTTTTATACTTTTCACATTTTATAGTCAGTATTCCAAAGCCTTCCAGTATGAATACTGAAAATGCAGTTCTGCTGTTCCCAACTGTTTTGCAGCAGCCACCATCTACATACTAAACAACTGCGTGTTCCTTCCACTTGGGAGGAAAGCTTGAAATTGTACCACTATATTTTTTGTCTCCTACAAACAGTGCTTATCAGACACTGGGTTTGCAGGGTATTTGTCAGGAAAGACAGGTAAAGTGCTGCTTTACCTGTCAAAACTTAAATACAGGACATCTGTGCTCAGACAGATTTTTCCAGTTCTACCTAACAAGGATTCCAGCACTCACTTTGAGGAGACTGGGCTGGAGTCAAAGCACAGATCTTACAAAAGCCAAATTAGTAAGGCCTTTTGTAAAGCATGTTATTAAAAAAAAAAAAAAAAAGAAAAAAAGAAAATGGGAGACAGGAAGCTGTAGATACAGTGAATTTTAGGTCATAGAATGGCCTGGATTGAAAGGGACCACAATGATCATCTAGCGTCAACCCCCCTGCTATGTGCAGGGTCACCAACCACCAGACCAGGCTGCCCAGAGCCACATCCAGCCTGGCCTTGAATGCCTCCAGGGTTGGGGCATCCACAACCTCCTTGGGCAACCTGTTCCAGTGTGTCACCACCTTCTGTGTGAAAAACTTCCTCCTAGCATCTAACCTAAACCTCCCCTGTCTCAGTTTAAGACCATTCCCCCTTGTCCTGTCACTATCCACCCTCGTAAACAGCCGTTCCCCCTCCTGTTTATACACTCCCTTCAAGTACTTGAAGGCCACAATGAGGTCTCCCCGGAGCCTTCTCTTCTCCAAGCTAAGCAAGCCCAGTTCCCTCAACCTTTCCTCATAGGAAATATTGATTCAGGAAATATCCTCCAGCCCTCTGATCATTTTATTTGTTCTCATCTGGACTCGTTCCAAGAGCTCCATGTCATTCTTGTGCTGGGGACCCCACGCCTGGATGCAGTACTACAGATGGGGCCTCACAAGAGCTGAGTAGAGAGGGACAATCTTAAGAGAAACCCTGTGGTATTTGTATATTTTGTGAAGCTCAATTGCTAATGCATAGTGAAGTTTGCATTCATCCTCACTGATCTATAGATACATTGTGTTATACACAAAGAGCAATCAAAGAATGTTGAAAAAAAATGACAAATAACCTCCCTTTTAAGGTATGTGAAAAACATTGAATGTTACTAGAGTTATTAGTGAGCCATTCAATTTCCTGTGTATTAGCAACGTGCTTTGAAATGGTTGCCTGGAAATATCCAACAGGTCTGTACAACAAGGCAAACTTTCCAGTCAAGAACATCAAATCACTTTCTACTTTAGATGCAGTGAGATTGCTGACCTTCTGGAAGAAATTTAAAATGAGGCCATTATGAAGATTAATTTTTAAAAAGGAAAAGATTGCTATTCCTTTTTAATTAATGATCTCTATTAAAAACAAGAGATTTCATAAAAAAGCCAGAGGAAGGAGAAACAATAAAAATGTGGCTTGCTGGTCATATTGTAATGAGTATAATCCCACAGGTCTCCTTTGTTTAACGTATTATGCTTCATTGCCACTTAGAAGTCAAGGTCTGAAGGCTATAGAGACAATATGATTAAAAATCACGTAGTCTGATTTCTATTTACAATTAAATACTATTTCAGAAGAAATTTCAACTTTCTGATCTTCATTTGCACTAAGGCCTTGTGAACAATCTTTGCTAAATACGACCTTATGAATTCTTTTCTATATGAAATGACTTTCCTTAGAAATTTTCCACATAGGAGCATCCACCACACAATGTACTTTGGTGGCAGACATCAACCTCACGCAGCCAGTAAGAGATTTGCTGTGTGCTTCAGTGGTGAGTGCAATCCAATTTATAGCTCGTTAAATTGTGAATTGTTAAACTTCTGTCCCTGTTTCTCCTGATGAGTTAAAAATCCCTCTCCATCCTTTTCTAAATTTCATTATGCATTCCAGCTGAAAACTACTTAAGCTTAGCTAGTTAACTTGGCAGCAAAGTGAAAAAGGGATGCTATTAGAAACTGAATGTGAGGAGCTCCAGCAGAACCAGCAGAAACTCAAACTGCCATTCATTTTGCCACTCAAAATACCCATTTTGTGGTAGTCATGTAGCCTTGGTCCTATTTCAGTAGTTCAAGCTATGCTAGCATGCTAGCTTCAGCTTTCTGGCCATGTTTAGGAGCCCATCCTTGGTGAACATGTTTTTTTATTCTGAAATCAAATAATAATTTGCAAAAGTTTTACAAATCAAACCTATTGCAATTTAAAATAAATGTTCATTACATTTTATATCATTAATGAATGTACTGCACTCTTTACAGTGGATATTTATTCTAAATGCTTTAATAAACATTTAAACCTTAAGGGAACCATATATCAACAGTATAACTCCATAGCTCAGAATCTCTGAGCATCTTACAAGCAAGTAAGTTTCCCAGCCACACAAATGGTGTGCTTACAGGACACCAGTACATAAAACAATGAAACTTGAATGGATTTGTTTTGGTAATGTCATGAACCTATTTGAATGAAAGCCTGTGCTTTTCCACATCTAAGACCATGAGACAATCTAGTCTCTGCAAGCTGCTGTCAGGCTGACAGTACCTGTTCAGGCAGGGACTCTGTGGGTCCTGGTGATCTCCCCACTTGAACACACAATCTAGGTGAGTAGTGGGAGCACTGAGCACACAACAGCCAAGTACTAGCTAAACAGTCAAAGAAAATAGACATTCTTTCTTACTTTTATTCATTCTTGTCCTTGCAATTATTAGCTCTATTTAAGATTAAGGTTAATACTCCACAGGGATTTGTATATCTGCTATAATGAGAAACTGTAATGGCTCTGAAAGCAACGCAATACTTAATAGTCCATTACAACTTAAAGGAGTTATCTATCACACTGACAAGCAAGCTTCAAGGAAGCACTCCTGCACCTCAGGCTTCTCCTGGAGGGATGCCAGCAGGTTGCCTAGGGCTGGCCCCAAGGCACAGGCAACCAAAGTATGGACATGCGGACAGCTCTTTTGTCCTCAGTGTTACTCAAGGATAAATAAGATTTACTCTCAGAATATGTGTCACTACAACCAGATTGTCCAAAGAAGTATCTTCTGAACTCCCAGGAAAGCAAAAACCACTAATGAAGAACCCCCCATTCTTATTTTTATTATCATTACTGTGACTTTGCCACTGAAGGTTTTTTTTAGTCAATGCATTTCCAGGTGGCATTGCCAGCACAAAATGCCCTTCAAATGGTTAGAAACGTTCAAAAGATTTCCTCTTATTGTTTAATAGATTAAAAACTTAAAAAGCAACTTGAAAAAAAGCATGTACTTAAATAGCAGAAAAATTTATTGTGATCAATATTATTGCAAGTAATGACAGCTCCATTACAACACTGGCGGCATTAAATGCTGTTTAAAGAAATGGTTAGTACACTGCAAAATAGAGTTCTAAGTAAGAACTCTGTGGTTTAAAAGTGAAGTATTCTTATCATCTGGAAACACCTGGATTTAAGTCACATCTGAAAATGAATTTGGTAGTCTGTCAGCCAATTTCCTAATTCGTAGTCATTTGTTCATATCACAAAGCCACCAGGCAGGAGTGCATGATGGGCAGTCTCTACCCAAAAGTGACTCAGGCCTTGAGTAGGAAGGGTTTTGATGCCTGAATTAAAAAGTGTTTGCAGAGAAGGTTTAAAAGTTTGCAGCAAAATTACTCATCTGTGTGTGGCACTCTCAGCTGAACCCTGCAAGGACTGCTTACTTGCCCTTGGGAAAAAAAACAACAGTCCTTGGCACAGCAACTCAACCCAGCCCAGAGGAGGAGGTTAAAATGTCTAGGGACAATGTCACGCTCTGTGTTGCTCTCATATTTTCTCGCTGGACTGATTATTCTGACACTATATTCTGCACCCCATCTGGCAAGGAGCTTACTAAACATGTTTTTCACACTTACAGCACAGTATCTTTTCCAGGCTGTAATAGGGAAAGTTTATGTGTTTTAAAATAAAAGAAATAGGTCTCCAAACATTTTTTTGTGGATAAGCACAACTTCAAGAGAATATGTAGAGGAGGTCAGGCTCTGGCTGTCAGGCACAGGAAAAACTTCAGAGCCTTGAATATTTCACTAAGCTCTGGATCAAGATTAAATATGCAAGTGATCAACCTCTGTCTTCAGCTGTCTCTGTCTCCACAGTGCAGCCTTTCTGGCTCATCATTTTGTACTTGATCCTCTACCCATGGATGAATTCCCAACAAGAGATCTGGATTTCCTTTCAGGCACCAGATCATCACTTATCAGATGCTGCAGCAAGTACCTGATCCCTTACAACAGGGAAATCCCTGCTCTTCCCTTCACAGAGAGCAACTCCTTCGGACATCTCTCATCTATCCCAAACTTCCTCTCTTGTTGGCAATCACTTAATGTGTACATATCGAGACAAAACAGTCCTGTATTTTCCATGGAAAATACCAGTTAGTATTTAGACTCCAGCCTCCAAACAGCTTCAGTGAAGAGTTAAACACATTTTGAATATTTCTGCATTTTCTTGTGAGACAGACAGACGATTACACAGTAAGTCTTTCAATGCAGTAGACAGCTATTCTTTATTAACCAAGGACAAAAGAACCAATAAAAGATAACAGAGGTTAACTAGCTTTTTGTGAATTGCACGGCTGTCGTGTACCATGGACAGAAAACTCCATTAGAGATGGGCGCTGTGGCCTTTATTTAGTAATCCTGTTATCTGTGGCTTACTTGTATGTTTTAAACGAACATTGAGCTAAAATTCTCCTAGGCAGTTTTCCTGAAAAAATGCCCACATGAACTGCTAACAAAGAAAGTGGAGGCCTTTTTATATGTTGTGATGTCTCACTCCACATAAAAACATTATTTAATATACTGACTTATTTAATAACCAACAACATTCAGAGTTTGAAGACAACAACTTACGCTGGTTGAAAGTTTGAAACAGAGATTCTCTTCACCAATTCCAAATATAATTCCTTGGAAATAGGGTTTAAAATAACAATGCTGGTATACCACATAATGGAACTAGTGCTTAACATTAGATTTCAATCATGATGTGTATAATTTTAGGAATTCCTATTTTGATCATGGTAAAAAAAAATACTTTCCCAAAGCCGATATCTCTTTCTACTTTGGTGTCTGAGGCAAATGAACTCTGTGTGTTCATACTGTCTGTTAAAGACTGAATCTATTGCTAGTTTTCAACTAATGTTAGCTGAGTCACAGATGCCTCAAAGATAAACACATTAAATGATTTGTAAAAATCAGCAACTGTGAAGAGGAAGATACCTTATAGGTGCTCCTCCACCCAGGAATGTTACACTGGGAGCACAGCAGATGGCCCAGCCCAGCCTGTCCAGAGCTTGCAGGCTGTCCTGGAACATGGGGAACCCCCAAAGGCTTGGGAGAGCCTGGGAGAATGGGAGGACAGGGAGGCTGGAAGTGGACGGAATGACACAAGGTAATCTCCGAAGAACTAAGGCTGTTTCTTCTTAAGTTATGCATAATCTTTGTCAGAATGATGTATTTTGGTTATTGATCTTTTTATGTTTTGATTTACTCATCTTCTGGTAAATGCCTGATTTTTGACACTATGTGATCATTAATTTTTCTGGTAGAATTTTTATCATGTTCACCCACAGAAAGAGAGAAGGACCTCAAAAGACTGTCAGAAATGAAAATAATTTTATAAATAAGATAAATAGACTGCAGTGTGCTGCTAAAGATGTGAGATCACAGCCTAGTTCCCTGGCTCAGCTGCTGCTCAGGCTTTCTGATAGAAAATACCAGAGAATCCTTAAGGAAGTTTTCAGAACCAACTTAAAAAACAAGCGAACAAACAAACAAACAAAAACAAGAACAGAAGAAAGCAGAACAAAAATAACCCCACAAACATGCAAAAAAAAAAAAAAAAGATTTTTACAACTTACAGAGTGAAAAATTAGAGAGTAGCAGCAAGCAGAATATCATACTGAAAGAGACAGGGTTCAGGATTACACAGCGCTTAAAAATCCCAAAAGCCTCCTAGCTTCCTCCCTAAGCTCATACTGTGCCCCATTCATTCAACAGAAACAAGGGCTTGATTTGGAGTTACAAGATGTCCTGCTGATGCTTTGCCCACTCAGCATGATATGGTATTTCCTTCTCCTTTCACATCTCCCCCTACCTGTACTGTTTTGCACAGGTCTCATGTGCAAACCTCTGATGGTGATGCAGCCCAACTCACCATAAAGGCCCCAACTCCTTTGTACCAAAGAACAGAAATTTGGTTTCAAATGCAAGGCTTCAGCCAAATGAAGACTTATCTGCAGAGGAGTATTTAGCTACTACACACTGCCACTAGTGGGCACTGGAATGCACAAATAGTATTCATAGAAGACAAAAGTTCACATCTTGGGTGCCAGTGAAAACAGATGTAAGAATCAAGAAGTAATGCTTCACCCATAAAACCAGCACATCTGAACTCAAGCGCCTCAACAAAATGAAAATATAAAGAGATGACATCTCACAACATGATGGTGAAGAATCAGGTAAACAATGACAAATAATTTCTTATTATGCTTGTGATTTACTCTGAGTGGTAATGTTGGTAGTTATGCATACATTTAACTGCAGAGCCACTTGTACTTGCTAAAAGGAAGGAGGTGTATGCAAACATGGACATTCTGTAGTTTAATCACAGCAGAGATACTAAAAGAAACCTGAGGAATAAGAAAAAGGAATGTTCGTTTTGTGGTTTGACTTCTTAAGAAGAAATTTGGGATGTATTAAATGTAAGTAATGCGAGAAAGTCCTAGATTTTGGGTTTGTTTGTTTTTTTTTTCAACAACAATCAAAGAACCCAATGATATCAACAATTATTAATTTTAACAAAGTCTGGTGAAATTTGAGAAAATACTTGTTTAGTATTCCTGTTTACATTTGTGGAGATATAACAACTGAGTCAGAGTTGCCCATATAAACCTTCTTCTATCTCCGAAAATCTGTCTTTCTACCAGAGGTAGATGGCTTAGAGAGGAAGAACACCTACTGGAAACAATCAAAATGGTCAACTGTAGACTAGTTGCAGGATTTCAGCTATTCCTAGTATTAGTACAGGGGTATGCAAAAAATGGCGAGGCAGCAGCTTACACCAGCAATATGAAGTGGGACAATATGTTAAATGGTGAGATTTCGAGTAAGAACCATTTCTTAGCATTAAGGCGCTGATAAAACAGAATGATGTTAAAATAATTTTTTTCTTAATTCTTAACACCTTTTAAAGAGGTTAACAAACTGAATATGAAGTGAAAAAGGTGCTCCTGTGTCTCACATGAGATATTTCCATCTAAAACTGTACTGCATAAATTCTTAGAAAAAAGTAAGGAAAAGTGGGCCTGTGTACTCATGTGAAAGCTTCTTGCTTTTGCAAGATAGTTACTGCCTTGAGATTACAGATGGCCTAGTCAGAGATCATCCTTATCATTTGGAATTTAACATTCATCTTCAAGTTTTTGATTTTGTTTTGTTTTCTTTTCTGGCATACTAAATATATCAAGAATTTAAAAAAATCAGTTATAGCAATAAATTGTCAGTTTTCTCTCTCTCTCTTTTTTTTTTCTAATTGGAGAAAGGGAGATTGGGATCTGACATGTTTAGAGATGATTGATCAATGTGATGCCATTGGTCTTGAAGATGAAAAAAGACAGTTCTTAAATTCACGGCTATCTGCATGGTACTGCATGTACCACATGAAGAAGTGAGAGAAAACTCTTTGGCTAGGGTGAAAAGGAAAAGTCCTACATGCCCTGAAGTGGCAAGGTAGAGATACATGGAGGTTGAAAGTACTAGGTATTTACATATGAACCACATGTCTGTGCCCCTTCATTGTTAAAACAGAGCTGATATGCACAGTCAATGAAGTCAAAAGGCAACTCCACTCACCTAAATAAACATCTCTCTTTTTCAGTCAAGCCTGTGGGTGTAGAGTAGATGGAAAGGCAGATGACAGATGAATAATAGGGGAAAGGAAAACTTTATTTATAGTTTTGAGTCTACTTGTATTTGAAAGTGACACAGGCAAAAGGAGGTTGGCATAAAAAGAAAGAGAAGGGTAAGAGTGATGGAGACTACTGATTGGAGTGGATTAGAAATGAACTAAGTGAAATGTGACTTTTAGATCTCAGGAAATTTCCACAGATGTTTAATCCCCAATTTTCTCCAGAATGGAATTTTTCCTAAAATGGATTTGAAAAGAATTTGATAAATTAAATTATTAGATTTCTCAATCAAAATTAAACTTTCTACAATAATAGATAGTTCTGTCATTTAGGCTCATTTCCATATTAGACTACATTTTATTGCACGATGGGACTTGTACTTCTTTTCAATATTCTCTCCCAGAGAACAGACTCTGGTAGTAGACCACTCACATAATATAGCTGTAATCATGCACATCTGATGAGTCTGCTATACGTTATAGTTTTATGTAATATGTAGCAACCAGGGAATCTAGCTTACAGTGGGCACAACTATAATGTCTACCTGCAGACAAATATTGGTCAACCATTCTATGATTCTATGATTTTTCACGTGAAAAAAAAAAAAAAAACAAAAACTAGAAAACATTTCAAAGAAGTATTCCCATGAGACAAATACAATTTTTTAATTCTTGTTTTCAGGAGAGAAAAAAAATAAGTCAAGATTTTCTGAAAGATATCAGAAATGTGTAAAAGATTCCAGTTTGTATTGCCAGCCATTTCTCTTTCCTGCTGTTACGAAACTCAAGCACCATACAAACAGAAAGAAAGAGGCAGTTCTTGCTTCAAAGAACTACCATCTGAGTAGATCTGACAGAGAAAAAGTCAAAGTAATTTGCTGAAACTCACACAGAAGGTCATGACAGAGACAGAAATAAAAATCAGCCCTTAAAACCTCCTGACCTACAAAGGGGGTAAGACCAGTGTCTGTCATTAAAGAAAAACAGAAGGAGTTCACAGCGTGAAGGCAAAGAAAGCTTAACTTGGTAGAGCTTGTCAGTCTCTCAGAAAAGATGCGAAATTTTCTTCCAAGAGGAGGGATGTGCTGGAAGGTGAGTTCAGACTTTCAAATAGGAGTGAGCAAGCACTGAGATTTCCAAGTATGGAATGCTGGGGAACATGGAGAGTTAGTTTTTGGCAGTTAGTTAGGGCTGAAAGTGGAGGAGAGGAGATGCTTGGAGCAGAGGGGGCCTTTAGAACTGTTAGACCAAAACATCAGGAGGACTCAAATATTAAACTCTGCTCAGACTTTGCCAGGGGTGGACATGGTGTGCTGGTGGCAGAATGAAGAAGGATTTGGCACGATTTGCACAGAAAGAGAATATGAAAGTTGGGTTGTTCAGATGAAAACCTGACGGCAGAATCTGATAGGTGATAAGGACATAACAGTATATCTCAGGGAATCGATATAAGTTTCAAATGTTGCAAGAGGAATGTCGATAAAAACAGAAGCTATGCAGATAGCGATACAGCAGCACATTAAGTATCATTTCCTATCTCAGGACGTTCTAAATTTTTGTATCTCTTACTAAAAATGTGTCATAATAAATCATGAAATGTAACAGAAAAGATGTTTGGCATAAAAAAAGATATACCAAGTCATAGCTGAAATGTGTGAAATTACTCCTTGATCTGACATTAAATCTAATTGAAAATTCCACACCCCTGTGTGCTACAACAAGCACCGTGGTGGTGGACCTCAGAGCAAGGTACTGTCACTTTAAGGCATTTTTAAGAGACTTTTTTTCTGCAGGTATTGGACATGAAAAAAAATAAAAATAAAAAAACAACAAAACACCAGAAAACCACAACAGCAATTTCTGAGCAACTGAAGAACCTTGGGAACAGAGGGGACATTGCAAGAACAACCTCTATAAGAATACAAGATCTCTTCCTACTCTTCTAAGCTTCACTTCAAGTACTTTGCATTAATGAGGTGAGTAACTATGAAGCACAGCACGACCCAGAACACTATCCTCATTCAATAATCTAGTAGTCAAATAACTGTAAGATAATGCTGTTTCTTTACTGTGTTGATCTTCATTTAAAATTATATCAAAAACTGCTTTTTTTTTTTAATATTTCAGTATTTTTTGTGATCTCGATTTAACAGTTATGAGAAAGAAAAAGAAGAAGCAACACACATTTACTCCAAGTAATGTGGTATGTCACTTCACAGATATAGCTGGATTTTTCTCCTGCTTTTTCTGTGAGCATTCCTTCATAGATGTAATGCGAGAGATTTATAATACAGAACTCCTGTGCCCTTGTTTTGTTTCAGTAACACTTCTTTTCAGTACAGAATTTACTCCAGGGACCAGTGTTGTAAGTGCTGGAATAAGCATCACGGAATCATTCATACATGTAATTTCTGATGTCAGAAGAGAACGTCAGAATTACTGCTGAAATAAGGAAGGGATTTTTAGAATAAAGCAGCCTTTCAAAAAGAAGCCGTTTGCAAAAACGGAGCAGTCCATACCAAATCATTGCCCCTACATTTCACACAACCAGCAACTCTTCAGTGACCCTTTATCAGCCCAGGATTGCACTGAGTTTTCTTTCGATTAATAATACCTACATTAAACAATGTAATGCATTTTAGAAAATGTAAAATAAATCAGACGCAGTACACGAAAGCCTATTAGTCAATTTAAAATACTAAAATGCTTTGAGTTAATGTAAATAGCATGCATGCATTGAATTCTCTATATCTCATAATAACAAAACAAGAAGCATTCTCTAGAAATCATTCCCTCTTAACTGGCCCATTTAATTAACACTGAAGTATCAAACAATAAAATGAAACTCCTCAGAAAAAGATCCGTCACCGTGCATATTTAATTTGGCTGTATGAAATGATCCTGATTCCTGAAACTTTACTAGAGCAAAAATAAAAATCACACTGAGTGCACAAGCAGTAGTTTGAGGAGATGTGTATTCCATCTCCCTCGTTGAGTTAGTCGATAAACCACTCATCTCTCCTGCATATCAGCCGCAGCTCCTCTAAGCATCCCCATACTATTTACACTGATAAATTTTAGACCCTTAACAACGCAGTACCCCCAAATGCAGTCACAAACTCGGACAGACACAGATCTATTTCCTCCCTCCCACACGGTGCTTTATCAGACGCTATTTTGTTTAAATTGGCTACTAAACAGCATAGCACTGTACCTTTAAATACAAATCAAACAATATTCATATTCCCACGGTGCTGCTAGCTTCCCTTACGCATTGAATCGCCTGTAGATTAAAAGCTCAGAATCTGAAAAGGGATTCTGTTCTGCAGACCAAAGTTCTCTGTAGGAGATGAGGGAGAGGGTCAGTCCCGGAGTCACACACACACAACAGGCAGAAAACACACTTGTGATCCTCAGCTTTGGATAGCATCAGAAAGGGGAATAAAAAGCAGAAACACATGGCACACTGAGAACTGGTATCACTTATGGCTTCTAACCAAAGCAGCAATTAAACACCTTTCATCATTCCCCCAAATGCCTGATTTTTGTAAGAACTGAGAGAGAGACACACACACAAAGGCAAATCCCCTCTGAGCAGCAACGAAAACTTAATAACCTACCATTTTCTTTGCACTCTTCTGGAGGTTTAGCCTTTTTCGCAAGTCGTGGATCCAGCCATGATGTTGTCTTTGTGTTATGGCTGAAAAGAAAAGAGATCACTCTGAGCAGACACATACTGAAAGGAATCAAGTTTATTCCTTAAGAAAAAAGGGTTAGTCCAACAAAATTGCAATCGATACACTTAATTTGCTTACTGGTTCTAAGTAGCCCTGAAGGAGGTGTAAGAGTAATTGTGCAAGGCAGCTGTAAATTTGGCAACCTCAGCTCCCTGTCCTCAAAGCAGCTATTTTTATTAAAATCAACTAGAATGTTGCCAAGTTAACCTCATTGAAAATGCAGAACTCATCCAGAGCAAAAGGAATTTATTACAAATACAGTGTTCTCCCGTTGAACGAGTGCAGGCGGCAGGATTCTGTACCATTCTCACAGTTTTCGGATAGAATTATTTTCATCTTAAACCTGTCCTTTTCATAAATGCAGGTTTCTTATTTCTCACCAGCAGCACTGGCAAGGCACAGCGAAAGTAATGCAAATTACGGCATGTTCCTGCAAAGACTACGTTTCCGGACAGAGTGATTAATGATACTTTGTTTAACAAACCTTTATCTCTTCATAGATAATCCTTCTATCAAGATAAAATAGATATGCACAAGCTGAATGAATCATGTGGCTTCTTTCTATACTCTGAATAGATCTTTGAGGAATCAGCCATGAAATAGCACTGAACTGATACAAACTGTTTTCTAAGAGATTATTTTGTCAAATGAATTGACACTTAACACACCTAATGAGACTTAAACCAAGATTTTTTCAATGTATACCTTTACCATAAGCACTTGAATTTTGGAACCAATTTTTTTTTTTTTTTTTAAGTATGTTAAGGAAGGAGAAAAGGATGTGATCATTACTCCTTTATCTTTTGAGATGCCTTTCTTACAATACCATCATTCATAGTCCATTCTAACCCATGTTTTATTTATATGATACGCCCTAGGAGGATGCTTGTTCCATACAATTTATATAGTACTGAATTATTTAGGTTATTATTAATTTGCTATGTCACTGTAAAGTATACTTAAGACCTCTCTTATAAACATTAGCATAAGGTGTAGGGGGACCTGGCAAAAAA
The DNA here is from genome assembly GCF_016699485.2 of Gallus gallus. NCBI lineage: Eukaryota > Metazoa > Chordata > Aves > Galliformes > Phasianidae > Gallus > Gallus gallus. The sequence goes on along the minus strand of NC_052532.1, from coordinate 12,383,177 downwards.
TGGATTAGGATGCAATGGTTAATTGGTGAGTTACTGACTGATACAGTCCACGTGACCCAAACAGCACTGGTTCCCCCAGGGAAAAATAAATACATAGTACCAGCACTTTCTCACACCTTATCTCACTGTTTAAGCCTTGGCAGGTAACTTTTTCTCTACCTTGATTTCTCTATCTCTGAAAACAGTGATAGTACTTGCTGCTCAGCATTATTGTCACAATATTAAGTCTTCCTACACACTTTTGATGAAAAAAAAAAAAGGGGGGGGGGGGGGGGGGGGAGAGATGAGCATCATGTATGGGTAAAATGGCAAACAAAATGAAAATTGAGGCATTTAAATTCCTATTTTAAGCACACGCTAGTCTAAAACACCATTTGTGACAGGTGAGGAGGAAAAATGAAATCTTCACCTACTTTAGGAGCATGGCTGCATCTGCAGAATATGAAGAACAACAAACTAAAGGTAAAGCAAATTTGAAACAATGCCATCAGCCCGTGCTTGATTTCAAATGCAAGTAAGACGCTTTCTCTGAAGATTTGGCTGCCTGTGGTCTCCTGTAGGGTGTATTTTTATACCGCAGTCACAGCCTAGCTGCAGCTTGTGCAGACATACTTGAGCTAGCTTTAAATTAACCAGTGGAGCTACCGGCAGTGACGCTGTTGCAGCAGTGTGGAGCTCAGCGTGGGCTGCTCTCAGCTCCTTGGGTGCAGCCAGCAGCACACACTGAGCTCCATGCTACCACGGGTGCCTCGTTAGCAGTGCCAACGCTAGGCTCTAGCTTGGGCTATCGCTACAAGCTGCAGTGGCAACTCTGGAGTATGGACATGTCTGTGCAATAGCCACTGACTCCCAGCTACCAATTCTGAATGACTGCAGGGACCCCCACTGGTTGCAGGGATTCACAGATAGTTTCCTACAGCTCTGAAAGAGCAAAATATATGACTACACTCAGGAATTTTTGCTGTGATATAAAATGCATCTCAAAGCACTTTAGAAAGGAAATAAAAACCATCACTCCTATTTTAAAGGTGGGAAAATGGAGTCACAGAGACAGCAAGCAATTGTCCATAACCACCAAAGGACCCAGTGGCAGAAGCAGTGCTAATGGCCAACTCTGTTGTAAGCTGGCTGGCTGGTGTTTGCCTCGTAAGACTGCATGAGAGCAGAACAGACCAGTTCACCAGCCCTGAAAATATCCCTGTGACATTTCTAGAATAGGCCTGATGTGAGTTTCCAGGCTTCTGCAAAGACAGGTGCCAAGCTGAAAATAAGCCCAATTCAGCGTTATTGTTTAAATGTGTGAATTACTTGAATTACATCCTTTGAGGGTTTTGTTGAAACCAAAAGCAATAACAAGCAAACAACTACGCTTCCCTGCAGCATAAATGTGGCTTTCATAAAGCCAGGAGGACTACTCCCTTCCAGTTTTGTCCACTGTGCCCATTCCATGCAAAACCAAAACTAAATAAAAAAGTCAACATTTTTTTTTTTCCAGCAGGAGAATGATCCTTCAGTCTGTAGCAGCATTTCAGAGAGTAAAGATGGTATCTCATCTAGGTGAGGTCTTACAACACTCAATCTCCTCTTCTATATTCTGTCTCATTCAGCAAAAGTTTAAATTATCCACAAGAACTTTTATCCAAAGCAAGCAGAAGGACCAAAGTACCTTTTGAAAATCACCCCTCTGTTCCTTATCCATCTCTATGCTTGCTTCCTTGCTTCACACCTGCTCTATCATTCATACAGAAACTTATGGAATCACTTGCAATGGAACTTCAAGTACTTCCAGATGGGTGCTCCAGCATGTGGTAAAACTCCTTTTCCTTTTCTGAAGATTGATCCTATCTGAAAGAATGCAGAATTAACAATAGGACAAGAGGGAACGGCCTTAAGTTGCACCAGGGAAGTTCAGATTAGATGTTAGGAAAAATTTCTTCTCAGAAGGAGTGGTGAGGTATTGGGACAGGCTGCCCAGGGAGGTGGAGTCACCATCCTTGGAGGTGTTTCACAGAGCGCAGATATGGCACTGAGGCTCATGGCATAATGGGCATGATGGGGATGTGCTGATGGTTGGACTGGATGATCTTAGTGATCTTTTCCAACCTTAATGATTCTATGACTCTATTCTATGATTCTATGAACTCCATCTTCTAACATCTCTACAAAACCACCTTAGAGGTGATTGTTCAGATCACCTCAGCAACCAGGTACCCAGCGCACCTACGCTCCTACAGTGAGTAAACACTTGACTACCACTATGCTCCTCTCTGTAAAAGAAGAAAATAAGTGCTCCTGCATTATAGCACTGTGGTTGCCTCTGTATGTCTACTTCTCTCCCATTGAGGAGGTGTATATACAGCAGGGTCCTCTTCCAATCTCCCTTATGTCAGCTTTTGAGTTGCGGGCTTTGGAAAGATACTTCTCTTTCCATACACCATGCCGTTGTTCAGGTTAATCCGAAGCCCTGTCCTTGGAGACATTCAAGGTAAGACTGGCCCAGGCTCCTAGCAACCTGATCTAGCTGTAGATGTCCCTGTTCATTGCATTGGGGTTGTACTAGATTACCTTTGAGGAGGTCTCTTCCAATCCAAATGATTCTCTCTATTATAACCTCCTGTTATATGTCTTCCAGAAAGGACTAAAACCGAGCTTAGCCAACAGCACAGACACAAAAGTGGCAGTTTGTTCTCCACACAGATGGAACAGACTGAAAATGAGAGGAAGAACAAGGGCTTGCTAGTGCTGGCTGTCTGAATATCCCATGGCAGGCTGCAGGGACAACTCATGGAAGATGTCAGCTCCTCTGAGTCCCAGTACTCTGCCTGTTTCATATTCAGCTCTGCAATGGATTCGAATCTGTAGAAACTATAGGGAGACAATATCTAGCTCCAAAAGAGTTTTTAACCTAATTTAAAAGAAGCCCTGGTAGGAAAGTTTTAACAATGATAAGAAGACAGAAGGAACAGTAAAATGGTCAAATTAATATCAGTGGCAAAACTAACTCTGACACATATCTTCTGCAAAAAGCTGTGAACATTTTAATGTTTCTTAAGCACTAAAAATCCTGTAAAATGCACACAGGAGAAGCTGTCCTGCCTCACCACTATATCTAACCATGTGTGCACTTTGAGGAGTTCTACAGACAGACCATAAGGAGAAGGGAATGAGGATTTGCAGATTAGTTATGAATGAGCTCTGGATGAATAACAGAGACAGTTGTGGAACAAATGCACAAACAGTCAGAGCAGTTGTCACTGGCTGAATGAGCATGAAGTGATGCAACAAAAGCATCCTGTGAGAAAAACAGCTGTGGCTTCACCAGCATTTTCCGCTGGCCACTGTTTCATTACTCAGCAATAACCATACCTCATAATTAATGGGCAGATTTATAAAGGCAGTTACACAGTTTCCACAATATTGATAAATAGCTAGGATGACTGAACTAATACATGGTTGCTGGCAAACAAGCCAGGTATGCCTCAGAATGTCTTAAAATCAGCAGCAACCTCCTAATTCTGGAAATCTCAAAAGCAGTGAATGAAAAATTTCTTTGGTTCTGCCTCATAGAGTTGGAGCACGAGAATAGCAGAACATTTGTAAATTCAGTCTGATTTATTAACTGCTATACGAAATATAAACAATTTTAGACTCAAGGTTTATTGCAGTGTTGAGAAATAATGTCAAAATAAACTCCACCAGGAATGATGACAATGCTAGCCAAAAGTCAACATACTGATTATTGAAAGTTAACTCAAATCCTCTTTACCAAGCACTTACGCTTGGCAGAAATAACTTATTGCAGTCAGTGTCCTACAGTATCAATTAGAATAAAATATAAACTTATATGAAAAAAAACAAAACAAAACATTTTTCAGCTGGTTTAAATGGAATGAAAGAAGCTCAGAATACTTCCCAGAAACTCTGACTCAACCTCCCGTTCTTCTCTTTGTAACTCTGCTTTCAGTACTTTGCAGCTTGTTCATAAACCAGTCTCCCATTATCACTGGAGCTTGGTGCCAGCACCAAAGACTATGGAAATTCAGTGGATATTTGTCTGTATTGGAAATTCAGTGGATACTTGTCCATACTTTAATGTATTAAAAAAAAACAACACTTGGAGTGTGGCATTTCTTGCTTAACAATGTATTAACTTACTATTATTTGTCATGAAGTATATTATTTTACTTAAGATTTTTAATATGATAGATTGGTGTTAGCAATCTGCCAGTTTAAAGCACTTTGACAGATGAAGTTTCTTATGGTAACAAAGCCCTCAGAAAACCTCTTGAAACATTTCTGAAGGGAATACAGAAACCACTTACTGACAGTAATAGCTTTAATGTCTTTTGAAAACACTGCAAACCTATTCTAAATTGTGACTCTCGTAAGGTATGTAATTTGCACGTTATTGTGAAAGGCATTTCAGAATGGGTATTTACCAATGTGCTGCTTCAGTGTATTCGGGGACAGCACATATGGGTTTGTTTGGGTTTTTATTGTGAATGCATAACATTCAAGATGCTCCTCAATAGAACAGCTTGAGCAAAGAAGAGTATGAGAGACAGAAAGAAACCAAGTACACTATAGGCCACCTGACTTTTGTATTAAAATGCTTACTCCTTTCCCCTGTTTGTATACCTAAGATTTGACTACCTGCAGAGCTTTGGAGAAACTGATTTTCAAGCAGTTCACATGTAGGGGGACAGTGACAAAAAAACTGAGCAGTAAAATTACAGTTTTGCAATTCATCCTTTGTAGGCTACTTCTCAAATTCTTGCATACATGTAAGGTGAGATGTAGAACAGACTCCACTTCTGGCTATGGTGAGAATGAGAGTAGCTATGACTGCACTTTGTGTTGCACTTCACACTGTTGGTTTGTACTAGGTGTGTCTGGAATATGAGGTCCTTAAGAGATACAAGTTTGAGGATGCCCATTCTGTGCATCCCAGATGGCCTTGGCCAGCGGTAAGCACTTATGTACTTGTACCAAATACAGTGGTGGCGCCTCTAGGCATTTGTAGGAGCAGAAGATGCATATGTAAGATTTTTGAATGAATACACAACTGCCTAAGGTCTCCTACGGTCATTTCTACTGTTTAAAGCACTCTCTTTGACTCAGGCAGCTAAATTGTGACCAAGAATGGATTTCATTTCATGTGACTGATATCTAGAAATTATACGGCTAACTTTGTAGTGTTCTTCTCTACTCAAAGGAGAGGTATCTCTACAGAATAATTTATCTTACTTGTTTTAGGGTAGGATTAGGGACCTAAACATATGCTCTTAATACCATGTTTGTATCTGTGGTGTCTTTCAAGTGGTCTCCAGCTGCCATTCTGTAATGGCATTGTTATATTGGGTTTGTATCCTGTCTGCTAGGTCCATGTATATAACTTGGGCTATTACTATACTTTTACAGTAGTGCTTTTACTCAGATCAGGATTCAAGTGAATATTTTAATTTACCCACTGAGCATCCTTAGAATTGTAAACTTCTTTCATTTGAGCAAGAGCTCACCTAGTGCACTTCAGCCATTCACAGGACTGCAGGGAAGGGCACCTGGAAAGAGACAGTGAATGCAGATGCTGGGCCATGAGCACCAAGTGTTTCACTCTGCAGTCTGCTGATATTACTAAAGCAGATGCAGATATGATTTAGTTCATAAAGAATCCAAATGGATTTTAGCTCTAATCTGGTGCCATGGACTGAATCCCTGTCAGGGTTTGGAGCCAATTATTTGTACTCCTAGAGATAACTTTATTTTTAGTTTTATCTGAAAATATTTTAGTAATCATACTCTGACGTGAACCAAATCACAGTGAGGGAGACAAACACACTTTCTTCAAAAGTGTACTCCTGACAAACACTGACATGCTTCTGCACTTGTACCCTTGAATATCCTAGGGGATTTTTACTAATAAAAGCACCTATGTTTGGATAAAAGGATTTCATCCTTTGCAGGATGAATCAGCCTCTGGAGATAATTACCTCTCATCACTGACCACAAGAAGAGTCTTGGTAAGTGGTTTGTACTAGATATCTAATGCTGCAAAGCAAGCTAGGTGAATGAAGTCCACTAGTTCATTTAAAGGAAAGAAGGTGAAAGAATATAATACCACTACAGATGTCAGAAGAATGGTGTAAAAAGAGGAACTCTGCAGAGCACCAGAGACATTTGGGGAAAAGACAAGAAATTAGAGAGTGAGGAAAGACAACAGGAGTTGAGCTGGCAGTTTGGCCTGGATGTCAGCATAGATTAAAAAGCAGTTGAGAGTAAAGGAAGATTTAGCAATGGTACACATTAAGTATGTCTTTTGAACGTCAAAATATAAGAGAATTAAAAAATCACAGAATCGTAGAATGGTCTGGGTTGAAAAGGACCACAATGATCATCTAGTTTCAAACCCCCTGCTATGTGCAGGGTCACCAACCACCAGACCAGGCTGCCCAGAGCCACATCCAGCCTGGCCTTGAGTGCCTCCAGGGATGGGGCATCCACAGCCTCCTTGGGCAACCTGTTCCAGTGTGTCACCACCCTCTGTGTGAAAAACTTCCTCCTAATATCCAACCTAAACCTCCCCTGTCTCAGTTTAAAACCATTCTCCCTTGTCCTGTCACAATCCACCCTCGTAAACAGCCATTTCTCCTCCTGTTTATAAACTCCCTTCAAGCACTGGAAGGCCACAATGAGGTCTACATGGAGCCTTCTCTTCTCCAAGCTAAACAAGCCCAGTTCCCTCACCCTTTCTGCAGTTCCAGTCCCTCACTCCAAAGTAATTCGTCACAAGGCAAGGAACTGGTTGCTGGAGAAAGAAACTGCAAGTTATCTTGCCTGGTGCCAGTCCCACTGTGTGTCATGCTGAAAGACAAAGACTGGGAGATGTGACAGTTGTTATGCCTAACTGAAACAGACAGATTCAACATGTGTAGAGATGGAAAAAGCATCATGGACATCTGTGATCAAATTCACAGGAAGCTGATGATTAGGAATCACCTAGTTGATAAAGCCATACTGATACTTGTCTCTTGAAGAAGAGGAATCCTGTCAGAAGTGCACATTGAAACAGCATGTAGAAAAAGTCCTTGGAAGGTCATCTGAAATGCCCGTTAATTACAGTTGCTGACATAACCACAAAACCAAGACATGGCAAATCTCAATATTACAAACTGATACACTGATGATGTAACACAGTTGCAAAAGACCTAAGTTAGCTCCTAAGAGATTGGACAGTTGCTGCAGGATATGGAAGTAATCCTGAGCTGATAGAAGGGTGTACTTACATCTCAGTACTTTTAGCATATTCTATTATGAAAGATAAAGGTGATCAAATTCAACGATGTGGCTACGTTTAACTAATATACTTTGCTTTTTGATGGTGAACTGATGAGCAAGCAGGAAGAGTTGAGTAAACAATTATTCTTCAGGTAAGCAAGATGCTAGGATAAACATGCTATTCCTGCCATCAAAAGACTTTCCTACCTTAAAAATTAGAAATACTGATCCCATTGAAGTCAGCCGCAATATTCTTAGAAACAAACTGGGTCAAGTTTTTACTTTTCTAGTCTGTAGCTATACATCTCTTCAGGTAATACCTGAAATAGCAGCAGCTATATTCAAAACATTAATGGCTGTTTTTTACTGAGAAGAGGAGAGTCCTTGGTAGAGACCTATTTTATGGCTGTTTTGTAGTCTTTTATGATGCTCTCATGAAAAGTACTTCTAAGTAAAAAAGGTACTGCAGTGGGTCCAAAAGCAATGCTGACTGTAAGATCAGGAAAGGAGGTGTCAATGGAGGAAAAGACTTCATATCTGTGAAATGTACTGGAAAATGTTTTGTTAAACCTCACATGTCCAAATTCTCCTAAAAATGATCACCACAGTTCAAAGATGATCCCTTATAGATGTATTACAGAGGTTTAAGATTATTCCAGACTTTTCTCCACTAACAAAACAACCAGTAATGTTATATTAGCAAAGAAGTGCTTTGAACAGAGTAAGTTAAATTGATTCTGTTATGGGTTATGCAATGTCCTTGAGACTATTCATTAAGGCTTAGCTATAGCTCTGCTTGACGACAGGTAGCTCTTCCTGGCTTAATTTCTTGCACCCTGCAACCCTTCCAGAGAGTTCTGCTCCCTAGGTGGAGAGGGCTGCAGAGAGAGGCAAAATCAATTCTGCCTTTTAGAAATAAGTATCATAGAAACCATGACAGACCATTTCTATAGGATGGTCTATGATGTAATGGTGGAAATGATGGGGTATGAGAGTTGACTGAGTGCTGGATTTAAGGCTAGCTGCCCATTACAGTAGATGCACCAAGATACTTTTACATTCCCTTCAACACTGCACTGGGACAACACAGCAAACATCGAAAGCCTGAGATCCATCAGAGCCAGTGTCTGCTGACTTTGCAAGGACAATACAAGGCTCCTCTCTCTAGTACGTGGTTTTAGAGCTGTTGGCAAGGTGAAGTCTGAAGGCTATGGGGAATTTCAGCCTTTTCTTAACCCCGGAAGAGGGAAAAAACTAAAAATCAGTGACAGCTACAATTTAAACTGCACCAAAATAAGTCACAGTCGTCATCTCTATTTAAAGTAGGAAAGAAGGATTAGAACTGGATTCTTTTTTGGTGATATTCTAATTTATATACAGTGTTTTAATTATTGCATGTTTTCATTAGCATACGTTCTAAATGAAAGTAAACGTTGGAGGTGAACTCCTATTTGTGTGGTATGTGCCTGTATTTAAAAATCTGATTCCATATGTAAGGGAGGCTGGAAGCAACCCAAGCAATGTACTTAAGTAGCTCTTCCTGAAAAACAGTGGTAAGTATTATGCAGTAGGCAGGGATGCTCTTCCTGTTCTGTCTGTGAATGCTAATAAAGGTAAACATAGGGTCATGCACCTATGTCATAAAAAGGGAAAGAAATGAAGAAACAAACTGAGTCATACTCTAAAATGCAACATCCTCTGTATTATCCAGTTAATCTGGTGTCTGATATTTTTTTCTTTTTAGAGCTTAAGGCAGAGGAAATTCCTTCCAGTGTGCTTTACAAAATGCTAACTGGGCCATTAATGATTAACAAATAAATAATACCGCCTACAGTTATCTTTCTTCTCCTGAAGACACTCCCTCTCACTGTAAATCTGCCACGTTACTTCTGATGGGAGTGCTGATAAATGAAATCAGATGCAAATTTTAGACATTAGTTTGAAGTGAATGAATGAAGTTGCTGTCATTCAATTTAAGACCTCTGAGTATACCTGTGACAATCTGAAACTTGAGATAGCTTACGGCTTGAAGTCCTTGGGGTTCAAAGCCACAATTCACAAGAACCTCAAATAAAGTAATAAAAGATGCTGCCTAGTATGACTTTTTTACACCCATCATGATGTACACTTTAAAAATGTTTGGTTTTCATCTATTATTTAATAATCTTTACTACTGTTCGGGGAGATGTTAGACAAATAGGTTTTTGTTGTCTTTTTATCTTTCCGTTTTTTTTGAGAAAGCAAATGGAGTCTCTTTATGCCATTAACCAAAGTGACTTCTAAACAAAGAGGCAATTTAACAGCATCCCCACGGCATTACACTCCAACTTAACCCTGTGAAGACTGTGCAATGTGAAAACCCAGATGATCAAATAACTGTTACTTTACTGGGATTCTAGTAAACAATTTAGTAGTTTTACAGAAGTGAAATAGCACATTTTTTTGCAATAACATTATTCAAGAATACAATTCCAACAGTAAAGAGCCCTTGTAACAGTCTTTCTATCCAGACTGTATCTCTGATTGATTTGTTTATTTTACATAACGTTCATTTAGTGGAAGTGAATGATGTGCACTGTCAGCATAGTAATGTAAACCAGAGCTTTTCCAGGATAGGAAGTAAACTGTAACATCAAAGGAATATGAGGAGTGGAACGGCTGCTGCATAGAGTGGTGGGGTTATTTTCATTCACTGCATTTTTTAGAAACTACTTATTTATTTTCTATTAAACTGCCTGCTTTAATATTTGCCACTTTCACAGCTGGGTGTGTTAGTGATTGCACCCCAAACCTCATCTCTCAAACATAACAGGTTTTTGTTACATCAAGTAAAACAAAAGTACCATATACTTCAGTCTGCTCACTGTTCTCTATCAGAGCATTCAATATATACAGAAAAATTTTATATGGTAGTGAGGTAAGAAAGAAACAAAGGTTTAAGCTTACCCTGAAGTCATCCTAGTTCTTCTCTGCTTGCTCGGGCAAAGTTACTATATTTACTCTTTTTCTAGAATAAGCACATTTTTGCCCTTTTCAGCAAAGACACTTATGTTTTAACAGTAACTGCTCTTTTCAGCCTTACATTTGCCAGAAGCTATAGTTGGTCATGTCAGTGTTTATGAAAAACTAATGTACACAAACTTTATTCTTATCATCTGTTTACGCTTCATGTGATTGTCATAAAATCTTACATGAAATAAGGGACTTAAAATAAAAGTGACATAGCTAAATGTTATTTTTACCTACTAGTAATCAGAATAATGGCTAACACACCAAATTGTTTGAGGCAGTTCCTTAAAGCAAACATAAATGCTACTGCTTCCTCTTTAAGTAGTGTTGTGCAGATGACTGCATTGGCTTTTCCTTTCACTTCTTTGTGAAACATGAGATAATATGAACTCACTCATTTGCTCTATTTTTATTCTGATAATGTGTATTAATGACTGCACTTAGCAAAGAAGGAACTTTCATATCCATTCATTCAGTGAGTTGGCTAATTAACAACAGTAGCAATAGGTACGTATACCATACCAGGAAAATGTTTCAACATGTTCTATATTAATCTTCCTCATTGTCCATTTATCCCTTTCATTATTTCTAAATATATCATGGCCTCCATCTACAACTCACTGGGTAGATTTTAGCTTTCCTATCTTTCTTCCCTTAAATTGGCAAAACTCAACCCTATCCCCCTTTGTCCACAGAAGGAAGACTCCAGTGACAGCACAACTCACAGCAGAAAAGCTTTGCTTTGAAAAGAAGGCACAATGGCTCTACTTACTATTATCAAAATAACCTATTAAAAAAACAGCAACAGTTTGCTTCAATGTAAATCAGTATTGTAGGAATTGTCACTAGCTCTTGGAAGCCTGGAGAGCCAGAACATCAGTGGAGTTCTAGAGTAGAGCAGTGCTTCACTCAACCATACAAACCATCTCACCACCCAGTTAAATACAATATATCTACTAGAAAGAAAAGAAATAACACTCACTCAATAAAGTAGACTTCCCCTTTTTCTGTATAAGCCATTTCCCAGTTATCAGGCAATGGGCCCAAGTCATCATTCTCTTCAGGCTTTGTCTGTTTTGTTACATCCATATCCTCCTTTGCTTCTTCAGGCTGAGTATATCCTGGGGCAGGGCATGGTTGGGTAGAAGATACTTCACCTGAGACACCTGTGCTCTTGTCCTCATGTTCACTTGATTCTACAAGAGAAGAAGAATTAAAGTTTTTGGCTATTTAAATTAACGATGGATGATATACTGGGTGCAAGTCAAACAAACATTCTATGAACTGTAAGTCTTTAAAAAAAGAGAAAAAAATTGTTGGATTTACACAACAGTCCCTCTAATGATGCATTTTTATCTGGAACACAATAAAAGAAAGTAAAGCAATAAAAGCAAACTGAAACAAGAAACTAATAAAAAGCTAAGAAATGAGCCAGAGAGTTCTGGCTTGTTTTGTCCCAGGAGTCCTTCCTTCAGAAGTTAACACTGAGCCCTGTTTTACTGCAGAAAACAGATCATTTTCAATTAAAAAAGTAAATACACTCATATCCATAGGTAAAGAAAACAATATGACATTCATGAATTCATAGCTATATCTAAGCCATATATAAAGTGGTTGTGATTTCAATATAATCTATGGGAGGCTTAATTTTCCACAATGACAAATGCCTCCTATACCCAATGTAATTCTGTGTCATCGTGACCCAGAACATATTGAGGAAGAAGCCTTCCTTTCCTAACCTTTTTTCAGTGCTCGGTCTTTCACTCTTTACTGATATTACTTTATTTATCTGACTACTGCTAACTCCAAGAAAGGATACTTGAGAGAACTTGTCCTACTAAAGCGATTCCCTCATCCTTGGGGGTGAATACACTTGGCCGACTGGTCTACTAGGCATGTGTTTGTATCATTTGGTCTATCTACCTATCATTTCCCCCCCAAAATGGGATGGGAACCTGTTGCCTCAATGGACCAGAAAAGCTCTCATCCTTGGACCCTGGATCCTTGTTTTCTGCTGCACTTAAGTGGAGCTTGATCACACTGAAGCAGAAAAGACCCCTATATTTGACCAAATGAACTACAACTAAAGTAAGTTCACAATTTGAATGTATTGGCTGAATCTCCAGTGTCTGTGATTCAATTGGCTGAAATGACTGTACATATTGAGATGAGTGGGCTGGCTCATAGGTGACCACAGAGGCACTCTCTCACCTCACCTCCTCAGCAACACAAAGGGAAGGAAATGCAATGAAAAAATGCTAGGGTCGAGACAAAGGAGATGAACAATGCTCACCAATTGCTCACTATCACAAAATTGTACAAAAGGCTAAAGAGAAAATGAAATTGTTCAGCATGAACACTTGAAAAAAAATAGCAGGCATGTAACAGTAAAATAGAGCAAGCAGCCTAGAAAATGGGATATGGCCAGGGACATGAAAAGTAACAAGAAAACTTTCTGTAAGTACATTAATAATATGAAGACTAAAAGCAGATTCATTCCACTATGTGGGAAGGAAAGCTAATAACATATGACAAATATAAAACCACAAGGCAGTTAGTGCTCATTTTGCCTCAGTCACTACTGCAAAAAGATTACCTATGATTAAATGACTAACATAATTAACGTCAGCAGTAGGGCTAAAAACTCAGATTAGAATGGGCAGAGAACGGGTCAGGTATAATTTAGATGAAGCAGCCATTTGCAATTGGCAGAGCCTGATGAAATGAAACTCAGGCTACTTCAGGAACCAACGAAACAGATTCATGACTAGTGAATACACCTTTTGAGATTCTACAGAGACAAGAAACTTCAGAAGGACAAAGTCTTGGTTTCAATAAAATACCTATATTTTAGGTTTCTAGATAGTTTTATATTCTTAACTTCTGAACACCTAATCTCCCTCCAAAACAATTAAGCCATTTTGTAAAAAGAAAAAACACAACTAATGAAACTGTAATCATAGAATCATAGAATCATAGAATTGCTCAGGTTGGAAAAGACCTTAAAGATTATCGAGTCCAACCACAACAACTACCCTAACTCTAACAACCCTCCACTAGATCATGTCCCTGAGCATCACATTCAAACGGTTTTTAAACACATTCAGGGGTGGTGACTCAACTGTCCTGCTGGGGAGCCTCTTCAAGTGCTTAACAACCCTTTCAGTAAAGAAGTTTTTCCTGATATCCAACCTAAAAATTTCATGTCTATCTATTTTTAATTCCTAGAAGGACATTGGGACCAGCAGTCAAACCACCTACACATAAGCTCTTCAAAGGTGGTGAATAATTGTCAAGATGTAGCATGAAGGAATTGTGCCAAACTCTTTTTTTATTTTTTTATTTTTTGACAGAGTACCAGATGTTGCTCCTCACAGAGAAATGGTAGACATAGCTTTCATTATCTTAAAAAAAAAAAAAAAAAAAAAAAGACTAAAAAAGACTAAAAAGACTAAATGCTTGTATTTAAAGTACTTGTTACTATTATTTTATGCTGTTGGGAAATGTGAATCTGTCTGTGGGAACAAATGAATTAGTAAGAGGCACAAGTGCAAGTTTTGCTTAGCTGAATCCCACAGCAGTGCAGTAGGATCTCAGGGGAATGCAGTCACCTCTTGATATCTGCCACTCACAAACTTCCCCTTCTTTGGCTTTCCAAAGTCTGTTGCAAAATGCCACAATCAGCTGTAAAAATGAAGATGGGGAGCAAATGTCTAGAAATAGATTCCGAACAAAAATACAGCAGAAGTATAGAGATGTGTGAGGGACATCTATGCGTTATGCTCTGTCAATAATAATACTATTCCAAAAGAAAAGCAAGCATCATAATAGATAGGAAGACTGAGAATATGCAATATAGATCCTTCCATTATCAGCTACAGTAGGTTTTCAGCAGAAGCACAGAACTCATTTTCAAGAATTTAATGTCAAGGAAGACGTCAGAGGAAAGCGACAAAAATTATCAGAAGCATGGAAAGATGGAGATCTTTTTTATTTTATTTTTTTAATTTTGAAGGGAAAAACTGGTGGATATGGAAGGTACTTTGGTATTATGAAGGATAAATAGTCTCTACATGCACTGAGAAAAGGATGATGTAATTGCTGACAAATTCATCTCTATAAAGTAGAAGTGAATCTTCATCTGTTTTAAGCATCATTGAGAGCACTGTGAGTTGTTTTCTACACAAGTCCTGAGCACATTTCTACTGTGGGAATACTGCTGCACAGACTAAATGAGGTCAAGATATAAAGTCAGATAGCACATATGACGACAGTAGAAAAAATAAACTTGGTGCATGGGTACACTGTACATAACAATGGCCAGTCCATTGGTCTGACAGGCATGGTGACATTGCTATGTCCTAGGATTTTAGCACGACATCTGTAATGTGTTCGTTCTCAGGATTTTATTTTCTACAGGTCTGATGAGGTCAGATTCTTAGTTTTTTATAGCTATATTAGCAAGCTGACAGAAAAAAAAAATGTGAAAATTAAACCTTGAGGATTACAAGAAATATTTTCAGCCTGTCTCAGAGATTGCTATCAAAACAAAGTGGAAAAAGAGGAACCTAATGTTTATTTAACAATTAAAAATATAATTATGGTTAAGCCAATCTCATGACTTATTAATTCTTGGATCATTATTTTTAATAGTTTGTTTTAGTAATAAAGAAAAAAACCATCTTGTGCATAAAGCCCAAGCAATTAAAGAAGAATTGCTTAATGTCATTTAATAACATTTAGTTTTACACAATGGATGTTCTAGTTGCTGATTATCTGGAATGTAGCATTACAGTGGTATTTTCTCTTTCTCTATACCTATCCTATCCTTCATATATTACAGAAAGGGTACATATTCACCTTGCTGTTTGTTTTTTTTTTCTTTCTCCTGTTGATATATGTTCTTACATAACATTTTATTTGATAAAACAAAACAGGAGTTCTGGTTAAAAATTGGTAGTGCCTTAAATGTACAAATAAAGCTTGAAATAGTATGGTAATATGCTATGAGCACAAATATCTATCATCAGATAACATCTGATACAAATACAAATCCTAACACGTCCAGAAATACTTTTGTCACTGAAAAATACAGTTGACTTTTCATCAAGTGAAATCGCCTACTGTCTACAAAACAGATTACATGTCCCAGATTTCTATAAAAGAATTTAGCACAGTATCTCAGTGAGTGTTCTGTGAAGTGGCAGAATAGGCACCAGCAAAGCACCAGCAAATTATTCCATGTGTAGAAAACAAGAAACACTGGGGAAAAAAAATCATAGAATCATAGAATGGTTTGGGTTGGAAGGGACGCTTAACTTCATAATATTAAATACTCTAAGTCCATCTCTGTAGTACTTCAAATATCAGCAGCGAAAAATTTTACTGGATGAGATGATATATTCTCCATACAGCTCTTACAGAATATTTTGGCCATTTGTTGAACCTGAAGGTGCACAAGTCCATATGATGTGATGAGATGAACCTGAGGGTCCTGAGGGTACTGATAGATGAAATTGCTAAGCCACTATCCATCATACTTGAGAAGTCATGACAATCTGGAGACTGCCACTGACTGGAAAAGGGGAAACATAACTCCCATTTTTAAAAAGGTAAAGAAAAAAAGAGACCTGGGAAACTAGAGTCCTGTCAGTCTCACCTCTGTGCCCAGCAAGACCATGAAGTAGATCTTCCTGGAAGCTGTACTAAGACACAAGGACAACAAAGAGGCAATTGCTGACAGCCAGCATGGCTTCATTAATGGCAAATCATGCAAGACAGAGTTAAAACATTAGAAGATCTGTCTGGACCTGTACAAAGCACTGTCCTGCATGGCATTCTTTTTTCTAAATTGGAGGACATAGATTTGATGGATGGACCACTTGTAGGATAAGGAATTGGTTGAATGGCCCTACTTTGAGAGTTGCAGTCTACTGCTTAATGTCAAGCTGGAGACTTGTGATAAGTGGGTTCAAGAATTGGTGGTATACGGATTGGTACTGCTTAACATCTTTGTTGGTGGGACCTTAAAGATCATTGAGTTCCAGTCATTAATGCCATGGACAGGGACATCTCCCATTCTATATCAGGTTCATCAAATCCCCATCCTACTTGGCCTTGGACACCTCCAGGGATCCTGCTTCTTTGGGCAGTCTGTTCCATTGCCTCATCACCCTTTTAGGGAAAAATTTCTTCCTAACATCTAATCTAAATCTACCCTCTTTTAATGGATACCAATTTACATATTTTTAAAAGTCTTATGGCTCTTAAGTGTCTTCTCTTTTATTTTCTTGCCTCTGGCTGCCATTGCTATGCAATAATAAAAGAGCAAGCTTAAACTGTTCTCCAGGACTGCTGCACCTTGTGTGGTGACTCACAACACTGGAACTTAAGCCTTTTGCTTCATTTTCAACCTAAGGCATAGAATGATCATTCTGAATCTGTGTCATATTTTATCCTTCAATTAATTTGAGCCTGCCAGAACTTCAATTCTCTGGTTGCAACTTATCATTACTCAAGTAATGTCAGGTAAATATGCATACATAAACATTCTTCCAACATTACACTGCTTCTTTTGTAGTTTGGATGATAAACACTTCATCAGTCAGAAGTGTAAAGCAAATATGACCAGCACAGTGTCAGATCATGATACTGGTTGTGAATGTCTGACAAGTAGGTTGCTGTTTGATCAAGCATCTTTATACCACTACTGTCATGACATTTGCAAAAATCCTTGATTTCATGACAGTGTTCATCAGAAAAGGTTTTTCAGGTGCAAGATATCTCATCCAGACCAGTGAATGGCAGAAACCTAACCCAGACAACCAGAAGTCCAGTAATTGCATTAGGAGTGGGAAACCCAACACTAACTCTAGACGTGGCCATTTCAACAGCTAAATACAGATCACTTCTGTCATTTGCTGTTTTGTAAATAGAAGAATTTCTCATTTGAATTTAGCCACCTAGGCTCCTGTGAATCTGTAGGCTGAACTAAACATTCGAGGTTGCAGAGGTAGTACTATAAAAGGAGTACCTGAAACAGCTATGCTCTGTTAATCTTTGGAAGTGTCTCTTTCTCCCTTCTATCAAGAAAGAATAAATAGCTCTAGCAAAAACTAAGACATTTAGGTGTATCATTTACTATATGATCCATTTCTTATTAGATACTATTGTGTGCTGACAGTACTAGATCCAGGATGAAGGACTGAGACTTCATCTTAAGACGGCCAAACACCTCATCCTAAAGTGAGAAGGCTTCCTGTTGGGTTTTGGGCTGAGAATATGTGACAAAATTCAGAAAGAAGAAACACATTTTACAACACAGATAACAAGAAGACAATTATGTATATTGACCAGTCAATCTATATACAAAAAAATCCAAGGGAACTTTGGCCTGTAAAACATGGTATGAATGAAAAACTGATTCCTACTAATAGAACTCTACAGACACAAAGATTATCTCAACAAACACTGAAAAGTGGTCTGAAAAATCAGACCCAAGGCATAAAGATCTCTGCATCTACAGATGTTGCCTACTGGCCTGATAAAAACAGGTTTATTTCCTTTGGATTCATCTTAGATCTGCTACTACTTCTGCCTTGCAGTCCTAGGTATTAGAGCAGCCCTTTGCCTGGCCAGCACACTGATAGCTTTGGGATTTAATAAGCTGTAAAGTTGTTGAGTATTTGTAAAAAAAGTATCAATATCTCAGATGTCCTAATAGCCTTATATTTAATAGAAAAATCTTCATTTATAAGTGAGACATTTAGAACAGAACATACTTTCTAAACAAAGTAAAATAACAAACATCTTGCCCTAGTTACTTCTTTCTAAGAATCAGAGCGCTCATTCAACCAGGATTATAAAATCAACAAAAACAAAACCACACAAAAATTAATACATTCTAATTTCCCTCATTGTTCAAAGATACAAATGACAAATGCACGTACATTCTAGGGCAGCTAAGGCTCTGACAGTTGACAGAGAGAATGACTGCAGTGACAGAGCCCATGGGAGCTACACACCCCAACAAAAGCAATGCAGCATGTATGTACAGAGCTGCTTTGCTACAATCCCCAAAGTCCTCAATCAGTGTGACCGAACAACAAAACCCTGCTTATGAAACCATGAGCACCAACACAGGCGCTGCTTGTTCTGCTGGCCACACCTACAGGAATCACTTTGTGGGGGGTGAGGAGAGGGAGGAAAAGGGTTGTTGTACTCCAGTGCTCATGTGTTTTGTTTTTTAACACAGCACATGCCAGTGGCTGTGTCTTGGGTGCTGCCTAGTCACACAGAATTTGCCTGGGATATGCCAGTCATTGGTGGAGAGTGCAAGGAGAAAAGCAGGTAAATATCTCCCCATGATCCATCTGGAACTGAAACACTGCACCAGAAACTGCTCCTCAGCAACGGTTGGTTAAGTGGCATATTTCAAGTAACTGCAAAGAATGATTTTCCTAATGATTTCCGCAGTACACATCACATACCAAATCCTGCCTTTGCCTCTGTCACTGTGAAAGTATCCTGGCAACAGAGCCAGGGCTGATGTTTTATGTAAGGATTTCTGGGCTTCGCCCATTTCTGCTTAACTGTGTAGGAAAGGCACTAAGTGCCAGGGCATTGCCAGCAGATGCAGTACTGTGGGGAAGGGATGAGCAAGGCTCGAACAGCAACGTGACAGTAACACCAGGGTGTCATGCTGCAGCCCTCTGGTGTGCAGAATGAGACCCACTCCCACCACACACCACTACCTGACAGCGCATTGGACACAGATGGATTTGGCACTGGAAATTTGCCCTTCCGTGTAATATTAGTCAGCTACTACAGAAAAGCAAGTGACAAATGTATCTGTGGTGGAAGGATAACGAATTCAATATACTTTACAATGCAGAAGGAGAAGAAAAGAACACATAGAATCTGCAGGATACCAATCCTTTTTGCAGTGCTTAGGAGATTAGGTAGTGGATTTATTGTTTCAGATACCTATATGTTTATAGAACTCCTTATCTTCTTATATGTGTGGCTGTCATTACAGACTTCTACTTCAATCATTTATTCCTGAATTTCTAAGTTAACCAAGAATAATTCAGAGTTATGTATTTCTCAGAGATATAAATGTCTGAATTCTTTAATTTCCTACTTGAAGAAAAAGTAATTTCTTATATGTTATTTCAGAATCAAAAGGATAAAGTACTTTGAAATGACGACTTGCTGCAATATTGAAGGGGAAGCTGACTGGCAAAAACCTGGACTTCTCTCACTCAGGATACCAGTCTATATTTTCAGCCCCATTTTTCCTGAAGAATTATTATCTAAAGGGTAAAACAACAGCTGCCTTTAGGACTAGACATCTGAAACCCTTATCAGCTTTACATAGCATCTGAAACATTTCTGGAAAGGGTCCTTCTTGATAGTGTTGCCTCTAACTTTCATCAGCAGTGTCACAAATTTATTAATGTGATGACAGCTTTACTCTTACATGGTACTGCAAAGATTTAATAACAATTTATAAAAGTTCCCTTTATAATAATCTAGTTAACTTTGCAGTGAATATCACCTTCTGAGAGCAAGGAAAACTGAAACAGAGAGACAGGATTCATTTGACAAAATTGCAGTTCTCCAGACTCCCTCTAAGGTCAATAAAGAGAAAAGGGCGCTTGGGTTTGATTTCCTAACATACAAATCTCAAACAAATCACCAGAAGTGCAATGAGAAAGAAGATATTTTTCTCTTCAGACTGTAGAGTGGTTTCAGGGTGATTAGCTCACAGGCAGCCCTGACTGTAGCTGAGGTGAGTCTCCAAAATGGAGGTGAGGTGTTTTGTTTAATGTCTGACAGGGATTCTATCACTCAGAATTCCTGACTTCCAGTCATGCAAGAGCATCCTTACTTAAGCATACATATTCATTGCAGGAGATAACTGGGGAATTTGTGAACGGAAATGCACTGCAAAGTAAGAAGGAAGAACAGACCTGGTGTTACTGTCACATCATTTCCATTGACGACAGGTCTTTCTTCCTCTTCTTCCTCAGGTGGTTCAATACCTGTCTTCTCCATGTTGCTCACAGACTTATTCCTCTTACGTTTGCCTTCAGCCCCAGGAGTGGCACCTGGAAGGATCTGATCAGTTACATTTACCAATAATGGAGCTGGTTCTGCTGGAGGCTTTGGAGTGCCGTAATAGTTGTCTGGAAAGATAAGAGAAAGAAAAACACACAAATTAGCAGAAGTGAATCTGCTGCTTCTTCTTCTCTTGGTTTAGATTAATGGCATTTTCTGCTGCATGATTTAGTTCATCAGATAATATGAGTTCAAAAAGTTTTCCACAAAGTTAAAAACTTACTGTTCATGAAACAGTGATTCTTTTGATGCCAACACTAGTGAAAAAATCATGCTCACAAATATAATCATACTGACACTTCTTGAAACATTAACAGGGTAAATTAATATTCCTCTCACCCAAATACCTGAGAAACAGGCAGCATATCAGAGCTGTTTTCTCGTTCCAAACTGCTAGTTAAGACAAGTTAACATTTATGCCACAATACAAGAGTTTCTGAAGCATCAAAAGGACCATAAACATATTGATTACTCACCAACTTACATCATTTTCATACCTCCTAAAATTATCTTACCTGGGTGGGAAGCAAATAATTATTCAATGATACAGAGATCTGCAGTTTCCAGTAATGCCCGCACTATCTCATTTTTCATATTTGTCAAAATTTTGCTATTCATGAGCAAACCTTCTTGTAATAGTTAATGCTAATATATTTTCAAAGAAAGATGAAACCTTATGCTTTAGGGCTTAAAATTATCAGAGTACTAAGAAATTCTGAGAAGATTTAAGGTGGCTGACAGATTACTCTCTATTTGTCTCAGGAAATTTCTGGCAACTTCTGAATCATCCACTTTCTGTCAGAAGGATTATTAGATTGGGTGGACTACGGTGTGATCTTATCTATTTATAAGGGTGTGCTTGCATTCTTAGCACTTCTGGTCTCAAAAAATGATTTCTTACAGATAGCTCAAATTTGTATGTATAGTTAAAAACAAAATATTAACATAATTAAATAAAAGAATGTTGAAAATATTTGTGAATCCTTTGTAGAAGAGAATATAAAGAGTAATAAAAGATATAAAGACATACTATTTATACAAAGTTATTTTTTATCATCTAAAAGTTGCCTTGAAGGGCAGTGCACATGCCTTGTCAGTAGATTTTCCACAGTTAACAGGGGAAACTAAATATACTGCCTAGCTCTGAGATACTTTTCCAAAGGAAAAAGCACCTACCTAAGGAAGGTGCTGAAGGTATTTCTAGACCACAATTTAGAACTTCAATCAAATAATAATGTAACTTGCAAGAATGATTTCAACTACATTAGGAGTGTAAAACAGATACAGAAATGTGTTAATCTTTGCAGTAAAGCATTGTAAGATGCCAGGTCCTGCACTTTGGCCACAACAACCCCAGGCAATGAATGCTACAGGCTTGGGGCAGAGTGGCTGGAAGACTGTGTAGAGAAAATGGACCTGGGGGTACTGATTGATGCTAGACTGAACATGAGCCAGCAGAGTGCCCAGGTGGCCAAGAAGTCCAATGGCATCCTGGCTTGTATCAGAAATAGTGTTGCCAGCAGGAACAGGGATGTAATTGTCCCCCTGTACTCAGCACTGGTGAGGCCGCACCTCGAGTACTGTGTACAGTTTTGGGCCCCTCACTGTAAGAAAGACATTGAGGCCCTGGAGCATGTTCAGAGAAGGGCAACAAAGCTGATGAGGGGTCTGGAGCACAGGCCTTATGAGGAGTGGCTGAAGGAGCTGGGATTGTTCAGTCTGGAGAAGCGGAGGCTCAGGGGAGACCTTATTGCTCTCTATAACTACCTGAAGGGAGGTCGTAGTCAGCTGGAGGTCGTCCTCTTCTCTTGTGTAACTAGTGATAGGACTAGAGGGAATGACTTCAAGCTGTGCCAGGGAAGGTTCAGGCTGGACATTAGGAAATACTTCTCTGAAAGAGTGGTCAGGCACTGGAATGGGCTGCCCAGGGAGGTGGTGGAGTCACTGACCGTGCAGGTGTTCAAGGAACGTTTGGACGTTGTGTTGAGGGACATGGTTTAGTGAGAACTATTGGTGATGGGTGAATGGATGGACTGGGTGATCCTGTGCATTTTTTCCAACCTTGATGATTCTATGATTCTATGATTCTAAGAGGTACTTTGCAGGTAGAGTAACAGTAGAGTTACTTCTGGCATTCCTGTATGTTCCCACTGAATTACAGTGTTCAGCCACATGACCACTTCAATGTGGATAAGTAACTGAGCAGTCTCACAAGTACTGAATACTTTGAATTTTCACAGTGGTTTAGCAAAATATTATTCATAATGGATGTTTCTGTAATTGTAATACACTACTGGAACTTAGTGTGTTAAACGGCCTTCATGCTGATTCTGGGCTTAGGGCTGACATAATGAAAAACTGACTTGTTGAAGATTTTTTTGTGATTTTATGAGATTGCAGCAGGTTTAATATGGAGCCCAGATGTCAGTGAGAGTGAGCTGTGCCTTTGCATGGCTAGTTGTTGCCTGTCCTCCCATGCTCTAGTTTCTCTGATTAAGAGAGCTAAAGAAGGGAAACAGGACTTTGGGTCTAAAAGAGGAAGGGACATATACACTGACACCCTTGCAAAAGCGTATCTCCAAAAAATGCCAAAATCAGACCTGGTCACTGTCAAACTTCCAAGCTCTGATGGTCCAATTACTGTCCTGCTTGGGGTATTTTGAGAATACCTGAAAACTGATGGTCAAAGCGTAGCTAAATTGAAAATCCAGCTTTGTACTTGTGTAAGAAATACTATCTTTATTGGTAAGAAGCATGTCTGAAATGGAACATATTTTGAAAAAAATAAGTCTGTCAAACCTAAAAACTTCCTCTGTAACCCAAAACCCTTTTACCAGTCTGAAAGTGAAAGTGCTGCCATAAGCTTTAAAAAACTTGTCCACCAATTTCATAAATATCAGCTCAGAAATCTAAAGGTTATAGGTCTGATGTGATACAAACTGAAATTAAGAGTGTGGTACCTTGGCTTTTGTACTCTTGTTCTTAGTTCTGCCATTGTCAAATGAAAGCTGCTGCAGTAGTAATTAGCACTAATGCTAATATTCAGGATGGTAGATAAGAGGATTAAGAATAAAAGACATTTTAAATGAAGGGTATGCTCATTCTATTTTTGGGTATTAAAGACTTTTTCATTTTGACTGACTGAACGTACGCATCACTGGGAGACAGACAAAAGTCATAACAAAAAATGTCCATGAGTATGATATATTGCAGAATCACAGAATCGTAGGGGTTGGAAGGGACCTCTGGAAATCATCTAGTCCAGCCCCTTGCTAAAGCAGGCTCCCAAGAAAGTAGCTTACACTGCTTCAACCCAGGTGGGTTTTGAGTATCACCAGAGAAGACTTCACAACCTCTCTGGGCAGCCTGTACCAGTGCTCTGTCACCCTCACAGTAAAGGAGTTTGTCCTGATGTTTGTATGAAACTTCCTGTGTTCCAGTTTGTGCCCATTGTTCTGTAGCTGGGTACCACTGAAGAGCCTTGCCCCATCCACTTGACTCCTGCACATTAAGTATTTATAAGCACTAGCCCCTTCTCAGTCTTCTCCAGGCTGGACAGTCCCAGAAACATTGGACATTTAACATTAGAACCCAAAGTAGATTCCATTCTTTCAGTTTCAAACTGAAAATCTAATGTAATTTCCATCTTCTGCTCTCTGTCATAATACTGTATATTCTATGGTCAACCAACCATTGATTTAAAACTGAGTTTTGCACTATTATCTGTTCTATCTATCTTAAGTCAAATGCATTCATAAGCAGTGCCAATAAAAATAACATAGTGGACCACATATGTTGACATAATCAGTATGTCCTAAAAATGATGAAAAAATCTGTACAGTTCCTAAGGAAAATATCTATAGTATGAGGACCAGACATTTCAAAGAAAGAACAATGCTCTGTTAAAGACAAATTAGAATTTATGTCAATTGTAACCTGGATAAAAAAGAAGTTTATCTGGGCCTTGAAATTCATCAGCTAAGCCTTCGATCTCAGCACAAGAGCTTGCTATGGACTTCCCAACCTCAGTGATAGCATGCCGGGCAAGTGAATGAAGACAAAACATTATAATGATGGGATTTCCTCTCATACAGCCTCAGCAAATGTCATATCTGGGCATAATGCAGAGACTAAATTTTTAAACAACGTAACTTTTGCTGCAGTGGTGTTTGGAAAAGCTATGATGAAAGCAGTTCTTTTATCTTGCCTGAGATATATTCAAATTGATACTGTTGAAAATACTGATAATAAGGCACTGCATTTCAGCTTCCTGTATGTACAAAAAGCACACCATAGAAATAATTTCAATTGTGTTCAATTTAAAAAAGCCAACGAATTAATAAAAAAAAAAAAAATAAAGCTTACTGAAAGAGAAAACAGACGTTATGCTTATTGGTAGTCAAAGAGCCATATGTGTAGGAGCTTAGGAAAAAGGAATGGAGCACAAAAGAGAAAACACCTTTCCAACATTACACAAAACCCCATAGTGCCCTCCCTTTTGAATGCTGCCTGCTGTTCCTGTCCTAGCCTCTCAAAAACTACATGGGGGAACTAAAGAAGGGCAATTAAAGCTTGGAACTGCTTAAATTGATTTGGAGCTTTCAGCCTGGAAAAGGGACAATGAAGGGGGATATGGCAGATACGTATAAAATCAGAAGAAACCTGGGAAAGTGCCTAGAAAACAAATGAATGGATGCCTGGCTTCTCACTGCATGTGAACAAGAGGATGCCCAATGAAATTAACAGATTTAAAATGAGCAAAAGAAATGTGTGTTGTTTTTTTTTTTCTTTCTTTCCCACAGTATAATAAAATAGTGACATTCAGTGCCAGATGCAGCCAGGATCACAGAAACAGTGAAAAAGCAACAATACAAAGACAAAAAAGAAAGGATTGTGCAAGTCTATTAAATGTAAAGGTAGAAACTCAGAGTCAAGTGTTCCATACAATAGAGGTTGCTGGAGTGGAGATGTATCTCTGCATGCCCTCCCTGTTCTTATATTATTGTCTTTAACATTTACGAAGGGTCTGTAGGAGAGAAGGGCGCAGGGTACGGTTCCCTTTGGTTTGGCTCAGCACTGCTGCCCTCTTCCTCAGGGGTCTCCTGGCTGCACTCAGAAAATATGTGCATGCTCCCTGCCACCCCAGCACGAAGTCAGGAGGTCAGCTAAAGCCAGCAGCACCAAAGCTAAGCTCTTTGCATGAGACCTGGCTAAAAGCCTTCATGCAGACAGGCAGTGCAGAGCAAGTATTTAATTGCAGAAATGTCACCACTGCTTAATCTATCTCGCTGCTGTGCCTGCTTGTCTCAGTGCTCCTATTTCCAAGTGCAGCTGAACACTGGAGATGGTCTAACCTAACCTGCCTGACTTTGCTGCTGAAACGGCCTGGAAGCCACAGTTACAGCTCCCGAGTATTCCGTGCCACTCCTAAGCTGTATGAAAAGGTCTCCCTGATTCTGCAAAGAGTCAGATAAAATTACTGGGGAGGTTCGCCCTGGTAACAGAGAACAGATCAGGAAATAAAGAGGGGTACAAAAGGCAGGAAATGAAGAGCTGTATTTTTCTTAACCTGAGCTCGCCTATCTCAGGAAGTAGTAAAACTTCTATCGATGAAGTGTTTGATGATGGAGCAATAGATCTGAACTTGCTTCCTCAGAAATGGTAAGCCCTCTGGGAAGGAAAAAATGTTTTTTTTTGGTGGGAGTGTAGAAGCAGAAGTGTCATCACACTTAAGTGATAACACAGCTCAGATGTAGTGATGTTCCCGATGCTGATGTGAAAAGACCAAAAACGTGGCACAGGGTGGGACATTCCACTTTCATTCCTCCTGCAGGGAGTGAAAGAAGGGAAGTGAGGGAAAGGAGGGCTTTTTGCCAGGTCTGCATCTCTGTCTTCACAGAGTCATAGAATCATTTGAGTTGGAAGGGACTTTTAAAGGTCAGTGTAGTCCAAGTCCCCTGCAATGATCAGGGACATCTACAGCTAGATCAGGTGCTCGGAGCCCCAGCCAGCCTGAAGTTCCTGGTCCAGCCTGAAACCACCAGGTTTTGTAGGAATGGCAATATTTCAAAAGATCCCAGAGCTTCACTGGTCTCATTAAACAAACTAAAAATTCTAGTCTAAAAAATGTATTACAAGATGTTAAAGACGCTGCTGAGGAACTAGGAGATGACAGCAAGAATGAATAATCACACAAAATAAGAGATGTGCCAGAGCCAAAAGCTTTTAATATGAATATTTCCAACTCAGATCTGGGACTCAAACTCTGAGCCCAGAAGGAGAAACACGTTTCTTTTCACGCTTATTTTCAGAGTGGGCTGAAAAAATATCCAGCAACAAATACACCCCAACTTCTGCTTACTCAGCCCTCTCATTTAGATCAATTTGCCTGTACTGTTTATGTAGCTTCCAGTTGCTGAAGTATCAGTCAAAATTGTGTGAATCAGCCACAACAAAATGTAAAAGACAAATCTTGTTTTTCAGTTATCAGAACAGTAACTGCAAATGCTAAATCTCCTCATATTTCTTACGTGGTCACTGACTATTGATATTAAATTAAGAGGAAAGTAACATGAAGTCTAATTATTGATGAGATATAAGGTGTACATTTGATATTTGATCACACACTGATCACAAATACACATTAAAAACAAGTCATTGAAGTGGTTCACAGAGTTCGCGTAAGCAAAATTGGCTAAACTTCTAATGAAAGTAATAAATGAGAATGTTCCATTATTTGTTTCAAAGGTGATAGCTGCATTTGTTAATTACTAGAGGCCCAATGCATACATCAAGAGGCAGCTTTCAAATTATTATTTTCATAGGTCGCTCTAAAAGTTATTTCTATGGAAATGACAACAGCTACAAAGAGTACAATAAGTCTGCTAAATAGAGCAAATTCTCAGCTACAAAGCACTATTATTCATCGCAGTCACCGCCATTAGCTATGCATTTTCACCAGCAATGAACAAGATCCTGTATGCTGCTCTCATAAAATCTGCATCAGTGGAGGATACCCACTGCTACTGTCACCACTGCTGAAACACACCACCCACAGCCTCACTGTGCTCACATCCACTGGTTAGTCTCCACAATTGTTCAGCAAGTGTCAGTGTGTGTCATTCTTTCTGCATGGAGGAATTCAGTGACACACTTCTGCTTCATATGTACTTCCACATCAGATGCTATTCTGTCAGATTGCCCCTCTGCTGCCATCTGTAACATGGCAACAAAATGTAAGCAAATGTTGGCGGGAAGGTTCAACCCCTACTGCTGTACCACCAACATCCACCTCTGATGTCATGGTGCAACATAACAGAATAGGAGGCATTACTCTGGGAGCAGCCCTCGCATAATAAAGATGCCCTAACATCATCTGAGTGATAGTAAAAAGCTAACAAAAATTAGATTTTTTAAAAATATGAGCAGTGCAACATAACAATGAACGGAGATCTAAAAACTGTATCTGCATCTGTAGTGGCCCATAGTATGTAAGCCCTGGGACAACAGGATTCAGTCTTCTCCAGACTGCAGTCCGGGCACTGAGCATTCTTTGGATGCAATTTTAAGTGCATGTTTTTGGAAAGCTCCAGAAGACAGCAGAAATGAAAGTCTGTGATTTTAGTATTACTTAGGGCAGGCCCAACACACTGGCAGCATAACCAGCAGGGCAAGATCGTAAGTGGCTTGTGGTCTCATAAACTTTGCGGTAAATGTTCAATATAAACCAGGTGAATGAGTTTCAGACACCTTCTTTGTAGGGTATGACATTTGTGTACAACAGATCTTGAATATTCCTTAAATGCAGGCTTCATGGACCTTATGAACTCTGTGTAGGCCTCCAGGGGTCAACCATGGGGCATTACCATGCTCTCACTTCACTGCTCTGTCAGATCCACACACCGCTTTACCATGAAAGTAGGCAGGATTAATTTGGTTTTGTAACATACTTGTGGTTCAATCAATCAGCATATTCACATGATATTATTTTATTCTAGCTTTTCTAGTCACCTATGCATAGCATTTAGACCATTCTTTACTATGCCATAAAACATGCTCTGCAGTGCAAATGTAAAATAATTTAAAACTGTTGAAGCTTTCTCTTGAAATTTGTGCAACCACCTTATAAGATTCCCAAGAAGGAAAACAGTACATAGACACTGTTAAAATATAACTAATGATGTATTTTAACAAAATTCAAGACAATTACCACCTCCTTAAGGAAGCCTTACAAACTTCTTTTCACCCACTCACCCTGAGTGAGTAATTTATTTTGACGGCTGACTAGACTATAATTAGGGCTTTTTTAATCACTGCTGTAAGGTTGGGTGAGTGGATTTTGTTCTTGGGTTCATGCATTTTCATGATGGTTTTGCAGTGCTGTTTGATGGATCAAAGTTGCATAACTCCTGGTGTTGATGCTAAAGTGGGATTCAAAAATAAAGCCTTCTGAACTCTTTTCATTTTAGATTCTCATTTATATTATTTGTGCTGAAGATGATTGTGACATTAAGATGGTAAAGAGGTCAGAAAAAGTAGACCTCTCAAGATTTAAGAACACAAGAATTATTATTAAATGTAGACTTCTGATTACATTTTTGAACACATCATCTCTAAACTTCTACGGTGTTCTTGCTTTACAGTTAAACTTTGCAGCTAACCTTCAGTTTCTTTATGTTCAGCCAGCAACTGAAGATCCTGGAAAAGTCTTTCCCTACTGTTTCTAACTAAGCCTTTAAACCCAGGTTGTTTAGTCCTCTGGCCCTTGCTGTTACATGAACATCTGAATTAAAAATTCAAAGTAAAATCTATTTACTTTTGGCGTAGTGTCAGAATTAGTTATACATGATACACAGAAATAATCCCCTATTTGTTGGATATATAGATCCCCAGGGCCACTTTTTAAAGAATCTGTTTTTCATCCTTGCTATTTTCTTACTGTTTCGGGCTTTTGCTAGGGCCAAAGCTACTCAAAAGGAATAGCGGGCATGGTGTTAATGGAATGATGTTAATGGAATGACAGCTGCACTAGATGATCTTAGAGGTCTTTTGCAACCACAGTTATTCTATGGCTTCAAGATCTTCCAGAAATCTCAAGGTTCTGCTAGAACAGACAGGGCAGTGTTAAGAAAATGCTGTGCTTACATCACCAACGCATTCCCTATGAACGCTTGAACATCTTCTGGCAAGGGCTCACCAGCTGTTTCCCAGAGACAGGGAGGTTTTGGATGACTTGTGTTGCTGCAACTCTTCTCCAGGCAGAGTTCTCATTTAGGTTGTTCTCTGCAGCTTCTGCTAACAGACATTAGGCAGATATGCTAACTTCTGTGTCAACTAATGACATTTTAATAACTGGCTTCAGGATTGTCTATTCATCTACATTAAAATTAAATCACTAATTATAGCTGCGGATTTTTGCCCAAGAGTGTTCTGGCCGCCAGTGAATGCAAGAGCAGAGGAAGTTTCTAAATTCACAAATATAGGAGCAGAGATAGCCAGGCTGTCAAACTTTCCAACATCACAGATCAGCTCCTCATCTTCTCTTGCTCCAGGACCTCAGCTGTTCCCAGTAAGAACAATTTTTTTCCAGACAGACTGGGAAAAGTCTGTTGAAGTAAGAATATGTGAGATTGTTTCTGTTTCTTAATTAGTGGTTTTTTTTTTTCCATGAAAAATATTAGTAGCAAATCCATTCTTATGAAACTGATGGAGTATATTGTATCTGCATAGGAGGTGGTCTGAATCAAATATGATTTTCAGAAATTTTGAAGACATCCAAATTAAGACATACAAAGTTAATATGCATTTAAAAATATGTTTTCCTTGGGGAAGTCACTTTGTGCTTCACTCTTTTTAGGAGATTTCAGACTCCTAACTTTTCTCTGTCTTTGCTTCCATAGTTCTCCCATTTTATATTGCTTCTTTTTCTTTTCGCCATTTTTTTTTTCTTAAAAATGTACTAGAGTGGTTTTATCCTATAAATATTCAGCATTCCTCATTTGTTACTGAATCTTTTAGCTATTAGCAGTCCCATCCATGAATTTAGGCACATACGGTTACGTCTAAAAGTACAAGAATCAAGCAGAAAGAACAGTTTCACCTTTAAAAAATAGGATACTGCTTGAAGTGTTTTCATCACTCCTTTAATTTCTTCCAAGTCCAGATCAGGTGAATAAAAATAACTCTCTTGAACACAAAATCTTTTGCAGTTGGGAAATAACTGTTCTCCCATGAGACCTCAGAATCCCATGGATTGAAGGTGGAAATACATTTCAGATAAAGCAGCAATAAACTATCCTGTGTTAAATTCAGGTGGAGGTGGCTATGGGAAAGGAAGAGGCTTGCTCCACAAAGATTAAGGTCTTGACCTTCTTTCTCCCAAATATTCTTCAAGTTTGTATTTCCCTCTGAGCAGCAGAATAAATCAATTTTAAATAATGGCCTAGAAGGGAGATGATTGTTTATCAGATGCTGTGCACACGGCACATCATCATACATCTCCCAGCTGCCAGGAAATATAAAGAGACCTTTAGCTCCCAAGTTTTGATTTTACACTGAGCATAACAGAAGTGAAAGATCTAAATAACATTTCTTAAAAGGCTACTGTAACTTATTTAAGGAACTTTATGAACATGAATCACAGAGGTATGAATGCAGGACACTGGAACGAGACTGTGCAGCAATTCAGCTTAATAAATATATTAGTAACTATTTTACTGTATTATATACATTTTAAAGCAATTCTGTCATCTGACCTCACCTTCTAAAGAATGACACTACAGTTAATCTGAAACCTCCACTTTCTCATAAAAGAATCAGAGAGGCACTCTAGGCTGTTTATTTTGTCTGACATTTTCTTCAAACTTTTTTTTTTTCAAGAAAGAATATATCCCTGTAATTCTTGTATTCATTCATTCAAGCTGCTACAGGAAAACCCTATCTCATCAGTTGGAGACGTACACAGGAAATCTTTGTCTTCTTTGCCTAAGAAAGCATCTTCAGATTGTCCTATATAGACCTCTTGCACACACAGATTAGAAGCAAGTAAATCAATATTAGGGTTTGATGAGAAAGACATTTCCTGGTGTCATTTCATCACATTGTTGCAGAAGAACTGTGCAGGGAAGGAATTAATCTTGGATTGTTGGAGTGAGTCCAGAGGAGGGCTATGAGGATGCTCAGAGGGCTGGAGCACCTGTCCTATGAAGGAAGTTTGAGGGAGCTGGGCTTGTTCAGAAGGCTCTGGGGAGACCACATTGTAGCCTTCCAGTAGCAAAAGGAGGCCGAAAGAAAAACTGGATGGGGACTTTTTATCAGGGAGTGTAGTAATAGGACAAAAGGTAACAGCTTTAAATTAAGGAGGGGAGATTTAGATTACATATGAAAGAAACTGTCGCTTATGACAGTCATAAGGCATTGGTTGCCCAGAGAAGCTGTGGAATCCCCACCCATTGAAGTGTTCAAGGTTGGGTTCAGGTTGGGTGGGGCTCTGGGCAACCTGATCTAGAAAAAGGTGTCTTTACCCCTGGCAGAGCAGCTGGAACTAGATGGTCTTTAAAGATCCCTTCCAACCCCAACCATTCTATGATTCTATGATTTTCTAATGAATGAAGATGCCCCACATGAGTCTTCTCATTCCTAAACTATATAATTGGGCCATTTCTAGTTTTTTTTTCCTTAAATACCTGAAATTATTTGTTTCACAATGTTGTTCTTTCCAACGGATGGAGGGTCACTTTCAGTCAGGTATGACACACTGGGGAGTGCAATGTGAGATCCTAAATAACCCCTTGTTGCTTCAGCTGCTACAAGACCACCAGGAAAGTAGCCTTGAGATTATCAAGAAAGGACCATTGCCACAAGAGTATGTGCTCTTTGTCATGTGTCAAATTCATTTTACACATTATCTGGGCATGAATAAGATTGCTGTGGAAATGTGTAGTATCTAGGTGCTTCCCACTCATTTCTCAGCCATGACAGTATTTAGGCACAAGTAGACACAATGGTCCCAAGGCCAAAGGTCTCTTCACACAAAGAACTGGAGAAATGCAGAAATTGTCAGTGCAGACTAAATTAAGTGTTACAGGAGTTGGTGTTCCAAATTTTGTGCTTAATTTATGCTAGAAATCTACAAAGCAAATAGATTTTTCCCTAGCGAGAGCTGATAAGCAGTGGAAACAAGAGATGTTAAAACACTACCACATCGTTCACATTGTCTCTCTGAGATAACATCTAACAATTGCCTGAAGGCAGTTAGACAAATAGTTAAAAATAGAGTAAACGAACTGTTATTCACCAGGTTGACTGCTTAAAAATTTCAACTGAAGGAAAAAAAAAAAAAAAAGCAACCGCTGAAAAATCTGGCCTACATCTTTTTTTTTTTCTCTGTCAAGGACAGCCAAATGCTTTTGATGTGTGGTCTGCACAGTCATTACAGATTGAAGCCAACATGCACAACTGTCCAAG
Organism: Gallus gallus; assembly: GCF_016699485.2. NCBI lineage: Eukaryota > Metazoa > Chordata > Aves > Galliformes > Phasianidae > Gallus > Gallus gallus. The sequence goes on along the minus strand of NC_052532.1, from coordinate 12,350,306 downwards.
TGTTTCTTATCTCTCTCCTTCCCATTGACACACTGTGTTGCCCTAGGCTACTTTTTGTTGGCTGTCCTTGTTTTGCTTGGCTGTTTCATTTCTGATCCGAAAATCCTGTTCTGGGGTAAAAGATTTTTCCACTTTGTCATGGATACCTCTTGACTCTGCCCTGTGAGCCAGTGAAGCAACAAAGGGAATTAAATGCAAAAACATCTGTCTCTGTCTGTCTTTAGCTTTTGAACACTGCAACTGATAAAAATTCCCTGGTGCTGGTCAGGTCCTACAGAAAAGCCAAAGGGTTATTCTTGAAAATAAAAACCACATCAGTTAGGTATATGTAAATTCTTTACTTAAAATATGCATCTGTGAGAGAAGCACTTTAAGATTTCTTACATATACTGATGCAATTACAGACATCCCTGCTGTGAAAAAAAAACATAATCTCAAATTCTAAGTATACCAATTAGATGATTGTTTCATTTATAGCCAAACCTATGTGGAAGATCTGTATTGCCTAGGACCTTTATATTTTCACAAGACTGCTCCCTTACAGATATCAAAGATCCAATTCTCTCCACATGAGCATAACTCAAATACTTCCAGTGACGTTAATGGATTTACAGTGTTATGAAAGAGATGCAAAGTTCAAGTGTTAAGAAGTGCAGTTCTGTGAAACAAAGGGTTTTTTTTTTTTTTTTGGTGATACTTTAGTGATTACTTATGACAGAATTCACCATATTTACTCTTGTAAATGGCAAATAATTTCTGTTTAATTTTCGTTCTGGAAAGAAAATGGCTCGGGAAGAGTCACAAAGTAATAACAATCTTGAACACTTACACAACATTTCACATTTCAAACTGCTTCGGAAATATAAACCAATTAAGCTGTCTTTATGATTTATGCTAAGGGAGACAAGGAATATATAAACAAAGTCAAACTGAGATGCAGGGCTCCAGACTACAGCTCTGTGAATTACAAATCACAGAAGCAGCTTAGGGACGTAGAGCACAGGGGACTGGGCTAATGCTAGGAAGTGGAAAATAAAACCAAACCATGTGGCAATCTGTGTAATAGCTAGTATGTTATTATCTACTTAGTGGTGTATGGTCACTTCTTTCCATATGCAACAGAGAACATTTAAGTACACTACTTGGCTAAATAAGCATTATCAGATGTGTCTTTCATCACTACAAACATCTATCGCTCATTAGCTCATTAATGACTTTCTGGAGATATCTGATTTACAATGCAATCACCCCTAGTAGTTCCATCTAAATTGATAACCAAAGGGCAATTAAAATCAGTGCCCATACCAGACCATTAGGTGATTTAAGGAGGAATAGCTGTGCTACTGGTTCCTTTTAAAAGTACATTGTTAACATTAGGAGCATAAATGTTAATTAGAGTAATGACTTTATTCAGCAATTTCTTTTCTACAAGGCCATTTGGATCAGAATCCAGCTCCTCTGTTTGAAAGGGCAAGTTCTTTTTAATTAGGACAGCTACTCCATTGGCACCAGTAATAAATGAGGAAAGAGATAAAGGTCTAACCCACTAGGATTTTTCCTTTTTTTTTTTTTTTGTTTCTGTGTAGCATTCACTATTATTGAAAAATCAGTTGTACTCAGAAAAAAAAACTGTGAAGTTTTCATTCTTTTAATGTACAACTTTTACAAACATTTATAATTATTTTTTTTACAGCCCAGATATTCTCATATGGTCATTTTAGAGATACATTCTCCTCCTTGCATGCTTGAGTGGGCAGAGCAGTAGCTCCAGGTCATTGCTATTCCACTGGATGATCCCCCTAAGGCAGGGGTCTGTGCCAGAGTGAGACTAGTTAAGAAAAAGCTTCAAAGACTATTTAATTTCAAGCCTGGTCTGCTTTTGTGCATCTCTCACCCTTCAATCATGCTCTGACCCTGTCTACGCACAAGCATGCAACTGAGGACAGGCTGCTCTTGGCAACAGTAATGCCCAGTGCCTTGCCCAGTGCTGACCTGAGCTTCAAAGGAAGTCCTGATTTGAACATGGAAAAATCCGCACAGGAATGAAGAGATGTGGCAAAAAAATGTGGGGTGGGGAAAGAGAAGAAGAGAACGCATCTCTGCCCTCAAAGGACAAGAAGCCTTTTTCCACATCATTCTTGCCTGGACTGGAGCAGCCTTACACACTGTCTAAAGACCATTGCCACCTTTCCCTCTAGAGTCAGGATGCATTATTACAGAGCAGTTTGGCTTCTCACCAATTCAGTGCCTCTCAGTATTTCTTAACTCTGCCCTTTTAGGTGCTGATCAGCTGTATGCTCTGGGCATATGCAGTTACAGCTATTAGTGCCAGAGAATAGGCTTGAGTCATTGCTGTCATAAAGGTGTCAAACAAGTAGTGGTGGTAAAAGAAGGGATGAACCCATCAGTGCATAACAGTTGCCTATAAAGGTACCATTTTTAATATGTACCAGTGATGCCGGAATGAAAGACAAAGAATGGGCTATTATTCATGATGGAGGACACTGAAGAGACTGCAGTTACTTCATTTGCCAGAGCAGAAAGATGCAAAGGGAGATCTCTGAAAGGCTCTGAAGCACCGTGTTGCTACGGAGAGAGGACCCATGGGTCACAACTCTGACTCTGAAAGAGTTAAGGATAAGGACTAGATATGACTGGAGCTAGACACGGAGTCAGTCAGCTGACTGATGGGAATCAAGTCCTTCTGGACTCAGGGACCCAGAAGAATCACTCATTCCAACCCCTCACTCCATATAGGAACGCTCAAAAATCAGACCGTGTGTCTGAGAGCACTGTCCAAACTCTTGTTGAACTCCGGCAGCTCGGGGCTGTGCCCACCGCCCTCTGGTGCGGACCCTTTCCCTAACCCCTTTTCCCGCCCCTCCCCTGACACAGCTCCATGCCGTTCCCTCGGGCCCTGTCGCTGTCACACAGAGCAGAGCTCAGCGCTGCCCCTCCGCTCCCTGTGAGGAGCTGCAGCCGCCATGAGGCCTCCCCTCAGCTCTTCTGCTCTGGGCTGAGCAAACCCGGGGACCTCAGCCGCTCCTCTTTTGCTCCTCTAGTGCTGGTCTGCAAGCTTGTGGCCAAATTATGTGCACAAAAGCACAATGTGTAGACCTCCAGAGAAAATAGAAGGGCCAGTGGGAATATGCAGATATGTATTTAATATATTGAATCCTATAAGTGGCAACAGAGATTAGTGTTTATAACAACAATGTAGTCTTTCTTCTTGCTTATGACCAGCTATCACTTGGTCTGTTTGACTTGTTTGTGCTAAACACAATAATGACAGCCCAAAATAGTAGAAATAAATTATGTGTACAAAGTGGGCCAAATCCTGCTCAGTTCTGCTCTGTGATGCTATTGAGGACAGTTGTTGCAGCTGAACTTGAACCAATATGTCTAAATTGCAAACCTTACTGCATTACAGACTTGATGCGTTGAAGCTACAAAGGTCAGCATGACAACACGGTGATGCAGACAATAAACCTGAGAAGGCACTTTATACTTTCCAGCCAAAATGTATAGTAAGTGAGAGGAATATGTAGCTATTACTATAAAATAATTCAATGGTGTAAGCCTTGCATTATGTGGTTCACAGTGTCAGAAAATCAAAGGTAACAAAGGCACGGAGAATGTATAGGAATGAGAACCTCAGAAGAAAGGCAAGATGGTGATTACTGAGCAGGCTGCAAGGAAAAACTTACAGAGCTACTGTCTGTTCTGATTTTTAAGCCATGTGTCCCACATTAAAAGTGCCGTTCAGAATGATCCGAAAAGTTGCTGCTGTGTGCCATTAAAGTGCTATGTTAGCAGCTACTTCACTACTAGCTTCCTACTACAAAGCTTTTGTATTTTCTTTGGAAACGCTGAATTTCTATGCACATTTTCTGTCCAGGAGAACTAAATTTACAGCTTTTACAGATGGCATTGACACTATATTCACTAACCTTGCTCAGCAAGACCTATTTCTGTGTAAAGTTCCCAAAATAGCTTTTGGACTGCAGCAGTGTTGCAGGTTTGGAACAAAAAACCTGAGGCTGGTGGAAGTTGTACCTGACCCCCATTTCTCATCATTACCCTGTTATTGGAGCATCATTCTTATTGATAGTTCATGCGAGTGCTTCTAGCTGATTTTGTCTGAAGCAGACTGTAGGGCTGTCAAGTATAAACTACTCTGCTGGCAGATAAATAAGAACTATGAGAAGGAGAGGGGTAGGAGAAGGCAACTGAGCTGCCAAGGTGTACAGATCCTCCACCAGTGCATCTGCTTTCAGGGAGAATGCCTGTCAATGCCTCAACAAAGCAGTGAAATCCATCTGTCATACTGACATAAGTAATTTAACTCAAACACTGCAAAATAAAAGATGCAAGTGTCTTTTAACCCATTAGGTCTTTTTTGGCTTTACCATTACCTTTACATACAAATCTTTCATATTCTATCTCTAAGCCTCCTTTAAGTTTCTAGCAAAGTTTCAGATAAAACTCAGTCAGTGACTTTACTTGAAGAAATTGAAGTGTGGATTTACATGAGTATAGATATTTCTTTTACCCATATTTTATGACATATTTTATAAATTGCCATGCTGATTAATCATCGGACTGTACATTTTAAGATAAATGAAGGACTAATTTCTTTTAAGTTCTTTTTAAAAATATTTATCTTCTATTTTGACTTTTGGCTAGGAAATGCCTTCAGGGAAGACTTTTAGTGAAATCTAACTTATTTGCTACCTATGTATATGTCAGTCACTGAGAACATCAAATAGCAGGTTATACACACTAATAGCCACTTGTCATTTTCATCTCCCCCCCCCCCCCCCCCCCTTTTTTTTTTAACCTCTCCAGACATAACTTACATTAGATGATATCTTACACTAACATGCAGAACTATTTTTAAAGAGGAATGCTACGAGGAAAAGAGAGATGTTACGAGGAAATTTTTACTCAGAGGGCACTGAGGCAGTGGCACAGCTGTGGATGCCCCATCCCTGGAGATGTTCAAAGATACTGGATGGGAAGCCTAGCCTAGTGGAAGGTGCCCACAGCTGGGGATTTGGAACTGGATGATCTTCAAGGTACCTTGCAACCCAAGACATTGTACGATTCTGTATCTTTTCCTCCTAATAATTCTTCTTTCTAACTCAATCAGATTACAGCTTCTAAGCTGTTTTATTACTAAAAGATAATAATTGAGTAAATCTTCTATCAATACCCATAAACCTAATTATTCTTCTATCTCTTATAGCATTTTCTAATACTTTCAAACTCCCTCATAAGCATTTGCCAACTCAGTCTCAGAACATCGCTCTGAATTAAGAACTGTAGCAAATGTGCTATAAAATACATTTGAGATTAAAAATAATATTGTTCAAGATTTTTGCCCACTCATGCTTTGAAACTCACAATTATTTCCTATACACAGAACGAACCCTTATTTTTAAAACATTGATGCTTATTTAAACTGACTGCAAGGGAAGCAATTTCTGGCCAATGAAGCTCTTTACAGAGTGGAGCGGAGAAAACCAGAGGGAGCTTTTTGCTGGATGAAGAGGCCAATGCGTTGCACAGTGACAATCTATCAGAATCCTCTGGCACTGCTATTGTGGTGGAGAGGTGCCACACTGATAATTCTATTTGGCATTATAAAAGCAGACAGTGCTCCAGTGTTCTTTGGGACATAGGATGCAGATTTTAATTGGACTTTTTACATTTATAGAATAAACAGACGGTGTGTCCTTCTGAGACAGTCTTGTTATGGAGTTGCTAAGCAGCCAAAATCTCATGTGCATGTGTCCCGTGTGCTGTGCAATACCCAAGCAGAACACCCACAACATCTCTGGGTGCGTATGTACCTGCACAGGCTCCCAGCACACAGCAGTTTCCCCACATGCTGCCTGTGTGCCATTGGACATGCCTGTGCCTCACCCTTTGCCTCCTGGGAGTAGCTCATTAACCATGCCCTCTCAACCCCCCCGTGTCACACTGGCAGCAGCATGTTGTGAATGCCAAAACTATTATATGGCCCCATCTGCTGTGAGTGCTGAGAATGCCAGAAATAGATTCACTCACGATGCCGTGCAACATAGCATCACAACTTCCGACCTGTACTTGGAAAGAAAAAGGAGTCCTATTATGGGACTGCTCCAGCTCTGACCTTGCCCAACGTGTTGGTATTTGTCACTGCTGGGGATGCACTGATGTGATGATGTACTTTCAAAGCAGGGCTCTGCAGAAGTTACTGCAGTCTGAAATAAGCTACTTCTCTTTTTCCCTCTAGAAATTATATTAGCTGCTAAGAAGGGATAGTACCCAGGTTCTCAGACTGTAAAACAACATGGTACCTTTGTGGACACATCCTCCTGTGAACTGAATTAATTGCTATTCAAATTATTGCCTGTCATTTAGGAAAGAAATCCAATCTTAACTTTAAAATTTAATACACGATAACCACATCTAATTACTTGCCTCCATTGCTAAAAACATGTGCTTTATGTCTAACTGAGCAGGTTCAAGTTACAGCTAGTGAATCTTGTATGCTGGCTGTGAGACTGAAGAACTATCTATTACTTGGTATCTATTTCTGCAAACACCATGGAAGTACTTGCAAAATGTGACAAAGTCACCCCTTCAGCTTCATTTTGCTAAGCTAGACAGATTCAGGTCTAAGTAACCCACATAAATCACGTTTCCTACTCCTATAATATTTCTCATGAACTCTCTCCTCTGATTTTTCATCTTTCTGCTTGAATTGCAGGCACAACAACTGGGCAGAGACAGCCAGGAGAGCTTAAAGCAGTTTCATACACAAAGGTTATTTATCCTCCCAAGTCCTGCTGGTTTAATCCTCTGCTCTACAATCACATTATCTGTTTGCCCTGATACCAAAGCAGGAGCTCACTCTCACTTTCAGTTAATATATTTTTCTACGCTCTTACACCTTTTAGATGTCACAAATTATAAGAAAAATAAAATGACCCATATAAGTGTGTCCCAGACTTCTCCTTCATGAAAAGAAGCAAGCAAACAAACAAAACCCCAAGTAAACCCTTCACCGTTTACCTAGATAATCTAACTCGGGTGTTGTCTGTCCTTTACCATCTACAGCCTCTGCTCAATAAAACATCTGTTTACAGATGTTTCAGTCTTGGTTTCTAAGACTGAGTAGCACAAGATTCAGTTAAACACATGCTAAAATCACACTGAAAGTTATGTCCTTTGTCTATCAGCTTCTGTAGGAAAACACTGCTTTTAGACACTATTTAATAACTACTGATGTATAAGAAGGATATCTCTGGGGCAGTGTTGAACAGAAGGACCTGTGAGAATAAAACAAATTAATCTCAGCAGTGATAAGCCAATGCAGATGGACAAATACTTTTTGAATCATTTGTTTTGTAATAAGTCATTACCACTGAGAAACCTGCAGAGGGTTGGACGTACAGAAGTTTAGGTAGCAGGAAGACCTGTGTCAAAACCTGAGAAAACAATGAAAGGTGTATATGTACAGGAGTTTGGATTCCATCCTGTTACTGACAGCAACTGCTTGACAAGCTATTGGAGCAAAAATGATACATGAGTGATATTAGCTACAGTTTTGTAACTTTTCATGAAGCATGAATGATATACAATATATTGAATCCATCTCAGACCATTGACACACTATAACCTTGACTATGTTGGCACAACGTCAAAATTCAACTAATCTGTCATTAAATGATGCAAATATAATTCTTTACATTCACTTTAATAACCTCTTTTCACATGTTCAAGAAAGAGGTATGTTCTTATCAAAGCTTTTATCAACACTCGCATTAGAGAAACTCCCTAGATATTTTGGCTTCTAGCTGGGCTCCCAAAATAATTAGCTGTTTTTCATCTGTGATTTATTTAAGCCAAACATAATCAGTAGAGCATGTAGCTATGCTTAGAATCAAAGGATCACAGGATAATTCAGATGGGCTTGCACCTCAGAAGGTTGCTAAGTCCAACCTTCTGCTTAAAGAGGAGTGACCTGTTGAGTCAGACCAGGTTGTTCTGGGCTTTATTGAATTGACTCTTGAAAACATCCAAGGACACAGACTGTACAGTCCCCCTGGGCAGCCTGCTCCACCTTCTGATTCCCTTATGGTGAAAGTTTCACCATCTATCCAGATCTGTAGCAATGCTCAGGTTCATGAAGCCCAGAATGCATTTGGCTATCTGGATCCCTCAGAATAGTCTTGCTCTCAAGCATATTGACTATTCTTTCTGTTCAGTATTATCTGAAACCCTGATGACAGTGCCAGGATAAACTCATTCGTCACTGGCATCCATGTAGAATTCAGACAGTCAACCACTAGGCTCTGCAGCCCACCATTCAACCAGTTTTTTTACCCATCTATTTGTACCATCCGTGCCATAACACACTTGCACATTTGGTTATGGTCACAGCATATGGCATAATGGAAGAAAGATTAGAGTCAAACTAAGAAAGTTTGAGTCTAGAGTCTAGAGTCAAAGAAAAAAAAAAGTGGCTCATAAGTGGTTTTGAAGGACAGAATGGTTAAAAACTCATCAGACTAAGTCAGGAAAACTTTCCAGGCAGGAGGGAGCAAGGTTGCACAGATATGAGCAGAGGACTACTCTGGAAGCTGGTTACGGAGAGAGCAACATTCCTTATCATTACAGCCAGATATTTCCTATTTTGCTTATTTTAACTGGTGACACACCACAAAGATGCGTGTACAGAAAGAGAAAGGGGAGATGATATAAAATAGGTCCAAAGATACCCACAAGTCCGTCTAACTCGTCATCTTCAGTATTCCCTTCAAAACGCATCAGACTTGAAAAAGCATTTAAACTCACAGGTCACTCAAGTGGCTTTTCAAGTGCTTTGTTCAACCTAAAATGGAAGTCTAAGATTTCATTAAATCTGTTTTTCATCCCTGATAGCTTTCTCTGTAGCTGTCTGTTTGCAAGACAGGCTCAAAATGACAGTAGTGTCCCATGCACTGAAATAAAAAGGAAGGTTTCCTTAGCAACAATATCGACAAAAAAGCTCTCATGATTTTCTCCCGCACTCCTGTGTCTTCTTAATAACTTGAATAATCCAAATAGGGGAGAAAAGCAACATGCATTTGATCTTAATGAACTGCAATGGCTAGAGACAGCATGAAAGCAAGCAAAGGTATCTGAGCTATTTATAAACTAGTGGATCGGATGACTCAGATTCAGCAGCATTTGGAATTATTCATATTATTTTCAGTGAGTCATTTAAGGAGATACTTAATTGTGTCAGGCTGTGTGCAAAATATTCTTAGACCTTCTTTTTTACCAGCAGTTTGATCTGATAACTGTAATATATAGGAGGCTAAGTATGAGTTATACATTCAATACCACTGAGAAACAGGGAAAAAGGCAGTGGTGAATTATCAGGGTGTACAATGAAGTGGCCATTTGAATCCCAAGCTCTGAAGAAGACTTGGACTTGTTTGTGGCTTCTTAGCTCCAGATCAGTTCTCACCAGACCTGTTTCCCAGACATGAGTTTTGACTATGTGGGGCTTCTTTTAACACTTCATCTCATCATACAGTAGTCATTCTATCCATAGATGGATTTTTCCCATGACTGTGAACATTGCAGAAAATATCAAACAAAATGAAAAAAACAGGTCATTCTTTGAATGGAGTACAATCTGATTGTTTTCACCATTTACCATTCACAGTATTTTTTCAGCATTTACAATTACAGATTTCTGTCACTTATTATAAGACGGCTCATCCTGAACAGCTATGTGCATCTTTGATGTGACTGTAGATGATGAGGACTATTTCCTTCTCATGTTACTATGGGAACGTCTGCCATACTGGAGATGCTAATGGAGGATATGGTCCTCACAGCTACCTTTACACCAACCTGTTTATCATTGCTTCTGAGATCATCTATCTAAAAAATAAAATACCATGGTTTGGGAAAAGGAAACCCTCTCAAAGTCTGGCCACAGTTAACCACTAAAATTGACTCCATTTTCTGGCCATCAGTTTCTGGATAAAACACTGACCATGAGACTACCAGCTATAGAAACTGGAAACACAGCTGAAAACAAAGCACAAAAATGAGCACTCCCAAATCTTCCGTAGTTGAATTCTACAATTGGAAGCTAGAGGCATTTGACACACAGCCAAGTACTTGTCTGAGATGTTAAGTGATAAGCAATGTGTAATTAACAAAAGTCTTTGCTGATCCTTCTGGGACTGAGAAAGCATCTAACTATCATTAGCATTCACTGGATGCCAAGACCAAATGTATAAATATTGCATTAGTCAAACATGAATATAAATGAAAGATGAAGTATGTGAAACTAGAGCACAAAGTGAATGTAGAAAAAATTGGGAATGTCAGAAATGGGAAAAAAGATTCAGTCACTGCAACAAAAAGTCAAATGTTAATGACAATAGGAGCTGACACTGAACTTTGTAACTTCAATCCATTTCACTGTGTGAGACAGTGCAGTTGATAACAACATGTGAACTTAGATGTCTAATGTTAATGCACAAACTTCCAGGATGCACAGTAAGGATGAAGATACAATCCTGTTGATCATGTGTAAGTGCTCCAGTGCTGGACTCAGAAAGATATCGGGACAATAAGGACTGAAAGATTTGAAACAGGAGTTTGAAACAGAGGTTGAAACAGGAAATGTGTGCTTCTGGAACAGCAGCTGGAAGTCCACTGAGGTACACAGTGCCTAGATATATGAGGGCTGCTCTCAAATTAATGCCTTCTATTTTATTACATTGGTCTGTGACATCAGTGGTGGATGTTGGTGTTATGGCAGTCAGAGTTGAACCTTCCCATCCATATTCCATTACATTTCGTTGCCATATGACAGATGGAAGCAGAGGGGCAGTCTGACAGAATGGCGTCTGACATAGAAATGCATATGAAACAAAAGTGTGTCACTGAATTCCTCCATGTGGAAAAAATGGTGCCCATTCATTGACACTTGCTGAACATTTATGGAGACCAACCAGTCGATGTGAGCACAGTGAGGCAGTGAATGGTGCGTTTCAGTAGTGGCATCAAAGACAGTGGGTCAGCTCCACTGGTGCAGATCTTCATGAGTGCAGCATGCAGAATCTTGTTCATTGCTGGTGGGTGAAAATACACAGCTAATGATTGTAACTATGTTGGAAAAGAGTGTTTTGTAGCTGAGAATTTGTCCTATCAAACTGTTTTATTGTGTTCTTTGTATCTGTTGTAGTTTCCATGGAAATAAATAGGAGGCATTATTTGAGAATTCAGCAGTGATTGTTTGATGTACCCTGTTGCTCCCATTTACCATATATCACACACATGGAACCATCTCAGTACACAAAACCTGTATTTTTTTTCTGATGAAGCTAACCCTGAACATGCCCATTGGCTACCAAAGGGCATTCACTCTGCAAGACTGTGATAGAGCATAAGCCACCGGATGTTTGCAGTGCAGGCACTGGGACCACAGTACACGTGCTTTTCATTTTACAAATCTACATCTATATCACCAAACTAGCTGCTTGTGTATGTTTTTCTAAATGATACTAAACAAAATGCTTTGTTTAAGTAACTGAAATCTCCTAGATTGATACAGTACACAGAGGCAAAAGGAATTATTTGGTAAAGCCTAAAGTTGACATCTAGTGGCTGATCAGCTGAATCCCTTCACAGGCTTCTCTGCCTAATTAATTGGATCTAATTAACCAACAGCAGTGGCATGTCAGACTTCTATATACAAGTGTCTTAGCACTGAACTGACGCCTATCTTTGTGTCAACATCACAAAATCTTCTAGGGACAGTTAATTTTGTGATCGTCCTCCTCCAAGATTACTAGAAATTATAATATTCCTGCTTTGTCAGCAGCAGCTAAAATGGTGCAGGTGAAGTTGGATATCCAGTGGGTAAACAGAACCCTCTGATGCTCTTGACTATATATTCAACATCTTTCAGAAGCTCTACGTTAAATATCAAAAGAAAACCTACACAGAATATCAAGTACTACTGAAATGTTTAATAAAAAGTGAATAAAATGCAGCTAACAGACAAAAAAAGAAACATACAGGCAGGTTAGTGTCTGAAAAACAAATTTATTTCATTTGCTGCCTGATGTTATTTTCTGCTGTGACCTTTCATTTTAGCTTAAAGTAAGAATTTTAATTCATAACCTTAAATGAAAACTGCCCAAACCTTGTATAAAAAGTAAGCAATACTTACTTGCTGTGTGACTTGTAAAAAAATAACAAAGAAATTTTTGATGGAAAAGATTTATTTTTTTCTTGAACCTAGTGCTGGAAAGAATAAGGATCGTAACTCCCAAAATGAATTTCTCAGTCTGTTCATTATTTTACCTCCAGTTTTCCTAAGTGAGACATTTTCTGTTGCATCTTTTAAGAAATACTTATTCTCCAAAGGCTTTTGTTGTCAGAAGTTAATACTGAGAACTAGATCAAATCCTTCCTTTTTAATTTCATCTGGCTATTCTACTAATACTTCTCACAACATCCTAAATAACCTCTATTCCTTGCTGACATTTACAAATTTCAAATACCTGAGAGTGTGTTTTGCAGTCACTTTTTCATTGTAGGCATACAGTTCATTTAATCTTTTCATCATACCTTTCTATCCAGACTCTATTAAAAATTAAATTGAATAAATACATAAATACTCTGAGTAATCAAACAAAATTCCCAATCTACTTTATTCACACTACCGACAGCTGATTTCTTCCTTGGGATTTTTTTTTTTTTTCCTATAAAGTAATGTAAACCTGAACTTGAATGCAAACTTTAAGTAGCAATCAATAGAAAACCTTCCAAATCTCTCTGGTTACTACTAAGATTTTTGTCACAAGAGTTTTCAATTATTTTGAGTACTGATGAATTTTTACCCAAAGTAACTGGACAAAAGTTGGGATACATTATCATAAATTATATAATTTCTTTGCTTACTGCTGAAATAATCAGCAAAGACACAATTCTCAGTACAGGATCCTCAGTTTGTCAGTGTCCTGTAACAATAAGGAACACTGAGAATATGAAAATCTATGTACAGGGAAGACTTTCACTTAAATAGTAAAGTAAAGACAATCACAAAGCAGTGTGTTTATGGAAGTGCTGTAAGGAACATCTATAATAACTGTTGATGTATCTGCAGGGATCCAGATACATAGAACACAGAATAAATCATAAAAGGAGACCACAAACATGTTGTGTATGCAAGCAAAGGGATATTTCAGTTCCCAAAGTAATAGCCACTGAAATAGATATATTACTTAGTGTATTTTCATTTCTTAACAGCATTTATATACAGTAGGTTTCTCTAAAAGTAATGCCCCCTATTTATTTCCATTGAAACTACAACAGATACAAAGAACACAATACCACTACTTTACAGCAAATTCTCAGCTACAAAACACTATTTTTCAGCATACTCACAATCATTAGCTATTTATTTTTTTGCCAGCGATGTACACAAGCCTGCATGCTGTAGTTGTGAAAATCTGCACAAGCAGAGATGACCCACTGCCACTGGTGCCACTGCTGAAACACACCACTGCCTGTCTCACTGTGCTCACATCCACTGGTTGGTCTCCACAAATGTTCAGCAAGTGTCAGTGCATGTCAGTGGGTGCCATTTTTTCCACATGAAAGAATTCAGGAACACATTTTTGCTTCATATGCAAGTATTCAGTGCATTTCAGAATTAAGATAAGAATCTTATCCTTCATATACACTTTCCTGATCTCGTCTCTTTTCTCAGAAGGTTTTTCTAATATTAAAAGGCCAGTCCTTTCTAGGCATTTTTGGAACTTTCCACATTATGCTTATACATCCTCCCTTCTTTACTGCCTTGTTTGTCTTCCACTCTGCTGTTGCTATTGTGCTTATTTAAAAATTACAGCATTTTACCTGTTCCTTGTTTTTTTGACTGAAAAGAAAAAGGTGTTTTATTTGTAGGGTGAGTTTGATTTGCCTGGAACCTAAATGAATTGCTCTGAACTGTAGGACACATGCTCAGATATAGTTCCCCTTTCACACAAATGTTTCAAATCTTTCTTTATTGCCGCACTTCAGAAGTGATACTATCTCAGACTCATTGATATCTGTTTTACTAAACTTATTGCTATCTCAGTTCACTGCAGTTGCAAACCTTGCTCTTCAATTCTAGGTGAAAGATACTCATTTTCAGTTAGTTACTGATGGTTCATGTGGGGCCATTCAGAAATGTATCTGTTATGTGAAAATATATCTTAAACATAGATGTTAAAAAAGTATATAAGTTACCTAGAGGAAAAGATTTTATAGCAGAATATATCTCACAAGTACCAGCAGAGAGAAGATTGCTGAACCGAGAAAGTACAAACAATAACAACAAAAAATAATATATATTTATTAGAGTATGAAATAATCAAGGAGCTAGTGAAAATCGGAAAATCTGGTAAAAATGATAACAAGCTATTGACTGTGTTTATTAAGACATGTTTTTCGTGGAAGAAAAACATTAAATTTTGAGAAAGAAGTTCTGTGGGGATTTAAGATACCTCATCCTTCATAAGCTACCATTGAAACCCATTAGTTTGGAAAAGGCTGGGGAAGCTTGAAAGTTGCAAAGGAGAACTTTGTACTAACAAGCATCACCCCTGAGGAAATAATAAAAGAAGCGCGTAAGAGAGCTCCTTTCTTACATTTGCTTTAATGAAAACAAGAACAAGAATGTATCAAAGGAAGAGCAACAAGTCAGTGAAGGTGTTCAGGAGAGTGTCTGCAGAGGGCAAAATGAAATAATTCTAGTGGGGAGAGAGAAAGGATGTACTCTTTACTTGATTTGACTTGCAAATACATTATATCAGGAAAAAAATGCTGGCAAAAAGTCATTAATAAACGATGATAGCTGGCATTCAGGCCCCAAAGGAGGTACAAGGATGGCCTAGCATGGAATATGAAACTCGTAGTGTGACTGTGGGCAGGGAGTCCTTTCCCTGGCCTTTTAAGAGGGACAGTTTGCATCATCAACTTGATTTTCCCTAAGTGCCACAGATCACTGAACTTTTCAAAATCAGTTCTAATATGAACTAAACTGTGGATGGAATCGCTTTTGGTGTGTTTGTTTTCTGAAGAAGCATAATCTCCACAAATATGCTTCTGCTGCTGTAAGTAAATAGACCAGATCCACATTTTTCAGCCTCATAATATCTACTGCATTTCCAACCATCCTACATTATTTTTCAGTACTTCAATGTTTTGTTTACTAAACATCCTGCAATTTTGCATCACTTGCAAAAGATATTTCATTTGAATACCTCCATATTCCTTCTAATTTCACCTGCAAATTCTCTCTTTTTTTTTTTTCAGTCATTTTTTTCGCCTTGATTCCACTTCTTTCTTGTGATGCTTTATGATAAGGTCCCAGGTTACTTACGATGAACTCATTCAAACACTCAGACAACAGTGTTAAAGCAGTGAGGATGGTGCAGAAAAGTCAGTGAGCACTGACTGGAACAAGCACAGTGAAGTGACACATTGATAATTTACATCTCAGGTCCAGAATTCTGAGCATCTGAGTGCCAAAAACCAATCAACAAAAAGGATGGGAAATCAGGAAAGAATCCATTCACTGATTCTAAGAATATTTAGAAAACATTTATAGATACTTTAGAAATACTTAGACTGAATAAATTACAAGTGAGAACGCTGGGTGGGAGAAGTCAGGGAGGAATATGATTATTACATCTCTTAGGAGGGTCAAACCCAGATTAAGAAGAGAAATTATTTAGGATGGTTGTATTGGATATAAATAGGAACAGTGCACTGATGCTGTGCTAAAGGAAATCTTCAGCCAAGTATCAGGAAGCATTTTCTCAGTGGTAGGATGTTAGATTACAGAGCTGTCTCCCAAGGGAGGTAGTGCTTCAATGTATGAGTCATTTAAAATTAGACTGAAACAAAGCACCTGCAGATACCGCAGGCAACATAGCTTTGTTGGCAGGCAGACAATCTCAGTGACCTGACAAGTCTTAACCAGCCCTCCTTTCTATCATTTCATTTAATTTTCTCCTGTTCATATTCAGGGAAATGAGAAAAATAGCATTTTGTGAAACACTTTTATTCATTTCCTCAAGTGCCTGATTACAAATGAAAAATACATAAACTATCATAAATATTCAGACATCTGACAGATAAAACTGATGATCTACTGAACTGTTCTCTGGTTTATGTTATTTAAGAAGTTGTTTCAAAGCATCCCCCTTCCTTTCCTACTACAGTGATGAATTTTGTTTGCCAGAAGGTGAGACAGTCAGTGGTAATCAAATACATAAATGAGATTTAGTTATACCTGGAATTATTATGGTTAGAGCATTTATTTTTGGACTCCTACTGCTTGAAATATCTTACTTTGCAGTCACTGAGAGATACCAAAGCAAAATGGTAGCAACAGATATGAAAATGCTTGTAGAAACTATTCATGTCTTAACTACAAGAAGTTAATATATCTGTCAGTTTATGTTACAGAATATAGGAGCAAAAAAAGCAGAATGGTAAATAAAAGTTCAGTGTTGTCTAAACCAGGATAATAGGTAACATCCATTGCAGAAAACGAGCACGACTTCCTTGATAAGAAATGAGGATTTTTAATATATTTAACAAATTATATGTCTGAAGAATAGCTAATAGAATATCAATATTTAGGTTAGGGGCTCGGGGGAAGAATATCTGAATACCCAAAAACATACTGACCCATTACTCTGACCTCAGAACTGTGCAAGGCTTTAAAAACTCTTTGAAGAAGAAACACAGTTACTTAATCTCTGTTTAATTTGGAAGTTTTAACTGGAGTTTTGTTTAGGAAGGGACTAAAATAACAGGGTTCCTTTAGCTTAGCATAACAAGGATCGAAGACAAAGAAAGTACCTCTATTGGCAAGCGGTGATTGTAAGCGTGAAATGAAGAATGAATTGGTATCTAAACATCGTACTTAGTGCAATTTCAGACATGGTAGGTTGACCTCTGTAGCACTCCAGTAACTGTTCCAGAAAAGTGCTAATTTTACAGGTTATGTGCCCAATCTTCCACTCTCACATGGAAACTATGCTGGATATCATACATACAATGGTACCTTAAAATGTAGGGAATGGTAAGGTTTAGGCTCTTGATTTCTTCACAAAGTCACGTAAAGGAAATGCAGTAATGAGATAAAAGTGAATGACATGGGCTTGTAAGAACAAAGGCCAGAAGTTACAGACTGTTTCCTAATTAGAACAAGAGCAATGATCAGAGCAGTATTTCCATGGGACATAAGGGCAAAATTTATTAATGTGGGGTTGATCTTGATAAGTTTAAAACAGCAGAAGGATTCCAGATTGGCATCTATTTCTTAGTAAGGCCCTAATGATGCAGAATGAGGGAGGCTCTTGTGACCAAAGCATGCAACCAGAAGCATGTGAGGCTGGACAGTGTGGTAGAGGAAGCTTTAAACTAAGAATCGTGGGGAAGGCAGAGATTCCTCAACAAACAAGTGAGGAAGTTGTAGATGTGGTAGGAAAGTCAAGGGTCAGGGAAATGACAACTTAAAGGACACTCCATTTAATAAAACAATGCATGCAAGAAAGGAAATGCCTGTGGTACAATCTGACAGGGAAAGTTGAGTCTTTTCTGGTGAGCACACCTGGGTGCTCAGAAATAACTCAACCCTTTCTACCCAGTGCATCTGATTACTCTTATATTGTATGTTTGATGCACATTATTGGCCCAAGTAACGAACCCAGGAGTACACCACTGGTAGCCTCCAAATCCATTTTGTACCTGAGATTTCTCTTCTGCAGGCTAAACTGTCAGAACTGACTCATCCTCTCATCATCTGAAAGATGTTCCTATCTCTTCATCATCTTCATCTCCCTTCGCTGTTATTGCTCTAGTATGACCACAACTCCCTTGTACTGGGGAGCTCTAAAGTGGACACAGTACTCAGATATGGCCTCATTGGTGCTGAACCGAGAAGAAGGATCATTTCCCTTGACCTTCTGACAATGGCCTTTTATTATGCAGACCAGGATACTATTGGTAGTTTTGCCACAAAGGTGTATTACTTGTTCACGGTCAGCTTGTCATCCACCAGAAACCCAAAGTCCTTCTCTGCAGAGCTGCTTTCCATCCAGTCATCCCTAGGACATAGTGGGCTGATGAGGAGAGGATGAGAGAGATGGAGAAGTTCGGACTGCAGAGGGAAGTCTCAAGGGGAGTCAATCTGTATAATAAATACTTGATGGGACAGAAACAGACTCTTATCAGTGTTGCCCAGTGGCAGAACAAGATGCAATGATAAATAAAAGTGGGTAAACTTCATCTGAACACAACAAAAATTTCTTCGTGAGGGTGATCAAACACTGGAATAGGTTGCTCAGAGAAGCTGTGGAGTCTTCAACTTCTAAGATATTCAAAACCCAACTGGTAATGGTCTTAAGTAACCTGAGTTAGCTGACCCTACTTGAGCAGGGTGGTTGGACTAGATGATCTGAAGGAGCTCTTTCCAACCTAAAGGATTCTGGGATTCTGTGAGCCTGCGATCTGAAGATGATCATTCCATAGTCTGTGCCAGATAGAACAAGAGCAGACAGACTGATAATCTGTCAGTCAGATAACAGTCGCTGAAATGTCAAAGCGTATGAAACTTAATAATATCAGGTTTACTTATATAACTAGACCTAGAACTTGACCTCTACCTGTCAGATTTCTTTTGCAGTCCTAGGGAATTTTACAGCTGACTTCCTCTAAATGTATACTCATCAGGGCTGCTGATGAAAATGGTAGCTTGTCTCCGCATCTCTACCCAGTAGGGTAAAATGATGATGCATTTCACTGCTCTTTGTTTGAAGAGAATTCAGCCCTTGAATATATTTCTTTGTCTGCAAAAGACATCTTCTGGGATACTAAACAGATATTTAGTAGCAAAAATTATATATAAATAAATTGCATCTACTTAACTCCTTCAGCACCTGTCATTTAACTTTCTGTGCCTGAAGTTAGAATTGAAGTCCTCAATATAGAGAACAAAATGCCTCTAGGGGTTGCTTAAGAGAAAGAATCTATACACTTAATGTAACAATATGAATAACCTCCCAGTCACATGCTGTTTTTCCTGGTGAATTCTTGACTCGTTCACACAATGAAAATGCACAGTATGAAAACATTCAAGAGAAATAGCTATTCAGTGCTTTCAATGCTTATTTTTATCTGAATGCTGTGTGCCTTCATGCCACATATCACGCAAACTTTGCAGTTGATAAAGTAGACATGCTGTGAAGAGGCTTTTTATTCCTTAATCAAAGAACACAAATAAAACATTAAAGTTTGTTTTACCTTCTTTTTCCTTGAAAAGTTATGTAGAAAGGGGCTTACTAAACCCTTCTGAAAAACTCCATCTCAAAAACTAATGTAGTGTTGAGCACCCTCAGAATGAGAGGTGGAAAGAATGAGATAATGAAGCAAAGGAAAGCAATTATTCTGTAAATTGCAGTTCAGTTGCATGAAGATTGCTATAAAAATATATCACTACTTTTGTCCAAACTCTTTTTACAAATAAATCAAATAAAGGAATACTGACAATCTGACAGGTTATGGCAGTGCTGAAAGCACTGTAATTAATTACAACCTGTAATTAAAGTAAGAACAACAACAAAATACAGTTTATAAATATATTAACAGCATATTGTATGAACAAGGTATTTATGAGAGTGGAAATCTATTTCTTGAAAAGTGTCACTGTCTATGTAATACAAGTTTCTTCCAGAACCTTGTCTATCTAATCAGAGTGCCGCACTTCAATAAAACAGTTTCTTGAGCTCGTACTAGCCTTCACTGTTGAAAAACACAATATTAAAAAAAAAAAAAAGGCTTTGTACGAGTCCTGCACCATTAAGGTAAGCACTCCAAATATTCATTCTAGAAACTTAAGATGAGAAGCTGATGACACATTCAAAAACCTGAATGATTCTCCTCAGACTTTGTCCTTTAATCTTACTATGCCTGGAGTGATTGCCCTTTTTACCCATGTGACTTTCACTGACAAAATCACTAGTACCAAGAGTCAAAAATCAGCTTAGAATGCAGTAAATTACTCATAATACTCATAATGAATCAAATAAAAAAGTGTACAGAATTGTACGAGCAAAGATTGTCTTGTCTGGAAGGCTGCAGGTACAGGTTCTACCCTGTCTTGAGTCAGTGCAAGCATTGGTTTAGAAGACAGTATCATCTTTTCACCTCATAACCTCACCAAAATACTTGCTCTTTTCCTCTATCAGCTTTTACAAAAGAGCAAGGGAAGAGGTTTACTGAACCACAGTCAGTTTTGCATCCTCATAACACAAAGCACCTCCTGTTAATTTGTGCCAGAAATTTATGCCTTACCCTTACATCAAGTCCCAGTAAGGACAAGTCAACATTCTCATCCCTTCGGTAGATAGCAAAAAAAAAAAAAAAAAAAAATACTTGCTGTATTCCATTCAAGGAAGTATACACTGTTTACCGCTAGAGCCTTGTGTTATCTAGAAATGCCCTCCCTAACATTGCTGGTAGCCCCTCAATATGAGGGCTCATGAAGTAGCAAAGGAACTCATACTGTAAGGATATTGACAGGTGAGGTCATGGAGGGTGTTTGGTAAATAGTGCTGTAAGGAATTTCTTTATTTCCGTCATTTTTATTTGCATCTTTTCCCTTCCCTGTTAAAGTTCACCACTGAGTATATAACGGCACGTCTTCCTATCATCTGTCCCCTTTCCTATTTTTTCAAACAGAATCAGAGTTTTAATTTAAATTTTCAGTGATTAAGAGATTTTTTATCCTGTCTCAGGCAGAATAGAGGTTTTCCAAAGACAATAACAATTTCAGCATCCTACAAGAGATTTTATTGCTGTTTGTTTTAGCTGTGGGGTTTCCATGCTAAGCAGAGTATCAATATGTCTGCAAAAAATATGACAAGTAGATGTGTGCTAGGGATTAGCAAGAAAACTACCTGCAATCAACATTTGCAGACCGGTTAGATTTTTCTTCTCAAAGGACTCTGGAATATGAAGCTATGAACAGTCAATGGCTTTTAATTAGATTTAACTCATAAAGCAAACTACTGTCTAACATATCCCAAGTGCAGGTACTGTGAGGAGATTCCAGCTTCTTGGAGATCTCCTCATTCATCTGGAATGAGTGAAGAGCTCCTCATAATAGTGGTGGTACAGGATCTGCTCTGCAGCTTGTGTCCTCTGCCACTGAGTTTCTGACAGCTCTTGCACATATTGAGCAGAGGAGGAGGAAATGCTTGCTCCTTCTCCCTTTTCTCTACACAAAAGTCTTTCAAAACATTATCACAGAAAACCACTAATGAGATATTTTGTGATAGTAAGCTGTCTACTTAGGCTACTATAATATAAAATGGTAAAATAGCTTGCTTTAGAATAGTCCTTCTGGGGTTGTTATAAGCCAGGCTGAATGTAATTCTCTTTAACAGAGTGAGTTAAAAACGCTCAGAATGAAATTTTCCCATACCAGAAACTAACACTCCTAGTAAAGGCCTAAGTTGCAAAGTCATTCAATTTTTCCATTTATACATGATTAATCTAATGCATTTATTGTTAAACTGCAAGAAGGTAACTGTGCACTACACCATTCCCAGATGTTCCCAGTGATGCAGCCTTCTACTTCTTGCAGTGAAGGAATGCTACTCACACTCCTAAGAGCCATTCACTGTACTGTCTGTCCTTCTCCATTGTTCACCCTTGGTTAGATTACCAGCTCCTTTTATTCAATACAACATTCACCCCTTTCATCTTCCCTTGCTTATTTTCTATGCTGGGCCCACCACCCCACCTGCATGATTCCACTCAACTCAGCATTTCCTTTTGCCTTTCTAGCTCATGCTAGCACCAGCTGTTACAAAATAAAATCCCTTTGCATTTCCCCACTGCTCCTGACATCCCCTCAGGAAGAACTAATTATATCCACACTATGACATCACTAATCTTATGATTTCATACCTCCTTTGAAGTGTTTCTATGTATGATCATGACAACAATCAAATTCCAGTCCATTGAGACTCACTGCTGTCACTTTTTTTACCTTCTTGTGCTTCCCCTACTGACTGCTTTCATCTATTGTCCTTCATCTCATGCTGCAACTGCAAATTCCTGAGGGAAAGGCTGTCCTTTCCTCTCTGCTTTTACTGCACCTAGTCAGTGGCTCCTGGTCTTTGCCTGGGGCTCACTGACACCATAGCAACAAGAAATAAGGTCAGACTGGCTCTTTCATTTAAAGCTCCTATAACCTCTATGCTTATTAGGGGTGAGCATTCATGTGCAAAGAACGCAGAGGAAGAACTGTGTCATTAGCCTACAACCATCCTCAATATCTGGGAGGCCCTACGTAGATATCTATCCCTGGACATAAAGGTGAATTTGATTTCTTTTCATCATTTTAAGAGCTTATTATTCTCCTCAGGCATATGGAGAGATTTTTTTTTTTATTGTAGATTTTCTTCTGGAGCCCCAGATTTGGTGATGGAGAATGTAATCTAATTTAGGGGTGAGCTAAGATCACAGCAACATTTTTCTTTGCATTCCTCTAATCTCAAGCAGTCCCAAGAATGGATAGATACCAACATGTTGTGATCATGACTAACTCACATCCTATTTCCTCCTGTTGATGACTGAAGGTGCTTAGACTTTTTTCTTGTGTAAGACCTTACTGCATCCTTTTAACATTTATTCTATATTTTGGACTACTTTTTTCTGTCTACGTGATGTAAAATAACTGGACATGTAAGCCATCAACTGGATTACTATATTTTAATCTATATCACAATATCTGGATTTGATCTTTGTCCCTGTCTCCATTATTTTTACTGGAAATACAATTGAAACCTTCCATAGGCCAAAAAAAAAAAAAAAAAAGCATTCTCTTACTTACACACAACATAAAACAGAATAATTATATTTGAATGCAGTTTAAACCCACTATAGTTTATTTTTTATTTTTTGTTTTGTTTTGTTTCTTTGTTTAATCAGAAACTGCTGCACTTTGAAACAAACACTGCTTTTAGCGCTTGCTTTTTGTTGGCCTTTTATCTTTTTTTAATTAGCTCACTTGGGAAGTAATGTAACTGTTTTGCTGAAAAAGTTGTATCAGTGTGTACTGTGTGTAGCTGAATACTTCTTTTCAATTAACCATACAAATCCTGGCACTTCTCAAACATTTATACTGAATTACTCCACACATGGCACAGCCTGCTTCCCTCAATGCCCTTCATTTTCCTTAAGATCATCATGATAAGAAGCAGCCCATTCCTTTTTTGTTTTTTTTTTTTCCAGCTGGCAGGCAACAAGATGCACACTTTTGTTTACCTATCAGGAGTCCACAGTAGCAGCCACGAACAGGGTTGTATGCAGTACTGCAAAGCCTTGGAATACCTTGCTATCGAAACAAGTAATGAAAGCCAGGTTTCAGAAAAACAAAACATAACAAAAACCCCAAACAATAAAAACCAAAGAACTCCTCACAGTGTCACAAAATTGAATGTTTATGCCTTGTTGCAAGACACTTTCTGCTGAAAGCACAGAAATGCAGAAATTACAGTCCAGTCTTCATTAGTATACAGAACCCTTACATTGGTTTTATAGATCATTTTACAAACCAGGGAGGAGACTAGTGGTCACCTTTGCTCCCAGATAACTCATCACTACAGGTATGTGAGAAGGATGACACACTGCTCTCCAAGAAGAAAAACAGAAGCATAACCTGAACACACAGCACTGAAGGAAAGCCAGTAAAGAAGGAGAGCTAGAACTGGTGAACGACATAAAAGAGAACAGGAAAGGCTTCTACAGCTACAGAACTAAAAAGACCAGGGAGAGTGCCAAGTGTGATGATCAAGTGATGAGGAGCCTGTAAAAGGTACCCAACGCCTTTGCTCCCTCAGCCTTTACTGGTAAGGGCTGCTGCTTGCAGGTCTTTGTGATCTTTACTTAAAGGCAAAAACTGGCAGAAAGAGGTGCTTCCATGGTACAGAAAGATCAATTTAGGTACCGGTTTGGTCTTCTGGACATACACAAGCCTGTAGGAACAGATAAGATGCATCTGAATGTGCTAAGGAAGTTGGCTTGATGTTACTTTAGGGCCATTCTCTATCATGTTTGAAAAGCTGTGGTGATTAAAGGAGGAAATGTTATGAAGGGTAATTGTTAAAACTATTTTCAGAAAGGCAAGAAGGATTCAGAAGAAGGTCTGCTCAGAAAAAGAAGTCCTTTGATTCACAGGAAGTTACTAATAGGAAACCACTGCAGCAATTAGGAGTTTCTGCATGTGGTTTAGGAGGAATCTCCCAGTTACTGGACTGCAGTTTGTAGAAAATAGCAGACCACTATTTGGTACAGGAACACAACTTTTTTTTCTGAAGGAAATAACTAGGAATATTGCAAATACAACTGTGTAGTATCCAAAATGATATGAAACTTAGATTGGCTTCACAGGAATACAATTACATGATTAATAGCATGTAAACTGGGTAAGATATTCAAACACTGTGCGTTCTCAGTAATGTATTAAACAATGTAGAACTCTGTAACTGAGCAACAAAGGTAAACATTTCTCCAGAGCAATGACATATGCCATAATTTGTAATTTGAGTTGTTAAACTCTTTAACATCTTTTGTAATACCTACAGACAAATGCAGCTTATCAGTGCAATGGCCTGGTAGCACAACCGGTACAGGATTTGTCAGAGTTTTTTGAACACAGTTTGCATTTAAACTAAAGCAGCACAACACATGCTAGTGTTGTCAAAGTTCAGTTAGAAATGTATCTGAAATGTACACACTAACTGGCTGTGCTCTTTTCATAAGAAGTCAAAACCTAATATGTCACATAAGTAGCATTAATACATAGTATATGGAAGTAGACAGTACAGACTTTAATTAATCACTCTAACTAGTGCGTGACTGTTTCTACTAGCTACTTTTAAACTTCCTAAGAGATGAAACCTGGATCGCCACCTCTGGACATTATTCTAACATTTTAATCACGTAATTATGAGAAAATTTCTTCCCAATGTTAAATCCAAATGTTCATCTCTTCCAGTTACATCACATTAGCTCTGGTTACTTATTTTAACTTCAAATTATCTTTATTCATCCATGGGGTTCACACATTTTAAATTCTCTGAGCTTCTCAATCATTACTCAACAAAGCTCTATCTGATGAGTTCTCTAAATGTATTCCCTACAGCCTTCCGGGTAATTTGCATTACTTTTGTCTGGACACTTCCATTTGCTAATACATTTCTGGTAGTGACTGCAGAATTTTGAAAAATAAGCATGTCTTGGCATGAGCTGAGATATGGTCAACTTGGATGAGGTAAAAAAGATGAAGGTTAAGGTAATTTCTTAATTTCTCCGATGCAGTCATCCCCTTGGTGCTGTTCAAGTTTTGGTATAAAATAAAGTACATTGACAGGTGCTTCAGTGGGCCTGTTTGAGTAAAAGGACTTTCTGGAGCACATTGATCCAAACCAAAAAAAGGTGCTCTGTGGCACCTGGCCCAATATCCTGGAAACATACATGAGCAAAGAAAAATGTTTAGTGCCTGAATAAATTACATCCAAATGATTTCCTTAGGAAATTACCAGCTGATGTGATACAAAGCAATCCTGAGCTGGGAGTAAGTTGCTGCTTGTGGTAGGCATAGAATCTCAACAGAAAACAAATTAGATAAACTGAATGTCTACATGCACTTCTGCTGAACAGTACAGAACTAGCCAGCAGAAAAATGGGGTCTACCATGCTGAGCGTGACAGTGCTTAGCCTGACCTTGTGCCTGACACAACTGGTTAAAAGAAGCATTATATGTTGACTTAAGGCCAATCATATCCTGGGGTGCACTAACCACAGCACTGCCACCAGTTGAGATAAGGGATTGTCTCCCATGCTACACTGCATTGGTGTGGCCTAACCATGACTACTGCATGCAGTTTAGGGCGCCGCAGTACAGAAAGAACATAAAACTATTAGAAAGTGTCTGAAGGGGTGCTAAAAAGATGCGGAAGGGTCTAGAGAGCAAGATGTACTGAGAAGGAGCTGAGGTCCTCAGCAGAGGAGCTGAGGGGAGGCCTCACGGCGGCTGCAGCTCCTCACAGGGAGCGGAGGGGCAGCGCTGAGCTCTGCTCTGTGTGACAGCGACAGGGCCCGAGGGAACGGCATGGAGCTGTGTCAGGGGAGGGGCGGGAAAAGGGGTTAGGGAAAGGGTCTGTGCCAGAGGGCGGTGGGCTGCCGGAGTTAAAGAAGAGTTTGGACAGTGCTCTCAGACATATGGTCTGATTTTTGAGCGTTCCTGTATGGAGTGAGGGGTTGGACTCAATGATTGTTGTGGGTCCCTTCCAACTGAGGATATTCCATCATTTTATGAAGTAGAGCACTGGCCTGTACAATGGCATGCTCAGAAACAGTTCTCTGGTCACCATCTGGGAAAAATGACAAACTACTTTAAAAAAGCTTTATCACTGCCTTTCCCCACCCCCCAAAGGAAGGAAACATGACATTCGATGCCTTAAAATGCTGTAACAAAATTAGAAATTATTCATTATAAATGCAACTAACACAACACTTCTGGGCTTCTGCTCTGCTTCCACCTTTTTGTTGTTGTTGTTGTTGTTGTTTTTTGTTTGTTTGTTTTTTAGTATGCCAATAATACTTTGATTTTCCTATTTAATGATGAGAACAGGAATGTGATCTTTAAAGTATCTCATTGTATTTCTTCGTGCCCTTGAAAACAGTTTCTGCGGTTAAAAGATATGACCTCTTAATGACTATTTTTATCTTTGTCCATACACATCTACCCTGACAGTCTGCTTATCAGTTTAAATCAGAATATTTCTTTAACTACTATATTAAGGTCTTAGTAAGGCAGCATTTTATTATTTTCAATTAATTTCCTTTTTCTCCTTTTGCTGTGGAGTGCTCTGGATGCCCTGCTCATAAGGGAGCATTGCATACAGTAAGTATGGGGGTGTTTGGATTCCCTACAATGTTTTACATGGAAGAACGGAATTAAAACCACTGGAATCAAACACCACTGGTAAAGCCATTGTCACCAAAGTGGTGTAATTAACAGCTCCATGCCAACCTGGAGCAGTACTTCAGTCATACTTTACATTTGCAGGTCACGAAATTAAATTGATCACTGAGAAGTATTTGCCTGACTTTTGTCTCCACACAGTCTAAATTCATCTTGGAAGATGGAAACAAATGACTGCCTATGCTAAACTTAATATCTTCTTGGGCAAGAAGACTCTGCACATCCCAGATGAATGAAATCAGAACATATCCCTATGCCAGTAATACACCTGTCTGTGGGAACAGTCACTGGCATGACTCTGGCTTCAACACACATTCACTTTCCCATGAGAGCTCAATAATGGTGGCACAACTAAGAACACAGAAGTTGACTCTTTGAAATTGTTCCTAAAAACCAGAATTTTTTAAACCTCAAATAAATAAGGCATGCAAAACATTAATGCTTTTTTTTCTTTTTTAAACCACCAGGATGCACTCAGTCTTATTTAAGGACTTACTATTCACAGAGAAAAGGGATGATGAGAAAATTTCAGCTAATATTCAGCCATGTATGTAGGTCCAAAGGAAGTTCACAATCATGTTCAGTAGTTAAAATAGCAAGATTTGAATTAACCAGTGAATGAATTCGAGATAATTCCAAACAATCAAAAACAAAACAAAAAAAACCCCAAAAACACAACTTTGAATGAAATTAATGGCACAATAACTGAAATACTTGTTTTTCATAGGATAAAATTAAGGACTGTTCTTCCATTGAGTAAATACAGTGTCTTTGCTAAAGTAACTGTTATGAAGGCTTGCTGAAGTAAACAAAATTCAGAAGAAGAGACTACTTGAAAAGTTATTTGGTGGAGTATTGGTTAAATTCAGTTCTTTTCATAATTGTCACATCTTTAGCATATAAGAAAAAGTTTTTAATGTCTTTATTTCTTACAAAATTACATATGGCTAAAATCTTTATTTTTGAAATGCAGATATATCCTTACAGATCAGATACATTTCTTTTTCCTCCAGAGTGTGCATACACTGAAGATTTATTGTTTTTGGTACTGCTATTGCTTATGCTTCTTTTAAAAGGCAGTTCTACCCATAGACTGCATTGCTCCTCAATTCTTACATTATTAATACTTCGTTATGTCATCTTACAATAACCTTCAATCACGTGCCTTAGCATATCTGAGTTTTAGAGTAATGTTGAAGCTGTTATATTTTTGTTCATGAGCACTGGCATTCTTACCAATATACAAGGACTGCTCTGAAAGCAATGCCTCCTATTACATTGGCCCACAACATCAGAGACAGATGTTGATGGTACGGCAATTGAGGTTGAACCTTCCCATCAGTATTCCATTACATTTTGTTCCTGTGCATAAGATGGCATCAGAGGGGCAGTCTGATAAAATGATGTCTGACATGGAAATGCAGATGAAGCAAAGGTGTGTCACTGAATTCCTCCATGCAGAAAAATAGGCACCCACTGACATTCAATGATGCTTTCTGAATACTTATGGAGACCAAACAGTCTCCAGCTATCAAAAGTGAGGCAGTGGGTAGTGCATTTCAGCAGTGTCAACACTGACATGAAGAAAAGCCATGCTCTAGACAGTTATGCACAGCTGTCACACCACAAAATGAAGTGTCTCAATCAGCTTATTCCCAAAAATTGGCAGATTATAACCAGGGAACTGCATCTAGACCTAATATCAGCTTCAGTACGCTGGAAACAATGGTGGCAATGTCAGAATGTTGCAAAATTTGCACCATGTGGGTCTTATGAACGCTCACATTGGAATAGAAAGAACACTATATGCAAGTATGTTGGTACCTACTGAACCAATAAAAGGCTGAAGGTGACAGTTTCCTGGATCACTTGATTACTGGTGACAAGACATGGTGTCACCACTACAAGTGGGAGTCTAAGCAACAGTCCATGGAATTGCAACATGTGAATTCTCCACCAATGGTAAAGTTTATGACACAGTCCTCAGTGACTAAAGGTGATGTATGTGTCTTTTGGGATAAGAAAGAGGTGATCCTCTGGATCTCCTAGAATTCGGACAAGCCATCAACTCTGACCGCTACATGGTGTTGCTGACTAAGCTGAAGGCTCAAACTTCCAGAGTCAGGCCAGTGAAAAAGACAACAGTTTTCTTGCAGCATAACAACACCGGGCACCATACCAGTTTGAAGACCATGGAGCGCATGGTCAGTCTTGTCTGGACTGTCCCACCATACCCATTATATAGTCTAGATTTAGTGCCTTGTGACTTCCATCTATTCCAGATGTTGAAAGATCGACAGCATGGGCAACATTTTCCCAGTAGTGATGCCGTGCCACAGGTCACCTCCCTTGGTGCAGATTTTTATGAGCACAGCAGGTAGACTTTTGTTCACCGCTGGCAAAAATGCATAGCTGATGGCAGTGACTATGCTGAAAAACAGCAAATTTTCAGCTGCAAACACTATCAAATGGTGTTACTGTACTCTTTGTATCTGTTGTAGTTTCCATAGAAATAATTAGGATGCATTACTTTTAAAGCAACCTACATGCATTTCAAGCACATTTTCAGTTTACTGATACGCCACTCTGAGAAATTCTACTGATACAATAAGGAAATAGGAACCACCTATGAAGTCAGTGATCCATGAAGCAAGTCTCTACACAAGATTTGACAGATCAGAGCAATGACACTGTAACAAGCTAACCCTTCTACTGGAGGAATGGTAAAAGACAGTGGTAAAATACACATGCAGTTTGTCTTTTTTTCTTACAGCACTGATATTATGCATTTTATTTACTTGTACATGCTGTGCCAATTCAAAGATCATCTATGACTATGTCCATACAGGACATTCATTTCAAGGTTAAGAAAAATGAGTGTGGGTTATTTTGCTGGGGGTTGTCCTATGCAACGCCATTCTGCATAATATGGGCAGGTGGCTTTTACTTTGCAGAGGAATAATTCCTCCTCTGATACAGAACTGTGGTTATTTTACCTTACCCCAATATGTGTGTCAAAAAATAAGTTGTATTTCCAATGAGGTTACCATTCTATTAGAAATCAGAATTCCTTTTTATAGGAAATTGGAGTCCTACTAAATAGAAGCAAAGTGAAATCTTCACGATTTGGATTTTATTTTACACAATAATGGTGGTGAGGTACTGGAACAGGTTGCCCAAAGAAGTATGTCTCATTACTGGAGACATCCAAGGTCATGTTGGGTGGGGTTCTGAGCAACCTGGTCTCATTGTAGATATCACCATTCATTGCAGGGGAGTTGGACCAGATGACCTTGAAAAGGTCCTTTCCAACTCCAACAATTCTGTGATTCCATGATTGCAGTCATGGTTGGAAAAAAACCCAACAAAACAGCACCAGGTGGTGGATCAGCTGAACTCTAGAAACTTAGCTAAATACAGA
Organism: Gallus gallus; assembly: GCF_016699485.2. Lineage (NCBI taxonomy): Eukaryota > Metazoa > Chordata > Aves > Galliformes > Phasianidae > Gallus > Gallus gallus. The sequence continues at coordinate 12,319,755 of NC_052532.1, read as the reverse complement.
ATGACCTCATCAAGATAAAAAAAAATCAGAAAAATTGTTTATTAACAGATAATTATTTAAAAGACTTTTTAAGACTGATTTCAAAGGCCTGATAATAAGTGTTGATAAGGAAAGAAAATTCAACTCCCACAACACGCATACATAAGTTGAAAGGATGCAAAAGTCATCATGACTTGGTAGGGGGAATTGTAAATTTCTTTGCTCTGTTTGGTATGATTGTCAGCAGTAAAATTAATTGTTTGAAGGCTTAATGTGCTCAAGAAACTTGTGACTGAGCAAATAGCAAAATTCTTCTCTGAAGAAGGCACTACACTTATAAGGAATTATCAGGCAAATAAGGGGTGTAACTGAAGGCCCTGGCTGGAAGTTTCTGTATGAGAACAGCAGAAACAGCATCTGCAAACTAGGTGTGTTTTAGAATATGTTATCAATTACTTATTGTAATAGATAGAAAGGTATTATCTATTATTTGTCAGAATATGTTTACTCACTGGGAAACCTGGAAATTGGTCAAAGAAATAATGTATGCAGAAATTGATCAGCTGAGCTTATTTTGGTCTTCATTTAGTTTCTGACTTCTTAAGTTCAGTGAACTTGTCATCTGTGATGACAGAATGATGTGATGGACACTGTGTAGTCATGACTTTGGCCCTGTCTTCAGCTAGGTCCTCAGTTGGCTTAAGGACTTACACTGACTTCCACAACCAGTATTTCACCTTGCTGTCCACTCAGCTCTGATAACCTGTATTATAAGACACCTCTCAGTATCCCTCGAGGGACAGAACACCACTGTAAATTAATCTAACCTAGCAGTTCAATCTCCACACGCTTGCTACAAACTAATGAAATTACATGGTCAAGCAAAGACAGACTACACTCAAGCTCCTTTTATGTTAGCTTCAAACACTTCAGGTAACAAAAAAATACTTCAAGAAAGGCTTGTTACTTAATGAATGTATGATGAACATAAAATTGTGGTGTTATATATCTATTAATATTTATGTAACTTCTACCATTAGATGTCAGACAGCGGGGAAAAAATAGGAAAGGAAAAGAAGATGTGTTTTCCTTTATTTGACCTTCTTTAATGGAAATCTATGTTACAATTTCTGTATTGATATGACTCTTTATGAAAATTTATTTACTTTCCAGTGGGTGCTTTGTGCTGATTAGGTGGGAAAGGATTGCACTTTCTGCTATTTATAACACAGCTAATGATTTTCTTTGGGGTGAATGGCTCCTTATTTATCTCCAGATACTGTTCTTGACAGGTACAAAGTCAGGACAAAAAAGTCTTCATTGCTTTATCTCCCTCAAGGTAAAAATACAGGCCTGCTTCCTGAAAGTGGTTCTACTCATACATGCATGCTCATATGTACAAGTCATTTTTTTCACAAGAAAAGTGTGTTCCTGGATATTTTGCTTTCAAAATTGAAGATTAAAGGATCTGTCCATTACTAAGCCACTTTAAATACTAGAATAATCATAAGAAACACAAGGTTTAAAAATAATAGAGCACTTAAGTCTGGGATTGTGCTACGCTATGTTGTGCTGTTGTGCTGTCCATGGTAGTTTCACTTTCAGGATAATTGTTATGGGAAAGGTTTGAAATCAGATAGATCAGAGCTTCTCAGATATGATTTGCATGAAACTGCTGGCCTTTGCCCTATGTAGAGATATTTTTTAGCATAGCCATTAGGACAGCTCCTACCCTTCTATAGTATTAATGAAATTAATCAATTATTTCCAATAACTTTATAAAGCCCACTAGATATGGCATTGCAAACCTTTCTTGTTTTATTTGGAAAAGTTTCAACTTCTGACATACACTAGTATTTGCAGGACCTCATATGCAAGGAAGTGTCAGCCTTACAACTCATTTCTGTTCCAGAATTTCTTTGCCCTATGTTAAAAATGCAGCTGACAGCTAAAATTTTGCAGAAATATCTTCAAGTATTTGCCCTGAAGAACTAGCGTTTCTTTCCTATAATTGCAATGTATTATACTGTTTCTCTTAAGTGATATAGTATTCCAACATTACAGTGCACTCACCTGCATTTAGATTTTACATATATAATTATTTTCATAGTTACCATAGGATTCTGCATAAATTTGCAATATCAGTGTAGCAATGAAACATTATGATGATATGTCCCAATGTAATACCATCATATTAGAAAAAAGTATAATAGAAAGAAGAGACACATTTCATAGTAAAAGTGTACTTACCTTCATATGTTCCACTTTCTAAGAGAGCACCACTTTTCTCCAATTCCATAAAATCTTCAACAGTGATGAAAATATAGTCCACACCAGGGACCTCCCCCTCCTTATGTGGCCTTGTGGTGCCTATTAATAAAAATGAAAGACGTGTTGTCAAATACATGACCTAAATTTACAATGATCTGCTTGATTTTGTAAAATTTACAAAGTAAGCTGTTTATACAACACATTATCTAGCACATCATCCTCTTGAAGATGTTTTTCAAAACCATATAGTTACACTTGTTGAAGCTGACATAGGATATGAGATGCCTGTGCATGGCTGAGCCAGATACTCTTTGGACTCAAGTTATTTATTTTCACTGATGAAAACGCATGATACTGCTATACTTTTACTTTACTATAGAAAGACCATCACAGTGAGACCAGGCATTCAAAGTTACCAAGAATTTTTGATGTGTTTTCATAGCTTCAGAAGAAGTCTTGTCTGCAAATAATCAATTCCATACTCTTATAAACAGTTATTTAGTACTCAAAACAATAAATCGGTAAGTAAATTTACAACGGTTATGTTCATGTAGCTTGTTTTATGCCTTATGTGGACTTGACAGATTGAGTGACCCAGATCACCTGCCAACTACACTGGCAAACTGCAAAGATGCTTACATTTAGTTACTGCTTCTATTGCCATCTTTAGATGACAGAGTTCAATAAATGCTGAAAGACAGTATTTCATACATGTTGAGAAATGACTCAGATTTAGGTAGGAGAAGCTGAGATGTTAGCAGGGAACAATCTGAATTTGACCTGATTTCCTAATAGCATCCCACCACCACTTTTTTTTTATTTTTTTTAATGACCAGGCTATCCCCATTTTGACTGAAAACACTCAAAGTTCCATTTGGAGGTGGGTGATTTCAAGGCTCTAATCAGACTCGGTGTTTTAAATATCTTAATCAGTCAACTTTTATTTATGCCGTAGTGATTGAAACATTGTTGAAAGGTTTGGTTTCAATGTTGTCGGCACAAGGAAGCTGATAGACACCAAGTCTTTCACTTCTGTCCACTAAGCTTACCATTACAATATTGTGCAAAAGACATCATCTCTTCCTTAGTTATTAATCCATTTAACCTTAAACACTATATTGTGACTCTCATGTTATGCAGCAGTGACTCAGGAATCCATTCAGATCAGTCTATTTCATCCACTTTTTGATGCCTGTTATTCAAACATTGGATTTAAACCCTGATCAATCATTTTGTGTGAGATCCTTTGTGAGATTAATAAAACTAAGTGTAGTTGTCTACAAGTTGTTCCACGTGCATAAGCTATTAAAGTCAGAGATCTTATTAATGGTAGAAGCAAGATTGCTATTCAGCTGCCTACATACTAGCAGTTCAGTTCATTGAGCTATACACAGGACTCTTTGTGGCAGGTGCCTGAGTTATCTCACATCAAAAGGAAAGTTGCAAAAATATGAAGGACATATGGAAACCCACATCCTTTTGGAACTGCAGGAAGGAGAAAAGGACAATACCCTTGAGTACTTCACTTACTGTTAGTTTTCTGTGCTTAAGCAACTGAACTAAGCCCTAAAATGCAGCTGTCAATCTCCAACCAAATTCCACTCTTCAGCTGGTTTTAATGGAGATTTCTGTGCCATGAACAGCACATTAGGAGTGCTACTTTTTCTCCTAGTGATTCCTGCTGACTTGTGCTTGGCATTGGCAAAGCACTGGATGGCCTTTAGAGTTATCCAAACCCCTTGTGAGCACAGACCTAATTATATAATGGTGTGTCAGTTTATCACCCGGACTGCTCATCATAGGCACCTCTCTCTCTCTCCTCATAAGCACTCTGAGGGTCTGTGGCAAAGACCTGAGAATCTACAATTTCCAGAAGTTCATGCCTTCATTTATCTATTTTCAATTCTCTTTTCATCTCAAAATTTAAAAGTAAAATCCTTCTTACTTGGCACTTCATTTCTGAGACATTCATATTTGCAGAAGTGGGTTCACTAGAATAATTACTGTTGCATTTCAGGGAGGGCACAATTAAAGCACTGAAACACTTGCTGCATCCTTATATGTGCTGAATGTACTCCATATGGAATATCTGACCCCTGGAGATACAGCAGCATCCTTCTGATAACTTTGCAGAAGCAGAGGGATCCCAGCAAGCCCATGAGCTCCTGGGAGCTCTACTAACAGCTCAGGCATTGGATGTTTGATCTGCATGCTTTCTCCTGAGGAATGTGTCACTCCCACTTTCTATTGACAGGAACAGCATCTTCCACACAGGACACCAGAGAAAAGAAAACTTTAGCAAATGAGAGCTATTATATTCTTAGACAAGGCACTGGGAAGAAGCTTGCATATTAGATGAGTACCACTAATTTACTATTTCTTCAATATTTTTTTTTGTGGTCAAACTAATATTATTGGGAGTTTAACAATTACTGATGAATCAGAAAAAATACAAGTTACATAATCTATGGTGTTAATCCCTGTTTTGATAGGAAAGTTGAACCAGATTACCTACTGAGCTCCTTCTCAGTGATTCTAAGTATTATTAATATACTGCAGTCTATTTTAAATATATGGATATTCTACATTCTTATCCAGCAAGGTTGACTACAAAGTCTCATAGCAGATCCAAAACCAGATGCAGTTATCTGTTTTTTATTTTGTTGCTTTGGTCAATTTGCCTAGAATTAACTTTCACATTGCTGTCAACATGTCTGTTATTCCAGAGGAGTGTAATGGACTAGCTTTTAGATTCTGAATCTCTCTTCATTTGGAATCTTCTGTCCTCCTGTGACCAAGTTGCATTCTTTCATATATGGCATGTATATGAGAAATGCATGCAAATATCTGCATGCGCCCTGCACTATGAATTGAGTGGTCTGTCTAAGCTGCTGTCTGTCTTTCAAATGAAATTCATGTTCCAGTTACAAACTATATACAGACCCTGTATCCTTAACACTTCTCCTTTTAAATTACACACAGATTCCCACATGTAAAACAGCCATGAGATGCCTTGTATTTAGAGCAGCTGATGCAATCTTTATCTTGCTCTGGAACACTCTGAAGTTTCAAACAGTTCCCATTCTACTTCAAGATGAAACTAAGATTTCTGTTGCAAAACAGAAAGAACCAGAACTTTACTGTCACCAGTGTCCCTGTACACAGCAGTTTCTTGATTTAGTCTCCCTGAGTTTTCCCACTGATTTCCCTGAGTGACTAAAGAGCTAATGGTGAATCTGATGCTTTCCTTTCCCTGTTCCTCTTGTGCCCCATGGTTGCACTAGAAATCCCAACATGAAGCATCATTTCTCATGAAGAGTGAAAGGAAATAGGTAAATTACACAAATTAATATTTTCAAGGAAAAACAAGTTTTCTAGAAAATTTCTTGCCACTTCTACCTTTATCTGCAATATCTCACCTACAATGTCAAGAGATAATACTGTCACTCAGTAACATGAAAGGTTCCACCCTAAGAATCCTTATGCACCCTGCTCCAGGAGCTTTTTATTTTATGGTATGCTGAGAGTTATACTCCTGTGAGATAGGGACTGCTTCCTTCCTCCAAAAAATTGCAATCAGAGCAAACCATGATCTACTGAAAACACCCTGCACATATTCAGGGTGACTCTTACCTCAGGTACAGCATTTCCATCCCAGCCAGAACTTTATTGTCCTTGATTAAATCTTACTGAGTCCCATTTTCCTCTTGCATCTGTTCTCATTCCCTCAGCCTGGAGGACCTGAGATCTTTCAAATGGTTAAAGCAATTCCCTGGCTAATGGAGTAATCAATAGTTATCACCTCTTTTACTCCTTTACCCTGGAGGAACAGAGTTGCTGCTATTAATACTTCTGCCTGCTTTATACCTTTCTGTAAGCACCATAAGTTATGCAATGTGCAGCTTAACAGATTTAGAGGCAGTTACTCGAGAATCCTAAATACCCATCACAATCTGAACACTGAGGTCTATATATAGGAATCTTGTAGATCACAGGCAATTTTTACTTTTCCTTGCTTTTAAACTAATGTAGAGTAACTGTTCTTAGTAGATTTTACCTTTAGCTACACTCATAGGCAGATAGGCAGGCTCAAAACCTACAGTGATTCAAGAATTAAAACAGAAGATTAATTTCAAGCTTTTTTTTTTTTTAATGGAAACACAACATCTTTTATTATACAGAATCAAGGCTCAATAGGACACAGTTCCTACTGCTTATGTTTAGCCTTTTATTAATGTAAAATGAACATAGGGACCTAGTTACCATTTTGTTACCATGGTAATGTATGAAAAAATAATCTTTGAATTCTATAGCAAAAGAACATGATACTTTCAGATCTTGTAGGATCAAAAGCAGCATGGCATATCTGCACTACTTATATTTATGACAAATGCAGTCTATTGCTGCTGTTGAACAGAAGACACACAAGGTGTAACTTGCAAGTGACCCTGACTGGCCCATACAAACATGATATCAGACAGTGTGAAGCTCCCTTAGGAGCTATAGGAGCTTTGATCTACACAATCTGAAATGTTACTGACTGGCTGACTTCATGAGGATGAGTGCTCACAGCATTTCACAGCAGTGGCTTTAACAAGCTTGTTTATCTGCAAACCTGAAAAGGCTATTAAACTCATTAGTACTGACTTCTCCCAACTATGAATTTCAGTAACTGGCATCCTGCTTATACCTGGTTGTAAGAGAAGACTGAGTACGGTCAGCCTGAACAGTCTAGGATAGACCGTAGTGATGAAATAATCAATTAAGAGCAGCTTTAAACTTAATTTACTCTTTAAACTGTTTACCTGTAGCCATAACTGGTTATCATTTATTTAATCACTATTAAAGTTCTTTGTCTTCTAATTCTTACAACATGTCCTAGGTAGGCAATAGTCATGCAATGACAAAGGGATCTGCTCACACTTAGGAAAATTAATCTGAATTATTAACCAGGATATAAAGCAAACCACATCAACTGGAATTATGAGGTACAGACAAGCAAAAAGTCTGAAGTTTTCCAAGTAGTGGTACATTTAGAGTTATGAATATGAACAAGCATAAAATGTGAGGAAGCCTACAAGCAAAAATAGAAGAGGTGAACAATTATTAATATTCTTGTAATCTCACCCTCAAATTCTATTTCTCCTAATGAAAAAGTACTGGGCTATGTTAAGGTATTTCATTACTTTTAACCAGAGGCTATTCTTGACCGCAATCAGGATGTATCAGCATCGCTTGCATAGTTCATTGATTTGCTCTCCAAAACAGTATTAGGGTCATTCATCGAGTCACTACTTTGTCTGGATTTATTGTAACTTCAAGATGGATACTTTGTACATTCTAGAGGTATTTAACCTACATGGCTGATATTAAGAAAAGAAGAAAAGGACCTTTGCCTTTGCTGTCTATTTCTTCCATGCTACACAAGAAAAATTGTAGTTTATCATACTTCAGTGAAGGCTTTCCATGTGCAATGTTATGCTACATGATGGTGCTGTGTTTCTGCAAAGGAATAAGGTGCCATTTACATGAATAACCTCTGGAAGTGTATTTTTCTTTTAACAACATGTTAGGCACCTGAGGATATAAATTTAGAGAGCTAAGAAATCTTTACAATGACTTAAAAAAAAAAAAGTGTGTGTTAGTTCAGTAGCAACTGAAATACAGCTTATATGAGCTCTGGGAATAATAAATAACATTTTAATGGGGATTTTGAATGCTGACTACTAATGCAGATTGGAAAAAAATAGTGAATTCATGTGGTACTTAATCCAAATTTCCCTTGTTAGTTAAAAAAAAAAATTATAGGATTATAAGCTCTGGAAGAACCCAGTGTTGGCAACCTTCACACCAGTTTCCACACCACTTTTTAGTGTTTATGTCAGAACAAGATGCTCAGACTGACTTCTGCAAATACTTCTGCTCCTTAGCATTACTGAGTCTTTACCATCTCTTTCCAACTCTGCTACTTTCAGAAGTGGGAAAGGTACTCTCAGTATTTCTTTTATTGCTAACTCCATGTACTTAATGTGTGATACGAAAAGAAGAAAATGTATATGCCCTAAGGGGAATATGACTATTAGTTGAAGCCCCAGAACTATGACAGTAAACGAGGCATCCTTTGCTCAATACAGAAGACATATCTTCAAGAAGACTTCATCTTTGCCCAGTAATGAATCTATATATTATGGTCATCGACAGCATTACAGGGATCTCATACTTGTACTCCCTTACAGTCTATGTGATGGCCAGGAGAGCAGAAATAAAAGTCTTGGTCCCTGGAAGGTCCAATATCTACTCACAAACGTTATGCATAATTTTCAGTGGGCTCCTAGACACATATTAATATATTACCACACATTTCTATTGCAAGTTAAGGACAAACATGGCACACCTCTTTCCTATCCAGACACCTTTACTGTTATTGAGCTGTACGTTTCCTACTGCAGGACGCAAGCACAGAAGCGGGAGTGTCTTTGCCACAAGCATTTACAGTGTAAATGAGAAGTAGCAATCTAGCTTCCTGCTCAGTGACTTTCTTCTAGATTCATCTTCCAAACATATGGAGGAAAATAGGACCTTATTGTGCTTATTTGCTAGAAACACAACAAAATATAATAATGTATTTAATATATTAAGCCCTTCTAAGTCATTCTACTGATAAGTTGTTCTGTAATTCTGTTGTACAACAGCTTGTTTTTTCCACAGAAAGCAGTATGCCAGCCTGTCATACATTACAATAGCTGGAGGGATCCCTCCCGTAGAAACAGACTGCTAATCTTTAATAAACTTCAGCTGAGCCCTTGTTATGACCTTGTATACGCTCTGCCTTAGAAAATTTCAACAATGTTTAATTAACTCTTTTGTTCATTTGCCAAAGTACTCAGGGATGCTATTACTGTGAGGAACTGAAATGTATGGGAAATTAAACTTATCTTGTAACATTACCAACTGCATTAGGCAAAGAAACACCACATTTGTCTTGATCTACTGAATTCCCAGCTGAAGAGAACAATAAGCATCATTTTCAAGTCAAGTGATTTTAGAGGTACTACCAGGCAGGAAGCTCCAAGTTTTTACGATACCAGTCATAACACAATAAAACAAAACACCATAGGCCCCTTCTGGAATGGGTCATAAAGAGAAAAAGTTTTTCATCTTTCTGAGTGTTCAATACCAGCAATTTCTAATGCATCTCTGGAAGAATAATTACAGAGACAATGGACTGAACTCCACATTCCTGAAAATATTTTTGAGGGCTAGTAGTTTCAAACTGCATTAATAAAGAAGATGTTGACAGATTTTATCCTGAAGAATATCTTCAGGTTAATTAATCCAAACACCACTAGCAAAGGGATTAAGAGTGCTGCAGTGGAGCAAAGCCAGGCATTTAGCTATTGGTGAGCTGTGGGACTGAAGCATTGTTTTTAATTTTACCTGTACACGGAGAGAAGTCAGACACTGTTTGGAAGAAAGTATTTTTACTATTATCTTAAGTACTTTTTGACCCAACCTTTAGGAGAAAGGGAAAAAGCAATTAGCCAGACATCATCACAGAGCTAATAGTTTTATTACAAGCTGTTCAGTTCATGTGGTTTATAAAGGACCTTTTCCGTTTCCTGCCAACATATCATTGACAGTTTCTAGGCATACTTGGGATTAATGACATTATTTTTTCCTGAAGTAGTAAAATGTAAAATTGTGAAAAGCAGTCTTAAGAGACTGTATCCCAGTTTGTAACAGACATGATATTTAGTATTTTATAGCATAAAATAGGCACTAACTTTCTGGATTTGAGACCTACAGTGCACAGAGTAGAAGGTAAGCATGCCATTTATGGAATGAATATGCATTCAGCCTGTGCTTCTCTATGTCTTCCCCACTTCTAACTTGAGACATGGGCATTAGGTGAACTAGAGAAGCTCCAGCCTGGTGGTTAGCAGAAATACTACATTACAGATGCATATACCATATACTCTTTCAAATACTCTTCCTGCCCCTGCCTGCCCCCCCCCCCGATTCTATACGTATTCAGTAGGTTCTGATTAAACAAAGTTGGCTGTAGGAAGTTTATTCATTTATTTGGTTTATTTAATTAGGTGGTCCTGTGTGGATCTGGGAGTTGGACTCAGTAATCATTATGAGTTCCTTCCACCTTGGGATATCCTATGGCTCTATGATTAATTATGACTCTATAGAGCTAATAAACAGTTATGAGAGGGCCACTGGAACCAGCAAGAGAGTCAGAGAAGGAAAATAACACAAGAGAGAAGCTGACAACTGTGACATAGACAGAGCTATGTAATACACTATTTGAAGATCTGACCATTGCACTTTTCATGTTGCTATCCAGAGAGACACGGATGTATGGGGTGGTCCCTCTACAAAGCAACGCAATTCATTACCTCATCATGATATGAACTGAGACACTTTCCTTTTGTTTGTGAATTCATTAAGTCTGCAGAGTCCTTTAAGAACTACTCCGACCAAGCATTATGCCCAGCTATACAAGTTACATTGACAGCACAGCCTTCGTGCAAATAAAAAGAAATCTTTATTTCTTCATACTACTGGCCAAACTGTCTTGTAAGACGCCCTTGTCAAATTAGGCATGGAATACAGCAGAAGATACTAGTAAAATCAATCAGAAAATATGTTGCTACTGAAGGTTTCATAACTACTTCACTGTTTTCTACAAGATTCCTTGAAAATATCAAACTGGCAATTTACAGGCTTTATTTATTTTTTTATTTTTATTTAATTTATTTATTTATTTATTTATTTAAAGAATCAGTACCTAGCCATGTAAATCTATGAGATACTGGAATTATCTTCATAAAACATATTTGCAAACACCCCTGCAATATTTCCCAATCAGTTGCTCTTTCACGCTTGCCATAAAAATGCCATATCAGCTTTCTAAACAGACAGGGAAGAAAGCAATTAATACTTTAAAGAAATATCTGATGATGAAAATTTAAACATCTGTTGATAAGTGGCTGGTAGAAAGTTGGGGTTTTGTTTGGTTAATTTTGTACTTGTAGATCAAATAAATAATCAATGCAGTATCATTTTAGTACATTTTGCATATTTAGTGTTGCTCTTTCATGGATTTCCACTCTTGCAGGTAAAAGAAAGACTTTACCAGTTTTGGAATTTTAGACTTTGACTCCCATGGCTTAGTTGTTTACCCTCACATATACCTTCTTTCCATCTATAAAGAAATGGATTTTACATGGAAGTATACAAAATAACTACCTGAAGGATCAACCCATGGATTAGGGCATTTTGATTCACGTGCACGTGTTTCCATATATTTCTTTAGATGCATAAAAGTCATCAGATACTGAGATCTAACTTTTGATGTTACATATAAAGATACACTAAATCACAAGCAAAATGCTTTGTACTACTGGAAAGCTTAATAAGAACATGCTTTCTTGAGATCTTCGGTAGAACAGTTTTTTTCCTGGGAAACTGTCTTTATTTCAGGACATGAGATGACATAGTTAAAGAACTACCTGCACAGTAGTCAGTAGATGTGAGTGGGTCTGCTATGCAGTCAGCTATTACAGGTAAATCTTTACTCAGGATTAGCAATTAGATTTTTCCTATGGAAGGTCTAAGTGATTGAAGTATCCAATGGAAATACTGAGATTTGAACTGTTGAACTTCAACAGCAAAACATCTGTTCATGCTGCATATTCTATACTTTCCGGACTTGCGGAAATCCTGGAAGCTATTGACTATTCCATGTGTGGAATAAGGGTCAACATTTCCACTTCTGACAACAGAACGTCTGTATACCACTTGATTTTATTAACTTCATGGATAAGCTGTTATGGATGACTTTTCTAAGCAACTCATACACGTTGCTGCAGACAATTGAAACCTGCTTAAGTCATACAGAGACTGTAAGAGTACCCTGAAAGATTCTTCAAAGCTAGGAATAACTTCTGAACTGGAAAAATACTGATAACAACTCTAAATGTTTTATTCAAACTTACAGAGGCAGTCATTCTGTATAATGTCTGTTTAATAGTATATTTGAAAAGGGATTTGTGAAGTGTTTAGCTGTTGCTGCTAAATCTCTCAAAATATTTGTAAATGGATTTTATAGATCTAGTCTTACTTCGAGAGGCAGTAAAAGAGAGACTGAAAAAGGCTACCATAGAAACAATCCACAGATGTTCCTAAGCCAAACTCAATTCAATTGTTTTGTGCTAGTAGTAACAGACAGTTAATGCATCAATAGTAAGAAACAATAATAGAAATTTAAGGGTTATTTACTGATCATGGCAGATAATATACAGAAAGATGTGGGGGGTTTATTCTCAAAATGGAGAACCTACTTAATGTATGTGAATGAAAAAAACAGTACTGAGATTGAGGCTCTCTTCAATAAAAGTCTAAAATTCTCTCTCCTCATAGTTTCCATAGCTGTGTCCTGCTATACAGTATCTATCCAACATGGCATGGAAGCATAAGCCAATCCACAGCTCATTTCCTCTTCTGAATCAAAAAGCACTTTGGAAAACTACAATAGATGTTTCTGGTGGAACAGACTTCCATTACAGTTATCTTTCTTCCAGCCCATAGATTGTTTTGACAGTTCTAATCCTTGGCTTTCACACCCAGAGTTGATATATGCAGCCTAATCTGTGCACCATTCACTAGACAGCTGGCCCAGACCTTGGTCTAGTGACAAAAACCCTCTCATATGTAATAGCAGGTACTGTTGCACTCACTTTGAATGAACAGAGTTCAAAGAAATGAATGATTGACTGTACAATACTGCATGCAACACCACTGGCAGCTTCACAGCTGAAATCCCTGGTGGCCAACTGCTATCCAGACATCAGAGAAAAAGCTGAACTGAGACACAAGCAATGGTATTCCCTCAGCAGGGATCCCACTGGGGCTAGGCATCATGTTTTATTGCAGGATGACACAACATGCTGCAGGAATTCTTTAAGCAAAAGCAGGATTTGTGCTGTGAGGCTGCTTCCCATGGCAGCACTGCCCTGTCAGTGTAGAAGCACATTTCTCATGTAGAGGTTCTGGACTATTAAATGCTGCACCTCTTCTGCATGTTGGCATAGCAAGCACATTTTCTTGCCTCCTAAAGTAATAGAAAGCATCTTGTTCCCTTCTTCCTCTTGTAGTATACTTCAAACAAATGAAGTAGGATATTCACACTAATCCTGTGGACTCCTTAGTAAAAAAAATTTACTCTTCATCCACTGTTCCTCAAAGGCAATAAAGTATGGACTGAACTATGAACATATGCAGTAAATTTCAGGGAAACACTATGATTTACATTCCCAAAAATCCAGTTTTAAACAGTGGCATGGAAAATGTGTTCTCTTTCTCTCAGTTAAACAGATGTGTCATGGAAGACTTCGTTATGTTATTCAGAATAGAAGTGCATTATTTTGAAACACAGGAAAAACCACATGGCTCCTCATGTAAATAATTTGACCTTATAATTCTTCTTACATTCAGTTATGCTAAAAGAAAAGTTGTTGGTGACTATTTTTCTAGTTTGCTAACTAAAATTGCTGCCTTTCATGTACAGGAAGGCTTCATTTTCTGATATGAAGAGTTGTAACAGTCAGCCTTAGAACATTCAGTTGAGGTGACTTAATTCCATTTATTTGAACTCCAAACAGACAGAAAGAACTGGCATCTGTTGCTCCTGATGATAACAGAGCAAACTGCCAGTACTTATATCAAATTGAAACATATCTAATTATGCTACTTTTATTTTTGTAGATGTAATTACTATTTAAGAATTTGTAGCTCTGGTAATTCATATCAGAAAACTGAAAACCCTGAAGAGGGGAGGTCAATGATTCTAGTTCTGCAGCTAGGAGAGAATATGAATATTCCCTATATGATTATTTGTATTTTGTTATTCCTTTCAAGCATCTTATCATTTCTGCTACTTCAAAGTTCT